>NC_140086.1:63325710-64525710 GCF_964237585.1 Gallinula chloropus
TTAATTACTAAAGTAATTACTATTGGAAAGCAAAAGGACAGTTGTATGAGACAGTCTCTCTCATGATGACCAAGTCTTTCTTGACAATTATGCTTAATTCCAACAATGATTATTCTGTGTGGCAAAATCTATCAGCACAAGGGCATACAAGCATTGATGCATTCTCACTCACTAGGAAATATGAGAATGAGGTAATTATATTTGACTGAGGCTCAGACGTTTTCAATCCCAGGGGCATCTCTAGGACCTTTTTTTGGAGGGATACGTATAATCTCCTCCCTTCCTTGTACTGAGTACCCCATTTATTCCAATTCTGCTACTCCTTTAGTCATAAGTGAATAAAATTAGTCCTTTCTTATGTAGGCTACAACTCCTCTCTGTCTTGCACTTACGCACACACCCCACACACACATACACACACACAGACTCATACACATGTGAAAATTCCTGTCTCTGTCTCTCAGCATTTATGGGGTATGAGACTCAGCTGCATTGTTTCTAGCCAAAACAAGGAGGCTGTGTTGTCGAATCACTGAAGATCTTGCTCTATTCATTAAACAGAGCAAAAGATTCAAACAATTATTTGGAAAGGAAGGCTAAGAAATTGTAGAAGTAATTGCTGATTGATGTAACTTTTTCACGGTACCCAAGTACCCAAAGTCACTGTAAGCAAACTGCGACCACTTCTAGGGGGCAGATATTGTATGACATTCGTATGGTTGATGATATCTCTTTCAAATAACTCGGCTAAAATTTGCCGGATGGTCTCTTCCCTGTAAAAAACGAACAGCCACCACCTCATTAGTCAGTGCTGAAATCCTTTACCCACAGTACAAGATGCCACCAATATGTCACCAAAGGCAGAGGATGTTATAGTCTTAAAACGAACGGTTCATTCTAAGTACTGATAGAAGGAAAATGAATGTACCCTACCACGCTTTCCTTTATTTCTCTGGGTTTCTGTCCTAACCAGATACAGCTGCACTTTAATAATCTTTGAAGTATATTGGGAAAAGCTTTTCTACATAAGAGTGCGTGTACCTAATCGTGTGTGTGTGCGTGCGTGCATGTGCGTGTGTGTGAGAGAGAGAGGGGGAGAGAAGAGGCTTCAGGCTCTAGTGCTTCCTTCCAGGTGTCTTCGTCTGCATGATTTCATCTGTGAACCATAATCAACTTCCTTAATGAAATACGTAATTAACATATTATAATTGTGGTAAAGATGATTTTGACAGAAATCATTTTCCATATCTAATACTATGCTAATTTAATCTGTTCCTCACTCCCCGACATGACCTTTAGTGATTAAGTTTCATGGCAGAATTGTTTTTTTCTTTTTTTTTTTGTGATGGATTGATTTATCCACAGCAGTTGATACCCCTTTCCTTCCATGGCTGTCATTTTTCTCTGTGCCTCTGCTATGAAAGGAGAACACAGTCAAGAGTGGGCATACAGGAGGAAAAAAGAAAAGTGAGGATCAACTGTGGGGTTTTGTTCTGTGTGGGGTCCTGAAATCTGATCATGGGAAGATTCAAGGCAGGAGGTGATTAGATTGGCTACTGACACAACAAAATTCTCCCTCTGGTAAAAATGTCTGTAACGTATCTCAGCAGAGGAAAAGATACAGCTTGGTAGGCAAGAGGGAACTGAGAAAGATACGTTAGACGGTGTTTATATATAACTAGAATGTTTACAGCCATTTAAATGTTAACTGTCGTTCCACCTCCAGGTACTTTGAGGTGTAATCTCCAAGAACCATTTTAAAATGAAAGGCATGTCAGTGGCACTGTAGAGAAGACTTTGGTAGCACATTGCAGCCTCATGTCAAGGAGGCAATTTCCTAGTCGGTTCCTGAGAGCTGACACTGAGTGGATGCTGGAGAAGTGAGCAAGTTTATCAGGCCAACGTAGAAAGCTGACTCTAGACAGAGTATTAGACTCCCAGTTTGCTTCCCTACCGAGATGATTTACTTCTGATGACAACGGGCAGAAAATAAAGAGGACCTCAGTTCATCGTGGGCACTCTCCAATTCTTTTTTCTGTAGAAGGGAAATGAGAGCTTTTCAGTGAACTACCTCAATCCTTGTGAAAAATCTGGGATCCATTTGTTTTGAGATATGGAGGCTATTTATTTTTTATGGGAAGGAGGCAGACTGTGGATAATAATATAGAAGGTAAAGCTGGAATACGTATTTTCATGCCACTGCAGCATTGTTCCGCAGAATACATTTGCTGGTGTTTGGTCCAGCCTGCTTTGTAACTATCACAGGTGATTTGTCTGATGAAACTTTGCTGCAACTGAATGGGATCCTATTACCAAGAAGTCTGTACCAACTTCAAGTATTCTTTTTCTTCTGGGTGCTAATATTACCTTCACCAATTGGTAGATAGCTAGCACGCTAGCCTCACTTCCATCTCCATTTATTCAAGTCTAGGCCAAGGTGGTTTTCTTGCTTTACTGTTTTAAATTTCTCCTACTGAATTCCCTCCGTGATCTGGGATCCCCCTGGTAATGGAGTGCGCAAAGCCGAGTAAACTGCTTTAAGTAAGGTTTGCATTAGTGCGCACAAAGAGGCACTTTTGCCTCCATACATCAGAAGTATAATGCCCCCCAAGAGAGGCTGACCAAAATCACACTTGTACTTTTTCACTGCTGTATGACACCACACAATTTTGCCCAACATCACCCCTGTATATACCTTTTGGCATCATGACTTCACACTTCTCAAATTTCTTCTTTTACTGGGATATCTATTTTATTCTTCAGGTTATCTCTTGTACTCCACCTTGCACTGCTTGGACATGATTTTCAAATTGATGTCATTTGCCTAATCCTGGAGGTTTTGTTATGTTTGTTCTCTTCACTTTTTTTTCCTTAATCCAATCCTAATTTCTAACAGTTGTCCAGATACATTACAAATTATAGGATGATCTGTGCATGATCAGTATTCTGCAACCTAATTAGATCTGTTCAATTATATGGAATGAAAAATCAAATGGTTGATGAATATGATAATGTTTATCTTAATGCAGTATTATTGAGTAAGATGATTCCTAGTGAAGTCTTGGAAAAGATCCTATGTAGTACATTGTATAAATATTCGCATGTAATTTTTAGTAGAGCTTGGAATATTTAGCATTCAGAAGAACAAGGAAGAGTGTACAAGAAAGAATGACAAGGGAAATCAAAGGCTTCTGTATCTGGAAAGATAGACCAGGACTGTTCAACCCATAAAAGAGATGAGGCAGAAAGTTCTTGTAAAGCACTGTAAAATCATTGATGGCATGTGAAAGGTGCACAGAAAACCATTCGTTGTTTTTAATGATACAGAAACCAGACAGGAGCAAATAAAATTAGTAGGTATGGGACTTGGACAAAGATAGGTATGTACATGTGGACAAACTGAGAAGCACAAGTCGTTCTGGTTTCTGGTGATGTTCAGATAGGGTCTCAATATGACCAGAAAAAAAACCCACAAACAATTAAAATCAGGACTGTTAGACATGAAGACACAACTTATGTTTAAGATGGACTGATTTCAGAAAATTAGGATGGTAAACTTGTTCATATATGTTTTACCTCTGGATGCAAGATTTTCCTAGTCTTCAATACCATGATTTTATTCCAGATCTTGTACTCAAATGAAAGGAAAGCATGGTTTGAAAATATGGCCCTAATGTCAGACTCACTGTGGGGAAAAAAAAAAAGTAAAATAAATGCAGGAGTTATCGATCTCTTTTATAATCTGAGAGTTGAAGGAGTGTCATTGTTATTAATTCATATATCCACAGAGTTATCAATGCATATTTTAAAATGAAGAATAGCATGTAGATTAACAACTCTCACTGTTTATGCTAAATCTGGATTGTCATCCTTACAATTTTCCTGTGACCTGGGTCTGGGGTTTGCAAGGTGAAGGTTTAGTCCTTTGTTACTGCACTGTCTTGTCTCCTGTCTCCTCTCACCTCTCAGAGCAACTAGTACAACAACCTGACAGTGTGGCAGATCAAGTGTGAGATGCATTTGGCAGATCTGCATAGAGGAGCTTGTATCTCAGCTACCTGTGCAATACTCCCTACTGTAATTAGTTCATTTAAGTCTCTTTCTTTCATTAGCATAGAAGTCACATATACACTTCGGTGAGGGAACACACTATTTCCATTAACCTAGACTAAAAGCATGATATTAAACTAAATACCTTAACATAAATATTTCCTCTGCAAGAGTTTACAGAAAAATCATGGTACTCAAAAGTGACATATAATCTTCATTTGCATTTGGCAGTTCAGTATTAACACATCAAAGGAGAAGAGAACTGTGGTTTTGGGCCTAGTCCTCAACAGGTACACAGTAGCATTTATTTTTGCTCTGGTTTACACAAGTAGATGACCAGTCCCAGGCCAACGGGACAAAACAAAATCCCCCATATCTAATTTTGTAGACCATAGTCAACAGTGTAAAATAACTCCAAAAATCTATTTTAAATGATTGCTGATGTGATTTAGTACTGTGAACCCAAAAGACTCTTTGTTCTCTGTCTTTGCAAATAAAATTGTTGCTTTTTCATTAACTCAGTGTCATTTCTTGGGGTTTATTTCAATGTAAATTTATAAACTGTTAAAACTCACCTCTTCTGAAGATGGAGGTTTGCATGGGAAATTGTGATAGAAGCACGGTGTCTCTTCTGTTCTCAGCCAGCTGCAGTTTTAGCTGGATTATCTACATCCTGCTCTTTTTTACACATACACAACGCTTTACTAAGTGAACACATTTTCTTTAATTCCAAAGTAATATTATTAGTAGGAGGGAACATTTTCATTTTGCTGGAGACCACAATACAGTTAACGTAGCTCACAGCAGGTAAAGATCTGAAGGGCAGGGGAAAGAGTCTGCTGGCAGCTAGTGAATATACATGTTGTGTATCATTTCCAGCTCTTGTTTCCCCAGGGAGGTTGCTGTGTGTGTTTTGCCCCTTTCTGTACTAGCACTTCTTCCCACAGTGCAATTTTCAAGGTATTCATGTATCGCCTTGAACATCTTTGGATCGCTTGCCAGGTCCACAAATGTTCATGTGGGCTGAGAAAGTCGTAGACACTTCAGTCAGGATTCTTCATAGACTCTTGAGCTGCAAGGCAATTTATACATTTGGCATCCCATGGTGTCCATCCAATAACTCAGCTCTAACCAAGAAAATTAAATCTAAAATCAGTAATATGGAACTTTGTTATATATATGAGCAGCATGTCATGATTTTTCTGCCTTGAAAAGGCACTGTGGTGAGTCACTAGAATTACATGGTGTCTCTAAGTGGCCTTTATGAAACAGCTAAGCAGGTTCTGAGGGAGTCATGGTTGCTATAAAATGAATTTGAAAAGGAAATACAATAGTGGGAGTTATGGATCAGATTTTAAAAGGTTAGGTATCTAACATCTTTAGAAATCTGGCCCTACATGCCTGTGTTTCTTCTACATTTGTTGGGAGGAGAAGGAGAGGAGAGAGGGGATAGTTAAAGATGTCAACACAGGAAAGTTTCCAAGTTGGTCTGGGTTTGTGATGGACTTCTTCATACCTCTTTCACCGTAGGGATTATTTTTTTAAAAACTATACTGCACTGCTCTGTTTCTTGCTCTCATCAACTCATGTAACACAACATGTTATAGCATAACATAATGTTAAGTAATGAAATATTAAACCAATAAAGCAACATTTTAGTCTCCTCCACCCCCCACCTCAAACAACGCAGTTGAGAGGCAGGTAGAAGCTGCTAATCTGGGAGTAAATAGATACTTCTATGATGAAGTGATGCTAAATGGGGGGGGTTTCTTATGATTTTAGGCCATTCATTAAAATAAATCTGCCAGTTAGAATGGAGGATTGACTACAATTCCATTCAGACTTTACAAGGAGGAAAAACACGGTTTGTGTCGTAATAGTCTCTCTTCAAATTCTGCAGCCTACTCAGAGACATGAATTCTGTAACCATTATGTGTCCCTGACTGTAGGGTAACATTTAAATATCAGTTCCATATGACTAGAGATGTGTCAATAATTCTAAAGACAGAGATGTGTCAACAAGCAGTTGGCTGAGTCAGCGAACTGCAATATTTGCTGACTCTTCGAGCCGCACACAGTCACCGAGCCACTTCCATTCAACACTTCAATTTTGTTGGTGTACTGATAAATTGACAACACATATGGTACTGCATCTAATTTGGAGATGAATTGTATTCATTTTCATTCCAGCTCAAACTCCACACACTGTAACAATATCGTGCTTAAGCAAAGCAGCCCAGTTACACCAAGGAACAAATACTTATTTTCAGCATGCTTCTCAATTTGCTGTGTGATTTTTCCACTGACAGCTAGACCAATATACCTCCAGAAACAACTTTTTTTTTTAATTAAAAATGCTAGAATGCAAAGCAATCACACAGCTCCATATTCTCCATTAGTCCCAAATAAATTAGAGACAAGTGTCCTTTTTTAGTTTCAATTAAAATGGGAGAATCATCCTCCTAAACACCCCCCACCAATACCAACAAAAATCAAAACAAACAAAAAATATCAAAAAGTGGTATCCTTAAATCTGTGCATTAAAAATCACCGATATAGGAAATCACCCTGTTAGGTTTCCACTGAATTACCTGCCCCTTTCGCAGATGCTCTAATGCTGGCTAGTAGTTACAGAAGATCAGATACTCTGGTGTCACTTATCTAAGGAGGGGTCATTCCCATAAATTTGAGCTTAGCAGAGAGAAGAATATCAGCATCTTACTAAGCAAAATATGACGGTCTGAAATGGCTGAAATATTTTCCCAGTGAGATATTTTTCTGTCTGACAAAAACCATTTCACCGAAAGTGAACCTTCCTGAAGGAAAATGACAAAAGACAATCCAAAAAGCTCAGCACAAAACACTTCACTGATAGTTTGCTTTTTCATTTGAGAAAGTAAAATGATTGGAAAAATCCTTACCTTTCTTGGTCACTCTACCTAATCACCTATATGCACAAGAGGCTTGTACGGATATGAGACTCCTCTTTTGTTTTAACAAAGAGGGCTTCAGTCCACTGAAGAACTTCCTGAACAGTAGACCATCTGCTCAGACTTTTCCAGCTTTACATCTCAGACTTGAGGAAAAATCTGTTGAAAATGATCACAGAATCATAGACCAGTTTAGGTTGGAAAAGACCTCAAAGACCACCAAGTTCCACCCCTTCCTGCCATGGGCAGGGACACCCTTTCCTAGATCAGGTGGCCCAAAGCTCCATCCAACCTGACCTTGAACACTGCCAGGGAGGGAACAGCCACAGCTTCTCTGGGCAACCGGTGCCATAGCCTCACCACCCTCAAACAGAAGAATTTCTTTCTAATATATAATGTAAATCTACCTCCTTCAATTTAAGGCTTTTACCCCTTGTCCTATCACTACATGCCCTTGTAAAAAGTCCTTCTGCATGCTGAACAAGTCCAACTCTCAGCCTGTCTTCATCAGAGAGGTGCTTCAGCCCTCTGATCATCTTGGTGGCCCTTCTCTGGAGCTGCTCCAACAGCTTCATGTCCTTCTTGTGTTGGGTACCCCAGATCTGGAAAAAGTACTCCAGGCTGAATAGAGTAGAGGGGGACAATCACCTCCCTCAAACTGCTGCTGTTCATGTTTCTTTCAATGCAGACCAGGATGTGGTTGCCTTTCTGAGGCACCAGCACACATTGCTGGCTCATGTGGAGCTTCTCATCCACCAACACCTCCAAGTCCTTCTCCTCAGGGCTGCTCTCAATCCATTTTCCACCCAGCCTGTAGCTGTGCTTGGGGTTGCCCTGACCATATGGAGGACCTTGCACCTGGCATTGTTGAACTTCATGTGCTTCTCACACTGCCACCCCCTCCCCACCCAGGCTGTCAAAGTCCCTCTGAATAGCATCCCTTCCTTCCAGCATGTGGCACCCTGTCCCACAGCTTTGTTTTGTCAGCAAACTTGCTGAGGATGTGTTCATGACAGTGTGCCACTGTCCATGTTGCAGACAAAGATGTTAAACACTGCTGGTCCCAATACCAACCCCTCATCACTGTTTTCCACATGGACATTGAGCTGTTGAATGCTACTCTTTGAGCACAGCCATACAGCCAATTCCTATCCACCAAGTGGTCCATCTGCCATATCCATGTCTCTCCATTTTACAGACAAGGATGTCATGCAGGACAGTATCAAATGCTTTGCACAAGACCAGATAGATGCCACCAGTTGCACTTCACTTATCCACAAATGCTGTAACTTCATTATAGAAGGCCACCAAATTTGTCAGGCACAATTTGCTGTTAGTGAAGCCATGTTGGCTGTCAGCAATCCACCCCTCATTTTCCATGTGCTTGAGTATAGCTTCCAGGAGGATCTGCTCCATGAATTTGGTGGGTATAGTGGTGAGATTGACCAGCCTGGAGTTCCCTTTGCTTTTTTGCCTTTTTTCAAATGAGGGTCATGTTTCCCTTTTTTCCAGTTAGTGGGCGCTTCACCAGATCACCGCAGCTTCTCAAATATGATGGATAGTGGTTTACCATCTTCATCCTCCAGTACTCTCAGGACCCATGGATGGATCTCATCAGGTTCTATGGACTTGTGCACCTTCAGGTTCCTTAGATTGTCTCAAACCTGATCTTCTCATATTTTTTCAGGGACATGTTTTAGTGGTGATTTTGGCAGGTTAGGTTGATGGTTGGACTTTATGATCTGAAAGGTCCCTTCCAACCAAGGCATTTCTATGAGTCTATTCTCCTACAGTGGGCAGTTCTTCATTCTACCAGTGCCTGCCTTCACCTTCTTTGGCTTGAGTGATGTGTCTAGATGCTTGATGGTGAAGACTGAGGTAAAAATGTTGTTGAGTTCTTCAGCCTTCTTCATGTCCTAGTTAACCAGGTCTCATGAACCTTTCTGGTGGGAGCCTACATTTTACCCAGTCTTCCTTTTATCACTGACATACCTATAAAACCTATTCTTGTTGCCCTTGACCTCCCTGGTCATATTTAATTCTATCAGAATTTTTGTTCTTCTAACCTGATCCCTGACTGCTCAGACAGTTTCTCTGTGTATCTCCAAGACTGTCTGTCCTTGCTTCCAACCTCTATAGGTTTCCTTTTTAAGATTGACCTTGTCCCGGTGTTCCTTGTTCATCCATGCGGGATTCCAGGTGTTTTTGCCTGGTTTCCTCTTTGTTGGGATGCTTCTTGAATCCTTGGAGGAGTTGATCCCTGAATAGTACCCAGCTGTATTGGACCCCTCTTCCTTCCAGGGCTTTATGTCATGGTACTTTACCAAGCAGGTCCCTGAAGAGGCCAAAGTAATTTCTCCTGATATCCAGGGTAGTGAGCTTGCTGTGTGCCCTCCCTGCTGCCCTGAAGATCTTGAACTTCACCATTTCATGGTCACTGCAGCCAAGGCTGCCCTTGAACTTCACATTCCACACCAGGCCCTCCTTGGTGAGAGCAAGGTTCAGTATGGCACCTCTGATTGTTGGCTTTTTCCTTGGAGGAGGAAGTTATTATGAACACATTCCAGGATCTTCCTGGATTGCTTATGCTCTGAACAAATACTGTGGTGGTTGAAATACCCCATGAAGACCAGGGCTTATGAATGTGAGTTGTGTGCCTAGGAACAGCAGTAACAGCACTGCAGCAGAGTTGAAGGCCATTCTCTTGAATATGTGAATTTTTAAAAATGATGCTACAATGTACTTGCAGACTTCAAGTTACAAAGGCATCTTTTAATTTCTCTTTTATTGTGTATCAAGGCTGAGACTTGTATGAATATTTGCTCAGAATGGAATAGTTTTCACATGTAGACCACCTTAAGTCTCTATTTTTTAGTTCTTTCCTTCTTAAAAATAAATTCAAATAATAATAACAGGGTCTTTTCTTTCATCATGTTGGAAAGTTTATGTATTCTTATCCCCTCCTCCACAAGTCCTTCAGGGATTATTTAATTATGGTCTTGTAGAAAGCTCTGCTGTATGGGATTTGGGTTTATGGAAAATTCAGTTTTGCCTTTTCTTTTCTTTTATTTCTGCTGAGGGTCTCTTATGCAACATTTGACTGTTTTATTTTTATGATTTAAAGCAATAAATTGTGTTTTAGAGAAAGAAAGGAGACAAGGTCTTTTCTGAATTTGCCTTTGTATTTCCTAGAGTATAGAATGCAAGCAATAATTTCTGGCTGTAACATATATATATTTTTGAGGGGGTGGAGGAAGGAAATTACTACCTACTTTTTATATACATATATATTTTTTAACAAAGCAATAGGGATTTATATGGACACAATTGTTTAGAAAGTCCCAGAAGGATAATTCTGAGATGATGTGAAGTTATACATATACGAAGTCTTTCAAAAAGTCCACATGGCCTACAGTCTTCAGATTTTAAACAGCTTCTGACTGTTACACACATAAAAAAATGTTTAGAAAAATGACATATTTTTATTACTTTTATCTGACAATCTAATTGAGTCCCAGACCATGCATATATCAAAAAGCCGTTATCAGCAGTGACTTAATGCAAGGGAGGGGTAGCCATCCCTCCCCATCTCTTTTGCTTAGCCCCAGGGCTTGGCTTCTTCATGTGAAAGGTGTCTAAAGACAGAGAGAAATCTTCACCACACTGAATATAGTGAGAAAACAAATTTCTTCCCACCCACCATCACAACAAAAATATTCTCTGCTATTCAGCAAAACAATCTGGAATTATGAGTTGCCTTTGACAAACACAGCCCATAAGGGCTTTGTCACATAAATCACACACTGTGTGATCCTAAGACATTTTGCTATTATTTAATATTTAACAAAGGATCTGCACAATGGTGACACCATGCCAATCCTAAACCCATTTAAATCTTTAACCAGCAAGTTTTTAATCATGGGGTGAGTAGGTGAAATAGCCTTTGCTGTGCAACACTTCTTTTTTCATCAAATAGATGCCATTTGAATGTTTCTGTTTTCCATAAGAATTGTTGACCATCTAATTATGACAGCAGTAGGTAATTTACATACAGAGCACAACCAAACTATCACAAGCCAAATAGACAACATTTTTTTCTACTTCTAGAACTAGAGAATAATTCATATTAACGGTTGAATGGGTGCAGATAAAATAAGAGCCGACCTGAGCCTCTGAACTGAAATTGAACGGAGTCAAAGCAAACCTTTTCACATGCAGACTAGTTGCTCTTATAGCAGAGAAGTTCATTTTTGGGTCACATATTGCCCTTAAACAACTGGGTTAGTTAAGGTCAGTCAGTCTCTGGTCACTGACTGATAAAAGCATCCTGATTGCTGCAGTGAGGAATATTTCTAGCACCATACATCATGTCATATGTACCCGGAACAATTTGGATGAATCCCCAACTCCACGTATTCTCCAAAAGAAGAAAGGTCAAAAGTTTTCTTCTTGCTACAGGATACTCTCCTACTACATGTGCATCAAATTAGATTGCACATACGACAAGATATGGACATGACTTGTGAACTCCTTTTATTTGACAAATACTAAATAGCACATAGCATGCAGAGAGCTGATAGGTCCTGGGGCCAAATACGAAGTTTAGATTCAGTTCTTCATTTTAACAATAGATAAGTTGGGGGATAGAGGGAGGCTTATTTGTTTTGTTTTGTTTTTACTGCAGTAGCAGTTCTGTAACATTAAGGAAAGAACATTGCTGCATTTGGAAAAAAATTTTTGGTATTCAGCTAAAGTAAAAAAAAAAATCAAGTTGAACAAAAAAATTTGCTTTTACAAAATCAAAAAGTTTCAATGTTTGATTTTTTAAAAGATGTTAACATTTAATATAGGTAAAATACAATTTAAATTTTAAATAATATTGAAGAGAAAAATTCACTGAAAATTTATTTCATTGAAACAAAAAGTTTATTTATTAGAAACTGAACATCTATTTTATAATTTTTCTTTCTTAAAATTTTTTCAAGAATTCTTTCATGACTGAATTGATAAAATTGCTAGAATTTTTAAAATACACATAAATCAAAATATTTTTTGTTGAGATATCTTCCATGTAGCATTATTTTAGAAAATATAGTTGTTCCATAAGGACAACATCTTAGATGATCTTTCTACGCAAGACTCACCATAGCCCATAGATAAGGCTGTATTTGGAGAAGATACAAACAGCTGAATTTAGCAGTTAAAAAAAAAATCCCCTTATGAAAGTGCTAATGGCAGGCTTTGATTTCAGGGTTCTTTTGTTTGGTTGTGGTTTTTTTTCAAATTGACACTGTTGTGATAAGTAGATATTATTACAGGTTTGGATTTGATTCTGACTGGCTGATGGTATTTGTATCAGGCAACACCTTAAAACTAAATTGCCTTGTTATTTTCAGGGGTACTTAACATAAAGCTGGAATAATGAAGAAAAATCCTTAATAAACAATTTTCCATAGTTTTTAAATAGCTGTTCAATCCTGATCCGGCTGTTTTATGTTGATATTACAACTAAAAAGCTGGATTAACCTGTTTCTCATAGATTCTCTGAACGCTGGGCTGTCTAAATAGGCAGAAAACCACTTACAAAGCTTTCTTTCCTGCCCATCATCAGGAAGGTTAGGAAAACTTTTTTTTTCCTCTAACAACTAAATGCCAAACCATTATATTTAAAATTTAAATAGTCCTGAGTTATATCCTCAAATTGCAGTTTGGGATTATTAGGTTGTCTGGATCTTAATCAAATTCCTTTTGTTTCACACACGGTGAAGTTTTGCTACCAATGAAATAAAAGGTAAAGTTCCCCTGGCATCCCAGCCTCCAAATCCAGAAAAGTAAACACTTTTTCTGGATTCGTAAAAAAGCTTTGCAGACAGATAACTGGTCTGTTATTTCTTGTTTCATTACTTAATCTGCCAATTCTGACTTTTAAAATAGATTATACATTATTTTTATTTTTTACTTTTTGCAATATTTTTTACTACAGATTTATTTTGATTCAGAAAATATGATCTTTTGCCCTCTTGTCGCATGATTTCACATCCAGATTTTCACATCTGTGTGTGTGTGTTTATTCGTTTCAGGTACTACATGTGCAAGAATCATCTTCAGATGCCTGTGCCTGTGCCTTTTCCAGTGATCTAAGTTCATATCAGGAATACTAGTCTCCTGTGGATATGGCTTCTATAAAAATTCAGTCAATAAGTGTTTAATACAGATATTGACAAAATTTTATAGGGTCTTGATTGATAAAGGACTAGCGCTAGCAGTATTGAGCACTATTCATGATTTGCATTCTAAATCACCTTGCAAATTGATGGCACTTATCTGAGAGGAAAGTTAAAAAGTTAAGTGTTGAGCATTCACTGCTCAGGAAAGTAACTGATTAAGTACCAAACCAAACAGAACTATAAAAGGGATTTATGCTACTCAGAACATGTTGTCTAATTGAAAAAAAAAAATTTATGCCAAACCATAGGAATGAATGTGTTTATGTCTTTTAATTTATTTCTCAATGGCATGATTCTTAGTGTTTTGGCAGTATTTTGCTACTGATGTTTGGGATTCTGCAGGTGATGCCTGTAGACACTGAGAAACGTTTGTGGAAAATATGTCTTATCTAAGTTATCTGCACGGTGTGATGCTCTTCATGCATTTCATGTAACAACTGCAGGCCATATTCAGATCAGCGACCACAGACACCTTACTTAATTACTGGCATTATTGAGAATCCTTCTGACAAGACGGTAGTTCAGATTGATCAGAATTTGGGGTTACCAAACCATGATCTCTGACCAGTTAGTGGAGAGAAGATGTAACAGCACTCACTTTTAAGTGTGTCTAACTTGAAGACAAGGGCTATCCTAAAAAAAACCCCCATATATTGAGGAAGGTGGTAAGGCTATCAGTATTGCCTGTGAAATGCATAGTTTGAGTTAGAGCAATACTGATGGCAAACGGGACAAACCCAACTCTCTTTTTTTTTTTGGAAGTAAGTCTGAGGGGCACATCAGAGCATTATGATGGACATGTTGCAACAGAAGATCTGCAACTTCCTGGGCTTTAATTTGGGAATATATTTATGAAGCAGTTTGTCAAGTGTGCCCTAAAGAAAGTTCATCCCAGTCTACACACGTGCATTTCCCTCCAGTGTGGCCTGTGCTGTGTAGATGTTTCTGAATCATCTGGACTTGTTTTGATTTCTTCATTATCTTCATATACACATAGCAAACTAAAAATAATTACACAAGGAAATAAGGATCCAGGAGTGGGACTCTATTCTGGACCAGTAAGGATAGCAGTATCAGTTTCAAGAGTCACGTAAGATGACATTCCTGTATGATGCTAAAAGAGATCAGAAACCAGCTAATATCCACATCATGAAAAATGTGGCAGTAGAATGGTTAGAGACAAACCATTTTCCTCAGGTTTATGGAAGGAATTAAAAGAACAAAAATCACCTATACCATTTACCTCTCTAGATTTCGCTCATGTCAAAGTTCCTCATGTGGTGGTCAAACCTATTGCAAAAAGATAACAGGAGACAGGTGGGCCAAAGACTGAAAGAAAGCTAATGCATCCATAGTCAATCATGACTGCAAACACATTTGGAAATATTGCTATTGATCTTCCTGAGATAAGGATATGAATGCCTGCACGTGTGCATGTGCATTAGCAAACTTTAACCCACCTGCTGACAAGAGACTGCCCTGACAGCTGTTCATTCAGTTGGAGTGTGTTTTGTACACGGTTACAAGAGATACGAGCCTGCCAATTTGATAGATGGTCTCTTTATCATTGTTTAGAAGAGGAAGAATACACTATTTTGGTATTTGATCCCTTTCACTCTGCAAACTTGTAGGAAGAGTATCAAGAATGCTCCAGGGACACAGAATTCTGCAATCTGCACAGTAATCAGAACATACGTGTTCTAATAATTGAAATTGAATACTATGTCCATAGCAAGAGTGGCAAGATTTAAGATCTTGGCAACATTATGCGTGACCGCCTAACTACACAACATTTTATATAGCTCTGTCAAGCAGACCAGGCTGGAAAGCTTCTACCTCCATATTCCACCCAAGTCTTTGTTTTTAAGTCCGTAGGCAAATAACTCTATTTGTGTATTTACTCCTCTTTACCTGTTCAGGGGTGTTAATCATCCCGAATTTTGCACAAATGCTTACCGTTCCTACAGCTAAGGTGGGAGAGGCAGAGGGATTCATAGCTGAACTGACCAAGAATATTTGGGTCCGTTTTGATATTGGGGTCAAATTTGGGGTTCTATCTTGGTTTTTACACTACTCTAAATCACAGAATCACAGAATCACAGAATTGTAGAGTTTGGAAAGGACCTCCAGAGATCACCGGGTCCAACCCCCCTGCCAAAGCAGCTCCCTAGATCATATTGCACAGATAGGCGTCCAGATGGGTCTTGAATATCTCCAGAGAAGGAGACTCCACCACCTCCCTGGGCAGCCTGTGCCAGGGCTCTGTCACCCTCACTGTGTAAAAGTTCTTCCACATGTTGGTGCGGAACTTCCTGTGCTCCAACTTGCAGCCATTGCCCCTTGTCCTGTCCCCACAGACCACTGGAAAGGGGCTGGCCAATTCCCCCTGCATCCCATTCTTAAGATATTTATAAACATTAATTAGGTCCCCCCTTAGTCTTCTTTTCTCTAGACTGAACAGTCCCAGCTCACTCAGCCTTTCCTCATTCGGGAGATGTTCCAGGCCCTTAATCATCTTCGTAGCCCTCCCCTGGACTCTCTCCAGGACATCCCTGTCTTTTTTATACCAGGGAGCCCAGAACTGGACACAATACTCCAGGTGGGGCCTGACCAGGGCAGAGTAGAGCGTGAGGATCACCTCCTTAGACCTGCTGACCACACTCTACCTGATGCACCCCAGGATCCCATTGGCCTTCTTAGCCACCAGGGCACACTGCTGGCTCATGGCCAACCTGTCATCCACCAGGACCCCCAGGTCCTTCTCCACAGAGCTCTTCTCCAACAGGTTATCCCCCAGTCTGTACTTATACAGACTGTTATTCCTCCCCAGGTGCAAGACTCTACACTTGCTTCTGTTGAACCTCATCTGGTTTCTCCCTGCCCAGTTTTCCAGCCTGTCCAGGTCTCTCTGGATGGCAGCACAGTGTTCCTGCGTGTCAGCCACTCCTCCCAGCTTTGTATCATCGGCGTACTTGCTGAGGGTGGATGCTATTCCCTCATCAAGGTCGTCAATGAAGATATTAAACAAGGACTGGACCCAACACTGAGCCCTGGGGAACACCGCTAGTCACAGGTCTCCAGTCAGATTCTGCTCCACTGATCACCACCCTCTGAGCCCAGTCCGACAGCCAGTTCTCAACCCACCTCACTGCCCACTCATCTATCCCATGCTCTCTCAGCTTTTCTATCAGGATGTCATGGGAGACAGTATCGAAAGCCTTGCTGAAGTCAAGGTAGATGACATCCACTGCTCTCCCTCCATCCAGCCAGCTGGTGATGAGATCATAGAAGGCTATGAGATTGGTCGAGCACGATCTTCCCTTGGTGAATCCATGCTGACTACTCCTCATGACCTTCTTCTCTTTCAGTTGCTTGGTGATGGCATCCAGAACAAGCTGTTCCATCACCTTTCCAGGGACAGAAGTGAGGCTGACTGGCCTATAGTTGCTGGGATCCTCCTTCTTGCCCTTTTTAAAGACCGGAGTGACATTGGCTATCCTCCAATCCTCAGGCACTTCTCCTGTTCTCCAAGACCTGTCAAAGATGATAGAGAGTGGCTCCACAATCATTTCTGGCAGCTCCCTCAGCACACGTGGATGTATCCCATCCGGGCCCATGGATTTGGGAATCTGATCTTTGGCAAAAAATCAAATGTATTAAACAGGTGTAGTAAATTATAATCAATTCTGTCATGGACAGACTTCCATCAACGTGCTTATATCCATACCTGTGCAGTTTATATCAATTTCCAAAGCTGCCCTGTTCACATTTAGCAGATATTTGACAGCATTCTGTTGTATATTATAGCATCGAAAGCATCCTGTCTACTCCCTAGGTTTATTTTCTTAAATCAGTAAAACACCACTTCTTCCTCCTGCAGTACTTTTTGTGCGTAGCTTGAGGACACAAACTGTTACAGGCCTGTATGCTGCAAACTGTTTCAAAACTGTTTGGAGTCTCTATGCATCACAGCAACACAGGAATAAAAGTGTATCTTAGCAGATTCCATTTGATTTGTGGTGCTCGGTTTCTAGTTATCCCTATTACTAGTTAAAGCCTAGATACTACAAATCTTCAGTCACCCAATCAGTCTTCAGCTATTGAGGCCAGTGAGAATTTCTGTATGGGTAGAGTCAATTTACATGAATCAAAGTTTGTAATATTGGCTTTTTATTTTTATTTGCCCTTTCAAACATTTACTTCAGTACAGCAATATTTAAGCATTTCATTTCAAGACTCTGCATGGATTGAATCAGCTGACGACGCTGTAAAGAAAAAAGACTTCATATATCTTGGACACTGGCCTTCATCTAAACTAGCAGAAGCTGGAGAGCTCAATCATTTTTAGAATCAAAAGCCTACATGTTCTGATCCTGCGTGGGGGCTGCTGCAGGGGCTTCCAAGTTTCCCCTCGCCTTTCTCCCTTCCCTCAGCTTTCTCCCTCCCCTCCTTCCCCACCACATGTACCTACCATTTCTCTTGCCTGTTGAGAGGGAAACCCAAAAACCACAAGACAGAAAATAACCAAGAAAACCCAGACCATTTGTCCAGCAAGAGCAATTAAGAATCAGGACCCTTTAACATGTCAGTCTCCACAATCCCTTGGCAGCAGAGCATCCATTCCCTTCTGCAGAAACCAGGTGCCCAGAGAACCCAGCCTCACTCTCTCTTCTGAATATAATTGCTATAAATTGTGTAGGGGAAAAGGGATACTACCCTTCCACCCATGCTGGATGCAACAAAGCACAACACAAACTGGTCCCCCGAAGGTGTGGAGTAATGTAATCCACACTCATGAAACTCAAGGCACTCTGACTCACATTGCACTTCATCCTCTATAGAGGTTTTTTGAGCACTGTGTATTAGGACAGTATTTGTTTAGTGCTTAGAAAACCTAGAACACTTGAAATCTTAGCCATCTTCTGTCATACTAAATAGGATCTTCACATTTACATTACTAACAGCTGAGCTAACCTCTTAAATGTAGCTAAATGTTATTAGTCATTATACAGAGTAATTTAACTTTTGCCACTTAGAGAATCTTTATATTTATGGCTTCGAGAACAGAATTACCTGATTTCATCAGTTATTATCCACTAGCATATTCTTCACATTCTATCTAGTGTTGCTGGTTTATTATATTGACCTCATTTCCACTGACACTGCAATTTAACTTCTGTATTTATATTTCACAGATATTTTCTATAATTTAAAAAATTACAGCTGCAGTATGAGAGCAGTAACAGTCACACAGTAAACTTTGCATTCAGATGATCGTCAGTGCTCCCAGTTTAAGGACTCAAGAGGAGACAACCTGAATAAAATCTGATTAAAGTGATAAAAATGGTCAGACAGAAAAATGAGGGGGAAGAACAGGGTTTGTAATATTAAAATCCTGGAAATGGTTTCTCCTGAAATACCAAGCATCAGAATTTCTTGAACTGTGATCCAGAGAGCTCTTGGAATAGCATGCAGAAAGGGAACTTGCTAAAAATGGTGGCTTCTCCTCTACTGTACAGCAATATTAGGAAAAAGGCAGATAATTTTTCCTAATATTGTCTTGACCACACTGGCTATTACTCTGCATGACTAGTAAAGTAAGGTAGAGGAAATACTTGTGCATCTACATGCCCCAGTAAAACAATCACCCCATTAAATATTAGCATGGAGAGAAAGATAGGAAGAAGATACAAGCATACTGATTCTCATAACTGTTGGGGCAGAGATGGGACAGGGAAGTCCAAGCCATGAATCTAGACAGTCAAGCTGGACAGCTCTGCATGTAGAAACGTCACTCAGTATATCAGCTCTGAGCACTAAAACTAAGGTTGAGTAACAGAGCAGTTGCTTTATATGAAATATATTTTGGAAATTTCGCAGTTAGGAACTTTACCCTTATTTGCTGTTGGGAATGTTTGTATTAGAGCATTTTCACAATTTTTTTTTTTTTAGTATAATTTTGTTTAAGAAAAAATAATCAATTACTTTAGGAGGTGTAGTACTCGCATTAACAAATTATCAGATCAGTTGAAACAGAGGACTAAACCAATCTAAATGTTTCCACTTGAAGTCTGAAAACTCTGATTTGGTTTAGCTAAACTGGTATGGTTTGTCAAAAGAGCCCACCAAAGCAAAATGACAGCCCACAATTTCCATTGCCTGCCATGCTGTTTCAACATTTGCCTTAGTAAATTACTTCCATCTCAGCAACTTTGCTCCTCCAGGGATGTAGGATATTCCTAAATTCTACACAATTTGGAATGTTATTATCAATTATACTCAGCAAAAATCTGTCTTTCTTCAACAATTCCTATCAGTAGCAACACTGCAAATTAGAAGTGGCTATCACTGAAACATAGACCTGATCCGCAACTGCAGAAGTATCCAGATGTGAGAATGACCGAGAGTGACTCATTTATTTATGCATCCTAAATCCCCCTCTCTTTCCATTTTGATATGTATTTTGAATTGCCTGTTCAATTGCCTTGTTTTGGCCCTGACCCAGTAAAGCACTTTAATATATGTTTGTCTTAAAATTGTTGGAGGCAAGACCTGACTACGTACTTTCTGTAAAACTCTTACCACAATGGTGAGTGTTTGTTGTAGTGGTGGCCAGTCAAATTACATATTGGTATTTAAGTGCATTAGGATGAAGATACGATAATGCTTGTAGGAAGGGAAACAGAAAGTCTTCTCTTCTTTCCACATACTTCTGATTATTTCTAAGATTCGGTTGACTTGTCTTTCTTGAGAGTTCCAAGTTTTCATCGGAATTCAGGGAACTTTGGAAGTTCTTTCTAAGCAGAAATTACAGAATTAGTTTTCTCTTTAAAAACATTTGGAACAAAAAATTGCTGCACAAAATAAAAATGCAACTTCAAAAGAATACAGAAATACATAATCAGTGAAGAATTAGCCTGTAGCAGACTATTCCAGCAAGGCATAGAAAAGGAGAAAAGATTTTTAAATCAAAGAGGTTTCACAAGTGTTCAGAAAGAACCCAAAATCTTTCAAAATTAAAAGAATCTAGCACTTTACGCAGAGTTCACAAGCTCTCTGCAAGGCTGTTGGCTTTCTTTTTTCTTTCTTTTTTTAGGTTTTTTTTTCCAAGGCTGATTTCTTTTTACTGGCTAGCTAACGATATATAAAAATCCTCTAAAATTTACAGCATATGTATTACAGGTTTTTATTTGAATTTTCTTCATGATAAGGTAACAACTAATTTTAGTTTTGGATTTATTTTTTCAAAAGATACATTGATGACTTGGTTCTGACCAAATGGCTTTGCCTGACAAAAACCCGAGTTCCTTCTTTGGTATTAAGGTAGCTGTGGTTTGAGGTATAGCACTATCCAAAAACCCAACAGTCCTCTTCCCTGAAGATCAGGAAACAGTTTAAGTCCAAGACTTAGCATGGTTTTTCTTCCAAGCTTAGTACTCCTTTTCCATCTACTGGAAATAGCCAGTCTCACCTTACAATCTGAAAGGAAACTCCTCCTGCAGGCCTCTGAAGGAGGACTCCTTGTGACAGGATACCTCCAGTTTTATCCATGGGGATCTGCTCTCACTGATTACAGCTTTTCAGACATTCCTTGGGGGATTTTTGCTCTTTGATTGTCAACAATTTTCTTCTTAATCATCTGTCTTAATGTCATATCACATTTGGTTTCTGCCAAAAGTCAGCGGGCACCCAGAAATGAGGCTTCTGTCTCTACACAGATATATCACTTTCTCATAGCCATGACCCATTTGCCTTCCCTCCATCACATGCCTGTTCTGGGAATTCCCAGTCCTTAGTCATCTTAAACACAGCAGCAAGCTGATCTAGGCATGTAAAAGCCAGCTTGTTCTTAAATAACTTGGATGAAAAGCTTTGAAATCATGATTCAGAATAGATGCCATCAAGAAAAGGAAGATGTGATTGAAACAAGAAATAATTCTAGATTCGATGTGAGAATCTGGCAGATCTTTATTGTCTGTGGTACAAACACATTCTGCCAAAATGCAGTGCTTGAGCAGTAAAGATATCTCATTGCAGCTGCTGAGGCTCCAAGCCATGCTCTGGTTTTGCACCCAAAGATGCTTTCAGTCAGCTCAGCTGAGAGTATATGGCCTTTAAGCTTTGAAATTAAAATGGCCCACAAGACCCATTTCTGTGTCCTCATTTATGGGGCACTGTTGGAGAACCTCTTCTGGTGACTCATCTACACCATGGAAGACCAGCACATCTCCTCTGGGCACAATTATTTAGAACAAACAGCCTTTGCTGAGAAAATAAAACCAGATTATAAAAATTAACTTACAAAAAAATATGAAAAAGATACATGAAATTAACTGATAATTATCCAAAATGAAATTAACTAAATGAAATAGTGACCCTGCCTGAGGGCAGAATTTGAAAGATATGGAGCCTCAGTACTGTTCGATTGACTCACTTCCCATATGTCCTGGGAATCATGACAAGACATGACAGTCAGAGCAGGCAAATAGTTTTCCTTCAGCTGTAAGTACATACAACTCTGAGTCCAGTCTAGAGTAAATCTGTACCCAGTAATTACAGCCTGTACCTTCTGTACCTAATCCATCAAAACCTAGTATTGCCGTTTTGCTTGAATTTTCTTTCTCTGAAAAACTTTATCTAAAAACTACTCTTGCATGTCTTTCTGTCTGGTAGCAGAGTTTCAGGAGGAAAGATGATGACTCACAACAGAGTATAGTCTGCTAAAAGGTGAAGAACATGGGTAAATAATCCCTGAAATTGAGATACTGAAAGTAATCTCCAACATCTGCAGTGAGTGCTCTAATTAGTTACACGTCAGGAATGGGAAGCATGTGGGATCTTTCAGTACTTCTATATTTTCTATTGAAATCAGCTAGATGATTGCCGAGAAAAGCTCAAAATAAATCCACTGTACCAGATCCATTTGAGGTTTCAGCATAGTATGTGGATCTTAGCTAGAATCAGATTTAATTCTTACTTCAGCTAAAACAATGTTACTTCTGTGTATGTATAGAAACAGAAACTGGGACATCAGGGTAATTTTGTAAGTGAAAATGTTGGCATCCAAAGACTTCCAAAAAGGTTTTGACTTCAGGAACCTAAATTTCATGAAAGTGAATGACTGTATTTAGCAAAAACTTTCCTTGAACAGGATCAAAGTGACTGAAACAACAAATCACAAGAAGCCCTGTTAGAGTATGAGATAGGACCAAGTAATTAATTAATATCGAATCATAGAATGTGTTGGGTTGGAAGGGACATAAAACATCATCTAATTCCAAACCCCTGCCATGGGCAGCGACACTCTCCACTAGATCAGATTGCCCAAAGCCTCATCCAACCTGGCCTTGAACACTGCCAGGGAGTGAACAGCCACAGCTTCATTGGGCAACATATGCCAAGACATCACCACCCTCACAGAGAAAAATCTACCCTCCTTCATCTTAAGGCCATTATCCCTTGTTCTATCACTACATGCCCTTGTAAAAAGTCCCTCTCCAGACCACTTTAAAGCCCCCTTCAGGTACTGAAAGGCTGTAATTAGTCTCCCTGGAGCTCTCTCCTTCATGCTGAACAAGTCCAACTCTCAGCCACTGTCCATGTTGAAGATATGGTCCCAATACTGACCCCTCATCACTGTTCTCCCCATGGACATTGAGCTGTTGAATGCTACTCTTTGAGCACAGCTATCCAGCCAATTCCTATCCACCAAGTGGTCCATCTGCCATATCCATGTCTCTCCAAATCCATGTCTTTCCAATTTACAGACAAGGATGTCATGCAGAACAGTATCAAATGGTTTGCACAAGTCCAGATAGATGACACCAGTTGCATTTCCCTTATCCACCAATACTGTAACCTTTATGGCTACAAAGATGATTAAGGGCCTGGAGCATCTCCCCTGCAAGAAAAGGCTGAATGAACTAGGGCCGTTCAGCCTTGAGAAAAGAAGGCTAAGAGGGGATCTAATTAATGTTTATAAATACCTGAAGTGTGGGAGACAGGAGGAAATGGCCAGCCCCTTTTCAGGTGTCTGTGGAGACAGGACAAAGGGCAATGGCTTCAAGCTGAAGCATTGGAAGTCCCACACCAATATGTGGAAGAACTTTTTCACAGTGAGTGTGACAGAGTCCTGGGACAGGCTGCCCAGGGAGGTGGTGGAGTTTCCTTCTCTGGAGATATTCAAGACCCATCTGGACACCTCCCTGTGTGATCTGTCCTAGGGAGCTGCTTTGGCAGGGGTGTTGGACCTGATGGTCTCTTGAGGTCCCTTCCAACCCCTACAGTTCTGTGAATCTGTGAACCATATTGTAGAAGGCAACCAAATTTGTCAGGCACAATTTCCTGCATGTAGGCTGTCAGTAATCACCTCCTCATTTTCCATGTGCTTGAGTATAGTTTCCAGAAGGATCTGCTCCATGATCTTGGAGGGCACAGAGGTGAGACAGACCAACCTGTAGTTCCATGAGCTGTCTTTTTTTTCCCTTTTTTCAGTGAGGGCCATGTTTCTCCCCTTTTCCAGTCCATGGTAACTTTACCGTACTGCCACAACTTCTCAACTATGCTGGACAGTGGCTTAGCATCCTCACCCTCATAACTGTATTCTTTTACCTGTGTTGAACAAGACATTATCAAGGTGCTTGCTTCTGCATCACTGACATATATACAATATAATGGATCAGAATCTCAACTGCAATTGCGCATATTAGTCCAAGTGGTGGATGTTGGTTAATCAGGGAAGTGGTTAGGACTTCAATGTGCTCTGTCTTTTTTTATACTAAAAGAGGTTAAAAAGGTTTTTTTGAGATTACATGTTCTGACAACATTTTTTTAAACATTTATCTGAGCCCAAAGAAATCCGGCCAGGCCTTTGAGATGTTCAACTACTTTATGCTGAAGGAACACAGAAAATAGTAGAGGATCTTAGTAATTCTGCAATACATGCACTGTGGATGCCACATAGTTCTTCCAAAGGAGAGCCTAGAATCTGGTATTTTCTATCATTCATGACTAGTCTCTGCCAAAAATCTGGAGTAATTTATCTCAGTAGATTCATCCCCATCTCATCTCCCTGCCCATGATTAATCTTTCATTCCTCCTAAACTAATTGCTTGGTTTTGGATGTGAATTTATCATAATTCCATTGCTCATAGCAAATCTGAACATAAGTGAACCTTGTCGCTCTCAGTATCTCTGTCATGGTAGAGAGAGAAAGGACAAGACAGAGAAGTCTAGAGGGGAAGTCCAAAAATGCTTTGGGGATAAGTACAAGTATAATCTTGAGTTCTCTCCTAAAAATAATAATAGTTAAAAAAAAGACAATGTTTATATTGGATCTGATCTTTTACTTAAAATAACAGATACGATCCAGAGCAACAGACCTGGATCTGAACAGTCAAAAGCAATCTGTGTTGTTCTGCTCTCTGGTTTTGGTTCAGGTTCAATGCCAGTTCTGAAAACTAATCTCATTAAGATGAGTGTAGCAGCTCATTCTACCAAAGATTTGCCCAAAATTTTCAAAAACCTTTGAGAACAATACTAAATCCTTGGTATGCATTATTTGGAAGAACCACAGAGGATAAATTGTGTGAGCTTGCTATCATGGTTTCCTCAGAAGAAGGACATAGCACTGCTTAATCATCAGTTGTGCTTTTGGGTTGCCACATTCAATTTTCTCTTCTGCTGAAACTCAAATACCATCCATAAAGTCGGGCTTTCCCCAGAGAAACCTTGACACTGACAGGTTCCTGTGTCATGTCTCTTGTTCTGCACATACCCATGCAACAGATGAACACCTGGCTACTTTCCTTCTTTCCTTCATCCCCTCATCAGTCTCTGAAGACTAGTCCGTAACATAATGGATATTTTAATGGACATTACAGATTAAAGGAAAAATTTAGTTAAATCAATTACTTCACATTTGTCTTATACAATTAGTGTTACAAAACACTACATTCCTGAAAAATAAAATATATTTAACTCTTTCCTGAAAAATTTGAACACAGTTTTACTCACCGGCTCCATCATTCTCTCAAGTCAGCAGCAATCCCTGCATTTCTCCATTGCTATGGACACATGAGGGTCTACTTTGCAGTGGCACAATAGATATTACCATATATTAAAAAGCTGTATTTCCTCTCCTGAATTTGTGATTTTAATATATTGCAAAGAGGAAAAGGTGAAAAAATATGAATGTACACGATGAGGAAATGGTGACGCAGCAGGAGATGGGAAAGAAAGCACCATCCTCAGCACACTGATTTTCTGCTCGCTGCTGGGTCCTCTATACCAGAATGAGAATTGACTTGAGGACATGATATGCAGTTTGGCACAGTACAGAGGAAAACACAGAAGGCTGACAGGAAACCTTATCTGGCCTGTAGTGAAGGTCTACTGAGGTTACCTAAGCTGTGTGGTACACTGCTCAAGAGCTTGGTATATGTGGAACAATCAGTCTGTGGGCTGCAAAACTTATTTCCCAGGTTAACGGCATGGAGAAAGAAAACTGACTCCTGCAGATGTTGTGTTTGTACACATCACGCCTCTCAACACCTTCTCTTCGGTGTCAGCTTATCTGTGGAGAATAGGTCTACTGTAGAATCAGGCCAGGGATAAAATAGAACATAATTTGTAAAAGTGCCCAGGAGGTACACTATCTCAGCTCTGTCTCGTCCCCTCCAGCTCCCAGTCCTGGCGACTCTGGAGATTTTAATGTGAATCTTACATGATTTCAGTTCAGTCAAAATGAAATACTTTGGAAAGCTTCATTTTGTGAAAAATTCTGAGATTTGGACTTGCTTCAATTTGGAGTCAATCCATATGTTCAATTTTTGGAATTTCCTGTAGGAAATACCACTTTTCAACCAACTCTACTCCAGAGGGTCAGACGAGGCTTGTTGGCAGCAGAGCATGAAGGAGCCTCTGTGTCACCATCTTTGTTTTAGTTATTCTTCAGGCAAATTGAAGTTTGCCAGGACTGTAAGTAGGAAGACTCATTTATTTCATTTAAACCATGAACTTGTAGGTGTTGTGGCTTTCAGTCACTACCAATCTTCCGATCTGCAAAGGCAAGAGGTAATGTCTAGGCTCCTTCAATCTGTATCTCATGTACAGCTCCACAAAATCCACAGAGATCAACCAGAAAAGGCTATATCTTTTGTGCTTCTTTATTCCTTAAAAGCAGAGTGGTTGTTTTTCAGTTTGGTCAAAACCTAAAACATATTCATAAGCAAGTTGAAATTGTTCCACGAACACCAAGTAATCACAAAGGTCATTTGATATGTTCCCGAGCAGTTTCTAAGGCAAGTGAGGAAACCTTTATCTAAGATTAACCCTACTGAAGCTCATGCTGGTGATATGTTGCATTCTTGAGGTCTTGCGGGATGAAGGCAGTAAGCAACTGGAACAATTATACACAGTATGGAAATATCTGCTTTGCACACAGATTGGCATATATTGTACTCTCATGTCTGAATATATTTCTCCATACTGGTTCAGCTCATAACTTATTATGAACATTTTTTATTCTTTCTTGCTAGCATATGTCTGCTTTTATCTCATCCATTACTGGCACATGTATCCTCACAACATAATACCATAGCGGCCATTTTAGTATAACAGATGGGCAAGAGGATTATTTGTCTTGATACTTCATTCAGAAACCACATTTTGTTTATATTTTGTGTTGACATTAGAAAGCTTTTCAACCAATGGGGTTTTTCTTCTGAGTTCATTTAATTTTATTTTATTTTTTTTAGTGATCCAAAAAGGCATACTCTTTTTTATTTTCCTTTTTTTTTTTCTTTTTTTCCTCCTTCAAGAACAGAATGATAGCACTGCCTGGGGGTTACCCGTAGCAGTATGCTTACTTCTAACGCAAATCAAACACAAAGGCTGATGAAGAAGAGACGCAAAATTGTTACTGTAGCATTCAAAAGAAAACTTAAACATGAAATAAAAAGGCTGCATGTTTGATTAATGCAAAGAGAAAAATATTAGGGGAAAAAAAGCTGTCAGAAATAATCAAAAACAGGGGGAAAAAAGAAATAGATCCCTCACAAATCAAAATGGATTTTGAGATTTATCAGATACAGTTTTTTTTGCAATTTTTATGCTAAAATCAAACAGCCAGGCAAAGCAGGGAATAGTTTACTGCTTTGGGGAGGAAAGAATAGTGTAGAGTGTGGGGCTTCTGGCTGCATGTAATTGTATGTGGTTTGTCTGGTTTTCTTCCTTTGGAGCACTGAAAGTTTATGCTTCAGGTATGGATGATCTCATCATCATGTAAATGCTCTTCGTGGTGTATAGAGTTTTTCTCTATTCCCTCTGAATCAAAGCTAGAACTGTCTTTGCATTTACCTTGCTCAGGTTTTCACACTTTTAGCAATCACTGTACAAGAACAAAGCTAGATTACTGTGCTTAATGTGCATCTGTAAAAATAGATCCATATTCCTAGAGCCTGCAATCCTCACTGAACACATAAATCAAAGGAAAGTTTTACTGTCCAAGTAATAGTGTGGCTGGAATGTATCACTGGGGAGGTTGATGTCCCTTAGGTGAAACAACCGATGCTAATTGAAAGACCGATATCTGGATTAAGATGCACAAGTTTAAAGTCAATCTGTTCCAGAAACCTCCAATCCGGGGTTTAGATCAGCTGAATTTTCCACTTTCTGGGTCAAGACCAAAGTCATATTTTATTAGTTCTTAACCTAGTAGGTCATTTACCGTAATTTCTATATAAATACAACTAAACCCCTTTTTTTGAGTTCATTCAGTTCATTAAAATACTGAGACTGCACTGCTCAGCTAATTATTAGTGAGAAGCACACTATAAAATCATTGATGACTTGTATCAGTGACCATGATTTACCAGATGGTAAATTCAGCTTCAGATGCCCATCAGGAGAGTTTCAGAAACATCTAGAAAAACTTAAAACTTCTACATGGGAAATTTAATCCTACTTCTACAGGTCCACAGTGAGTTTTTTCATCACCTTACATATAAAATTAGGCTGGGAACATGCTAACCCATACTTTGCAAAACACCATTTCTTTCTACTACATACCAGCAAGAAACAGAATATATATGATTTTGTTCTTTGGGGTTTTTTAATATAGAACGACTCAACCAGAGGGTAGAAAAAGTAAAGAACCTGCATTTATAAATTATACAGAGATTTTCCTTTGTGGAGAATTTCCAATTTTCGGATTGCTGAGTTCTACAATACTGGAATACACAGCAAATAAAATTTGTTAGCAAATACGATAAAGCAGTTAAGAAGACTGCAATTTCATTTTCTTGATGACATCACTGTAGCAGATAAAACCCCTCAACATATTTACATTTTCCCCTTGTTTCTTTTGTCTATTTTTTCCTTGTTAGTGGGCATTGATGCAAGCATACATAAACCAAAGTATTGGTACTGCTAAACTTTTGAATGTTGCTATTCCCCCAACATGCCAATTACTCCTAGAAAGTTTGGGTTATCTAAAAATGTTTCTGTTTGATTCATCTTCTCCCCCAACCTTTTCTGATTTTCTGGATTTCCTGGTTATTCAACTGAGCACAAATTGCTGTTCATACAGATACACTGCCATGATTTCTGATTTGCAGGCTGTCACTCCCATTAATAACCTACTAGGCTGTCATGCTGTCATTCCTTGTTGCTGCAACGATTTGTTTCAAACATAGGGGCTGATTCATGAAGAATAAAAAAAGCAGTTGTCCTGTTTTACAGGAACCTCAAAATATTTATGCAGAAAATGTGTGAAAAGCACACACACCACTTTTATCCTGAAGAATGTGATTGCCAAATACCCAACTTGTTTTCCTGAGAGGAAAGAGAAAGAACATAGACTGGATTCTCTGCTCATTTTTTTTCAATATGAAAATGTAACACTTTTAATAAAATGTTCCCCTGATAAAATATCCCAAGTTCAGTTCCAGAGCTATGATATGATAACACCTCAGCATGATGCAATACCTTAAAAACTAGCATCAAATCAGATATTAGATTTTTTTTTTCTTTCTTATCCTGTCTTTCCCAGAAGTATTAATGGCAACCATCTTAACGAAACAGAAAAAAAATATCAGTTCCCCTAGGCACTATGTTTTTCTTTCCTGATTCAGAGGTACTTGGCCAAATTTTACTCCCAGATGATTCAGAGGCACTTTACTCCAAATTTTACTTATTGATGCAGCCTCATTGTTTCTTATGGACTTGTGTTTTTGGAAAAGGGAAAACAATGCATCCATCTGGATTCATTGCTCAAAATTCGTCTATGCAATTGGGCCACCGCATGACCAGGAAATGTCAGATAATTTTTGGGATGGAAAAATCACCACTGACTAATAAACCAGCACATGCATTCACACAAAGTGGAAAATCAACCAGGGACTTCTCTCACCCTGCAGACTGGAGGCAGACAGCTTGCTTGACAGGTGATGTGGGTGACCATGGGAGAGCAGGACAGGTCTCCTCTGCTGTTGCTGCTTCCCCAAGTGCTTCCCAGCTCAGCGTGAGTATCACCGGGATGTCTGGCTCCCCAGCAGTGGGTCCAGCCAGCACCCTCTTGAAACATTTCACCCTGGCGTTGGCCATTCAGCTCACATAACCACAGCGTTTTGAAGAGCTGGAGCTGCCAGGAGCTGAGCTCCTGCACTTTTTCTGCCACCAAGGCCTGACAGTTGGCACATCTCCCAAAGAAACAGGCAGAAGGTTTCTGAAGGAAAAGAAATAAGAGAACAACACAGGATGCTAATGTAAATCCAAACTGGGAGAGAAGGTGAATGCGGAGGCTGTTTGGATCTCAGCTGCAGTGCTGGCTCCCAGTTTCCCATTTTTCCCCTGTCATCCCCAAGCTGCTTCTCTCCAGCCCAGACCTGAGTGATTCAAGCAGTGTGAAAGTTTCTGTTCCCCTTCCCCTCCTCTCCTCACACCGCTCTCTGCCCGCTCGAGTACTGCCTACAGATGGCTGCTAATGAGCGAACTACTTTCAAATACCTACTTAAAAATACTTAAATCATTAGGCTGACTTTGTACACTGTAATTTAAACCAATATTTTAAAGAGGCAGCCTCCCAATTACAGCGTTATTGTTATCCTCTGTAAGGCTTACACATTAACCCACTTGAAAATTTGTCCCTGCCAAACAGTATCAGCAGCCGGTCCCAAACCTGTCAATGCCATAGTATTTTCTAAATTGATGTTTAATTAATGAAGTACTATAGCAACAGGTTCTCTCTCTCCTTTTTTAATTTGATCTCCATGGCATTATAGGAACCTAAAGCTTCCACTAGGCATATATTCCTACCGTTTCCTTGTCAGAGGAAATGTATATTCATTTTAGACTTGCGGAGGCAATTACAGTAGCCACCAGTTGCCTACAGCAGCTAATCAAAGTGATAACCTGCAAGTTCTCAACTCCCCATGAGACAGCCCACTTGCCTCCAGCTGATGAATGCCAAAAGAGCAGCGTGGGCCCACCAGTAATGACACCGCCATCTAAGAGAAGTTTTTAACTAACCCATGGCTTTATAAAGACTCTATTAACATCTCATAAAAAGAGGTCTAGATAAAACATTCTAATAAGATTTTTTTTTTAAAGGGAAATATCAGTGCTGATGTAAATGTCCATTGTAAAATATTAAGCTGGTATTTGCCTACTTGTAACCTTTGCGCCTCTCATGTTGTGAAAAGTGATGAAGTCTTCCCCGAGTGTTTTCAAGCGTGTGACTAACCTCTGACTAATATGCTATCACGTCCTTGCCCGAGTACAGCCGCACAGTCAAGCACGTGCTTCATCTTAAACAAATGTGCAATTCCATCAATTTCAAAGGGATTCAGGGGCTTAAAGTTAAATGTACAGGAGCACTGCGAAAAGTGGACTATGATGATACTGGAAAGCAGTACCCCAGATTGCTAGTTTCCATATTAATTTGTGCTGCCTACAACCGCAATAAGCAAAGCAAATTTTAGAAGTAGAGGAAAACAGCATTTATAAATAGCTCATAATTATTTGCTAGCAGAAAGGGTTTACCACATTAGTAGGAAACCTTTAGGTTCTTCTGCATGACCAGTTCCTTGCTTTTGCTGGAATTTTATTATTTAGAACATAGTTGTACTTGGCAACAATATGACCCTCTGCGCAATCTGCCACTCTATTAGTGACAAAAGCAGCATGAAAGATACACACTGTATTTTTGCTTTGTTCCATCAATGTATTTAAGAGTTCAGTGTATAAAAATTTGAAATAAACTAAAAGATCTGAAGGCTTCTTCTCAGATCTTTTCTTGTTTCAGTGTCATAGACTTTGCAACCAAAGAGAAAACCAGTATCATGATTTCATTATGATTCTCTAAAAAACAAACAACCCTCCCAGCACAAAACCCTCCTCCCCCTGCAATGTAAAAGCTACCAACATGAAGAAATTCTCTGTGGCTGTGCTGTTACTGTAGTTATTAAATCTGAGGTTTCTCTTTAAGGCTTCCGGCCAGGTTTTGACATTGGATTTCGGGATATTCTAATTAGCTGTGGTCCCAAAGGAGGTGTTCCTGGCTTCTTCCCTGCATAGTTGAAAGTCCTGGAGGACTCCAAGCTGCAGGCTGCAAGGAGAGCAGGTTAGGTTAGTACATTTCCTATCCGTGTAGCTCTCATCGCCCAGGGAATGGACTTCTGCTCTACCATTTCCTAGTCTCATTAAAAGGTTGGTGAGCTCTTAAAGGCTGCAGTTTCCATTTTTTAGGACTGTCACCACCTGCAGTGGCCATTTCATGCTTTGAAAGGCACACGTCATCATGCTATTATTATTACTTGCCTGCACTAACACTCAAAGGACCTGAACGGGGCCAGCCCAGTAGCTGAAAGTACTTCTCCATAGTAGAGGAAGGGGTGACCATCACTTAGGCAATACCCAGCTCGAAGATCACGCTCATTCAGTCATGCAAGCAAACTCAATTTTTTCCCCTTGGCAAATGTGAGGACAAATAGTTCATCTGAACTTGAAAAAATCAAGATAAAAATAATCTTCCATCACCTTTCTTTTCAAACAGCACTGAGACAGAGGTTACTCTCGGGCTGCAGCGATGCCCAACTGGTGCCAGCCTGCGTACTCAGTCCTCCTTCAGCACCAGGGAGGCCAAACCAGGGCTGGTCTGCTCTCTGAAACACTCCTGAAAAGGGGCTGTTTGAGACAAAAAGGGGTGTATAGCTTCAACAATTTAGAGCAGCTATTTGAATCTTTAAGAGATTACAACAGACCAAAATAACTGGTAATAATGGGCAGCAGGCAGGTATGGTAGGTAAAACGAAATGACAAACCCTTTAATAAATAGAGAGCAGACATCTCATTCTTACAAGAACAAATCCATATTATACATGTACGTAGCTTTTCACCAGTGCCTGCCTGTACATCAGCAATATCTGAACCCCAGAAACTCTTAGCCCACCACACATTCATGAATTCGACTTATGGGGCTTGTAATAGGCCTGGCTATGAATTCATGTTTAGCAAGAGAAACATCCCGTGAGTGACCCCCCATCTGATAGGATGATAGGCTGAAACTCTGACAAACTTTTAATTTCAGTAGGAGCTGCACACCTTTGTGCTGAAGCTTCCTTCAGTTCTTGTCTCCAAATCTCCCTGACAGCTCGAGGAGATAACTAATGGGAAGCAAAGTTCAACCTTGCTTATTTTTTCCTATTTCCCCGGTTTCCACCAGTGTTGAATACAATTACAATGCAGTGAGAAAATTATATAGAAAGATACTTTTTTCACTCAACAGTCGTGCTTCAAGCTCATGACCACAGTCAGCACCAAGGAACTTCTGCAGATTTTGAAAGCAAAAGTACATTTCTAACATTTTTCATCCTCTCAGCACAACATGCTAGAGCTCACATATCAAGAGGACAGTCTAGCTAATTTGGGAACAGAAGCTTAGATTTCCTTGGAATGTGGGATAATATATCCGTGAAGATCTTGATATTTCTTTTTGTGAATTTCAGACTTCAGCAACACAAATGTACACAAAGGCTCAGAACTGCAAACTTCAAAATGTTTTGATTTAGCTTTCGAGGTAATGCTTAGTGAATTCTAACCGCAGGACCAAACCCTCTTCTTCTAAACGTTCTACACAGAATATAAGAAAGATGGATCTTCAGAGCCATGAGACAAATCCGAAGACAATTCAGAAGTAGGAGAAGCAGAATTTGTCCATTATAATCTGTGTTACAAGTAACGACCCCAAGTGAGCAAAGGCTTTCCTTTCTAGGCTGACAGGAATGCATTTTGTAAACTGCATATATCTGATCTGAGACAATAACCAAAATCATTCCCACACTTATATTGTTACAGGCACCTTTCAGAATCAAGTTTAAATTTTCTCACTCTAGAAAGTACGGAGTAAGATAGTCAAACTCTGTGTATCAGACACCTTTTGAAGCAAGACAGTGCTCTTAAAATCTGATTTCATTTTCCTCCAATAGCGCAGAGAGATGACACCTAACGGATTATACTATTTGTCAGCTTTATGCAACCATATCTGTAGACTTCAGACAATTATCTGTAATCAATAGCTGTAGCATCATGGTAATAAAATTATAGTACTTACATATAATTACACTTACGTTCAAATATATCCAGTTCCATTCAAAGCATATATGAATGGAGTAAATCTTGGTAAGTCAGTAATTCTCAGTAGAGAGGAGGGAAGGTCAGATCCGTGTTTTCAAAGAAATTTAGTTCCGAAAAAACTTTCCTTTTCAGCTAACCCTCTAATTATGTCATCCTTTTAGATTTTAGAAGAAAGGTAAAGCATTTTCAGAAGTACCCCTGCTAAACCTACACACATATCTATTTTTCTCCTAAATAAAATTCTTACAGTTATATGTATATACACATTACACATGTAATTACAATATCATTCATTGTATGAATGAGCATAAAGTAGTTTATCACATGCCAATTCTGTTATTGAGGGCCAGAATTTAGTGGGCACTCTGGAATTCACAATTGCTTGTAAATTCACCTAGATCTGTATTGCATTTTTCTTTCTGTGCTTTGCCCAATCAGTTTCAATATACTGCCCCTCCCTGCTCCTCTTCTGGTCTCCTCCTATTCATTCATTTGCTGGTCACTCCGTCTCTCTCCTTTAATTTTCTCTCCTACTACTACTTTGTTATTTTTACCATCTATGTTGAAGGTAGTACTCCATGTTGAAAAAATGTCAGTATTGGTGTAAAAAAGACCTCTGTTCTCACTTCCCCCACCCCCTCCACCCCCCATAATGAGACTGTAATACCTTGGTATTACAGACCCTGATTTCAGTAGTTGCAGGACATGAATGAATGAAATCCTGAGTTCTAGTCTCCCTGCAGTTATGAAAAGGAAAAAAAAAAGACCCTTACAAAAATCCTAATATGCAGGTATCTGGGCAAGTTTCCCACAGGTCACCACTGCCTTTTAAGTGTAGTAAAAAACAGATCTGCACAAGGATCAACAGGTAGGAAATGAAAGGCATTATAAAAGGACTGACAGGATCACTCCTTTTTCCTTTATGACTTACAAGTACCCACTCTTGGCAAGAGTTTCTCCTTCATCCAGAAGAAGTTTTCTTCAAAAAGTACAGTGTTTATGGTGAAAGTTACACATTTCTCTGGTTTTCATTACAAAGAATACTTTTTAATGATGTATTTTACACAAAAATATGCATTTTTTCCCACTTATAGCTACCTGCAGGCAAGAAAATTAAAGTGGAGGAGCTGTTTTGAATCACAGAATTGTAGGGGTTGGAAGGGACCTCAAGAGATCATCGAGTCCAACACCTCTGCCAAAGCAGGTTCCCTAGAACAGGTCACACAGGTAGGCATCCAGATGGGTCTTGAATATCTCCAGAGAAGTAGATTCCACAATCCCCCTGGGCAGTCTGTCCCAGGGCTCTGTCACCCTCACTGGGAAAAAGTTCTTCCACATATTGGTGTGGAACTTCCTGTGCTCCAACTTGCAGCCATTGCCCCTTGTCCTGTCCCCACTGACCACTGAAAAGGGGCTGGCCATTTCCTCCCGTCTCCCACACTTCAGGTATTTATAAACATTAATCAGGTCCCCTCCCAGTCTGAACAGCCCTAGTTCATTCAGCCTTTTCTTGCAGGGGAGATGCTCCAGGCCTTTAATCATCTTTGTAGCCCTCCGCTGCACACTCTAGGAGATCCCTGTCTTTTTTATACCAGGGAGCCCAGAACTCACAATACTCCAGGTGAGGCCTGACCAGGGCCACACTCCTTTTAATGCACCCTGGGATCCCATTGGCCCACTTGGCCATCAGGGCACACTGCTTATGAAGATGTCAGATCTGTTGTTCCTATAGGTATTTCCATATCAGTTTTAAACCAGCTACCTTGGCCTTGCCAGCTTCTCACCTTCTTCTGCAGCTTTTGCAACCCACCCAGGATTTTGTGCTGCAAATGTGTCTGTACCAGTGGGACACAGGCTGCAGTCAGACCAAATCACGTGTGGGCATCCTGTGGGTTCCACCAGGCATAAAGAGAGGATGTTCTCATTCTGGCAATGACAAGGAAGACAAGGAGAGGTGCATTATCTACAACGTGCTTCTAAAAGCCACAGAGAGTGGGGACTCCTTTTGAAAGTTGCCCTGATTGTCACTGAGAAAACTGACTGTGACTTGGCCCAGCAAGCAAGGGTCACTCGCGTTATCCCTATGTCAGATCTCAGTTGAATAACATCTAATCTATGGTATTTCCTGAAATGGCAACACAGTGCTATTATCAAGGTGGGTTTAGGCATTTAAAGCCTACAAAATGGACACTTTGGGCAAAGATTTCCTTTTGGGAAAATAGGTCACGTCCTGAAAGCCAAGGATAGCAAGAAGATGGTCAGCAGCTCTTAGGAAATGGACTATAATTCCCTAAGTGCTAGCTAAAGAAATAATGTACAGCCAGAGAAAAAAAAACCTAGAGCTGTCTTACTCTGAAAGGTCTGATTTATGAGAGATTTTTCATTTTCTTTTTTCTTTTCTCTCTTTTTTGCTAACTAGAGTTAAAAACAAGGTAATCACACGATAATTATAGCTTTGATCAGTTCTCTGCTGAAGACAAAAATGGTTCTATGTAGGTCACTTGCTGATGCCTAAGTTTATCAAAACAGACTTATATCATGATAATATCAATTTAAAATAATCTGTGGCATGCACACAAAAAAATCTACAACTGTTTCAGGTATTGTCACTAATCACTTATATATTTCACTATAAGCTGTTTATAAATTATGTTTATTGTCTTATAATTAGTTGTACTAACAGAGCATAATATCAATAAGGTCATTAAACATGTAAACAATAAATAATAGTAATATTAATGCCACCAAGTAGCAATGCTTGACAGTATCATGCATATTCAGTCAGCCTATGACTGTATTTCTCTGCACTTCAACGGCCAGATGTGAAACGGTGCCAGTCGCTGGTTTAATGAACATCAAGATGAGTGCAGAAGAAGCAAAGTTAGTTAGCAGTTGGTTTAAAAGAAAAGAAGAAGAAGGAAAAAAAAGCCTAACAAAAGAGATGTATTCTAATGCTTGTAAATACAGGAGATGCTGTGGACTTTTTGGATCCTTTTATCACTGCAGTTCTATATGCCTTCCCAAGTAACCATTGTGCCTGATAGAGCCCTGCTGTTCTGGGGATGGCTGAACACCTTCCTGCCCGTAGGAAGTGGGGAATGAATTCCTGGTCTTGCTTTGCTTGTGCATGCTGTTTTTGCTTTACCTGTTATGAGTCTTTACCTATTATGAGTCTTTATCTCAACCCAGGAGTTTTCTCACTTTCACTCCTCAGATTCTCTCCCCCATCCTGCCATAGGGGGAGTGAACAAATGGCTGTGTGGTGCTTAGCTGGCAGCTGAGGTTAAACCACAACACCTCTTCAAGTAGAAAGAGTGTATGAAGATGCCTTTATACTTATGGATCAGTACCAAGTGTTTCAATTTCCTTGTCTCTTCATCCTAGAAGACTGGAAATTTGCTATGAAATGAAGATGGAAACTTTGTTAAATAAAGGGCAACATCACCTTTTTGTCATGACCAGGATGGTGCATTGAGAGGTATTGGGAGCTCATTAACTTTTGGCATGTGGTTCTGAAGTAAACTGGCTCTTTTAAAACTGTCTTGATTTGTCCATTTATTCCAGACTCAAGGAGCCATGTGATTTTCTTCTTCCAGACTTCTTCCATGTGGTCCAAATGAATGACCTTTTCCCTTCCAACCCTCACTTTCTACACTTCGATGCTCCTTCAAAATGCATGAACATAACAGTAGGTCCAGGTAATGCAGAATTCCTTTACTGCTCCAAGATGAGGCCCAGATAAGTTTTTTACAGCAAACCCCTCACATTTTACTCACCAGTATTCACCTGCTCTTGGCATCCAGAGACAGCCAATACGGCAGGAATCCTTCACATGATGAGTAGCGCTAGCAAGTAGCAGGCACATCTGAGCTAGCTGAGACTATGGATGAAACTTCAAACGTCTGTGCTTGCCTGATCTGCTGATGAAAGGCATTGTGAAATCAACTTTTCAATACAGAACACAGTTACAAGATCATTTCTCCAAAGACTATCTAGAAGCATTACAGCTGAAATTGTTTAGGATCATATTTCTGTTCTTCTCACTGCTGTTTATCAACGTCGTACAATGCAAGTAAGAACAGATGCAATCCAAATATCGACAAATTATTTATGATGATTTGACTTTATTAATGACTGAATTAAAATTAAATCAGCCCTACCTTTTTCCTTGAGACTGGATATTCATTGCATACTTTTCATTAAGAATGCTTGTTCCTAGATAAGGGCTATTTACTGTTTATCACCCTCTGTTTCATCTGAGGATCCTTATGTTACTATAGGTGAGCTCCAAGGTTCACTCCATATAGCCTTTAATTCTTTGGCAGAGTTCATAGACAGTTTTAGGTCCCTAGAAAAGGTAATGTAATCTCTTTTAGATTTAAATTTTTCAAGCACATTCTCTTTGGTTTTCTGTTCTAGCAAACTTTCCTGTACAAACCAGACATGAAATAACATTCTTTCTTTTCCTTTCTCTTATTTTGCTATTTCATCATTTTGGCCATATTCTGCTTCTCCAGTTGCAGACAATCTCATCTTTTCTGGCCCTCTCTGCTTGTCAGCCTCTCACTTTCAATGCAGAGACCTCCTCCATTCTCTCACTAGAAATATGAAGCTAGATGTTTAACATACGGATCTTTGAAAGTGCTGGGCACCCTCTAACAGACAGTGATAGATCTTCCCTAGTTTCTACTGGAGTTGAATTTCCTTGGCACCTTCTACTATCATGCCTGTATACTTTGGGCTTTTCCATTTTGGAGCTCAGCCTTCACTACCTTTCAACACCTCTCCTGTTTCTGAGGACTGTCTTTCATGCAGTTCCCATTGCTCTCTTTCAGTCTGCTTAAAATGCTATCTTTAGTTGTCTTCAATTTTAGCAGACTCCAATTTTACTTGAAAAAAATAAATCAGAATTTAGCGGTCAAGCTATATATGAGCATAAACTTCAGAAAGGACTGTTGCATTTGATATTCCAGGCTGCAACTGGGGTGGATCTCACTTTCTGAATGTGATGATTGCTTCCACCTAACCAGGGGTAAAACAAAGAACTGAGTTGTGGGAATGGGAAGCAGAGATTCTGCCTTGCACTACACCAAAATCCTAACAGTGCTGATTAGAATAGCAGAGCTACATTGCTTGCTTCTTCATCCCAAATTCCCAGCTTGATACCCCAAATGTTCTGATCTTGAGTTCCATGCTCATTTCTAGGATAGTATCAGAATGAGAGAAAGATTGTGGACAGAAGCTTTTTCCTTACAGCTGATCAATATAGGGTGTAATTAAAGACTGTAGGCCAAATCCTCAACCAAGGTAATTCACAATGATTTACTCCACCTGCAAATCTGGCTCACAACATGGAATTGCTGTTGTTAACATGTTAAATCATTCCCAATCAGGACAGAAAACCTGTATTCTGTGCTTACTTTCCCATTTGTACTTTGAATTTTCCTTAATTTGAATGCCTGTCCCTCAGGAGGCAGGGGCAGCAGCTTCCTGAAAGAAAGAAAAAGATAATTTTAATACAGGGTCTGCCTGATCCCTCAAAACAGGTTAAAGTTGGGCTAATTATGGGTATCTGACTGATGTTCAGATGCTTACATTCCCTGATGAATCCGTAGCTAACTCTATGTGATGGAAATATCTCACATTGTTCCTGTGTTTGCCAGCTTGCAGTGTCATTCCAGATGGTAAACACAAAAATAGCATGAAAAAATTCTTTCTGAAATTCAGGCTATAAAAGGGTTTTGTTAATCCTACAATGGCTTTTCCAAGATCTTCAAACTGTCCATTCCTTACTAACATAAAACACCCCAACAGGAGTGTCTTGTAAAACCACTGTTACAGTAAATTTGAGGCCATTACTAATTTCATTACTGGCTACTTACTAACAGTATATTTATTTCTTCATTACTCCTCTAAGAAATCTACCTCTGTTAAATTTTATTCTTAGCTTGATGCTACTTTCATTAGAGTAGGAGTATCTTCAGAGCAATAGAATTGTAAAGGTCTCAGTTGTTAACATGAAAGTGGGACTGCTTAAATTTGATTACTGTGTTTAATGAAGTGTCACATTTATTTACAAGATGACATGATGAATCACATTACAGTTATTATAAATCAGCTTATAAGAATGGACAAATGGTTCAATAAAGCAATGGATTTACAAATCTAAGATGAACGCATTTGGGTTCCCTGTCATATTTCCCTTTTTAAAAAAAAAAGGCTGTGCACTATTTACGTTAGCCCAGGAGCTAAATTGGCAATTTGCTTAAAGAGAGAGAGAGAGAGAGAGAGAGAGAGAGAGAGAGAAGAGAGGGTTCACATTTCATTTTGTTCTAGACTTTATGTCTCACTGACCAAAAATGTCAGATCATTCACATGGTCAACTCCAGTCTACCTCCACATGCTCGTTAACCTTGGAGCCACACATATGTGTTGTTTCCTTCCTCTTCTAATGTACTTGTATCCCACCCCTAGCAGAAGACCTGTCCTACATCCATACCAGGTACAATATCTTCCAACAAAAATTGTTTTGCTTGTATCCTTCCTTTGCCCAAGTGCTGGGCCTTAAACTGGGGTTCAAATTACCCCCAGGAGCATCAGTCCTAAGATTAAAATAAAATTGTGTCTGCTTGCCTCTTGACACTTTCATCACCTAGCCTTGTGTGACACCAGTGATGTGAGTTGCCCAAAGCCTGAAAAAAATCAAAAAGTAAATAAGCATCCATCCAGCCCCCTTCTTCCCTCCCCGGCCTTGGAGTCTTCATTAAAAAGGTCTTAGTTCACTTCCATATGAAGGAAATTGGCTCATTTGTGTGCTGTACTCTCTCTCCCTCTCTCCCTCTGCCTGACTTGCAAAGGAATTTGTTTGAAACATTTTTTTTCAGCGCATTTGTTTATTTGTGTTTGCCCTGCAGAAATGCTAATGCAGGTTCATTGCATTAAACAGGCCTGACAACATCTGAGTGCATTCACATATGTGTAGGCTGAAAAACAGCCACATCCTGAGGAGGAAGGGGGCTGAGGAGGACATGTGTGTGTTTTGGGGGTGTGTGTGTGTGAGTGTATATGGATGGGGGGAGGCTTCCAAGTGGTTGAGCGCAGGGTTTTGTGCCACATCTGCATTTCGCCCTGTTTGAGTGACAGGTGTACATGGATGCCACATCGGCTGCCAATATGTTATGAGACCATGGTAACAATCGCTCATCTCTGGGGAGCTATGTTGCCTCGTTCCTCACTATCAGACATGAAAGAAATAATTTCAGGTGCCAGAAAAGGAACTGTGATAAAAGAAAACATTTCGGCTTTCATGGCACTGGAGTTTGCCCTGAGGCAACAGCTTTGATAAAAAAAAGTGTCTCTTTCTTTACATTCACAATTAATCCATGATTATCTACAAGCAATCCTTTGGCCTATAGGATACTGACAGAAAAATTGTTTTGCTTTTTTTTTTTGTTTTAATTCCTTGTACATTTTACTTCTGTTTTTCCTGCTATATGCACCTATTGTATGACACAAATCTTCAAACCCTGAACCCTGCTGAAGCTAGAGACAGCTCCCCACCCCCACTTTGGGAAGTTATGTAGATATCAGACATATCTGTATAGAATAGCTATTGTTAGCTGAAGTATTAACATATAATGTTTCTTCAGTTGTATATTTAAGAAAGATATGAAAGAGGGCTATTATACTACAAGGAAAGGTGAACAATCCCTCTTTTCTGCAGTGTTCTGTATCATCCGCCAAAAGAAAATTTTGGTGTATTTTTTAAGAGCAAAACAATGAGCTTCATTCAGGAGGCAATATTATTTCTCTCTGCATGAGTTCACTATCACTTGATATTGGTTGGATTCAATGTTTATCATGTCCATCTGATATTGATAAGACCATACGTCACTGCTGAGGTCAGGTTCTTCCCAAGGGACACACAAGGTCACAGCATAAAACAAATAGCACTAGAGTTTCGACCCATGCAACCTCAGCCTTTCCTTGGGTCTCCTTAAGCACTCAAGCTGCACAGCCTACTCCACAAGAATATCTTCACTGCCCAACCTTGTAAGGGAGACTTACAGTCCCATCACCCAGGAGTTATTCCCCACCTACCAGTCTGGGCATCTTGTTCCCACAAGGGGAAAGAGGAACCCTGGGTGCCTAAGCACAGATGCCTCTGTACAAATACATGTATACATATATATATTTTTATATGTAATATATATATATATGTATACCTATATGTATAGCTGGACTGAGAACGACTGCTCTGCTTGCAGATGACAGCATGGAATAGCATGTCCCACCTCATCTTGGGGAGTGCCTGGACCTCCCAGACCATGCATATTCCTCAGGCACCCTGAGGTGCCTGACATGAAGGAGATCCAAAACCACACAGGAAATGGCTGACCAGGAATTATCTTGGGCACAAATCCTTGTGGAACAGGTCCAGTACCTCCCCCTTCCCAGCCCTGGTGTCCCTATGTCCCAGGCCACCCCTCTTGCCCCTTGCTCCTGACACTAAATGCCAGTATCAGCTGGTGCATGATCCTACACAGGCCATGCCCAGTGGTACCATCTCAGAACCAAGCTCTGCTCTGCCTCATCAGGAAGAAAATATTGGAAACAAGGAGTGTCTTGTGTGTCAGTGTAGCCCTTCTTTGGGGCACACAGAAAATTGATGTCTCTGGAGCCAACTCTGGCGGCAAAGAGCCGCAGAGCCATGGTGTGCCACACTGCTATCTTCCTGTGGTGAGGAAGCCTCCATATCATCTGAATTGTCTAGCAAATCTGCCAGTCATTTTACACACAAAGCCGATAAATTATATACTAAAAAAAATGTCCCCTTAATACCTCCAGAGAATAAATCCTTTTGTGGTTAGAAGAATACATTAGCTTCTCTCCAATGACAAGCATAAAAGCCATAAAGTAGAAAAATATGGCTCAATTGACAAGACAGGGCTCATCCAACAAGTTGGGTGGTCTGGGATAAAACTGTCCATGCAGAAAGTGAGAAGGTTGTTCCTAGTTTGTTGGGTTTTTTTCTCCTTTCTTTTTCTTCAACTCAGAAGATTCTTATTTCTACTCCATGGACAACTTAAAAAAAACCCCAACAGTCCATGGACTTATATTTTTTTCATAATTCACACATTTCAGGTTCTGATTGAATAGCTGGAGGTGCTGAGAATCAAAATAGCAGAGTGATCAATCAAGATGTATAGGGATATTTAAATGCCTAATTGGTTATTCACTGTGATTAGACACCCATCATGGACCTAGCTTTATACACATTCACTTGAACATCCCAAAGGGATAAAACTTTACATATACACACCTTCACATCTCTTTGCCTTGGTTTCTTTTCAGCAATGTAACAATGTTTTGTGTTATCTGAAAACACATATAAAGATCTCTGAGGAAAAACAACAGGAATTGATTTAAAGAGAATGCTTAACATGACATAGCCATCACTAATAATGAGGTTTCAGATTTCTCTTTTCATTCATCTCAGTCATGGCTGACTTCTTGAGCTCCACCCAACCTTCAGATTCTATACTGGTGACTCTTTGATTGTGACACAGTGTGTTTATTATTTATGTTACTTATTTCAGGTCTTTCTAAAGGGTATAAAGACATAGCATGTTTTCTCCTAGACCAGATCAACTTTAGCAAAAACTGTGTACCTACAGAGTCCAGTAATTAAGCAGTTTACACAAAAAATTTAATTAAAAGCTGGTGAAGTAACATGGGTCTGAACTCTTCAGCTACCACAGTTGTAGAAACTCTGTTTCCATTTCCAGTTTTTCTCCACTTAGATCTTTCTGTCCATATGGATGGCTGTCCCTTTTTGCTTATCACTTTCTCTCTTTTTAAGTTTTTTTTATTTATTTTATTTTTTCATCAACATGCATCACATCATTACTGTCTTCCAACTAAACAACCAGCAATATTTTCAATGATGTTCTGATTTGTGAAAAGGAATAAAAACAATCTGAAGGATAATAATAAACAGACTGAGGAGATGAAGGAATTACCAGGGAGCAAAGCCCTAACATGGTACTGCTAAGTTCCTACTCATTTCTCCCCAGCTCTAACAAGCAGTTGCATAAAGCTAGATAGCATTTCTTCTCAAACAAAGCTAAGGGGAAAAAAACAAAAGCAAGGCTTCTGTGTGTATGTTGGTACGTGTTTCAGGGGAAAAAAAAATCAGGACATTGTGAGCAAACTGGCTCTGCAACGGATCGACAAGGGTTTATTATTCTGAGCAGCACTCAATCAAATGTGGCCCCTATGAACAGAGAGTAATGTTGGCGAATCATCCTGGGGGCTTTTTTTCTGTGTGTGAGTGGTATCCATCTGTCAGCTGTCAGTGCCAGTGAGAGATATACAGAGCTGTCACTTCTTGTCAGCCAGCATTTGTGAGGCCTTTTGCAGCTGCTACACAACACATACTGTCCTTATTGAAGGCCAGTAAGGAGTCTTGGAGAAGATTCTGCTGGGCAGGGTGAAAAGGGGAAGAGAGATGTCAGGACCATTCTAGGAGAACAGACTTGACCCATCAAAGAATTTTAACTTCACTCTCAAAATCCTATTCTTTTCTGAATATTAATGATAATAAAAGGCAGATGGAGAGCTGAGGTAGTTGCACAGCTATATGCTCTGCATTTCGAGATTCAAGGCAAGTCTTGCACTCCCTTTGGTACCTTTGGAACCTGTAATAATAAACATGGTGGGATGCGGGTGGTGATGCATTCCAAAGAGTCCAGTGCTGTACCCTGAATGAAATGAGAAGGGGGACAAATAGTTATCCCTCCAATGGAAAAAAATCCATCCGCCACTCTCCATATATACATATATAAATACATACATACACAAATACATACATACACATATATATATACACACTCACACAAGACAGAAGTGTGTGTGAAAAGTTTCTCAGATGCGTGCCCACACGTTTTAGAAGTGTTGGAACTGTGCTGGGCTTCTGCTGAATTCAGGGCTAAACCCAAACTAAGGTTCCAAGGCACTGAAATCTTGCCAACTGGTTTTTTTTTTTTTTTTTTCAAAATGTTGGCTCCAAATGTTGAAAATCTCATGAGATCAGCTGTTCTTCCGAGCTCTCCTCCATCATGGGATGTATCAGATTCAGCTCCATCAAATAAGAGGCCTTTTTGATTTCTGATCTGCTGCAGATTTATAGCACTGATAAGGACCAAAATTTTTGCATCCAGCCTGTTTGATCACACATAGTATTAATCACAGATGGAACTGAAACACTGTTTTTAATTAAAGGATCCTGATTTTAAAGTATTATTATAGAATTGCAGAGTGTTGTTAATATGTAGGTATGTCAAATTGTTTGTTTTGCATCATTAAAAAAAAAAGAGCAATTGTTTACATTTATAATGAATGTTTTGCTTTGCTTTATATGTTTACAGCAGTCTTCACAACAAAACTAAACTAACATCACCAAAGTGCAAGGCAGCAGCCTTTGGAGGAACAAAGGTATGCGGAGCTGGGAAGTGCTAAATTCTACTCTTTGCTTTGCCGCTGACTCTCCAAGTTGCTTCAAGCTGGCCATGTCAGTTCTTTACCTGCCTCCCTTTTGGTGATACCATTTAATTACCAGTTGCACAAGGGCATCAAGTTGATGAATCTTTCAACCAACCTTTGAGATTATAAAACTCTCTAACAGGTGCAAAGCTCTCTTGAGTATAGCACTAAATCAAATTCTATGATACTGGGTGTGTGTTCATAGTGAAAAGCCAGAAAACTAACCCTAGTTCTGCACCAGTAATTTTGCAAGGATGGGCAATGAAGTGATGTTAACAATTGTCAGATTTCCATGAAGCTTTGGACATGGATATGCCATCATAAGCCATCATTTAAGGATAAGATCTCATCCTACAGAATTTTTTTTAGAAGTCATCTTGCTCTCCTAATGAGACTTTTACAAGAAATTAAGAAATTTAGGGTTAAAAAATACAGTCAAGGGTATTATGACAATTTTGTAAAGTACATAAATCAATGAGGTCCCAAATAGGCTAGGCTTTGTACATGCTAGATTACACCAAAAACATAATAGCAATAGTTGTAATATTATAATTAGCTAGTAGTAGTATGCTAAAAACCCAGAAATAATTAATTTGAATTGTTTTATATGCTTCTATTATGTTACTTGCAAATGAAATTTTAAATCCTGCCGAATTCTAGAAAATAGTCAAGCTGGATAATTATATTGCTTGGTATTTTTACCAGGGTGACTGGGTTTCTCAGGCAGATTGCTATTGTTAAGTGTAAGCAGCAAGTACTTCACTATTCATTTTGTGCCTCTAGAATTATTTTTTTTTTATTTAAAAGATGCAAAAAAGATTTATAATTTAGCTTAGGGTTGCTTGAAAGCCTGCTCTGTTTGGTTACCAGTTTCAAACACATATGGTATAACTCATATTGCTGCAAGTAAAACAAGACTGACTGTTGAATGAACATAACACTGTAATAGCAGAATGTCTGCATTTAGCCCTTTTAACTCAGATCTGCTCACAAGCCAAAATCAAATGGGAAACAATTAGTGCCTGTCAGAAAATTATTTCTCCCTTCCCCCTGAGAAAATCCAAAAATGCAAAAGAGAAAGAAGAAAATTTCAGCTGAAAAGTATCAATTTTTTTGTGGAGATGCTGTTCCAGTGGCTCATGGGAATTGTAGTTCCTATGCTTCATGACCCAATTCCTTTTCAATGACTTAATCTCTTATCAAACTCTCTCCTGCCCTTAGTCTCCCTTCTCCTTGCACCCTTCCATGAATAGTTTTGTCATATCATTGAGGATCCCACCATTTGTACCCTAGGAGATACAGGAAACTCTGTAACAGGGACCCCATCCATAACCAACCAGGGGAATTTGTGGCTCTGAACAACTTCTGCTAAGCCCTTGTGGCAAAGTTCTAAAGTTTGGGAAATTTTCTTATATTAAAGAGAAATCACAGATACAATTCTCCTCTCTGTGTCCAAAGCTTATTGTGTTGCAGGCTGATAAGGCTCTGGACACTGCTCAATTTCATTTCCCATGTAGAATAAATATAGCTACAGACTGAGGAGTCCCTCAGGATGAACCCCCTCAATAAAGTGGATTTGGTAAATGATACAGAAACCATACTGTGAAGGTATGGTATACCTGAAAGGTTTCAGCATTTCTTATGAAAGCTATAAAAGCACAAGACATCTAGAGTCATAGAAGTGAGGCTATCCTCATGAGCTCTCTGGAGGTATGCTGTCTGACAGCCTTTGTCCACCAAAGCAAAACCTTCTGGATTACCATAAAGTACATTAAAAGTAGTATTTTTTCCTGGGGAAGAACAAAAGAAGTGTACTGCTTCAGAATCACAGATATTCATGCAGGGGTGGTGCAGGGAACATGATTGGTCTTAATGTGATGAGAAAGAATAACACTAATTTTTTCATAAACTTACCTTATTCTTGGATTTGGAAAATGGCAAGCCTGAAGTAAGTCAGGATTGAACCAGAGAGGCTTGTTTACAGCAACTTGCTGCCTAACATCTCTTTTGGAAATTCTGGTGGAAACAAAGACACTCTAGTTTTCCTGTGTTGCAATCAAAAGAACATGGTGGTCCCAGTAAAATATGGCTACTATCTGTTTATCTGTTAGTGAAGATTTACATATCCCATACCTCTCTAAACCAGACTAAGAAGATATCATACCCTTTTCAGTCCTCAAATGTTGTTTTAATTATCAAATTGTATGACTCTGCTCCCTCGGTATTTTGTGTAGTTATTAATTTACTATTGGGCATTTCCCCAGCTTTCCTACAACATCTAAACTTAAAGAATGGGTTTTATTTACTCCCCAGACACTCCATGCTTCTCAGGCTTGTTTGCTGTCTTTACTGATCCTTACTGTGCCTTCCCCTTCCCACTCAGTTGGACTTTCCCCTTGGCTTCCCAGTAGTTGGGTCAGCAGAAAGCATGGACAAAAAAACCCTCCAAATGGTTTTCTCTACACCATGTCTGTCTACTGTGAGCAGTAGACAGACATGGTGTAGAGAAAACAAAACAAGAGAGAGAAATATGGTGCAGTCCCAAACAAGAGAGACCCACCCATGGCTCTGTGTTTAGACCACAGAGGCTCAGCTGTTGAGAAATCAAGACACTGGTCCCACCATTCTTTGCAGATATTGTTTGGTGTCTCTGCTATTCCAGGCATGAGAAAAGGTTGGAAGTAGGTGTGGAGGTTGTGAGCTCTTGCACATCTCATTTTCTGACTGGTAGAGCTGCACAGCCTCAGCAAAATCAGGCAACGATGCTCAGCACAGTTAGAAGAGTGCAAGTCCTGAATAACGTGTCTGGCCTTGGCAACCGGAGCTTCAGAGGATGGTGTGGAAACACTGTTCCCTCTCAGTTCCACCACTGTGAAACATTTTGATATCCTTGGTGACGACAGAATCAGGCAACTTGCAAGAAACCAGAGCAATACAACAATTTCAAGGCATATTGATGACAACATGTAGGTCACTGAGGACTGAGGTAAAAGCAGTGACATCAGGTATTGAACGGGACCACAACAAAAGAAATAAACTAAACTATTTAATCAGGAAATTGGGACATCAACATTAGCTTTCTGTCACAGTAGCAGTTTGGTTTTCCAGCCTCACCCAGCTAACACATGTAGAGGAAGAACCACCATGGGAGCTCAGTGAGGAACAGCCTTGGTGAGAAGCTATGGGTACACCAGGGGATAATTACAGGACAATGACAGAGAGCCAACATACAAGTCTGATTGACAGTGCCAGCAGCTAAGAGAACCACTGCTTCTGGCAGCATTTTCCTGAAGGTAACACTATCTAGTGAAGAGTCACAGGTTTCCTCATCACTTGCTGATAACATTGGAAAAAAAACAGAGAGGAGAAGATGTACCTTGTGGCTTTTAGATACCAACAGAAGAAAAAGGGAGAACATGCTACAGGAACCTGTGTGTAAGACTGCTGATGTATACCAACATACACAAATACTTACAGTTTAGTGGCTTGACCCCAGCGAGTGGGAAAATAAGGATATCTCCTTCAGACACCTCAAAACAGGAACAAGCAGCACCATTTGTATTATATGCCACCATTTATTAATCAGCATTGTTTAACTCTTGGTTTCCAGTTGCTCAAAACACTAATAAACTTTACTTACAGTAGCTGATATTTTCCATACCTCAAGCTCAGTCCCTATGGAATACTGCAGCCAAAACGTGGGGCAACTATTTCTAAGTATTAGGTGGTTGTGATTATAGGTTGATAATCACCCAGCTCCATCCTTTGCGTTGTAGCCAGAGTTGATGATGAGTCTCAGTCATGTGTGTGTCCATCAGCTTGAGACTTGTATATGTGTTCATGCCATCTAGAATCTGATATTGATATAACACTGGATATTATGTGGCAGTTTATAGGTTTTCTTTGGCTGGAGTTTGAGAGTGACAAAGTCATTAATACTCCTTGAAGGCCAAACCAAGTTAGTCACAGGCCAACACCTCATCAACAATTTTGTTGATGCAACTCTAATGAGAAAAGCCTAACAAAGAGATAAAGGATTTTTTATAAACTTCCATATTTATAGTCTTGTATGTCTTTGTTTTTAAATCACTGGCTACATAGAGATAGTTGTGGAAGGGGAAAAAATTTAACATAAATTCGAAAATTCCCTCTAAATCATTGAAGATAACTCTTCCATGAAGTAAAAATGTTTTGTGAAGATCAGTAAGTGAAAGGTTAAATTTGTTATAAGCGTGTTTCAGTTATCAAGAAACAACTACTAAAACCCGGGAAATTCAGACTTAAGGTTAAACTTAAAAGGAACTTGAGACAGATGTTGGGCTATGACTTCAAGGAATAAGTGTTAGTAAGATTTATTGGGTCAAATTCATCTGATTCAAACCTAGTATAAACCAATGGAGTTTTTAAAGTTAGTGATAAGGAACCCCTGCTACATTGGATAGATAAGAAACTCTGACTTGGTTTTCTTGGGTTGTCCAAATAGACTGACATAAACTGGCTTGGATATCTTAATCAGTAGTTTTTATCACTGTAGAAATTTAGATTCCTTTTTTCTTTATTTTTCTGCCCTTTTATAAAGATGGCTTTTGTCTCTTTTGATCATAAGTTGGGCACTACTTCATTTTACCATTTTTAAGGTATTTTTTCTTTATATGCTTTTCCTGATTTTCTTCCTCCCACTGTAAAACACCCTTTTATTATTATTTTTCCCTGCTGTGAATATGTTACTACATGAAAGCAGAAGTAATGTACAGGGATGGCCCAGTCCTTTGTGTAGGAACACTCACTTCCAGATCCTCTCCATTCTGAAACCCCATGTAGTTGTTCAGTTCTACTAGACAGTCCCATTGAAGTCATCTACACTTCTTTGACATTCAAATTCATAGTGTAAGTGAATAGGAAATAGTGAACATGTGAGTGCAGAGTGAGCAAAAGCAAGAGAAATCCTTGTTTACTCAGAGGCCATCTGAAGAGTCCTGCTGAGTCTTTTATAACATTTTTGCCATTTTTTAATTCTTTCCCAAGAGTCTGGAGAAAAATGCAGATATTAAAAAAGAAAAAAAAGAAAAGAGAGAGAGAGGGAAGAAGTGGGAAATAAAGTATACATATCAACTTAACTTCACTTGAAGCATATCTGAACAGCTGTCTCCCACATGAAGTGCTATTCTTCTTAGTGATTACCAAAAAGAGAAAGCAAAGCCAGTGGTTAATGTATGTAGCATTCTAGATTTCCCTGCCCCTACAGCAGAACAAAGAAATAAAAAGGTGGTAAAAAAAAAAAAAAAGGAAAAATAGCTACCCCAAAGTGGGTTGGTTACTTGCTAACAGAAGTGTCAGGAATTTTTCCTGACATAGCCACTTTGAACAGTACAGAAGTAAAAACAGTGAAACACGGGACAAGAAAGATCAAAACGTGTCTGTGTCCCCAGGATCTTCCTCCCTTTCCTTTACCAACAACCGCAGGATATGAATCACATGCACCAGGGCCACCAAGCCCTAACAGCTGATCTCTGCTCTGTTTCCCTGGGAAAGGAGACACTCTTTTCAACTTCTCTGTCAACATGTCATGGGGGAAAGGAAAGCTATGCAAGAATCAAGTCAGACCTTTCCCAGTGATGAAGCTTTTTTACAAAAAGCAAATGTTTTCCTTTGAATTATTACCATCTGAGTTATTTCCATGTTGCAGCTGAAGGCCAGTAGTTTGCAAGTGCAAATACTTAGGGGGAGGAATAGGGGGAGAGGGATTGCTTCAATTTTTGCCAGTGTGTAAATCTTGTTTTCTGCTGGCTGCAGTCACCCTGATGAACTGGGACTCGGTGAAGGCCCCACTGTTTCATGACATGAATATGATTTTTGAGTCAATAATGTAAATGTTTTCTTTTATTCAATACAAGGAAGGCGTAAGAGCAAATAGTCTCATTTACTGTCAAGGTGAGGTTTAAAATAGCCATTAGATGTGCATCTACCCAAAGCTCCAAGCCCCAAAAGGTGCATGCATGTGTGTCTACTGACTAGGTCCTTCCATTGAAAAAGCTGAGAACATATACAACTCTCCCCAGACTCATCAACTCTAATGTTTTTGGCAGAGTTCTTCATCACCCCATCCTCTTCTGTCTCTTCGTTTTTTCCATTGTCTGCCCATATCATCTGATCCTGTAAATACATGAAACTAACTACATTGTGTGATTAAAAACAGGAGTACTTTCTCTCACAGTAAGTAAGGTTAATCATGCTCAGAAATGGGCTCTTAATGCAGCATCCCAAATATCTTCCTAGAAAATGTCCTATGGGCCCTAATTATCTCTCTCCAAGTAAAAAGGATTGATTCCAGAGTTTTATATATCTGCTTAGTTTTCAACTGGATTTTGCTGGTGGTTTAAATAAGCATGCTCATTAGCATCTGTCAGCTGCCCAGACTTATTATTTCATTGCTATGTGTTGGTTTGACTTTATTAAGACCTACAAGCCTTGATCCTGCCTGAAAGACGGAGTCCAGAGCAGCTCTGCTGCAGCGGTTACAGTAATCTGAACAGGCTACGTTAGTACCCACAAACGTGTGAAACCTGCTGCCCTGCCCTGAAGAAGGTTTTCACCTGCAGATTTTTTCCTTTCCTACGTCTTGTGAGTGACTCCACAGCTTCTGACTGTTAAAGCACAGTGCCAAAACATTCCCTTTTTTCCAGCTTTTGATGGAAGTTGCCCGTTTCTTTCTTTAGCTTAAAAGGAAGAACAGATTCATGGGATCTGGAGGAGCAGATTAGTATATCTAACAATAAGACAAAGCAACCAACCAAGCAGCGTATTTAGCTTTCCCTTTCCTCTTCCCTCCTCAACCCTTCCTCCCCTCCTCCCGAGCAAGAAATGCTAATATGCTGTGTAATTTAGGAACTGTTTGGTATGTTCCTTGCCCGTTGTGGAGCTGAGGATTGCTTGGGAGTATGGTATAATTGCTTCTGGAGCTGCTCTCAGCACAGTAGCTTCAGTTTTGCAGACACTGGTGTGGGAGAATGGGGAGAAAATATTCCTGTGGCAGCCCATCTTCTTTTTGCAGCTCACGGAGGAAATTCACAAATAGTTTTTGGTCACAGTGTTATACTTTTTAAATAAGTTTCCAAAGGATTGCTTGTGGGAAAGGGTGGCAGACTAGTGAGTGAAGGAACTATACTTGGGCCTTCCAGGCAACTATGAAATGGAAACGCGCCCCTAAGAAAAGCTTGCAGAGTATAAGATCTTTCCTTTTAGATCCTTATAAAACATTCTTTTCCTTTCAAATTCTTATAAAACTTCATGAACCCAAACCATTTCAGAGTGCCTTCCATGGACATGCAAAAAACCTCTAGCTTATTCAGTGCTTTCTTTGCCAGTATTTTTCCCATTCTTATGTTCTCTGCTCCGGAGGGAGCTTTTAATTTTCCATCCAGGTTGCTGTCAAACATTGTTATGATGCTTTTCAGTCCAGCTCTTGTCTCCCAAAACTTTGGGGTATGCTCATATTCTGGAGATGGAAGATCATCCAGGACTGCACCCAGCTGATGGAGGCCTGAGACAGAACTGAGGGGTACTGGGTAGCATGTGACCGGACGGAGCATGCAGGGAGCCAGATGCTGTTGGGCAACAAGAGGTGCCTGATAATAGGGCCAGTCTGCAGCCTTGCCTTGCCTGCAGCCTGCTCAAAGTTGCCTGTGATGGTGAGACAAACTCTTCTCTGGCAATCAAGAAGCAAAAGGGTCCAGACCATGTTTTATGCCAAGGTAGGGCTGAAGAGGTAATTTCTGCTTCCTCACAAGAGGTAAAAGCTGCTCCCTATCCTCTACAAAGTGTTAGCTACAATTTAACCCCACATCTTTCCCCGAGTGACAAATATCCACCAGGACTGATGAGCTAATTCCAGCCTGAGAAGAATTAGCATCCATGTACTTAAGAAAGAAATGCTGAAGCAACAACCCGCTATGCCACTTGGCCTGGGACAATGAGACATCAATAATCTCTTATTTTAAGTCCCTTCACCTAGCAGTGTTTGCAAGCACTGTCCATTAGCTCTCCTCCAGCCCCCCAGTGCCACCTCTAGAAATGAAGAAGTAAAATTCAGTTTGAGATCACACTTACTCCTGCATCCAAATCCATCACATATTATAGCCTCTCATGTTAGCACAAACATCCTTTAGAATGAAACTTTCCTATTACCATTTCCATTACAGAATCATTTCATCTGTAATAATTTTCCATCAGAGGCTGGAGAGGAGTCTGCTGCAGCTTTACCTGCTGTTCATACCAGGCACGATTGAGAGATATCATTTTTCTTTGTGTTTGAAACCAACAGGAGGAGGAAAAGGGTCCATAAATACAGGCGATCAAGAGTATTTTACATCTAGCAGTACGCTGTGAAGCCCACCTGTAACAAAATAGGAGAGCAGAAGGAAGGGGGGGGGGACGACACGATGGGACATGAGATTTAGGAAAAATCATAGCAAAATTAATCCTTCAGGCTGAACTGCCTCTGTGGAGCACAGCTATACGGTCCCACCGACTCGAAGGGCCATTATTCAAGGGTTAAATGTCACTCAAATCAACCTCATTATGAACTGAGGGATGAGGAGGGGCTCCGGGGAGACACTGCTTTCTTATGCATTTCCAATTGAGCCGCTCTGGCCTGGAGATGACCCGCCGCACGATTTTTAAATTATCTCTGTGCGCGCTCTGCTTGTTTTGGAAATGCTCTAAATAAAAATAATGGACTGTCTTTTAATAAGTCTCATTGTGAAGATTCCACATATCAAACAACGCAGCGCAGCTTGGAGGCAAGCGACGGGCATGTGTGATCTAGCTGGAAGAGAGACAAATGGTGATGGGAGCAACTCCATCTAGGGACCGCTGACAAGAAAATGGCATTCGCAAACTGACACATCTGTCAGGGTGGAGAATATTGGCACCTGTCACGCAATTTCAGTCATGACTTTTAATAAAGCTGCTTTCCCTTAGGTAAAATTGGAACTTGACTGTAATATTAGCTGCAAGCACGTCTTGTTTTCCCCTTCAGAGCTCTTTTGTACGTGAGACGTTTCAAATGAATCTTAAAGCTGAAGTAATGATGTTTACTACTTCTTTCCTTCCACCCCCCCCCGCCCCCCCCACCCCTTCCCTTTCCAAGTCTGGATTTGAAAGAGATGTTGTGCTGAGGTTTTTTTTTTCTTCTTCTTTTTTTCTTTGCAAAATGTCTCCCCTTCATCCACCAGTACCAGATTTTGTTGTATGTGAGTGTGTGTGCGCGCGCGTGCGTGTAGCGCTTTTTCTCTATCACTCTCTCTTTTTTTTTTTTTTTGCCTTTCCTCCTCCTTTTCAGCTGGGCTGTTGTTTGAGTGAATTTAGCCTGGGGAAGCATGTATATCATAAAAACTGGGTTGGGATTTGTTGGCTGTCAGTCAATAAATCAGTCAGAGTTTAATTACCAGGCATGTGATGGGAAGCGGTGACAGGCACCAGGTCTGTTGGATAGCATTTCTTATGGGGCAGCCGCTACTAAAAACAAAAAGTTAGAGAGTATGTGTGCGTGAGGAGATGCCGGATGGGAAGGAGGGGGAGAGAGATGGAAGAAAGGAGGGGGAGAAGTGGAGAAGAAGGAAAGGGGGAAAGGAAAAGTTGAGGAGGCCTGCAGCTGGAATCTACTGTTATGAAGAAAAAAAAAAATTTTTTTTTTTTTGTGTGTTCTTAAAACAAAGACTTTGAGCGTCTGTTTCAGGACAGAAAAATAAGGTTTTTAACTGAAGCATTCCCATGTTTTGCTTGAAATATGTCAGCATGTTCTGAGTGTCGCCTGATGCCTCTATTAACTTATGCTGCACTCAAGTGCACTCCTTTGTTTAACACTTGCAAACATTTTATCAGAAATATTTTTTTAAAAGGAAAGAAAATAACTAAGGTTGAGAGAACACATCAGGGAGATGGGGCTGGAAGGAGCTGGAGAACTATTGCATTACAAAATGACATAATGTGTTAAAGGACCTTTCACAAAGTGTGAGTAAAGTTTTTTAATAAAATATGAAGGTTATATAACATTCCCAATGAGGAAATCAATAACTTTTTTTCCTTTCTTTTTTTTTTTTCCTTTTCCCCTCCTTCTTCCCCCTTTTTGGAGGTTTTCCAGGATCTCTGACCATGGAAATCATGTACAGTTTTTTTTTTCAAAGGCAATTCATACTTGACATGGTTTTTATTTTTGACTAGTGATGAGAGATGTCATCTTCTTCCTGTCAGATGCCATGAAGCATTATGTGGAGATACCGCAGGATGTTTTGACTGAAAAGATGCTCTATTTTCTTTTAACTATTCTCCTGTGGTGTGTCTCAGTGTGTGTTTCAGAAATCTTTTGTCCACTTTAAGGCATTATGGGTAATGGACACAAAAGTCTCTGGCTTGAGGTAGTGTAGCTGCTCCTCTCCTGGCAAAGCATTTGTCCATGAACGCAAGAGAGCACAAGGGATATGTGAGAAGAGGAGGAAAATGTTCGGCAGAAGAAGAGCTACAAGTGGACTTCAGCTGGTGAAAACTTAGCTGGAAAAATGTAATGGTTCAAATTTCACAGAAATGTCTCCACTCAAAAAAGTCAGGTTGTATAGGGAACTTATTTACAAAACTGGTTTAAAGGGTGCCTTTATTAAAAAATAAGGAAAAAAGCAATCTGTTTTGTCCAGTTAGGTGGACGCCCGTGACAACAGTCTGTTTATCTCCTTGTCAGTTTGCTCCACAGCTGCCTCTGTGACTTCATCTATGGAACTCTGGATGCCCAGCAAGACCTCACAGAGTTCACCCACAGGACCTCTTACCATCTACGCTTTAAACTGTTCCTGTCATGTCCAGCCAGCTGTATGTAAACTTCCTACCATTTCCCCCCTACCCTCTGTTGCTGCTTTTAGACGGCAAACTCCTTGGAACAAAAATCTTCTTACTGGAATGCTTTGCAAGCTCCTGGTGTACAGCAGGGACTGCTGTAAGTGTGTAAGGGAACTCTAGACCTTGCATTGAGGACATATGCAAACCCTGTGTGGTGCACTATACAGACCTGGGTTGCAGAAGCCATCTCTCCTTTGTGTTCACAGATGGAGAGGTTGGAGGGGAAGAAAGTTGCAAGTGGGAGGGGATACAGTCATGTGGAGATCTGCATTCAATTAAAACTTCTGTGAATATCCCCCCTTTAATGATCTTTCCTCCCCCATTCCTTCCCTTTCTTCTGATTGTGGTCTGGAGATTTTGCAGCAGAGAAGTAGCTCTGGGTTTATCAGTCTGAAAAGGCCTCGGTCCTAAACACCTTGTGGATCTAAAGAAGAATTAATATACTTATATAAAACTTCTCCTCAGAGGTGCATGCTCCATTCCCTAACCCTGTCAAAGCTATTTTGAAATTCCCAGATCAGATTTTCTCCCTGACTTCTGGAAGGTCCTGTGATGTCCTGCCAAAGTTAGTTTGTCAGCATCAGTAAAATTTGACTAAATAGCACAATGGTTAAATACTTGCTAAGCAGACTCAATGGCAACACACCTTATGGCTGGCAGGAATTAAGCTGGGTCCTGCAGGGCATCCCATCAGCTCCTGCCGTCAGGGATGCAATTTCATTTGCCCTGCATGGGATGGCTACCTAAATCTCAGTGCCATGTCCAGGCTGAAGAAAAAAAAAGTCAAAAGGAACTCTGGACCACAATGGTGCACAAGGCTGGCCAGCCTCCAAGACAGCCACTCCCCAGCAACAGTGCAGGATATCCTCTTGACGCCAGTGGTGCCTGGGAATTGGGGAATCAGGGAAGCAATTTTCTAACTTGTTTAATCTCGTGCTACACACCAAAGCAACATGGAAACCCACTGGGGTGGAAGCCTTAAGGCTCACCTTAACACAAAAAAAATAATAGGACACAAAGTAGATTGACTCTGAAGGTGTAAGTCAGAATCCACCTCCTGAATATCCATTCTGACTATTAATACAGTGTAACAATGTCAAATTATTGTCATCTTTGTCAGAGGTCAAACCACATTAGAACAGCAGCTCAACAGACATAGGACAAATACCTCTGATAATATAGAAAAGCTGGGGTTTTTTGCTGATGATAATTTACTTTTAAGACTTGCCTCTGCCCAGCTGCTCTCCTCCTTGGGTGACTCTGACCACCAGCCTCGACAGTATGGAGTTCAGCTTCCTCAGACTCACATGGAAGCACTGGTAGAATCACTGCAGTCTTTGCAGAATGACCACCACTTGTTTTGGTTCATTTTACACCTCTCACCTTCAGCTTTGAGTTTTGGAATAAAACCTGTTCAATACAATTAACCTTTTACAAGCTTTAAATCGCAATGAGGAATTTTCCTGGATTTCCACAGAAACTTTACTTACGTAGAAGCCGCCCAAGTCTGTGGAGCAAAGTTACACTTTGTCATAAGGAATGAGGAGGTTTGGGCATAGGAATCTGGTCAAAGCCTGCCCCTGTGAAACTGAAGAAATTTCCAAAATTGGAAGCAAACACGACACAGGCGTCTTTTTTTATTTTTGTGGCAAAAATCAGAGCAGGTAAACCTTCCCTATTGCCCCACTTCGTGGCAAATGCTGTTCTCTCTTCTCCAGGAAAAATCTTTCTTTCCCCAGGAAAATGTTCTCCTGGCCCCCTTTTTTCCTCTTTGCTTTGATACCTGCTTGTCACATTCAAAGGAAAAGGAATGTCTGATGCATCCTGTGAGTGGCCAAAGACTTCTTTAAACCAGCTCCATCCTCAAAGTGTGTCTTGCACAGCTCCGAGCCCTGAACAGAAGTACCGGTGCTGAGAGGAGGGTAAGGGTCTCAGGTCCCATCTCCCAGATTTCCCTGTAACTGAGTGCATTAATTGATACTTATTTAGGGAAGTGTGTGATGGCCTCTAGTGGTGCACACTGTCGGTAAACACAGCAACATCGCAGCTTCTCTTCTCTGTTCTTTGAGTGGCACTGGAAGAAAAGTGCACTGGATGTACTGACACCAGTATATTGTTACCGCATGAGTAACAAGACAGGCCAGTGACAGACGGGCCTGCTCCATTTATAGCACTCTCCTTCCCCTCTCCTCCGTGCTCTGAGGAGGAGGGTGCACAGCGCACACTGGGAGCAAGGGCAGGAATTGATATTTAGCAATGACACATTATGTACTACAGATTTCCTGTGAACGCACCACTGTGTTCCTGTGTCCAGCATCAGGGAATGACAACAGACTGACTTCATCACGGTTTTCTTTCCCTGATACCCAGCAGGCACACACCATGCTCTGAAACAAAAATCTTGGTTTGGTTCTTTTCTGCTGTGGGTATTTTTGCTGCCCCCTCCCCCATCCCCCCTTATCGTGGCATATTGATTGCATCATCAGCTCAAGACTGCGACAGGAGAACCGAAACTCTGGGACATTTCCTCCCAGCGAGGAGGTGGACTGAACCTCAACAGCACAAACATGCAGAGGCTTCTTGCTGTGAGTGCAGCCTCTGCCATTACCACAGTGAACGTGATAGCCATTAACTAATCGTCATCAGAAAAAATATAGCACTCTCTCCCTCCTCCACTGCGCACCGAGGCACATACCATATAAACATCATAAAGGACACAGTGAGAGAGAAAAAACACACTAGAGGCCATACTAAACCACATATAACCCTGATTTGAGAAGAGACTGTTATTCAAAGCAGTGAAAGCTTTCATATACTGTATGGCCAGAGAGTCAGATGTTTTCTCAACAGTTTCCTAAGCAATAATACATAGATAAAGAGGCTGGAATCTGCCATCCCCTTTATAACATATGCACGTCTATTTATGAAGACACTTAAGCATGGATTTAGTAAGTCCGAGACAAAGCTCTAGAGGCGGCTGTCTCTTTAAATCCGTCTCCTACCAAGTGAAATTTGTGGCCCTGATGAATGGCAGAGCAGAGTCATCCATAAAAGGGCAGAGGAAAATCACACTCATTTGCATACAGTAATTATTCTCTGAATCAGGCCACCTTTATTGCTGCCAGAAAATCTACTGTCAGCATCGCTCTATAGATCATGTTGGAAAAGCCAGCAGCTGAGGAGAGGGGTGGTGGCTTGGGACCTGTCGGCCAGCACCCCAGCCCTGGACACCCTGGCTGCTGCTGCTGGGGCAGGCTGTGCTTCTCCTCCCTCCTCACCCCGGGGTACCTCTGTGTCCATCTTCTTTCCGGTCGTGTACCAGGTGTGTTCAGCTACCTAGTGAGAGGGTAAATGTTTGCACCCGGGTAATAGGGAGGTGGTGGGGGCCATGCGGGGCAGCTGGGGAGGTTGGCAGCTGCACTCAGACCAGATACTTTTTTTTAACCTTTTTTTCTTTCCCACTCGATATCTTCTTTTTAAAAAAAACAAATAAAGTGGTAACATTGCACAGGCACAGTAGGGTAACATCACCTTATCGATATGCTGCCGATGCTTATGCTCCTGTTTGTGTCTATGTCTGTGAGTCCTGGAAGGGTAAAGAGAAGCGGTATCTGACTGGGATTTCAGCTGGCAGGAGCGGTAACAGGGAAGGAGCACAGCCAGGGCCTGCGCAGTGAAAAAAACAACGGGAACCCTGAATCAGCACATAAGCAAAGATCAGCAGGGCCAGATCCTCATCACAGCACAAACGAAGCTGGCATCAGTCTGGGGATCCTCTCTCAGGTCTTCTCCTGCTGTGATCCAGCAGGCTGACCACAAAATACAGAGTGGAAATAGAGCTTATTCGGGTACCCTCAGGTAGCTTTAGTAACAAACAGCACCTTCCCATTCATGTCTGTCTCTCTACCTGCAATTCTACTGAGGAACTGAAGTCTGTTAGAAGCTCCATAGCAAGTATGTCCCTGGCATTAATCCAGTTGTGATCACACTTCTTGTGATACCAAAACTTGACATGCAGAAAATACGCGCTCCCAGTAATGAATCACGAAGATGAAAGCAGTTTGGAGCTGGAAGCGGTAACAGCAGCTTTGGTGCCAGCGCTACAATTTGCCACGCTCTGGAGAAGGGCTCCCAGCTATCACCCTACACAAGCGCTCTTCACCACTGAGACAGACAGGACCAGAAGATCGATTGTCCTCATTTTGCAGGATCTATCCACTGGCTTGGATATGTTTGCACAGCTGTGTGTGAGCATGATAAAATCTAAATTCATGTCTCCTGTTCCAGGGTGGCCTGGAAGTGACCTTAGGGAGTCAGTGTGGGCTTCTCATGAGGTTAGACCAAAGGACTTCCCAGAGAGGCACTATCCTATATTCCACATACGCGAAGGCATCATCACCAGTTCAGCAGTGTTTGGTGGAATATGGAGCCCTTTCTTGAAGGGACACAGGTTTATAAGCCACGAGGAAAGCCACAAATTGAGACCAAATCAAAAATCCAGGGGTTCTCTGTGCAAACACCACAGTCTGTATCTCCTGTCCTAGGAGGATAGAGGCCAAAGACCTGGGGAAAAAGTGATGACTTCCCAAACACCGTAGTAGGGTTCCTTGCATGTTATATTAGTGGTAAGTTTTGTCACCATTGTCAGTGGTTACGGCAAGAACTTGGTATGAGAAAATAGTACACTAGAAGTACACTAGAAACTTCAGTGAGTGAAAAGCGTTTTAAAATATGACCCAAATAAATCTGACCTCAATTCTGCTGTAGACAGAGAATTAGTTGATCAAAACTCTGCTTGACCCCACTGATCATCATTTTTACTTGGTTGACTGCAAGCATCCCTAAATTACATTATTTCTCTACACTCCCACCACAATTAAGAGACAAACTCAGTATCTTTAATCTTAGTTCAATTTGTGACCTAACTTTGGGCTTTCTAACAGCCGCAAACAATCAAAAATCATTCTTCCACCACTTTTTAATTAAGCAGTGTTGTAAGCCAAAATGAAAACTTCATGATACAGCACAGTGGCTTTTCAGTGTTTCCTGTAGGTACTTACAGCGTTACCATCCAGTCATGGACTTTCTGCAGGGCTGCTTAAGTAAGGGCAGTTTTTGACTGACCAGAGCTACTGAGCTTTTACAGATTTTGCTAGGAAACAGTGCTTTATGCTTTAGATCTACAGCAAAAGTTTCAGTCAAAGCAGGACCTCGTTTTTTGCAAATAAGGTAGAGGTGATAGAAAGCCATTTTGAATGAGACAGTATTTGCTGTTCTCAGGTATACAAAAATTAGCATAAGAATGTCTGCATCCTACCATGGCCTTATGAAGCTTCATTGGCCTATTTAAAACAGACCATACTTCACAGTCCTGTTTCCAAAGCAGACATCTGTCCACATCAAGTCCACGGTCACCATCATCACTAACTTCTTCCTTTGCTCTTCATCTGATTCCTCAAGAAGGGAACAGAGCATGCCACAGTGGGAGACCTAATGTCAAGCAAGTTGCTGACGCCCAGAACATGTCCTGCCACGTGCATGAGATTGACTTTTCCCTCTCTGGAGCTGGCAACAGGGTATTTTGCAGACATTAAATTACCTTAAAGAAGAACCAGTGGAAAAAGAAAGAGAAAGAAAAAAAGAGAAGGAAGGGAAGTCAGCATTGCTGAACAGTGATACTTTGCCTTGCCTAAAGCTCTGTCAAAGTACCTGACCCCTGACAGATCTAAAGTAAAGTCATTTAAATGATGGAAGGGATATAAATTTTTTTAAGCAAGTGGCACCAGCTCATGACTTTGCTGTTTATTAGAGGACGAAGCTGCCAATATTGGCTTGCTCAGATGAGCACTTATAAAACCACACCGATATATGTGTTTGCATTCCTCTTCGGCTAAAAATTTGTCAGAGAAGAAAGGCATTAAACCTGTCACCTCAGATAAAGATCAGATGTTTGATTTCAAACAGAAGAAAGCAAACACTCCACTATAAGGCTCCGTTAACCCCTTGAGTACCCCACAGCAATTGTGGGACGGGACAGGCAGCCGGTGCTGCCCATGATGCTTGCCGCTACCTCGCTGTTTCTTTCCCTCTTTGCTCACTCTCCAGCATTTCCAAAGCAAAGTGCACTGGTTACCTGCAGAAAACAGGGCTGTTTGAAACAGAAACCATGTTAGGTGTTTGTTTATGGACCTGGTGCCACTGATGAGACCACCTTTCTAAAAGTGTATTTCCAGGGTACCTGAAGGGGAAGCCATGTTTAGATCCCCTCCACAAAAGTGAGAGATGCAGGGTCTTTTGGAGATATCTCTGTTATTTCCCCAACAAGAAGAAGCTGTGCTTTTTGCCCGTACCCCTTTCCCCCTTATCTAGATGTCCATGCTACAGCTGTTGAAAACATTCACTGGAGTGACATTACACCCTGAAATAAAATTCTGTGGCAAATCTACCTATTTTAATACCTGAAAGCAAGCTGAAACCTTCCCATAGCTAACTGGCTTGAGAGTGAAGTGAATAAACTTTACTAAAGGAAAAAAGAGATAAGGAGAAATAGCAGAAATCTACCTCCCGCTTCTAAACACCTTCACGCATAAATCAGGGGTTAAATCAGAAGAGAGAGGGGTGTAATAAGAAGTGCTAATAAATATTTTCATCTGGAAAATCCGTGCTGTGCAAGACCGCGAATGAAACTATGAGGCAAACTTTTATGGCCTCCAGTTCGAGGCAGATCGTGTGGAACATTTGGAGGCATGTGAGATCATGCCACACAAGTGTTTGCTATATTAATCAAACAGCACAATAGTTGCTTGGATACCCACATCATTTCATCAGCTGTGGTGGCCTGTTACCAGTTTTCAGAAAATGAAATGTGACCCCTGAGGACTGTAATTGGGTGAGTATAGTAATTTAGGAACGTTCAGGGGATCTGGAAAATCTGTCCAGCCAATTCACTTACAGCCAGCCATGGCAGAAGGGTATTTCAGCAACGAAGAATCACGCACAGTGCCTGTTGTCAGTGCTGATACCCAGTACCTTCCCTTTGCCTGTTTGCTGCTCGGTGCCAGTTACGATGAACTCCAGAGTCCTAATGAGCCTAGAGATAATTTTGTTTAACGAAGGATTAAGGCTGTGCCTCTGAATACTTGAGGAAAAAAAGAAGAGCGCGGCGGGGGGAAGTAGGGGGAGGAATAAAAGCCAGCTCTGTGCTGGCAGAAACGACAGTGCATTTGCAATATAAACTCCTGTATCCTCTTACACAGAATGTTTGTTGTGATACAACTTGAAACATAAAGGGCAGTGATCTCATATTTTAGCGCAGGAGGCAAAAGCCCTTCGGGATTCATCCAAGCTTGTGGCATTTAGTTTAACCCAGTGTAACCTGATGCAGTTTTGAGGCAGGTAAACTGTGTGTGTTTTAATTACATCTGGGCTATGTAACCAGCCCAAAGTTCGGGTCAATAGAGTGATGAATTCTCTAGCCACGCAATTTTTAATACCATCTGGGCTGGTTATTAATTTTAGTTATTTGTACTGTTAAAGACCTATATAATCTGCAGCTTTGATGGCTTTTTTTTCTAAAAGCTCAGAATGTTCACACACTTTAATAAATTCATTTTCTTGGGGTAAAAACCTTATTGTGTGCTGTTTTCATAATTTGTGCAGGGTGCAATTGTTTACAAATCTTTTATTTATTCTAACAGGTTATCAGGCTTCCTATTTCTGTGGCAGCAGATTGCATCAGATGCATGATGTAGGAATACTAAAGGGCAGAAGACGACCATATGCTCTATCATAGCCTGCCTTTTAATCCCCGAAATACCAAATCATCAGCTTAATCCTCCCAGTCTACTCAAGAGTGGTCTGTTATAACCCTGGAATCGGGATGGAGGACAAAAGGAGGCACAGAGCCAGAACTTCTGCTAATGTAAATCAGTGCACTTCCACTGACTTTAGCGATAACATCTTTGACACCAGCTGAGGTTATACCCCAGATTGTTCAGTTCAGTGGTGCCAAAAGAAAAGGTGGGCTTCTCAGAGCCTGTTTTCCAGGTCAAACCCTGGTAGCACATTATTCAGAGGTAAAACATACTGTCTGAACGGTTCCGAACACTGCGAGATGTATATTGCAGTAATAAGGTTATAAAAATTTAATATGCTTTCCTGTGGAAACTTCCTCTAAGGTCTTTTCTAAACTCTTTCAGGCAGAGTGCATCCTCCATATTGTATGAAGACAGCAATATTCCATGTTTTGATTAGTACTCATCTAAGAAGCTTGCTCCGAGATGGTTTCCGACTGCTACTGTTCGGACTGTTAGGAGGCTTTTCAGTTGTTCCTTTGAGTGTTGCCACTCAGCTGGCAAATGCCCCAGCAAGCATGGCTGGACATATTAACTCTGCTGCCAGAAAGTACGTCCTTTTATGATAATTCCAGCTGCAGTTGATGTCCTGTTGCCATTCCCTTTGCACGCTACTGAGGAAATTTGTAGTTGGTCATCTTTGGGGTAGCTGTCTTCTCTGAAGTTTTCAGCGCTCATTGCAGATGTTCCTTCCCCCTTCAACACATGGTACCATTCTTCAGAAGTGATCCTATCACTCATGGCAACATTTCGAACCATCTTAGGCTGATTCAGTGGGGAGGCTGTATCTAGGAGGACTTAAAAATAAGTCGGTGTCTGGCTGTGGAGACACTACAAGTGCAACTTTTCACTTTGAAATGCTGCTGCTTCTCATGCAAGGCTCACCAATAGCATTCAAGTGGGATTTAAGCAGTGCGCTGATACCACGCACGATTAGCAGTGTGGCTGTGGGATGAGAACAGTTACATACCGGATGGATTTAAGATGACAACTTTGCCTGTAAAACAAACGGCTCTTGTCAAGAGACAGAAATCCATCATGAAGTGTCCATCTGATGACAGGTTGCCTAGCCTACCCATGACAGCAAACACAACTTTAAATAGTCTGTGACAGTGCTTTTTGAAGTTTTTTGAGTTTATTTTAAAATGTTTTGGGAACATATTAATAAAAATTACTTAATCTTCTTGCATGAAACATCTTGTTGGTGAGAAACAGCTGGGGAACAGAAAACCTGACTCTTAAACTGATTTTGTAAATATTCTCAGCTTCCATACTCTATGTTATTTTATTGATATACCCTCATTCCAGAAGGCAGATTTCACTACAGCAAGCCTTTCTTACCCTTCAGAGAAAAAAAAAGAAAAAAACTGAAACAAGAAGATGGGTGCATAATACATGGCTCCTCTGAGGCAGACATGCCCATAGTTATTCAGAGGCTTCTGCAAAACAATATTTAGTATTCTCTGTACTGGTGAAGAAAAAGACTAAATTTGAAACATCTCTGTACTCCTGTGCACCAAGAACATTCCAGCCTTGATGCATGGCATTCCAAAAGTGAAGAAAATGTTATATAACAACAACAAAAAAAATCCTAGAACCTACTGAAACCTGAGTTGATCAAATAAATACTCCTATTAATGTAGCGCCCAGAGCAAAAAAGCTAATACGCCGGTGATAGTGGAAGGGTGGGGAGGGAAGAGAAGTTATACTACATTGTATTAGGAGTCAGGAAAAAAAAAAAAGAAAAAATCCTAATGATTTTGTGATTTAATTTTATTCTTCTTTAGGTAAATTTCCAATGAAGAGGCTATGGTCTTGAAAAATTTGCTTTTCTGAACCTCTATATTCGTTTTAGCCAACGAATTACTTATGAACTGTTTGCTGAATGTGCTGGATATTTGTGAATCAATATTTGCACAGATAATTTGATCCCCCCAAAGTCATACAGTATTATATTAGTGGCTTTATGCAAGACCTCCACAGAACAACATAAATTAGAAATTGTTTCCTAAAAATGCTTGTAGGCAGAAAAAAAATCACCAGCTTGAATGTTTTCAAGAAAAAATGGCCACAGATTCATGAATCGAAAATGGCCACAGATTCTTGAATTTAAAAGACCTTTTGAAATATATTTTCCTCTATTTAGACATACGAGGTTGTCATCACAGTAGTTAGAAGTAGCAGTTCTTGGCGAGTTTATGTTGTGAAAACAGATTTCGAAGTCACAAAACTACGTGACCCAAAGCAAATTTAAGGCTTCTTCCCACTTAAATTGTACAATAGTATAATGTTGCAAATGCTAATTGGAAACTAGATTTTTGGATTCTCAATGTAAGCACTTTAATAGTCCTGTTTTTCAAAATCATTACACTTTAAATTCAGATCCTTTGTAAAAACTCCAAGTTAGGTGTCAAAGTGTAAGGACATAGAAAAATACTATTAAACTCTGTAAATATTATCATTCCATCTTCTGGTCATCTATTAAGAGCAGCCCTTGTCTTCCATTTGTTTATGTAAGTGTATATCTATATGTATGAGCATGTCTATCTGCCCATGTTTGTTTTTGGAAGTTTATATAAAATTAATTTTGTGATTGACAGAATTTGGTTATCAGAAAAAGATGCTCAACTGGTTGCAGAGAAGTTCATATGATGAGACTTTCCCACAAGGCCTTGTCAAAGGAAGAGCAACATTAAATATAGATACTACACATATAAGGACCAGAAAAGCTTCCTAAGTGGTGTCATCCGGGTCCTTGCTGTTCTTGATCAACAGGTCTTAGAGTTCTGTCTGTAAGTGTATTGACTTTCATCTTAAAACCAGTTACATTTCTGATTAATGTCTGTTCAGAGCCCTATCTCTCTGATAACTAGATATCTTCTGAAAAGGGCTATGTTTATTTATGCTTAGATTTATATTAATTTGTTCTTGTCTCAGCAGCTTTAACATATGTAGCTTTACCCTCTTTCGAGCGAGCATAGTAAATGCACTGAGGGGGGCATCTTATTTTGATAAGACCTCAAAGTTTCCAAAAGTGCAATTACAAGAAGCTAACAACTCATCATGTTTTCTAACCAAATTTTACATACAGAAAGTTGCAGGGAAATGGAGCAGGATGATGCAATGTTACTCTGCACTACATGGGTAATGCAGAAACGCCTAAATGACTTAAAAAGGATGTAATCATTAATGAACCAATGTGCCATTTGCTCAAAATAATCTGCCCTTCTTGAGGGCAAACAATCCATTTCCTGTTGCCCACAAACTCTCTTTGCATGGGGGTGATGCCAGAAGACAATAAGGTCTGGTTGGCCACCTTGTTGGTTCCGTAAGGCTATGCAAACCTCCTTGAGTCAAGTAAGAGAGATGGAACCTCCATCCTTGCTCCATTCCAGCTGGCTCCCATTTTTGAAGTATATTGGTCTTCTGATGGATTTCTCAACGATCTCCCTATCTTAACCACTGTGGTCTGTTCCTATATATTTTGCACTAGATTTCCTTAGTGTCTTGACAGACTGCAGGACCATATACTTAAGAGAATTCCTTTGCTGTGCTCTGACAAATGTTCTTCCAGTTGGCCTGCACCTGGAGCAATGCAGTCTCTTGGAGATCAGCTGGTCTTGTCCTAATTCTCTATACCAGCCTTTCCAGGAGTTTGGGTGGAGCTCACCATTTCATACTGCTGACTCTTACTGCCTCACGGAAATCTGTTGAGTGCAAAGACAGAGCTATCTTCTTGTCATTCAGATGCATGTAGACCAAGCTAAAATGCTCTCTGGCTTTCTTACTGCATCTTCTTCCAATGCCTTCTTTCACCAAAGCCTGGACTATCATCAGACAGTGCAGGATTAACAATGAATAATGAAAAAAAAAAGTATTTAAAATGTTATTGTAGCCAAATTTTTGGACATCAGAATGTAAGGAAATATAAGTTGAGGAGGGAAGTGGAAAACAAGAAGAACTTTGACTGTTTAAGCCCTTGGCACTGGACTGCTCTTGATGTGATGCTTTGGCCAGACCAGTATCCTTCAGAGGATGATCTTCTAACTCAGTTCCTGCTGAAGTTTTTTGGCCATAACTGGTTGGAAATAGTTTCCTCTCTTTTCCAGATGTGGACAAATTACCAGAGAAGTGAATACACCACAGACCATAAAGTATTCCCCTCCCTTCCCTAGTGTCACCTCTGATGTGATCGGGCTAACTAATTCGCTCTGAACATCCATTATTACACTGATGAGGTCTGACTGGCTGCCCTTACTGATTGACAAGAAAAAATGAGCCTTCTGAATGTGGTTCTAATCTATATTCCAGACAAAGAAAAAAAAACTCAAAAGGAAAAAATTAATTCTGTGTCTTTAAATCTCAGAAATTATGACAATTATGCCTCCAGGTTTTTAATTTTCAATTTACAGATGTGGTGAAGTACACTGAGTCACTTGACCTCTCTAAGAAGCAGTCTTGTCCTAGCGTCCTCATAGGTATCTGTGTCCATCTGGCAGAGATATTGTAATTCAAATCTCAAACTACAACTGACTGCTGAGCTGTGAGCTGTGCTGCTTTCATGCACCCTGTCATTTCCCCCTCCCTAACTTCAAAAGACTTAGAAAAAAGCAAAGGGAACAATATCATATGGCGAATTCTGTTTATGTGGCATGGCTTAGTCATCCTGATTTACATCACCCTGCCACCTAAACAGACCTATTCACAATGCATAGCTGTCACTCAGGGTGAACCTTAGATTACTGTTAATGTTTGCAAAGGGATGGTTATGCAACACTACACAACAGTACATCAAATACAGAGCCCAAGGCCAATAAAACTCAGTCCAAACTGACCTAAGGACTCTCAGACTTCTGCTCTGCATACTGATGTATCCGATCACACTAGACACAAGAATACAAGTAACGTCATTAAAAAAAAAACAAACTAAAACCCCCACAACTTATTTTCACCCAGGCTGTCATTCTTCCCTCGTGGCTGTCAAATACACCATGTACCCAACCTCTACAATAAGCAGTCAGGGCAGGTTTGCTTGCAATTAGAAGAATGTTTCTTCTTTAATTTCTGCATGAAGTCACCATAACAATTTTATAGACGGAAGGGTTTGGAGCAGTGGAGTGAAGGACGGGATATTTAATGAGTAATGAAGCATCAGCAGAAGAGCATCTTACACCACAGATAGGAGACAAAAATACAAATTTTAAAATCAAATTGATTATCATTTACCTGAAACCTTGGTCTGTTTTTCTATCTCAGTGTCATTAAGTTCCTCCTCCTCACTCCCCCCAGATGAGCACAGCCATCAACAACAAGGAGATACATCGGATGGCCTGGAGCAAACTGAGGTAGTTCCTGGGCTGAAAAACCCAAAGCTGACACAGAGGCAATGAGGCATGCCAGAAGAAGGCATGTTTCCAAAGTTAAATTATCCCTTCACAGTGCCCAGAACTGTCCCTGGAGGCTGCTGGCACCAAGGAGCAGCCCGTGGACAGCTCTACCACATGGGTCAGGACCTGTCTGATATTCTTTGGTCCTAAAGTCGTGTGAGAAAGCACATTTTGTATGACTGGGCATGGGACAGGCTTAGGGATTGCTTTGCACCCATCTTCAGCAGCAATAAAGGACAAGTGTCAAACATCAAACAGAAGTCTGTAGCCTGACTGTCCACTAAGGGCCTTGCCCAAATATTACCTGGGACTTCAGAAACCAAGATGGTTAAGAAGAAAGAATCTATGAAGTGTTTTTTCAACAGGAGTGATGTTCATTAGCTAATACATGATATTTCAGTTGTGAGTGAAACTTTGTCCCAGTGCAGCTAAGGCAAAAAACTCCTAAAAATCTTTTTAACCAGCGCTAGTTTACCTTATTGGTCCTTTCTATTTCCAACTGAGGCCTAGAAGCACTTTCCACTTGGAGGTCACCACTACTTTTCCAAATGAGATGCTTTCTGAAGACAATGGTGCACCGAAGAGACTCAGAGCTGTGTCTTCTGAGCACACGGAAGAGCTGCATTTGGTGAGGTTAGGCCAATTGGGTAAGCAGAGGATGACTATAAAAATCCTCACAAACAAGACTTAATCTAACCTGCTGCATGCTGAAACATAGGTAGGGAATACATTCATAATCCAGCCTATATTGTTGCCAAAATCAGTCTGGCATGGGTGAGCTAGAGGATATGTATAAGGGTGAGGTCCTCAGTCATCATAAACCCAAGCTGTGGCAGTTCAGTCGAAATGTAGAGCTGGCCCCAGGAAAACCAACTGGACAACAAGAAGACAGATTTCCAAAAGCACAAGCCCAGCGTGAAAGCAGAAGAGCGATGCAGAAGTGCATTGGAGAAGGAAGAAGTGACAGGGTGGAAGAGGAGAGCAGGGCTGCAGAGCAGAGGACAGCAGATCAGGCAGCAGTAAATTCTCAGTAGTTTTGACACTGCCACGGCAAAGAGCTTTCTAGGTGGTTATTTACCAGCCACTCAGAACTGCGTTGTTGTTAATAAGTTATTACTTATATCTCAATAAACTGAGACAACCAGGTAATTACTTAATTAGGAGATTCCCTTTCCCCTGCCCTTACTCCTTTCTTCAAAGAGATTTTAATGTGAAAGCCATCTTCTGTGTCTCTGTGCAGTAATATACACTTGAGCTTTCAAGCCCGTATGTCATAGAATATAAGAAAAAAGCAACCAAATAATAGAGAGCTGTAATTCCACTGATGGTTTCTGGTGATAAGAAAAGCTGCAGTGGCATGGCTCAAAAGGGTTTGTCACCATAACTCCAGGATCAAATTTCCTCATATTACAGAAAGATGGCAGAAAGAGTCTGCAAAGGAGACTCAAGGAGACATGTAATAAATGCCACGAAAAGAGCAATTCTTTCTGGTAGAAAAGCTTTAACACAGTCACAAAGTGCCTAATCGTGGAAGTGCTGAGTGACTTCACCCCTCCCTGAACTTCAGCAGGATGCATGATGCTCAGCACCTCCTCGGCAGAGGCTCAGCACTTCAGAGAATCGGGTCCCGAAGCAGGAGGAAAAATCGTTTCCAGAACTACGTGTGGCAAGATATAAATTCCTACCTAATAAGATAAATCAGGTTTTATTTAAGCATTGGCATACAGAAGAAAGAGATCTCAGACAGGGCGATATATTTAAAACAATCCATTCGTTTTCTCCTCCAGAGTGGAATCCAATGTAAGAACCATTTTGAGAGTTTGAGAGGGATTTAACTGACCTTAGCTTGTACTAGCCTTCTGCATAGAGATGAATCGCAACCTTCACAAAATACTTCGTACATGTGAAGGGCCACAGCCCAAGGAAATTAAAGGTGAATAACATTGGAAACATGTAAAACCAGATTTTGTGCGATAAAGACTATTTCTTGGCCATGATTTCAACCTCTGCCCAATTATTTAACAGTAAGACCTTTCTACAACAAAATCACGATTTTTTTTCTCCTGGGTTTTTTAAAAACCTTTGTAAAGATCAAAACCAGCCGAAGACAAAGATCACACCTGAAAGAGAAACCTAAAACTTAGAAGGTGGTAGAATAGGGAGGAAATGGTCCTTTATGATGTCACATTCCTTTCTAATCTCCCCACAGACAGTTTACAGAATATATGCAAATACCTTTACAGTGAAGGAAGATGCTACAGGGAAATCCAGCCTAAGCAAAGCTTATCTCTTTCCCTATTCTCTTTGGAGCATCGGAACAAGCAATCTGCCTTCAGATTTGTAATTTACTTTTCTAGCCTTTCTTTATACAGCTGGGTCAAGCACATCTGTTTATGACTTAGCTGCTGCATCATGAAATTCAAGGCAGGATCCATGAGTGAAAGGTCAAAGTAGCAAACTTGGAGGAAGAACATACTCGGATCTTCCCCTCAAACTGCTGTGGTATTCAAGATGTCTACGAACATTTCAAATTACATTTGCTATGCTGTACTGCTTCAAGAAGCCATAATTGCAAGGCATCCTAATAGCCAAATTCAAACTCAAAAGGATTTGAAAAGGGGGAAAAAAAAAATCACCAATTCTGTCACATTGCAATTCCAGTTGCAGAATCAGAGTCAGTGAGTATGTGTAAATTGTTTCTGAAGAGCAGCCTTAGAAGCCGCCATAAGCACTGAGATATTCCAGGTCTCTGGGCCTCTCACGAGTCTCCCTTAGGCAGCCATCACAATTAGAGCAAGCTGATACTCATTACAATTTCCTGAGTATGCCAGCAAATGATGTGATAGGATTTTTACACAAACCTGTAAATAGTCTAGACTCACTCAAAATGTGGCCTGATGAAGCTATGTCTAAACTAGAGAATATCTAAAAAGTTATAAGCCTTGTAACACCACAGCAGGGCAAGACCTGGGCACATGCTCCGTGCCATCTCCATTCTCTCCTTCCCCAAAACATAAATCTGAATCGATTCTGAAGAATGATCTAGACAGCCAGAGGGGTCTAGGGTCACAGAACAATATGTATGAGCCCAACAATAGAAAAGCTGCATAAATTAATCTTGATGAGGTTGATTGGAAAAACCTAATAAATCCAGAATCCTGCTGAACCCTGCAGGAAACGACATCATTCTTTCTGCAAGCCTCTTTATTATGAGAATTGGAGTATTCCCGGTTTTTCCCTTCCTCTTTCTGAAAGCTCCTTTGTTTCATTTTTCATCCACCCCCCATCATATTCCAAGTATTTCTCTGACTCACAGCAGCTCCACATCACATTCAGCAATGGAAGACTGTACCTCAAGCTAAGTAAAATAGGCTACGTGTTCCCCTCTATCATGAAATGCTAGTGTGACTTACGGATACTGGAAATCCATCTTCAGGAGTCACACCTCATTTTCTAGTAATGAGCTGTAGAGTCTATGCACTGGACTGTCTCTCATTGATTTCTAAGGTGCAAACATTAAAGAATTTGGTATGCCCTATAAAATCACACAGTTGTAAATAGAGAACCTTTCCCAGTGAGTTATCTTCATAAATGGAGTTGCTGTAGCAAGCTTTTCCAAGAACTCATGGTCCCACATGCTGCTGTTAAACTGGGATAATGATTTACAGTGTATGAAATAACCTCCTAGAGCTGAACTTTTGGGATTGCACAAGGGACTGTTCATCCACATTCCAGGTTTGATTGCTCCGAATTTATCTTAATTATAAGGGGTTCAATTAGGGCGAAGAGAGAGGGATTGGGAGAGTGAGAGCAAGCAATATTAGAACTCTACACCGGATGACTGACAGTGACATAATGCCATCAAGCCACTAACATGTTGCGGCACAGCATTTAAGTAGAGCCCATTCTTCAGGCGGATCTGAAAGGCTTGCTCGGTTCTGCTGTCTCTTGCAGGTAGCACAATGGGTAAAGAGGCAGAGATACGCTCTGCAGACACACAGCTTTATTGTTGCTTGAGTAACTACAGCTATTTAAGCAACAAGACTCCACAAGGTAGAGTGACACTGCGCAATAAAAGCATGCCTGTGGTGCACTGTGAGAGAGGATTAGAAAATAAAAACTCCCTTAACTATCCAGCTCGAATAGGGATAAAACACATCGTACCATGTTTTTCTCAGGCAGATTCAGGAAGTCACCCCCCCCAAAAAAAAAAAAGGTCTACTGATGACATGGTCCCATTCAGCCTCTCCATTGACTTACTGTCTTGATAGTTCCTGATTTTCACATTATTGATCTAAAAATGTGTGATTCACCTAATGTTACAAACACAGAGCCTAGATGCCAATGAGCCTACAAACATCCTAGATGCAGAGCAATGAAGTCACAGAGCAGTGGATAGAGAACGGGAGGAAAAGACACAGAAGCAACAGTGAGATCACTCAGTTACTCATCACAGGCATGCACTTGTGATGTCAGAACATTTTTTACAAAATGTGGCTGGGTGAAGCAGAAAAGAAGCTGTTCTACATTGCTGTCATGATCTTTAAACACATTCTGAGGCTTTCCTTTAGTAGTATGAGCACACAACATTCATACTTCGCTGGCAGCATTACCTGAGCAGTGTGTACCAGCTGGCCTTCAACGGTGCCCCAAAGTGTGTGGGACAGACTGGGAACAGCTGGTGCCATCCTCATTATTTCCATGGCAGCTGAGGATTCTCCTGCACTCCAAGAATCCTCAGCTGCTGCTATTACCCTCCCTCCCCTTTTTTGCAAGAGGGTATATATTTCCTTTGAAGAAGCAATGGGGGTCTCATAAATTAGACAGGCTTCTCCCTGCAACTGTTTCTCCTCCATTTTTCTGCATTCATTTACTCTTGTCATATCTTTCAGTAGCAACTCATGAGAACAGCGCTGCTGGCTAGGGATGTATTTGTTCTTCTACAGAAGAGGAAAACTTCCCTTCTTGCTGCACTTCTGAATAGGATATCACAGCAGATTTGCTGTGGCCATAAATGTGGGCTAGGGCTACATGCAAGGACAGGGAACCTTGGTAAGACTCCATCCTTGTGTCTGAAAACAAGCATGTGTGCATGACCACAGTGAAGGCGGGGGGAATACAAGTTGGGACAGAGATGGTCTCTGCTTCTCACACTAGCAAATAAAACGTTAAAATCAACAAAACATGATACACTGTCCCCAGTTTTGTGTGGTAGCCTATACAATTGATTCAAGTCCCTCCAGCTAACAAACTCACAGTCTCACAGAGGAATTTTCTAATAAACATCTGAAATTAAAGCTCCATTGCTGACAGCGAAATTACAATTTACAGTTTAAAGACGCATTCAATTATAGTTACCCAGAGACAAAGAAGACAAGAAAAATAAAATAAATCTGGAAAGAAAAGGAAGGACTTCAAATTTGCATCAAATCTTAATCCAATAATCTGCCTTTAATTACCCATAGCAGACTCTCTCCTAAAGTGATCAGTTTTGCCTCAGATCTCCAAATCTTTTGGCCCAAAGCCAGAGGGATAAGTGCTTTATCACTTGAGGCTGGGAGAGCATCCGTGTCTGCAGGCTCAGTGAGAACATTTATAGCTGGTATGCTTGGCTGCCATTGTGGATTTGGTTTAATCCACTGAGAGTCTTTTTACATCTTCGACTCTGTTTCATGCTTTGAACCAGTGGTAAGATTTTACTGGATTACTCCATTTCTTGGGACAGAAAGAGTATTGTTCTTTAGCCAGTTCACACTTTGGCCTGTCTGCATTTTTGTACCCTTTGTCTGATACTGGAAATCTCACCAGTGGTGAAACACGTAGAAAAGGCATAGGAACTACACAGACTCCTACTCTGAGTATTTCTATTCAAGTTCTTTATGTCCTAGCCATCAGACATATTAGTGGTGGCTAAAGACGTGGCAGAAGAAAAGCGTTCTTAAAGGTAGTCCCTTCATTGTCTTTCATTGTAATACAGGTAGTACTTTTTCTTGGCTCTCCTCCCCACTCCCTGACTGCTACACCGACTCTGACTGTACTTCTCCATATCTGATCTCCTTTCCTCAACATCTCAAGACACGAAAGTCATCACGCCAATTAAAGCTTTGCCCTAGGTCTCAGCAGTTTCCAGCTGTTGTCTCGCCACCAACAAGATCTTACTCTTTAAATGACTCTCCAAGTTTGGACACAGAGCAAAATGATCTGTCAGGGTGACTAAATTCAACCTCTACAGCAGAGGGATCTGGGGCCATTTTCTGGCATAGTTCTGGTGGTATGAAGACAGCTCTGAAAATATCAGAGTGTATGGATGGGAAGGGAAGGAGCTTGCCACATCTCACCAGGGAACCTGTCCTTCCACATGGAAAATACAGCCCCAGAAGCCATCAAAGCCATGCGATCATATGGAGGAGCTACACAGATTTTTCCTTTAAAAGGCATCATTTAGGGAATGAATCTGGAAGCAGTAGCAATATTTGGTGCTGGGAATCCTTGCAAGACACACTCGAACAGCACTGTTGTAAAAGTGTCACTCACAAAGGTGGCAGAAACCTACGTTTATTGGATCAAGTCACACGTGTCTGAATAACAATTCCAACAATTATAGCCCTGTCCCATCTCTGTGTTGACACCAGCAGTTAATGCTATAGGCTGCTTTCTCCTCCTCTGTTGAGAAATCAAAGAAACACAAAAACTGCTGTCGCCAAAAATGTAACCTGTAAATAAACCACAAAGTGAAGATGAGAATTAACCAGACGCTAAGATGGACTGGGACAGATGGAAATCCTTTATAAACCACTGCCTCAGGATGGTCAACGCCTGTTTCAACACAAACCTATTTCTATGGCCTCAGAACAGCCGTTGGCCACAGACAATTAATTGCTGCTGAAAAAAGAATTGGTAGGAGTGGAAGAAAATATTTTCTGCTGTACACTGCTACCAACATCTTCTGACTTGCCTTGGTTCAAGAGTTTGCTTTGTAAAAAGGTGAATTACAGCACTCACATATTTCACATGGGCAAACATGACAAGCCTGATTTGCATGTATATACTTTTTTAGTGTATGCTTTTCCTTTCATACCACCAGTAGAGCCTGTAGTGCAGAGAGAAATTAGAACTACTGAGATTCAAAACTCAGAAGCAGCTATACAGGAAAATCCCAAACTGTTTTAAACACTGCTATGTGAATATTGTTGACAGCAATAAATCAATTAATCTTTCATATTTCAAAATAATTATAAACTACACAGATAGCTCTTGAGTTTTTCCATCTATGAATCACTGAACAAGGTGCTAACAAAACTAGTTTCTTTCAAATGAATTGCTAGCACATCAGGTACGTTCAGAACAAATGTCATCCTTTCCTAACCAGGTCTCCTCTAGCAAAGATCTTCATCTTTACTTCGGGAAATCTGTTGCCAAAAAAAGGAGTCACTGATTGCAAACTTTCTCTTATTGTTAAACTTCTTCTCACTAGTAAGAGACTTTCCACCAGTAATCTCTAATGGAACAGCACATGCTCTAATTAAATCAAGGCAACCCCAAGCTTTTTGATTGAAGTGGCTTTCACCTGCTGTTTTTACTCTCCTTTGACCATCATTGTGGTTGCAATGTTTTCCACATCCCAATCTGAAGCACATCAACTACTGCACCTCCTGCCTACGTTGTTTCATCAAATTCTCCAGGTATCTCCCTTCTTTTCACTTCCCTTTTCCAGTGCATCTGTGTACTACCAAATGCATTTGGCATTCAGTTCCAAGTATTATTGCGTTTTCAAGGTTATTATTATATTGTAGGTAAGGCATATGTTCATATCCAATGTACTGAATGTCACACCAACACCAGGAAGCAGCATGAGTTGGTCAGACCATGGATGAGATGCAGGAAACAGTCTAAAGAGATAAATCATCACAGAAGATATTTGAGACTCAATTTTAATACAAATCAGTAGTAACATTTTTCTTAGTCAACAGATGCACACCAAAATAAGATCAACAGAGATGAGATCAGAATTGGATTGTGGTATCATGCATGCAAGTTACAGCACAGTTTCTTAAACCTAGTGTTATTTGTCTCCCAGGGTAGAGCAGATGTACTTTCTGAGTATCCTGACTTGAGGGATGTTTCCAAGAAAGGACATGGGTTATATTGCGAGTGCTGTAAAAAGAACTATAGTGTAGAGCACTGTAGCATGCAGAGGGTAGTACTAGAACATACTGTTATGGTTCGCTGTACCTGTAAAATTCATGAAATTATTGGCTTCTTTCAGCTGCAGTACAGTACTTTTACAGTAATTTGTCACTCTGTTTTCAGCAGGGATAATGGACCATGCCTTTTTCTAGGAGCACATTATTTGGCCACTGGCAGCTCTTTATATTTGCCATGAGATCCCCAGTAACTATGTGCTCCCCCTCACCCTCCCTCCTTGGGACACTACAGCCAATAATAGATCTGTGGGATTAACTTTTTTTACCAGAAGTTAATGGCATCTGTGATGATTAGCGTTAATTGACCAGGCTACACCAAGTGTGCTTGTACTATTCCTTTCAGTACACTGCTCCTCCACTATTCCTCCACACACAATAACACGACATCACTGCAGCTAAAATCAGCTAGAAAAATACCACAGCCATTGCTCCTCCTTGGCCCACCTGACACTGCTTAATATTGTCATTTTTATATGACCAGCATCTAGGAGCCCTGTAATAACCTTTTCTATGGCTGGAGATAAATGTGATGTAAAAATGAATGAAAAGGAAGATCAGGGAAAAAGCCCCTTCTGACCCGAGGGCTGATATATTTCAGCTTTAATGTTCTCTTCTACCTACCCCGTAACATCAGTGATGAAACTACTCTTTTCCATCTTATTTGAAAACACTAACATGCTATTGACATTATTTTCCATGAGAAATAGTAAGTCATTAGAATTAGGAAGGAAATTGTTTTCCTGTATGGTGACATGTTGTGAGATTTTAAATTTTTTCTCTGTTCTGCAGTGCAACAAACCTAAAATATTTCTAACTCCTCTTGAGAAAAAGCAGGGTGATTTTTGCTCCAGAAGAGCCAATGATGTGGAGACTTGGCATCCTTCTAACATACGGTAACGCGGACAGCAGGGACTGAACTACATATTCTCCACATGACAAAGTCTTTCACTCACTTTTCCATCTGGATTTTGACCACATGTGTGGTCATCCTGATGTTAAAAATGAGACAACCCCCTCCCAACCACCAAAAGGCATTTTTCACAAAGCATTTTAGATTTGACTAACCATCACTTTTATAAGAATTCTTCTGTGAAGTATGATGCAATGCAGCACTCCAGAGCCAGAAAGCACATGGTTGTTCTGGAAAAGGTATCTGATTTCAAGGCCAAGTTATTTTCTCCCAAGGTAGGTATAATTTACACACTCTCCAGAACCAGTGGAGCTAAGGACATGTTTCAGAAGGGAAAGGGCAAGTTTTATTTAAAGTAACAATAAGCAATATTCCTAAATGCAAATAACACCTTTATTTTAACTGCTTGATGTATATCAAAAAAACTCAGTCGCCATGTTTAAGCTTATAAAATGGAAGACCTTTCCCCACCTGTTTTTACCACATACTGAAGTATGCAACTGTTACTAAGATGCCTAAAGATGAATGTGCCAAAAGATAAAAGTACCAAAGCTCTCTTCTGAAATAGGATTTTACCAGTTTGTGCCATATACAGCCAGGGGAGACAGGCTCTCTCAGAGCTCCCACCTTCATCTTCTGTACTGGAGGCATCTATCCATGAACTGGGAGCACAGGAAAATAGCTCCTAGATTTGGTACTTAGTCATCTAGGGTTATTTTACACACAATCATCTTGGGGTTGATTTACAAATACCATTTGTCTCTTATTTCTGCTAATTCCAGTAAAACAGAACACACTCACCCTTTGTACCTAATTAGGTAACTCTGCTCACATTTCTGGGAATAGTACTTGTTAACTGTTGTTGCAAAACATTAAAGAACAGACAAAATTAGTAAAACCCTTGCCTGTCTGCAAGCACTGGGACATCCAGCATCATATTCAGCAGTTTCCAGGTTCTAAAAATCCTCTTTTAAGCATAATGCAGGCCAAGGTCTTCAACCATCACCTGCTGAACTCAGCAAATATATTCCCATTGACAGTAACAGCCTTTTGCTATACAAGTGGATGCTCAGCATAGCCCAATCACCAGATGCACCCGCCTACCCCTGATGTTTCACGTGGAAAAGAAGTCCACTTGGTGTAAAGAAGTGCTGAGAAAAGCAGAAGTAGTGATTTAAGATTCTACGTTCATATATATTTCCTGTGCTTAGTTCTAAATTCAGGTTGAAATTTCCAAGACTTGCACTTTGAACCCTAGACACCATCAAAGCGGTCACTGTCTGGATGTAAAGCTGTGCGTTTGTGTCTATCTGAGCTCTGAATTAATACAGTTCAGTGAACTGATTCCTGAAGGAATAAAAACTGGAAACATTGCTGTAAAACTTTCTGGACCAGCTTTGAAGCTATGAAGTCTGAAACAGGAGAGTTGAGGTGGAGCGAAGAAATGGGCCACTCTGGGAAGCACCTAAGCATACCTTGGTAAAAACCACCCCTGATGCAGCCAAACGCCATCCTTTGAAGACTGTTGGCTGTAAATGAGATGTAGATTTCCTCTCCTTTTGCTCATTAAAAATTCCACACACAAGCAGAGTTGCCCTATTCAGGTGTGTGTTGTAGGGCTGTGCTTGCAATGAAAAGGAGCTGAGGCAAAGGGCACCAAACCGTGTAATCATATTTGCCCTGCATTATCTGTAGTGAAGTGACACCCCAAATAACCAGAAATTAATCTTTCAGGTATCAGCTGCTGTGTAACCATAGCAGAGAACTACTCCTGGCCATATATTTCTGCGACTGGATGATAGCAATACTGCCATGAGCAAGCTGCAGTCAGCACTGGATTTTGTGTCCCACTTGCTCCTTTACCAGCTCTGAATTTCTTGGTCTTCTGCTAAGAGGACTATGCCATAAAATCTTGCAGCTCTTTTAACTGGGTGGAGGCAAACTTTTATGCTTTGACTTTATTTAAAATCCTTGAGTCACCCTGTGACTACATAAGAACATGGGCAACTTGTCATTTTAATTATTAAGTGAAGGGACGATAATGTGTTTTGCAGGGTTTATAGCACTTCCACAGCAGCAGTCTGCAACACTGAGCACTGCAGTTTGTCTACAGGCATCTTAACTTCATGTGGATATATACAAAAAGTTACATCTTTCTTAAAGATGTTTCCCTGTGACCTTCTCCTGTACGTGGCATGTCTCATACCCTCCCCCCCACCTAAAAGCACTACTGGTGGCCCTGCTATAAGCTGTGCAGATGTTTCTACCGCATTATTACAGCTTTATATTTGCAAGAGCCTTCTTAGAACAGATGTTCTTTCTGTGTGTATATACCATACTTCCCACTGCAAACACTTTTACAACACAAACAGCAGATTGCCTTGCTTCTGTCGTTCAGATCAAGAGAGAGTAAATGCCTCATTCTAATGATGTCGGTTTTCTTTCCAGGGTGCTTAATGTCTTCCCTTCCCTTCTCACTGGCCCTGCTTGCTGCAGGTGTTTTGTCTCTGTTCCTTAGGCTCTCCATCACTTATCTTTACTCTAAAGGGTCTCCCTAAAAATATCCTCTTCCTGAATCTCCTTTACTGCTTTCACTCTCTTTTAGTCCCTTCTGCTCTGTCCTCCTCCTTTATAAAAGCCGCTCCGCCTTCTTTAGCTCTGCTCAGTGAGGAGCTAATTCAATGGATTTAAATAGGAATGTCTTTTCTTCCCCCCCTCCCCCCCAAGTACAGACTGGGAAATATAATTCCAACAAATTGTAGAATAGGAGACAACAATCCCACAATGGCTCAAAGATGACAGTTCTTTGAGGAACCAAAGGCACCTTCTGCCTTCACCAAAACAAAAGGGGTTTTGCAAGGTTTTTGTTGGCTGGATATTGCAAAAGCATGACTTAAACACAACCCTCCCTCCCTGATTTTTAATCAAGAGCCTGACTGGTAACTGGTATAATTTGTACCGGGTCTTGTAAAGCTGTGATAACATTGCATAGATCTTTGTCCTCTTTCACAGTGATCTTGACTACTTTCAGAGGACATTTTTGTTCATGATTATTTCATATTAAAAGAATATCTGTTCCCGTGATTTTAGCTCTCCTCTTTTTCATAAGGAATTCTTCTGGTTATATAAACAGCAATAATAACATAAATTTCACAGCAATTACAAGAAGTATTATTTGTCACTGAATAGGAATACATCATGAGGAGGTAATGGTTTGGGGATCTCTGCTGCAACAGCTAGTTTGCCATGCATGCTTGAGCTGGACTGTTTAGAGATACCTGAAGTATCCTTATGGCAACATCCGCAGTAGAGATGTGACAGCATGTTAGGAGCAGATTGTTTGAATTTCTCACAACCTCAGAGTCACGGAAGCTTTTGTGTTTTGCAATCTCCTAAAACACACTAAAAATCTTATACTTTGCTCCCTTATCATATTTTCCTCTTTTTAAATCTTTTAAAATCACCTTACCTGTACCTTTCCAGCTGATCATATTATTCCATTTTGCTCACGTTGTTTTCCTCTGCTGTATTACTCTTCCAGATGTTCACCATTCTACCAAAAGATATACTCTTCCACCTCCTTGTATTTGTTTCAGTTTTCATATTACGACCTCCCTCTCACTCCTTACACAGATAGACTAAATACCTATGTGGTCTGCTCAGTTCCAGCTTCATAGATGCAATATCAGATGGCTGACACCTGCTATGCAGGAAGTCTCTGCAGCTTTTGCCGCTACAAACTGTACTTACAAATGATCATCATAAGGCCTAAAAAGTAGCTTACATTCCATGGACAGTAAAATGTGATTAAGGTCACTTTGGAACAAAGAAAAAAATTATGATAGGTTGAAGCTGCAGCTCAGCACTTCATGACAACATCAGCGATTCCTTCCTTTGGCCTGCTTTAAGCACTGAAAAATTCATAATCAATTTCCATTTGTTTGGAAAACACTGATTTCTATGTCTGGCAGTCTATGAAACATTGTACAACTGCTTACAATTACTTTGGAAACAGCAATCTTGACACAAATAAGTTTTTCTCATTTTCAGTCTTTTTTCTTGTTCACAAGTGGAATCTAGCCATTCTTTAAAAGTAGCTTTATACCAGTGAAATAGTAATAAAGTCTAGCTGTAAAATTTTTTCTCTCAGAAATTCTTATAAACCAGTTCTATTACCTCTTATTAATGCATTACAAATACAATCCACACTACACCCATCCACTTTAAGATTATGACCTTGTAAAATGTGCATAACCATTTAAAAGACCTTGCATTTAAAAAGACTGGGTTACAGTCTTGTCAGGTCTTGGAGTTTCATTGTGAATGTCACAGTTTATTTGATGTTTTCCTTGAAATTCTGAGTAAAATTGAAAAAAAAAGAAAGAAGAGTCTTTGTGCCTACTTCAAAGGTGAGTAAATATTTGTAAGGAAAAATTAGAAAACATGCATAAAAAGCTCAAAATTCTGGAAACAGGTTACTGCTTTTTTTTTTTTTTTTTTTTTAAGATCATAGGATTCAGGTTTGAGTTTTGCAGACAACATCCACTATTGAGGTTTTTCTGTGTTTGATTTTTTTTTTATTTGCTTTGTTTCTTGTTTGTCTGAAAACTGTTGAGGCTGACAAGAATGGCTATCTACTGTTATTACTGCCTTGTTATAATGCCCTGAAAAGTCATGCAACTTATTCTAAAGGCAGAATAAATCCATCGAATGGCTCAGACAAGCTCCCCACACTATTTAATCTAGTGCTCTTCTGAGCTAAGCATTAGCACTGGTTAAAAATTCTTTTGAAAATAGCAGTTGGGAAGAGACTGCATGAAAATTGAAGAAAACCAGATTTCTACTGCCATCCTCTGTGCATCATCCCCATCCAGCTCATTGGCATCCATCGTGGGCCTGCTCAGTGCCCTCCAAGATCTCCTGTGCTGGCTGTTGCACTGAGGAGCAACACATGAATGCAGCTCTGTAATTACTGCTCAGCTTGACCATGGCTTGAGACAGTTCTCTATACTGGTACTATCTATGTTAAGTGTGGGTTTCCCACCATGTAAGGCATTTCTACTGAGATAGACCCTTAGTAGATACTTTTTTAATGTCAAAATTAATATTTGGCAAACAAAAACATATTTGATAGATTTAGGCAAATGCAATGACATTCCACAAAAGGGCCATCATGTAACTGCAAGCATTTAGCTATTATTTCTGCATACTCAAATAGATCTTATCACTTTTCAACATTTACCAGAAAGATGTAGCTGTCTTTAACCTTTTTCTCCCATGAAGAAAATAAATAATCAGGTGCCACAACTTTCATAGTTCACGGTAATCATATTTAACAAATAAATTTCTCTGAATATAAAGGACCATGAGTAACTCCAAGACAATTTGGAGTTGCCAAGATGTTGCTGATGTGACCATAATTAAAGAGGTTTATACCACTTATTCAGAGAAATGTGCTTTTATGGAAGTATGTGAAGGAAAGTGCACAAAATCTCACATTTTCTTAGCCAGTGCTTCTTCTGAGCCATCCTCATCCAGCATCTCAGTTCTGTCAATGAGAAGAGAATGAAGCTCATCTTCTGTATAGTGCTTTGTCTTTTACCCCTGATTTACAAGCTCCTGTTTCACTAAAAGATGGATGTTCTTGTGTTTTTCAGAATGAGGACAGTGGATCAAATTCTATTTGCTGTCTGCTACATTCATGTAAAACCAAAGAAAAACACTTAATTACATGGAATAAAACTGAAATTTACCCTATAAACGAAGAACAGGGCCTGCTACATATCAAGAACTTTGATTTGTTTAAATATTGTAACAGAATTGATGAATTGGAAATATTTCTTCATTATGACCAGCGTGTATGGCACCAGCATTAAGAAATTAAAGTTCTGAAGTGACACTATGAGCCATATGATATTACATCACTTAGTCCCCAGCTTTTGAACATACTACATAAAGACAAAAAAAACTACACATTGCCATACTAGTGCAAGAAAGTGCATTGTGCTTCTGTGCTTAAGTTGCTTATTAGTTTGGGAGAATTTAGGCTTCAGGGATGGAACAGATACTGCAAGGAACTATCCAATCTAGGAAGCCGCTTTATCTGAATAAAGATTTTTTTTTAAGCTTTTTTTTTTTCTTTTAAGTGAGAAGGATATGGAGCAGCTGCCTAAAGCAGAAATGCTACAGAACTCATTAGCCATAGTAAAATTAAATTAGTGCTCTCCAGATAATCCTAAGTTATTATCCATGAATCTTTGTACAACAGTGCTCCACATCTCTTTTCCTCTCACACGTATTATTTCTGCCTCTGGACTGCTGCTTGGTGCCTTTTAGAAAGTCCATGACTGAATCACTGAATAAGCACAATACTGTCAATAAATGACTGGGATGATTTTTTTCACTTTTCACCCCCTCACAGCTGCAGGAAAAGCTTTTTGTGCGGCCCTCTACTAAAACAGGAGACCAGATTCTCCAATGCCTCTTATTCCAACTGAGAGCACAGGTAAACAGGGAAACTGTTGAGATAACCTTGAGGCACAGTTCTGACCAATTAAATTATAGTGGGGGACAACTGCAGGGGTCCAAATGGCCCACAGAGCAGAAATGGCCATCATGGCTCAGCAGAGCACTGGGAAATCTTGCTCCTGCTCCCTTTTCTAATATGGCAGAGACTAGGTAAAATTTAAGGGTCTTTCTAGAAGCCCAGACCAATAATGCAATTTCCTCTCATACCCTCCAGAGACCTCTGGCATCTCCGTTGGTCTCATTGCTGACATCCTCCACAACACATGGGAGAACCATGAGAAGATATAGGAATATTTGCATAATTTCATGTGTTTGCCTCATTCTTTCCTGCAAAGTGGGCCAGCTATAGCACCACAGGAATGCAACATCTGAGCCCTAGCCTATAACCAACATTGAGGCAGCTTGCTCAGTCACAAGTTCAGCAACACTTCCAAGCTAGAGGCTTCATATTCGATCAGGGAGATGACTGGAGACAACACTTGAGTTAGAAATTACAATTAGCTTTGCCATACAGATGCACTCCCAAATTCTTTCACTCACTTTTAACCACCCTCTTAATCAGAATTGCAGAGACAGTCAATCAACATTTTGTCAATAAAAGTTTTTTCATTTTAACTTGAAAATGACTTCTTATCAAAAGTTGTTTGGATTAATTTTCTACTGTTTAAACAAAAAGCTGAGGGGAAAATTTGGTTTTCAAGAAAGTAAGTTAGGAAAACCAATCCAGTTCCAGAGTAGCAACAGTTGAGTGCCTAAAGGCAGCCTCACAACACACCATCTGATTAATTTAGAACCAATCTGGACAACTTTCAGAGAATATACACTGAACTATCCTCAGCCATGGAAACAGAAAAGATAAAAAGAGAGGATGCTTTCAAGGAAAACAGTAAGTGGTGGGAAAAAATTAATCAGAGAATCTTCTATCAAAAAAAAAAAAAATCCCTTTGTAAAATGATGATTGATCAAAACTAAAATAGCCTGTGGAGAATGAGAAGTAGAGTGAATGAAAAAAAAGTAAATTTTGACAAATCCCAGTAATTATTACTTTAAAATCTTTTAAAAATGTGTGTGTGTGTGTGTGTGTGTGTGTGTGTGTGTGTGTATGTGTGTATTTAGCTCAGGGAAAACTTCTCAAAACTCTTACTTGCCACTGCCAGCTCAGGGCTTCATGGCCCTGAGAAATAAGCAGCAAGATTAAAAACATCAATGTACAGGTTTCTCTGAAGGCAATTTTTATATCTCTTTCACTAAACCTCTGGGGATCATTGTGAAGTATAAAGCACCCTCCTAATATCAAACATCTACATTAACTGATGGTAGAGACCACTTTCATCCACAAAGAAGGTACCAAATGAGGTAATGTCAGTGCAAGGTTCCAGACACGTTCTGCTCAAAGATCTACTGCTCACCACTGTTAGCAACCAAATCATAGGTGAGATGAATGCCTCCATGAAGTAGAGAGAGTAAAATAAAAAAAAATATTTGAGAGAATTAATTCCTGGAGACATTCTTGTGGAATATCTTGAAGAATTTATTTTTGAAATTCCTCTGCAAAAATGAAGGAAGACACCGGTCCCTCTCTACTTCTCATTGAGAATCATTGCTTCTGAAGCAGTGCTAAGCCATCTGTGCCAGGTAGCATCCCTGGAGTTTACTGTCATAATGCTAAATTGAAGTCCAGATTGCAGCAAACAAAGATGGTATATTGCTTTTAGTTTCCCCTGCAAAAAGGGCCTGCATTCATGTCTGCTTTTTCCCTACTTCCAGTCTGCAAAAGCTATGCTGTATGCCATAATATCAATAAACTCAGTACATCACCAGAAAGCCATAGTTCCCAATCTTTGTTTCATGTGCAACATGTTGCCCACAAGACTTTATGATACTGCTTGTGGATACAGTAAATTAAAAACTTAAAACCAAGGCCAATAGAGAGAGCAAACCTGTCCACAAAATGCAAGTTGCTCAGTATTGTTCCTCCTGGGACCACTGTTCTAGAGTAATGTGCAAATATTCTCAGCAAATCATAGCTTAAATATCAGTTTGTTTGCCAAGCGATTCTCCCGACTCCCTGCTCACAGCCATGAGAAAACATTTTATTTATTAATTATTATTTGTAATTTGGGAAAACAAATGGCTATATTCCCAGTCAGACAGCTCTCCTATCCGCATATGTGCATTCCAGGAACACAAGCCTTACCACTAGTTTAGAGAGGCATTTTTTTCCCTGGGATCCTTCATTAAAACATTAGTAGCACATTACTGCTTAGCAGGTGCACAGACCCCATAGCCAAATGTTACTTGTTAACTGTGGTGAGACATTATATGGCCATAAATGTCTAGGTATTAATCACATATTTTGATTTGTATCCAAAATGTGATTTACGTCCCTGATTTCTAAGACTGTTTGTTAAACTAACAAGGAAGACCGAAGGAATTTGGTTGGCTCAGGCAGCTGAATCAGTCTCTGCCACAAAGTGGATGTAACTGAGAGCAGAAAGGGCAGTCCAGGAAGAGCAGCAGCAATCAACGTCAGCAATGCAGGAAGGAAGGGAAAAAGAAGCCATCTTTGACAAATCAACGTATTAAGGGAAGAAAGGTAAGGACAGTTCAAAGCAGGGTCCTGAGAGTGAAGAAACATAGAAGCAAACAACCCTCCCAGCCCCAACCTCCTTTTAAGTGAAAGGACAGAGGTGCTCCCACTAGAAATGGAAGTCTTTGATTTAAGGCAGGGTTTATCAACAATGTAACTTGGTACCTATATGCTAATTTATGTATGATCTGAAGAGGGGACAGAGCATAGGGATAACAGGTTTGTAGGCAAGTTTCACTAAATCTTTCTGCAGTGCTATTTATTCTACTAAAAACACCTTGTGCTGCTATAGTTATCAACACTAGAAAATTTGTTGTCATTGCTATACCACACCTGATGAAGCAGTGACCCTTTCACACTTCTGAGCCACTTCACTATGTTGATGAAAACACATATCATGCTTCGAGCACAGCACCTTTGATGGAACATGTTCACATGTGAGAAGGGCACAAAGTAAAGATACAGAAAAGGCAAAGAGGAAAGCCAATGGGAGGAATCTAGAACAGATTTATCACACATTTGTAAGGACATGCCTAGCTTTCTTGTAGAACACTGTCACTTCCCTGAGAGGTTACCCAGGAGAAGGCATAATATACACAAGATATGTTGTATCCTTCAGCCTTGACTTCCACCTCCCTCCCTGTGACATTCACTTTCTCCCGTAATTTCCCAGTCCAGTTAAGCAAATCACAATAATCAATTATGGTCTATAATTTTTTTGGTCTGTGACCTCCCTTTCGTGTATGTGTTGCTTGCTATTAGCTAATGCCACATAATTAATTTCTTCTTCATATTCTTTTTGTGCTCAACAAGTGGTGATAGTTGTGGCCAACCCATCTTTTCAATGTAAACCTTCTTGCTCTAACATGGGAATGAAATCACTACAGATCTATTATTTCTCGGAATAGGATATTTCATTTGCATAAAATATTCTGCACTTGACACAGTGCCAGGAAGAAACACCTAATGTCCATTCTTCATTGCGCTCTTGCTGTGGCCTTAGGAACAGAAGGAATCACCATGTTAGACTCCCACCTATTACTCCCGAGTTCCTCACTTCTTAGTCCCATCTCTGATTTACACTCCCATGACTCTTTGAGAGCCCTGTCAAGGAAGTGACCAAGATAATGGACAAAAGGGAATTTCTTACATGATGTAATTTCACATTAAACAGGATGGTTCACAGGTTGTAATAGAAGGTCAACAGCAGATATTATAACCCCTAAATTGCTTAGGAGAAAATGGTTATTTGAATCAAAACTTGAATAAAACTCTATATGAGCCAAGGGAGCTGAAGGGAAGTGTCTCCTTGTGTGTCAGTGGTATGACCAGTCTAATAACCTCAAAGGAAGGCAGATCCCATCCTTGTTCATTTTCATAGCATTGGGATTTACGGGTAGGGAATGGCACTAACACTGCCTTCAAATGTACAATATCTCTTTTTACTTTTAAGTTGGATGGCTATATTCCAAAGTAAAAAAATATCTAAATGTCATTAGTCCAATGGGAATGCAGAAAATGTACATTTTGGAGACAGATCAACCTGTTAAGCAAGAAAAGGAGACCAAGAAGAAATTAATTAATTGAATGGATTAGTAAGTTCCTCATTTGCTATTAATAAAGCACTGAAGAAAGTGTTGATGGGACACAGTCATTCACCTTGGATCAGTATGAAAAAGGAAAATTCACCCAACTGCAGACAGCTATCAAGACCATATGCACAGCTCTATAGACTGAGTTATGGATGTTAAAATAAATGGCAGGCTCAACACCATCTCTGTGTGCTTTTCCTGGGGAATAATTTCACCCTAAAGAACCAATGAAACAGATTTGAGAGAAGAGAGATGATTTAAAACAATGTGTAACATGTAGTCACTAATGGACTTTTAGTTATTCCCAAAGATAACCAACCCCATAAAGGGTTTTGAGTCAGTCTTAACATTATTTTCATATACTTCTAAGGCAATCAGTTTTTATCTCTCTAGTTCTCCATATTACAGAACTATATACACTTTAGCATATTGCACAATTACATATGCACGCTACATTCTGCTTTCATGGGCAGAAGCGCCTTTGCTAGTAACCACCACACTGTTAGCCTTTCCTTTTTCAAAAGTCAAATGCCTTCTGACTCAGTTCTTAGTTCTCCTTTTTATGTTCATTGCGCTTTATAGATACATTCTGTTATTTACACCATTCAGTCTGCTGTGGTTTTATTACCAAATAATATGACCAAAATTAATTTGATTTTAGCCATTGTATGGGGTAGTCAAAACCTGCTGCCACACAGTGGTGTCCATCTGCAAGGTCTGCTGCAGCCCATTCTCTGAAAAAATCTAGAAGTTATAATGTGTTGGTTTGCTAAAAAGTACTTTGGTTACTTGAAACTTCTAGGAGGCAAAATCCAGTCTTGAACATGAGGCCAGCTAAAGGCCTAAGAAGTGCTTAAGCTCATTTTGAGGATATAAGTGCGATTGAAGTGGCTGCATGGGACTGGTGGTAGTACTCTGCACAGCAGAGAAGCTGACCATGTGTGAGCACTTCAGGAAATCACACCAGGTTCTGATTTTCCCCAACTTTCAGCAGCTATGCTAATAATTCTACCGGGCCCTTGCAGTTACAATACAGCTCGGGACTGTTTCTCTTTGTTGAAGTAATCACAGAGGAGTAAAAACACTCTAGGTTATGGTTGAAGCTCAAGTCATCAGAAATGCCTCCTAATAATTTTAGGGTCACGATTGTTCAAAAGGAAACAAACCCTCAAGGCAATTTTAGAGAAAGGCAAGAAGGGCTAGATTCATCTAATCCACTTCTGCTAAAGCTTTAAAGGCTACTCTGCTTTTTGCCCGTGCTTGAAACCAGATCTTCCAAACATCTCTGTACTGACACGTGCTGTTACTGGATAGGACCAAGCCTGCTAGTTTAGAAAAGTACTTTTTTGCTCTGTAAATAAGTTCTGGCAGTATTAAGTTACAAAAGGTAGAAAGAGAAGGGGGAGAAGAGGCGTTTTTTACCCCAGAATGGAAAAACCTCAGAAGCTTCATTGTATCTGTTTACTGCTTTATTCCTGAATTACTAAAACACTGACAGATTTAAAGAAGGGCCAGATAGTATTGGAAGAGATCCTGAATAGTCAGTACTAGTTTAGTGAGATCAGTCAGGCCACAAAGCCTTGCCAGTGTTGCTCCTCCCTCAGAAATTTTTGAATCTATATTTAAACATCCTTGATCTGGCCGCAAGAGACAAGATAGGGCTGACAGCAAGGGAAGAGGGGCAAGGAGGAAATTAGGGCTTCCAACAGAAGGGGGGGTGGGACAGTACTTCTAGAAAATCTGGGCTCTTTGGACATAATTGTCTGGCAGTATGCAGATATTACTAAAACCCAGGATTATTTCCAACACTACATCATCATATCCACTACTGCTGCCTGCCAGTGTGTTAGTAGTAAATCTGAAGAGCCAGGAAAATAAGTGGAGCCTGTCTGCCTGCAACGAGGGTCTGGCCTCCGCTCTGCAGCAGTCAATGCCTTTCTCAGAATTAAATTATCTGCTAAATATCTAAAATATTCCTTGGAGAATAAATGCTCTTTGCTTAATTTCTGGGGGTGGAAGGTGGGAGAAGTCTGGGATTTGAAGAGGAGATCAGCTAGAGGTATAAATGGAAGGTAGAGAGCTCCTGGAAACAAAAGGCCTGGTTGGCATCATTATGTCGGCTTCACCAGCAGCCAGTCCTAACCTGGCAATGGTGCACATTTTGGGCTTTTCTCTCTTCCCTGGCATATTAAAACTGCTGTAGGACCTGGTGCAAATGCTCTCTGTGTGATTCTCTCTGGGATTGTCATACACCACATTCAGACCTCAGGGGTGAGAAAACTAGCTCTAGAAAGAATTGCCTTTAAGAAGGATGCTCAAGAAGAGGATTAAGTGATACATAAATATCAAATGTTGGATTGTTTGGGGTTTTTTTTGTAAAGGAGAGAAAGAAAAGCTCAGATAGGCTTGTGAGTTCAAACGGGAGATCCACCAGCTTCTGAAGGGCAGTTTATGAGTAAAAAATTATTCTTCTGTTTTTAACAAGAGGCATTTTGCCATCTGATCATAAGCTCTTTCTTGCCTAGTTGTATTGTAGGTGGAAAGATGGACTGCATTGAACTTAACCTAAAGTAAGCCTACTTTTGGCATTTCCACTAACCATTCAGGGTAAACTGCTAAATTAGCATTGCATAAAAGTTAGTCCCTTTGATTTTTTTTTTTCTTTTTTAACTATCTTTGCACTTCTGATTTCCAGCTGAGGCTAAAATTTGGAGTCCCGGAATACAACCAAGTACAATTACTGTTTATTGCACAAACAATCCAAGCAGCAAGAGGAATTCTCTTAGAGATAAATCTCTATGCATTTTAATATCTACTAATATACAGTGGACATAAACCACTGCTATGATGAGAGGGATAAGAAGTTCATTAGAGCCCTGTTGGGGGCTCTTCTACAGGGCAAGTGGAGCCATATCATGCCATCAGTTTTAATCACAATTTCCCATTCATCTCAGTGGGAAGTTTTGCTTTAAAAATCAATGTCACAATATTGTGCTTGCACAATGCAGTTGGAAGTGTTAAAGTAGGTATTGAACTGGACACCAGCTACCATCATGGAAAGCATTTGACACAACAGCAAGTTCTCTAACATGTTAGCTGTAGGTGTTGGTTACCGCAGGAGTCATGTTGCCCATCAAGGTGGGCAACTAAAATTCAGTTAACAAGAGAAAGGCCTGTCTTTTCAAACCATCCATCCGTGATGTGTTGGTTTTGTCTGGGGTAGTTAATTTTCTTCATACTAATGGGTATGGTGCTTATTTTGGATTTGTGATTAATAGAGAGTTCATAACACTGACGTGTTAGCTACTGCTGAACAGCATTTACACAGCATCAAGGCCTTTTCTGATGCACCAGAGAATAGGCTGCTGGGGGGGCACAAGAATTTGGAAAGGGACACATCCAGGACAGCTGACCCAACTGACCAAAGGGATATCCCATAACATATAATGCTGAGCTCAGCAATAAAAGCTGGGGGAAAAGTTTCCCAGGACCACCATTGCTCAGGGAATGCCTGGACATCAATCAGCTGATAGAAAGCAGTTCTTTGCGTTTGCATCCCTTGTTTGTCTTTTGTTTTTCTTTGCTTCTTTCTTTTTTCAATGTGATTTTGGTTGTTGGGTTGTTTTTTTTTAAACTGTTAAACCTGAATCTCAACCCATGAGTTTTCACATGTGTACGTTTATGATTCTGTCCCCCATCCCACCAGGGGAGGGGTGCGTGTGGTGTAAGCAAGCAGCTGCATGGGGCTCAGCTGCCCATGAGGGTTGTCCCAAAACGCATGACCAGGTCTGTCACATTTCACCGTTCTGATAAGACTGCTCCCAAGAGAGCCCTTTGAGATAAGGGCCAGCTCCCTCACTCTAATAGTCAACTTACAGTACTGTCCCCAGTATTAAGACTGGGGTGTTTTTCCAGAAGACCATGACGTCTCCTTAAGTTTCCAGGCTCAATTTGTTCCCATTCCCTCTCATTTGTTTGCACACTGAAATCATCCTTCAACTCAGCTTTTCTCCCATCCTGGTGTTTCTCCTCTCTCTCACAGGAAAAAATTTCATTTCTTGATCTCTGTTTGAAGGCCAAACAAGCCAAGCTCTTCTAGCTTTCTCTCATCTCACCTGCTTTGCATGCTCCCAATCATCCTAGTAGCCATCCTCTGAACTCTGTATTCATGTTTCTTAAATATGGGAGACCACAACTGCATGCAAGACTGTGGATGAACTTCTCTGCCCGAATACTCCTATGAAAGCTAATAAAACTATGCATGCAGGAATTTTTACCACGGTAAAAATCATAGCAATAAAAAGCAGTTCTTTCACATGTCTTATTAGCATGGCTGATTTTTTTTTTTATCTGAATGATGGCAGACGTGAAAAAAAATAGGTGACTGAGACCTGGAACTACAAGGAAGGATTTTAATCCATATTTTTCTTGGTATAATTGCAGTGGATATTAACTAAGTTATACTTCCTCACAGAAAAAAAAATATGTTTTGAGTAAGCTTAAAATAGAACTTTCCACTGAGAATGTGTTAGTCACAGAACAGAGCAGGATTCTTGGGAATTTTGTAAGTCATCAGAGAAGAGACTCCCAGGAAAGCTACAGGAGACTTGTGGAGAACAACTCCTTGTCATTCATGCCAACTTCATGGAATTGAAGCCTAATAATGCCCTTTTGAAGGGCCTGTGTGAACACAGCTAAAGATAAATCAAATTTTCAGACAAAAACACTAACACAACTCATAGATGTGTGGACCATTTCTTCAGCCCCTTAATAAATCATATTATCACTTACTAGTATGTAACCATAAGAACTGAATAGGAAAATTTTCTCCTCTTACAAAACCTCATATTTACAGAATGTTTCAACTTCACTGTGAGAACAAAACCAAGAACCTCTGAAATCCTGCAGTTAAAAAGACCCAACAAACCAAAACCGAACAAAAAACCCAACACCCATAACAAACAAACCTTCACCTACCCCCTACCTGGAGTACTCATCCAAGAGGTGACTGAGGTTCTAGCCCCTTTTCTCTCTTAACATACTGCAGAACCAAGGAATTGCTACCCATCTTCTCCCAGGAGGCCTCAGAGCACATTCTCTACAGCCACTTTCCTCCAGAACTGAACATTGCAGGCCGAGGTTGTTCTTTGAGTCAGAGGATGATTAAACCTTGATTTTGTTCAGGCACAGCAGTGGCTTAATTAAGATGTAGCCTATGACCACCAGACCATGGGACTCTCTTGAGTGTTGCTCACTCTATAATGAAGTTCTGAAGCCAGGAAACTTTTCCTAACACCATCTTCTTGAAATGGCTATACTTTCTGCCTCCAGAGTTTATTTTCAGTGAAGTGGGACTTTTGAATGAAAATATTTTTATTCAAAGCATTCCTGGTTACCTTTGATGAGCACATTGTATCATGGACGTTACCTCCTGTATAGAAGATGCTAAAGGGCCAACACATTTCATGGTTACAAACTGAAGGGAAGTTTCCAGACACATTTTACTCTTCTCTCAGGAACTTTTTCATTCCTTGCTGGCCTTCTCCAGCAGATCCACTAAAATCACTGGCTTTAGCAGAGGCCAGGGAAACTCTCACAGTTTTCAGTGCCAGATTTCACTACCTTAACTCAAGCTGACAGACCCTTGCTCTAGACAAAGTCCTGTTGTTTTTAAAGGCTGGGCTCCCTCTGCTACCCTGTTTCATGTGGGACAGGCCTGGATCTCCTCCAGCTGGCCAATTTTCCTGTCTGGTTTATACAAGAGGAGAGACTATGGCCTTGCCTGCTCCTTTCCCCATTTGAGGCTCCTTTCTTCCCAAGAACAATTCTGCCTGGCTCTCACATAAGCTACATAAGGTTGCAGTGGCCCTGGGAAGCCCCAGCCACCACAACTGTCTTTTCTGTTTGTGGCACTTGTTTCAAACGCTATTCCTAAATCCTCATTTATTTCTGCAGCCCAGAAACTTGATGATAGTACTAACGTTGCCATTCTTTCCAGCTTAATGCATTTTCAGGCTGAACAGTTTCTCCATAGAAAAAGAGACTCTTACAACCCGTCGAGGATGTGCTTGATGCCTACTACTAATGCTCAGGGGTTAAGACTTTGTGGCAAGCACCTGCCAAGTCAGCTCCCAGTGCTACTTACATAAATATGCTTTTGTTCTTAGAATACGTTACACCAGGTTTCATAAAAGCACCCGTGTACAGCTATAAAAGATTTAAAAGATATAAATAATAACCTAGGAGTCATTTAAAGTTAGGATCAGCAAATTTCAGGGAAGGGATCAACCAACTTTGGTAATTTAACAACTGTTTAAAATACATTAGCAATATCTGGTTTAATCTTATTGTAATTTATAAACTATGAGGTTTTATAAGAAAAAAGTCATGGTAATATAGAAATATTAGAAACTAAAAGTCTACAAGTGATTTTTTTTGTTAAAAGAAAAATCCTATCATTTTACAGAATTGCTAAAGACATGTGATCATACAAATAAACAAATTAATGACCATGCAAAAATATGTATACATGCATTTTAAATAACTGCAGATGGGTGATTTGAAAAGGAGCAGACATATTTAATTTATCCCTTCCTTTTGTTTTGTGCAGCAGTATTAACAAAGAACAGGTACTCAGAATTAGCAGATAGACATTTTTTGTGGTTGAAAAAGGACTGAGTAAGCCTATAGTACCCTCAGTCAAGGAAGACATATAAGCAACTGATTCATTGTATGTATACCTAACGTCTACTTACATATTTATCTCATTATGTGGTGTCTGGTGGTCCACCACTTTTTTCAGCCTCTCTCATAGGGTTTATCACCCCAAAGAGGTTGGCACGTGCAATACTTTGTCTCTGCAAGAAGTCAAAGTGAGAGCTGTTCAACCTCCTATCCAAACTTGATGAGAACTAGTTGTTCAGTGAAGCCAAAACTGGCTAACAGAGAACATACAATGTAAGGTGACTTCTGAAAACAATGTAAAGCAGCCATACATCAGGTGCTACCCACTGAGGTGAATTTTCAGCCCACCTGAGTCACTTAGAAACCAAAGCCCTCATTAGGAAACTGACCTGTCTGCACAATGGAGAGTACAGCTGCTTTTTTACTCTAGGAAGGACTCACCAGAAGTGAGAGTAGAAAAGCCACCTCAGACTCAGCCTGCAGCTGAGAGAAAGACTTGGGTAGCACCAACAGGTGCTACAATTTCATGTGCTGCAGAGGCTTTTCTTGGCACCCTGTTGCCAGTGGCAGCCAGTGTGACATGGACCCATCAGCATGACTTCTGCTTTAGAAAGTAGCTCCATAGATGGGCATAAATTTTCATTGTTGGTCTTCAAAAGTTTTTAGTTTATAACAAAAAAAGGCCTCTTTATGCTGGAACCAACATAGGGTAAGCTAGTTTTATCAGGATTGTTATGCATTGGTGATGTTTAATTGGTGTCTTTCTTTTGCATCTTCTCTCTCATAACAATAAAATTAATTGAAATCTCAAGTATGTAAGATATTTCTGGCAGAAATCATGCTCTGCAGTATCAAATTGTGTTTGAAAAGCACTTTCCATTCTTGCAGGGCTTTATTTTACAAATAAAGCTGAAATTAAATCTATTCTTTCAATATGGTGTTTATGGTTTGGGTAATCAAACAGAATCCTTAGCATTGGGAACCATGAAATCCAGACCTTATTCTACAGTGTGGCTTTAAATAAATAATTTTTTTTTTCCTCTCTGATCTCCTTCCCTATTTTACCTTTTGGTTTAGACAAAGTTCTTTATGGTAGGGAACTTTCTGCACCCCATTGTCCCAGTCTTGGCTACAGCTGCCAAGACTTACCACAACACAAGAGGTTAATTTGTATTCTGTGGATAATAAAACCAGCAAGCAAGTTAATACAAAACTGCCATTATACAAATGGACTTGGGGCTGCACAAGAGGAATATCAATATTATTAAAGGAAGGACTTGCCTTGTATTATATGTTTCCCATTAAAAAAATTCCTTCATAGAATTCTGCTGAGCTGTAGTGCTGCAGCAATATAAAATATCTTTCCTTCACTTTAAACAAAATTAAACAAAGAGGCAGTAGTGAAAGTATGTTATCAACAAAGTCATACAATGTCAATAAGAATAGAAGACAGTAAAGAAAGTAATAAAGGGTGCAAAACTACCAGTGCACATTTCACATTTTTAAAATTTGCAGATCTGCTTGGGAATATAATATTCATGGGAGGAGGTCACTAATAGCTTTGGCTTTTGTTGGATTCAGACTGCTGAGAACATCTCAGGATTGGCCCCTGGAGTTCAGGAAGAGACTGAACAAGTTGCCTAACACAGCCCTGCCAGCGTACTTCAAACCTGACCTGGAAAAACCCTTGCAGCTTTTGTCCCAAATCTCTCTGGAGCAGAGTCTGCCAATTGTACCAGACTGCAAGGTGGTTTAATGATGTGGACAAACGGGCATTTTATTTCACCGGTGCTCGCCTGGGAACATTTGGAGACCATACATTGTAGTACCTCTCAGTGTTCCCACGGACAGAATAGGGAGCTTTCCAAAGTGTACAATAAGTTGCTCTGCCAGAGGTTCGGCAACAAGACAAAACTTTGCAGCCTGTTACTGACAGTTTGCCCACACATATAACATCCTTTGTAAACAGATATGGAAATTCATGAAAAATTATTTTCTTGCTGATATTTAGAATGCTGTTATAGAAATAAAATCTTCACCAGATGTATTCATACCCTGAAAAGACTGCAGATGTTAAAAAGGACTGCGTTCAGCTCATAGATGTTGAAGTCTCTCAGTTATGATACTGAGGAGGTGCTTCAAAAATATTTTGAAATTGAACTCCATCCTCCTCCTCCACCTGCATCCATTGTTTTCTATATTTTCCCATATGTCATTAAATTAACCTCATCATTCTGAGAGACTACAAAGTATTCTTTCCCAAACATAGTCTAAATGCTAGACAAGAAATACAGGCAGAATCCTATGGCTTTTATGAATAGCCTTTCACAAAAGAAAAGACCTCATGAACTGAAAAGAGGATACTGCCTATTTCTGAGCACAGTTGTCTGGTCAATACAATTTTATGTACCACCTTCTCAAAATGGATGGTGCTCTCACCAAAGAGTCAGCCTAAATTTCATTTGGTTTTACAATTTGTAAATTATTTTCTGAGTCTTTCTCTCTGTTGTAAGTGGAGCGGTCCCTAATACTTTTTGTAGCTGATAGGCATGTTTCCCTTTAAAAGTAATCTTTTCTAAAGTACATACTCACCAGACAAATATGAACCAGGCAGTTTAGATCTGTTCTCCCAACCCGGAAGAGCCCGGCTGTTTGTAACAGTGAGAATTTTCTGATTGGAAGTCTTCTCATGTCCAACTACACCCTTGCCATTCAACAGCCACGTGAGCAGGTCGCAGGGAAGGGACCTCAGCTGATTCAAACTGTAAGTATTCTATTCCATTAAGCCATATTTCTTAAATTTTAATGCTAAGTTAGTGTTACTTTATGGATGGTAACTAGGAACGACATAGTTGTTCTTGTTCTCCTGCTTTCTGTACTGACTCTCCCACTGTGTGGAATTGTGTTAGGGAATACACTGCCCTGGTAGGAAGATGATTTCAGAAATTCAGTAATTTTTCCCAATGAATATCTTCTCTGAGTTCAGACATATGGAATTTGCTTTTAGTGTATATATATTTCATCTGCATTAATATTTTTAAGATGCCCCAATGTTGCCACTGTAGTCTATTTAATCAGTGATTTAACATTGATAGGTGTACTTTAAATGGCTACCTGGTGCTACCATGACATCAGACACACCACTTGTGTGTTGCACTGCTTTACCTGCTTACTCCTGGAAGCAGAAAGTCTGAGGTAAGGTGAGCTCTGCACATAAACACAGCACACATGTACTGGGTATACGTTACTGGAGCACCTCTGAAATGCGCAGTGCTTTTCCTACACCAAGGCTCTTAAGGACTGCTGATGCTGCAACTCAAACCATCAAGGAGAGCAGAGGGAATCAGACAGCAACTGCTGGCAGGGGTGCAGATGCCACCTCTGTGGCATACCTCTTGCTATCAGCGAAGGAACTGGGTCTCCAGGGCCTCCCCCACATGCAAGCAGACATGCACACACATGCACTTCCTGGGTCTCCGTCTTTGCTCCATTCTTCCTCCTCTCTAGACCATACCTCCTCATTAGAGCGGCAAAATTTTTGCTTTGCTGAGAAGCTTTGACTGGCCTCTGCACAAAACCCCCTGTTCTGCAAAACAAATGCACAAAACTCTTTTTGCCATTAGTTCTGCTGCTTTCCTTGAGACCATCACTACACGGGACTGGGAAATGTGTGGAGGGATTCATATATGATAATGCTGACATTCAACTCTATGACCAAACTGTCTAAAGACAATCTCCAAACACTACTCCAATGATTAATCAGCTGTACATTCACACAGAAATATTTGAAGTACTGCTCTACTCACCAAAGTCTTTTATTGTATAGTCAAAGGTTATTTGGAATTTATCCACCCCCACCAAGCAGGAGCTCACTATTATTAAGCAAAATTCAACCTGGAGGGCAGTGAGTCTATGCAAAGAATATGGAGTGTTTTGGTTTAAAATAATACTGAGAATTAGGTTTGGGACATAGATTTAGGGAAGATTGTATCAGTCTTTTAAATTAGTCCCCTACGATCACAAGCATCCAGTATATGTGTAGTCCGAAAGGGTCACAGGAACATCTATTCCTCCTGTCTCTATACACCACATATCTTAATGTGTTATAAAACATCTGAAAAAGGCCAGAAGTCACAGCTATAAATTGTCACGGGAATGTTGCCATTATGATGGATCCTTATGATAGCACAAAATTTTCTCTCGTCTTGTTTCTTCAGATGGGCAGTTGCTTTAAAACTTAAGCATACATCTTCAGCTCAGGGAAAGGAAAGAAATGAAGTCAGACAAATGCTAGGATTACACTGCAAAGGTAGACTCAAACAAAGCCCTCTTCCACTAACATTCAGAATCTCTGCTCCCTGTTTCGTTGCGGAAGAACCGTCGTATCTTTCCTTAGCATTTGTTAAATATGCCTCACAGGGAAAAAATGCACTCTTAATGAAAAATGTACATTTCCAAAATATAGCCATTAACTCCCCTTATTGATCCCTGAAAGGGATTTGCAAGTACATCTGGCCTTATGATTATACACCATGTATCTCAAAGATTTCTGAATTTTCATAAAGCACAAGGACTGTATACTCACTGAAAGGGAGAGGTATTTCACAGCCCAAGCCACCTCAGCACCCAGAGATTACACCACACTCCGGCTCTTACCGTGCTCATGCACCCATTTCTTTCCCCAGGTAGCTGGGAAATGCATGCCTGGTACCAGGACTCTGGCCCGATGTTGAATGTGTTCTGTAGGTTGCATACTGTTCTCCCTTGCAGGGAAACACATTCAAATGTTGATTTTTGAAGACCTGGACAGTGTCTGAAATTACTTGGTTTTGCATCTTCTCACCTCCTTAAGCTTGTACAAGGTTTCAAGATACAGCTACACAAGACAACACTTTTCATGAAACAAGAAAATGTCATTGACATGAAACTAGAGCCTGTAATACCATTGTTTTCCATTGTTGGCAAAATTGAGACCAGAGATTGGTAGGAAGTAAATGTTTCTGTGACCTCATAATTTTTACCTAAATGGTAAAACTTCGCCAGCCTTGAAAAAGTTCTGCAGAGATCACCACTCTTCTTTGGCTTCCACAGCTTTCATACTGAAATCCACTCCAAGGCAGGTAATTTGGAAACCAAAAGAAATTAATCTTTAAGCCACCAGTTCAAACCATGCCAACGATGATGAGCTGAAAAACACTATATGAAATGAGACACTACTCTTACTCATTTTGTTATTTGTGAAGCATTTTACATCATAAAGCCATTAGGAAAATCCATATTAAGACACTAATGATACTCTCAGAATAAATGCTTAAGACTTAGGGATTCTGTAGCCACTTGGAAAGTGCCTCGAGGAAAGGGGTGAGACAGCGGCAAAGATGTTTCAGTACTGAGGGTATTTCAAGTTCAAGAGCTAGAAAGACTCAGTAGTCGGACACAGCATGTCCAGCTGTCTCTCTTCCTACAAAATACTTTTTTTTTTCTTTCTTTTTTTAAAAAGAAAGAGAACTTCTGGCTTCATCGTATTTAAATTAATGAGGTCTACTTACTTATCAGCAGGAAATACGTATTCTACTCTAGCACTTAATGTGTTAATTCTAAGATTCATAGACTATTATTTTAGCAATAACAATTTTGTAGTGTTTCACTTGAGTAAAAAAAATTTAAAAAACCCACTATGCTTAGTTTTGAAATGCCAGAGTTGTTTGAATAGTTTGCCTCTAAGTTCTTTCAGCGTCTCTTCTATATGTATTGTGATTCCTTGTCCACACTTTCAGAACCTGAAAAATACTTCAGAAAATATATATAGGGTCATAGAATCAAGACAGCTCAACTCCGTTTGGTTAGGAACCATTTTACCTTCACCACAGGGAGAACTATGGTACTAAAAGCTAATAACACAGAGGTTATTTACATGGACAGCTTGCTGGGACCAGGAAAATTGCACTAATATGAAAAGTTTGATTTTTCCTAAGGTCTAACATTAAAACTCTGTTCTTTTTTATTTTTTTCCCCCTCTCTTAAACCCCAGTGGAAAACAGGCTTTTACTGTGAAAGTAATCCAACCAGATATCTTCAAAATCTTAATAGGCAAAGTGGATTGACCTCAGTTCATCTTCATGGAGCTTAGGACAAATTGATCAATTTACTTCCTAAATAATTACCATTTGAATGTTGATTTTACCTTCCTAAGATTAGCACATTAAAAAGCCTGTATTCAGGAATGCTAATGCAATGCAGTTCTGCACACACAGAGACTCACAAGAAACCCAATATATTCTTTATATAGACAAGCTTCAACTGATTCTGGGTAATGAGGATTTACTTATTCTTTTGTTGAAGAATGAAGAAAAAAAAAACAACCCAGAAATAAAACATAGAAATGGATATGGTTAGAGCTCTGGAGGGAAAGACTTTATTTAGCATTCAGATTTTTGAGGTTAGGCATTAGGATTCTATGGATGCAACAACTGCAATCCAAACTTTATCTTTTTAAAAGAAGCCAATGGAAGAAAGAAGGCAAAAAAATGATTCATGTGTCAGAGGAGGAAACTAAATTGGGAAAATTAGAACACCATCTAATTATTTCATAAAGATTGTAAGTTGCCTAGTAAAACTCCAATGGAATATATTGATTGAGCAGTAACTTTGGAAGTTTACTTGTCATTTATGGCAGTTTTTGATTCTCCAAATGAGTCAAGCACTGAGGCAGGGCAACACTCATTTCCATTAATGTTGCCCTAACTTGACTGATATGGTTGGAGATTTCCTGCTGAGTCCAGACACTTAGCCATAGCTAGGTAGGCTCCATTCCCATAATCACCCTTCCTTACAGTCATTTTCTTTGTTGGGAAAAGTTTTCTCTATTGCAGTGGATGTTCCATCTTAAGGAAAAGGAACAGATCTGGTTTGGCATCAGCTAGAGCATCTGCACCTCTGAATGTGCAGAAAATGAGGAAAGTTAAAAAAAAGTAAATCTCAATTTAATGAGGAAATTCTTTTTTTCTCTTCTGCATCCCTGTCTCAATTTCTCCCATTTGTTTTGGTATTAAAATGTTTCCATTTTTCTTTACAACATTTCACATTCTGATTCCTCTCCATGCATGTTACTAACATGAATGTGGTTTATATCTCCCCATTCATCATCTCTTGGCATTTGTCTCTCCTGGAAATTCTCCATGACAACTTTAATATCAGTTGCTCTTTCTGCACTGTTTCTCATAAGAAAATTTAAGTCTTTTCTGTGTTTCTTTGTAAAATTTGTGAGTTCTGATTCCAATTCATCACTCAAAAGCCTGGTTTTCCCCTGTCTGGAACAAATATAAGCTCTGAGGAGACCCTCAAAATCAGTACAATCTGATAAATTGTTGAGCCAGTCACTGCAAAGTGGGTTTCTAACTATCCTTTTTCCTGAGTTTTTATAATTCCCACAGACAAATCACAGGGACAGTGGCTAAACTTGTCCTAAAACTCACAAATGAGTTGTGACCCATCTAAGATCAATTCCCTTCTCTAGTGTCCTGGTTCTGGCTAGGCCAGAGTCAACCTCACCAAACAGCCAGCTAAGCTGAGCTAGCCAGGGCCGTTTTCACACCATCTGACATCACTCCCCCATAAAAGGGGCTGGTCAGGGAGTGGTGCTTCTGGGTTCATCTAGGGCAGTCTGAGTGTAGACCTTGTTGAGTTGATATTTGTGTTGTGCAGTGCTCTGTGTTATTGTTGGGTCAATAAGGTACTCTGTGTTATCACCAGATGTAACTGAAACACCCTGGGCTGCTGTTGTTCCCCTTTCAAGGTGATTTTGTCAGTAGCTGTCCTCATCCAAACCCATGGAGGCTCTGTCTGTTTCTCCTCAGGGAGCAAATAAGCAGCATGTGGTGCCCAGTCACTGGTTGGGGCTGAACCACCACATCTTGTTTATAAAAAGAAGTGGAACTGCCTACTGTCAGTCTCTGAATCAATTCAAGCTCATAGCAATAGTCTCCATAATTTGCCATCAGTTCGATCATCGAATCATAGAATAATCTGGGTTGGAAGGGACCCCAAGGATCACAGAGTTCCAACCCCTTGCCACAGGCCTGGATCTACATAAGGTTGCCCAGGGCCCCATCCAACCTGGCCTTGAACCTTCAAGGGCATGAGTTAAATCAGTTTGTGGTGTCAGTCTATGCTTTGGGAGGCAAATGTTCAGATTAAAATAAAAAGCTAATAACACTAATGGATGTTTAGTCAGATTAAAACTAGCCTGTGAAGTTATCCTTCCAGGTTAGAGAAATAAGACCATGGCACAAGAAAACCAAGAGGGTAACTAGCCTTGCTGAAGTTATCAGTTGCATTAGAGGACTTTAGATGATGACAGCCTTTGGTGGTTTTGGCCTGACTCTCTTACACAACTAATTTTACTAAGAAGAATTTACTGGAGAAAGGCACAGTAAGTGCTTATAGTTTGATGGTTTGCTATGAGCATTGTTGCATTCTGTGCATAGATACATATATATTGTGTAAGTGGTTTTGTTCTTTTGTTTTCAATTACCAAGGGCATCTTCCTTGTCTGGATTGCCTTCTCTCTTTTATGTTTTCAGTACTATTAGTATTTTATATAATGCAATAAACTTTTTATTATTCGAAAATACCTATCTTACATTAAAAATGAGGAAAACTAAACAGGTTAGTACTAAAGAATTGCACATGCCCTGAACCTGTCAGTAAAACAAAATGCCTTGCACCTGGCAGAATTCGTGGAGAATACAGAGGAAAGGGTTTGCAACTGAGGTACAGTTTTAATTTTATAATTTATATGCTTAATTAAGTCCTGGAAAAACATTGTATAAAACCTGGGTTACTACAATATATGTATTGCAGCTCCAATGGCTTGAACTATTTTTTCTTATTGCTCACCTTGAAATGTCAAAGTTACCATCCAAAATAGCTACGTTTGGTATAGGAGCCAGTGTAATTGGCACATTTCAGTCCAACACCCCAGGGAATGTGATCTGGGGCTTTTAATGCACCATCACAGACTTACTTCCATCACGAGGTAAATAACCACAAAGTGATTCCCAACCTAATAATTTTTCAGTGCAGGTTTCTCTGAGGGTGCTAAGAGAACAGAAAAACTAATGATTCCAGTCAGGCACCAGTTGGTATTTGGCATGGGACATCTAACTTGTTCTGTGGTTTTGGTAATCCACTGGCACAGAGTTCCTTCATGATTATATTTACAAACACAACGTTGCCATTGTATTGCAGTGATACCGCCAGACATAAAGTAATGCAACAAGCAGCGGAACACATCAGATTGAGTTCATTTTAATCTTGCTTCCTTTATGCTATCCCAGCATCTTATCAGATCTGCTTTCATATAGCCAAGCACACCATGTGTGTAGAAAATGTGTGAAATTTGGAGCAGATAGGTTGGTCTTAGTCTTAATCTTAAGAAGTAATACACTGAGTGAAAAATGTTGAGAACCATTGATTTAGACAAATAGACTCCAAAGTGACATTTGTATTTTGTTATCATTACTATAAATACTTTGTCTTTTTTAGGGGAAGCTTTTCCTGGATGTTATTCTAAGAGGATCAGTCACAGTGCCTTTGACCTTTTACTGTACACTGCTCCATTAACATCCCGTGGAGAAATTCTCCTTATATATGTAATTGATGCATTTTACGAGACACAAATCAAAATAGATCGTCAAAAAATAGATAGTATGGAACTCAGGAAGAGCTGCCTGTCTGAGTACTTCGTTGGCATATTGCCTATAGTTGATAGTGTCAACTCAACATATGGCCCTTCAAATGCACTGATGAATCCTCTTATGGGAATAAAGTAAGACTTGCCTGTGACGTGTTTAAAGTTTCAAAGCAGTCAAACAAACAGAGCAAGTGGCAGCTCTAGTGAGGAGGAGACCTTACAGCCTTGTATGCAAACAGTAGATCTTTCTGCCACAACTATTTTCTAATGATTTCCACAGGTTGGTGTGAACACCCTTGCACAAGACCAGAGTGATTATTAAAATAGTTACTACTTGAACACAGCCAAACTATGTTACAAGCTGATTTAGTGGATGAGAACTAAACTTGAAAAAAGACAGTTGTTAAGCTTGTTCTGAAGCCATAGATGTATCCTCAAATTAGGGAGAATTTAAAGCAGTGCAGAAAAGAAAGGATGGCAGAATTATGCAATTAAAATTCTCATCTAACCTCCTGAACAAGATCCAACAACCACAGAGTGTCTGAAATTATATATTCAGTGTTCATATGTGGCAGTGATAGAGTAAAAGAATTTGTACTAGTTTGGCTTTTCACATAGACATGCAAAACAAACAGAGTCTACACGCCAAGAAGTGAAAGGGTATACGGCACAGAGGCAGCCCTGCTGCTTGCTTCTCTGAATGAAGGAAAGGGATGGACACCTGACCCAAAGGGTAGACAAATGTCTGAAATAACGACCTGGTCTCTCATATTAATGTTGCTATTGTAAAATGAAGCAAACACTGCTGTAAAAGGGGTTGTGGAGGTTTTTTTTCCTCCCTTATTTTTGCCACAGCTTCTAGTGGTCCTCCCAGGCAATGAATAAAAGTAAAAGAAGGGCAGTCAGGTACACAAACGTTCTAGTTATCTTAAAGGGGTCAACGGTCAAAGGTGAAAAAAATTCATAGAGTAGTTATGATTAAAGGTAGTTTTTTAAAATGCTTTTGATAAAGGCTTGTAAAACAGCCAAAAGAGATCCTGCAATTTTAATGTTAAGTGGCTTTTGTATTGGAAAAATGCCCAAGGGCCATGTCTAGCGGGGTCACTTACAAATGACTGATGGGAGATCAATACAGACGGAGTGGAGATGCAGCTTTGTCACTGGGATACGTAGTTAGTATGTGATTAGCTTTAAGTATCATTGACTTGGATGTAGATGGGCAGTAAAGTGCTTAGTATCCCGTCAGCATGATAGCTGCTTGTATACAAAAGTTAATGAAAGAGGAAAACCACATTATCATTAGAAACCCAAAGGGGTTTCCCACACCCATTCGGGGATTTTAGGAGAAGATCAGGCTGACAATGAGCTGTGTAGAGCTGCCAGTCCCGACAGCATTAACTCTGAATTTTGTTTTCCTTCATGAGGAGCAGTCCCGTAGGACTCGGTAAACCGCCTAGTTAAGTTCTTTGTGCAACCTTATTATAAGGGAAGTGGGAGGCCACTTTGCCTTTCTCAAAAATCCTGTAAAATAAGGAAAAATAGAAACTGAAGAATGTAGAATGGAAATGAGGAGGTACTTTGAGGGAGGTAAGATCCTCTGGCAGTGATATCACTAAATCTCATCTGTTCCTCAGTGTGTGGGTCGTTATCCATAGCCAGGTCCAGAATATCTCACTATGCATTTCATTTTTCTTCCCCTTTTGTTCAGATACGTTATTGGTAAACATGCATTTTAAAATTAATTTGATTACATTCTTGATAAAGCTTTTTTTACCCAGGGACGTAGTAGTGTTCCTGTGACTGGAGGGTTTTCCAAGGTGCCATTGGGTAGGCTGCTAGATGATGTCTCCTCTAGCCTCTCTTTCACATTAAAGTTTGGACAAGATGATCTTTTGATGGTCCTTCCAACCTGGGCTGTTCTATGATTCTGTGATTTTGGTAAGCAAAGAAATAGCACCTTCTTATGTCACAAACACATGCACACACACATATTCATTCTCTCTATTTTCGGAATACAGATTTAGTGGAGGACCCATATTTTTAAATTACTCTTCCAAAATGTGCCTGGTTTGCCCTTCTGGGGCTGTTTGCCTATCCTTTTATTCTATAGGGAGCTCTGTATTGTACCCCTGTTAAACTACAAAACAGCCTAAACTAGATGTTATGAGTCCCCTTTGATATCAGATTATAAACTCCCTCATTTGTGTCTCAAAAGTACAGAAGATCATACTACTGAAGAAAGCATACCTGTGAAATGGAGAACAGAAGTTTAGTAATTTCAAGTGCTCTGAAAAATTTTTACTCCTTTTTTCCTACATGAAAAAAAGAGTAAATCACTTTCTGAAAAAGCATCACGTATGCTATCTTCTGTAACCTCATACCCCACTACTCATAGTACAAAAAAGCTTGCCTCAACTTTAGTCACATGGGGTAAACTGAAATTATTTCATGGCAAACCCGATATTTCCAGGGCCATGCTGAAGCCAGAAACCTGTGGCCTAGGGCCATCGCATGCCTTTCTAATGGACCCTCAGTACACAGTTAATTACAGGGAGAATTTGGGTATCCAGCTGTCAAAAGCCACTGTAGCATAGCACCAGTCAAAAAGGCTCCTCGCACAGCATCTCTGCTGCGTTCGAACCTGGACACTCTTGCAGGATTCCCACTCAAAGTGGAAATGACCCAGAAGAGCCCAGAAAGCTTGACATTGGACAGTGCATGCGTAAGATTTAGGGGCTTTATAACAACACACATATAAAATCATTACACCCCTTTATTAGCAAACGATAGTGCACAGATCATCAGCTAATTAAAATTGGGCCAAACTACTAATAGAGTTATAACCCAGGTCATTGATTCCCAAAGCATTTGTTCGTTTACTAAGCTAAAAGAAAAGCTCTGCAGTTCAAACAAGGCAAAGTCCCGGCTATACTTAGTCCACCTTTTTTAACTGCCTGGAGTCACTGTTGACTAAAGCTCTTCTGAGGGCACTGAACTGAGTTAGTAGCTCAGCTTTTACAATTGTGGCTATTTCTTGCCTCTTTGATTACTCCTAAGTGAAATGTAAACCCCATTATTTATTAATATTTACAAGAAGGAGACACAGTTTCTTCTCCAAAGAATCTATGTAAGCGTACTCAGAAGACAAAGATAGCTATTCTTCATATTACTTTGTACAATTCATCAAAACTGAATACTTTGCTCAGGCAAGATCTGGCTACTTAATGAAATAAGCATGGTTGCCTGGTAATTTTTCCAATAGGAACAATAACATATTGGTGGTTTGGGGAGTGTTTTGTTGAATGTACAGTCAGATAACACTCAAGAGCACATATAGAGCCACAGTTGAGGCCTTTAACTCGACATTTCCAGCTTCACAAGTCCCAGACCTGTTGCACATTTCCTTTGTGACCCTGGACAAGATATCTTAATCTCCCAATCCTCCATATATACCACAGCTAATATATTGGTTGCCTTGATTGCTGCAGACTGCAGACCATGAAAGGTGTCCAATGACAAATGTGCTCATTGCTGGATATGATGGAGATGTGTTGATAGATAAGGTCTCAGAAAGCTGCTCTAACAAAAAAACAATCAGCAATTACAAATTATGATTTTACATGTAGTTTTCTGAATGTGTTTCTGTAGCCTTCTTACCCAGACCCTCCTTACATGTGAAATCTGCTAGACCCTGTGAGGCTACAAGGACAGGTGAGGCTCCTACAACCTTCTCTTTTCCTCTCCAGAAGTCTCTGGACATATTTGAGAGCCACAGTGATATGACCTTCCAGGTATTCATGGCTTTTGAATAGTCTTGAAACTCTATACTTGTGACACAGTGAGGGACAATTATTAATTTGGCCTTCAATTTCTATGGAAAGTATGCAATTTGCTTGTATGGTTATATATTTACCTAACCAAGACTCTGACTCCTAGAAATACAATGCTTGCCAGTGAGTTGTTTCTCATGACCTGAGAAGCTAAACGATGTCTAATATTGATCAGTGGTTCATACATTAATGGAAATAGCTAAATTGAAAAAGATCCTCTTTATATACACTGTGGCAAATTGTATCTCTTTGAGGGGAGAGGGCAACCTTTTATTGAACTGCATAGTGGTTTGCTTTTAGTTGAGTTTATTCCTTTCTACAAAGGTTTCTCCCCTCTCTGAATTGTTCTGCAAAAGAAGTGGGTTTTTTTCTCTTTCTGCTGACCACATTTAGTACATGCCTATCTTAATAATGATTCTCAATTTACCTTCAATCATCCCCATGGTGTAGGAAAAGCCAATTTGAGTTTCCTATGTCAATGAAGTACAGTGCTAATTTATTCCTACCGACAACAGGCAAGACTCTATTATATCCTTTCCTAGACCTTTTGCCAGGGCTGAGGCTGCAGCAGGTTTATCTATATACCTCTTTTCATCAGGTGATACCCACTTCTGAAGTAGCATGGCCTTCCCCAAGCCCAGGAGATGTGCCACAGCTTTCCTTCCTTTGGAAGAATCATTCAAACTGGAAAATGCTCCAGCAGAGTCTCAGCTGGCTTCCTCCAAAGTCCAGATATATTATCTGTGACTGATGGTTTTACATTAGCATACCTACATCAACTATGTCCTTGTTGCACTTCCTTCCACTCTACTAACTGGTTGACAGAAAGACAAAACCCAGGTCTTATGGGATAGGGCTAAGGATAGCTCTGTATTTAGGCTAGGTGAAAAGGAGCCAGGTGAGCCTGACATTGCACCGTAGGCACAGGAGATTTTTCAGCTTAACAGCTTTGCTTATGAAGTGACACAACAAATGAAGTTTGTGCAAATTAAGCTTAAGGTGAACTGATAGACCAGTTTTATTGCTCAGGAAATGACTGCACTCTGCTTGGCATCAGTCATTGCCTCCCAATCCCATCTTTGAAAGATCCCAACATTTTATATTTATTTACCAACACAAATTACATTGGCAGCCAGTCACTTCAAGCAATCTGCCTGGTCTGGTACAGCCAAGCATACAAGGTTTTAACAAAGAAAAATAAAAGATCTGTTCTTTCTGTTCAGAGAGTGACAGATAGAGCCTAGCCCATGCTCTTGGTCATCCAGCTGGCACTGAATTACATCACTCTTTAAAAAAAAATAACCTCCTTATTTCATTAGTACTTTCAATGGGACCAACTATTGCAGAAAACAATTATTGGCAGTGCAGTATCTTTATTTCAGCTAGACTGAATCTCTAACACATTTTTTGACACAGCACTGAAATGTGATGAACTGAAATGAAGACATGTATCTCTGTTGTGGTCAAGCTGTGTTCTCCACATTTTGTTTTGATTCTAAATAAAAGAAGCAGCAGAGAAAAGGTCCTATTGTAGACTTGGGCAAGAATAAAGCAGCACAAGAAAGTAGAAAGATGTTCTTTGTTCTACAGGGCCTCTGATTTCCATATATTTTTCATTCGGTACATATGATAAACTCCCTTTAACACTCATTTGCTCTGTCCAATGCATAATTATTGCCTACTCATCTCACAGAATAAATAAATAAGAAAGAATCATCACAGTTTGCAATGGAGGAGTATTTAAGAAAACGGATAATTGTTGATTTTCAAGGACATCTGATTTGTAAAAGAGGAAAAGTATCAAGGGGCAGGATGGTGCAAGGGATTCCATTCAGCTTAGGGCAAGGACACTTTAAGCAAGTCATTTAAAAATTACCTTTCAATTTCCCTGTCAGTAAAATGTATGAATGATATGTATCATTCTGTGAGGATTAGTCGAGGAGCCAGTTTCTTGCCTTTGCACTAGCTGGGTGTCCCCATGGACATCAGCAGAACTTTTTTTTCCTTATAAAATAAAGATTTGGCTCAACACACACAGAGTGGCTCAAACCCACCGAGCACTAAACTTCATGCAGATCAAAATGACAGCCACTTCTTAGCATGAGATGTGAGGTTTGTTGTACGTTGTCAAGCAAGGCTCATCTCACAGTCACATCTCATTACTCCCACAGCCTCTTTCTCAAAGCACTTCATCCTCTCCATCTAGTAGGTACTGGCTCAGTTCAAAAGGTTAAACTGTTGTTTCCAAAGGATCCAGAAGAACAAGTCTTGACAAGGAGGAGAGCTGCAACTCCCTGATAAATCATGCACACCGCTCTGTTGCAGGACTTGCGAAGTACCAAATTAAATTGTGTTCACGTTGGCCTGTGCTGACTCACAGAAATGCAATATGGGAAACGTTGTTTTAATCAAGTCACACATGTTGGGTCTTTTTGTAAAATAAAAACTAGGGCGGGTTGTACAGGCTGGGAATAAATACTAAGGAAAAGAGAGTGGTCTGTGGAAATCAATCTCTCCTTTATATACTCTCAAATTATACTCATAAAGAAGAGGCCTCCAGCAGCTCTGTCAGTCACGATAAAGCTATCACTCTGAGATTTATTACAGGTTCTCTCCTCTTGTTTTCAATGGAAAACATCCTACAGGTGTGTTTGCATTACTACCAGAGATATATGAAGATTAATTACATGTCTGAGTGCTGAAATACATTGACATATTGTCAAATATTCGACTTGCATTCAAAGTCATGCCCTAAAAAAAAAGAGAGGACTCGCTGGAAGAGTCAGGATGGGAATAAAATACTTTCAAGGATCAAAGAATAATCACCATTTAACTCTTAGATGCAGGAATGTAGCCTAAACTTTCCCCCTGGTGCATTAAGGAAGCTCTGTGCTTTGTGTTTGATCTCTTTTGACAAAATCCAATTTCTCATTGTTTTCACTTTGGCTTCCCCTTCCAAAAGAGGTGTGTTTAACAAAAGCCTCATTTCCTAAACTCTTCGGGGCCCTTACCTGGGACAGCAGCAGCCCCTGGCTATTCAATCCATGCACAGAGCCAGATTTGAGCTTTTAGGCAAGGTCATTCAATTGCAGCTGTCAATCCACAGCACTGATTAGATTATTTTCATCTGCGAAGAAAAAGTGCATGATGCTTAATTTCCTAGGATGGGAAATACGGTTCTTTCCCATGGCCTGGCCTCTCTCCCTTACTTGACCCCTCAAGAGCAGGTTGAAACTGGAGTTCACTGTGTTGGGGATCTCACTTCTTCTAAAGGGCAATAAAAGCAAGCACACCCAAGCAGTTTCCAAGAACGCAGAGGCTGTCTCTGCCATGAGCTGTGGACTGAAGTTGCTTGGAAAAGGGAAATGTTTAAGGTGCACTTTACCATGGGGCTAGACACATAAAATAGTAATCAGCTTTGCTGTAAAAAAGCTGCTATGTGTTTTAAATCCACCATCTTGACAAACATCATCTAAATAAGTTGCAGCAGTCCAAATGTATTGGTCCTGTCACGAGAACTGAAGGTAGACCAAGAAAGGATTTTGATTTACTGCTTTTCAAGGTCTTAGATGAACAAATATAGAGTGGTGCTTTTTATTTATATTCTTGCAATTGATGCTAAAGTAGCACTTAGGCAATGAAGTATATAGGTTGCAATTGAAAAAGGAAAAACGTAATCCCTAAACATTGTATATCTTTGTCCAAGTAAAGAAATGAAAAATCTGACCAATACAGTCCAAAGTGTCTGGATCTTATTCAGCAGAAAATCAGACTTTCTGAGAGCTGAATCAGTAGTATGGTGGGGGTAGTACTGCAAAAGCAAAAGCAAGCTTGTCTCACCACCAACCTTCCCCTGCCTCCATATTCCTCCTGGCTAAGGTCTGAGTTTTCTTATCTGAGTAGTCTCAAAATTGCACAATTAAACACCCTCCCTCCAATTCAAACAGTCAGAAAATTTGCATCCATATAGAAAAGCATAAAGAGACAAGAATGAAGATCTGTGAGACAACCAGTTCATTATGAATAATATTTTAACACTGGCCAAAAGAAATAAAGTATGAGAGAAATAAGAATTCCTAACAGAATCTTTCTAGCTAAGCTGAGAACTAGTAACTTTTCAGTTCCAATATTAATCTTCCTCTTTTCCTTTGTTATCTTCAAAATGGCAAGATTTCATGATTTGTTTCAAAAAAGTATGATTGACCCTTATACGAGATGCCAAAGTAGTTTTTTCTAAGTGTAACAGCAGAAGACATTTTAAAATAGGACTACACAAGACAGAAAAGTTATGAGTATGCTTAAGGTGTTTTCTGGACCATACTACATTCAGGGTCTTTGTCTGTCTTAAAGTCTTTGCAGCCCCAGCTTGTGGCATTTGCAGTTTTCCTGCTCCTACTAGTTCCTGGAACTCGTTGTTATTACCACTACCTATTCTTTCACCCATGGAGCCCCAGAAGAGCGACATTCTCTAAAACACAAAGTTGTTTAATTTTTTTTAACTCAGCCTTTACTGGTCTGGGAAATCTCAGAGTTATCTGGAGGCAACCACAGTGGCAAAGCTTTCATACGGCAGACTGATGGTTTCCCTTTAATGATGAAAGTTTAAAGTCCTTAGAAAAAATTATTAAATCTACTGGGTAAGCAGAAAGACATTTTCTGGCAGCAGCCAGCCCATCAGATTCCAAATAATGACTCCAAAGCCATGTCTGTTAGGACAAAAATTGAACATGAAAATTGCTGATCAAGACTTATTGTCACGGAACTTCCGTCAGTATTGACAAAAGTCATAACCAAAACAGGCGCACAACAGCTCTGCAAGACAAGACGACAGTCATCCGGCAGATAATCCATGAAGTCAGCAGGTAAGTCCAACAAGCTAAAAATCATCATCCATTTGCAGGTTAAACTGACACAAGAAATAATGTGAACTCTTACTGAATACAAGGGGTAGGTTTTAATCTTTCAAAATGGAGTATGCAAAAATTCAGCTGTTATTCAATAAATCAGCCCTCAGTGCCATTAAGTCAGAAGGACGCATTCAAGAGCTTAGTTTTTGCAAGTGTCAACAGAGTTCCTTAACTCCAGCCCAGCATTTGCCAGCTTTCCCTGCAAAATTCCCTGCAAAATTCCCTGCAAGTAATATTCCCTGCAAGTAGCATTCCCTGCAGTATTCTCTGTCATCAAAGGACTAGGCTGGCCCCGCAGGACACGATGGATTGTTCCATCTCCAGAGTCTAGAGCTGCTTTCCTGCCAACTGTATAAAATTTGCTACATTCATGTACCAATCTTTGGCAGGAGCATCCAAATTAAACAGAAGAGAATGATACATCTATGTCCAGCTTTCTTGCCTATTACCATTATTTTAAAACCCCACGTTTATATATTCTGTAACTAAAAATATTAAAGAAAAATATGTTTTCAAATAACATGTTGCACAATGTTTGACAGCACTGCATTCAGCTTCACTGATTTGCCCATGTAGTAAAATTCTTTTGTTGGTGTGGGTCTTTCATATAGCAGAACAGAAGGAAAATGTTTGCCAAATGAGAAATCTGGTTTTAAAAAATAAACACTAGCAGAGCTGCTCCAGGAGGGGCTGAGGGTCTAGCTAGTATTGACAAACATGCGTATTTTTAAATCCAGACACTGATCTAAAATCAGATTTTAAATGCAACAGACACTGTGTTACTTTTCTTGTTGTATGGGACTGAAACTTTTATGTTTCCTGACATTCTTTCACCATTGTATGGTTTAGAAGCATCACATTTCTCAATGAAAACCAAGATTTTCAGGTAATGTGGTTAAAACAATTAGGCCTTTATAAGAAATACAATTTTGTCACGAATGAGTGATATTGTCACAAGTACAGAAAAATCTGAAAACACATGAAAATATTTTTTTTATAATTTGTATCTCAAATGAAATTTGATGTTCCTTTAGCATAGAAAAGGATACCTGGGTTTATAGCAATCTGGGAGCTTCTGCATTGGCAAGATAAGGCTACACTATATTCCTATACTTTAAAATCTCTTTGGTCAGGGCAATAAAACATAATCCAAAAATATACAATAATTTATTACTGTCTACAGAAGACTGTGACTCACAGAAGTTCACGTCTTTCTCTAACTTTTTTATTATTAAAAACAAAAAAGCTCAGTAAAGAGAGCAGCTGGACATGAAGAATGAATTTTGAATTCTGTTTAAGATCACAGGAGTTCTACTAGAGAGACAAGTAGCCAAGAATTCACTACAAACACAGTACAATGTCGTTGTACACAAAACAAAAGCATACTAACCAAAGAGATGAGAATGACTAAATTCTGAAATATTTTCAAATTTTGTAGGACAAGTTTATTTCTGTGTGGAGTATGTCAGTGACTTTGTATACAGGTAATCAAAATTGTTCCTTTCTCTGGAAGTCTAGATGTATGGGTTAAAAAATTCACTTTTGATGGGCTTGGCAGGAAAGATCTCATGGTTCATTGACTGTAAAGGATGTTGTATCCAAAATGTGTTTACCTGATAAACAGAGTAAGCAAAAATTTAAGTTAAATTAGTTTTTGCTGGAAGGAGAACAGTGACAATAATAGGAAAAGCCCCAATTCTTTGGAGATTAGGGCAAGAATTCCAGATGCATTTAACATGTTATATCAAAAGACATCTAAATACTGCTGGTCAAGAGTCAAAACCAGACAATTTCTGATAACAGAATCTTAATTCTTAGCATGATAAAGTCAGTTGCCTTCCCTTCCTAGTGATATTCAAATAAAAAATAATCAGTTGAGCTCTCATACCTTCATCAGACAATGCTTCCTGTGAATTTTTAATTTCAGTGGAAATTTTCCTGAATAATAATTGCAACATCAGGCCAAGAGATATGAAGCACTTGTCCTGGCTATTTCTTGTAGCAAAGAGTTGCATCATGTCTAATACTTAGACTCATAGAATCATAGAATAGCTGAGGTTGGAAGACAGCCTTTGGATCATCAAGTCCAAACATAGCATAACCCTGACTAGTCCACCTCAAGAATTGTGGATTCTTAGTTACTTAGATTGTAATCCTTAAGGAGAAAGTCTGTCATGCTATTACATGTGTATAAACTGCCTCTCTCAATAGAATTCAGGCCTTAAGCAGTTATTGCAACAGTTACATCATTTTTTGTATATACATGTGTTTTCCCTTCCAATCTTGGGCAATGCGGAAGGTAAGATACATTAAAATGTTTACCAAATTCATTATCGTTTGAATTTGAAGTGGATTTTATATTCCATTTAGCCCATCACTAATCAATTTTGTAATAAAGACACCACACAAATATAAAAGGTATGGGATAATCTGTAAAACATATCTGAGAAATTTTTCCCTAAAATTCCACTTCTTTACCTGGGAGTCAATATTTTGAGGAAGAAAATAAACACAAATAATTTATCATCTTAATATTTTAATGTAGTGTAGAGGTGGGAAATACATCTGGAGATATGCTTTGGACAAGTGCAGTCTGTCCTTAATGTCAGTTGTTTTTTGACTGTATATATCAAGGATAAATTATAAAACCCTTGCAATATAGATGTTATGGAATTCCTTTGTATGCATAGGGGTTTGCCATCCTGGCCAAGCCAAGCCAAGCCTGTGTCATGCTTTTTGTAAAGGACCTAAGTCTAATCTCAAACTTTACTATTTGTGTTTCCTAAGGTTTGCCACCTTCTTTGACTTTCCTTAGCATAAGTATACAGCACCATTTGTAAAAGTAAACATATTTTGAAGGTGCTTTCAAAAAATAGCATCCATTTCATAATGTTTCTTCCGCTTGTGAGTCTGGGGGTTGAAAGAATCTACAGTGTCCCTGGTGTCACTTAATGAAACCATTGTCACACACGTAGAAACTACAGCTCTTGGGCAATGTGAAAATGCATGCGAAGCAATGCATATTGTAAATGAGGTAATATGGAGGCATAGGGAAATATTTGTTTCAAGCACTTGGAAAATGTTGTTGTGTGTAACAGCATCACTGGTTTGAAAGTCACAATCAGGTGCAAAATCAAAATAATGACAAAATTCCTGTCCCACTGAGGGAACCATGATATTAAAGCTGGGTTCATAGTTGCCAAATGAAGCACAGTTGATGATGTTCTCAGGTAGTAAAGGGTTCTTGTGTCTACACTGGTGAACTGTTAGAACATGTCTACACTCTCCCAGGTAACCAAAAGCCCTCCTAGTCTTTTTCAGGTGTGGTTTGCTTTCCAAGGACCATATGTCAAAATACACATGTAGGAACCCTGTTTTAGAGGCTCACTAGTAGGCAGTCTGCTAACAGCCACAGAGGCCATGGGAACTGGCCTACATGCCACAGAATATTCCTAAATGTGTCCAATCTTCCTGACTAGACATAATCAACTCACTCTAGACCAGAAAGTAATTTTGTTTCAGTAATATTTCTAATGTTAACCTGAACCCTAGCAGTTTGGGATGTTATGGACAAAAGACCAACTCCTCATAACTGGTCCATACAGCCATGATCATATCATGCCCAGAAGGAAAGGTGCAGTAGTCTCTTTGCAGAGAGTTGAAAGAAAAAGTGCCACAATTGTCCCTCTTTCACAGTTTCTTGCTCCAGTTATTTTTGGCCTTTACCAGTACTCCTAGGACAGCACAAAGGTTCAATTACACAGCAGGACCAAAGCAGCTCAAAGACTGGAACAGTTTTCAGTGTTCACCATGTTTTGTACCTGCTTGCAGAGTTACTGTAGTTCCTGTGGATCCATTCCAACCCCACAGAGTTTTGCAGTTTCAAAGCCATGGATTCTGCATCAAGGTAATCTTTCAAAATTAAAAAAAGTAATAACAATAATTAAAATATTGATTGACATGAAAATTGTAGTACTTTTAATATGTCTTCACACAGTGGGGCTGGTACTAGTACACTGTCACTAAAACTTCGACATATATACCAGCATTTTTCAAATGAAGGATGCAGGACAAATTCACGTTATCTGAGGAATTTAACGTTTTCATTTTGATCTTATATATTTTCAAGACAATCATTTCAGCTATAAATCTGGACTTGACCATGGAGATCTGGAGGAGGAATGTTTCTGAGCCTGGTGTTAGTCAAGTTTTCAATGGGGTGACATCACTTTATATCAGATGAGGGTATTGACTAACAGTTTAAAAGGATGGTATAAAGTAAGAAAGAGAAGAAAGCCAAATGATAGTCAAGGTTACATGAACTCTTGATACTATTCTTCTGTTAATGAATAGTAGAGAATGCTTTTAATGATGAGGTAACTTGTGACTAGCCTGAATTTTGCAGATTAAATCAGTATTACTCCTGGTATGTAATAAAGAAACTTGCTGATAGCAGTGATATGAAAGGAGAAGCAGCAGGAAGGGAAAGAAATTGCATAATTTGTAGGGATTCAAAACATACATCAGGGTTTAATATCTGAAACTGCAGTGCAGATGCAGATGCAGCATTTAAAATTCAAACAAATACTTCAGAGGTTTCTAGATATGTTACGGTCCGTAGTTATTTTGCACACATTTCTACATGCTCTCAAAGAGTAAAAAAAGTTATTAAAAAAAATCAAAACTTCACATAAACAGAACCCAACTGCTTCATCACTCATCTCTGCAGCAGTGGTATATTTCCCCTGAGTGTTTCGAAGCCATAGGAACAAGGGAGTATCTCTTGATAACTCCATGAGGCAGTGTATTTTATTGGTCAGCACTGTAGAGTGTGTATATAAACAACCTGTTTCAGACACAATCAGAGATGCTGACGGTGACCAGTTGCTAGCTCTGTCACAAGCAAGGAGAAGGATTCTCATTTTCTGCCCTCTTCTGATGTGAAGTACGAATTAATTTCCCATGTTGTTCAACATGATAGCCATGTTTTGGGTTTTTTTTTTTGTCTTAGGTTGTGTTTTTTTTTAAATTATTGCAACTGAGTATATGTTTGTGTGTGTATATCTACACCCATTAGTATCAGTTTGGGAGTTTGAAATGGCTGTGATGGGAGTATTTAGAATAACAAACCAAAATTAAAATAAAGTTTAGTAGACAGACATTAATGACAGTTTGTGCCAATGGTTAGGTCTGACATATTATCATCCTATAGCTTTACATACATGAAACTATTAGTCCACTATATCCTGAATTAGCTGTGAGTGGTCAGTACCATGGAGCTGCTGCACCAGTGGTTGATAGTTAAGCAGGTCAAAGACACATGGCTTGAGGGCACTTTATGGGCAAAGTTCCTCTGAAAGTCTGATGCTTTTTATAGCTTGCTCCTCTCCCAAAAAGGGGGCCCATCTCCTCCCAACTCTGCTTATCTTGGTATGAGCTTTTCTTGTGTATTCAGTAGGATATCCTGCCTATTTGCTGTCTCTTGTGCTTATCTTGTTCTTTGTTCTTTATCTTGCAAATTCTGCTATTTGGGCTGCTGGTTTTATGTTTTCCTACACTTCCTCTTGTAACTGCAGGAGTTTTTGTTTACCCTTTGGCAGACACATTGTTCACATACTTCAGTGCAATACCCATTGTGTTTGGCTGTACCATGACAGTGTTAAATATACATACATGATTTTCATTATGCTGTTTTACTCTGCTTTTAGTTGGATTCAGGACAAACAAATACTAATACAGTATTAACTACTACTGTACTATACTGTGTATCCTAACCTTGTCTTATCATGATAATTTATAGGTGTCACGGCCTCTGGTTTGGCTACAATGCCTGCAGTTGCCAGTTGGTATGGTGGTGACCTCAGGTAAAACCATTCCCCATGGTAGAAATAAGCAACCAGGGAGCAGTTCATTAGACAGCTACAAAAATGGAATAATTAGTACACCTCAGGAGTGTGCTTTTTAACACAAAAGGATTACACTTGTAACGCCGCTTTCTTTAGTCAGTATGGTGTCACTGTGGCGGTGGTCTGCACATTTACTGAAATAAAATCTATTTCAGAGCAGCAAAATAGAGATTATGTGAAGATGACATTATACAGGGATTCGCTATTCATAAAATGAAGTTATTCTCCCTTGTGCTACAGAAGCTGTTAAATTAAAGAACACAGTAGTTAGGATCTTTGATGTAGAAAAGAAGGCAAGAGAGAAGAGAAGGATAAGTGTGATCATCAGCCTGTCTAAGGGAGAAGCAGAAATAACAGATGCAGGAATAGACTGATTTTGACTTAACTAAAACACTTTTTTCAGCCTTAATGAAGTGATTTTCTAGCCCTGATGTGCAATGGAGCTAGCAGCAGAGGCTCTCTGCTTTGATACAGACCAACAAGTGAGAAATGACATGCAAGTATGTTTAGGAAACCTGACAGGACAGCTGGTTACCTAGTCTCTCTACTCCACAGATGTAGCACTGCACTCGGGAAGAAAAGGCATCAGTCATACTCTTCAGCCAGAAGGCACAGGAAGATCATTTCAGGAAAAGTTTTCACAGCTTCTCTGAAAAAAAGTATGGAAGCCGTGCCAAAACTGGATCTTGGGAAAAGCCCACAAGAGCCTTTTGGTGAAGAAAGTGCACCTCTGGGTGCTTGCTGAGGAGAGCTGTGATAGGGAGCCAGGGCCACCCCAGCCCACGGCCCGAGAGAACCAGGTCATCCACTGTGCCCTTCAGCTAGGGCAAGCAATCAGCAACACTCAGTAATCTCATTATCATTTCTCTCTTCTCCAGTTAAATAAACTCGCTGTAATCAGCAGCACAGACAGAAGTGTATCGGTAGCAGGAAGATTGGTAGAGTGAGGGGGTTGACAAGTGGGGGGCGGTGAAGGCATGTACAGAAGCACAGTGGGGCAGCTGTAGCCTTCCCAGTGCCTCACATATGGCAGAAAGTCTCCAGGACCTCCGTTCACCAACACCCCACTGCTGCAGGGACTTGCGGTACACACCACCTCATGAGGGTCTGAGATTCCTATTACGAGTAGCAAAATGACAGAAGGTAAATTTGTCCCTGGGACCAGCACCTGCCAAAGGAAAATGAACACCTTATGTGTCCTTGGGCCGCCTTAAAAGGCTGCCACTGACAGTGGTAGGAATTACTGACCTACCTCCAATATAAACTTGGCCTTCGTGGAAGGAGGGATGTGTAATGCATACTTTCTGACTGCTCTATCGGTGATCTCAGTCCTGACCCAATGGGTCTAGTCTGAAATTAGTGGGCTTCTAATTGCTTTTTAATTTAAAGCAATTACAAAAGGGGGCACTACCAAACGTCATTTGTACTTGTGGGATCTCACATGGCGTTTAACTAGGAAAAGCGTGTTGGGAAATTTTTTCATTAGAAATCTCCTTCTACCTACAGCAAATGCTGGAATGCCTGAAGTGGAGCACGTATATGGCAAGATGTATGGGCATTTTTGTCAACAGATATTTATTTTTGTTTAGAATATTGAAGTGAAAAGCAGACTCAACTATTCAGACTGGCCTGAAACTTATGATTCATGCTCTTAGCTTTGTGGCATTGTTCTTTATTGTTTTAGCCACTTAAGAAGAGACCATTGTTAAAGGTTAACTGAGCCAAAGAGGCATCTAGAAAGAAAATAAATTCCTGATGCCCCTTTATCTTCCTTCAGAATTTACGGCAGTGTGGAACATGACCTTGAGAAGTCATGTTAACTGACACAGTGATGACCATGGGCTTGCGGTCATTGTAGACAGAGATAAGTTGTGTCCAGCAACAACTTTGTAGATTGTGAGTCAGTTCTCACTAGAGTAAGGTTTTTCTGTGTTTGAAAAAAACACTTTGTTCCTGCCCAGACACACCATGTAGTCACGGTCATCGTTGCATTAGTTAAAGTGACTTCTCAAGGACATGTTTTAACTTGTCATGCTGTTCCAATGAAGTCAAGCCCACTGAGAGGGACATCAAGAGGGTATTAGCAAAGTATGGGGCCACCTCCATCAAAAAGGACAGATTCTCCTGCAACAGTTCATAATAGAGAAGTGACATCTCTGCATTGCCACTTCAAGCCCACAGTGCTATCTGAAGTGACATCTTCATGTTGCAGCATGAAGCCCGTAGTGTTATGTGGAGTGACATCTCCCCAGAACTGACTGAAGCCCATGCTAATTGTAACTCGGTCTCAGGAAAAGAGTTTTGAAAAAAAATTACTGAAAACTCTCTGAGGAGAGCAAGCACCAGCAAGCAACACTGAGCCCCAAGTACCAGAAAGTGGTTAGTCCTGTTAACAAAAAAAGTAACATGAAATTTTTCCCCTGAGTTACCAGAACAGATTACCTTTGATAACAAGAATTCATTGCTCTGTATCTCTGAAAAGAAAAAAAGTGCTTCATTTTTCCTCTTGCAAATGAGTCAGGGATAAAGTAAACTTCTTCCCTGCGCTTACAACTGTTCATCTTTGCTTAAGCAAAAGTAAACAAGCAGCTTTTTTCCCTGAAGAAAATCTTGAGTCTTGATTTCTACCATCTCAAGGCTGTGCCTGTATGGCTGTGCCTTTAAGCAAGCGATCTTAAGCTCTGTCTGGTCCTGGGATCAAGGCTCACAGACTCACATCTATCCTTTACAGCTGGGTAGTTTTCTTTCTTTGAAGACCTCAGCAGGGCTGCCTCTCTGATTCCAACTTTGATGTCTATTATCCCAGCATCCCTACCTCCTTCCCAACAAAAGAGCCCAGCAGACTGAGAACGGACAGAAGTCATTCCAAAAAAGTGCTAGGACAGAGGTTAAGACTTGGGGGTCATTAAAAGATGTACATCAGTGTATATATGTGGGGGGTTCCGGTGATGTGATAATGCAGTAGCATGTTTCCATCAGCTTGGCTTCCAGCCTTTGGCAGAGAAAGAGCAAAGAGGCGATACTCCTTCTCAGTATTTGAGGGCTGTTACTTTATGTATTTGTAGATCAATATGGTACAGCCAGGAACTAGGTTTTGAACACTAGCCAGTATTCTCAGATGGCCAAATTTCAAGTGTTCGACACAAGCTTTAGCTTAGTTAATGACCCTTATACTGAAGTTACCATTTTTTTTTACTGGTTTCAAGGCACTTCAGCAGTAAAAAATGAGCTACCTATGTAGACCTTGCCCAAGTCAGATCTCAGCTACTACTAGTCTGGTTTCAGACTTACATTTTCAATCTTGAACCGATTTGATCTTTATCTTGCTAGGTTCAACTATCACCTTTACTGACAGACTATGTTTCTGGGGCATGTACTTTTAATAATTCTAAGTGTAGGGAAAAGAAAGGCTCTCCTCTTTCGGAAATTTTCTTTCTGAGGCTGTTTTACAGACTCATACATACTTCCTTCTGCTATACTAGTGGAAACTTTCTCCCCAGCTGGGTAGATTAAAAAACTGTTATATTTACCAGGAACCCAAGTTTTGCTTTTCATATATGTGTCTGGTTCAAATTGGCAGTGACAGAAAAGTTACCTATTATGTAGTACAGGGGAATTCAAACTTGCTGCAACAGTTACTCTCAGCACTGACCTGATGCAATTTAAGGGACAAGGTGAATGCCCATCAGTAGGAAAATGTCATTATTCACCACAAATAAACAGAATTACCTGCTCTTAAACAGTAAGGTCATCTGTTTCACATTCTATCCACCTTGGGCTGATTAGAGCAAATTAGATTCTGTGCTAATCAGCTCAAGACATGTGCTGAAAATGTAGAAATCCGTTATTTGATTTTCTTGCAGTAATTCTCAGAGAATTCGTGTGCCCCATGAAGAATGCAAAAAGTATTTAACCTTTGTAGGATCTGATCCTGCAACCTTTTGGGACTTAGGCTGAGTGGTCTCAGGTTAAACAGGACCTTTCACATCCATGAAGACTGCATAGTGGGCATAGTGGGAAGGTGGTTTTACAGTCTGTCAACAGCATATTTTTAGCTACTTATTACCAATCAAGACTGTACCTTATCCACCTTAATTTTGCAGAATTTAGAAATTAGTAGGCTTAGGTGCAACTTTTCAATCCTATCAGGAATGAAGTAGGAAGACCAACACTGGACAATTATCACTTTATATTAGAATGAGATTCCATTTAGGCACGACAGGTCAGAGGACAGTAAAGTCAGTCCTTTTTTAATTTAAATTTCATTAGTTTTGCACGTTACATTTGTCATGGCTGTACTAAAATAAGTCCTAAATCAGGTCATCTATGAAGGATGTTGGAATGAGAGTCTAAGTTGATGGTCTCTTTTCCTTGGTTTGCTGTTCCTTCCCACATGAGCTTGGGCAAATAGTATAAACGTCTTTTTCAGCTGCTAAGTGACAAAAATAATGTTTAATGTGCTCTGTGAGTTTTACTTCTCTTATTGAATATAGATTCAATAGAAACCTATATATACAGCAAATAAATGTATTTATTAACAGCATTTTGTAATTTTTTATGTCATAATTTCAATATATTCCTGCATCCCACTACCACAGGACTGTATCATAGACTCATAGAATGGTCTGGGTTGGAATGGACACCAACAATCATAGAGTTCCAACCCTCTGCCACAGGTAGGGCCACCAACCTCCAGGCATGATCTAGTCAAGGTTGCTCAGGGCCCCATCTAACCTGGCCTTGGGATGGGGCATCCACCACCAATCTGGGCAGCCTATTCCAGCACCTTACCACTCTCTCTGTAAAGAACCTCTCCCTAAAATCTAATCCAAACCTTCCCTCCTTTAGCTTCAATCCATTCCCCCTTGTCCTGCCATTGTCTACCCTTTTAAAAAGTGGATTCCCCTCCTGTTTATATGCTTCCTTCAGGTATTGGAAGTCTGTATCCATTGACTTCTAAGACATTCACATATCTGCTTCATAGCTGACTGCCTTAAAATCAATATATTTAAAAATTCCTATTCCTACAAAATGCATTGTGGAAAGGTTGTGGGCTTGGCTTTATTTTGTTCATTTGATAAAGTTTTCCACCTGTATGAGAATATTTGCCCTTACTAACAATACAAAGCAAGAGGGAAAAAATTATCTATCTATGTAATTTTATTTTTTTCACTCGTTTAAAAGCTAGAAACAAGCATGGAAGTCCTTATCAAAATACTGGTATCTGGATAGGAAAAATAATTCCATGCTTACAAAAACCAGGGATCTTGCTTGTGGAACAGTCAACTTTTTTGTGCAAATAATTTGTAAATTATGAGAATAATCCATTTAATTCACACCATTTGGATAGCTCTGGTCAATGCTTGTAGGATTAGCAGTCTTCAAAACAGAGGTTAGTTAAAGTAGAGGGGGAAAAAAGCATATTGCTTAGCTTTCCATATACCTTGAATCTTCTCAGTAATGTTGCCATAACCTGAGAAACAGTGACAAAAGTCTGTTTTTTCAAAGTCTTAGTGGATTTGAAACAAATCAATACAACTTCAATCCAGAGTCAGTGACTACATTTTTAGGAAAGGCACAGACCCACTCTACCTTTCCATACATTCTTCCTAAAACAGGTCTATCAAGAAGCAGCTGCTGGTGACTTAAACTCAGCCATCCAACATGCCACAGTGGGATTGCAAAGATTTCACACAGTAACCTGAACGTATAAGACGCCAGTAACTTAGATTCTGTGCTTCTTGCTTCTGGTCATACCAAACCATAAAACTGTCTTATTAGTTGCAATTAAATGCATTCCATTCAGACCTGAAAAGCAAACTGACATAGCAGGGATTTAACAAGTTTATAGTTCAGAAGTAGAAATGCCGCACAGGCACATATTAGACCTTTTAGTTTGTGTCTAACACCATTGTAGTGCAATTATCCTACTTCAAAATTTCAAATTATTGATGTCATTCTACTGCCTTTGCTGCATCAGAGGTGTGAGGAGATGTCTCCATTGCATTTAATTGCACAGTGTATGAATACATCATCTATAAGATGATCTGTGCAGTAACATCCCATCGATAATCTGGAAAGATTCTTTTTAGGTTAAGGTAAAGATGTTCTAGGTTTGTGCATCCAGGGATTTCCATCATTACAGGTAAATTCAGGGCCACTCTGAGGATCAGCACTGAGAGACCAGACACTACGTAAATTCCCAAAATGGGGATGAAAAAAGAATTAGTGGCACAATGACTTGTTACTGGATGAATTTCCCTCTAAACGGGAACTGCTTCATTAGCACATACCCTCTCCTTATCGCAAGACTAAAACCAAATAAATCAAACCCTGGCTAGACTTAACCAATATTTTTTGTCATCATAATGTCTCTTTTTCAAAAGAGTTACATGATTCAAGTTCATTTTAATAGCAAGCAATGAAGAAATTACAGTTGTTTCTATTCGCACATAGCTCTAATGGGAAAAGCTTGACAGTAACTGCTGTTGCAAGAAATTCTTAACTTTTTCAGGAAAGGCACTAGTGTTCCTACATGGGTAATTACATCCTGATTCTGAGATTTTCCAGAAAAAAAAAAAAAAAAAGATACAATAGCTTTGTGCCCTAGATGGATGGGACAGGACTAACTGGAAGAAAAAAAAAATATCTTGAGGTTAAAAGATTTTTTTTTTTTTCAAAAGTAAGTGATTGTGATGGAAGGAGTAGATTACATCATTCATTTCCATAGCAACAGAACTTGTAAAATAACAAAGTGACTAAAGTTGTAAAATAACAATAATGTTACCAAAAGTTCTTTGAAAAAGCTTCCTTGTTAGTTGATATAAAATTCCAGTGAAAAGTGAACGCAGACAAATAGAAAGATTTGCTCCTTCTGTTGAGGGCTGATCCACCACTATTTGTCGTTTTTCTTGATTTTTTTTCCACTTAATATTTTGAACTTTGGAACAAAGAAAACCCCTTTGTCTCTTTGATAGCATAGTAGTAGTTCTCTCTTTTTCATTCACTCTTCCTCAGCCTCACTCTAGCTCCCCCATCCTCTTCTGCTTCCCTCTTTTGTCTGTTTTCAGCTCACTTTATAGTTTTCCCTAGCCAAATTTTTTAATATAGCCAAAAAACAGAGAACATCCGTGACCCTGGAATTAAAAATAAAGGGTTAAATCCCAGAACAAGAACCACAAAATGTCAAAATGCTGATTGCCGAGGAAATCTTATTGAGACCTGTATCAACAAGGACTTCTTCAGTTTTACTTTTCATCTCAAATACTACCATATTCTTCTTTAATCAAAGCTGGATTGAAATGTTGAAGCAGACTAAGAGGATAATGCTTCTCTATTGAAACCAGAGTCTTCTTGAATCTTCTGCTGCATTAAAGCCTCTGTTTACTCACAATAAATGGAAATATGTTCTGTATTAAACCCAGTAGATTACAGTGTGACTACTCTCAAAGTAAGTTGCTACTTAGTAGTAAAAAGGATAGTAGGTTCAAACTTGTTGGGAAGTGCCGCACTGAAATAACTTCTAGAAATGTTATGAACTTTGTTTTACAGCCAATGACTTTTTTTTTTTTTTTGCAAGAAATGTGGAAAACATTAGCTAAAATTGTGTTGGTCTGTACAATTTTATTCTGTTAAAGACAGGTTTTATGATACATTTAGCCTTTTAAATGACACTAATAGTCCCTGGAGACACATGGTCTTTCCTGCAGTTCAACAATTAAGTCTATTTCAATGTTATTTGGATAAGTTGAAACAATTCAGTTACTGTATGTCTGCTCAGTGGCATGTACTGTAAGGCTAATGGAAACCACCTAGAGTTAACTAAATAATAAAGCTTTAGCCAGCTTTAGACATCTACCTAACTTTTTGGAGGGAAGGTTGAAAACTGAGGGGGTGGAAAGGGTCACTTTATTGGCAGAGAAAGGCATATATTTTTCATCTCTCATTCCACACATATGCACCCCTCCTTCCATCCACCACCACACACACACTTCAAAAAAAAAAAAAAAAAGAAAAAAGCAAGCTCTAAAATTTACACAGGTCATAAGTCTGAGTTGTTAATGAGCATGATTAATCACAATTGTGTTTCTGTTTTTCCTTTCTCTTTCTGCTTTTGAAATGTATTACTTGCTAAATGGTACTAGCAAGGTTTTTAGATGTGTGTGCATAAATACACACATCATGAGGTCCTTACATATATATACACACACGTTTATATAAATGGCATGTTCTGAATGGCTCACACTTTTGTGTAGTAAGTGTATGTTTATACAAATGATCATATGTTGCTATGGCTAGACTGTTTCCGCTACCAAACTAGTTCTTTTAGACCTAACTTTAATATCTCTACAGAGAGCTACTATGTTGAGATATCTACAATCATGATTAAAAAAAAAAAAAAAAAAAAAAAAAAAAAGAGTGAGAGCAAGTAATTAAGAGGGTTCCAGATTTAAAATCTTGGCTTTATTTCAAATTCCAAACCTTGGACTAATCAGACATAAGAAGAATAAAAGATACAGAGGGAACTAAATTAATCACTGGTTAACATGGCTAATAGGTCTCCATCAACCTATACTAGGAGTGGGAAAAAGAAGCAGAAGGATACTGGTATAAATCCACTTCCTACAGATCCCAGGTTTCCTACGATTTTAGGATTTTGAGAATTAAACACAATTTCTTCTCTTAAGGCTGATTCAAAGTATGCCATTTTTTTCCTTGCAATCAGTTATGTCTCTGTTAAATCTGTGAAAATGTTGAAGAACATTCTGAACGTTGGTCTAACATAGGACGAACCATGGCCTTGTCTGTACTTGATCTACATGAGGGGACTCATCTGATCATGGCAGTAATAGCAGTCCAAGATGTGAAAGCTTCATGCACCATGTAGCCATTCAGGTTTAGAGAACACGAGAAAGGTCTTAAAATACCCCATAAAAAACAGATGTGTTTTTCAAAATTATTTTGGCTGTTAAAATCTTGACTTTGCACACACACACAAAATCAAACTGTTAGTGAAGATTATTCCAATATTTCTGAAATTACTCAGTCAAAAGATTCAACAGCTGTGGGTGCATGGTGAGGCAATCTACCTTCTGAAAGTGCATTTTGCCTAGGAAACCCTCTCATCCATCATGACCAAAGGTGGAGAGCTTTTGGGGTAGAAATTTTGGCAAAGAACATCTCAAGGATTCTTCAATATTCATTCATAGGATGAACTTAAAAATCACTTTCTGCCATGAGTGGTTGAGTGGCTCTTCTTACACCGGGTTCCCCAATTTAATTTTGGGTCCAGGACCACAGTCAAGATCCATCAACAGAAACAATTGCAAATGCACCAGGCTTCAGATGACATGGGTTGCATACATCCAGAAAGCCAGTAGAACCACGCAAAGCAGACAAGTAGTAAGATACAGCTAAAAGTGACGATCTAACACCACATTCAGTAGGACTGGACAGTCTACAGTACCCTTCTCAAGGGCTTTGCTGTTTTGAAGAGAGTTGCTGTAGCGATGACCCCACCTGCAAGAAGTTACAGTAAGTTTTCCTCAGGAGACTCCTGAAAATGCATATATCCAGGCAAAGCCATTAACTATACTGATGATTGAATTTTGGGGTAGTCAATTTGAGTTTGACCTAGATATTATTATAATATCCAAACAATTATCTCCTTTGACTGGAAGGTGTCTTTTTAGTAGAGGTGGCAGGTTGTGAAGACTGGACTCATCCTTCTGCATTTATTTAAGAATTTTCAAGGGACAACAGGAATACAAAATAAGGTCTGTAGAAGAGCTTTTCTTTGATCTAATATAAACAGACTACTATTCTGCAAGCTGCAAAGGTACATTTTAATTACCACAGTGAAAGCAGATGTAAAATCAATAAGGTGTTTTATTTCTCTCATTGATATGTATAAATACTTACTTTACAGCAAGGTTAAGCTGAGTTTTCTGTCATTAAATGTAAGGATTGATGCAGGCCATTCAAACCAGGTTAGAGCAGCAGAGAACAGAATAGCCCTCCATGTCACACCATCACCTGAAAATACTCACCCGGTGCTTCAGAAACTATTTTCTGGGCTACTCAGAAATTTCTGTCATCGTCCAGTCGGGACTGAAGGCTGCAACGGACAAAGCTTTGTTACAAATAAATGGGTCAGCCATTCCAGTATTTGTACAACTGTGCTTGCTTGTCTTAATTTATGAGGTAGTTCAATTACTATAGAATTTCTTGGGGATGTCTCATTTTAATAGAACCATTAATTCTATACTCAGAGGATGTATAGAAATTGACGGTCAGCTCCTGTTCTTCATTTTAAGCAGAGATTGATCCAATTCAGAGCCTCCCACTGAAACTCTCTCAAACTTTGAGGAAAATACAAGTAACAAGTAAATTTGCAAGTAACAAATGCCTAGTCAGTCAGGTAGGTAGGTAGGTAGATAGCTAGTTAAGAGCAAGAGTCTCCTATTGCCCTTGGCTGACTTCAGGAAGGCTGTCTCTCCTCTCATAATGGTTCTCATTTATCTAGGAGAAATCAGATGACCTCTTTATCCCCCGAAGTCCCTCTGTCAAAAACATTGATGGTATTCCTATATCAAGTTTTACTTCAGTCTGAATGTAAAAAGACGTGTGAAAACACCACAGGAAGAAAGGCCGGCCTGACTGTAGGAGCACCTGACTAGAGACATCACTAGACTCTGTCTCTACTAAAAATGCACCTGACACACGAGACAGAACCAGCCCCAAACTTAAGAAGACCTTAAAAATTTAAGCACAGCCTACCTAAGCATTGAAATGAAATGCGAAGTTTTGCATTTTAAATCTTCATAGATTCATACCTCGGGTTTTTTGTTAGAAGACATTTGCCTCCCCAAGAGTGGTGCTGGGAATATGCCTTCAGTGCTGAGAGGCACACAAGTGTCTTAGTTATAGGTGACGTACAAGTTCTACTGATTCAATGCCAATTCCACATTATTCCCATAATTTTATGTCTTCATTTAGAAGTTGGTTTAAATGAAATGTCACTATTTACAAGGCTTTGCAACTGTGCTATTATGCACATAGAGCCCAGATGACAGTCCAATCTGCTCTACAAAAATCTGTATGATATTTCTTCTGCTTTTTAAGAAGTACTTTCTGTATTTTAAAATTTCATTTTAGCTTAGTTTATGACCTGTTTTCACACATTCCTCATGTATTCCATTGTGAGGGTTCTTGGAGAAATCTGCAGGAAAGAGGTACTTGCAGTGTCTGTACAATGATGTGCGGAGGGACCCAAACTACAAAACATCTGGTTATACTGTACAGACAGGGGAACCATGGAGGCAAGTTTGCCAGTAGCAGAATGTTAGTCTTGAATAAATTAGAAGGGAGAGATCATTCACAAGCTCTTTTCTAGCAAAATTATATGAATATCAGATTAACATGGGACAAGAGCCCAGTGAGAATAGAGCCCTTATGATTCAAAATGCAGAAATATCAGAGGCAACATGTCACAGAAATAAGGAACAGCAAGGATAAGGATGTTATGATTCTTTTTTTTTTTCCCTTTTTTACTGCAGTCACTGAAGACGAAAAGCCTTATCAAGGCATATGCTTTACGGGGCCAATTTTGCATCTAATGAAGTCAATGGAAAAAAACATCGAGTTCAATGATGCAACATAATGTCCTTAATGAAAAAAGTAATCTCATGTTAGGACCCACTTTTGAACCTATTTAAGTTGATGGAAACCTTTCTTTTGATTTCAAAAGCACGATTTAAATACCAAGTATTCAGAAAGAGAAACCTCTAGAAGCTCTCTCTTTACAAGGGTACCCCATCCATTCAAAGTTCAGATTAAGCCTTGGAGAGGCTAGTTCATGATCCTACAGATACGGTCAGACTGCCCATGTGGTTAAAATGATCATGAGCTCAGACACTGGCAGGACAATTGCACCTGGATATTTTTATGTTTAACTCTTTGTGCCAATAAAATTATCTCTGACATTTATGGACCCTGCCATTTTGACTTACTGTATGCTTATGCTAAAATTCCAAGGGAGAGGCATAATTTTTTCTCTCCCTGTATACTCTACCTCAATAAGGAACAATTCATTTTACTTAGACTTTTCTTTTTTAATATCACTGTAGCCCTGAGACCAGGAAGAGAAAATATCAACCCAAATGCTTAAGGTGGGAGAGTTTGACGGTGGGGGGAGGACATGAAGGCAAGAAGATTATGAAGGGAAACCACTGTGGCTGGGCCTTTTTAAAATAAGACTGACTGCAGGGAACATGATTCTCCTCAGTTCAAATTCAGAAAGCACAATTTGTGGAATAAAGGAATCAGTACTTCTGCTGTCAGGGTAAAGTTTACCCCTGGAAAAAAAACCCAGAAGTTCTGGTGTATTCAAGAACTAGCTGAAACTTTGTTTTCTCTTCAGCTAGACAAACGTTTAAATCAAAAAAGGGATAATCATGTTGGCAGGCATGAATTTTCTCATAAGTAATAGGGATAACACAGAACATGAGAGAAAGCAAATAAACTCCATTTATTTTTGTCTCTTGATGAGATGAGTGCATGTCAGCATTGTAGGGCCAGCAAGGCTGGGCCTCCACACCGATATACTAGTGGTGTACATTGGCCATGACAGGTCCTCAGCAGAGATGGCATAGGCCATCACCAGTGTAAAAGTGTAACTTAGACTTATGTTTCAGTACTTCTGCCTTCCTGGTGCTAATTTTTATCTAATCCCCGCATAATCATCTAACTAGTCAGATATTTTAATGACACATCTGAAATTGGGAGTGCTGGAGGCTAGGAAATGCACTTTCTTCCATCACTAGAAAGCAGGAATGCACTTCTGTTGAAGAAGACAGTAGAAGAAGGAATGGGAGCACTCCTTCCACATAACTCCCAAGATGCTGCCACTGAAATCGGAGTGGAGAATCTGAATTTTAATGGTGAGGCTGTTTCCTGGAGAAGAGACATCCCACTAGCATTTAGGTTCTTCAGCAGAATGAGCAGGGCACCCATGGGTAGGACTTAACCTGGCCTACCCCACTTAAAACCTTGAGCTGCCCTAAGCACGTATACTGTTAAGTTTTCTATGTTTTTCTGTTTAGATGTGAAATTCCGGGACAGGAACTATTTTCTTTCAAATATTTGTACAACTACACAGCACTAAAGAGACCGATTTAACATTAGGGCAGAGTATTCATCCTTTGATGCATATTTAATGCATCAGTTATACATCAGAATATAAACACACATATGCTCTTGGACAAAAGCATCCATGCATCAAAACTCTGCATCCATACTTTAATGTATTTAATTAAGAGAGTAACCCATTATCACTAATTATGGTTTATATTTTCATAACACTGTTTTATGGTTATTGCCTATTCCCTTCAGTTCTATCTATCTATAAGCCTTATACACTATGACACTATCTAGAGAGTGCTCTCTTTCACACAAAACCAGAAATCACTACCTAGGCTCATCTCAGAGCTTTGACACTGACCATTCTGCACTATATCTGGGCTGCAGAGCAACTTCATCTTCTCAGACTTCTCACAGATAATCTGATCAGGAATTTCACATACAATTTTGCTTTTTCTGAAACATTCACATGCACATGTGCCTGCTCCACGGGAAACTATCCCAGTAGAATCATAGGATATCCTGAGTTGGAAGAGACCCATAAGGGTCATCAAGTCCAACCCCTGGCTCCACACAGGACCAGCCAAGTCAGAGCATGGGACTGAGTGCAGTGTCCAGACGCTTCTTGAACTCAGTCAGGCTCGGTGCTGTGACCACTTCCCTGGGGAGCCTGTTCCAGTTCCTGACCACCCTCTCAGTGAAGAACCTCTTCCTAATAGCAAACTTAAACCTCCTCTGTCATAGCTTCATGCCTCATGTTCTATCACTGGTCACCAAAGAGAGGAGATCGGTGCCTGCCCCTTTGCTCCCCCTTGTCAGGAAGCCACACAGTGTGATGATGTCTCCCCTCATCTTCCTCTTCTCGTGGCTGTACATACCAAGGAACTTCAGTCTCTCTTTGTAAGACTTTCCCTCCAGACCCTTCCCCATCCTCGTTGCCCTCCTCTGGACACTCTCCAATAGTTTTGTATCCCTCCTGTACTGTGGAGCCCAAACCTGCACTCAGAACTGAAGGACAGGCCACACCAGTGCAGTGTGGAGCAGGACAATCCCCTCCCTGGACCGGCTGGTGATGCTGTGCTTGATGCACCCCAGAACATGGTTGGCCCTCCTGGCTGCCTGGGCACACTGCTGGCTCATGTTTAACTTGCTGTCGACCAAGACCCCCAAATTCCTCTCAGCATGGCTGGCCTTAGCATCTGATCCTCCAGTCTGTATGTACACCCAGGGTTGCCCCTTCCCAGAGGCAGAATCTGGCAGTTGTCCTTGTCCTTCATGCTGTTGGTGATTGCCCAGCTCTCTGATCTGCCCTGGTCTCTCTGTAAGGCCTCTCCACCCTCAACAGAGCCAACAGCTCTTCTCAATTTGGTGTCATCTGTAAATTTACTTAAGACACCATCTAGTCCTGAGCCCAGGTCATTTATGAAAGTACTTTCACGATGCCCTTCATGACAGTAAACACTACGAGGAGAGGAAAGGTGATAGCAACATCTCAAGTGTTGTATTAATTCCTGCTGAGAACACTAAAACTATGAATCAATACAGGCAGAATAGCTCAAAAGAGAAAAATAATGCAACCTGTACAGTTACAGACAAAAATATGCATAAAAGGAAGTTTTGAAATGGAAGCTAAGTGTTGAAGAACATTGAGTGGAGATCTTTTGGGTTTATCTGAAAACCTCTTATTTAAAGTAGAGCTATCATATGGGCTGTGTTAGCCCAGAATTTATGAATTATTTTTCAAGCATATTTATCTTTATTTAATTGTAAATATTTTTATTGATTAGAAATACTGAGGCGGAGAACAGGTTTTCTTTTAGTTTATAATAGCACCTCCAATAAAAAGTGGTATCACTAAGTAGCAGTGATATTTTTAATACAGAGGATAGAGCTTCTAGGCTAACACCTTATTAAACTACATTTACCAATGCTTTTGGAAAGATTTTTCCCCCTCTGTCATTCTAATTCTTTCTCCCTTCCAATCCCATTTCTTCACATCTGTCTCAGAATCCACTAACTGAGGAAAGCAGCACGCGTTCACAGTGGAAAAAAAAATGAGGGGAGAGACTGGTTTTGACCTAATTTTTCATAGGCTTGTGAATTTTAAAGCCCCTACCTTTTGTGGAAACCCTCCTGAGTTGCAGCACCTGCCTCACCTCTTCCCAGTGGCCTTTCTTGGGAAGCCAGTGCAGGATGTGCAGGGTGACAGGCCCTCCTAAGGTACAGGCATGACATGCTCCTGGTGTTTGCATACAGCGGTGTGGGGGTGGTCCAGACACAAAACACAGCCCTTAGCTGATTTTCTGGAGCACTGCCGGTGATGCAAGGAGGCTACAGCCATGGTTTGACGTCGGAGCAGCACGGCACAGGTTCCTTGGGCATGCCACAAGAAGTAAAGCTGCCTCCACAGAGATCTGCCACGTCTTGCAGATTTTTGACATACGACACACAGCTTTAGCCTGGGTGGTCACTCTGCAAAATATACTGCTTTTCCCATTCCTACAGCTCCCTTTACCCTTTCCCTGGCTGCATCTGACATCAGGCACAGAGGAAACAGGGTAGGATCTCAGCTGTCAGTTCAGTAGTGCAGAAACACCACAGAAAAAAAAATAAAAGTAGGACTATAAACTTTTTTGGTTTAGTAGGATTTGAAGCCCTCATCTCCTGATGAAAAATTGTCATTAGGACCCACTGGAAGTTTTTTCAAGGACTCCATCCGACCCACACAGACTTCAGCAACAATGGCAAAAATAATTTAGAAATATTAAAACAGATCAAACATACCTTGATATTCAAAAATGATAGTGGCAATTTTCAAGCCACAAATAAGGTAATGCAAGTTAGCATATGTATGAAAGTAGCCAGGAAAAAAATCCACACGTAATTCAAATCGTTCTGGTCTATGGCTGAAATGAGCACAGAGGTAAAGACATCTTCTTCTACTGCAGCTCAGTCTAACACATGCTTAGTCTGACCATCTCATCTTCTCACTTAGTAAAATAAATATTATAGAAAAAAATAATCAGGGAATAAAGAAAAAAAAAAGAAAAAGATAGACAAAGACACTAGGAAAGAAAAGAAGAACTATTGAAATCCTGTGCAGACAAGTATGAATCAATTATTCTAAAAAGCAGATGTAAAATGAAGCTGATTAAACATATAAGGCACTTCTACATTGTATTCAAATAATGCTGAAATTATAGAGCTGTCATTCGCAGACCTGTCGAGGGTGCCTTTCTTACCACATTATGATTTAGCATTACTCTTGGAAGGTTGTAGCAATTTTGACATTAGAGTCATTGGACAGAAAAACCATAAAATGTACACAAAGCAGCACCTTTTTTTTCTCTCTCTCTTTTTTTTTTTTGTCTTAAAAAGAGCTCTGAGAACTGATTTTGCCACTAAAATATTAAAAAGAAAGAAAAGAAAAAAAAATGACCTGAAAGTATTTGTACAAGTGCAGAAATGCTGGTCGAGAGACAGAGAGCACGCCCGTCTGTAGAACAAATGTAACTGTGAAGATTTAAATAATTTGATGGCACATAACCTAATCTGACATGGCAGCAGGTTATTTTACAAATTGTGAAGGGCTCTGCCCACCAGTGTCATAATAAGAGCCTCTTTGAGATGCAGCTCCAAGATCTGGATTTTTCTGGAGGCAAACACCCAGGTGATAAAAATGGAGATGGAGACAGTGCAGTGACCTCCAAGAGCGCACTTTCTAGGCTGCTCAGCTTCACGTGATACCCATTTATACCTGAGATCCTCCTGCAACCAATGGACAGACCAAACCTAACACTAGGAGTACAGAGCTGCATGCATCATTCCTCTACTCTGCACTAGTCAGGCCCCACCTGGAATATTGTATCCAGTTCTGGGCTCCCTGGTATAAAAAAGACAGGGATGTCCTGGAAAGAGTCCAGAGGAGGGCTACGAAGATGATTAAAGACCTGGAGCATCTCCCCTATGAGGAAAGGCTGAGTGAGCTGGGACTGTTCAGCCTTGAGAAAAGAAGACTAAGAGGGGATCTTATTAATGTTTATAAATATCTGGAGTGTGGGACACAGGGGGAAATGGCCAGCCTCTTGTCAGTTGTCTGTGAGGACAGGACGAGGGGCAATGGCTTCAAGCTGGAGCACAGGAAGTTCAGCACCAATATACAGAACTTTTTCCCAGTGAGGGTGACAGAGCCCTGGCAAAGGCTGCCCAGGGAGGTTGTGGAGTCTCCTTCTCTGGAGATATTCAAGACCTGTCTGGATGCCTAACTGTGCGACCTGTCCTAGTAAGCTGCTTTGGCAGGGGAGTTGGACTCGATATCTGGAGGTCCCTTCCAACCCCTGTGATTCTGTGATTCTGTGATCATGGTTTCACAATTATTTAAAAGGCGGTACTGGGCATCAGTTGGCAGGGTCCTGTTCCACAAGTGGGTGGATGGGGAAGGGCTGCAAGTGTCCCCAGGGAGACCACAGCAATACTCCCTTCTGCCCTGTGCTTGCAGGGCTTCTGCTCCAATACGGTGTGCAACTCCAGAGCTAGTTTATGGATAAAGGTGGCTCTGACAGGGCACCTGAACAGCTCAGAGGTGATTGCTGACCCTCTCAGGTCCAAACAGCAGCTGTGCGCTCCCTGAGACAGCCCACAGTACCAATCCTTTTTTGCACACAGGTGTAACAAAACTTTCACTGCATTCAGTATTGTGTCCAAATGCTTTGCTGTTGCTTTTTAACAGATCTGAGGTATATTGGGAAGAATGAATGCTGAACCAGCTCTGGGTGTGAACAAATACATGTATACATCCATACCACTGAACGACGTGAACTGCGAAACGCTGATGAACTAGAACCAAATGCAATATATTTAAGGGGGCATTTTCAATCACTTTCTCTGATTGTTATAATTTGATGAGATAATCCTAACCATTTAGCTCTAATAAACTCACAGCTCATGAACAATGGGTGCATTAAATCTATTGTCACTAGCAGTAACACGAGGAGCAAAGGCTCACCGGCTCTTCTCGCAGCATTTGATTTTATTCTCTCAGTCTCTCATTCCACATCAGCTGCCATCTGGACAAAATTCAGAAACCATGACACCTGCTTGAAGAATAAGATGCTGATCAGATGGAATGGGCTGGGACTTTATCTTGAGAGCAGAAATGTGAATTGTTGGTAACACAATCGCTTAAAAGGTTTGTAAATTATGTGCCTTCAGCTCAGCATATGGCTCATGTGAAATATGGCCTTGTGAACTTTTCGCAAAACTTGAGCTCAGATGATATAGTGGTGGCTGTTTTATAAACACGTGTGATAAATAAGTACAACTTTACACATATACACACAAGAGAGAGTGTCAGTAGCTTTCAGCACCCTTTTAAATAATGATACTATTTTACGTTTGCTTAACAGCATACAAATATTTATTTCACCCAAAAAATCCACGCAGACCTCACAGTATTGCTGGAAAAGCCAGTCAAGAAAACATGGAACCTTCTGGCTATGCTGTCCAGGTGTGAAAACCAGCCCCATCTCCATTCTGCCTAGGTAAGGGTGACAGACAGGTCCTCCCTTGGCTGGGTGCAGCAGGGCTTCCCAGCTCCTCATCCCCAGCAAAGCTGTGACTTCTGTAAGGATGGGTACAGGCAGCACACAAACTCTTCTCTCTTTGCAGAGGTGACTCGGTTTTAGGAGACTCCAGACTTGGCACTGAAACCCATCAGAGCAACCCTGCCCTCTGCAGACCAGTGAAACGAGAAACTCCTGACATCTATTCGTTAACGAGTTTGCAGAGGCATAGGTAGCAGTTTCCTGCACGGATACGGATGCTGCAAGTGTCTGAGGCTCACTTTTGATTCCCTGGGATAGATCTCTGTGTATGAGGGGATGGATAGCTGACAGTCAAGAACTGAACCTGAAGAAACATGGCTACTTACTACCCCAACTGACTCCAGCCAGTGCTGTTGAAACATTAATGGGTTTCTTTTAATTTCTTTGCCAATTTTGGGAAGAAAAAAAAAAAAAAAGGGTGAAGAAAAAAAAAATGCCAGTCAGGACTCTTGGGGGAGCGATACAGATTTAAAAAAATTAGTCCCCCACTCTAATGCCAGTTATGCTGCTTTATGGCAGCCAGCTTCACAGTGCTAAATGGTCTTCTGTAGCCTCATCCTTCTGACTGCCTACAAGAAATAGTGACAAATTACAGTTGGGGGGGGGAAGGCTGAAGAAAGAAATATTCCATTTTTAATTGCCTTTTCATTTTCTTTTTATAGCCATGCTTAAACTGTGAGTTATCAGAAGCTGTTCAAAGTCTTTTTCTTTTACCATTTTAAAATATATTCCTCCTAAAGCCAGATGAAAAATACGGTTAATGGGGTTTTGTGACTCCCACAAAGTCCCCTACAAATTAAGGGACTTTGAAAAAATGTCAGCTGCCCAGTTCCCAAGAAAGAAAAATTAAACAATAAAGGCTTATCGACTTGTTCCTGAGAAGATAAAGCACTTATGAATGAGACCCTCTCATACTCTCTGGTTTGTGATCAGAGTCTGCAATTTCCAAGATTCACAGAAAATATTCTGATTAGCAAAAAAAAGAAAAACCACTCTGATGAAATTAGTTTTAAGATTTTATAACTGAATCCCATCCTCCCTTCAACCTGTTTTCATACAATGTGCTGTCTCGTTCAGTCGTGCTGCTATCACTACCAATTATAACCAGTGCCATAAAAACATCACATTCATGCAGATCAGCTGATTGTGCCAAGTTCAAGAAAGGACAGCAGGATAGAGATGACAGCAGCTTCTACTGGCTCTGCTCCAAAGTCCCTTCAGGCGTGTTGTTGTTTTTCTCTTCTGCAGACCCCCAGGATTTCACTTTCTCAGAAATATTAATGCCATCCCTCTCTCCAAGAGGGCCTGACTCCCAACCTACTGACGGCATTGAGGGTGAGTCAACAGGTCATCTGCAGGGCTCTTCATCTTTCATTGTCTTCCTCTCTCACACTATTTCTGATCTCTCTGCCATGTGTCAGCCTGAGCTTTAAACGGCAAACTCCAGCCCCCCCATCGCACATTCAATACATACACACCACACACAGATAAAGTGTAGGGTTATGGCTGCCATCTTTGTGGTGCATATGCCTTCTACATGGCCTAAAACACCTAAGAGAAAAGGAGAGAAAAAGCCACCTGTAGAAGACTTTCAATTTAAAATTTTCAGGCTTGTGGCATCCTGCCCTATGCCATCTAGAGAAGGGGAGATAAAAAAGGGAAAGGAACACTCATAATACCTCTTTCTTGCCCAAGCACAGTAAATAAGGCATCTTTTTAGAATCTTGTCAGATTACTATTGAAAGCCCAGGTTCCTGACTTAATTTCTTGGGAAATTGAAAACTGTTTCACCTGAAAAATAATTATAACCGTAGCTAGCTAGCTATATTAATCAGAATTGAAAATTGGTTTAAAATGTTTTATTTTAACTAATGCCATTAGCAAGGCTTAGCTGAAGAAACCAGTGTTTCAGCTCTTCTTATACTGCACAAAGGAAAATGAGAATTTAAAAATATCTTTCTTATTCCCTTTACTTCTGTCACTCCATTTTCCTGACACTAGAAATGCGAAGGCAATTTCATCAACAAGCCAGTGGTCAGCTGCAGAAAGGAGGATCATTCACTTCTCCATAACAGCAGCAACAAAACCTGGCCTAAAATATCCACTGCAGAGGGTTTAAAAAAAACCCCAAAACTATGTCATAATTAAAGGCAAATAAAGCATTTTTTTCATACTCATTTTAATCTATTTTTAAAAAATCCAAATAAATCTAATACCAAGACAGTCAAACACAGCATTCAGCCATCCTTCAGGCTCCCAACCTGCCTGGAGTTGTGTATTTTTAGCATTCAGCTGATTTGGCTAACTAAGCAGGGACAGCACTAATTGCTGCAGGAGGCTGACGTGGAAGAAAACAGTCGCATTCTTCCTTTAACGTGGCGCAGTCTGCCATGACTCTGCAGAGTGACACAGCGAACTCAGAATAGCAACCAAACCAAGAGAGTCTTCCTAATGCCAGGCAGGGATCACAGAAAATGATGGAGCGTCTCTCAATGAAAGACAAGAAGCTAAAACTCTGCGAAGTCTGGAAAGCCAGCTCATGCCCAAGGAATATTTGCTTTGATTTAATTGATGATAAAAGAAAACCCAGGAGAAGGGTGAGTTTGGATGACATTCAAGTGTGTGTCCTGTGTTAGGAGGAGGGTAGAGAGACCATCTGCTTACATTACCCTTCATTGCTACAACCACAATGGATAAGTACATCTATGAAAAGAGTCTTTGCTACACAAGAAGAGGCCATGGCCAACAAAGTCAAAGATCTGCTGTTTCATCAACTGCTGGCCTCTCCGCTACAGCATCTCCTCTGGAGTGGGCGGTGGAAGGCAGAAGTAACAGCAGTGGGGAGCAGCAGGAGGAAGCTACCTGCTCCCTCAAGAGTGATTTTTCCCTGTACTCATTCTCTTCCACTTAAGACAGCAATACCAAAGCAGTGCAGTTGTGTTTCACCTTGCTCCAGCAAGAGTGACTCTGGACCCTTTGGTCTCTTATTGCCATGTTGCACGTGATGCACAGAAATTCTGAAAAATTAAGGCGTGTTTTCCTCAAAGGTGGTATAAACAATCAAGGAAGCAGAGAAGATATTTTCTAGGCTCCAGGAAGAGAAAATCCTTTGTCTCTTCAAACAAAACCAGATTTAAAAAACAGCCAAGCTTTCCTCATCTCATAAACCACCTGATCACCACATCTCTTTCTCACCAGTGCGAGATGCAGTAGGCATACAATCACTTTCCTGGTCAAATGCTAAAGAGGCATTGTATATAAAATGCACAGACAAGCAGAATAGGTTTACATAATGTTAATATAGACAAATGACATGTACAACATATCTAGCTGCAATTTAATTAGATTAATTAGATCAATATAATTAGCAGTGCTATATTACACTATCAAGACTTAGCCTTGCAAAGAACACTGCTAAAAATGGTTTACAGTCTTAAAGCATTGTAACAGCGCATGTAGTATCCATGCTATCATGCATCAATATCAGCACTAACACACTATTAATACTGGGAGTTTATAGGACACTCAGGAGACACATAAAACACTACCCTTGCAGAGGAAAATTTTGATAATGGAGCCTGTAAAATTATTTCAAATGTTGAAAAGAGCTCACTCGAACTTAATTCCAAACTACAGCATGGTCATGATTATATAGCAAGTTAATTTAACCCATCGAGGCCGGAGCAGACATAATGAACAAAACAGACTGAGGTAGCATGACTTACCAACGAGTGTTTTGCTGAGAGTTCTCCATAACTTTTGTACACATAATAAATCACAAGTGGCTCTTTTACTATTGCATCATCTACTTGGACATAAAATAGATGTCACACTTGGTGAAATCTCATACAGTTGTTATTGTTTTTAATAGTGATTTTGCATTAAAAAAAGGGCTATGGGATTGTGCTTGGACTTCTAAACCTCCACAGTGGTAAAAAATGTTAATTTACATCTGCTAGTGCACTCAGTACACTTGGGCTCATAATTTAGCAAAATATGTATGTATGTGTAACATCTCAAACCAACTGCTCTGACTTTCGGTATGCAGGAAATCATACCCCTTGCAAGGACAAAAGGGAAAAAAACTAAAACTCAGCAATCCCAGCTCATTCAAAATAAAAACAATCACTTAATTTTATCACAAATGATAAATTTACCAGAATTCATGTTTATGGATTTCTTCCACTAAGCAGAGAAGCTAATCATAACTAGTCCATCTGCACTTGTGTAATCTTAATGCTTGCACCAAATTCTACTAAGAAAAAAGAATAGTAGAGGTTGGGGTTTTTTCCTCCTTGCATTTAGACACATACAAGAATACATCTACTTATGGAAGGGATCTTGTAGCGGCCCAGGAGTCTGTTCCCTATGCATAAGATAGACAGACAAACCAAAAATGCCAGAATGTGCATCTCCATTCTATAGCCTTTGCTGGTGAGGTATGGCTCAGACTGTATTTCCATTTGACCATGGAATCCCAAGGAAATAAACCCAACCCATTTCATAAAGAGGAGCAGATAATTCAGTTGCTACCACCCTCATCTCCCTAACAAGGTGGGAGAATCTCAGGACAAAATGACCTTGTTTCAGTCTGTCTATCTTAACTGGACATAAGAATTACGTCCCGGCTATCCTCAAGCTGATTAAAAGAACAAGTGCAGAAAGTTTAGTTGTGGTTCAAGTTTTCTTAATAATTGATACAATTGAAATGTGTGTCTCTCCCTGTAACTGTCAAAGGAAGTCACCCATTTTCCATAGTTTTCAGGGTTTACTGTTCTTTATTATCAGTACATTATGGTTTATGCTAGTGATACTCCAAGTCATCTGTCCTTGATCATACATCTTTATTTCACAGAGAAGTTAAATGCAATGTGAATAACCCCTCTGCTTGTCTGTTGGGAATATTCATTAATGCTTAACTGATAAACCCAGCACCATTCTAGCTTTATCTGTCGTCAGTATCATGTTGGATATGCACTACCTGACTTTGTCTTTGGTTAATTTTACATCCTTATTACCTACAATCTAGTCCTCTCTAGATTTACACTGCCAGATAAATAGAATAAAGCACAGACAGCTGAAATAAAGAGTGTCTTGTGTCTGGAAATAATCAGCTATGTTATGGAAATTGTGAAAGCTGAAAATGAACATTATAGCTTTCCAGCTTTTTTAATGTGGTGCTGATTTTGGTTTCTCTGATAGAAAACTCTCCGCTTGCTCACTTTCTGTGTGATATATTTTGAAGAAAGTAGTACTATTTTCATGTGTGAGCACAATTAGTAAAAAGCAGGTAGGTAGTCCGGCTGATATTAAATTAAAAACTTGGGAGCAGAAGCCATTTGTGTCAATTTTCCATTTTGTCACTCTCTTTTTCAAATAGCTAATTTAAGATACTCCGTCACACACTGGTGTTTTATGGTATGTATATTTTATGACAGCCAAATGACAAATTTGTCTGAAATGAAGCTATTCTTTGAAGAGTTAATTATAACCTGTGTAACATATTAAAGACAAATCAATATATATTTGGAATGAGTCACTATTGAATCTTATTCCAAACAGAGCAAACCTATTCTAAAAAGTAAAGCTCCATTTTTAAATCATTTTTACTAAAACAATCTAATTTGGGAATTAAGTAGTAGAAAAGAAATACTTTGTCAACATATCTGGGCAACAATCCTTTTGTAATGTAACATTATGTAATCTGCTTGTGTGACGTTCAGTTGAAAATTTCACGTTTAATGTTGTTTGACAGCAAAACAATGGGCCAGACCAGTCTCATTGCTGAACACCTTGACATATGTGATATTTGGACTTTGAAAGGCATCACCAAATTTTGGGTATCTGTTCCAATCTTTCAGTCTCGTACAAATAATTCGACAGAGATCTAAGAATTTACTCTGAGTATTGCTCCAGGAGTAAATAAAGAAGAATGCATTACCTTTTTTCAGTCATCTCCAGAACGAGGGGTGTCTCAGGTAATTTCAGCAAACAGGCTTTGTCATTCTAATTTCTTACCATGTGCAATATATACTACAGCAATTGTATCTCAGTTCTGCAGCTATAGCCATCCAAAGCGTAATGAACTGAAATTATAATATGAAAAAACTCCAAATGTGTTAATGTTGACCCGCCTTTTTCTAACAATGATTGCAATGCTTAAAAAAAAGACCTCAAATGTTTCATTTGAGGGGAAAGATTAAAACAATAAAGAAAAAAAATATAGTGCTAAGAGAGAAAGATCCTGAAATAGAGAAACAAAAAGACAAGGTTTATCCTATTAATTGGCTTTAGACTTCCACAAAATTTTGGAGAAAAATGAAGACACACATACTCTAATCAGGGCTTTATTCAGGAACGTGAGGTTTTTAGTTATATGTGGGTGCTACCTTCACATACAGTTACCCCTAGCTATCAAGGAGAATCCTGTTTCATCTGATTGTAGTTTGGTCAAGAAGGCTCTGCAACTGTGAGTTCATGTTAAGAAAACAGGTTTTATCACTGCAAAGTTGCATAGAAGCCAGAGGTAATGTAAAACCAATCTATTGTTTGTAGGATTATAGGCAGATTATGACCAGGATTTCAGGAGCAAATCAATATGTCATCTGCATACAACAAACCCAAATTTATGGCGTTTCCAATTTGCATTCCTCGAAGCAGTTCTTAGTTTCTGAAAAATAAGGCTAAAGGTTCAATTACAATTGCAAAGAGAAAAGAGGATAATGGACAGCCTTGTCTAGCTCCCTGGTGTCATTTTAAAAAGGGCGAGTTTAAATTGCTAGTATGTACAGACCTGGTCAGGATATTACACAATATTTTTAATCCAATTTTTATGAAGCTCTTTCTAAAATGAAGAGTGTCAGGGTTTGGTGTTTGGGTGGTTTTTTCCATTGTGGGGACATTTTTTGGTGTTGTTTTTTTTTCTTTTTTTTTTTTTAAGAACATTTAACAAGTGTTTCCACTGTCATGAGTCTGAAGAGTGTCCCAGTCAGTTGAACCTGTACTACCAAACTTGTGGTGAATAAACACAAAACTCTCAATCTTTCTCAGTGAAGCACAATGGAAATAATGCAGACTGATCTACGTGGAAATCCTTTGTGATGAGCTGAGGCAGGGTTTCAGCAAGAGCCTGCACCCCTTTAAACCTTCACTCAAGGCTTACTAGATTTGGGTGCCTGTGTGCACGCTTTGCACTCAGGAGTGTATTTCGACTCTGGTAAATGAATGTAGCCTGATGTTTAGGAGCAATACCAGTGCTGCAGACAGATAGAAAAACCAGTTTGATGGGATTGTTGAGTTGTGTAATAACAGACTTTTTGATTCAAATGTTCGGTTAAACACTTCCAATAACAATTCGGTTGCGTATGTATGATTTCTCATTGAATGTTTACTGGCAGCTCATCTAAGCATGCTACTTTCCCCACAGTTAGCCTTTAACAGCATTTATAATTTCTTATTAAGGCTAAGGTTACCCTTTGATCTGGTGAAAGTTTCAATAAAGTGCTTTTGTTTACAAACTTTATCTCCTGTTTAAAGCAACTTGGGAGATTAGAGTGTCTGACACTGCTCTTTGAAAGTGTTATTTATGATTTCTAGATCATATGTCAAAGTTTGAGCCTTTAGTTTTAATAATTGACGCAGTTCGGGATACTTCATCTTATTCTTTACACAGAACATGTGCCAGCAATTTCTCATTTGTATTCTCGCTGGTTTACTTTATATGAAAGCTTTTCTGCAGCCATGGCGTGTTGCCGTTTGTTCACTTTTTGTCAGCTAATTCAGTTGAGGTTTTTTTACTACACATATTAGTATTCATTGATTTTTGTCATTTTAAAACTATTATTCAAAATTACTATTGTTGTATCTCTCCTTTTTTGAGGTCTGCACCATTGTTAATTGTGGTTTTTAATGATTCCCGTCTTGGATTTTATAGCATATTATTACCATCACAGAATCAAGTTTCAAATTAATATTTTGGTCTGAAGAAAAGCACTCCTTTTTTTCAAGAAGTATTTGATTTGTTCGTGCAGTTTCTTGCTTGTGACAATTGTAAAAGGATTTTTTTTTTTTTCTCCTGCTACTTCTATAGTGGGAAAACTACCCCAAATATCTTACTTTAGAGTCTGGCAGGCAGTGATGAGACAGATCTGCTTGGCCCTTGGCAGCTAAAATTTTATATGGACAAAAGCCTACATCCACCTCCAAGATTCATACTCCTAAAGGTGTATCAACAGCAGCATCCTCACCATAGTGAGCACAGGACTAGCTTTCAAATGCTGTAAATGCCAGTCTGTTTTGGAAGAATGAAGTACCAAAAGAGTAGTCAAAACCATGTGTGCAACACTCACGTGACATTGTCACTGTGGCCTCTTTTTTCTAAACAATAGGTTGTAACATATCAATCTACTCCGCATGGGCTGTTCATAGTCAGCCTCAGACCAAGAAAACTGAAGTGCTGTAAGCTGGAGACAGCTAATGAGCAGAATACTGAAATTAGTCCACCATTCAAGGCAAATGAGCATACACCTCCTGCTAGCCCAAAAAGAAGACCTTCCCCAGCATTGCCACCTGCATGCCTACTACCAATGGCACTCCAAGCTGAAGCTTGGGTCTGCACACCGCACAATCAATGGGGAAAAGCTGTCAGCAAAAAGGTGAGCTGTTCAAAGTATTGCCTTTTCCTGCCAACTTCACCTTGCCTTATTCACAAAAAGTTGGATTGTGCTTCTTTTCAACCACATGCGTATTTCTCAGAGGCACTGGGACATCTGGGCAATGGCACTGACTGCCTCTGCAAAAGCAGACCAGCAGCTGTGTGTGTGTGCTTGAGATGATACATCCTGCAAAGATGTTGAAAAAGGTAGTAGAGGGTTGAAAACTGCATATCCCACCCACAAGGGAAGATCTTCTGTGAGCTGCCCAAGATTAGCACCCAGAGCCAGTCTCAGAGTGGCACATCCAGCCCTGCCAGGTCCTGCCAGTGAATCAGCCACACCCAAGAGACTGGTGGTGTTGAGGGCCGTTGATGAATCAAGCAAACAGTAATGTACTTGTCTTCCCTTGCTCAGTGGCCATAAAGAGTTCATCCACCAAGATCACAAGAGCTGTCTCCATGCCATACTCCAGCCTGATTATGAAGAGTGCTGGATTTTGGCAGTTGGGAGTTCTAGATGCAACTCTTATAGTATTTTTGCTTAGACATAAGAGTTTAGGCATCTTAAGTATTCATGTTTCACAAACTTGTTGAGGCAAAGAAGGATGGGAGGGAGAGATCTAAGAAGCACTAAGCACCCTAGCTTTCAATCATTTCTCCGCTTTGCTTTAATATAAAAATCTATTATTTCAAACTTTAAATCTTCTGCTAGAATTTTAACTTTAAAATGTAAGGCTTCTTTCTCCCAAGAGATTTAATTTCTTTATGGATTGTTGGATTAAAATACAATCTTCCTGTTGGACTTTTCCGTATTTTTTATGATCCTTCCTTAATCACAAGCTTCTTGGTCCTGCACAAGAAACAGAGAGAGAAAAAAGAAAAAACTGTACTTGTCTGATGGTCTCACATAGAGAATATTTTCCAAGAATACAGAACAGAAAAGAAAGTGGGACAGCAGCTTTATTATGCATAATAGTTATTGTGAATAGAGAGAAATAGCGAGGCATTGTTTGCTACAGTGGGGACACGCACAGTAGTAATTGCTCAGTATCATGGGAATTAGCAAAAACTCATGTACTAAATTTCAGCATATAGAATCATAGAATGCTTTGGGTTGGAAGGGACCTCAAAGATCATCTAGTTCCACACGTCACACACACACACCCCCGCCACTGGGCAGAGAAATACACCTCGTGTATTAACATAACTTATGTTACAACTACACACTAAGAATAGGCAAGTAAATTTACAAACCTGAGATAATCCATCATGCCCATAGAGTATGAGGGAAACTGTATGAGAGAAACTGCTTAGATCATGAACACCCTTGAGTTGGTTATCATATATTGAGATCCTATATTGAAATTTCAAATCAGCAGAAGTTCCCAGATAATCTTTATTAAATTCAAAGAAATGCTGAAAGACTCTAATTTATTTCCACCACGCCAAGACACTACATATAGCTGATATAACTGCAGATGCAGTCGTAACCAAGTTACTGATATGCTGTTTACAAATATTAACAGGCAACCATGAGAGCACTAGGAGAATGCTAGATGTTCAATTAGCATAGGACAGGGTCTATACCCTACTTTTATTAGCGTTAATATAACCGATTAAACCAAAGAGATCTTTCTAATAAACAGCTCTTGTTTGGGCATGATATTAACTGAAGGAAAAATAATATGAAGGCTTAAGGTTAGGATTTGATTGAAGATTTTAGGCTACTGACTCTATTTAGTAATTAGATGAGGACTAAAGGGAACATTTTATCTCAGAATGAATATGAGTTAGTTGTTGGGACAAAGAGCCAAAGTCCCGGGTGTCATGCTTTCATCTGCTTACGGCAAATGGAGGAAATTTGGCTTCTCAGCAGTGGTCAGCAATCAAATGTGAAAATTCAGTCAAGTTAGTATTTCCTCAATTACAAAGCTTTTTAATGTATTGTCTTAAAATAATTGAAAATAACCATCAGTGGGGGAAAAAATCTCATTTAAAAAAATGTTTCTGCAGCAGGAATGTCTGAAAAAAAATACAGTAAATATCTCCATTCTTAATGGTCTCACTCTGTCTATTGTAAGTGCTGATGTAAATTACACCAGGCTTCAGAACTACGTAATTTTCTCAACTGTATTATTCTGTTTTCATTCCAAGGGCAATTTCACATGGGAAGGGTGAAAAGAACCACCAGGAGGGGTCAAGTTTGCACAGGATGAGGTTTTCTTCACATTAATTTTTCTCTCAGAGTGGATATCCATAGAGAGATTTTTAGAATTTGCCATGTAAAGAGGGAATTCCTTAATTCAAGATGTAATTCCACTCAAATGTGGACTTACAAACATTTACACATGGAAACTTCTCAGTAGCTTGTTCGGTAAGTATTATTACTGCATCTAAACACGACACAACAGCAAAAGACATCCCAGCTTTAGACCTCCATAGCATGTGCATGATGGCACAATCCACAGAGTGGCTCTCTTCAGCTGAGGGATATCAACGCTTTCCTAAATAGCTGTATTTCTCCATTAAATTTGTTTTCCAAGGTTCATGTGATTTGATACTTATTTTTTCCTTTGCATGTCACTTCAAAAGAACACAGAATCTATGCAAAATATAATTCTAAATTTGCATGAATTTGCATTTGTCTTGCATTAGAGCACAATTCTGAAGAATCAAAAGGACTTAGATTTTTCAGGTGTTTATTAACAAAGAATGGAATTAACATGTCTTCCAGCCATAGTTTCTTGGGACCAATCTCTCATACTGATCCCTTCACATCCTGTGAAGCATGTATATTTGCTACTAAAAGTATCCCTCCTTTCTCTCAAGCTACGCAAACACCAGGGTCATGGTGAAGCATCAAGCACAGCTTCGCCTAGGATTCTTGAACAACTTTTGGACAAGAAGGCATCCAAGATCCTTTATGGACAAGCCTCATGGAGAATAGATTAAGGATACTAAGAGGTTGTTTGTAATATTTCCATCTGAAATCTGGGAAGCATCAAATGGTGCTATGCAAACTAAGCCAAAATTCCAGAGGCAATCATGAAAATAGGCTGAGATCTGCTGTCTGATTTTTGTCTCAAGGACCCATAATTTGAACTGAAAGTTTCCAGAGCTTAGCTGTGCTGAAAAATCAGGCACAAAGTGACTGCATTTTGGCATTTAAAATGGATGCACCCAAGAAGAGGATATATTTTGTAAATTCAGCTGCTTAGGCAAAAAGAAAATTCCAACCATGACACTTGTGTATGAAGGCAATCTTAGGCCAAAAGAGAAACAAGAGAATCAAGCACTTCTGTCTGCATAGGAAAAAAAACCTCTCCAGAAGGGCATGCAGAAGTTTCAGGGTTTTTTTTTTTAACTATTTAAAAATGTATTCATTAAGAAAGTAAGAAAAATCTCCAAATCCACACACACACACACAACTCAAAATGGAATTTTAAAATGGTTTTGTGAACTTCTCTCTTTTAGATAGGGGGCTATGTGACTATTAAAAACCTTCAACAGACATACAGCTAAATCAATCAAAGTTGTGATTAAAGAAAAACAGGCTGTAAGCGAAGCAGACAGAACTGCTAAAATCAAGCAACTAGGACAGAAAGTAGCATAATAGATTGATCAATTTAATGACTGACTAAAACTCAGTTCTAAAATAAGCTGCAGGACAAATAGGGGTAAAAATCCTTCCTGACTATACAGTCGTTTCTTTATGATCAATTCCTTCATCTGCGTTGCATAGTGTTACACAAACTGGTTGAGATTAAAATCTTGAAGCTCTGTTTTTTGGATTTGTCTCAACTGGCAGCTTATTTAAGGTTATTAATCAGATCTGATTCATAATTTTCAAAATGTCGTAAAGAGGGCTCACATTAAAATAAAAAAAATCATGTATATCACGCAAACATCCTTCTGGGGGTGACTCAGTCATCTGTAGGTTGTACCACAGCTCTGCTGCAGTGTGTACTGCTGTTTCGAGTAGCTGATTTTAACCAGACTTCTTTGAACCTGATTTTCCCTGGAAATCCTGCAGGGTTTTTTTTTTCCTTTCTTCCCCTCCTCAGAAGACCAAGAACACAAATGACACAAATGAACAGATCTCCCATAAATTACTATGACCGTAGCCATACCTTCAATACACCACAGTAATTAAATTTGGATACGATTTATTTTCTGGATACAGAAAATCAGACATTAGTAAGCAACATACAGAAAAAAAAATCAGGAATTTGGGGCAGATCATTTTTGTTTTCATCAAGCATGAATCAGTCACTAAAGGACTGCAATGCTCTTCAGAACAAAAAGATCTTTTCTCATGGTATTTCAGCTTCTGGACAAGATACTCTCTGAAGGGGATGCAACAAATGTAAGGGGAAAAAAGCTGAAGGCTTTTCTAGAACCTTTGTGGGTTTGGTTGCACACATTAAACCCAGTTGTCAGACTAAATAGGGAAGGTAGACATGTTACGTTGAGTCAGTTCAGTTGGGACCTCAGGACATAAAGAAACTGAGCTGTAAACTGTAGAGCCTGGCTTGGACAGCTGAATTCTGCAAATTCTATTCTACAAAATAGAACATTATTTAAAGACCTTTTCTGAAGGTAACAAACAACCCTCTGGCTTTAGTCCTGAATACAGCTCATTAAAAAAGTTCTCCAATCAGCGTTTTCCAGGAAAATTAGTTGCCCTTTAAGTGGCAATTCAAATACTAAAAAATTTCTACCAAAATTGAAAACATGCTGTTGTGGAAATATTGCTATGCTGCCAAAATATATGTGTGTGTGTGTGTGTGTGTGTGTAATTCAGACATTGTCTGCTCTCATTCTCTTCTGCTGGTCCACTTTGCAGACAGCTTTCACCCCCAGAAAGTCATTATGACCTTTCCTCTAGGACAATGCAAAGGCAGTGCGCTGGAAAGCATCACACGGTGCAAGTCTTTGGCTTCAGCGCATCGGTGAGAAATACTGAGTATAACTGGGAAGCCTGTCCCTGAAAGAGAATGGAGACAAGAAACAATAGCCCCACAACTCTCCAAATCAAAATACTTTGTTCTTCAGCCAAAACTATATATACACTCTGTTATGTCTTTAAAGCAAATGCATTTTTAAAAATCTCCCTTAAAGAAATCTGAAAGAAAAAAACATAATCTTTAGCAAAACTAACAATATCTGATGAAGATAATTTAAGTATATAATTACCAACATGCCTTATCTTTTCAGCTTTTAATAGTTAGGATTTTGGTTGCAGTAAATATGGTTAATGAATGGATAGTTATTAGGAGAAAAAATAATAGAGGTTGAACTAATACTCATACAGAAAGTTTTATATACTTCTTACAAAAAGAAGCCAGAAATCACAAAGGATATTTCAGAGTTTCCTTATATGAAAAAGCCACAGGCGTAATTTTATATTGTTTCCTTTTTCAGAACAAATTAAACTTCATAAAACATAAAATACATCTTTTACCTATCTATTATAGAGTGTCATAAAGGTAAGAAATAAATGTTTTATCACTGTCAACTTGAATATGCATCTCACACCTTTCTGGCTCCATTTTAAGAATAGTCAAGAAGGGAAAAAACCCATATATACTTACAGATATATATATATATACAAAAAGTTGACTAACATGGTCTGTACTGAAAAGGTCAAAAGGCATATTTTGTTATCTTCTGGGTGAACATACCCTGATTTTTTATTATATAATTTTAATGCATATTTTAAATTTTGTTTTTCATGCTATAGTTTGTAAATCATACAAGACATTATTTCAAAATGCTAAGGCAATCTTCTTTTATGTATTGGCTAAACAGATGTAAAATCTGAAGGGTTTTAGGTCTAATTACAAGTATTCACCAATCTATTTCAATTTCACAATTCTACATAGGTTGCTTAAAAAATAACTCTATTTCTCCAATTTGAGTAAGTCTAACATACAGTCTACACATTATTTTGATTTTTTTTAACTAGCACATTAAATTGCCTTAATGAGATATATTGCATCTACTCAAGGTCTTTCATCTAAGCAATGTCACCAGATTCAAGGCATGACAGTTTCCCATGATGGAAAGATAGACACAGTAGTGAACACAAGTCTGTATGAACTCGGAATAAGGCTGTAGTGCCCTAATATGAGCTTTATTCCTTTAGGAGACTCACTTAAAACTTGTATTCTGTATTTTCCAGCTGAACAATGGAAACAATACACATATATTGCTACGTTATTACAACAGCAAAACCTGTGCATCCCCCTTAATATATCATGATACTCTGTTATTATCATAGGCAATATTGTTATTTCTAACACTAACAATTTTTTTAAAAATAAAAAGAAGCATACCTATATTCCCTGAAGATGGATGTTAGACCAAGCAGTCAAAAACATGGCGAGCATTGCCATTTCAACCGCCTGGAAATACTTCTGATGGAATAATTTTTCAAAGGAAAATTCAAAAGTGTCCAAAGTAAGATGCTTTGGAAACTTACATGGGGTATTGCCAAAATTTTGTTTCAGAAAAAAATGAAGACAAAAGTTCCAGCAATGAAGAAAAATGTACTGCTTGGATATCTTCCAAATGAATCTTTTAGGTTGGGTTTTTTCTGGTGTTGCAAGCTTGTGGTTTTCAATACAAAAGTACCAAAAGGAACTATTGTAGTAAAAGGATGTGATTTTTCGAAAGAGACATACTTTGATTGATCAGCAATATTTTGATGTGAGTGGAAGACAGGATCTGAAATTTATTACTGCAGAGAAATTTAAAGCTTGCATCTCTCATGTTTTCTTTCCTCCACCTGCATTGCCTCAGGTAGGCAGCAGAACGTCAAAATGCAGGTTAAATGTGTGCCACTGAAAGTGTACTGGCACAAGGTGATCTTCCTTTGTCTGCAAGCTTCACCACCAAAATCTTCTGTAAAACAACCTGAGCTGGCCCCTATGATGTCAATAAATGACCAAACAGGTGTATGTGTAGATTAGCCTACAAGAACCTCAGTAGGTGTTATTTCCCAGGGATCCATTTGCAGACCGTGACACTTTCTGGGAAAGGTCCTGCCCAGGTAAAACACCTCCTCAAGGTACATAAAATCTTTCACCCAGTAGCATTGCCAACGCCACAGAGAATTTCTCAAATGAATTTGCTGTAGCTGCAAATTGGAAAAACATTTATATATTTCAGCAAAGGAGCATTCTGGGTACGAACTCAAAAGCTTAATTTCCTCCAGTGCATAAAAAGAAACTTGAAAGTCTACATCCAAATCACTAGGAAAAAGAAAAAAATAACATTAGGAATAACTCCTGCACAGATTTTTGGCTACAATCGGAATTTCTGTCTGAGGACATTTTCTGCCTCATGCTGGCTGCTTGCTGCTTCATAACACTTGACAAATCCTTGGTTCCTAAAAGCAGCCGTAAATGTTTGGTGGATTGCTTCATTTAGCTAGGAGTTCTCAGGACCTCACCCTAGTATACAGTGTGGTTCACTCTTCCCTTTTTAGCTTATCTTTATTTTTATACATTTCCAGCACTGATAACTTTTTGTCTCTCCCTTCCCCTCGACCGCAGGAGACATTTAGTATCTGTAAACTAGAATTTCCCCAGGCATAAGAATTTCTTTTGCAGGGAGGGCTAAGGTATACAGGAGCAACCCTTACAAATCCAGTGTTTGGGGAAAAAAAAAAAAAGAAGACAGTAGAGCAACTTGGGATTTTGTTCAAGTGCACAACTGTTGTGAATTTTTATCAAAGTAGTAAAAGGGGATTACTAAAGCAGCTATTATATAATCTCTCTCCAGAAATACAATATCATATGTTTTGAATAATAGCCATTCAAGAGACCAGAAATGAGATGCATTTGAAAAAGAGGGATGAGGATAGGCAAAAGAAGGAATTTAGGTAGGTAGCTTAGGAAAAATCCCATAATGAGACTCCAGTTGAAGCAGAAAGCTAAACTGACAGACCTGCTCCAAACACTAGTTTTCAGAAAGGCAAAATATCAGCACATTTTTGGAATATTTTGCTGGATAAATTTTATCAAAAATGAGATACCATACTGTAAATATAAGATCATGTGTTCAATTGTTGTGTCAGCACTTAAGGCTTCTGGTTCATTCCCTAAAGTACAATATCCCAGATATTATACCAAGGCTGTACAGTACAGGTTTCCATCACTCAGAAATGCTACCTTTTAAACTAGAGCAAATAAATGAAATATTTTACACTGCAAAACTCACCTTAGGACTAGTGTAACATAACCCTGATTCACTGCTGTCTGCAGTAGTACTACAGGTAGAAATCTTAATCTAATGAAAATGAAAAATATCATGCCTGATTTTACTAAGCACTTAAACAGGCACTTAAATAATAATTCCATGCTTCTAGCAAGATTAGCAAAGCAACACCCAAGTCAAAATGAAGAAAACCAGAAAGCTTAACTTGCATTAAATATTTGCTTGTGAATAGCTCTGATTTTGCTTTGATTGTATGCTTGAAGTCCACTTTTCAAGAATTCTATGATAATTGGCTGTATAGTATTTATTTTGCATGCAACACGGGAAATTAAGGTAAACAATCTATTTTCTCTTGTATCTTTAGTTGGTAGTCATGGTAATACCCAAACCATATGTTATTTTTGTAAGCTTCCTGACTTTTTGAGTTTGGCAATAGCAAAATAACACAAACTATATCAGAGGCCATTAATACCTAAGTAGCAAAAGCAGAACTAATTCAGCTACACAGGCAATATATTTGCCAGGAACTGCCATGGGAATCCTTGGATATGCTCCTAGGATCTCTTACTCATTCCTAGGACAGCCCTGGTTAATGTTTCCTTCCTGTGAAATCAAAGACAGAGTTCAAGGGGAAAGGAAAACCTCTTGGAGTTCTCCTTTAAATGTAATATAGTCTAGCCTCTTACAAAACAAGAAATCAGCCTTGAAGAATGATTGCTTTATTTACATCAAGGTGACAAGTAGGTGCCTGAAATTTGGGACTGGCCAGCAGTCAAGACAAAAAGCCTGATGAGGAAAAGGATCTGTATGACCTGCATATGCATGCAATTCATGCTACTTTTAACTAGCGGGTCCTGGGGAGAAATTTGAAGGTGGTTGCTTCCTTTTTCTTTTACTGCACACAACCTACCAACTGTGCAAGACAATATATAGTCCATTATTGTCCACAAAAAATCCATGTTGGACTAGGCAATATGCAAGCAGAACAAAAAGAACATTTTCTAAGCAAAATTATGCCTACTTTTTCACCACTTTTCCCACAAGACCCATGTGAAAGACTGTTCCTTCCTTTTCCCATACTTCATTGATTTATGACAGGTAGGAATATTTCCTGCTTTTTAGTCTACCCATTTGCTATGTGTACCCAAAAACTCCTCTATAGTGTTTCTAACCCTGCATGCAAAACACATAAAGCTTGAATAAAATCCAAAATGTAGACAATGTCAGTTTCAAAAAGCTATGTGTTACTGGAAAAATTGTGCCCAAACTCTCACTGAGGCTCATCTCAGTGTAACCAGCACTATGCACCATTTGCACCCTGAATTTTTATCTTGAGATTTTGTTCAACCTTTTTTCAAGTCTTGTCAAGAAAATTTCAGTATCTCAACTCTAAACGTGATTAAACTACAACTTACCTGCAGTAAGTTCATGCCAACACATCTTTATGTAAGCTTGTTACTTTGCTGTTCTGCATTTGGCGCAGTGGCAAGTTCGAACAGGTTTTATGTTCCCGCACAACCTGAGCAGGTCACAGCAAGGGAACAATGCAGGTGAAAGCCCTCTGATCCTGCAGCTCTTGGCCTCATTAAAGGCAAAATTAGGCTTGAGTTTACATCCCCCTTGCTGTTTTCCAGCACACTGCAGCCTAACCCTGACTACCCATGTCATTCCTTCCTCTAATTTCTCGAGGTCTTCACTTCTTTTCCCATTTCAAAGACGTCTTTATTACATAACATTAGGTAAGCCCTAATTGTTCCTGGAACATCTTGGGAGGCCTAGATAAGACCTAGATGCCAAATTTTCTAGTATTTAGACTGTCACCTTGTGGGAAGAATGTCCCTAGTGTTTTGTCACAGTGCACATTTACTAGGTATTTATCCCTGAATGCCCCCAGGCAGCTTGATGTAACAAGAGATATTCCCCTCTGGGGAGCACTTATGGTCACTTCGTCCTCTACCAGCTGATCACGTACATTTTCTTTCCAGTCCCTGGTGGTAGGGTTTCTGCTAGAAACCTCTAGTGACCTCAAATCTCTTGCTAAACAGAAAAACCACAGCTTCATTTTACCCTTCTCCTTCCTCACTCTTCCTCCTTCCATGCAAGCCAAGTCCATGAAGACGCATTTTGTACAGAGGTCATCCAACAGCCTCAGTCACTCAACTGTAACGCAATTATCCAATCACATTTGGACCATCATATACGAGTTGTTTTTTTCCAGGGGATACAGGTGCTACAAAGCAGGACAGAGGCCATGAGGGAAGTTTCCTGTCTAGGCAGGCACCACAGATGTTGAGGTCTGTAGGACCAGACTGCTGCTGCTTCTTCCAATCACATGGTTGAGGAGACGCAATTAAATGCATTCAAAGATGTCCTACCACTTGATACACTCTGCCAGGCACAGGTCAGTTCTGCTGTCCCTCTGAGGAATGCCTAATGAGCATGGCTTTGTGTGGCACCAATGTAAATAGGAAATTTGGGTTCCAATAATGTTCCTCAACAAGAAAGAATGTGCTCTAAGTCTTAGTGAATATTTATCAGTTGGGATGTCTGAGGTATGCTGAGCTACACCTAACATCAGCCCACCCTGTGATGGATAGAGATATGTAAACATTGTCTGATTTCAGATTTCCAAAAGTGCTGCTGCTGACCTACTGGGAAAAGGAGCCTGCCTTCTCCTCCAGCATTTTGGACAGGTGTGGATAGGAATCAATCTGATTGATGTGATGTCATGTGATGTGATCATCTGCAATGGATAAGGACCAGACAGGACGAGACAGAAGGGCCGTTTTCGTTCTGTTCCACAGAATCACAGATCCCTTGTTTCCTCAAGTATCCATGGGATGTTGAAGACAGTAACCAATACAAGGTACAGGAATCATCAGGATGGAGGTGACTGGTGATTGTTTAGGGTTTGATGGGTTTTTGTGCTAGGTATACAAGATAGATAGACTAGAGCAGTAGGAGAAATAAACACCTACACACATTTCTTTTATCATTATCTCTTCAACTAGGCACATTAAGAGCAAGGAACAAAGTCCCTTTAGAAACTGTATAGTACAAGTGTATTAAGCAAATGACTAGTCCTCACCTTAGTTCTGAAAGAAAATCGATACATAAATGGAAATACTGACTGCAGGAGGAAGAGGAAAAGCCACAGAGCAAAACAACAAAAAATTTACGTCTGTGTTTTTGTAGTAAAATTCACACTGCTGTACTAGAATTCTATCCTATTAGAATTTTATTCTAAAAGAATTCTATTCTACAAGAATTCTATACTACTCTATTCTAAATGTAACATGAAGATTTTGTGAATAGGTTAAGTAGAACCAGCCAATCATTTTTTGGCAAATTATCTCTCCAAACCTTATTTCCTTCCAATCATAACAAAAAGTGCCAGTACTGAAAAACCTCTGAAAGCTCTCTGAGCTTGAGTGCAATGCTTACAGAGAAATAAAAGTTTACTGACACCTTCTATTTTCTCTGTGGATGGAAAAAGACTTTAACACCATTTCAACTTTGCTCACCAGTAAACTTGCACCAGTTTGGCCCATACGTTTTACTGAAATAAACTACAATACATTCCACCTTAGAGTGAGCCATCTCTAAAGAATTAAATGTCTTGTTCATCCCCCTTTTGAAGTCTTTTCTCCGTTCAATGCTGCATTTTGGAAAAGCTTCCGCTTTGCATTTTATTTTTAATTGATTCTACTAGTTACTAAGGAGTCTGGACAGGAAAAAAAAAAACCAGTGAAAAAAAGTTGCAAGTACCCCTGCAGCTGAGCTCCCCTGTAGTCTGCTCCAGACTTGAGCAGGGCATCTGCTTTTCAAGTCAGTGAAATGTCTCTGTTACCTACAAGCAAGTTAAAATGGCAAAGGAGTTTTGAGAATCAAAAACGTAGCACCACAAGCATTGGCTAGTGCTGGAATGTGAAGCACAGTCCTTGGGAACAGATGGTTTAATACATCACAATAAATCTCTTACCAGCCTTTGCAACATAGTACTTCAGATAAAAATAAGTTTAAGTTACAATCTGTGAACAAAATGTTGTCCTCAGAGGCAGAGAGGAACTGCTTTTGACTTTACTGAGAGTTGCAGCTCCGTTTTGGAAAATGTGTAATTAATTTATGTTTTTAAAGGAGCTGATCAAAAGTTCCTTCTCACCTTGCTTCATAATTATGAAATTGAACCCAAAAGACTACATAATGACTCCACACTATCACATACACATGCACAGAGCTGAAAAAATGCCATTCAGCATTCATCCTCCTCACCTAAGACACCTGGAACTCGTGATCCGCCTACTTCACAGACATTGGAGAGTGCAGGACAATTATCAGAGCAAAGTAAGAATGTAATTTGAGCTACACATTACATACAGCTGACACATCAGAATACCTGCCTTGAGCAACTGGATTTGCATAAATTAAAGTGCTACAGACCATGACTGTCACAAAGATGTCACATCAATTGGACCATGCTTCCTTCTTTGTTAAGTTTGTATGCAGGGAAGTCCAGCGAAGGGGGAAGAATGAGGGGAAGCAAGAAGGGGTAGGTATTTCGGGTGACATAGTACAGCTGCAGCTTCCATTTTTGACAAGTTAAAGACTGTATTTTTAGAATTAAGAACTCAAAGGAGATTGGGTACAAGCTGGTAATTTCTTGATCTAAGGAACATTAACATTCATTTCTAATTCATATAAGTTGGTATGCATCTTCAATTGCATCTGCAATGTTTATTCCATCATTTGCTTCGTTTCACATGAGTTCTTTCATTTACACAATATTCTTCTACAGTGGGGGTGATGTGTCCTGAGCTCTCTCCAGTGGCATCAGCAGAATCTTACGTCTCCCTTGGAGAAGTTAACAGCAGGCGAAGAGTTTGTACCGCATAATTTATCATACTCATGAATGCAGTTCATGAACAAACTGCAGTTTTTACAAGTTCGTTTTCTATTTGAAGCTGTCCAATAAATGTTTTGTGCAAACCAATTTCAGCCTACAAATTGCTCGTAAACTGCTCACTGCGAGTAGTACTCCCAGTATTTGCTAGTTGTGATTCAGTAGTCGGCCTGTGGGATTGGTCAGGCTGACCGTATGGCTTGGTTTTCTTCCCTGAACATTGTACTAATCCTACCAAACCTCAAGCAGAGAAGAAAATGGGAGCTTGACTAGGTAATAAACAAGGACACAGTAGGTGTAGTGCCCGAGGGGACTGGTGAAGATATGAAGGTCAGTAAGGAGAGACTAGTAAATGTTAAAAAACGGTGTCAGCTTGGATGTTAGCAGTGCAAGAAAATGAACGGTGGTACCCAGTGAGGAGCTGTAAGTTTATTTTCCCTATTCTTTATTTAGGACGATGGCCCAGACCAAGAGGAAATTCAGGCTTGATCTGACCAAAATTACCAGGTTTCTCACGACAAATAAAGCTGTTTCATTTAATCAACATTTTAAAAGTTGCATTTTTCACTACTTGACATATAACAAGATTATGCCCTTCCCAGACTGTTAATTTCAACCATCAGTTTACAACAGCCAGGTAGGAAAGTAGAAAGATTTGTGTAGCAATATGAACTCTTTTTGCAGCACTTCTTAATAAAACAAAACAAAAAAAAATCCAAACACAACAAAACAAAATTTTCTTTGACCTGTACTGTCCCCTACTTCAGACTCCATGTTCTAGAAAATACAGAAACACTGAACATGGAATATTCTCTCCCAATCCCAAAATAGTTACTTTAGAATTGAGAGAGAAAATAAAAATGTTATTTCTCCATACTACACGTAAGTTTAATCACAGTGCATTTTTCTTCCATTTGCCTCAAGGCAAAACAGAAATTTTAGAGAGGACTGAGCAGTTACCGATAGATCATAGAGGTAGGAAAAAGGATATAAAGGTATTATTGGCAAAGCAGAATAAGCAAAGGGGGACTCAGTAGGAGAATTAGCAGAAATGTAGGTCAGAGCTAAGGTCTTTGTGTCCCTGGAGGCAAGCAAAGAAAGCCTGAAACTACAGAAAAAGTCACACAGAGGAAGTGTTTCTCAAGGCGTGATTGTGCACGTGCCTGCTGGTGCTGAAGAAACTTCAGAGAAATCGCTGTACAATAATAACTGTACTTCCTATAGTGGGTATCACAGGAGTTAAATTCTAAAACGCTCCAGCACTTTCAATTCCACACAGAAAATGGTATAAAACAAGGTCCAGAGGACTTTTTTTCCTTCCAGCCCTGCAATCACTATTGGAAGGAAAGAGAGACTCAGGGCAAGCAAAAGGAATTCCAAAAGATCGAGGCGTTTGCTTCATTTCAGATGGGTGAGGTTTTTCTGAACTCAGGCTGTGCTTACATTTTGCCAAAGCTTTCAGCATCTGGCCATGCCACCCTCTGCTTCAAACAGCAGCACTACAGGGCTTCCCCAGTGTAGGAAGTGCCTCCATTCACAATGCAGACCTCTAGCCCCAAATCTGTTCCCTTTTCAACATGGGGTATCCTGCCAGTCATGGGCAGTTACCTGCAAATGTTAGGGACAGGAAGAATAAAAATAACCCATGGAAATATATTTGGAGGTATTCATGACAGTTTCCCAATCATTAGTGAAGACAAGAAAAAAAAATCATCTCCAGCAGAAAATTATCATGAAAAAGCTTGATAGTCTGAAAAGCCAAAGTTGACAATGGAAGCAAGTGTGAAGAAGAGGTAATACCAACCATTTGTCCTCTATTGGTTAGTGCCAATAGCATCGAGAAACCAATTCATGACCTCCTACCATACAGGTGATCTCTCATCCTTCAGTTCTATTTTGTTTTTCAGTAGGTAGCAAAATATTGCTGTCACATATGGGCACATGCTATAATGCTTTCGGTGCTCACCTTTGTACAGAAAATCTCTAGCATCCAGAGAAATTAAGTGAGGTTGTATGAAAATACTAAGAGTTATGGGGAAAACCAGCAACACTTAGATTACATCAACACAAGTAAAACATGATGCTAAGAGCAGTAATAAAACCATTTGTCCAGTATTGTTGGTTATGCACATTTGCAACTCCTGCATGTGGTAGCTATCAGAGTCTTCTAGAATAATAATGCATTGTGCATGCAACTCTGTTAGGAGGCATAAAATAAGGAAGAGACAGATGATCTTTCCAACTTTCACTCACTGGATTCTTCTCAGCACTTGGTTTCCACAGTCTATCCATTTCGTCTGGTCACCTGGGATGTCAGCTTGCAGTGATGATACAAGCATGCAGTCAGGTGCTGCTATTTACCAAGCACCATGCTACACCTATTGCTTGAATAAATCTGAACAGCATCTTAAAGCAAAGGAGACACTGCTGCAGTAACATTGACAGAAGACCTAGCTATTAAGCTGTCTACAGAGTCTAGTATCAGTGAAATGTTTGACAGCCGCAGGGACAAATATGTATTAGCAACATTGCTTAATCCATGTTTCAAGGGCAGAATTGAAACCATGCCTTCACCCTATGCAGGCACAGATTGCTGGAAGGATACTGTCATAAATAATAGTGCTGGAGGCCATACCATTATGCACCTCCTCTTCTCCCTCATCCTTCCACTTAGCTCCCCTAGGCCAAGTATATCTCATAAAGCAGAAGATGCACAAGCTCCTGGAACATCACAGAGTGCAAAAGAAGTAATCACAGCATACCTATAGTTCCTGGGTCTTCCTTTATCAGCTCAGAGTGGGGCAGTACCTCCCAGGAAAAACTCAATTTGTCCGTATCATGGGAAGAATCTGTCCATTATGAAAGGTCTATAGGTGTCATGGGAGACCTTTTCATATGCTGGGAAGTGAGAAGTTGACTTTCGAAAAGATATGCTCCAGTTCAGACAGGAATTAATTCAGCAAAGCCTATGGCCTGTGTTAAGCAGGAGGTCAGATTTTATGATCGCAATGGTCCCGTCTGGCTTTGCAATCTATAAAGACTAACTACTTCAAGGGGAAAAAAAACCCAAAACAAAAAACAAGCCCACAAAGAAAGAAACCAATATGGGTGTTTTTAAACCTCCAAATTCCCCACTTTCCAATGTGTGCTCAGGTTTCTTTTTCAGGTATGTGTCTGGCACTGAGACATATCAAAAAAGTGGGCTTAACAAACCACAGCATAGAGCACCTCTTTCTTAAGGGAGTAATTTGAAAAGCTTAGCAAGTTACACATGCAACATGCAGGTGAGGTTCTAAATTAGCTTAATGGGGGAGACTGCAGAGGAACCTATCAATCAAAATTCTTGCAGGAAGGTGAAGAGGAATATTACCTAGTATTGTGCTTATATTCCTATTCCCTTTTTCCTCGCTTCCCAAATATTACATAAAAGATTTTCTCTGCTCTCCGCTTGAATAATTTGGCAGAAGATAAGAATTGTGCAAATCTCTGTTCTGTGAGAGCTTTTCCTAAAGCTTTGATTCACCTGGGTTCATAAATCTCTGGGTTTTGCTTTGAGTTTTAAGGACATGTGAGCTGCAAACCTGCAAACTGATCTCATGTTAATAGCGTGCAAAATTGCAAAATTACAAAGCCATAAATGGATTTACATTTGCAATTTAGGAACAATGGGCTGACATTCCTGTTTGTAACAAAAATCTACAGGAGGGAACGTTTTACCACATATCCACGGCACACGGGCACACAGATACACAGGGAGCCCATCTACTTGCTGGAAATTTATGAGTGAATCCAAAGAGTGAAAGCTCATAGAAAGTAAACAATTTAGAGAGTATTCTTTCTCAAAGCATCCTTCATTTTAGGCTTCTGGATTATTTCACTTTTATTTTCTCTTGTAGTACTGAATGCTAAATCAAATAAACCCCACACCATGTAAACCAAGAAATCAGTCAAACTACTGAGACTGCAAGGCTTGTGTTTATACTAAAATATTTAAACAGAAAATACAAAACCCAGATTTGAATCCACGCATTCAGGTAAATTTAGCAGATATGGTAAAATTGGGTAACCTTTTTTTCTCTGCACTGGTTTTAAAACATAGGAAGAGCCTTGCAAGAATAAGTAAAGAAAAATCAGTTTACCGATATCAAGCTAAGTATTATGTTTACATATCTTCACTAAAAGCACATTGTAATACAAAAATGGTAAAATTATCCTCATTTGAACGGGAATATTTTTGTAAGGATAGTTATGGTGGCCAAAAGGGACTATTTCACTTTGATAAAAACAACTTGGCAGGGGACGGAGAGGGTAAGGCACTTGCTTTATATTTTCCATTCCAATTTCACCCATGAAACAAAAAGGGAGAGGTCTTTCTCACCTTTGACAAACGTTTGGCTTGTGAGAAGTCACCTGTACCAATTTCCATCATTATTTCTAGCACACATTGCAGAAATAAGTATGTGTCTATTCTCTTTTTTATCATTCCAGTTACTGTTTATTCTGGGTGACAAAGAGGGAAGCCAGACTTAAGCTTCATGGTCTCGTGAAGTTGGGCCTCAACAAGTCTTCTTAATATGTCTCAAATGGGCAACATTTAGGTTAGCCTGCAACTCTAAGAAACTACAAAACAGCAACAGTTAGAGACACAAAGTTGAGGAAACATCTACATCCAAAACCAACCCGATTTTCAAAGAGACTTAGGAGCACAAGAGTGCAGGCAGTTTTGAAAATCCCACTCTAAGAGACTTCTGTCACCATTAGCTACATGCAAATTAGGCATATACAAGAAGATCTACAATAAGATTATGCATTTTCCCAGTTCCTGAGTCACACAAATCATTCAGCTGAAATGTACAGGGACTGATCCACATCTGAGTATCCTTAAAGACATCCCATAAAGAGAGTCCAGTGTTTCTGCCTATACAGATATGTAGATCTTCCTCTCCTGAGCAGGAATGTCAAAGCATCTAATCCTTCTCTTTAGACATTGCAGCTTGGAGGTGCACAGCCTGGCACTGAAATCCATTACCCTCATGTCTCCCCATGCATGCACTTTGCAAGGCTCTCATTACATCTGTTGCATCAGGATGCGAGGACTCGGTGCTGCTACCTGGTGTAGGGGAAAAAGGCACTTTGTAGGTAGAGATCAGTCTGGCTGACCAGAAAGCAGCAAATCCCCTTGGCCCAGCTCTCTGCAGAGGGGAAGAGTAAATGCTTTTGCCCTGAAAATACATCCCTGTTGCCCACTTCCCAGCCATACATACACTCTCAGCACTCTAATCTCAAGGGTACAAACTCACAAGTGGACTATTAGGTCTCCTCTGAGTAGGTCTGGGGTATGTCTCCTCTGTCACCCTCAAAGCAAGTTATTCAAAAAGAAACAACTTTGAGGCTCCTACTGCAGCAAGGTACCTTTATGAACAGGTACCAGATAGCTTTGTGAATGCACATCAGCAGAAACCTAGGCACTTCAGGGAAGGGGAGGGGGGGGGTTTCACACACACACACACACACACACCCCCCTTACTGGTTTTGGCAACAAAAGTTGAGAAACCTTACTGCTCCCAGGTTTTGGCAACAAAGCTGTTGCAATTTTGGGAAGATAGGTGTGGTTTTTTCAGACAGATGAAGGCACGGAGAAATTTCTAAGGGCTTAAGTCCAGAGCCTTGCCTCCACTAGCAACGTTGAGAATGCTAATGCAAAGGCAATGATCTTTTCTGTTGTCATTTTAAGCCTTACATTATTTATTCCCACTTGGAACAGACCTAGTAAACAGTATTTAAAAATTACTTTATGTTCCTATATGAGACCTCCCAATGTTTCTGGACCTGTGAAGCAACAGAGAGAGATATCTGCCAAAAAACCTCCCTCAAACCAGGAAGCATTAGGAAAAAGTCTCAGGAAAGCCTAATCCTTCAGTATTTGTAATTCACAAAAGTTTGGCTGAGTCTCTGAGAGTCTGAATGCTTATGTGAATTGGAATCACTGATTTTTTAAAATTCAGTCCTCCCTCAGAAGCATTTGAAACACTCTTGTCTTGCCACTCAGGTGAAAATGAAATAAGCTTTATGCCCCCACTGCCACTGAAGGCACGCCTACAGCACAGATGGGCTCCTAGCTGGCATGGGTGGTGACAGATCTCTTGACATGGACTTCAGGCTGCAGGGTCCCACCAGGGATCTCAGGTGTGTGCTCAGATCACTATCAAAGCCTGTACCAGTGTGTGTTCATGCCTCTTGCTGTAAACCCAGTGATTTCCACAGTAACTGTCCAAGTAACTCAAAAAAATGTGTCTCACCAGCAGGAAACCAGGTTTGTTGGGGTTTTGTTATGAAAGGCAAGGAGGACTGGGTCTTGGCAAAGTACTCTCTACTATCACTGTCCAGCTCTCCTTTCCAAGTGTGGTAAAGTTCTGGCAAAAATAAATATATAAATAAATAACTGAAGCAATCAAGACAAGGGAAGCAAGCAGAGGAGAAGGCTTTGCCCAACGGCAGGCTGAGAGGGGCTGATAATGAATGACTGATGATGATTACATGAAATTTTTTTACTTCCTGCAAAAATGATAGGTACTAGCCAAGTCAGCCCCACAGTGCCAGAGTGCTGCAAAGCCAGGCTGGGAAGCCAGCTCAACATCAGACCTCTGCTTCCTCAGCAGCATCCAGCTTCAGGTGGTGAGCTGCCCCGGGCACCCACAGGGCACTTTGCAGGCAGCATCTCCTGGGCCACCGCCCTGGGCAGCACGACCCCTCAGCAGGAGCAGTCAAGGGAAAAGAATGGCAGGGGGATGAATTTAGAAGGGGAAGGGGAGGAGGAGAAACCTATGTAACAAAAGTCCTTATGATTAATGGATTGGAGAGGAAAGGAAAGTTTACATATGCACTTGGAGAGGAGGAAAGGATGTTCACAACCTTCCTCTATGACAAATGCAGGTGAAAAACAGGGACGAAAGAGCTATTAATCAGTGGTACAAACAGACGGGTTTTTTTCCCCTCAGGAGATGCTGGTCCAGGTAAACTGCTTGTAGTGGTTGTTTCCAGCTTGCTCTTTACAGAGGGCTGCTCAGCAGACCCTACTGCTGCCTGCAATGAGCCAGTGCCCTTTAAGCCCAGCTCCTCCTTCATCTCCTCGCACAAAGTGGAAAAGAGTTCTAAAGACAGCATATGAGTAAAAACCTTCCTCTTCATGTTTCAGCCACTGTTGTTATTCACAGCGCACCTTACAAGCATGGCGACCTGCCAGTCAAACAAATACCACTCTACCGAGTCCCCTAAACAGCCATCTGATCCTTTTCTAACTGTTGTTTAGAGTTGTTTAGGGGTGCCCACGGAGTGATGATTAACAGCCCCAGGCGCTGTGCAAGCACTTGGAATATGCATTTCTTACTAGTAGGGACATTTTTTCCTTCATATTTTTATTGGTTGTGTTTTATTAGTCACATTGCTCTTCAGCCTCCCTGCAGCATTGGCAGCAATGCCATTAGCTCGAGATGAAGGTGCATGTCCTCCCTTCATGGCTGAGGTGAGGTACCACAATAAAAGCAATATCAATAAACACTACATTGCAGAAAATTAATAAGCAGTGTACTGATGAATTGTTGGCAGCCAGTAGTGACTACAGAATAGGTAACACACTTAATATGAAGTCATTTCTTGTTTTGGTTGCTAAGAAAGTATTTAGGAGTCTTGATAGCATGTAGTAAAACAGACTGGAGAAGGTATACAAATATTAAGTGAAGTCCAAACACATTAATTACTTAGTAAGTGCTTGTAATTATCTGACAAGAGCACCTTGCTTGATCTGACATATGTAGTGTTACTCCCTTGCACCAGCCACAAGAAACATCGTGGAAACATTGATGCTGTGTGATAAAATATCCCTTACTCTCACCCCACTATCTCAGCAATCCACACAGCAGGGCAAAGCCTCACAGCATCCCATATGCCAGTCTGTACCCATTTTACAAGTGGAGAAGCAGAGACCCCTGGAAGGTCTCAATCTATACACTGAAGTGAAAAAGAAAAGCATGATCATGCACCAAGACTCTCACACAAGAATAAGGACATCCGGCTTTTAATTCTTGGCTTTCTCTGGATCCTCATCTTTCCACATGTAAAGTAAGGATTATAGTACAACATATACACATCGGTCCCACACGGTGATGATTAAAGTTTCACCCACCTAAAAGGTACTTCCATGTCACTACTATCACAGTTTAATAGTAAGCCATGAACATCACTGCCTACAGGCGTGCAGTCTCAGGTGGTAAATTCTTTAGGGGTGAGGACACCCTTTCCTTATGTGCAGGTACTGGACAGGTGTGATTTTGATAGGTATTTCTAGGTGCTGCTGCAATCCAGCCAACAAAGAGCATGAGCACACTCAAGGCAATCTCCATGTTTCATAGCTGAGGTGGAAAAATGCAGATGATATTATACACCAGCAGCTACTACAGTTAATTATTCTTTTCTGTTTTCTCCATTTCCAGAACTTTCTGGAAGGCTTCAGGGTTCACTCTTTTTGTTAAGTTGTTTAAAGGCATGAAGGAAGAAATTATGTGAAGGAAAGAAAAGAAGATTAACATGTTTCCAAGTATGCTATTAAAAAAACCCAAACCAACAAAGCAACACACCACAAAATCACCTGATCCCTACCAGAACTTCACTGACTAAATTGTTAAATGAGGGGGGGAATCCTGTATAACATCCCATCCAGATGGTAGTTCCAGTGCTCTGTGGTCAGCCTGTTTATTAATGAACATCTGTTTTCCTTACAAAACAGGGTGGACTTTCTTCTATAAATTCTCCTTTCACATATTTCTTAGAAATTGACATTAGGAGTTATTCACTGTCACATAGATAAGCTAAATTTATTTTTAATTTTAGAAACTGCATATTAATTATAGCATTTCTGTCACTCACTGGATTATTGATTAATTCATTGCTAAAACATATAGCTAGTTGAATACTGAAAAACCAAAAAATATTACTTTGTCTTTGAAGATACTTGGCTCCAGTCCCATTAGTTGTCCTTTCCTTTTAGCTTTCTGCACAACTGGATGAATTCTGCTGGTAAAGATGACAATGGACATCAAACTTCAAAGGATCTCACATAATGCTAGAGTTCCCTAAAATAATCAATGAATTTGAGCACATCACTGTCTGGTCATGGATACTTTATGAGTAGAAAAATGGCTTTATTGTAATTCAAGGTAAATTTCTTCTTAGTTCTAACCATATCCTACCATTTACTGAATGTTATACATTGAATTACATAGAAAGACTGAGATTTAAAAATCTAAGAGTCAATTAAAATTTGGAGACAGACCAGAGTTATAACTACAGCACCATATGTAGGGCAATATTTTAATTACAAATGAGAACGTGATGGAAGATTTCAGTCCAGTCCCAGGATTTTAAAACACCAAAACCAAAAGACATTGAAAGGGAATGTTTGGACACAAACTTTTTAAAAGGTTTAGATTTAAATTTAAAAAGATTTCATTGTCTATTAATGATATGCACCTTCTGAGAATATAAGGATCTGGAAACTTGTCTAGAACTTTTTTTCTTCAGTACCATGGCTCTTTTAACCTCTGGTGCAGAACAATCATACTATTACAATATCTTTCCTTTTGTGCTCTGACACTACTTTAAGAAAGCAACAGGCTTGGAGCTAGTATACCTGGTTAAGGAGAAGTTTCAAAGCCATAGAAAAGTGATTTTTATTTAATTTTTTTTTAAACAGAAGAATGTCAAGGCTTTGAAGTTGTAAGGAATATATATGTGTGTGTGTGTACAAGCATGTCTTTGTTTCTATGTTCCTCCTGATATCCAAGGTACACGACTTATCTACAATTCAATGCTGTGATATCATTATGACATGAAAGGTCAAAAAAATGTGAATAAATGCTGTATTACTTGTCTACTGGAAGCCAAAATACCAAGGGCAGTGAAACTGTGCTACTCAGAAACCATGGCTCCTTGCTAGTTTCAAATTATGCAGCACAGCTACCATCAAACTCAGCATTTCACCTCCCTCGGAGTGGTAAGCGTTTCAGTTTAAAAAAAAATTAAAATGAACAAAATAAACAAAAACCCCCAAGCAACCAAATGCAGGAGACAAAAGCCAGACAAAAACATGTGGTTAAATTGTTACAATGTCTGGGTCATCCATCCTACAATCTGCTCCTCTGGAGAGAGCGAGGACGGACATTCCCAGAGGAAACAGGGCAAAGCAGAACAATACTGAGCTCAGAGAGGAGACCTTTGGAAGGTGGTTTTAGCTTTTAACAAGTGAGGAGGTGGCTCTGTTTTCCTGATCGCTTTCTGTCACAGGTAACCAGGTTGCCCGGGCAGGAGTCAGCTGACCTCACACAGGCCAGCGCCTCACACAAGGCACTGACTCAGGTGAGGATGTAGCAGAAAGCCCCCACGGGCTCAGACACTGAGCAAGCCCCAGGTACCCCGCAGTGGCCGCTGGGCAGCTCCCACGTGCCCCATGCAGTTGCCATCCGTTCCTGCCCTCTCCTCTCACTTCAGAGGATTGCTCAGTCCAACAACGAGCTGCTCAGCAGCGGACAAGAGCTCTGCCTCTGGTGTGAAGTTGTTGCCAGAACAGTTTTGGCATCCAGTCCGAAGTTTAAATAAGCACTTAGAGATCCAAACGCCCCAACCTACACCCACAGAGACTTCAGGAAGCAACATTAAGCCTTGGACGGCTTTTATCTACAAACCATGAGCACAAAGGAGGTTTAAAATATCTGCCCTTAAATGTTTCTAAAACTGCAAGTGTAAAACCACACAGCAACATCCTCCTAGAGGAAGGCTTGCAGCCGAGTCATGGAGCAGAAACTGCTCTCGGGTCTGTTCCAAGTCCATTACAGATGACACAAGTCGTATCATTTTTCTGTGCCTCGCTGCCACTCTTGGACTCTGCTGTTCACGCAGTGAGCAGGTTCCAGAAGGAATCATCTCTGGCTGTGTCTGCGTTGCTTTTAGTTCAGTGGAGCTCAGCTGAGGCAGTATTGTAACTAAACGTTTCTCTGCTGCAGCAGCAAATCTCTAATTATAAGCTTAATTGAATGGCCTCAAAAAAGGGGGCAGAGCATCATCTCCTATGCATATCCATTTAGTAAAAATGGGACCAGGAGACGGAGTTGTTACTGCTTGCATCTTTCAGGAAAAAAGAAAATATTTCAGGATAAAATAATTCAGGATTTTCAGGGTCAGCTTGCGACACCCTTGCACTGCTCTGTATGGGAGATGTGCAATTTTAAGCCCCGAGGTTCTTTCAAAAATCCTGCCCTCAGTAGTTAAGACTGTTATCACCAATCAAGGGATCCCTTTCTAACCCTAGGGGAAGTCAGTGTGATCTACTGGATAACACAGCGGCCTGGAACTGCACAAATTTCCCTCTAATCCCAGCTCTGCTATTAGTTGACTGAGATGACCTTGAGTACATCATCTCACTCCACAAAGCTTTTATTCCCCGTATACAAAATGGAGACCCTGACAGTTACTTCATTTTTAAAGAACTTGAAGATCTACTGTCTTAGGTAACAGCCACATATTATCATTAATAACTCACACTCCTTATGCAATATTTGCTGTGCCAAAGATGGAAGTCATTCAATTTGCAGAACTGCCATTAATTGCTCTCTTGCTGTTAAAAAGGAAGAATAAGAGCTTGAAAAACTCTTGTGATAGGAGTAGTGGGGGCAAAATCAAGACCTGTTTTCATGTGAGGCTGCTTGAATTTATTATTGATGCAACTGCCTACAACAGAAAGAAGGTAGGCCTGGTGACCCAAGGAACTCTCTCCCCATACTCTTTCGGGAGTGTCCTAAATGCTCTTAAAAATGATAGATCTCTTTTCAATTCCTCAATCACCAAGTCTCTATTTAAGCTGAAAAATATTTTGACCCTCTGCTCAATTTCAGTATTCTTACTCACAGTAGTGTAATGCATTTTAATTAAAAGTAGACTTTAAGATTTTTTTTTTTCCTCTTTACTGGTACCTTGAAATTACAAGGTACTAAGAAGATGCAAAAGAAAGTAGGCTACTTGTGGGGGGTGGAGGGTGGTTAAAAGAAGAAGGTTTAAAAAAGAAGAAACTCTTGTTTGTACAAAACAAATGTTTGATAAGTAAGTTGCAAGCACTTCTCTTTATTCCATAATTATAAGTGAAATATTCTTTAATGTGTAGTAATAACATTCAAGCTATGTTATTTTGCAACTAATAATAATATGCAACAGCATGGGGCACAATAGCTAAGAAAGTTTTTCCAGCTTAATATATTGCCCACCTGTCTTATTTTCCAGTGCCTTGGCTTTTCAATCCACCCTTTATGCTGGAAAACTGAGACTTCAGTGGAACAGTAGTTAGTTACCTTTTTAAGGAAAGAGTTTGAAGCAAGACTGCTGAGTAGCTCAAATCATTCCCATACAGAGCAGTGTATAATAGATTTCTTTTTCTTGTTTGTTTGTGTCAAACAGAAAAGCTGGAGATGTGACTGAATCCTTTAGTCCTGAAAAGCCTTAAGTTCTTTCCAAACTTCACAATGTTATGCAAACAAGGGGGGGGTGGAGGGGAAACTGACAGAAAAAAGCAGAGGTCATCGAGACCCAGCAATGTGCATCAATTTTGCTGGCAAATGAAGGAATAAATTTATCATTGCAAAGGCTGCATTAGTTACTGTAGACACGCACCACTTCCAAGATTTCTCGAGGGGTGAGAATATTGCGTACCAGAGCCAGCTTCTCCATTAGGCTTTTAACCGCAATGCTTCCTTGTTTTCCCAACGAGGAGTTAGATTTAGAAGCATAAGGAGGGGAAGCGAGCACACACAAAAACCACCAACCCTCTAGCTAAATTAAACTAAAACCTAGGTGAAGCCTCAGTGGGAAGCCTGCTGCACAAATTGGATCTCAAAAATGCAGAAAAAAATTAATTATGTGATGCACAGCAATGAAGTAAGCAACACCTTGAAGTTAACCTGGGCAGAGCTATTGATTCAGCAAAAAAATAAGCACTTTGCTTCACCCTCTCTGTTGTTCTAATGTTAGTTTGGACTGTTGCCTGACCATTTCCAGCTAGCGTTTAGTTCATTTGCAGCTGTTCTAAATGCGCACTCTTCCCCAACGGTTCAGGCAAAAACTGATCCCATCTGAGTTAATACGTTGGTTTTGGGGAAAATACTGCGTGTGCAAAAAAAAAAGACCTTGCTGTAAACACAGCAGAACAGATCTTGCCACCCGCCTGGAGCTCTAAAGCGGATGGTTCTCCAGGCCGCTAGGGAAGCAGAGGGAATCGCTCAAGCAGTTTTGCCTACCTCTGCTCCAACTGTGTCAGTAAATCACTAGGAACTGATGAGCTTTCTTTTACCCAGAGAAGTCCCATATTGTCTCATCCTACAAAGCTTTCTGCCATCTCCACTTTTACGTGCTGTGTAAATGGGAATCCTGTCTAGAAAGATGACTTGGGCTCTGCATACGAGCGATGCAGGGAGCGCTCAGCCTACCCAAGTGCAGTAGCGCACTTTCACTTGACACAGCTGCTGTTAGTCTGTTCTGCAGCCTGAGAGGGCCTTCTGAACAGCACTGCCCACCTTGCTGCTCAGAAACACTTTGAGAGCTACAGCTTTGGTCAAGAAAAGCTTTGTTCCAGATCCACTGTACTGATCACAACCAGCACCTAACTCTCGGTGTAGCTCTGCACTGAGGACCTAGTACGCTAGTCCATGCTACTACACATGGTGCTGCGGTCATACTGCATCTTTATTCAGCCACGGTCATGCCTCCTGCTTGCCTTTCTGTGCCACCTTCCAGTAAGTGGCACTGCCTTAAGTACTGATCTTGAGCTTTGAATCCCTTAATAATTTGGATATGAGCCATATTTAGCAACAACTTCCTCCTAGGGACATTTTTGGTGTAATTGTCTTGACTGATGGTCACCTGAATTACCTGGGAGCAAGCTCAGCCACAGGACAATTCACGTGAGGGCTTCTTGGTGCCAGATTTTTTATTTCCCTCCTTGGTTTCGCAGAGCCAAGATTTATTGACCTTCAGGCGATGCTGCAAAACCTTGCTGTTGTTCTTGGCTTTTCCCAAGGAGGCTACAGAGGCAGACTGAGACCCTATGGAACTTTCTTGTGAAGTGCTTTTTCAGATGCTGAGCTATTAAAGTCTCTGTACTTCCTAATGATTGCTGTTATGCCTGAAGTTTCAGTCAACTGCCTTTATATAAACCAAAAATAATCAATCAATATATTGTTATTTATAGACAATGATAAAATCCCATTATTTGTTGGTGGCTTATCTTTTTACTTCAGCTTTCACTGTTTTACAGGAACATGAAGGAAATCAAGACACATTTGAAAGAAAAAATTTACCTTTTGCTTTTTATTTGGCAGACTAGTCAGGACCAAAACATTACAGGTATTACATTCTAATCAACTTCAGGTAAGAGCTTCTAATCAACTTTTATTTTTTACTGTCCTCTACTTTGCAACAATGAAGACAAAGTAAAATTTTCCACTCTCTTAGTTAGGAAGAAAGAAACTTTGTCGCAGAATGAAAACAAGGACCTTCCCACCAGCAGTGCAGAGTCCTTTCAGCTGACTCACACAACAGGCCTGGAAGAGCATGATCTCACTTTGCAGAAGGTCTGAACAGTTGACATCTGGTGGAATGGAGTGTGTCAACAACACTAAGGCATTATTCTTTACAATAGGAAAAAAAGTTACAGTCAGGATGCTGGGATGAGGATACAGGACTCCAGGTATGGTGGTGCGTGATTCCACATTAAGAGGAAACAAAACCATAGCTGATTCTCTGAAAAGTTTTCCTAGGAATAAAGCCTGTTAGACTGTGAAATAGTTTTAGACAGGGAGAGTCTGGGGTGGGGGGGGTTGGGGAGAAAGTAGCCCAAAACCCCATGAAGCCCACTAAAGACTGGTCTGGATTCACAAAAGGGGTTAGACTCAGCATGATAAACTTTAGCTTTGTCATTTTTGCCATCCCCCTTGACCCATAATGGAAATGCCAGCAATGGGTCAGGTGCCAGCAGTCAGCTACAGAGGGAATTCAAAGAAGATGGCATGGTCCACAAAAAAGCCTAAGACAGTTCAGGTGAATTCTGAGCACAAGCAAAAGAACTGACCTAAGACCTGCTCATCAAACAAAATTAAAGGGTTGAGTCTATACTGAAAGCTTAGCATTTCTCCCCCCTTGGGATATGGAGCCATATAGAATTCCCCAGATGTCCAAGAAATAAGTAAGAAATCAAGCTTCAAATCCTTCACCAGAGTGAAGTCTGCCTCTCCCACATCCTAGCTGGCTTTTCTAAACAGCCTATATTAATTGAGTTATACGAAGAATAATTACCTCCATATTATGTTTTCTGAGCAGCATAATGTATTCAAAGCATGCCTACCATATTAAATCCTAGCTGCAGTGTGTGAGTCCTACTAGGTCTTAAGCACAGGACAAGCTCAAAGTGCTTTCACATTATGAAACCGGCTGATTTTGCATACAGGACAGAAATAATATCCTAAAATCTACATAACGAATTTGAGGGTGTCTCTAGCATCCAACGAGAGTTCTGAAGTTTAAAATGCCAGACATGAGTAACTAAAGAGATATTTAGTCACACTGCTTCTCGCCCTCCCCAAGTCATGATGATAGCAAATCAAAGAGTAAATCCCCAAAACAGAATTGCTTTCCTGGCTTGTACTTTCAATTTCAGCATTTGACCTGGGATTATCTGTACTAGGAAATTTTCCTTTCCTAAAAAGCTCTCTACACCTATGAGTCAACTGTGACCCTCTGTCCTTCTGAATACCAAACTCTCTGACCATGCCAAACATCATGACCGTGAGCACCCTTTGAACTTGAGTTTCTCCAGCTTGGTAATTTCAGCTCCAGAGGGGAAGCAAACTGCCAGGAACAAAGAAACTAATTTTCCCATCCTTGGTTTACTGATCAACACAGGACTTTTCTAAAATGCATTGCTTCTTAGAACTGGCTTGAGACCTGGAGCAGAAGTACATTGCAGGACATCAAACATGAACTGGACTAAGAGAAAAACAAGCATACAACCAATGAAAACCTTGATGGTCTTAATATGCGATAGTACATCATTATGATTTCAGGTAGCCAGTTCAATTAAATACTGTTAAGTGCTTTAGTGACAAAAAACCCCAGAAAAGTTAGTCAAAGTTGTCATTGACTTCAATGCCTATTTTTAACACACTCAGTCCCTAGGTGCCACTAAGTTGTTGCAGGTTAATTAATGACTGCATAAATGTAAAGAGCTTTACATTTCCTTTCATTTAGGGAACACAGACTACATCTCAAGGAAAACAGAAAGCTCATCAACCTGAGTTATCCAAAATGATTCAGAGCAAAATATAGACACTAAGACAAAGCCCATCATTAATATAGTAGGGCAAGGACATTGAGTATGACTTTGTTCAGAAAGGGAGGCATACCATTCCCAGTGAATAAGGTTAATCATTTCTCTAGGCCTTTTTTTTCTCTGCACGAGTTACCTGTTAAGTCCCAGTTGCTTCAAGTTTGTTTAATGTAGCCCTTGGACTCTTCATAAACATATGGCACAGATATTAATGAGTCACTGTTGCCCCAATGTAATTGGTCATCTAACCAAATGGCTCTGTTTGCATTCCTTGATTGGATTACCTCATTTTCTTTACAGAAGTGTCTAAAAATTGATTGTAGCTTGGTTTCTTTCAGGAGGTTGTTTCATTACCAATACCACCTTCTCCCAAACTAAATACCCCAACTCTTCATCCTTACAATGATTTTTTAACCCTTGTGTTCCTGTGTAACAAGCTTATTCTGTGTCCCCAGTTTTAATTATCAACCTATGATAATGAGCATTGCTATGGTAGCTTTAGCCTAAATGGCTCTTGTGAAGGTTCTCTGCACACTTATGAATAACCCTTTTTCCTTCCATAACTTCAGTTGCTCAGCTAAATATTCACAAACAAGAGACAAGAAGAAATTTAAAATGCCAGTAAAACAAGTATGATTTTTAATTTTTTTTATATATTCATCCTCCTGGAGGCAAAAGAAACCCCTAGCATCTATAAAGATCTGAACCCCACATGACAACAACCATTTCTCCTAGAGTTAAATGCTAATACTTCTAGATAAACAGAACTTATTCATAATAACACCATCTGTGGGATTCTGATAATGTTGGGGGAGGAGATTAATTTATCTTGCATTTTAAATAGAGATGGCCGTTGGCATCAAAATCCAGATCTAGCTTTTAGCCACCCAGTTATCAGGGAATTTCACATTCAGGGTACTGCATCCTTCACCAGAATGTCTCCATAGTACCAATGGACAAGCACTATGAGGTGTCATAATGGTAGAACAGATCAGTGTCTCCTTCTCCCCAAAGCAGGCAGCATGCCCATGTAGAGCACAATGCAGAATTCCCCCAGTAATGAAAAGACCTAGGTGTTAGGACTGAATTTGATTTCTGTGTTTTTAATTAGCACATCATGTGACTTAAGATCTCAACATTTTTTGTGGTCAGCTGAGATTTTTACTGTACTTTGTTTTTCCAGAGAAACAGTATGCAGCTGCACTTCTGCACAGAGGCTCCAGACTCAGCTAATCTCCACTAACAAGGCTCTCTAATTCAGACATAGCATGTCCCACCCCAAACCTTTTGCTATGCCCCTTCTCTTTCCTCATTTTAGTTACAAATGCTTGTACAGCATTACGAAAGGAGTCAGTATGAGACACTGTACTGCATTCTCTCTTGCTCAATACTAAAGTCCTCTATCTTCAAACAAGGCAAAGGTGACCTGGTAATTAAGTGTCCCACATAACGCTGTGGAGACACCAGTTCAGTGACACCCTCTAGGCTTCACAGCAGTGCCCAATGGGGAAAGGAAAGGAATTCTGAGTCTTTAGATCCTAAGTCCTCCTCTCTTTCACATGCCTACTCCTTTACACACCTGAACAGTGACCGTAGATGGTATATCTGATTAAAGAGATCTGAAATACCATAAAAATACATGAAACAGATAAAATCTGCTTCCAACTACAGCAGTTTTTAGTTCAAAGTTACTTAATGGACAGAAAGAAAGAAAACACAGGGTGATCCCCCCCTTATGAAAACAAAAATCAGTCTTGCTAAGTCAAGTCTAAAAAAAGTCAGTTATCATATACCAGCCTTTCCTTCCCATGACCTTTTAATTCATACACTACATCCCTACCACAGCCCTTTTGATAAGAGAACTCAGATTCAACCTGTAAAGGCAGGGAAACAATGGCACACTTCTGTAACGAATGTCTACATACAAACACCATCGAATGAACAACGGGGCATCGAGAACCCAAATTCTGGCATTTGCTAACTTTTGAGTATTAAAGTTGTAAGCAAATATTCTTTTAATGTTTTTTCACATCATGCCTAGGGTTTCCAGGTGTGAAAACAATGCTTCTATAAGTAAGTTGCTTACAGTTCTTTACATCCATCTCTTTGTTGGACAAGAAGGTTGCAGAGGAAAAAATGGCTTTTACACTTGCCAGACAGGACACTGTACACTTATATATATAATGCATGCTTTGAAAACATAGCCAAGCTAATTTATGTACTGGAAGCAACATAAGTGTGTTAGTGCCGCCAGCACCATCAAGGTGAATTTGCTCCCAGGTGTCTGAACCTCGCTCAGGAATCTCCCCACAGCACTCCACACAGACATACTGTACAGATACACACACACTTTCTGCGGCATGCTGTAAGGTGTCTGAGGAGCAAAGCTGGTAAATAGATGTGCTGCTGCAAGAGGAGAGATTGAAAGACACTTGAGAAAGGCTCTGATGCATGTGAGGCAGTATCACGTATGTGTGAGCACTATGTGTGAACCTGATACGTGTCAGGCAGCATCATGTAAGCAGCAGTGGGTCTGTGCGCCTAAGGATTCTTCTCTAAACAGATAAATACATTCACGTATCCTGGCCACCCCACACCAGGCTCCCACTTGAGGTCTCAGAAAAAGCAGCAATGTAGGAGGGCAGGGACCAGCGCTGCCAAGGTGGCTGCAGAATAAATGAAGAGGATCTAAGAGAGCGGCGGCACTTCTGAGGGCAGTGAGAACCAGAGGCCTATATTTGTGCTCGGTTTTCTAAGAACTACTGCACTGTTGTGGCTTTACCTCCATTGAATGCATGGATCGGAAAGGGGTGACCACCCTGGCCTGATCCCCTCAGACGAGGGGAACAGGGTGCTGTGGGAGGGACCCCACCAGAGCTGCTCGCTCCCTCCGCCAGGACAGAAATCCACAGGAGGCTGCGGAGAGGTGAGAAATCACCCCCACAACACATTTCACCTGGCAGGCCGACATTGTTTATCAGCATAATAAAAAGTGCCAATACTTACCACCTGTCTAAAATATGCAGTAATAATAAACACAGTTATAGGGCATATTATGGTCAATGATGAGACATTAATTTATATCCCTGGAAGAAAGGAAGGAAGGCAGAGGCTGCGGTGCCTTATAGGGGGCAAAGCTCACTGTGGATGAGGCCGAGGCCTTTTCCTCTCTGATGAAAATGAACGGAAAATTGCATTGATTTTTTTTTTGTGGGCTTTTTTTTTTCAGTTTTAAAATAATATCCCTGTTTATATGATCAAGTTACAGAAACAAACGGCCAGGATATTACCTTTCCGTTCCTATGTCAGCTGGTAATATCTGCATGAGAGTGCGTGTTGATTTTATACAGCATTAAAGATAAATTGATTCAGGTGTGTGCATGGAGGAGGGGCAGGTGTCCACCAATGTCAGGACTCCCTGGGGGCTGGGACTGGTGGGGGCTCTCCATGGGGGTTCCATCAGGGCAAGTCCTGGCAGCCAGGGCCTGTTCCATGCCCCCAGTCAAAAGCCAGCAGCTGAAGGGGCAGCAGGGCAGCCCCAGCTCTGGGCAACGCACACATGCCTGGGGATAAGCTTGAGGCCAGGCCAGGGCACAGGCCCATGGGGGTCCTTGCTCAGGGGCCCACAGACAGGCAGAGGAGGGCTCTGGGGAGCTGGAGACAGGCCCTGCTGTAACATTGCTGGGGGAAGGAGCTGATGACCCTGGGGGGGGCTGAGATGGGGTCCTGGGCCATGTGTAGATGGGGAAACCCCAGGGGGTCAGAAAGGGCCAGGCAAGGCTGTGGGCCCTCAGGGCAGTGGCAGCCAAAACCAAATGCCAACATGAAGGACTACCTCACAAGTCTCTGACTCATTGACTGAGGTTTTCCCTTCTGCCCCTGACGCCAGCTCTGAACTGGAGTTTTTATGTGGTTCTTCTTGCTTTGGGCTGCGTCCCCCATGGAGAGTGAGAAGTCATCCATGATCTCCATTGCCACCAGCTCTGTCCTTCCAGCAAAGGAGGGGAAGTTGCAGAAGTGCAGGGCGCTCTCAGTGTCACCTAAAACCCAAGTAAAGCTTGGTTACTTCAAATTTTGCGGGTGCAGGCTCACTGCCATGTAAAAATATATAAATTCTCTGTGCACAGAAGCATTTTTACCTACCAAAGCCAGATAATCACCTTCCTCCCATAAATAAGAGCTTTGTGAGTACCACTGCATGGTAAAAACTAAATGTGGCTGGTTTAAGTGATGTATTTTAACAAATTTATACTATTTTTATAATTTGGAAAGGCAAAAACTCTTTCAGAGCATGATTTCACTTTTTTTTGGGGGGGGGGTGGTTCTGCAGTTTATACAGAAACTTGCTGTGGTCAGTCAGGCCACCCATGTTGATAACGTCGCAAACATCACCAATTATCTGCATAACACGGAGAACTTCCACTGTGTTTTGCCTTTGGGTTAACATCATCTGTAAAAACACTGTCATTTGAAAAGGCCAGACTATGCATAGAGTGGTAAGGGCTAGCACCAAGTCGCTCAACAACTGCATGTTTTTCTATATTATCGTACCAGTTAAGAACATAGTTGGCTGGGAGTTTTTCAACAAAAGACTTATTTGTGGCCATGAAATTTCAGTTAGCTCAAACTTAATTTAACGTCGTGGCCATCAATGTGGTTCACTATTGTATGACACAAGAGCACATCATTGGAAATAATCATGAGCTTAACTCTAGTGAAAAAGTTGGGCATCTTCCTACCAGCTTCTTACAGATGGTCCTCTGCCTATAACTTTAGACGTTAGATGAAAGGGAGGGGAGAGGTAGCCCTATACTTAGAAACATGGTTATGTACAGCAGTAACAGTACACTCCCATGCTTATGTGTGGGATCACCTAGGATAAAACTGGGGTTTCACTTGCCTTGTCTTGCAGTGCAGCTGGGAGGAGAAGGCAGGTGGAGAAGCACACCTTCTCTGATTTGCTGCCCTGCTGCTGGAAGACAAAGATGGAGTCCGAGTTCTCAGACATGGTAAGGAGGAGGAAAACCAACAAAAGGAAAAGGTCCTGCTGAGTGAAAGGCAGACCTCCTTGGCCACCTGCAGGGTGAGCAGAGAGGCAGCTACTGCATCTAAAGAAGTGGAGATGCACTAAGGGCTGGCTTAACCGTTTTGTCACGTTTCCAGGGTCACACAGATTAATGGTCGGGTTCCTAACCATGTTTTGGCTAACTCATTCATTTGTAGATTTTTCAACTTACATTCAAATATCTGTGACCAGATAAAAATCTTGCTGCAGCTTCTGACTCCAGAATGTTAATTAGCACATTAAAACACAATTGAAAGTCTGAGGAGATAACCCACCCCACCACCACCTACTTCCCCCCCTACCCCGAGATGTTGCTGTTTAAATGTAAACCCAAATTTTACTGATGCCATTGGGAAAAGATTGGGAGCTTTCTGTTTGCCTTCAGCTTTTGGGTCAGAAGTACTTTTACCACAGAGGACACTAGAGAGCAAAGAAGCAGGAAAACAATTATTTTCCTGTCTGATTATTTGGGGCAGTGATTAAACTCATTCATCACTTGCCTGTACATTTGTACCATCTTTCCATGGCGTAATATGCGGATTCCCCCTTGCAAATGAAATAACAGTCTCACTGGTTGGTGAATTTGAGGGCAAATGAGTTCTAGAAATCCCACTCAGAAATTTTCTTGGCATGCCACATGAAGTCAAATGCAAGATTCCCCGCTGCCCCCCTTACTTCAGTTGTCTCAAGAATTATTTAGAACCATCCTCATTGCCTACCAAACATCTACGCTCTTTCTCTCTCACACACGTACACACACGCACCCCCACGCTGCCGCACTGGTGTGTGCATACATCTCTCCAGCTGTGTCCTGGAGGTTCCCGGGAGCCTGAAGGGAATGCTCATGAAACATGACTTTCACAGATTCTCGGTCCATCTGGAACACTAGGGCAGCATATGGCAGGGCAGCACAGTAACTGTTTGTGGACATGCCAGACTCTTTTTGCCTTGTGTATTACCTGATTAAGGTAAGAGAAGATGTGCCGATATAAGCCTCTTTCTCCCACGTTAATGTTCTCCAATTTTATTTTTCAATTTAAAAAGAAAGGAGGTTTCGGCTAACCCTGTAGGGAAAGTGTTCCCCGAAAGGTACGAGAATGCTCACATAAACACACCGTAGCTGATACAATTATGCTGGCTTAGCCATAGACAGAGATAAAAAGAGAAAGGTGTGCAAGGGAAGAATGTTTTTTAATATAAATTGTAGGGTTATCCCTGGGGCTGGAGAAAAAGGTACCGTTAAAAAAAAAAAAAAAAAGAAAAAAAAAGATTAGGAAATAATAACTAAAGCTGCATGCTTTATTACTTCAGGTAAAAATATCTTATGAATAATATAATCATTGTCTCTGGTTATTGGGTATGAAAAAGATAAGTGTAATCAGTGTACTGTGATACAGGAACATTAACACTTTCACATTGACTGGATACAGACTTAGAAATGAGTTAAGAATCACTGGGTCATCTAAGTGGAGGATTATTCTACACACAGGCCCCTAGGTCAATTTAAATTATTTAATTTATCTCAGTGACCGCAGGGGCCTAACCATCCTTGTGCCTGCATTTTTATCTTGCAGTCCTGTTAGCATAGGTTTAATTCTCAGGGATCAGAAAGGCTATGGTAACAAGGCAGTATACCAAAATGCAGGCTCCGGCTCTTGTAGGGTTAATAATAGAACCACAAAGAGAAATGACTCAAATTATACCAAGGACGTTTTATTACCCAGCAGCCTTAATCAGTTTGGGATTTTTTTACACATTATTATACCAAGGGTCCTTCCAGTGCTCATTGGTTTGTTACAAGCATTAAAAGAGAGGACGATGCATTACAATTAATTCCATGTCTTACCCTGCACCTCACTATTTTCTTTGAGCAGAGTTGGGAAGAAGCCGACAGTGCAGCCTACACCACTGCTGAAAGCTGTCCACAAATGACGTGGAAACAAGGTGAAATGAGTTTACCAGAATGCTACTTTTTCCCTCACTTCTTTCACAGACAGTTCAGACCACTGTAGTCATTTACCCACAGACTGCAGTCATTGCCGAGTCATGCAGGGTTTTTGTGGCCCGCCATTCAGCCCCGTGATCACCAGGTGGCTTCACTACCTGTAATCACCAGGCTGGCATCACTAAGGGGTCAGTGTGTGTAATATTCTCACTGTCATATGTTGGAGCAGTGAAAATTTACCACTTTGGCTCTTTCCTTTAAGATTTTAAGATAACTGCTAATTAATAGCATTTCTCTAGAAGATTCAGCTCTGGTGGTTTTCTGGCAAAGAGAAAGAACAGTAGGGCCAAAAGAAAGACACCAAAGCACTGATGAGAGAAATCACAGAGAGTTAGTGGCTATAGTCTGTACTGAATTATTGAAAAATACAGTCATGCTTCAATTTGAATTTGAATTAAATCAGCTACACAGCCAACTGTAAAGATCATCTTGATCCCACAGACAGAAAAGATGAAAAGCTTCAAATAAGGTACAGCCCTGCTGAAGAAAACAAATGAACACACCCATGGATTGATACAATATGCAGCCAGGCTGTGAAATTCCCAATGGCCTTGTGCTCTTATTTTCTGGGAAGTTAGGAAATCATGTTATCCATTTAGTCATACTCTACAATGGATCAATAGGTTTAAGCTTCTCATTGGTTTCATTTTTGATGTGAAGCTGATATTCTCATAGATATAAAGGTATTTCCCCTTGTGTGGTGCTCTTTAAGCAAGCAGATGGTAGGACATTGCCACATCTCTTCTATCCCTTCAGCTGTGAAAAGCTTCAGCTGAAATAATCACAGTTTAGTGACAAAAAAATTAAAAAAAAAAAAGAAGGAGAAATTACCTGCACTGCACATCTTCCAAGGATGGTACTTAAGAATGAAATGCACAATGAAGAGCTGACAGCTACCAGGCCTCCTTATGTGAAGCATTATACACCCAGTTTGGACCTCAGCAGCAGCTAAGCAAACACCTTCCAAGGCAGTGTTGAACATGCTGCCGAAGTTTTCCTATCGGGTAGGATTCCAACCTTGGTACACATTGATTTGCAGCTCCAAAAATGAAACTAGGCCCAGAGAGGCAAGTTGGCTCTTTAACCTCTTGTTTTTCCCTTATCCAACTTCCATTATTTTAGTTCACTTTAAATTCTAAGCATAATAATATCCCAAACATGAAAGATAATTTACTTGAAACATCCAACGTTTCCCTATTTGCTGCCTGGAAATCTGCACTAGCTCAAGGTTCTCCGTTAAGTGAATCTCAGCCTTGGATTGCTCAAAGCAAATTCACAAGGAGTTTCCTCTCGGGGCACCAGAGACATTCAGATCTGGATAAAGTTTCTGCAACTTGAAGCCACGGCAAAGTTTCAGAATTGGTTACAAATATGTCATGCAAAACCAAAAACAAAGCAACAAAATCACTGACTTGGTTCTGGCCTAAGAGAAGAAATGGGTTGTGTTTGGTTTTGTTGTTGTTGTGTTTGTGTTTTTTTCACTGAGAAATCAACCTTGACTTTATGCCCAAAGCTAGTATTTCTCCCCTCTTGCAGCTTAGCCTAAGCTACCTTCAGTGGTTTCATATAGCATATTCTTTTTAGCAAGCCAACCTTTTCCACCTGTGTCAGAAAGAGGACCATTCTAGACTCCCTGTAAAAACCTGTTTACATGCAGATTTACGCAGTCTGTAGGTAATGTTTCAGGGGAAACTCAAGGTGGAGGTTGTTGACTTTATATACACTGTCAAATGTGAACCTGAAATAATCGTTGTTCAGTGCTATTCAATGCAAGTTAATAAGAGCTATTTATTTAGAGCTTTTTTTTTCCTTTTAATTGGATATTCGCAGCAGCAACGATATTTTAAAATAAAAACAAGCTTTCATTTTGAAAGATTGCTTTTTCAGAATGTATTTGAATTTAAATGCTCTGAGAAGGGTCTACAAGATACTATACTTCAGTTAACCATGTAGAAGAAAACAAACAGATACTCCTGAAATGAAATGAGAGTTGCTAGAAACCAGAAAAAAATCAGAAGAATCTGGAGGGAAAAGCAGTTTAGGTAGAGAGTTGTGAGTCTTGAAACAAAATGCCATAGGCCAGTTGCAGAGCACTTTAGCTGAAAACCTTTGGGGCACCTACTGAAAATTATTTTCAATGCATCAGCAGGTCAAATATTCTTCCATTACTTCTCCAAGGTGCTCAAGACATGCAAGTTTTTGTATTTTCTGTTTTCTTTGAATTGGCCAACAGGCCTAGATACCCACAAGTGCAAAATTGCCTCTTCCAAAAACATTAGAAAGAAGTGTGGATTATTACCCCAATGCAGCAATGCCCCCCCGCCACAATCAGTATTTCCTTTTTATTGAGGAAATATTTTGTTTCCCTTCACTGAATACCTCTCTGGTGAAGCTTCAGCTTTACTCCTCTTATCCCTCAAATTAATGGAGGAAAGTGAAGTTTATAAACACACTGGAGCTCGTAACATTAGAAACACTTCCCTGTTTGCAGCTCCCCAAATGCACAGCCTCATTTGCTGCCCAATCAAACTCAGTAGTTGTAACAGTTACCTATGCAGGTCTTACTCTAGAGTTTAAAATTCCCCACCTACAATATATATAGTTAGTCTTAATAAATAAATGACTTGGACCATGCATTATATATCATTCAAATCCATGAGGACACAAATTATGTATAATACATTGGCTGTGTAATTTATTTATTAAGCAAAACGTGAATTTTCCATGCTTGTGTTTTGAGGCACAGTTTGTCACACGCAGCTAAATGATGTATTCTTATTAGTCCCACTCAATTACCAAGTCATCCCTCTGTGCACTGTATATTTGTTAATGATAGTGCCACAACGCTGCATCTACAATACCTGTGATTTTAGTGATTCATAACCACTCACTAAAACTGTGAAAATGATAAATTGACTGCTGTTGATTAAATGCCGCCAACAGTATGTTTCATATGTGCTTGTCGCAGTTAGGAGTTAAAGAAACAGCATTGCTCCAATCATTTAAATATCTAATTAAGCAGAACCCTGGCTAGATAGAAAAAGCTTGTTGAAATGAAATATCATTTAAAGGGAAAAAAAAAAGAAAAAAGAAAAAAAAACAACTATAGCACTGGTTTTTGCATGTGTGTACATAAAGTCTTTTCATCTCAACCCCACTGGTCATAAATATGTCATGAACAAAACAAGACCAAAAGATAAAAATTAAAAAGGCTGAAGAACTTGGAGTGAGGTCCTCCCAGACTCGCTGCACAGCTGCACATGGTCAATTTGATGGCTTTAGCTGATATCCGAGATTAGCCTGCAACAACAGTGAACTCCAGTAACATACAAGGCAGTCCTTGCTGACAGCCCTTAAGATTGGGGCACATAGACTGGAGAGATGATGGGGGAAGCGATATTCCAGTAAAGCAAATAGCACCTCTCAGCCTCCCACTGTAGGGAAAAATGTTTGCACATTTGTAGCAAAGGAATGGCAGAAGAAGGGGAAAATATCTCTTCAAACTTAGATTAATTATCTTTATTGCTTGGCTTAATGCTTTTTTTCTCCCTTTAGATTAATCCTGTATAGAGTCCTCGAGCTAATACTGGAAGCAAAGTGGAACAAGACCAAGAAAAGTGGATGTTTCTGTGCCAACAGTTTGACTCCTATCTGAGGATGCTGGAGTAGACAGAGTAATAAAAATAAAGACTTGCCAACTTATGGTCATCTTATTAAGATGAATTAGAAGGAGTTTTTTTCCCCCTTCCCTCATTCTGAATTTGGAGCTAATAGACACCAGAGTATATGAGGGGTTTCAGCCTCTTTTTTCTTTTTTTATTCCCAACCATTCTTCACAGGAGAAACACTTCCATATTTCTGTTCCTAAATAATGACTTTCACTTCAGATCACTTTGCACACTCTGTGGCCAGAAAGCTGCCCACTTCACAGGAGAAGCAGAGGGGGGAAATACCTGGTGCAAAGTCTGTATCTTCTACAGTCCATTGTACATTTTCTTTTTTAAACATACGAACTGTGCCAAGTCCAAAAATGCTTCACATTTTAAATCTGAAAAAAGCACTTATGTAAATATTTTAGACATGATGTTTCAAATCAGCTCCCACAGCAGAGTCTTACTAACATGGCATGTATGGTCCTTTTCATTTTGTTTTCTATAGGTATTCTCTCTCTACAGAATGTGTGTCCCCAGCATCACACATGACTTCCTGCTCCTATATCCCTGGACGACTCATCAGTGTTTTGTAGATGTACATAAATTAAGAGAAAAGGTAAGATATTTGTCTTTCCTATGAACTGCTTTCTACAAGGGGAGCAAATATTAATTGTGATAAAGAAAGCAGCTCCAGGCTGTGCACTGCTGCCATGGAGGGGACAGTAGTCTTTGAGGTGGCTAACACTATGGTTAAAGTGACGTGTCTAAATTAACAAAGAAAATAAGGGCAAAAATTGTAACTTACACTAGTACCTCTGAAATTTATACTAACACCATCTTTCCAGAGGAACAAACCATGCAATCCTCTTGTCAGTTAATGGATGTGTTAAAGTTACTTTGTCCCTAAAACATATTTTTATCTGTAGAACTGAAGGTGCATCTTCCTCTACCCTGTACACTTTCCCCTCGATTTTTCCCCTCCAGTCTACTATGCAGTGATATTGGATAAATCACTTACCTGAACTGTAGAAGCCAGAAATGAGACTTCTCTATGCAGCGTCCATCCTTGCCCCTCCATCAGTAGGAGTGGCTTTACCCAAAGGCCAGGAGTGGAATTTGTTGCTTCATGCTGGGAGTTACAACAGTATAAACTAGCCAGAAAGTGCAGCACACCAGCAAGGCCCTCATGCACCAGGATCCCTGTAACTCTGTAGCCATGCCTGCCTAAAACAAGCAGTCCTACAGCTGACTCCGTGGGTTAGGAGGACCAAAGGACCAGTCTGACCTTAAGTTTCTTATTTGGCTACGTGCAGTATTGCAGACAAGAGTGGCATTGGTTAATGAGCCCTCAAGGAAAAAAAAGGCTTCTGACTTAATCCCTTGGGGTTTTTTTTAGAAAAGGTTCTGTTGTCAAATGAACGTTTTAAAGAAAACAAAAAACCCAGTTTAAAAAAAAATAATTCAAAGACTTGAAGGGGGTAGAAGGAAAGAAGGAAAGCTCTTCTAGTCCATGCTAGACTGGTCAGAGGCTTTTCTTGGTATAGCATTTTCACCACAACCTCCACCTGAAGCTCTGAGTAGGTTGAAGAAACCTTCATGAATAATTTCTTAGGCAGAACTCAATTCCTTCAGTACTCCATCAGTAAGGAGGGGAACACAAAGTAACAGTTAAGGAGCTGGCTACCCACTAGATACCTTCAGAAGCCCTTGGAAAACGCCATATCATGTCAAAACATCAAATAACCCAACCCAGTTCAACAGAACAACATAAGGACGTCAGCTCATAACCACCAAAGAGCTCCCCTCTTAACTTCTTCAGTGACTTACCACAAAAATGACGAGAAAATTGCTAGGAAGGACGGAAGTAGAAAGAAAAGGCAGGTAAGCATCCAACAAGAAAAAAAGACATTTCTGAGCTACAAACCAGGGAGAACATACATGTGGGTGTGGGTGGCTGTTCCCATAAGCTTTTATAAACATGCACATCAGCTAACTGCCCATGGAGAGGGTAGGAAGAAGGGAAAGCTCAAGGGTGCTGGAAAAACTGCAGCTAGGGCTGATTTTGTTCTTCCAAGTGAGGTTTTGCAAGGAAGTATCTGAAGCACACCCCATAATTGTACATTAGCAGTAACTGTGAAGTAAAGAGAGGAAGAAAAGGCAAGGATTTTCCACAGGACAAAGACCAGAGAGATCAGAAATTATGGTCTTTTCATTGTGGGGGTTTATTTCATGCTCACCCCAACCATACCCTAAATGTGAACCCCAAGTCTTGCCACAATACAAATAACAAACCTATCATGCACTGATGGAGAGAAGATCTAGAAGCATAGTTGTATGTCTAAACTGGGAAGAAAACAGTGTCTGAAGCCAAAATAGTATGACAGATTTGCCATGCCAGCAATTAAATACTTTTAAAAGACCAAATTTCGTGTTATTTTGCATTTGAAAGCCCACAGAAAAAGAATAAATAAAAAGTTTTGCATAGAAGTGCCACACATTAGTGCTTCAAACATAAAAGTCTATGTTTTAGGAGAATCCTATTGAAACTTACCTTTCAAAGTGCCTAACCAGATCTTAACTACAAATAATTGGGGGAGAAAGGAGTAAAACAACAATTTAGTCAAAACAAAGACCCAAAGTATTAGGTGTCATAGAAAATGCACATGTCATTCTTCCACAAATAAAGTTGCTAAGCAGATTTACTGTGAAGCAATTTATGCTGTGTTATGTAAATGGAAAAATTCTTAAGCCTTGGTTGCAAAGAACAAACCTGTGAAAAGAATCCATTTTTACCATCAGTCACACCATACATTTAGCAGGTGTCTGTTTTACCCACAAGCCTTGCAGATATGCAAATAAATACATAAAATGCCAAATGTATCAGCTATTCTAATAATGTTTTTCTCCTCATTTTTTTCCTAAAAGAAATGAACAATTGCTTTATTAGACCTGGATGGATGTCCCTTTCCAATTTCTTTATAATCAAACAGAAACTTGGCAGTGACTCAAAACATTTACTCTTCAGAGAACACAATGTTTTAGTTACTACTTAGCTACTCCTACTGTAAAAGACTCCTATCAAGGACTCTATCAAGTATACCACAAAGTATAATCATAATAGAGAATAAGTGGCTCAGCTGGCTTTTGCTTCTCCCCTGCACAAGTCACACTGAAAGGCAGGTTAGAGAACCACAGATATTTCTGCTTAGAATCAGGAAATCAAGATAAAATACCAAAATTTTAAGTAGGACAAAACTATGAGTGAACTAGAAGGTATAAAACAAAAATCTAAACTGAGAAGGTTGGAAGGAACATGGGATATAAAAATAGGTGACAGGGTGATGGGAAGGGAACAGGGTGATGGGCAGGAGAATAGGATGTGAGAGAAAATTACTCAAAAAAGCAAGAGCAAAAGAAGTAAAAACTAATCTCAAGGACCTGAATGCATAACACTGCGAGTTAGGGAATGTTAAGAGAGTGAACTGATCCCTCCTCTTTTTTTACAGGGATGGAAGCAGACAACAAGTGTTAAATGAGAAGAGTTACTACAAATTACCCCTTGCATGGCATGTCTGTGAGTCACGTATCTTTCTGTATCTATCAGTTGCCATTACTGCTGAATGAATGCTTCCCTACCTCTTCTGATATTACCTCTCTTCCCTCAATTGAAAGGGAAAATCTCAATGAAAGCCTTCGATCCCCCCAAATTTCAAGCAGTTGTAGCAGGAGATTGAATCCAACTTTCAGTTCATTCCTGCTACAGGCCCAGTATTTATTTTCCATGCACATCCACAGGAATAAAAATGTCAGGTGTTGAAATGTCTCTGAAAAGGGTGACTGCAATCATAAGTGGGCTGTTTTGAAGCCAACAAAAGGGTAGGAAATAATTCTTCCATACTTGCTTGGTCTATACAGTGGGGTCAAAAAAAAAAGGATGGGTTGAAGGTAGGCAGAAGGTGCTCTGCTGATGCGATGAGAAATAAGATGCCTGCCATTTAATTGGTAATGCTGTCATCACAAATCTTTAATAGCAATGTTTGAATTCAGAACCAGCACATGTTCTTCTGCCTGACCAGGTGATGCAAACGAAGAAACCGGGCAGCACGGAGGCAGAAGGAAAAGGTGCTCCTTGGATTGCCTGCTCATGTCCGACTCAGGCCTGCCTGTGGACCCGCCCGCTTTGCAATGCGTCTAGGAAACCCACACACCTGCAAAGCACACACAAGACAAGCAGTGAAAGCAATCTGCTTTTGCTCTGAAGTTTTATGACTAAAAGAGCCAGAAGAGGTTTCTTTCCACTGGGAGGTTTTCCTTCCACCCTCATGGCTGTCCTCTAGCATTCACCATTATTGCTCAGCCTCTGTGATCTGATCTCTTGAATTGTTTCCCCTTGCAAAACTGAAGCAAATGATTATGCAAGGTACTGCCATAAAATTTAGTCTTTCAATCAAGACACTGCACGGTCACTAATGCAAGATTGTTTATTTAATGGTGTTGAGGGTATTTTTTTAAAGTTAAGCAGTTCCTGAAACTGTTACGGATGTTAGTTTTCTAATCTTTTCAGTTATTTCTCACTGATCACTAAGGATGATTGACTGGCATACGGTATCAATCAGCCTGAGTGCAAGGATCTGCAGATTACTGTATTTCAAAAAAATGTGCAGTGAATATTCAAGGCTCTACCCTGCCTGGGTGCCCTAATTAGTCTGTCTGATTGGATCTTGTCTTCTGTTTTCAAGCTGTTCACTAGCAGCAAAGGTGTCACTCAGTTCTGCACTCACTTCAAGCGAAAGAAAAACTTCAACGTGTATGAGAAAGAACAGTACCAATAGAAAATGGGACACACAGATTAATGAAGATGAAAATTCTTAATAAATAAAAATAAACTTCCTGAGTTATTCCTATCTTATGTTTGCCCCCATTTACTCTCTGCATACAAGTAAAGTTACTGTCTCCATTTTTTCATTTGTGTTTCTGAAGCCAAGAGGCTCCACTTCAAATTCTAAACTACAACGGAAACTAAAACTTATTGTAATTATTGCAGAAGATGGCATGAACAGATATTATAAAAGGACCGTGAAGTGGAAACTATGAAAGAAGAATCAATACAAATTAAAAACTGATTTACCCCTCAAAAGTTTGTTGGGCTCCTTGAGGAGGTGGACAGTTGCTTATGCCTTTCCATTTCAGTTTTATTGAAGGGTATTTTCAGTTAAACATGGCATGCCTACTTGAACAATGTGTTCACTTTTTCTATTGCAAAGTATTTGTTATAATGTCTCTAAATTTAAATAAAATGCTGTACCCATTCAGTGCTTAAGCCTACATAAAGTCTTAATGGAAACAAAGTAGAACCTTTTATCGGCATTAATGCCTTCAAGGCATTCCTGATAACAGAGACACTAACTTCTCTATTTACTGATACGTTCAAAAAAACCCCTTGAAATCATCAAATGTTTGGCCTTCCAATTTGCTCAGTTTAAAGTACAGTTAATACCATATTAAAAACAAAAACATAAACCAAACAGAACCCCCATACATTTCTAGTTTGACTGCTTCCAGTAAATGCAAAGTTATAAAAGGAGTCTGTCATTTATAAAAGGGAGTAGACTTCACTTCTAATGCAAGAAGTAAACTTCGATTTCAGGGGAAATTTACCCTGAGACAACTGTATTAGTCAATACATAAAATAATGACAGTTCCTAGGGAGTAAGGGAATTAGAGATTAGTGATGTATCACAGGCTGCCAGAATTAGAAACACAGGGGCTAGGAGAAATTTTATTCTGAGCAATAAGTTCAACTAACCTGGAAATTCTCTCTCCTTCTTAAAAAAAAAAAAAAAATAAAAAGCAGGAGGAATGAGTTTACTTGAGCTGTGTGGAGCAGATTTAGCCAAATGAGGACACAGAAGAACTGCTGAAACCTCAAGACTGTTCACTGCAGTTCTCCATTAAATGGGGGGAAAAAATAAAAATGAAGAGAGTAACTAGTACTTTGTTTTCTTTTTAAAGTTGTTTGGGAGAGATGATGCTTTCTTCCTGGTTTCCGACCATATGGAATGCACTTTTTGACCATTCTTTCCCTGTGCAATTATTAAAATGTTTTTCTTCAAAAGCTAGCAGCTGAGAGGATCACCCATAACCTGATTCCAGAAGCTGTAGATTTAAAGGTCACAGAAAGGCTTTTCCCCTCAGAAGACTACAGGATGCATAAAACCAGCAAATACAGAGGCTCCAAGAGTGCCACAGTATGTCCTTTCCCAACCCAAGCAGACACAAGTCCTAAACTGTGTATCAGCTACTATGCATTCAAATAACTTTCTGGTATCCCAAGCAAAGAAAAGGTACCAGGACAGAAAAAATCCAACCGTCATCCACTGATATATATTAATCCTACATAAAACAAGGCTGTCAAACTCGAACCACAGTTACATTTCCATGCATTTTTCCCTTATTTTTCCAAAGTTCTGTGTGCAAGTTCTTACCATGCTTCCAGAACAGACCTATGGCATAATGCAATATAAAGTTATGCTTTGAAACTATTTTTGGCTCTGTTCCATGCAGTTCTTGCTGTGTTTCCTTGAATAAGAAGCACGTTAATTGCTCAGATGCATTTTGAGCGAACACTCTGTTTCAAGTGCTGCTGCCTCCTTGATAGCAGATTTCAGACTACATTTCAGTTGCAGTCTACAGAAGCACACCCCAAATCTGAAATTTCAGAAAATCTAGAGTGTGGTCTACCAAATCTAATTTCAGCTACATGGGATATGAAACCAAAGCATTTCCACCGTGCAAGCTATTATAAATTTCTGTCCTTTGTAGCTGAGATCAGGATCTGGACCACTGAATTTATTTTCCCCATTTGTCTCCTGTGAAAACCAGTTCTGTGTAGGTGTCCCCAGCAGAGACTAATCTGTTCAGATTCAGTTGTTTGAGCTACTTTGCATCAGTTTTAGTAAATAGCAGCATGCCTTCCATTTTTCCTTCTCAGACATTTTCTTTCTTCTTAGAGAAAGCTTAAAAAAAAAAAAGTAAGTGCTTTCTTCTTGAGTCTTCGGCCTTACGTAGTGGCCTGTCCTCCCAGTGTCCTTCCCCAGGCCCCGAGTCATGCATCACTCATCTTGTCACATTGAACTCCAGATGCTCCTACCCTAGAGAATGCTCTGACTCTGGCAATTTTTCTTCATTCTCACTAACAATTTGGTAATGAAATATTGATTTTTAGTTAGATTCATATTGATGCTATTAGGTTTGCATTGATAAATCATGCTGGCCTCCTGTCTGAGAGGCTAGAAAGTGCTACACTGAACCCTGGAGATTACAATCAACTCATTGATGTGTTAATTTGATGGATTTTTTCGTTCTCTTAGAAGGAGTAGGAGGGGTAGGGGAAGATTTTTCAGTAAGGCTGTTGTAAAGTTTTCACAGCAAAATCAGGGACAGTAATTGCTGGTTTTTCTATGCACATTCTCTTTAAAAGTATCTTTCTGCCTATTTGTCCAGAACATAAAAAAGAAAGGAGGGGGAGAAGGACTCTGGGGTTGAGAGGATATGACACACCTTGTAAACAGAGCTCCAGACTCCCACATGGAGTGGAAAAAATAGGAACAGTTAAATCCCAATTAAACCCTTCAGAGGTCGTAGTCAAAAAGCATTTCCTTCTGCTAAAGAGGTCTTCATATAGAGCTGAATCCCAGGTGAAGTGAAAATGTTGTAGAAATGGGAACCCCCTCTGCTGGCCCTATTCTACCTGGAGCCGGGGCGGTGGGATGGCTCCCCCCTCCTCTCGCCAGCAAAGTGCCACTTAGAGAACCAACGTCCACATGCATCTGCAGCCTATTTAAAACAGCCTCTAGCTTTGATTTATGGTACTGTGCAAATGTAATGCCTGTCATTAAGGGACAATACGTGCTGAACCAAAGGATTACATTGTGATTTCCTTCAAAGGCTCAGGGTTTCAAGGGGGTACAGCAGCCACTACGGCACGGGGGGAAAAGGCTTTTACAGAACACTTAAGTCAAAAATCGCTGTATCATTATTTTGTAAAGCAAAACCATTTCACATTTAGGCGTTGCTTTACTTATTTTCCCTGAAAGGTCATAATCCTCCCCTTCACCATGCCCCTCAGCACCAAGGGACAGTAGCAAAGCCTGTTCGACAAGAGACCAATACTGCAAGCTTTATTAATAAAACCATCTTCCCCACTGAAACAGTTTCTCAAGTCCTTAAGCCAGATGCATTTCATTATTTTTTTTCATCTTCCCATCCTTCCTTTTCCTGCCTTTCTAAGAACACTGGTGATCAGCCTGCCAATTCAATGACATCTTAACCGAGCCTGAACTTCATACAGCCACGCTGGACCAACAAAGTTACCAACAGAGCCTCAGCAAAAGACAGCCCAGCTACCTTTGATTAATAATTATTGTATGGAACTTGGGGTGCAGGGGAGGGGGGTTGAGGAAGGTTGTCTGTGTGTGTGCACATAAGAAGCTCCATTATCAACTCTTCCCACCCTTCCAAGAGGCTTCACTATTCCATTCTAGGTTGAACCATTAAAAATAATAATGCCACTGCACACAGGACAGTTTATTATTAGCTTAGCTGTTCTGTTTTGGTGTCAGCTGAAAGAAAGAAGGGGTACTTGGAGGAAAAGGAAAAAATAAGGCTTTTTGTGCCATGTGGGAATGGGCTCCTTTTTGCTGGAACTTGCTTAAATAAACCACTTACGTACTAGGCCACTGTCTAATTAGCTTCACCTCAAGGCTTCCTCCCCACCTCCCTCTCCTTCTTCTCCCTCCCGCATGAAAGCTTACAAAGAGTCCTGTCCTAAAGAAATATGTCCCAGTACATAAGGAGGCAATCATCTGTACCTTCAAAAGATGATGTCAATGATGAAACTGTTAGTTAAATTCTGTTGTACTATTGACATCTTAATGCCACAAACCCAGCTGGTACGAGATCAGTAACGTAAACAGCCAAGTTCAAATTAATCTTTTTGAACCTCACTGCTGAGCTGAAACCTCTGTTTGACAGTCTAAACTGCCAACTTCATCTTCTTCTCCCAGTTATGCAGTAGGCTAAATGTGAAAAAAAGCCACCCTGCTAATGCGAAAAGGTTTCGTGTGTAGCAAGGAAATTTAAGCTCTGGCAACCATTTCGAGCACAGCTCTTCCTCTTTGCACACATGTAGTAGTTTGCATTTCCACATATGCTGTTAACTAATTTACTCATTTATTTAGATTTTACAGCACTTATCCCATGCTCCAAGTGCTTTTAGAATTATTTAAACATTCAGTGCAACACTTAACATTTAAATTTACAATTCAGTTAAGAATACTTAGGTTATGGTAGAACAACCAAATTTAAAACTAATTTACTCTAGCGAAGCACCCTCACAGAAAACCCACAGGGAGTTAAAGCTATCAGCCCAGCTCTAACCCAAATGTCTGCCTGAAAAAGCTGAGGAAGAAAGGAAAGGCAAGCAAGCTTCTGTCTTGCTGGAGCTCAAACCAAGGCAGTCTCTGAAGACCAGGGGAGGGAACTACCTTCCAGGATCAGAAAACCATTAAAAAAGTGCCTTGCCAGCTACCCTATTCCTTTAAAAGCCAATTCCAGCCATTCCATCAATGGCTTACCACATCCCAAACTACTTCATCAGGAGTTATAAATCCATGTCTGCTGAAGTTCACGTCAGCTTTCTCCTATGAGCGCAAGGTGGCTCAGGGTTTATACCCACAGTCAAGCTACCATGGCTAAGCAAGTTACCAGAGATCAGTTGAACCCAGATAACTCTCTCTGAGTGCCCTTATAGCCCATCATAAATATGAGGTAATTCAATTTAGCCTGCAATGAAAATAGATTAAGCTAAGTCAAATCACCTTACATTTGTCAAAGGCGAGGAGGACACACACGGACTGTTTCTGCAGCCTAGCTGATGCATGGTAACCCGTTAAACTGCAGTAACTCAATTGCAGGGCTGAGCCCTAAACTGCAGTCACTCAGAGGGGCTGAACTTCTTGACATGAAGCATGTCACTTTTCAGTACATTTTAATAGGTTGTTTTTTTTTTTCCCCACTAACCTTAACTTTTATAGGTGACCATAGCAAGAATGAAAGTCATGCCCCACGGTTTACCTGAAGGTTGATCTAACTAGGTGTGCAAATGCTCGCACCAGATTGCAGGCTTGAATTAGACTCAAAGCTTTTTAGGTTTTCTTCCCCTACTATTGCAGTGCTCCCGCTGCTAATTTAAGAAAACTTCTCGGGCTGCAAGGCACCCAGAGCTAAATGCAAAGCTCTTCAGAGAGCACAGAGTTTATTTAGAGCTGCGCTGCAATCACAGTTACCAGGACAAGAACTACAGGAATGGTAGGAAGAAAGGACACAATAAGATTAAGGGCTAAGGTCTAAAAGTGGGTCTTTTCTGACTGATTTTGTAATGTTTGTTCATATTTGCAGGGGCTGGATGACCAGGAATAACATAGTTATCTAGAGATCCATGTTTTCTACATAACAAAATATGTACTGCATATAAAAAGAAAATTATTTTCTGATTATTATCCATTTTTCTAATTATCTCCACATCAGATTTCTTCAACATTTCTTAAATACTCTTGATCTCTTGACCGAGGTTTTTATGTCAATCCTAATGCTGTAGGATGGGATTGTTTCCGTACAGTTCAGAAATAAAATACATCATGAAACAGCCCCTAGAAATCTCAGGATATTCCAGACTCCCTCTTTGCAATATCCACACTTCAGACCTTAAGTCATGTCATCCCCTGTCAAAGACCCTGGCCGTCAACAGAAGGACTCCAGCCTTCTTGGTGTACAGATGACAGTCACGTCCATGGTGGCTTTCCAGTGGCATGCAGATGTTCACTTTCATAGAATCCTAGAATTACAGAATGTGTAAGGTTGGAAGGAAACTTTAAAGGTCAGCTAGTCCAACCCCCCTGGCAGTAAACAGGGACACTTTCGGGTTGCTCCGAATTTCATGAAGCCTGACCTTGAATGTCTCCAGGGACTGGCCTTCACCACCTCTCTGGGAAACCTGTTCCAGTGTCTCACAACCCTCATGGAGAAGAACTTCTTCCTAATGTCTAATCTAAACCTTCCCTTCTCTAGCTTAAAACCATTGCCCCTTGTCCTATTGCTACGCCCTTACAAGCCCTTCCACAGTTTTCCCCAGTACTGGAAAGCAGCTATAAAGTCTCCTTGGAGCCTTCTCTTCTCCAGACTGAACAGGCCCAACTCTCTCAGCCTGTCTTCATAGGAGGGATGCTCCAGCCCTCAGATCATCCTCATGGTCCTCCTCTGGACCTGCTCCAAGAGGTCCATGTCCTTCTTGTGTTGACAGCTCCAGAGCTGGACAGAGTACTCCAGAGCAGAGTAGAATCGTCTCTCTCAATCAGCTGGCCACATTTCTTTTGATGCACTTCGCTCAGGAATGGAAATCTCACAAACTGTAGCAAATCACAGCAGCACTGTAAAGCATGTGTTTAATTAAAAAAGGCTGAAAGACCCACTGGGGAAACAAAGGAACCTCAACTATCTAAACTGGGAAGTTTTTAGCTAGTTTAGCCCGGGCAGAGGATAAGACCCAAGGTGCAGCAGGGAGAAATGTGTTTTCCACCAGCTCAGTTCCCACCTCCTTCTCTAAGGCTAGCTTGTCCCCGAGGTGAGACCTGGGGACCAGTGGTGCCAGCGGGACCACTGGACTTGGCTCCTTTGGAGAAAAGTCTTGTGGCTTGCCGTGGAGACTTCGTGCGGCTGGCCTTCCCCTGACCCTTCCCCTCCCCAACCGCACGCCACAATTAGATTTCACTAAAAGACAAAACCTCTCTTCCTCCCTCTCACCGTAGGGGTCCTGGGGAGGGGGAAGGGATAGAAACATCATCTCATCTACATGGAAAATAATTTCCTGCTTGCCAGCGTATCTTAAATTGATGCAGCCAACAGCATTCGTTGCGAATGTTAAATTAATTTGGAAAGTCTTCATGTATTGTTCCTTACCATGAAAAGCACTCATCACTTCTCGCTGGCTATCTGCCCTGCCTAGGAACAGGGAGGGAAATTTAACAGGCCACAGCAAAAGCATTCATGAGGCTGCAGCCTGTGGCTTTAGCATGAGAGCTGGGAAATTCCTATCACCCCAAATATTGGGCAGCAATGACAGCTCTGTCTTGAATGCAGAAAATTCAGAATTTATTAATGCTGCTGCACCAACTGTGAAAGGAAGATTGAACTGTCCTTAAAGGAAAATAAAGGTAAATAATGATGTTCTTTTGGCTTCAGACTTACTTAAGCCTGCTTAAAGGTTTGGTATGTAAAAGCTCTCTGGACTAACAACTGCATAAGTATGGAAAACAATATTATCGAAATGTCAGAAGAACCTAGAAATATTTAAAAACCTAATAAATCATCTTCTGATTGGTTTGAACTGTGCATGCAAAATTGTACCGGGTTTGCTTAAATGCTATAAGGAAGCAAGAATGATTCAAATTAAATTCTGTAGAGCAGGTTTCTTTCTTTGTTCTTTTAAAAACCACTATATTGTCAAAATTTGATTCTATATTATATTTAATTTTCCATTGCTGCTTTACCTCACTGTAGATGCCTCCAAGTGTAGCCAGTCTCTCTTCCAGTGTGTCTCAACTATTCATTCTTTTTTTTTTAAGTTATTGAACTTGCTCACACTTTACCCTGGCTTATATTTCAGAGGATGCTGTTACATACTGTCTTTGTGTCTTTTACCTATCTACTAATTTTGATTTTTTTGTTCTTTGCTCCCCAGAATGGATTATTTTGTTATGAAATCCCTGTTCTGCATCAGCCTGCTAAGTTGAAGACTGACCTTTAATTTCATTTTGCTTTTAGGCTTCTATTTCCTTCCCTATAAACTATTTTTGGTATTTCATTTCTAATTAGAAGCAAGTCTGAGTTGCAAAAAAATTTCTAACCCTTCTAACCTCCTAAGCACTTGGATCCCAAGGTTTGGGTAGCCACAGCCAGGCTGGCCAGCTGTGCAGGCTGGATCTGGACCCAGGCTGTGATTCCAGTTGCCTGAAGGTCACAACTTCAGGAACCAGCATTTCCATGAAAGTCGTTGTTTAGAGAGGGCCCCACTTTATTTTAAAAAGCTTACAGTACACTAACAAGAGGAGCATGACTCTGTTTTTTTCCCAGTGATTACCCAATTCCCATGTAAGAGAGAAAGGTCTCCTGGTTCACCCACTCAGGAACCAGAGTATTGCCTCATAAAACAGACCAGAACTCCTGTTATCGCTCGCCTCATTCGCAGAAGCTTAATTATGAGATATCATGAAAAGAAGCATTTTAAAAGCCCATTTTGAAAACTGGCTTCAATAACACTCATGATAAACCAGATTAGGAGACAAAACAAAAGGCTGAAACAGGGCTATCTCCTTTATTCTGCAGAATGAGAAAGTCACCTTCCAGGTGAGGGACCATGCTAGAGTGCCACAGGATCGGCAGAGCTGCATCACTGCAGCTGACATTTGCTGCCTAACCAGTCCAAAATATTAATTAGAGTAGGAGGTGACTACTCCTTTCTGACCTCAAAATTTCCACCACATCTGCTGAAAAGGTACAGCACATATTTAACATAAGTGTTCAATAAGTTCAGCTTCCTATATCTTTCCAACTTTTCCCTCCACCACATTGCACCACCACATGCAGATGTCTCTTCCAGAGGCATTAATGGGTTTTGCTGACTTTTCTGACCCATGTTTTGGGTCACAGCGTGGGTAGCTGCCTTTTCCAAACAGGAGTTTTTCAATTCCTGCCTTGCAAACAGATCTTCTGCCCATCCCAGACCAGAGAACAAAGCTGGAAAGATTGCTCTCCAGTCTTTCCATTTAAGATTTTTTTTGGTAAGACTAACGGTTCCTCACAGGTCCATCTGAAAATCAGCTCCTGTTTAGCTAGAAACAGTGAAAAAAGTGAAAAGTGAATCATACCCCAAATGGCTTACAGTTCCAGGAAGGCAGGGCAGGCTAAAACTGGGAATAAAGCAGTATCTCCATCTGATAGAAAAAAGGTACAGAATGATAAAATAGCTCTCCTAGAGGACAACCAAGAAATAAATCCATATCTTCAAAGGTACAGCCTCATGCCTTTAAGATGAAGCCTTATTATCTGTATTTGCCCAAGAAAGAGTGATAGAACTAACGTGGAAGGGCAGGGAGAGGTCTAATCTGAAAAATCCAGTCCTAAAGACAAATTAGTAATGATAGCCACAAAGGAAGGATGCTCTCCTGCTTTCCTTTTCCAGTTCCACAAAAAGGATACCCAAATTGGGCTTTACCTCATTCGAAGTGATGAGGGAAGCCAGGAAACATGGATTTTAATAGCACACACTATCAGGTATAGAGATCAGTCACAGGGACAGAGAGAGACGTATTCATGGCTTTATAGATTAATTAACTGAAGGTTACTTGCCATTAGAGGTGGGGGAAAGGCTACTTAACCAGCCTGCTTAAGAAAAGACACTTTAGCAACCATATTGATTTCCCACGTACACCTAAGAGGCAGTAACAATTTTGCTTCACCAGCGAGGGCCTGACCTTCTGCCCTAGGTTTGCTTTTCCAGACCATCCTATATAACACCAAATGATGATACATGATAACAGAAAGAAACAAGAAAGATCTTAACAGTCCCCAAGTGCTTGATGGTTTTCAGGAAATGGCTTCTCAAATGTAAGTTGCCAGGCTCTCCTTAAAACCAACAATTTAATATACTGTATTTGCATCAGCATGCAAAGGCCCAGGTAAATCTCAGAGAAGTTAATCTGTCTCAGGGCTCTCAAATATTATTCAAATCTCTGGAAAAATCAGTAGAGCAAGCCATGAACATTTCTAACCTTTCTTTCATAATTAAAGTGCAAGGAAATAGGGGGTTTTCTGAAAAATCATCAAAGGGGAAAGCATTTGCCATTTTATCCATGTCCCAAGGTATATATGCCATAAGAGAATTAACCCTGATTGTTTTTTTTTTTCTCATATATATATATACACACACTATGCTTTCCAGGTAGCCAGCTTCCCTTTTCTAGTCTGACTATGCCAGAAATTTTGTTCCTAACCAACTTTTGGCATAAACTTAAGCTGATGGATTTTGTGGGATGTATGACATTAGATAAAAGACTGGACAGATGAGTGCATTAGGTATGTCTGATGAAGTTTAAGAGTACAGTAAGTTGGTAGTGAAAAAGACATTTTCCTGTAACTATCACATGCAAAATCCATCCGCAACCACTCCTTCCTACCAGTAGCCCTGGTCATGGAGAAGACCATGTTCACAAATAATCAGAGAGGACATTTCACAAAACCATAGAATCCACAGACTGATTTGGGTTGGAAGAGATCTCAGAGACCATCTTGTTTCAACCCCCTGCCATGGGCAGGGACACCTTCCACTAGACCAGGCTGCCCAAAGCCCCATCCAACCTGGCCTCGAACACTGCCAGGGAGGGGGCAGCCACAGCTTCTCTGGGCAGCCTGTGCCAGGGCCTCACCACCCTCACAGGAAAGAATTTCTTCCTAATATCTAATTTAATCTGCCCTCTTTTAGTTTGAACCCATTACCCCTTGTCCTATCACTACATGCCCTTGTAAACAGTCTGTCTCCATCTTTCTGGTAGGCCCCCTTTAGGTACTGGAAGGCTGCAATCCAGTCTTCCTGGACTCTTCTCCAGGCTGAATAAAGCAAATTCTCTAAGCCTGTCTTCATCAGAGAGGTGCTCCAGCCCTCTGACCATCTTTGTGGCCTTCCTCTGGAGCCATCCCATTCAATGTTCCTCTTGTACCGGGGACCCCAGAGCTGGACACAGTACTCCATGTGAGGTCTCATCAGAGCCATGTAGGGGGGGAAGATCACCTCCTTTGACCTGCTAGCCTCACTGGCTTTGAAGCAGTCCAGGATGCAGTTGTCTTTCTGGGCTGCAAGCACACGCACATTACCAGCTTGTGTTGAGCTTTACATCAACCAACACAACCAAGTCTTTCTACTCATGGGTGCTCTCCACCCAGCCTGTAGGACATGAAAGCTGCTTTATGAATAAAAGGAAATGCAAACTGAACAGAAACCCTGGAGACTCTGTCCAATGGACCTATTCCACAAAGACAAGGTAGATATTTTTGAGGTTAATATTTTAAACATTTGGAAGAGGAAAAGTCAGTCACTGCCATGTGTATTTTCATCCATATATTTCTTGTATCAGAACATCTGGCCTGGGTAGATTTTTAACCAGAGTGTTTACTGCAGAGCTAAGCTAGAGATTGAGAGATTCCTTTGTACCCAAGTCACAGCCTTTCAAACGAGATTTGAGCATGGCCTCCTGAACATGCAAAGCCTGTGTATTTTCTTTGTATGTGAATCAGGTAGAGGTCCACAGGCCACATTAACTGGATTGCAATCTTCTAGTAATTACCAATAGGCAGCCTGTCCCTTTGTGCATACCTTCAAGGAAAAATGGTATTTATCTGTATAACCTCTATCCCACATTTTAAAATCTTGCTACTTATTCAGATTAAATCTTACTGTCATTGTTTCTAGAAACCATCAGACCATGTTGGCAAAGTCATTATCTTGCTTCTCCAGTCTATTCTCTGTGCTAGAGAGAAGGTTTTGTGGAGTCGCAAATCAGAATTTAAAAAAAAAAAATTCATCAATCCATCAGGATTTTACAAAACCGGCTAATAGGTGACACAAATAAGATACATTGCTTTAGTAAATGAATAGAAAACAAACAAAGGAAATGCTTATCTTCCTGTTTTAATATGTTACTTTACTTCTTTCTAATATTTAAAATCTGACCACCTGCAAAAGATTATCAAGAGCCTCTGTGGATTTGCAGGAATGCTCGCAGTACTTGGAGCAAATGAGATACTCTCGCTAGCACACACTACTCCCTGTCATTCAGCATGCTAACAGCGAGAGACAGGGCCATCAGCAAGGCAATTGTTATTATTTGGTAAAGGCTGGTGGTGACTTATGAGTTTCAGAATGCAGCTTCCTCATTTGTTTAATGTCGAGAGATTAGAGTTTCCATTTACTATGGTTTTATAACATGCAGGTGGGAAAAATCTCTTTCCTGAAAGCCTGTCAGTAACTGGTGCCAACACTGAAATACTCCCGCTCGATCCTTGCAGATGAACCTATGCTGTATTTGGGTACAGCACAAGGTCCAGATCTCATAACCGAGATCAGCTGCTGCCACGGGCTTGGACGCGGTGCCCGTGGATGGTGCGCACTGGCCACACGCCGCAGCCGGTCAGACAAGAGCCAGGCCGAGATCAGCCTCCGGTGAGGTGCCGGGGTGCAGCAGGGTGGGTGAGCAGTAGGGCTGCTGCTCTCTTAGCCCTCCAGCACCACTTCTGGCCCTGCTACCTTCCTGTCTCTGCTTCCCCACCACTGAAGGGGGTAAACAGAGCATTTCCTGATATTTCAAGGGTCCTGCCCATGCCCTAATGTTTCAAAAGGATGGGGAGGACTTTGTGGACTGCAAAACAGTAGGTCTGTATTCCAAGGTATTTGAGACATCCATCCTCTTTCCCCTGGATAACCCTAGTCTAACTGCACAGCAGCAGGGATGGCATCATGTGGATGCCCCCACTGGTGCTTACACCTCTGTTCCACACACCCATGTGGGCCAGGCCCCTAGCTTCCAAAACCAAGGCCATGGTTTGGTCACTCAGACTAAGCTGTGTCTTCAGTGCCCTAGCTCTACATTGCTCCAGATCAAAGCCAGTCCGTTAAGCAGACCAGCACCCCCAAATCAGTTTGCCAGTGTGGGCAGGCAGCTATGGGGCTCTGCCAGGGAGGATGCCTCTCCATGCTGCTTGGTTGCTTGCACTCCATTTATTTTCAGGAAGCAGAGTTGGCAGCACTGTGGTGTCCATGGTGCAGCATGGAAGTGGGAAACAGCATGGGACATTAACAGGGTTGCAGTTAGTAGAGACTAAACAGGGCAAGTTAGTAAGGCAGGGCAAGATTTAGGCAGGAGAAAACACACAGTTCTCCACCAAGGGGGCAGGTAAGGAAAATTTCCATGTTGAATGGGTCCCCTCAAACATTTGCAGAGCCTGTTGACACAGAGGTAAAAGCACATAACACATGTGCTGGCACGTTACAAGGAAAGGATGGTGAGGGAAGTTGAAGTCTGATGCTGCCCTGCAGACTCTGGTGCGTGAAAACAGACTTTGTGCTGAGTGGGCCCCAGCTAAAGAGGTTTTGTTTGAGTTGTTACTGTGAACTAACAACATTCAAGTTGGGGGATAAATTAAAAAGGTTTCAAAATAATGCTTCAGGTTGAATTCAGGCTGAGAAAAAAAAACAAAACAAACCTGAGGTGGGTGGGTTAATTGCAGGTTTGGGTGCTCAATGCACCTCCACCTCCCTTTTTCCTCATTCATATTTGCTGGTAATAATAATGGTACCAATGTGAAATACATGTTCTTAGCACTGTTTTGAAAAATGGGCTCCTGTGAGTTCCTAATATACCACGAATGTGAGTATGTTGGCATAAGAATTACTTGCTTAGGGGACTTTGAATCTTTCTTTTGAGGTCTGCTGGTATTGTCCAGCTTTGCACCACCACAGCATCAGCCGTGGCATGAAATCATAGTGACAGGAGGGACAGACTGGAAGACCCTGGGTCAGCTTAGTGAAAAACGTTTCCACACTAGAGTAGGGGGCCCAAGCCAAATCAAACTGATTCCCTTAAGCCCTGAAGTCCAGTGAAACTATGATCCAGGTGTCGCAGCTGTAGCTGATCTCAACGAAAAACCTCAGACGAAATCTGAGGTTAATCTTAGTCACATCAGAGTAACATTCCAAGTACAGACTTTAATTTGTCCCTCCTCATTAGTCTGAAGGAGCTGTGTATTTAGTATGGTTTTCCTCACCTCTATAGATGAGGGAGATGCTATTCCGTCCCTCTCTTCCAAGCAGGGAACTGGTGCGTGCTTCCACAGGGAATTTACCCAGCATAACACAGGTAGCTCATAAAAAGGCAAGAAGCTCTCCTGAGTCCTGTGCTCTTTCACCAGACCATTTCTCCTCTGTGGTTATAAGGGTCAAAAACCATATTCAGATTTCACAGCATCATCTCAGTCCCAAACAAGCCTGCAGAGCACAGTAGTTTCACCCAACAAGAAGTGGCATTTTTGGCTTTTCTTTTTAATACTGAAGATGAGAGCAAAGTTTGGAAGTTGGTGTGGGATTTGATGCTCTACCTACCAGACTATGTTATCAGGTGTCAATCTGACCTTTTGGGCACAGGGGACAACCTCCATTTAGTCACAAATTGCATGTTTGGGGGAACTGGGGCCCATTATAGATAGTTAGCTCTGAGATAGGGAGAACAACAAAACAGTTTTATTTGTATGCCTAATTTTAAGACCTGCTGAGGCAGGGATAGTTTGCCTGTGCCTGAGAAAAATAATCTTTTTTCATTTGAAAAGTAGTTACACATAAAAAGGAAGAAAGAAAATATAGCTTAATACAGTTCCTTTATAAGTTAGGCTGAAACAGACTGCTTGTATATCCCTTCCCCCATATACAAAATTCTGCACTGTGTGTTTAATTATATCTCACATTTATTTTAGGCTTTGTGTCCAAAGATATCCTAAGTCAAAGCAGAAAAATCGCTTCACCCATCACTGAAATTCAGTCACCTCTGGGATGAAGAATGGCAGTCAAGGGGACAGCTAGCACACAGTAACCTTGGCCAAAAACCCAGGTGCAGAAATCTGCTACCACCAAAAGTGCCATGGGACCTAGCTTTTAAAGACTTTCCCACAGTAAATTAAATGAAATTGTATTTATCTCTTTCAGTGAAATGAAATGTTGAGTTGACTGAGCCAAGCCTCAGTCTCTCATTTTAGAGACTCTGGGCATTGCAAGCATAATGCAGAAAGCACCATGGTCTTGTATTTCCCACTTATGGCAACGACAGAAAAAAGTTGTAACAAATCAGTGAGCAGGTAAGACTTCCAGTTTCTTCAGAACGTGGGCTCTCCGTAACCACAAGGTGTTGGGAAATTCAGAACTTTGATTCCCCTGTTACATTTGCTCATCCACACCCTATTACCAGTTCAAAAATCCCCAGAGGATTGCATTTGTCAGCACTGGGACCGAGAGTCACATTTACCTGGTGCAAGATACCAACACGCGTAACAAACATGCCTACCCATTGCTAGTTCAGTATTCTCCACACCAAATGATCTGTTTACAAAGTTACTTTGACACTTAATCATAGAAGATTCTTCTGTACCAAAGGTCCTCTTGTTTAAGTATGTTTGTGATGGAGTAGAAACGTGATACTGGCCTTTTGAACATATTTAGCAGAAGTACTGATAACGGGCGCTGCAACATTACTGGTTTTTCTTATGAACACCAGATTTTTTTCCTTCTGATTTTTTTTAGGCCCCGAAAAGACAAAATTTCATTGGAGAAGCAGATTTAATAAGTGATTAGAGGGTAATCACTATTCTCTCGTAATATGCAAAGGGCAATTTTGGGTTGTGAGGTAGTCTGTGGGTCATGTGAATTTAATTGTCATATCCAGAGACTTATACCACATTAAGTGTATCCCTAGTGAAACAGCAGAGTTGTAAATCTGTGAGATAGATAGATATATATATATGCACACTATTTTATAACAGAGCTAGGGGAATAGTCCATTACCTATAAAATAAAGAAACAACGTTAAATATGCCAAATCAATTTCCTCATGAAACCAGCAACAAATACTTAGCTAGTTACTACAAGAGACTCCAACATTCAGCTCAAGTTCCACACACTGTCCCCCTTTCCACCGTTTTAGCTAGTACTTGCAATGCCTATATAGAAAGTGTCAGGTTAAACAAACCATCTTGGAAGACATGCAAGCATAAAAATCATCTGTTATGTTTCTTTTCTCTATTTCTTTGGAAAAAAAAAAATCTTTACAGTAAAGGGAGCTAAAGTAAGCAGAGAGGAGCAGCAAGATTGCCTGTATGTGAAAGCCGTGTTGACCATCTTCTTTGTGAACTTGGGGATTTGAACCTATAATAAACCTTCCGCTACTTGAAGTCAGTGGAGATTTTGCCGTAGATCCATAGATCTAACTGGGATCCAAGACTGTTCTGAATCCTCTGCATCCTACACCTTGGCTCTTCTGCTGCTCACCCACTACTCACTTCCCACTCCTATACTCTGACCCACTACTGGAAGCAGACGAGCCTCCTATCTGCAACTCAGCTCCCTCCCTGAAAGCTATTTTTTTTTCTCTGCTGGCTTCTGGAACTCTCAGATGATCTCCTCCTTTCTGACTTATGGTTTAAGTAGAAGGATCTCAACTAGATAACATGAAAAAGCAGTTTTCAGGTGTAACGGCACACCATTTTGTCAGTACAAGTCCTGAGATAGGAATCTTAAGGGTCTTTTAGTGGGCATTGCTGAAAAGACAACATTTGCCATTTCACGGCGATTACATTGCTGTGCTATCACCACTTCTACCTACGGAAGGGTATCACTTACCTCAGGGGTCTGAGGCAGAGTGTTTGAGAAGTGTTTGCTGTAATGAAAGAGAGTTTAAAAAAAAAGTGTCTGAAGAGAAGGGTGATGTAAAGAAAAAAGTGCACTGTGAAGTCTGAAATCTAGTGTGCCACTGCAGCCTTAACATCTGCTTTTTTTTTTTGCTTTTTCTTTTTATTGTTGTTATTATTTTGGCATAAGGCTTTTCACCGAGGCCAGAGCTGCAGCTGGGATTTTCAGCCTTAACCCTGAATTTCGTGGCTTTTATGGGTTTAAAGCCAACCTTTAATGTTCCCCAAACATAGCCCTATGTAGCTGAATTGATTTAACAGTGTGCTTTAGCTAAATGGAGAATCTCCCTAGCAGTTACTTCAAGGGGCTCAGAAGCAGCTCACCTCCACGGGCAGACCTCCGAGATGCCCTTTCAAATGTGCCTCACGGTAATGTGCTAATTCCTGGACTCCAGGGGCAGCTGCTTGCACAGGAGGCCTGTGCTAAATATTATTCTTACAACAGCAAACCAGCCTCCTGGTTCTCCTTTTACACAAACTGGAAGTTATTTGGGAGCCATTGTTTTGAACAAGAGGACAGCAACACCTAGCTCCCATTTTGCATCTGTTGGGTCTTTAACGAGAAGATCTAATGTTTCGGAGACAAAGCTACTTGAAAAGTAACGCCAATTTATCAAGACTGCATGTGGGGGCACGGGGTGGTCTCACAGCATCAAATGAATGAAGCATCAGGTTACATGCATGGTACAGGATGTGGAGAATATATTGCAAACATGGAGCTTTAGGAACTGATTTAATATTTCTGTTTGGAATCTTCCAGGCTCAAAAAATCCCCCTTAATTATTAGAGGCTGACCTTCACTGAAGTTTTCTTTCTTGTCTTAAGTAACATTCTGCAGAAAGAGATAAGTGTTCACAAATGATTCCGCAGTAAAGAAATGGCTTGAACTATAGGGCTGCAGATATTAAGTATTAAAAATGAGCAGCTGGCTACGTCTTTCTTTCGTCAGAGCTCGTGTTTCTTTTTCTATGGGGTTTTGTTTTGTTCTAGCATCTAGTTATGTATTTTGTGATCATAAAGCAATCTCACGTGCTGTAAGGCCCAGTGTGTTTAAAACACAAACCGTGGTTCAGAAGTGTAGTGTGGAGATTTGAAGCTGATCTTGAAGCTGATAATCATTGGCTTTGGCTTCTCACCACTTGTATCTGAAAGCATAAGCCTCTGTTTAGAAAGGGAAGGTTGTTCTCTGTAGAAACAACACAACTAATTCAGCAGCGGCCTAACACTTCAGCTGAGCTAAAGGTACTCTGCAGGGTATGTGCACACAAGCAGAGGGCACGTGATCAAATGGGAGCACTTCTAGGTCTATAGACCTGATGAGCTACATCCCCTAAGAGCGGCCTGCTCCGCTGTGGCGTCCCAGGATAGAAAGGCTGGGTTGCTTTTTGTAAGTAACGAGAAAGGAAGAGGGAGGGAACCTCGCCCTCCAGGAAGATGGAGGAAATAAAGGGTATTCTTGTAAAATGTTATAAATGTTGCATTTAAATAGAAAAGTCTTAAATTGCAGAGCTGGTCCATGTAATAGAAGGATCAGTAATTTTAAAAGAGTGCCAGAAATGAGCCAATTTCACAAGCTATTTGAAGGATATTTTCATGTAACTTTTGGCCAAAGCAATGTTCCAAAAAGTCTGAAAATTGAATCCTAATTAGTTACAAGGATCCCTCTGGCTCACAAGTTGACTATTATATTGTGCTCCATGCTCCCGAAGCAGATGAGAGCCATCACACCTTGCCAACATATGACAAGGAGAAAGGTAAACTCACCATGCCATTGCTTTCAGAAGAGTTTAAATCAAGAAAAGAGAGAAAATTACACAAATCTTGAAGGAGAATTGCCATTCTTTCCACATAATAACAGTCATCTGGGATAATATGCCTGTATTTCACTTGTCAAAGCATGCTGTTTACTATTTGGTCTTTTAATAGTGAATTTAGTGAACATTAAGAGACATTAAGGCAAAGCAAGCATTTTTATGTTATATCAGCTCATTCCCCTGCCCCTCAATACACAGGTCTTTACATTCCTTTGTGTGTTCTGAAGAGACCTTATACATCTTTCCATATAGGTTAAGCTGACACTGCAGAAATGAACACCACCGATTTAAATCTTTATTAAAAATATAAATGTCGAGAATACTAAAACTGCCTATTCATAACACAGGGACTTTTGCTCTTACACATGCTGAATAGGTTGGGGGGGGTACTCTGGGGACAGGAGCATTCTTTGACTTTTTGGTTAGTGTTCTCCCCCTTCCCTTGTGAATTTTTTTCTTGTTGTTCTACAAGAAATGAAATGCTAATCTCAGCTCCACCTCTATTGGGTCATCTCCAGGTCAGCAGATTAGAGAAATCAGTGGAAGAATGAAGACAGTCTACTCCAACTGCAGGGCAGGATGACCCAGTTATTAATCAATCTGATGGCAGCATTTGAACAATGACAGTCATCTGTCAGAAAGCAGGAGGTGGCTCCTCATTAACACACCACTCACCTGCCCTGAGCTACAACTCTTTTATAATAATATCTATCATTCACCTCCAAGGTGTTGCTTCTTTCTCTAGCTACATGAAATAACAGACACTATTTTCTGTCCCCCCTCCCTGGTACTTCATTTTCTTGAGGCTTACTCAACCTGCATTGCCTTACAAAATACTTTTTTTTTTTTTTAAATAAAAGGAAAACTAAACAAGAAAAAATACCTAAGTAACACCCGAGATCAAAATGACTTCTAACTAATTTGCCAAGACTCTCAATCTTTCATACTAAGATAAATAAACTGACTTAAAAACACCATTTTAATGCAATACTATACCACCGTTATAAATTGGCCTCTTTCTAACAGGTCAACCTTTATTTCTGCCAATCTGACTTCACCACGACTGTCCCAGCAGGTTCCCTCACACCAGCTTTATACTGCCGCATTACTCTTGTTTTGCTCTGCCAGTTTTCAATCCACATGCAGATGCTAAGCCAAAATAATATTTTAAGCAAATAATTCTCTCATAAAACACTGCTTATCAACATGCTTTTTTGTTATGAGACGCACACACGCGTGGAGGTCAAACACAGGGCTGATAACTAACCAAACACAGCCCCGGCTCTGCCATTCGCTATGCCTAGGAACAAGCTCACGGCAATTTCCATCAGCCTCCTTGAAAATATGACCACGAAATCTATCATTAAAGGGAAGGGAATATAGGGGCAATGTAAACCAAACCCCACCCCACCGGTATTATACACCAGACCAACAAGCTGCAAGGCAGCTACAGATTTCTTGCTCCCTTGCCTTTGATTCCAAAGCTTCAATTACTGTTCGCCCTTTAAAATCTCCTCAAACAAAAGAACGGGGACCTATATAGCCTGAGGATTTTCATTAAAGAAAATCCCCATGGTGTTGGTTATAAGCACAGTGGGTACTAAAATTTTAACCCAAAGGTCCAACCCACCCTATAGCTGCTGCTCAGTGTCTCCCCCTGACCCCTCAGCCCATAATCTTCAATTCACTATTCCCATAAACCTCCTGCTTCTGATTTTGTGCAGGCTATCTGAGGGTGAGTTTATACACAGTAGACATCTTAAAGGGATGCAGATTATCTGCAGTGGAAGTTGCAGCACCTGTCTTGAAGGTACAAAGATGTTCCTGAGGTGACACCAAGCCCCACAGAGGTTGGGGAGGATGATGTTCAAGTTTCCAGCAATATTAGACTGTTATTAATCATACAAAGTATGGCAAGACCTCAGCACCAACTGAGGTCAGAAACCTTGGTGCTGGAAACCAGCTGGTCAGGACTGACTACACATCCAGAAAAGCCTGTGATGAAAATGGACAAGAGAAACAAATGGTGGAGTAAACTTCCAAGCACAGCAAGCAACGTGTTGCTTGCCAACATTACATGAGAGCTACCATGTCCTTTCACTGGAGGTGCTCGTAACAGGGAGATCTGTCCCCAGCTGTTACGCGTCTCCTGTACCAAACCCAGCTGTGGATGCACCACCTTCCTCAAACAAGCCAGCCCCTGGTGAAGAGACTAAGAAATGAAAGGCAGCAGCTGTTTAGCAGTCATTAGTAACAGGTAGAGCCACATCCATGCATTTCTGGAGGGGGAGGCAATACGGCAGTTGGAGAGGAGGGAGGAATCACTGACTCTGAGTGCCCTGAAAACACTGATCCAAACCCCATCCAAATGACGTCTGTCTGCTCAAATGGGCTGGAAATGTAGCAGAGTTGCAGAAGCGCTGGTATTTCTGGCCTCCTTTCCACTCCTACGGCAAGGACAGCATCTCGCAGGCTGTCAAAGCCACTTCCAGTTCCAGTTGGGCATCACGAGCGCATACTAAAATGGGGAAAAAACTAGCTCCACAAATGCTTTCAATACTCATAAAAAAAGATTAATTTCAAATTTAGGAGTCCAGATAATTATTTTCTTCTCACTTTCTTGTTAGCAGGCACTCATTATGATTTTGCTAAAAGGTGCAAATTTGTATTTTAATTTTTGGCAATGATCAAGGTGGCGTTCTCTGATTATTTCTTATCATTAGACACTGGCTAAACAGGAACATCCCCCCCCCCCCCCCCCGAAACTTACCAAAAATATGCCACAAAATAGACAAACAAGCAAAAAAGCCACGGTTTAGAAATGCTAGGATCGCAGTCTTTCTGCCTAAACTCTGTTTGTTTAGGCAATTACATTGCCAGTTACTTACCCATAATGTTCTCATTTTAGTCAGAGTGCTCTGTGGATGATTTGATGCTGCTAATGTCTAGTTTTCTGGGAGGAGAGAGGAGAAAGGAAATGTTACTCCCGCACTCTGACCTCTGTGGATGGCTTTCTGGGGGATGCGCTCCGCTAATTGTCATCTTTTTTGAGCTGCCGTGGATGTAATTGCATATATAAGGCCTGTGTTTTGCTTGTGTTACTTTTTTACAGTACAGAACGGTGTGTCCACAATGGTGCATTAAAGTAATAATAATGGAAATAGTATCCATCAAGTAATTTCAGTGCTGTTACCACGCTGGGACGTAACCACCCTGCGAGTGCTGTGCAGGCTCCATCCACCTCCATGCTATCAGCCCTCCCCGCTGGACGGCCGGGCGTGCAGCACCGACCTCACAGTTCCCAGGTCTGCAGCTTTTTTCCCATCTAAAAGAGTATTCGGCAGCCTGGTTAGTCACCCCCTCCTCTGCTGCAGGCTTTTTGGGGTGTGAGCATCTTCAGCCCAGCAAGAATAGGAGCTCATCAGGGAGAAGCAATCAAGCCCTCAGCTTCACCCTCCCACCAAGGGGGAAAACATTACCGTCATGTTACAGGCGAACAATCGGATATATTTAACTAATATAACAAGCACTAAGCACGGGAATTATTTTTACACTAACGAAGGTGGCTGCGCTGTTACTGAATCTTCCTCTGCCTCTGCAGATGTGCCTGCAAATCCTTCGAGGCTGGCTGTTTCTGCAGAAGGGCTCCAAAGCACATGCTGGGGCTGCCTTCTCCCCTCATGGCTTTCTCCTCCAAATAATGCCTTTTTCCCCGGGGAGAGACAAGACACACACACAAACACACACAAAAAAAAAAGCTAAAAAAGCTTAATTTTATTCTTCCTCTTACTCTCACTTCCTTTTTCTCTTGATCGGGGCTACTGGTAATACTGGTTCCAGAATCAAGCAATAAGTCTCGTATTTTGGGGGTTCCCCCCCAGTTGAAACACTGTAAATAAAATACCCATAAGAGAATATCCACCTACCTTTCCCAATATTACATTCTTGACTAAAGTGGGGTTTGTTTTTTATTCTTAATTTGTATTAAAATCCTACTTTCCCTCATGTGTTAATTTTGGCACAAGCATGCATGTGTTTTTGTAGTGGGTATCTCCTTTATAGTGCATGCACACATGTCTAGTCTCTCTCTATATGTACGAACAAGAGAATAATACATCTCCCTCTTGCATTCTTTGTGTTTACACACACACATATATATGTATGTTTAGGTGTGTGTATATATTCCCTGTATGTATATATAGATGTATGCATATATGGATAATATATATATAATTGCCCGGGCTTTACAAACGGATGCCAGCAAGCGAATACCTGTCTATTGCTCTGTCAAATGTGACTCGCTGGGAAAGCTATTGGGTTTATAGAAGAGACAAACATTTCAGGCACGCCATTCTGGGGTAATGAAGCATGGCAACAAAATATACCTGTGCAACATTTGATAAAGATGAGCTGACACACCAGTCCAAATAGGTTCTTTTGTGTGTCTGCACGTGTCTACCATCATTGCTTTCATCTTAAAACAGGAAGGTAGCAATAGCAGCAGCAGCTGGCAGGAACCACAAGAGGAAGAGCAGCTCACACAATTAAACGTCGTTTACCTCTGGCCTTTATTTCACTCCTCCCTCCCCCTAATTTATTATGTGTTTTCTCCATCTCTATGCAAAAAAACACGGGCTCAATTTTTCTTTCTTTCTCGTGCTATCTAGCTCTTTTTACAAGGGGACTAAACAAGACAATAGGCAAAATCCCATGGCATTTAGCTTTGGATCTTAACTTGAAATGCTTCTTAGTGGGGTTTTTATGGCCTTTATTGTTCTTTGATTAATGTAAAGTAAAATTAAACCCTACAGTTACACATTAGTACATCAACTAGAGAGAAGGCAAAACCGCGCTGCGCACCTCGCTTTACAGAAAACATCTTTTGTTGTGTTTAATCTCCGGAGCAAAGGAAGGGAAAAAGCTTCATCTGCTGCAGAGACCTTTGAAGGGAAGGGAAACGTTGGGCACTGTGAGCTGCGGCCCCCGTTACACCGCTCTCCTCAGGAGGGGCTGGGTGATGGCTCTTTTTCAGGCACAGCTTCCATTAAAACTGGTAGGAATTGTCCCAGTATGAGGAGCCCAGCGAAGAGATCATACAGGCACACGCAGATAACCAGATTTTAGGGTAGTTGTTATGTGGATTGGCCCCAGCTTTTAACCAGAGAGCTGGCTGCATAAATCTTTATCCCAGGTTAAATTTAAACCCACATTTTCATTGCGCAAAGATGCTACGCATTTACATATGTTTGCAGAAGTTTCTATTCGTCTCAAACAAAAGCTTAATTACAAATAGGATTCTGGCTAACATCTTCTATGGAACAGATCGAAGTCCTCCTTCTATATATGCTGTGTATGGCACATGTGCAGTGCTCATTTCTTTTTATTAGATATACCCTGCTCTCATCTTTTCTCCTTGCACAAAGGATAGTTACGTGTGGTTTTTCACTCTGCCAGCTGGCAAATTAATTTTTACTCTGGGTTTCCAGTAGTTCTTTTGGTCATCTTCTTTCCACAGACATTTCTAGGCAGAATGCATAAGAGTTCAGATGAAGTAAAACATGTAGCATTATGGGTTTTGAGTGGGAAACCAGACAGGATGAGTTTGACCCCTTGTAATCTCTATACTGAAGCAACATGTAACTGAAATGGATGGTTTGATTTTGGTTTTTTTTCCCCCTAGTAAAACTCCTGCTGCATCTGAAAGACAGGTCATAGATTTGGCATTTTGTTTTCCTCAGAGTAGTAGCATTTTTATTATTTACCATGAGTCACTGTGGCTGATAATAAATGCCTCTTAACATGCTTATTCTTCTCAATTTTCATCAGTAGTCAGAGCATGGGGACTTCAATTTCAACCTCTGGTTGTCCCCCACCTCGCACCCATTTCATGAAATCTATTGTATCTTTAGCCAAGTTCACAAGTTAAATGACACATATGTGGCCTTTCTGTTCATTTTATCTGACACTAAGACAATTCAATTGGCGCTTAGCATAAAAAAAACCCCAAAAATTACAGAGCATCTCTGCCAAGGGTAAGAATAGGTCAAGAGCCGAAGGAATTTAAGCAAACTGTCTTTTATACACAGGAAGCAGTTAACATATGGAATAAAAGAACAGGGATAGCAATTGATGAAACATTTGGGAGAGACTTAGATAAACAATCATAAAAAAGATTTAGACAAGTGCTTGGAGTAGCCAAAAAAATAAATAAAACTAGTATAGAGTGTGCAAGTCACTTCAGCGTCCTTCCATTCTGAAATAGCTGAAATAAAATGGCAATGAGCAGATAAACTGCAAAATATCATTATGATTTAGTAGCCATTTCTTTCCATCAGAGCAACTGTTTTAATTTTCATTCTTCCAAATTACAAAGTAACAATAAAATATCCTTTTCGATTTATGGCAATGAGACCTTTTTAATTGAATTTCAGAAATGAGTTGATTTGACTGATGGGTAGGTAATGGGGATATACTATTTACAGTGGGAAATGCATTTCCAGTGAAAGGTTTTGAAAAAGCACAGCGAGATAGATATTTATAAGCAGGATTTTGGATGGCTTGCACACACACACACCGACACATACACACAAATATATACGTTATGTATGTTCACCCTAAGGTACAACAGACAGTATTTCTTTTTAATCCTAAAAGCCTTTACCAAAGAAAAAAAGTTCATGAGCACTTAGGCCATTTTTTCCAGTAACAGCCAAATGTACAATCACTATGACCTCATTATAACTCTTACTTTTTCTCACTGCGTATAGAGACATGGGGTTGGGGGTGTTTTTTTCCTGAATGTTGAGCCAAATCTGGAAATACTGGCGACTTACAGGCTGACTTACTCTGCCCGAGTTAATGTGGAGTAGCCTACATCAGCCATCACTTTTTGCATTGCAATGGCAAAGTTCCAGCTGACTTTAATGGGGCCAGAGTTTCACCCCAGGTGCACTATTACAATTGACTAGGGCCTGATAGATTGATTCCTGAGATGCTCTGGATTCCAGATGTGGATCTCATAAAATTGTAGAGTGTGGTGTGTGCAAAGCTTGCTGGTTTTTTCCCCCCTATTAAATAAATAATAATAATAAAACACAGTTCTTATAAGCAGCACAATGGAGAGAGAATATGTGCTGGAGGTTTTTTTCTCTGTCTTGCAAGAACCAGCTCCTTCTTTCTCTGCTACATATGAGTTCACATCTATATGGCAAGAGGCGGGGGGGCGGGAAAGCCCAATCCAAAACAGCCAGTGAGCTGCATCTGGTTTAAAATATATGTAGAGCTGAGTCCACATATGCCTGCTGAAATTTTGTCAGCAACACCTAAAGTAGAAAGTCTAATCAGAAGCCAACTGTGTTAAGTAACAGAGACTGAAAAATAGCCTTGAAAGCCAGGCAGTCCACAGGACTGTGACAGGAATAGAGCAGAAGAAGCCTTCACCTGCAGGAGGACATGGTGTAATAAATAAAAAGAGAGGAAAAGAGGAGAGATCTCTGACTCTACAATAAGCCCTGAGAGACCTGGCAACCACAGGGTACCATCAGCAGGGCAGGTATTCCCTAGCCTGGGCATGTCTTGCCTCCTGCCCTCTAGTAACCAAGTACCTGTGCTGTCTCCTCCAGTTGTCCTCCCTCTTCTCTTTTGCCCTTATAAATATTTGAGATAAGTCCATCTACATCCATCTCCATGTCTATCAGCGGTCTAGGGAGAAGGGAAAAGTCTATTCCCAGGAGCCAAGTAACAGTGGGGCAGTTTCTGTAAGGACATAAGGACAACATTTGAGCTTTTTTTTTTTTTCCCTACTACACTCAGTAGTACCAGGGAGGAATATTCCCCCACACCCCACAGATGATTAGACAGGGACAACAGAAAAGCACAAAAGAGGAAGATGTGCGGTCTGCAGAGTTACCCTGCTGCCACCTTTGGCTTCCCAGGGGTTGGCAAGCTGAGGCAGAGCAGAAGTGAAGAACCCAGGTAGGGACGTGATCCTTGGTGCTGAGGTGAGGGCTGGTCTTGTTGTGTTATCCCCCAACTTGGTGGAACCCGGATGTGCCGCACATGAGTTAAAAACAGAGTCAGGAGGAGTGTGAGCCATGTGTGTGAGCAGTGGGAAAGATGCTATGTAGGATACGCTTTCAAATGTTTCCATTGAGGATGTGACGTCAAAAGCACAGGGATGCAAAGGAGAAGAAGCAAGGCAGCCAGAAAAGAGGGAGCAGTCAAAAGGGGGCTGCCTGATTTTGGAGTAATGTTACGGGGGGCTGCGGGGCCTACCTCCGCTCGAGTCACTGAGTGCAACAGCAGCGAAAGCGGGCTGCACATCATCAAATGAAACCACAGAAATTGTTGCAGGTGTGTTAGATGTGCTTGAAAGACAGAATGACAAAGAGGGAAGAGGTTTCATGAAGTTACATGGAGCACAGATTAAAAACACTGTACTATATTAAAAACTCAACATATCCACTATATATGCTATAAAGGCATTCCAAAAATAACTGTAACTATCCCTCTGTTTGTGAGCAATATAGTGCTATTTTAAAACTCTCTGAAAAGCACTTTGTAGCCACTGTATTAAAAGACATGTCTGGTCTTGTATTTCTCAACAAATGCCCCTGTTTACAATTCCTACTGTGGACACAAAAATATTTTGTGTGAATCCATGTTTGTATGAAACTATCAGCTGCATCTGCCCATGGAAGGACAAACATGGACAAGGTCAAAGGAAAATATTCTTTAGAATAGCCCTTAAGCAGGCAGAGGAATTAGGCCTGATTTATGAATGTATTTCCACAATTCACTTGAAAATTTGTAATGTCTGTGCAGCCTGGCAAGAAAAAAAGGTGAGGGTAATGTGAAGGAATGCTTCTATTCCACTTTATTGTAAAATTATCCCATGTTACCTGCTCTAATCCCCTGAAAACAAATTAAATCCTCACTAAGCTGACTTTAAATCAATAGTTTCATTTAAGAATAGTGTGACTTAATAAAAATAAAAAACTAACTGGTCCAGCCAATTTAAGAGGGAAATAAATCATTGCCCAAGGAAAAAAGCAGATTTGACTTGTATATGGGCCACAGTTTTGTTGAGGGGTCTAACCTGCTGTCTAAATTAACTCCCGGTATATTACAAATCTCATCAGCCTCATTCAGAAATCTGCTCCACTGTACTAGGAAAGAAGATTGCCCCCGAAATAAAAAAAAAAAAACCAACAAAAAACCAACCTGGAGATGTTGTGAAATGAAACAATATTTCTGAGAACACTTAGTAAATCATATAAGAAAACATGTCTTTGAATTGCCTGGAAAGATCACCTCACACTCCAGCATCTCCCTTGTCTAACTTGTTTGGAGAGGATGTTTGTGAAGCAAAAAAGGATGCCATATTTACAGCTTGGGCCAGAGCAAAAATAGCTGCATTAGAAATAGGAGAGAAAGGAGCAGAGCAATGAACAGATAGGCAAGCTGCCAGCTGTTTAATTCATTCACACAGCAAAACTAGTTAAAATAATAACTGAATAAATTATTTGTAAATCTATAGATTGAATTATCCATGCAATCTTTGCAGCTTGGTGAAGATATTACTTCAATGTTATTAAGTGTGGATGTATTTATCACTAATTTACTTTTTAAATGTTATGAAACTTGCCTAATAGAAGTCTTAAAGGTTTGGAAGACCAGAATATAAACAGAGGCCACAACAAAGCAGCTTACTCAAATCAGTGTAAGTTATGCATTGCAAGCCACTGACAGCAGGAGAATTTAATAATCCTGACTCCAGCTGACTTATTCTAAGCGTTCCCGGATGAATACCTTTCTCTGTCACTTACCACATTTCCAGGCAAGCCTTTGAAAACTATCTCTTAAATAACCTATGTAAGGGCACCCCACAAGTTGGCAACAAAGGACTAGACCGACTTCTCCAGAAGCTCAGGAAATGCTTTACCTATGCACCTGTCTTGTAGCCCATTGTGATAATCTGTGTAGGAGTTGACAAGTTTTCTGGATTTGCCTCAAATACCCTGGATTCATGGAAGGGATTGCTGTGAATCTGTGAGTTTACAGACCTGTCTTAGAAGAAAGGACTTCTCATGCAGCATTCCTTTACATCGATCTGATTTCCCCAACACCATCCCAAAAGTTGTGAATATCTTCAACTCATTTCCCTCCCTTACAACATTCATGGGCCAGTAGGAATAAACATGGAAGATTTTGCTGATAAACACCCAAAAAAAGTCATTTGATGACTGGAGAAGAAAAAGCAGCAGCAGGTGAAGGAATGTTGATGGGTTATAGACTTTTAACCTTGGCATTCTCCACGCTGTCTCATCAGCGCAGTCTTGCCAACATTGGCAGGTCCAACATAAAACTACCTCACAGAAGTGTTTCCATGGAGAAGGATAACAAATAGTAAAACATCCAAGTTTATAAAACTGGGGAAACTGTTCTTCTTCAGTTAGCTTTATTCCTAAGCACAGACATTACCATAAAAAGTAAGGATATTTAAAAAAAAAAAAATGTCCAGGATTGCCCACGTTTGCAAGAAACCTGAAAGAGAGGGATGTGGAGGGCTCCAGAAGACGTGGAGTATATTGCAGAGTGAGACGCTCCAAACTGCCCTGAACCTGCCTGACAGAATACTATATGACTGTGTGTTTAACAGGTAGTTTGAGTTGCAGTTATCCATATTTGTATTCCCCAGTAAGTGCTCCTAGGCTCTGATATCCCACTGTGATTTTGAGATATGAGGTCTTAAGGAGAGTTGGATCAAGTAGTGTCTCACAAGATCATCTGCACTGGGCCTTTTTTTCTTTTTTCTTCTTTTGGTTATCATTTTTCTTACCCTTTCTTGATTCTGAGCCTGCCTATTTATTTGTTATAGGGATAACCATCTGTGTTAGAGCTAGAATGAAGGATCGTCGTACATGTTACGTTTGTATTTGATGGACTCCTTCTTGCTAGATAAAAATATAGTACACTGCTGTACACCGTATCAGACTAAAAATACAGAAGTTAGTTTTCTTTCTGGCTCTGAATTATTTAATTAACTTCAAGATAAGTTTCATATTCACAAAGATTTATGGCTGCATTTTCCTGTGTGGGAAGGCCTTCACTAGCCTCTGAGCTTTTCATATTTTTTTCTTCCAATTCCTTGGAAATGAGTGGTTTCCCTTATGTTAGCCAGAATTCTCCAGGAATCAGTGAAGATAACATCTCAAGTTGCCCAAACCATCAGGCCATCCAGTGCCCACATAAAAACATTTCCAAAGCATGCTCTCTTTTTGAGCTCCTAAACATCTTTTTAAAATCCAGGATCTCTGAGCCACAATTAGGACACTTGAAAACCTACAGTATCAGAAATTAATGGTGTTTTTTTTGAAAACTTTTCCCCAAGCCATGGGTCATGACATTTCTGTTTGCAAACCCTTTTGGTCTTATCAGTCCTCCTCTTGTTTTAAAGCTGGATGGTCAGCAAAAGGTGCCTATTTTGCATTTGCAAGGTACCTTCAAATCAACTGTTGCTTGCAGTAACTTGTAGCTCACATTTTCAAACTCAAACCTGGTAAAGAGAGAAATGTGAGGAATGCAAATCAGGTCAGAATGATGCTGACAAAATGATAACACTCAGGAAGCACTTGTAAGGTTGTACAAAAGGTCCAAACCTTGAAGCTGAATTTCGAATACTTGCCCTTTAAATTCTATTATAAGTTTAAGGCAAACCTTAGGGCTTCTTAACATTCAGTTTTGACAAGTGAATAAATTACTAGGAGAATGTAATTCATTGGTTTAACATAAAGGGAGAATAAGTTAGTGTGTAAAGACAATAGTAAATGATACATTACAGACATCATCATTAAGGTGGTATGGACGATACTGGCCTGGGGTGTAAGATTATTTATTTGTTTTTACCTAGTACAGAGCCAAGCACAGCCTCACTGGTTAAAAAGAATGAAGTAAGTAATATTAATGGACTAATGTTGTGCATGTATGCTATTCCACATACACTGCATACAGAAAAGAAACAAATAATTGCATTTTAAAAGTTAACTGTTGCCAAAACCTCTGCCTGGTCTAAGGGTCTCCTTGCTACTCATGCTTAAAGATTTTTCATTTCAAAATTCCAGGGTCCCCTATTTTGTAAAAAGCATTTGCAAAACAATGGAAATTTGTGTGCTCTGTTTTTTAAAGAAGTTTTAAATGTCCTAAGGGCGGTCCCTGGGATCACCCCACCTTCCTGGATTAATTATGGGTGCAACAACCAGGACACCGATTAACCCACTGATGACACTACTTGTTAAGATGGTACAGCTTCGTAAATAGGATTTTATAATCCATTTGCTTTTGCATTTTAATGTTCTTGGCATCTAATACACCATAGTATCTGGATACCATAAACTACAAATGCTCAGATGTTCCTCATCACCTGGATGATGAGAAAATAAAAATACTCATTCAAAGTCTGGGAGATCAAACTGCAAGAGTTACAAATTTCTGAAGAGCTCTGGCACAATCTGTGGATGTGTTCTGCTAGCACAGTCCATGGAGGGATGTTCTGTCTGCAAGTGGTCAGCTCAGGGGAAGGTTGTGTAGTGATTACAGAAACCCAAGTGCCCATTCCCATGGCAGACCGTTGCTCTCACATGCCTAATTCAACCCGACCCATATTTGCAGTGTGCAAATAACTTCTCCCAAGAGAGACAGATTTGGGGGGCTATGCAAAATTTCTTCTTAGTAAGGGTGAAATAAATGCTCTGAATCTTTAAACAGCTCCTCCTTTTCATGTTTGTTTATGGAATCACAATAAATATTTGGGGTTCTGGATTTCTTTTGTCCACCATTTACCCTTGTTGCTGCCCATCTTAAAATTGACTATATGCGGAAACTTACCAAGAGACCAAACAAAGAACTATAAATCTCTCTAGTTCTTGGTAATCTCATGCATTCCTGGCTCCCAGCTGATCTATCAAGAGGTCATTTGGTTGCAAGCCAACTTGCCAGACCTCCCTCCCTTGTCACTGTTTTAATTTCCTCTTCTGCTTGCTTTATTCTCAGTACTGGTACGTTTTAAAAGATGCATTTGCATCTTTACAAGGAATGCCATTTTAAATAAGACATTCTTGGGCAACAACAAAAAAGACCCTCTTTCTCTGAGGATGTGTCTTGACAACTTGTTTTTAGTGTTTGGGAACACATACCGCTTTGTTCAGTTCTGCACAAGCAGTTAGTTTCAGACAACTATTTAATAGTACTCAAAGAAAAAAAAAAAAAAAAGCAAAGGGAACACAAATCATTGCTACTTATCCCAAGCCTTGATACTTACTGTAGGCAGCAGTCTTCACCCTGTCTGATGGCAGAAGTATTTTAAACATACAAGCAATATCTTCTCTTGCAGACTTGTATATAGTCTGACTCACAGGGAGTCAGACACAGTATGGGGGGCAGCAGTCTTCCAGCATTGCAAAGGACAAACTTCTTGCCTGGCCAGTTTTCTTTTAGCTTTTATAAGTGAGAAACACATCTTGGCCCTGGTTGATCTAACAGTCTGGTTTTGGCTCTCTAGTCTTTGGTCTCTTTCCCAAGCTGACTGTTGACAGGCGATGGAGTTTTTACACACAGGTTTTAATCTTCAGGAAACATAAAGCATATCTGGCTGGCTCCAAAACACCATCTCTCCCCTACCACAGAAGAGGAAAGAGAGAGTTTAGGGGAAGGGCTAGAGTACAGGGGGTTGGAAGTAGCCAGACATTGCAGCCTCAGCCACTGCCCTACTCCCTCTGAGACTGACTCATAGAAGCCCTTGACCAGCGTCTCAGCTACTTGAAGCTAAGCCAGGGGCTGTTTGGTCTCTGCAAATACCTGAAAAAATACCAAAAAGGCAACATAGCACTGTCTCTTCCTCTGCTCAACTGCAAGTATTTCCATTTACGAGCATCTGCCTCATTCAATCCAATATCATGTTTTGTGCTTACCTGAGATGCAGCTGGAAATCAAAACAGTCCTTCAGGCAGAAAAAGGGAAAACTTTTCTGCAGATGATGTCACTTCTCCCTCTCCTCTCCCAGCTTTTGTTGCTGTTGTCATTCTTTGTGTTGAAGGGAAAAAGCCCAAAGAACCCATTTGATCTGCTGCCAGTCAGAGGATGGAAATGCTCTAATTTGTTCACATTCAACTTCAAATTTGGTGATGTGAGTTGGATTCTGTCCCAGATTCTGCAGCTCAGGCCTGTTTCTAGAGTACATCTCTCTCCAGACTACAGTGCCAGAGCCCAGGGCCGGTAATGCCACCAGCGCAGCGAAGACCACTGTCGCCTCCTTTGACAAGCTCTTTAGTAAGTGACTCAGGAATTTCACTGTATCTAGGCCAGCCTTTGACAGAAGAAATGCCTGTAGGTATTTGTATCGTCACTACACACTCTACAACTTAATCCAGCAACCAGCCCAGCCTTTCTATAACTAGACCAGAACAATTCCATCTCCCTCAAACCCCATGTCCCTTCTTCAGAAACTCAGCAGGTGAGGAGCAACCTCACAGATCGAGCCATGCTTCTGTCCTAGTTTGGGAGGGACAGTGGGGGGAGGATGGGGGCGTTAGTGATTTACAAGGGCCGTCCTGGAAGAAGAAGCTGGGAGAGGAGAGAGTCGTGGGAGAGGCAGAGAGCTGTCAGATCAGCTGCATGAAGGACAGGATTTCCTACCTCCAGCCAGCAAACATGCTTTCAGATTTTTTACCCTCGCACCATTATATTATGGTATTATTCCTCTTTATCGTTTAATAAGTTTCCCCATTGTTGTGACATGTGACAGCAGCACCTGTGTTGGTGGATGAAGCAAAGTGGGAACAATGCCTTGTTGTCTGTAACAAATACCTGTCAATTCCAGATTGACAATTTCTACTTAAGCTAATTTACAAAAGGAAAGGTAAAACACCCTCTCCCAGGGTATTATGAAAAGAAATAACGAAACATTTGATATATGCTTTTACAATTAGAACAAAACCTAAAGCTTTAGCTTAACAGCATAAAAGAAAATAATAGAATGAAAAAAAAAATTAACATGTGACCTGATTGGCAGTTGCTTAAAAAAAAAAATTAAAAAAAAAAGTTTTACATCTGTGTATATATTCTTACCTGTCAAACAAATGTATTCATCTGGAAACAGGGTGAAAATTGTCCTCCTTCTCTCCCAGGCTGACCTGGATGTGCCACGGACCATGCCGAAGGCCGTGATCTGCAGGTGATGAAAGTGGCTTTGGCCTCCAGGACCAGGTCGTTACCGATTCACTCACTTGGGGAACACGAGGCCATGTGGTTTGTATCAGTGCAGCCAGCATGTTTATAGCATGTAACGGAGCAGACAGCGAGCTCCCCTACTAAGGGCTGGGTGCACTTTGGGAAGGGAGCTCTTTAGCAGTTCCCTCCTTTTCTCCTCTTTTCGGGATTTAATGATGGACTGGCTTTCGTGCTACGCTGACCATTCTTGACTGAACCCAAACAGGGTGGAAATGTAATGGGAAAAAAAACCATTATGTGTCTTCCTTCAAATTCTCTGCATCAGCATGGACAGTGGCATGCACAAGGATGCCCTGAAAGGGATGACAAGCCCCCTCCCCTGCTCCATCACCACGTGAACCACAGCAGCCCCACACCCTGGAGAAGCACGCTGCATTTGTCCTAGGGAGCCTGCTTTGGCATGGGGGTTGGACCCGATGATCTCTTGAGTTCCCTTCTAACCCCTACAATTCTGTGATTCTATGATCTAATGGACACGTTTGCAGGAGGCAGTGTTTGCTGGGGCAGGGGCAGACAGACGGCATGCTTCAAGAACACATTCCCTTAAACACATCACTTCCCTATTTTCTACCTTCAGCAACTGAGAAAATGGGACTTCATTAATGTTATTCCAGACAAAGAGCGGCAGAGAAATGTAACTTTAAAAAAAAAAGGAAAAAAAGACTATATTTTTAAATTGAGAGAAACCAATTACAAAAGCTATAAACACTTTAATCATTTCTCCGAACATGTGGAAATACATACATTGGGAACCTTTTTCATAGGAAATGCTGAAATCTTTTCCTTAATGGCACATTTTCTTAATGGCTTTACAGTTTCTCAGTTCATTTCAAAGGGCTGTTATTTGTTATGTGGACATAAGTTTAGATTATGGTTTAGAATGCTGAGAGATGTTTGAAAGAATTATCTGGTGGATGGTGGCAGCTACTTTTGTGTTGCCTTCTGTTCTTGCTTTGAAATATATGGGGGTGGGTGTATGGGGGTGGTGGAATGCCTGTGTGCTAAATATTCCCCATAAAAATGTGGGGTGAAAGCCTATCCCGGGGCAAATCAGGAACATATCTTGCATTTCTTCAACTGCCAGATTTTATCCAGGTATTTCACTTTATTAAGTACTAAAGTAAAAATAAAGTTTATAAAAAAGGATGTCTTTATTCTTTGCAATGAGGTATTTTTACCTTATGTTATGATCCTTTGATCTTTGGGGGGCATAACAATAGTGTGTGCAAGCCTGAAAGAAAGGGGGGAAAAAAAAAAAAAGAACAAAAATGTGTTGTATAAAAAAGAAGTCACGACAGGGGCACTGCAGATGATGAAGTTAGAAAATTAGCAAACATTGATAATTTCTGGAAACAGAATACTCTTTGTAAAAGATTAAATGTGAGCTACATGAGTGTCTGAGAATGATTTGGAAGTTTTGGATGAAATCTCATCCCCGTTAATGATGTTTCTGTTCACTGAAACAAAATCAAGTTTTCATTTGCCCCTCACTTCTTTAGAAACAAATCTTGTCTGATTTAAACATTTGCAATCTCCTTTCCTGCCCTGCACTCTTCTTCCATGTCTTCCAAGGGCCCTAACGTGAGCTTCTTCGCTAGTCAAGTATCTCTTACAAGGGAATCCCCTCTTAATCAGAGACTGCACTCCTTCACCAAACGCCTAATTTATACAATTTGCACTGAATAACTACTGACACCCCTCTACAACTGGCAAAGAGCCCGTTCCACTGACCATGGGAGCATTTTTACAGACTTGGGAAACCATGAATGGAATTGCTGGACATCCAGAAAATCACACCACCTCACCCCATTACAGTCCTCTTGCCCCAGTTCAGTCCTTGCTGGAAACCGTAGAGGCTTCAGAGGTCTTCTGAAAGGGAAAATGTAGAAAATAAAACAAAAAATAGATGGCACATTTTATTGGAAGGCAGATGGTTAAGCTGGCCTTAGTGTCTGGATTTGCTGTTACTTCAAAGCCAGCAGAGATTGCTGACATAATGCCACGCAGTGTTTATGTGAGGCGAGAGCTAAGGCTCTCTCTGGAGCCCAGCCCCTGATCTGAAGTGGGTGCCAGCTTGCCACAGGCCCTTCCTTCCTCAGGGAGTAGCACTTCACCAGCCTCTGCTCTGGTTTCCATTCCACTGTAAGGAGGAGGGATGCAATCACTTGTGAATCCTCAATGTTTGGAGCCCTCAGCACTTCAAGACATAACCTCTGAGAGGTTACTCCGCATGCTCTGCTACAGATACCTCACTCGTGCTTGTTGCTGGGAAGGCATACTCTGGGTCATTGCCCTGTTCCCTTCTATCACAAATCCAGGTATTAGACTAACACATCTTCTGAAATGACAAGGCAGATTTGACATGACCTGTGGGATTCCTTCTGTGAGGAGTCATCGCTTAGTCCAACCCATGGAGCGTGGAGTTCAGCTAATGTAGACACAGGTCAGTTGAAAGTTGGGGGTTTTCTGTGGGATTTCCCTGCTTTCCCCTAACATGATTGATTTCACAAGCAAGGATGACATTTTTTTCCTGAAATGGTTAAGCCTGTGGCTGTCGATTTTTTTTTCCCCCACCAGCATACAAATACTGGATGTTCACCTGGTATTTGGGAGAGGGCTGCAGACCCCTCCGTATTAGGCAGCAATGTGGAAGACTATAGCCCCTTGCTTCTTTTGTTTTGCTGGAAGTCTCACATTGTCTGCTCTGCTTGCAGCCTGCAGTCATTGCCATACTTATTCTAAGGAGAGGTTGATGCAAATCGCCTCTCCATCTGCATCATGGACTGTCGCTTGCCACATGCAGGCTTTCCACATGCCCAGTCAGCTCAATTACAGTGTTGACATGGCAAACATTACCCAAAAGTTTTAGGACAGTTTATGTAATTTGTGCAATTAATCTGTGGTTTACACATTGCACACAATTGCTGGAATGTTCTCACTTATTGGAGGAGAGCAGATAAATTCATCAAACTTCAACCTCTAAAGAACATATTCAAACAATGATGTTGTTCTACGCCAGTGGGGGAGAAGTCTGAGCCTGGCAGCCAGATGTCCACCATGCTTTACACCCAGAGAAAGAAAAGGGTTGTACTCGTGGGTCTGTCTGCGTGTGTGTGCATGTATGTGTGCACATGTGAGAGAGATGGAGACACACACAATCCTGTAAAGAAAGATTTCTTTCCATCTTTTAACAATAAAATTTAATTTTGAGAATCTTTATCAGAGTGAATAAACCCCGCGTAGAACATGTGGAATTTGCCTTCCTCATCTAGCACAAATGATTCCTTTATTTTAATCCCTGGCCATATATCAGGGTATTTAATTAAAATTTCAGTCCAATGACTTGTCTTAGCTGTTTGCAACAAGCTGAGAGGTCTGCAATATTTCACATTGTATTTCTTCTCTGTAAATTTGAAGTTGGATCACACATTTTATCTGTGGGTTGCACATCTGAACAGCTATAACTTCTGCAATGCAAACCGCTTCAAAACAACATGAGAATGGTGCCTGAAGAGCCAAAAAACTTCCTCCTAGGTGTTCAGATAGCCTGAAAATCTCTGTGAAGAGCTATGGCTGGAGCAGCACGCATGTAGCCCATGGAGAAGTTATAGAGATCATTCAATGGTTATTTGATAAATATCACTTGGAGAGGGAAGGGTCTGACAGATGCGTGGAGGAGAATATCTTTGTGCCTTCCTCTTCTGGGGCAGCAATACCTGTCATACTTTGGTACATGAAAGCCCACACTTATTCTGCCTGTCAAAGCTGAGAAGAGTGCTTAACATCTTCCAGGAAATGACCAGCATGACCACATCCGCCAGATCCAACGAATCCACACATCCTGCCTGAGGAAGGAGGAAATGCAGAACGAGATTTTTGCCAAAAAAAAAAAAAAAAGAAAGAAATGTACACCAGTACATTTGGAATCAGTAATTGGACTCTCGGGAGGACCTTTTAGCTCTGGGACTTCAGTGGACACATAGAAATGTTTTGCACAGCCCAGAGACATCTTTGTCAATATACAAAAGGAGAACACAGAGCTCCTCACGTTCAAGGAATCTACACTGCCATCAATAAGATTGGATAGCTTTATTGTTTTCATTAACCAGTGTCAGATTTTAATGCCAGCTGAGGCACATGTAAAGAAAGGATTGGCTTGCTTAAGATATAGTGCTCATGTGATTAGCCTTTCCACCCGCCCCAGCTCATGATGCCATAAGTACTGACATGACCGTCTTATAGTACTGGCCAGACACCACAAAACCTGTAATTTATTTCTTCCCCCTAATGTCTACAAGAGGTGGGGAAGGGTCGTTACACCCATTTCAAGAATAAGGAAAAAAAAACCACAAAAAAACCCTGAGAAACTCAGTGGACAGGATTGCCCCAGAAATTCACCCAGGGTGACGAAGGATGCCAGAGTCCCCCCTTAATAGGCTGGCTGAGTCCTTCTCTTCTTGACACCTGTATGCGATTTGCTGATATTCCCAGAAGTGCAGATGTTACAGCAGCCTTCCCTCCCACCAGTTCGCGAACATGCTGGGAGGCCCTTCCACTTTGAAGGTTTCAGGTCATATTTAACCTAAATCCATCTCCCTCCAATCAAACAGAGAAACACCTGTCAGTTTTGGGGAGTGCACTTCAGCTTTAGGAGGTGAGGAGCACTGAATATGGAGAGAAGAACAAAAGAACATCTGCCAGTGGTCGCCCCAGGGCAGGAGATCAAAGATCACCTATTTTTGAAGGTGGTCATACTGTCGAGGAACATAAAACAAAATAAAAGACAAACTGTGATTGATAAGCAGATTCTACCACTCCACATACCCCAAAAAACAGAGAAAACACTTCTTTATATTTCTCTATATCCCTTTCTATATTGCTTCTTCCCTCCCTCAGCGCTTGTCTTTTGATTTCAGCTTGCTTAGCATTCTTTTTCATTATTGTATTCCCCGCACTTCGGTTTCTGGTTTATGTTCAAGTTCTTGTTTTACTAGAAATGCTACATCCTGGTGGAATTAAAATCCAAATTGGATTTAGAGCACTGCTTAATTTGAGCTCCAGTGTCCCAGATGTTGGTTAGGTGCTGTGAACACTGCAAAATCTAATAACGTTTCTCACCTAAAAAAGATCCATTAATACGATGCTAGGAACGAGATGCGCTGACAGCCAATGGAAGCCAAAAGAAATCCGAGCAAAGGTTGCCAAAGTGGGGTGGTGGGTTTTTTTCTCTCCCCTCGATTCCCACCCTTCTCCCTGGGCTTTAGGTATTACAGCACGTGCAGAAGGCCCCTCTAGCCCTAGGAAACGCTGTACAGTTGTGATTCCGTAGAACAAAACAAATAGCCTCACCTCCTCTAATATTTAATCCAGATTTGTAGTTTCCCCCTGCGCCGCTGTGAAATCACCCCGTGCGGCGGGGTCCTCCGATAGCGCGGCAGCGCCAAGTCTCAAGGTGGCTGAGCTGAGGGTTATGTTTCAATTTGGCAGTGCAGCACCGTTTCCATAGACAAATTAACATTGTTTCATTTCATTTTGACACCGTAATGTCTTTTCCATAGACTTGCACTGACATTGTCGTGAAATCATTGCGTCCCAATCAAGCGAATGGGAAATTAGCACCGTGACACAAAACATACCCAGTAAGTAACCGTGGCTCAGTTTATTTGTCAAACTGAAATACCTCGGCCACCTTCAAATGCATTTCCTGAAGCACCAGAGAAGCTGAGCGCGGGAGCCGGCACCAGTAAAGCAGACGCTGCCAAACACGCTCCTTCCACTCAAGATCTAGGAAAGCTCCTGAAAAACGAGTGGTCCTTGCTGCAGGCTTAGCAGGTCAGGGCTTACGCCCTCCCTCCATCCCTCCCTCTGTCCCTCTTGTATCTTTGGTGCGTGCATCTGAGCCACGGGCGCTTGGGGGGGAATTCCAGGGGATGGGTGTGACCCCCGTGCCCCCCAGCTGCTCAGTGCAGTGGGTGCTGGGGAGCATTGCTGTGAGAATTTTGACTGGGTCAGAAGCAGAAAACATCTTGGGGTTTTCAGGGTTTGAGCTCAAGAGCCTCGGTAAAAGTGCTACCATGAGAGCTAAATTTGAAACCACAAAAATCTCTGTTTATAGGAGAAATGTCCTGTTTACTTTAACACAGAACACACGCAGGGAAGGAAAAAAAAAACCAAACCGAAAACAAAACAAAACAACTACACCAAAAAAACCCAGTAGCCCAAATCACTGATTCCCTGAAATTTTTGCTCTCTTCATCCCATCCATACACACCAACAAATATTAAAAGAAGTTGAGGTTTCGCAGCCAGCACTCAAAAAAAAGGTCTAAATTTGCCTCTCACACAGTATTACTCCACTCCTGTTCTGTCACCTCTCTTCTTTTGTGCCAGTCTGCTGGCAGACCTCTCCCTGTTGGCCAAATCTGCTCTCTCCTCACTGCACCTACCAGTCCTCTCTGCCCTTCCCAGCACCTTGGCACTTTCTTCACCTCTCTCTTCCTGCAACTTCTTCTTCTGCACATCTTTTTCCTGCATCCCATATGCCTCCTGTCACCTCACTCCACAGCTTTTCAGGCACTGAGGGAATGGGGGACAAATCTCAGTCTCTGTCTGTCTGGAGTATACCTGGAGTATAGGACTGGAGTACACCACAGGACATAAACACTTCTGTTACTATAGCTATAGTAGCCACAAGCAACTTGGGGGAAGGTCCTGCTCTGCTAGATTGTGCTGCCAAACCTCTGCTAAATGTGTGTACGTGTAATATTTTTATGGAGAATTACAGACCAATGAAACATGGGCAGATTTTCACATGGGTTTTAAACTCTAAGAGTATTACCCTGCAACTTCATCTGTACATAAACTGTTTTTTCACATTTCTTCCGTAAAAAATCCAGTCTGAGACAAAGACCTGTTTTAGAAATATTCAGTCTAAAATGTTAAAGCTTAGCAACAGAAGACACTAAAACATCATGAACTCATTTAGCAGCCTTATAAATGAGCCACAAGCGTAATAGCCTTACAGATCTATGATCCTTGGGGTCCCTTCCAACCCAGACCATTCTTTGATTCTATGATGATTCTATGAAGAAGAAGAGTGTTTTCCACGGCACCGAAAACATATTTGCTGAAACAAAAAAGGGCTGATGCCAACCTATTGCTAAGAGGAGACTAAACCCAGTTTTAATACAGGGATAAAGTAGCTGGGCTTAAACATAAAAATTGTATCTAATAGGAAGAAGTTCTTCCTTGTGAGGGTGATGAGGCCCTGGCACGGGCTGCCCAGAGAAGCTGTGGCTGCCCCCTCCCTGGCAGTGTTCAAGGCCAGGTTGGGTGGGGCTTTGGGTGACCTGGTCTAGGGGAAGGTGTCCCTGCCCACGGCAGGGGGTTGGAAAGAGGTGTTCTCTGAGATCTTTTCCAACCCAAACCAGTCTGTCATTCTCTTGTTTTAATACATTTAATACTTATGCATCACATGTCTAAGACTAAAACATAAAAGGAAGCTAAGCAGTTCATACCAGCATAAGTGCACCCAGATTGTCCTTGCTGATCTGGACCCTCTACCTCAAGACACGCTTTCCCCAGTGCCTCCCAACCTGTGGGTATTTCTAGAGAAAGACACTTCCGAGTGTGATCTGGACTTTGCTGAGCTTCCACCTGAGCTTCTGAGATCTCTATCAGGGACATACACAACACACCCCACTCATCTCACGGAGGAAGTATTCCTGCTGCCCTGGGCTCTGCTTCTGTGACATTGCCAGGTGAGAGCGTCAAGTGATAAAGAAATGGGATTACTTTGCCACAGTCACGTATTTTGGGGTTATTGAACCTAAAAATTCTTCACTGCTTCCCAAATTCTTGACTACAATGGCTGCCTGCAGGACTTCAGCAAGGAGAATCCCTCAGGAAAGAATACAGTACTTCTGAAAGTGATGGCAATTTACATCTTGTGTACCGGCTCACACCTTGCACTTGCTTTTGAGCTGAAGGGACCACAGGGATGAGTTGAGCTATCAGCTTATTTAACACTCATTCACCCCATCCATGGACCTCTGCCAACAAGATACTCCTAAACAGAGTTCAGCAAAGCTGATACCTGAGTGGGACTGTGGCGTAATCCTCTCCCTGCAGCCTGGCCCCAGGCACTTTTGCTTACTTGCACTCATGGAAAGGGAGGGAAGAAGCACAAAGTGTGAACAAAAGAGGAAAAATAATGGAATAATTTGTTTCCACATTCAACAACAAAGCAATTGTGTTTCACTCCTACAGCCTCAATCTGCTCTCCACTTTGCACAGGTAGGAACTGAATTAGATTCAGTCAAATTCACTGTTTTAAAAATCATCTAAGCACTGCCTTTTCCTCTTTGATGTGTTCATATAGTTTCCACTTACACGATGTAAGAATCTCAGATATTCATGAAGAAGCAGCTGGGCCAACTCGCCTGTCACTTCACTCTCTTTCACGCTGCCCTGACAGCACGAAGCAGATGAACTCTGGTGGGTATCACCCTCTGGAAGATTTCCCTTGCCTGATGGGAACCCTCTGTTGTCATCAGGCTGTTGGCCAAAGCACTGACTTGGGAGGCGTTTGCCTCTTCCCAGCTGGCATCAAATTACTGTAACAGCCTCCCGGCTCTTCTAGAATAAGGAGGAGTTCAGGATTAAACTACTATCCTGTTCATAACAACTGTATCCAGAATCACATTTCTCTTACCCATCCCACCCCTCGGGTGAGACAGTGTAGTGCTCGGATGGAGCCAGGCCGCATCACACCGCAGAGATTCCTCCACCCTGATCCCCAGTATCAGGGTCATGGTGCTGCCTGGAGACCCTGGGAACATGTCCCTGAGCAACGCCAACCCAAAAATATGTGCACATGCTCCCTCTCCCTCCCTGCAGGGAGTCTTTAAAAGGCAACCACTGACTCTCTGGTACCATACGTGCACCTGCAATTACTCTTTCGGCAGGACCCCTGGTCTACAATGGTCTACAATGGCCCATGAACCATTTAACCCCTCTATAGTCTTTTTATACAGCTCTGAGTGGCCAAATAGGGGCACAGATCTTGCTCCCAAACGTTGCCCCAACTGCTGTACACCATTTTTTTGCAAACTATTTGTTAGTGAAAGACTAATTAAGACTCTTTAACTGTAATTCTCATTTCCTCCATTCATTTACCTTAGTGGAATCACTTTTAGTTATATTATCTTCTAACTCTTATGCATGGAAAATGCACCACAGAAAATCCAATCTGGCTTTTGTGATCATCCTGAATTGCCTTTCCAGCATTTTTTTAGTCTCAAGTTTATGCTTATTCAAATTCGAGTTAGTCTGTTTATCAAAATCCTATGCGGAAAATATGCTAATTGGCAGAGAAGCCCTTTTTTTTCAGTGTCAACTTGCTCGTGCTGGATTCCTTACAAATGGATCCGTAGTTTATTTTACAGGATACCTCCCAGCCCACAACTTCCTCAGGTATCCGATGCAAACCGAGAAGCGCGCCCAGCTGACATCCTCCGGGGCTCGAGCCGATTCATGGGCTGAAACCACAACTGTGATAAGTGCGCTGAAAAGATCCCTCATGAGAAAGCTGCTCAGAACAAAGCTGTAAGATGTCATGTTGCTTTCATTTCAAAAAAGCCAACAATAGTAAGAGGCTGCCCCATCGATACGACTCTTCCGAAAAGTGGCATTTGTCTGTTATTCAGGGCCCACGTCGTTTTGTTGTTGTTGTTGCTTGGCTGGTAGCCTGGTTGGAGTGGGAAAGAGAAAGGGAGGCAGAGAAAAGCAAAAAAAAGAAAGAAAAAAAAGGAACTTGGGAATCATTTCAAGGCCTAGGATGTGGACAGGTTTGCCGAGAGATATCTTGGAACCGTACAAGGTAAACACAGTCTAAATCACCTGCTTTGGGAAGATAAGTACCGCGAGTTCTCTAAGCTAAATGTACACCGCTGAAATTTGATTGAAAACTTTGCGATGTGAAGACTGAAAATCACAAGAAAGAGGCAGGCAGCGTTTAATCTCCTGTTGGATGACAATTCAAGATAGACTGATAGAGATACCTGCTGCCTGATAAACCAGTCAATATTGTAGATGGTAGATACTTGCAGGGAACAGACACTGCAAAGGGGGGAAAAAAATGCTCAGTATTTTTATATTTTCGGCCTGTTCTCATCTCCCTGCTAAGCAAGATGACACTTGTATTTTCCTCTGTTAAGTTATTGGACCTCAGATGTTGTGAGCACTTAAATTTTCTTCTAAAGGCCATGTTGTTTAAGGCAAGAGTAACATGTATGCAGAACGCATGTTCAAAATTCAGGGAATTGTAAGTGCCTGGAAACTATAGAAACCAAAGGTGACAGATCCTGCTACCATTCTCTATTAACTTTTCTTCTTCTCTGTTGTGGAAGATTTCCTCACTAGCCTATTGCAAACTGAGTGGTGGTGGTTACTACTAGCAGCAGGTCTTTTGAACAAGAGTACCTGGCTGTGAGACCAGGGAAAGAGAAAAAAAAAACAAAACCCCACACCATAAAGTTTGCAAAAGCATGAGGAAATCACAGACAAGCAGAAAGCTCCATTTACACTTCTCTTTGAAAGGACTTGGACGAGTCGGTGTGTACATATTCTCACCACAACACTTCAGTCTTTGCGCGCACCTATCCTTCGCGTTATGTTTATTACAAGAGCTAAGACAGCAGGCTTTCTAACAGCTCTCTGCTGCTGCTGTCTTACTATGATTTTCCTATCTTTTAATTAAAAGTATATTTCACAGCCAAGCCAAATGTTTTACAATAACAAGAAGGAAACGCAGGAAAACTTTTGACCTGCCGTGGACTGAACATACTTCTTCTTGCCACGCAACCAGCCTAAATCATCGCATGTGTTGCTGATGGACATTCATCATTATTTCTTCCCGAGCTGAAGGCATATTTCACTTTCCTGATCCTGGATTTTCTCCAAGTTTTGCAGGAAAATGTTGCTGCCATTGGAGCTTGTTGCTGTATGTCACCACCTGCTGGCAAATGTCAGTGGAGGGTTTCTGTCTTGATTGCGCAGATGAAACGGTGTAGACAAGGACCTTTATCTTCCTTGATAGAGACAGATAGGTGGCCGCAAAGAGAACATATGTTATTTAAACAGATTTTTGGTCTTGAATGCATATATTCAGACCAAGTCTGTTTGTATAACATGCAATCTGGATCCTGCAAACCATTACTCAGGCAACTAGTTCTTAATAAAGGAGAAAAGATGCAGTTGCATAGAAAACGTTACCGATGTGGGAAAAGGTTCATGGACTTCCCCCACTTCACAGACCTGGGTTTGCTAACCAACAACAACAACAACAAAGTTTAAAAATACATGGTATAGGCTGCTGCAAAATTTAATTAAAAATAGAGTGAAACCTCACAATAACCTCACAGAGAAAGTCTCAGATTTGAATTTCCTCATCTATGCTGTCTATTTCCCAGGTTTAAGGATGAGAGTTTGAACTTCTCTTTTTTTTTCCCAAGTATTTTGAGAAATCAGTTTCTTGAATATGAAAGCATATTTTGAATCACCTAATATTTATTCAATGCACTCTAATAGGTAAACGTGCATTGCAGTGTGGGCACTAATGCTGATAATTCGTATCATTTATCTGATAGATCAGGAGCCATTACGGCCTGTTGTGTAAATTCATATTTTGGCACTCTTTAAAAAGTGGATTATTATTGACCCAATAGACCGTAACAGCTCCAAAGAAGCCATTACTGTCTATTGTGTAAATCCTTCATGGCGCATGTTTTATTGACCCTTTGGAGCCATCATGGTCTGTCTTGTCAATCTGGATGCCATGCACGTGTATTAAGGCTGCCTGCGTAATATCCGTGCGGAGCGGTAGTCGCATTATTGATGCGTGCTCCTATGAAATTACACTTTGAGCCACGTCAGACAGCTGGTTTTTTCCTCAGGTTCCAAAACACCTATTGTTCTGGTTCGCATCATGAACTAGGGATGGGGGCTACGAGCATCACCCAAAGATAATGAAGCCGTGACTCTTTTATTTTTAAAAAAATGAATATTGGGCTCCTCTTCACCAGGGAAAAAAAAAAAGGAGAAAAATGGCTGTGGGTGGTCAGACCACCACAGCTCTTCCCTGTGAGCTCCTCTCTTCTCCCAGCTGCACACATATAGAATGGCCCTATACAAAGGAAATGTCCTCTCCTTCCTTCAGGATCCAGAAAAGCTACCTTGTCAAACAGCAAGGCGGCCAGCATTCCCGCACGGGGTAAGGCTGAGCAGGGTTTGCCCTCTGCAGTAAGATGACAACCTGCACAAGGAGGGGGCAGGCTTGAACATAGTGCTAGGTGAAAAGGCTCATACACGCCATGTGCACTGAGGTGCCTGGATTTGTGGGCTTTAATGAGAAACAGAAGGTGGGGGGGGGGAAATGAGGCCCCAGTGGAAAGCCATTCCTGAGGGAGAGCCTGCTGCTGCTTCCAGGCTGGAAATGCTCACCTGGCCAACCCTGCAGACCAAACCCCTGAAAATCCTCCCTGTCTGACTAAGCCCTTCACAGGGGAGTTGCATGGTCCACCCTGAGCATCTCTCTGCCCAGCACATGTCTGTCAAGGCAAACGCAGCTCAGCTCATTGTCAGGAGCCTGTTACCTGCAGACAGCCTCACTCCCCCTCTTCAATGAGTCCCAAACAAAACCCACACAGAAACCACATAACCTGAGCTGCCTCCAAAGCAAAGTCTTCCTGAGGCCAGATCGAATTCAGCTGAACAGCCAGTGGGGCTAAGTTCAACCTGCAGCTGCCTAAATGCTTGAATTATTCCTATGCCTGGCATAATAAAGATCTAGTGTTGGCAGTGGTTCCTTGTCTTATACGTTCATAAATATTTATCCAAATATTAATGAGCAGAAAAACAATTTATTTCTTTTTTTCCTAATCGTAACATCAATTCTAATATGTTTTGTTATTTAGTCACCTCACAAGTAAATTGATTTTCTTATCCACCAATAGGTATTTAAATGTTTTACAAGTGCATGCCAGGATCCTGAAATGAGAATCATGTTTGGAACTTGTAGCAGGGCTGGTACTTTTAGATTTATTTAATTTATTATTATTTTTTTGCCAACGCAGTAGGAGTTATGTAATAAAAATTCAACATAAAGGCTGGGTAGTGCCTTTCTGCAAGGTGCATCTCTGAAGGCTCCTTCAGACAGTACACAAATACCATGCATGCATGCAAAACACACAGCCCACTGCAGAAGATAATTTCCTCCTTCTGTTACTCTACACACACTTTTTCTTCCTCTTTTCCCATGCACACACCTCTTGTGCATAGTACTGGCACAATTTATGATTTCCAGTCGCAACTGTAGGTAACTAATTTCCGAGATGGCATTTAAGAACTCTTCTTGAAATTTAGGTTCCAATTCAGCAGCCTGCTAAAGCATCCTGGTCAGTTTAATGCACACGGAGAGTCCCCACAAAGTCAGCTACCTGCTTGGCCACCCTGTTAAATTGAGGCCTGCCTTTTGATAGATCTTAACACCTTTTCATCACCCACCTAGATAATGAAAGATGCAGGTAATCTGACCTTGCATAGTAACTGAAAACTTTTTCAGCGATATTACTCTTGACAGCTGTATATTTGCTCAGAGGGGAAGATAAAGCCTTTGGTCTGTGCAATTCACTAAAAGGACACTTTATTAGTCCAGCATTTCCTTGCGTGTGGCTGGAAATTTTATCGGGTACTCACCAACATCCTGCTGTGCATTAATGCCGGAGGACCACAGCAAACAAGCCCTGGTGCTGATAAGAATTAGGCATGACAGCCTCTTCTTCCTGCGTTAGGTACCCATGAGCTCACTAGATGGTACGTATGGGAGATGGAGCTCCTCTGACATTAACAGAATTGCACAGTGATCCAGGAGGCTCATCTGTCTCAGGCAGTCCGGAGGTGCCTCCAGTGCCCTCCCAAATAAGGAAGGTGGGAGGTTTTGCATGTCTTTTGCATGGACGTGTTTTGTCATTTTCCTTTTGATAGTGGTTTGTTTGCCATTATTCTAATAAAGAGAATAAAAGGGTCTCCTGATTTAGTAAAAGTATGCAAAAGCCTTTCACCTTTTCCCTTACAAAATTAGGCAGCATATAGGTAGACTTGATATTGATGAAGTTCATAGACAGGATACAATGCTTACCAAATAGAAGCATTTATTTTATAAATGGTAGCTTTATCTCTTTTCTAATTCGCTTATTTTTAGAGCTAGAAATTGATTTGTTCAGAGGTAAGAATAGCAGCCTCACCACCAGCTTCAGGGCAGTTATACCCAACACACACTGGTGTAAGCACAGGCAAAATTTCGACCCAGTGTCCTGGCTTAAGGGCTGTTTTCCTTCTCCTCTGGGATTTCTGAGACAAGGGACAATTCATAATGTTGCCAAATGAAGCCCCTGCAAGGAGAGGGCAGAGGGGTCCAACAGAGCTCAAAGTCTATTACAGCCACTTTAAGTCAGGAATAAAGACTGGACCTTCTGGGAATATTGTGCACACCTTCCTGGTCCCCATTTTAGCTACAGGAAAGGGAGACTAGGCCAGGCAGCTTCATCTCAACATTGTAAAAAACTGCACTTGGATACACCCCCACTACCACGGTTCAGATCAGAAAAATTAAAACAAAACAAAACAAAACATCCTTCCCTAACCACTGTCATGGATTTTCAGTGTTAGGGGAGAAACTCCCAAGGTCTGACACTCATCTGACTCAATGCATAGGGTGTACCTCGTGCTGTTTGGGTTTGGGTTTCTTATCTGCAAACAATAAATGCTCACAGCCTGGATTATTATATTTGTCTTGTAGCGTTCCACTTCTGTTCACAAACCCACGGACAAGCAACCCTCTGCCTGGCTCTCGCGGGGCACACAGCCGGTGGGCTGCCCGAAATAGCGGGGGCACCGAGACAACAGCACGAGAAAATCTTTCGGCATCAGGATCACCCCACTCAGAAACTCCTGACAGATCGAACGTGCCGGAGCTGGGATTACTGGAAAGATGATGATTTACCTTCAGACTTCCCAACTGCAGCCGACTTTGAATCCTGCCACAAAAGGCAAACAAAAAACAAGGAAAATATGTGATGACTTTGTGTTTTTCTATGACAACCAACATCATTTATGACCCATTATGTAATGACTCAAGCATTATACATTGAAAAGCTGTCTCAAAAGACATTGTAAATAAACATTTCTGGTTTGCAAACAGGAAGCCAGAAATATTACTGTGGAAGCTGAGAGGATGGGGTTAGATTCTTGAAATACAAGTGATTTGTTTTTTCCTCCCATCTCTCCCAAACTGGCGGTACAGACATATTGCTATTAGCTAATGCATGTCATTTTCTCTCCACTCTTAGAGCTAAAATACAACCGAATAGAATAAAAAATTAAAAAAAAATGAAAAGTGAGAGAAAGAAAGACTAGACAGATGCAAAATGAGAAGGAAAAATGGCTAAAATAGAAACTAGGAGGTATACACTATTTGGGGGTACATGGTTTCAAACCGAGAGCTGAAAGAGTCTAACTTCCACCTGTAGCCCACTGCAGGTATTCCAGCAAAAGGTACAAAAATCACAAAGAATAAATTTTCCCATGGGGAAGCACCTTCAAATTCCAATTATTGCACGTATCAGTTATGTTCTTCACCACGCAGGGGGAGGCTTTCCAGATAGATGTAGTCATCTTGGCAATGACAAGCGTACAAAGTGAGGCAATAGCTTTTATTAGCCTAAGTGTTTCTGGAAAATACAAGTTTGGGGGCTCAAACCTCTTCTTCAGGACTGAAATGAACACAGCATACTTCAAGCCAGGCTTTGCTGTTTCTTTCTCAGACCTGAAGAAGTGCCTGTATACCCAAGATTCTGTCTGTTTCTTTAGCTATGTTTCTCAGTCCAGTAACTTATCTGTCTACAAACCCTGCTCGGCTCTTACCCTTAAGCCATTGCAACTACTCAACGCTACTACACGACCTACAAGCCCTTGGCTTGAGTGAAGAACACTCCTGACAGCAGTAGTTTTTTTTTAAGTGGCCAAACTGCACTCGCCCCACCGCAGCCCGACTCCGGTGCAGATCCCCCCAGTCCAACGAAACACGAGCTGCTGGCCGACACGGGTGTGGGAGGACGGCTCACCACCAGCTTCCACCACAGCAGGATCAGGCCCCTTTCTCCTTTTGACATATTTCAAAACATCCCCTTTTTTCTATGCTAACTGCTCATAACAGTTGCCCGGCCCAGGCATCAAATAAACACTGGCTTTTATATCCCAGCACTAGTGTTATTGTGAAGGAAGTGTTCAGTCAAACAATACCGCTGAACAAAATCTTTTCTCCTACTGATGTCGTGTGACAAATTCTTCTGCTTTTTTTTTTTTTTTGCTTTAACCTGAATTTCTAACCCATTTTAAACCTGCCGTTTTTTCACACATTAATGGGAGGATTTTTTTTTTTTCCCCCTCTCCTTTCTCTGCCTTTTTCCCCCCCTTCAGTAGATGAACTTTAAATGCAATAGTGTGCTCATCCTGAGTGACCCTGCCTGCTGGGAGTAATTGTCTAGAGGAGAATAGAAGAATCTAAGAGCTTTTGTGCAAGGGAATAGAGAAGACAGACTTTATTATGATTCTGAATCGTAAGCGCGCTCTCTCCTTTTTTTTTTTTTCTTTCTGTCTCTCCCTTTTTTTTTTTTTCGGGTTCTAACAGCTGTTTCCCATCACAACCGGTGTTTGAAAGACACAGCAAAATTGAGTGTATCAGTATCACAATTAGTTTCACAGGCGGCTAATAACTTACTTGCCAGCCATGCCTGATTTAATCAGGACAGTCCTGATTTATGGTTGTTTGTCCCAGTGTCCGATTTTCTCTGCCAGCTCCATCACAAGGAGATGCATGCAGCCTGCTTCCGCGCTCCGTCAGGGCCACCGGTTCACTACGGTGGGCTCCCTGCACCGGAGGGGAAAAGGAGGGGGCAGCTTAAATGAGGAGTCTGGAGTCCTCTAACACAACTCAGGAAACATATCCTTCTTCCTGTGATAAACAGACCGGCTCACACTGGTGCAGGCGTGCCAGGCTGACTTGTAGGGGCTTGTACATTTATCAAGGTATCTCACAGTGGCCTGCTACCCCCCTCCTCCCTTGCGACCCGGAGGAACCTCCTGGGTTAGGGTCAAGAGGTGATTTTAGCAGCACATTATCTCAAGCCTGCAAGGCCCCGAGCTGCTGCGAGTGAGTCTTCTGTCAATGGTGCCAAATTACGCGTGGCTCATTTTTGCAAAGTGATCTACTGCTGCTGCTCATTGGGGACAGAGCTGAGACCATCCAACTCATTTTTCTTAGGACTGCAAGCTGGTCTGGAGGAAGTCCCAGCCGCGAAAGCCCGGCTCATGCCTTTCTCTCTCAGCAACTCTACTCCTTGGAGTTGAAACAAATGTCCATGAGAAGCTATTTAATGTAGCAGTTGTAGCATTTAAAAGATGAGACCTGCGATAGTCTTGCCTACAGATGCACAAGGGCAGGGAAAATGAAAGGGGAAAACGGGTTTGCAAGAGGCTTTTGGCTAGGCTGGCTATAGCTCCATTCCTCCCATGTAAAGCACACAGGCAAATCGTTTCCCTTGAAGAACACAGAAAACTAAGCAAAGCTGTGCTTTAAACACTCATCTTAATTAACACCTGCAAGGCCCTTCAGGGTGGGTTTCCCACAGCCACCCACAGATTGCTCTGGCACTCTCCTTCACATCTCTCTCGAGGCTCTTTGCCAGGATGATTCCAAGACCAGAGCAGTGACTGAGCCAAGCCCACTGCCCAACACAATCTCCCCTTTTTTACCCTGGGCTCACCAAAGTAGACCAAGGTAAAAGGTCTATCTGTAACCACCAGTTCTCTCTCATCTTTAAGTGTGGATTGGGTTTGCTTGTGTTTCTGAAGTGGAGAGAGAAGGTTGAGGTCTAAATCCATGGCTGCGGTTTCTAGGTGCCACCACAGTAACTATCACCCTCAGGAATATCTAATTAGGAGAACCGTAGCACGTTCATGTCAGAGGGAGCCTGCGCATCATGAGTAAGAGTGTTTTCAACCCGCGAACAGCCATTTTCCACTTTAGTTTGAAAGGTTGTCGTGGAAAATCCCCTGTGTCACCTGTTTTTAAAGATGTGCATTACACTCCTATAGTTAGCTCTGAAACGTGAAAGACAAGATGGGCCTTGTCATCACCTTCTTAAGTCAGGGATCCAGAAACCTCAGACCCCAGTTTGAAAGGGGAGATGGAAGCAGACACTTTGCACCTTCCTTGTATGCGCTGGGGGATCATGCAATGCAAGGGCATTGCTGAGGGCTGGCTGTCACTCAGTCCTGGTCCTTGCCTTGAGGAGCTTAGTGTTTGGGTAGGAAGGCAACAAACTCACTGGGAGGCTTGGGTTGGGTTTTTTCTTATTTTCCTCTTTTCTTACCTTATATATGGTGCCTGGTAATATGTGACAGATAACACACAGTAATTAAAAGCAAAACTACAAATGAGGATACCAACTGGTTCCCTAGATGCCAAGGCACAAGCAGAGGTCATAGCACATGTTTTTCTCCCGCTGGAAGTGTCAAATGTAAGTCTGCAAGCCCCTCTCTCCCTAAGAAGCAAGAACATGAGCATCTCGTTACTTATTTCACTTAAATAGTTGCAAAATGCAAATTTGTGTTCAGGTTTTCCAGCTGAATGAAAGAACTCTTGCACAGTACCTTTTGCAGGAGGTATTCACACTGCTTCAACTGGAACGTTTCCCTCCACCTCTCGGGTTTCCTATCAGCTGTTTCTAGCTGGCCCTCCCCTCAGTATGGAAACACACCAACTTGCCCTACAGCAGGGACCAGTCCCTCATATGGTTCCTAATGGGGGACTTCAACTTTTCACAGTGGCCTTTGGAGGGGTCTTATGTTCTTCTTTGCTTTAGGCTAAAGGAGACTGAGGCAGTCTGGAAACCTTAACGGAGGCAGCAGCCTCATTTTTTTATGTTTTACAATACTCATCTTAGGTCCTAAAGCAGAACCTGGGTCTAACATGCCCCATGCCCGCACAAATTGGTACCCAAGCACACAGATTTGAGTGCTAAGAAACATCTCCATCCTCTTTCACTGGAGATGCAGTGACTCCAATAAGAAATCCGCACTTGGGATTACTTCTTGCCATTCTCTTTTCTTCCTCTGTTTACACAAAAGTCAGACCACGTTCAATGGTATCAGCGCAACCCAACCATGATACTCCTTGAGCAGTTAAGACACATGCACATACAAAGAGAAAAAGAAAAAGTGACAGTCTATCTATCTCACTTGGCATGTTTATATGTCCTTCTTAACCATAAAAAAGAAGCCTGTTTACAAAGCGGAGTGTCGGTAACATTGTGTAGAGGAACACTTATCTGAGAAACTTTGATCTCCTCCTGAAGCACCATTACTCTGAGACCCAAGGGCTAATGGCTCTTTGGGTGGGAGAGAAAGTTTTTCAACAGGAAAAGAAGGAAGTTTATTGTGCTATCTAGTGGACACATTTAGAAAATCCTGCTCCTTGGAAATAAGTCGTGGCTGTGTCACCGGCAGCCTTATCCCACGTCGTGCAAGCTGCTGAATGGGGGCCGGGGGTGGGGAATAACAAGACGTTGAGGCCTCCTGTAACGGGATAGCGGGGACATTGTTACTCTAAGGCAGGCCTGCTATCTTACTCATTGAAGCAGTGGACATATTAATGGAGCTGAGAGCTAAACCAGACACACAGCCTGCCTGTTGGAGCTAAGGTTTTCCATTTACAGGCTCCGGGCCGTGTTTTACAATACCGATTCACATATCTAGGTCCTACTTGAGTGAGTAATTGTATTGGCTTCGATGGCAGGAGCAGAACATTGGCCTCATCAACGGGAGTACAAACCACTGCCAGGAGAGAGATGGGATCAGATCCTGAAACATCTAGTGATAAGTTATTAAAAATATGGATGCTTTTTTTTTTTTTAAATAAAAGGATCATGAATTTCTGGGATCCAGAAAGGGGGCTGAGAAACACATATAAGGCTCAGGTAGATTCAGTTTCAGATAGGTCAGAAATTCCAGAACAACACCACCATTTATTCCAGTGCCCCTGCAAAACCAGCACAAAATCATGCCCGATCCTTTTATTTTCATTCTAATTTTAAGTTTGCCAGCTATCCCTAAGACACTGAGGTTGACTTGATGCTTCACTGCAGCCAAAGATTTGGGTCTCTCGGATCCTTCCTGCAAACACATTTCTCCAAAATGTTTGTTAAAGCGCACTGTCAAATCGAAACCTAACAGCACAGACCTTCACCACAAACACAGGCAGCACCTCCCGAGGCTCACACATCACTGCGCTTTGCTTGCATCCCCCCTGCCTCTCTCCATTGGATTCCTCCATACGGCTGCTTGCGCTTTTCGACTTCTTAGATCTGTCGCCGAGTCCTTCATTCAAAGGCCAGTGACATCCTTAGGAGCCCATCCAATACCTGCCCTCAGCTTCAGGCCCCACCACAGCAATTCTGCCCCCCAAGCCCCCATGGGTTCCTTCGAGGTGCTGAACAGCCCCATTAACTAATCTCGTTGGAAATATCCCCTCTCAGGCTGGCCTTTGAACCCTCACGTCTATTGTATAAACATATATTTCTCGTATAAACATTCCTGGGGAGACAATGTAGAGATAGGCTGGAGCTGTCTTTCGCAAGTTGCTTGGCCTGTTGGAACAATCAGCTTGAAAGACAAGACTTTAAAAGATGAGGGGGTTTGTGCCCGCGAAAGAAAAGCAGCGGCTTCAAAAGCGCCTGATTTATACGGAAGGGAGAAAGGGGAAAAAATAAAGGGAAGCAGAATAGTTGGGCTCATTGAGTTTCCATCCTGTAGTTTCCTTATTTTGCTAGCCTGTGAAAGACCGCAGCCAGGCTCTATGGAGAGCGCACATTTGAACCCAGATCTCCCAATGACTGATACAGCAGTCACAAAAGTTCAATTTATGTCTTTCTTCTTCCAAAAAAAAAAAAAGCCCAGGCGTTCATGAGCCACCGTGGGGTTTTTGGGTTGGTTTGGGGTTGATTTTTTTTTTGGTGGGAGACAAATAAGGCGACTGTTATTGCAGGGCATTTAAAGAAGATAATACCCCATTTGGAAACCAAGATGAAGTAGCCTTCGTTCTGGCATAGCCTTGAAACATTTACAGAAAGCCTTTTAATGGAGATTTAGTGCATGTATAATAATAACACAGAATTTGATACCCTCTAGGAAAAAACTGCCCGGTGCTCCTTTAACAACCACAATTACAGCACAACTTGTTATACCTAAAGTTAATAAACCGGAATTAAGGTTATGAATAAACTTTATTAACCAGCGGGAGCCGGTGTCTTCTCCCTCTTGCAACTGTCCCACAAGCACCAAAGACCTGTTTATCCCTTGGTTTTTTACCTTTCCTGGGGTACGCAGCCAGCCCTGGAAGCTCTGGTAGTGACTGAGATATACTGGGGCTGAGCCAAAAAGATATTATAAAATAAGATAAAATAACATGAAATAATCATATAAGATAAAATAAAATTAAGATTAAAATAAATTAAACCACAAATAATATAAAATAAGGCAACAAATTTAAAAAATCAAAACAAAATAAATTAAAACAAAACAAAGTGAAATAAAATAAAATACTAAACCAAAATTAAATACTAAAATAAAATAAAATTTAAATTAAATTAAATTAAGATAACATTAGAATAACATAAAATAAAAAATCCCAAAACATTAAAATAAAAAATTAAAAATTAAAATATAAATTAAAATAAAATAAACCAAAACGAAACAAAATAAACCAATCCAAACCAAACTAAGGGATTTTTCCTTGCCTTCCACGTCGATGAGCATCACTGGCAGCCCGGGGGTGCCGGGGCTGGGGGAGCGTGGGGGTGCGGGCTGGCGGGGCGCGGGAGCGGCGGCAGCCGAGCGGCGCGGGTGACACCGTGTGGCCGCAGGCGGGACCACACACACGCACCCCCACACCCCACCGTAACCCCACCACCCGCCGCCCCCTCCCGCGGAAAGGCCGCGGGGATGTCCGTGGCGGCTGCCCGGGTGGGCGCCACCTGACCCCTCTCAGCCACCCCGCCCCACGCAGCCCCCCACCCCAGTCGCCGCGGGGCGGGAGGAGGCTCCTTTGGCTTTGCAGCCCCGAGGTACCCATCGGTTAAACGGAGAAAGAACACGCCTCCAGATAACTTTGGGTGGTGGCAGGGGACCCGGGGAGGACATTTGCCTTCACGCTCCATTTTAGGCAGCTGCGGGCAAGGGGGGGGCCGGGAGGGCGAGTTGCGTTTTTGAACCAAACTGCTTCAGCAAGTGGGAGGAGATGGAGGCGGCACAGGCTCCGCTCCCTGCCCGCGCAGTCCCTGGGTCAGATGTCCTGGCGGGGAGATGGCTTTATTTAGACAGAGTAGGTGATGACGAGGGATCGTTCCGTGGGCCAACAGAATCACAATGCATGTGGTTCGGGCCTCGGCGAGTCTGTCCTCAATTATTTTTGTTTGTTTTGGTGCTTCCCCAAGTGTTGCAGATAGAGTGTCCTCACTCATGGGCTTGGGGGGTTTTTGTTTTTTCAGGAACAGGCACGAGAGGATCCAAAATCCAGGCCCTGTCTGACAGCACGTCCCTGAGCCAAAAAGGCCAAAGCAGTTGTAACTGCTGTCAGAAATGAGCTTTCAACAGGCCCCTGCGAGCAGAGGCGGTGAAGAAAACCCAATTCTTCCCCTTCCTTGCCCCCACCCCCTCCACCAAAAAAAAATACCTGTAAACTGATCTGGCGACAGAGGAGGGCCGGTGGTGGAAAGGGCGTGCTGGGGAGTCGTGACCTCTGCTAATGGACCTCCTGCTTTTGAAGCTGTTCCGCACTGCCACCTGCTCTCCCCAGAGATATGTCATGGAGCTGCCCTTGCAGGTACAAAAGGAGGCTGGATGCTTCCTGCTCCTCAGGCTATGTGAAATTGGAAGTATCTAAACATGTGGTGCCTAATGGCAAGTCTCCCATTAGCCTTCACTCCTGCTAAACACCACATGAGCTTTTCGGGTTCCCAAACACAGAGTTCTAGCGCTATTTTAGACGCCCTGAGATTTCTGAAAGACTTAAAAGAGTTTACACATGAGCTGCAGAAGATCCACATCTTTCCAGAGAAGCGGATGTTTGCCAAGTAGGATAGCCAAGAACCTCTAAAATGGCACTAGAAACAGATGTTTAGGCAACTTTATCCCGTTCACGTGTCCAACTTTTTTGCCTTGTACCTTTGTTAGGTAGAGGCCCTCCAAGAAGTCTTTAAACGTCTGGATGCAGCTGAAAAGAATACAGGAGGAAGATCACAAGGAATTGAGTTGCATTGGAATTAGGACAGGTGTGGGAGGGGAAGTCACTGGAGTGCAATGGTGGTTGCTGCACCTCTGCCGTGTTCATGCTGAAAGCCTTTAGCACAGATTTTGGTTGCAATGGGGAAGCCTTCACCCCAAGTTTATAACCTGTTGCCATTGACCCTGAACTGATCAGGTTGGTGGAAGAAGCAGACACTGCTCCTGGCTATCCAAACCTCATCTCAAGCGGTGGAGGGCAGAAGACTGTCCACCTGCTGCTGTAACCAGGTCAAACAAAGCAGCCAGGGTCCAAACTCTCTTATTACTTCCCTGTTGTTCGACAAGTTTTATGGACTAGAAAGGAAGTCGTTTTCACTCCAGCAAAATGTATGCTGGGATGACTGATCACAAAACTGGAAACAAGGTCACAAAATAGAAAAATAATGAAGAGTATTTATAGGTATGGCCTTTCAGAACAGAGCTCTTCTCTTACGATACAATGTCTAGGCGTATAATGGGAAAGCCATCTCATCTTCGGATCAGTGTAGAGAAACTATTGAAGTATCTTCTTAAGAAACATGGCTTTCTTCCTGGCTCATCCCTCAATCTAAGGAAATATCTTCAATGAGAACTTAAATCAACAGATACACAGAAAGGAGACCATTCTTAAGCCCAATAGGAGCCATCACACCTTTCTTCTCCTCCTCCCTGTTAAAGTGAGAAATGTCTGGTGCTGGGAATAATGCAACTACAGCTTTATTTCTGTCACCCAGAGGAAAGAGGCTTCTTCCTCACTGTGGTGGTTCAGCTTCACCTGAAATCTGGTTCATTCCTCTTGCAACATAAATGGAGCAAGAAGATCCCTCACAGGTTTGATTGAGGTAACATTACTTCATAGTAATGAAGTACTTCATAATCAGGTATCTTAAAAATTAATGATTATATCAAACCTCTGCAGATATACTTTAGCTTTGAATGATAACACCATAGTTAGCAGATTGCATCCAGCATAGCGAAGATGCCAAGCGGGACACAAATTCACAAGGTGGGAATAGATGAGTTTGTGCTAAACATGCCTTATTTTGGGGGACTCACATACCCTTGTTCTACATAAGTTAAACATGCATTTACCATTAATCTCTGGAAACTGGTGCCCACCATCCTGTGCTACAGCTCTAATTCTGCATCCTGGAAGGAGCCACTGGAGATGGATATGTTTTGTCTAAGGCTATGTGCAGCATGGTGCCTTTTGCCTTCCATTGTGTCCCTCAGACATAATATAGTATGATGCAATGAAATACAATATTATAAGAAAGACAATGTCTATTATAACAATGTCTATCATTATAGTTGAGTTTAAACTGCCTTCCCTGACCAGTGACTGCTCTGTTGACTGGCCCAACAGAAACTTCATCCAGTTTATACCATGGTATGAAAGGAGAAGCAACTTAGACTACCTAAAAATACCACAGAGCCATTGATTGTTTTTTGCACCAGGGTGTGTGAATCCATCAGGAGCACTGCTGTCTTCTTGTTCTGTGTGGTGTTTTGCTGCACTGTGGTAATTCAGGTGTTGGGATTCTTGCAGGAGGACGTAACTTCTGCTGGAATTAGCACCTGGAGGTGGTGCTGGTGGCCTGGGAAAGTGGTGGTAGCCCTGCCATGGGATTTCTTCCCTCCCTTTCTTGAGCCTTCTGATGCTGACTGTATGCTAGGCTGGTCTACCTTGATGTGCTTCTGTGAAGAAAGAGGAGTGTTGCCAACTGGGAAAAGAAAATTTTCCATTCCTTTTACTCCTCTCTGCCAAAGCAGAAAGGTCATATAGATATGAGTGTCCCATCTCTTTGGAAAGAGAGAGGTGAAGGCCAGGAAAACAGACTAGTACTACCAATACCAATGTACAGTCAGCACCCAATGGCTTTGATAGGGCAGTGAGAATCAGAATGTTACTGTGGTACCAGTACCTCACCTCCCTCATTTTAGTCCCCATTTCAATGTCTGGTGTGGGAAGAAGGACCAATGAATGCTTTCCTGTATGCAGGGCTTGCAAAAGTGGATGGGGGATTTCAGCATACCTGGAAGGTCTCAGAGGAATTGGTTGAGGGCTTGGAGTTCAGTTCCTTCAGAGTCTGGAGCAACCCTTCCATTTCATTAACTGCTCTTCTCACTCTTAGTCTGCCTGATTTTCTGTTCTGGGCTTGAAACAATCTCATTTGACACCCGAGTTTTTAAGGCAGCCTGAATGATGAAATCAGCTCCCTACTGACAACTTTGTGGAGAAGAACCTGTTGATGAGGTGTTTACTCTTTAACTTTATCCATGTCTCATAGCAGACAGTTGGTAGGGCCCAAAGTTATCACACTGCAGATACATGACTAAACGTCTCACACTGGTCTTACTGTAAAGAAACATTCTAGACACCCATCAAAGCATAGGCTGTCGATCTAAGTATAGGAAGAGAGTTTTAAGAGGCTAGTGAAGTCAGAGAGTCATGGTTTAACTTGCTCACTCCCTCTGCAGTGGGATGGGGGAGAGAATTGGAAGAGTAAAAGTGAGAAAACTCCTGGGCTGAGATAAAGACAGTTTAATAGGTAAAGCAAAAGCTGCACACACAATCACAGCAGGACAAAGAATTCATTCCCCACTTCCCATGGGTAGGCAGGTGTTCAGCCATCCCCAGGACAGCAGGGCTCCATCACGTGCAGCAGTTACTTGGGAAGACAAATGTCATCACTCCAAACATCCCCCCTTCCTTCTTCTTCCCCCAGCTTTATATGCTGTGCATGACGTCATACAGCATGGAATACTGCTTTAGTGGGTTGGGGTCAGCTGTCCCGGCTGTGTCCCCTCCCAGCTCCTGGTGCACCCCCCAGCACATGCACTGGTGGGGAGGGGCGAGAAACAGAAAAGGCTTTATGTAAAAATTCTCCATGAGCCCCAATGCCTTCAGAGATACACTGTCTCCAGCATGCCCTTACACACAGCCACAGTCCTTTTGGAAGTAAACATGCTCCAACATGGCCATACCTCTGGCTGCAGTCCCTCCAGGGGTATACCTGCTCTGTCATGACCTTATCCATGGCCACACACTTTGAGGTGCTCCAGCATGTCTTCATGCACAACCACTGATGCTTCCAGGTGTATCTGCTGCAACATGGACTTAACCACAGCTACGGATGCTTTAAGATGTAACTTCTCCAGCATGGACTTACCCCTGGGCCACAAATCCTTCAGAGGTATGTCTGCTGTGGCACATACATACCCACAGCCACAGACACTTCAGGGGGTCCCAGTCCCACAACCAAGCCTCACAGCAGGCACAGGAGCCTGCCAATTAATAGCTAGCCAGCACTAATATCTATAAATCTAGCACATTCAAATTCAACCTCTCACTTTCTCCAAGCCCCACTTAGGGTGCCAAAAAGGACTGTTGTGATTCTGCCCCAGCTGGCAACTGAGCACCACATAGCCACTTGCTCACTTCCCCCCAGTTAGTATGAAGAAAATTAACTCTATCCCAGCCAACACCAACACACAGTTAATAAACCAAAGTGGAGAAAATGTTACAGGGCAAGGATCCTTCTAGAAGCCTGGCAAGTCTGGAGTTGTCTCCCATTCCTAAAGAAGGAACCACAGGTGTGGTACCTCCACTGTCAACCCAGAAAGTGCATAATGGACGACAACATCTAAGGAAGTCCCTCAACTGCTGAGAAGTTCATCAGTGAAAGCCAACATACGGGCTCTAACTGAAGATTTACTGGATGCCAGTTCAGACTGCAGGACTACCAACACGCAGCTTAATACCCCTTGTATTTTGCAGTGACTTGAGCTTCTTTTGCAAATTCAAATACCATGTATTCCAAAAGGGTCAAAACCATGAACAATCATGCTGTCTCAGGAAGGAAAAGTTATACACAGAGTACAGGTACAAGTGAAACTAGTGTTCTTGACCAAGCCACTACCTTGTGAGTAAGTGCAGAGCAGAATGTAGTAAGATATAAAGGCACTTCTAGTTCTATGGTTGAGAAAAGTTTTACTAGTTCTAACTCATCTGAGCATTTAGTTTCATGTAATTAAACATGCCAGCAGGAAAAAAAAAAAAGAAGAAAAAAGTCCTTTGTCAGATTGACAGTTAAGCCCTGACATAAAACCATAACCTCAAGTGTGTTCAAAGCTTAAAATCCGATCGAGCTGACATTTTGTCTTTTAACACATGCCATCGTAACCCCAAATTAAAGGCAGCACTTATATTGCACCAAGCTAAATCACACACACTTTGGAAACTTTGGCATGTAAAGGAAGCATAGTGCAACATAAAGATGGTGTCAGACCAGATTTGCAGCCTCATTTTCTTGGTGTTTTGAATTTTACTCAGACCTTCAAGGTTTATATACATTTCACGGATTAATTTCTGTTACTCCCTAAGGCACTGGTGCATATTTACCCACTAACTATAGTAATTCCTTTGAAACAAAATAATTTATAATAGGCATACTATGATTCTTTCAAATCTATCGTGATCTAATCGGTAGGGATGTATTTAGGAAACCTGAAATCCTTTCAAGGCTTTTACCTTGAGACAGGCTAAGAATGCAGAGTGCATAAACACGAGTTCACATGTTGGGAAGGTGACCCATTCTCCAAAGCCAGCAAATTCATATAATAAAGTCAATTGAATGCTGGCCACCTCTCGAACCTTAACTCCACTGACTGCTTAAAAAAGACAGGTTTCCAGAAATGTTTTTGTAAATCAAAGGCATTTTCAAACTGCAGCCATGGGGGAGAAATGGGAAAAGTCAGGTTTGGCTGGATTGTCACTTAGGCGTTACAGATTTACACCAGAATCTAAGTGTGACTTAAATGAGGGGTGTTTTCTCCCTGATGATGGCCACACATGAGGATTCTGTTGCCTCAAAATCAGAAGAGTGCCTCATCACAGATTTGTGTATCAAACCCACTTTTTTGGGTTGTTTGATTGGTTTTCCTGTGAGTTGGGAGAACTCTCAAGCAGCACCCACCCCTCTCCAGTGGAGACGTGTCAGCACAGCAACGTCACGGCGCAAGTCAACGCTCGGCGCTGTTTCTGTTCAGAAGAGACTCTCTGTGGTGGTGCTGTACCAGCTGGAGTGTACGCTGTTCTGCTGAGGGATTGATGATGATAAATAAGTAATTACAGTTGGGCAAGCATGTGGCTAGAGATGGAAAATTCGGTAAAGTGATACTATGGTGGTTCACTGTGATGGGCAGCTACATTTGCTTCTCTCACATCATGGGATAGAGACTTCATACTTCAGTGGATGAAGCTCAGCTGTGGCTAGCACAAGGCAGAGAAACTTTGTGACTGCAGTGAGAATGCTTATTACTGTCTACCAAAAAAACCCCAAAACCCAAACCCCCTAAATACGTTCTCCCTACATTTCCGAGTGAAAGAAATCTCTTTCACCAACATCTTATAATTAAACACTACTCACACTGTGTCAGTACCTTTTCTTAAACCTCCACCTGCTAGGATGTCTGGCAGTCACATTATTTTTTGAATGTAAATTTCTAATTGCTATGAGTGCAAGCTAAAGATTGAAAATGTGAACACTGAAGATTAAGGTGCCACTAGATAAGTAAAATAAACCCAAATCTTTTCAGGTTTTGAATAGTTTCTGTAATCTTTGCATGTCTTCCTCCTTATCACCTTCATCCAAATAATTCTTTTTAAAATATTCTTCTCAAACACACACCTACACAGCACGTGATTTTTTTTGTTCTTCTTCAGAAGCACCAGAGTTTGATAGTCAAAAAAAAAAAAAAAAAAAAAGAAAGTAGTAGGCTAGAAGGTAGATATTTCTGATTAAATTAGCCAAGTGCTTGGTGAATATTTCCCTTACGTACAGAAGTTTAAACCACAGGGGTCAGTAAAGGTGATTCTGTGAAATTTACGAAAAAAATCCTATTTAGTAGTTTTATTTTCTAGACATTTGGTGTGAGTGATTTATTTTGCCTCTTTAATCCATGCTTTGTAACAGAGAAGAAAAATCTGAAGCACAATTCCATACTACCTGTCACACCATCCCATACTTCCTCGTGCACTAAGCTGCCCAGGGTTGGTTCATGCCATGCTCAGCAAGGAGAAGAAAGTGGCTTAGAGAAAGAGCAGCTAGGTTTTGGTGCTACGCAAACTTCTGAGATACTCTTCAGGGCTATACTAACGTTGCAGGGGTAGGACAACTGTGGAGAAGACAGGGGCAGAAGAAAAGGCAGAGCATGGCAAATTGCTGGATTAGGGAGAATCACAGTTGTTGCCCATGGTTCCGCAGTTGTTACCCATGGTTCCACTCTGGTTACCTAGATTTAAGACGCAGAAACAGTTATGGCTGCCTCTATCTTGAGGTATTTCCTAGTATCCTAATTAAATAAACCTTGTGGCAGATAAAGGGCCTTTCTGTAGTGGTATGAGATTCTCAGCCCAAAGCAACGCACCTGCCTCCTCTTGAGATCAGTGAGGGTTGTTCTTAAGTTTGGGATGTGGGTTGTTTTTTTTTCAGTAGGCAGTAATAGGGACCTCATTAAACTCTAACCAAAGTTCATTGAAATTTAGATGGACTTTGGGTAAACCCTTCAGAGACAAAATGAAATACAGATAGGTAGACGGACAGATATAGACAAAGCATCAACGTTTTTGGCTGGGATTTGAACTTTCAGTACGGATAGTTACTTCTAGGTTAAACACATAAGCAAATGTTTCCCTCCCCCCTCCCTCCTCCTTCTGCACAGCCCTGTGGGAGAGGGCATAGCCTAACCTTACTCCAGTTTCTCTGTTTTCAACTGCTGAGGGATAGTGAACAGATCAGGAAGCCTGTTATTCCAAATCTGAAATTCCAAGTGCATTACTTGTTCAAATTAAGCCATGTGATACTGTTTTAGTTCATTGATTTGACAACTGTGACATTTAAAACAATGTTTCTGATACAGAAACTGCTGGAAAAGCAAATGAAAAATGTCCCAAAAGCAAACCATTGTGGAAAGTAAGCACAGCTGGACCCTAATTCTTTAATAAATTGCAATGAATATTCCCAGAACAGATTTTCAGTATTTAGCTGTGTTTTTAAATTGCCAGACTTCTGAACTTGCATGACTCCTGGAAAACATACCATCCTCACTCTCTGCCCAAACTGAGTATTTCAATAACTTTTCCTGTCTGTATGAAAGAAAAGCTTGTAAGTTCAAGCAGGATTTTCCCTATTTTTAGAGCATAAAGTTTAAACCCGTAATACCCAGAACTCTGAAATAATTTAGGCATCTAAATTTTAAGTATCTAAGTATTTGTTTACTGAGACTTTCAAGACTACCAAAACAGCTTAAAATGCCCCCATGGTGGCGTTTAAAATGTTCTTGACTACCTGCCTTTCCATCTCCTGCCTTCTCTTGTCCCACTGTCTCCGTTTCCAGCCTGTCTTCCTTTACTTTTTCCCCCAGATGCCAGACTAAACCCCATTTCTCCTTTCCCCATCTGTATCACAGCACGTTGCCCGTACCTTTGCCTGGATTATCCAAGACCCTTAAAATACACACAAAACAGTCGGTGAGAAATAATACTGTACGGCTTGATCATACAAGTAATAATGGTCTAGCGTACCTGTAAGATGCAAAGGCACCCTGAAAATAGAGAGAGAGAAAGAATTAACAACTGTGGTGTTTTCATTCTTCCTAGGTGAAGGAAAAACTTGGCATGGAGTCCCAGCTTTCACACTCTCTTCCTGCCCGATTTGTTGGCCAGTCTGCTCTTCCTTCCCCACTCATCCGCGAGGAGTTGAAAAGGGCAGAGACCAAGCAGCACGGAATGGGAGTGAGACTTGTAAAGACAATGAAGCAAAAATGAATAGACATAGGTAAAGCAATCCTAAACCACTGACAGTTCTCTTTATTGTAAAAACTGAGATGATAAAACGGATAGTAAAACTTTTAATCGCCTCTTTACCGCACTGTGCAAGGCTGCCAGGGGCCTGCAGTCAAGCCATGGTCAGGCTGAGCAGGTTTTCTCATTTTTTTTTTTAGAGTTTCATTCTTCATCTGCAGTTTTCAGGAAGGAAAGGATTGTTCCTAGGAGAGGAAGTTAAAATTTAAATTGCCCAATTTCTTCCTAGGGCTGGCATAAAGCAAAAGCATCAGTTGCGTTAGGCTGGTTGGAAAGAGTTGAAAATCTGGTGGGTAATCTTTAGAAGAAAATGTGTTTCTGTTGTACATGACTGCAGAATTATTTTTGGTTGCCTCCACTATAAGACCTTAGGAAGGGAAGAGAAAATGAAAATTTCAAAGTACTGTGTAAGGTCACGTGATGTCTTTTTGGAGCACAGTCAGTCATCTAAAATAAGGTCCTCCGAGGCTGCACAGGACTCCAGCTTTAAAGGAATCCCAGTACTGTGGCCAGAAGCCCAGAGTCCCACCAGCTGACCAGGAAAAAAGGGTGAACTTCCATCACAAACCTGTCAGACCAGAAGCGTTTCCATGAAGCATTTCAGGTGAAACTAATTGTCCATTTTTGAGTTTTGTCCTGGGTCTCTACTCAGCTGGTGTGTAACGGTGCCAGCAGATTTCTGTAAGTAAAGAATGGGAAAGCCTAAATCAACACCTTCCAATTTTGGATACAGATGATCCACGAAGCCCTGTCAGAGTCTGGCCTGAGGGGGGTTCCAGGTCTTCATTTGCCATTTGCAATCTTTTCCTCTACATTTATTTCAAAACCACAATCCTTCTCCTCTTTTAGTCCTGGATACATTTCATGAACCGAATGCTGGCTGCCACTCCTGCTGACTGACTGACGAAGCTTGCACCTATTTCTAAATTAAAGCTGAGAGTAGACTACAGCATGTCTGAGCCAGGCTGGGATGAGGGGGATGTTTGAGGTAGAGAAAGGACAAGCCAGAGATTTAGACTCTGTGCTTGTTCTTGGGCTGGTGATTTGGGTCTGACTGCTCTGCCCTTTACCAATAAAAGAGGAACAAAAGTACTCCTCTCCCTGCTGCGCTGCTGCTTCATGACACAAGAACGGGGTGAAGGAAAAGAAGGTATTTGTTTGGAGCATCCATCCACCCTACAGATGCTGAAGCCCCCACCCCACAGCATTGTGCCCAGGCCACGCTGCTACATCCCAGCAGGAGCTCTCCTGGGAGCACAGGGAGCTTGCTCCAGGCTGCTGCTGTGTGTCTGACAGAGCTGGTAGGCAAACCAAGATGGATTTGAAACTTCTCCTCCAAACACAGGAGGAAAAAAGATTAAAACAAATGGGCAACAGGATGGCTAATAGCACGGGTACAATCACTGGCAATAGCAACTGTAATAGAGTCAACCTTGGAGCAAGCTGCGGGGTGGTGATGTTACTTTATTCTTAGTAATGATCAGTGTTAACTAATATTCGTCTGCTGGATGCCTACAGGTCCTTGTCAAGAATCAGGCCCCCGCCATGGCAGGTTCTGAATGCAACCTAATAAAAAGTCGCCGTCCTCCACAGCTTGAAATTGAAGCACAAGTCAAAAGACAATAAGTGAATTCTGCAAAGAAACAGGTGGGCCTCCGGGGTAAGAATGAGACAAATGTGTGATGACATGGCCTGAAAGTGGCCAAACAGTTACACGCAAGAGGATGAGAAATGCGGCTATTTCTGTTAATTTGAAGAGTCCCTTGGACAGTCTATCCAAGTTAAAGTTGCCAGGTCTTTTGATGCTTTTTCAGAGTTGAAGTCGTCCCCCTCCTCCTGGTAAGGAGCTGTCAGGGAGGCAGGGAAGAGGTAGCCTCTCTTTCGAGGTGACATGAAGTGAACGTGGGAGCAGCAATGTTGATACCCAAGGCTAACTCTCTGCACATAGTCCATTTGAACTGCATCTTCCAGAAGCCAAACCAGGCTTTCCAGGCAGCTAATATAAGGGATTTGTCTTCCGTACAAACTGGCTGCTGCCAAATGGCCACTGCGGACTGACTGAGCAAGCGGCCCTTCCGCAGGCTCATGCTCTCCAGAAAATAAGGATGGCTCTGCTGTGTCTGCTGACCAGCTCTGTGCCGAAATGGGAAAGGCTGCATACATGTAATAGGAGCTCAGAGACCATGGTAATGAGTACGGTATAAAAAATGATAGATAGGTGAATGGATAGATATCTCTTTATCATTTCTCCGAGCCATCCAATTTCCCCAGGCACGGAGTACACCCTGGAGGTTTGGGTTTAAGGCAGAGAAAGCTTTACACGATGGATTGAGTGTTGTGTAAATATGTAAATAAAGAATAGCTCTTTAATTTTTTATGAGGAGTGCATTTTAAAGCCCTGCTTTGGCCTCCTCACTCAGGCAAAATTGCCACCTAACAAAATGGCAGTCATACCTGAACAAACATAACTATGATCTGCACATAAAGCATCTATATTAAAAATTAACTAATGAAAAAATATTTGGATAATATTAAGAAAAGGGGAAAACTTTTGCTGAACATCAGGCAAAAGATTCCCGGGGTATGAAGTGCACTGGGCTACGGAAGATTCTTTTCATAGGCCACATAATGCATGGTCACATGCTTGAACCCCAATTAAAGAGGCTTTGCACAAGGAAGCTATGGGGTTCAGGGGCAAGAGGAGTGTCAGAGCCACCCTATCACCATGCATGACACGTCTCAACACAGTCCGTGCCCAGCAGCGTGTCATGGTGGCACCATATAGGGATGAGCTTCTCAGCAGCAAGAATGGGACCGGAGCATCCCGAAGACACTGGCCCCTCCATATGCCCACCAGGCAGGACTATCAAGAACATCTGAAATGGGGGTTGTGCACACAGTCTCCCCAACTGGAAGCTGCCATCCCCCTCTGGCAGAGGGAAGTTGCAGGGGGGCGGGGGGGGGGGGGGGGGGGGGGGCTGTGTAATTGCCCTGCCCCAGCCCTGCCTGAGCTGGCCATAGGGTGCTGACTTACAGATGGGCATATCCACACCACGTGTCACCAACAGCCTGTGGTATGCTGCCCCTGGGATCTCTGATGTGGCTCAGGTTTTGTGGTTAAGTGTATCCCACACAACTGGTTTCCTCGGCTATGACAGTGTCCCCACACAATCCCTCTGCCAGCATTGTGGTGAGGGGACCTGCACGGCTCAGCTCCCAGCTGCACAGAGGAGACTGCATCCTCCTGCCTGCCCATCTCCCTGCATCCCGGTCTGCCCTTACACACTGAAACTGGGAAAGGGGAAGGGAGCCCAGCAGAGTAATAAAAGACACATAGCGAGTGATTTACATGAAGGGGGGTAAGGCAAAGCAATATATGTGACTGGGAACAATCCTGAGCTGGTAGGAACACAGGAAAGATCATCTGCTCATAGTTGCTCTATACCCCCTCCAGGATCTCCAGCAAGATGTGAAAAGTTTCAACTGATGGATCGATCACCATCATTCAAAGGAAAACCATAATCCTCTTTTTAAAAAAACACTATTTTTCCCAGAGCTCTGGTTCTGGTTGCATTTAAAACTAAAATCTCAGAGCTGTTTCCCTGCAAAAAGTCCAAGTGTAAATACCATCCACGAGGAGAGACTCCCTGCCATTAAAAACATCCTTGTTTTGTTCATACCACCAAAGACACAGTGTTCTGCCTAACTAAAGGTCACAAAACAGCAGAAATTTGAATGCTTCTACCAGCAATCCAAGAGATTTCACATAAAGCCTGTAGCCCATCCACCAAACATACGTGCATACATACACATACATATGTTGACATACACACACATAGACGTGATGAAGGAGGAAATGTTTCCTTTTGGAACATGACCTTGTTGTGTGGTAGCGCTGTTTAAGAGAGGGGTTATTAATGAAGTCAGCAGAGGAGACACCGGTGTTCGTTAAGGCAGCAAAAACACCCTTTCCTCCTTTTTTCAGCCGAACTGAAACCCTCCACGTTCTCTCTGCACTGTTTAGGTGTAAATAACACCCGGTGTGTACAAAGCTCCCCCTTTCATATTCATTACTGTCATAGCTTTGAAAGGAAAAAAGCAGAGGTCATTTATTAGAGGTTACTTTTCATGCAAAACACCCTGTGGTTGCTGTCATTCAGAACTACTTAGTCTACGCCCTCAGTCATCTATTAGCAGGGCTTCAGGTCATAACCTTTAGTGGCATTTGGAATCCCAGAACCTCTGATTAGTGCAGGATTTACATATCCTTCAGTAAAAAATGCTCTGCTATAGAAATGCATGAAGTGTTGTAAATTTGTTTGGCCTTTTGTCTGGAATACATATGAACTCTGCATTCAAAGTAGGGTGCATTAAACTATATTTGTTTGTCGTGTTATAGCTCCTTTATTAGCGTGGCATCAGTTAACCCATTAAAGACAAACTGCCCTTTCAAAATGGACTCATAATTGAGCACGAAGAAGAGGTGGAGGCTGATGCAATTAACAGGTTCACACTACACAAGCAACTCCTAGAGCTTCTTTAGGCCTGGCATATTTTTCTCAGAGAAGTAGCCATGCCTGTACCAAGTTTGACTTAATGGTCTGTGCTGGGATCCATACCATGAAGTTTTAGTGGAAGGTGTGAGAATGCTTCTGAGTCAGTGCCTCAGCAGATGGTAGCAAGGTGTAACCACTCAGGCACCTTCTGAGTTTCAGTAGCACAAAAACATCATTCATTTGCCATACAGGATCGACACAGGCTATTTTTTTTTTTTTTTTGGTTGCTGGAATTTGGAAATAAAGCCAAATTACACCGTTCATCTAACAGAAATGTCATTAACAAACATTAGCATGACTAATTGGTTGATTTAGCTCGGCAGGGAGGATTTGTCAAACAGTACTAAGCTGCTTTCCCAGATACTCAAGTACTTGGGGTGCTCTTCTACATTCTCATGAATTTCAAGGAAAACATTTTTAAAGGGTAAAACATTCACTGTAGATGACTGGAATCAGTCGTGTGTGCATTTGAGAGGACCTCAAGTGAACTGAGGCTCTTTAAGAAGTCATAGCTGTGAGAGATCATCTATGCTTTATTCAGGTTGGTTATGACTCTCTTACTTGGATGTGAATTCGAATAGTGGTAACAAAAGTGTTAGTCTGGTGTGGTGGCAGCTCCTCTGTACCATCACAGAGCTTCACCAGGATGTCCCGACCTTTGAGTCAAATGAAATTCCAGCTGGAAGATCATTTAGCCTGTGGTCTTCCTGCTGAGGTAGTTAATTCGGATGTCAGCGAGTGCCAGTGAGCACACAGCAACCAGAATTCTTGACAAGGGTATTTTCCACACACACATTTTGACTTTGGGTGATCATATGTCCCCTCTAGCTGAAGCCTGAGACATTTTCACCCTGTATTTTTCAAAGTAAATATTTAGGGTTCACTCCCTTACACTAAATGAGTACATGAGCATGAATATAAGCTGGTGGACAACATCTTTGGGACCCAGTTCCTTTCAGTTTACAATCCAAACAAGAGGTGACACGTTAAACTAATTAAAAACAGTGAGTGGAGATAAGGAGTCAAGAGACAGGCAAGCCAGACACACAGAAAACAGTGCTTAAAGGTTCTAAGTGGGATTTGCACCCAGACGTCAGCCTCAAAATCCTCTGTTCAAAGAGTGACCTCAGCCACCTCGCTGCAAAGTCCAGCATCATTTCTGGATGTTTCATAAACACAGATGTGAGAGGAACTCCTAGGTGTCCTGCAAATATTAGTGAGAGACGCAGTCTGGGGTGATACTCCCTGCGTGGACGGAGCTTCAGTAGACCAATTTCTGGGCAGCAAAGAGGACTTCATTTCTGGATCTCTGTGACATGTTTTAACATACAAACAATTGTCTAGTTCTGCAGGCACTCTCTCACCTGCCTGCAACAAGTTGAGCATGTCTGAACGGCCTGGCCTTCTCTTAGTTTAAAGTTGACTTTTGATGTCACAGCTGCGCATTGTTTCATCTGGGGGCTGCAGTTCCAGAGGAAAGAGGTCAAGCATTTAAATGTATCTCCTAGTCTAAATTAAACTCAGTCATAAAGGGCAGAGAGATCAAATCATTTGGGTGATTTGCTGCAATGGCTTGAAACCCACCTGCCCTGCAGGGGAGCAGGAGGACACAATCTCACCTTTAAATTGGCAGTGATGGGGAAAGGCTGCCAACACACCAACAGTATCTCAAGCGATAGTAAACTTGACTTCTTCAATTCCAGAAAGTATTTCAAGGAATTAGGGGCTGAAATTGAGAGCACAGATCTAGTCATACCCCAAGAAGGAAACCTGACCCTTTGGCTCTACCTTGCCACAGAGGAGCAATACCCTTTCAATCATCAGGCACATCAAAAAGCTTTTCTGTAGCAGGCAGAAGGCTGAAATACCTACCTAGAAAATGTCACTTTGCTGCAACATCAGGTCTGGCATGGGTATCTTCATTGATAAGCCCCCAGGGTTACCAAACTCAGCTGGTGGGATGGGATGGGGCTCCGTCTTATTTTACCTTTCACATATCCGAGTGCACGGCAGAAACAGAGGAAAGGCAGCCAGCAATTTTCTGTTCTGCAGGATCTCAAAAGGGTATGACACAGAGCCAACAATCACATCAGCTCAGGAGCAGAGCTGAGGACGTTTCCTGTGGGAATCTGAGGTGGAGAATGATCAACCACAGGACATACTGAAAATAGCATCAAGCATCTAGCCATGTCTTCCACGTGTTTTGAAAGCCTGAAATGCTACCACTTCTCCAGCATTGTACTCAGAAGTTGCTGGAGGTGCAAGGTGAACTTGGTATCTGGTGCACCTGACTCTCACAGGGAGAGCCTAAAATGCGCAAGGAAGGATCTCTGTTGTTCTCATGCAGATGTGGCACTGCCTCCACGCACATTAATACCTAGAGTAACCAGCACGCAAAAAACTTCATTGGTGGGTGGTAAGGTTGCTCTGCAGGGACGCAGATGAGAGCTGTTCTTCTGAACTTTCATAGGATTTCAGAAAAATAAAACCTCGTCAGTTATTCCCTGATGACAAAAGAAGCTTCATGCATGGGACAGCGCTCACCACCTGCAGAATAAGAGCCCTGGGGGACATATCAAGGGTAAGGAAGGATTAATAATGGAAACCAATGAAAAGTAATAGAGAATAGAAAGTAAGAAGCAGTAAAAGACATGGAGGAATGGGATCAGAGCAATAAAACTCCTTTGAAAGCAAACTTTCTCACATGGTTGGCTGAAAAGAACAGATGGCACACGGACGCCCCTTGACTGTTTGTCAGTGCTAGTAAGAAGGCTAGTCTACAGATACCTCTGAGCCTGACAACTTCTGGCTGCCCGTGGGATGCACATTTATTCAATGTCCAAATAGACAAAGGGAGCAGCACTCCAAAACAGAGATTTTTTTTTTTTTTTTGGTAGCATGAAGAAAGAGAACTGGACTGACACCACGAGCTAGTTCTACATGGGCCAGTAATGGAAAAGGTGGCTAGCTCCAACAATTTGTGAGAGAATTTGCTTTATTCCACTAGTTAAGCAGTTAATCCTCTTTCATCAAAGCTTTGGAGTGTTGGAAACCAATAGGTCTCCAGCCCACCTTTAGTTAAGCTGGAACACAAATGTTTTGCTAAAACAGGGAACAGTCTGTTTACAAAGAAGTCAGGAAATGCTTTGTCACTGGCTTCAGCAAAAGAAGACTGAGTCCCAGTTACAAATTTTAATAAAAATATTAATTTAATTTAGAAAAAAATTATTAATATATATACCACATTTGTTACCTCTTCTTTGAGTAAATCCTCTACTTTTAACTGTTTTCCTTGAAACCTAGTTATATAAAACTTCAATATCCAGGAGAATATTTGATATATTGTTCTTATTTAAACTGAAGATGATAAATATATTCAAGCACTGATTGGTTGAATGGAACAGAACAGGAGGAACCACTGTTGTGGTTCAAACCGAGAAGAGTCACCACCAGATCCCTACTGTCTCACCAGTTGCTACTGTCTCATGCAGTTCTGATGTACCAGACACCCTCTGTGATTCAGGCAGATGAGATGGTTTTAGCTTCTGTTGGAACTAGAACGTTAATCTGTGTTGGGTCTGGCTGGGATGGAGTTAATTTCCCCCACAGCAGCCCTCACAGCGCTGTGCTGTGTATTGGTAGCTCACAAGGTGCTGTGGACACACCAGTGTTTTGGCTGCTGCTGAGCAGTGCTGGCACAGCACCAGGGCTGTCTCTCTCCAGCATTGCCCCTCACCTGTAGGCTGGGGGTGGGCAGCATCTTGGGAGGGGACACAGCCAGGACAGCTCACCCAAATTAACCAAAGGGATATTTCAAACCATGTGATGTTGCTCAGCAATAAAAGAGAAAGGAGGTGGAAGGGGAGGGCCTATGTTATTTATAACACTTGTTTTCTGGAGGAACTACTACATGTACTGAAGCCCTGCTTCCCCAGAAGTGTCCGGACATCGCCTGCTGATGGGAAGTAGAGAATGCATTTTTTTTCTCCACTTTGCACCCCCACACAGCCTTTTGTTTTATTAAACTGCCTTTATCTTAACCCACAAGGTTTTTTCATATTCTCTCCCCTCCCCATCCAGCTGAGGACTGATAGACTGGCTTGGTGGGCACCTGGCATCCAGCCAAGGTCAACCCACCGCAGAAGCACGTATTCTCAACTAAATAAGGAACCAAAATTAAATACAGCTTTGGTCAACTTTCTACCTTAAGTGAAAGCTTTTTGTTTGTATATGCAGGCATATGCATATATCTCCATATATGCATCTGGGTTTTAGTGGATTATTCTGGTTGCCTCACAGCTGCAGTGCATTCACTGTGTTTAAGAACACTGCAACCTTCCCCTGTATAGGAGGCTGTGACTGCAAGAGCAGAAGACACATCCATATGTTCTCCCCTGCTGCAGTACTCCCCCACATCCTGACACTTGCTCAGACAAGAAGGACTGATATTTCTCCCACTTCACAGGTTAACTCAGTTTATTACACCACCATTCTTCAAAATTTGCCACCCCTGTCCATGTTCGCAGCGCCTGTGCACTGCAGCGCCTTCAAATATAGCTCTCTTCTGTCTTAGGTGCTTGTGCATTGACCTTATCAACTTCCCTTGGAATGATAATTATAAACAGCACTTTAAACACCAGATTTATTTAAAAATGAAGTGATCAAGTGAGCACAGCATGACCAGGGAGCCTGGTTGTTGTTTTTTTTATCCCTGGCTCTCCTGATGCCCGGCCATTAAGACTCTAGGCAAGTTACTGAGTTTCTCTGTGGTTATGTTTGGTGCTCAGACACATCCCTCTTGAAACTTCAGAGTCTCACAGACAACGACTGACTTTTACTCCAGATTTGTAAAATGAGGGGCACAGTAAGGCCTTGTTGGTAGCTGAGATCTGTAGCTATTATGGCAACACTGCAAACGCTGTTAACATTTTATAATTAAATACTGTACTGCAAATGTATTTAGCACCTGACAGCCAACGTAATAGGTCCCTGCCACATAATCAAGGTTAGATTTCACTTAAAACAATAACACTAAAGCAGGCATTTGAGTGTGGAAACTGGAGCAGACTGGAGATACAGCCTCTGGGATATTTTCCTGGCTTACACAAGCATTTTCTGCCTTCGCTCTGAGTTGCCATCACTTAACTTAGAGCAAAGAGGCCTTCTAGCAGCCTTCCAGCCCCTGAAGGCACCTACAGAAAAGCTGGAGAAGCACTATTCTATCTGGGACTGTTTAAATTGAAGGAGGGCAGATTTAGATTAGATATCAGGAAGAAATTCTTCCCTGTGAGGGTGGTGAGGCCCTGGCACAGGCTGCCCAGAGAAGCTGTGGCTGCCCCCTCCTTTGCAGTGTTCAAGGCCAGGTTGGATGGGGCTTTGCACAGCCCGGCCTAGTGAAGGGTGTCCCTGACCATGGCAGGAGTTTGGAACGAGGCAGAGGTCCCTTCCAACCCAAACAGTTCTTGTGGTTCAATGAGTTGCTTGCCCTCCCAACAGTCCAGCACACACATGGGTTTGTCAGACCAAGCAGCAGCTAACATGCCTTCCAGGGTAACAGGCTCATGGCAGCCACAGGACATCTGACAAGCCCGGAGCCTGGGCAGCATGGGTGCTTCTGCCTGAAAAAGGTGTTGTACTCAGCAGGCGGCTAAGAGTTGAAGCTGCTCAACAGAGCAGGCTCTAGCAAAGGTGAATGAATGGAGATAGGGGAGGGGAAATCACTGTCTCCTAGAGTACCTTCAGTACCTTGTCCAGCCAGGACTCTGTTGTCCCCTCCTGAAAAGAGCAGGTTGCAGTAGCTATGGAAACACCTACTGATGATACAATAAGTGACAAACACCAAAGGCATGATTCCTCAGATGTATCTATAATCTGTAGGTATGCCCATATATGGTAGTGCAGACCCAGGATCTAAACAATTTGTGTACATTGGTTTTTCCTCTTCACTCAAGCTGTTCAGCTCACCTCCGACCTATCTTAGGAGAACTTTTTTTAAACTATCAATGTGACACAAGGTGAAAAATCCCTGTTGAGCTGTCTCTTATCACGAGTGCCTCCACCTCTCTGAACTTGGCCAGGAAAACACCTATGAGGAACACAATAACAGTGCTTTTTGGTCATTGTCTCATTTTCCAGCTATTGATAGCGGACTCCCTGTGCCTTAGCTTGTAAGGATAAAACTGAAATCATGGTCTCTGTTTATAGGTCTTTGTCTTTCCAAGTGATGACATCTATCTCAAAGTAGGTCTTTTTGGCTACAGCTGGAAAAAATACAGCAATAAGATGTTTAGCAGAAATGTATTTTACCTCAAAGAGGTGAGAAATATTATTTTTTTAAAATCCCCTAAAAAGAATGGTCTCTTTTATGATTTTTAAATACTAAAGAAGCATTTGATTTATAAAGAAAAAAAAATTCTATACTGTGTTTGGTCTTTCTGTATCATAAAGCAAAAATTCCTTAAGTCTACTTTAGCTGTAGGTGCTGCTCAGTGAAATATCTTTTGAAGGGGGTTGTTTGGAGTTTATTTTTGGGCAGAAACAGATGAACCCCATAAATCCAGCCAGAACAACATATTTACATACTGTGTATGAGCCAGTCAGTGCTACTGGGACAGAGAGTCGATGGACTCCAGCAGCATGTAGCTGATGGGAGAACCCCTCAGGCTAGTGGGTTGCACGTGTGACCTGAATTATACCAGCAATGAACTCTCTCTCAGTGACCTAAGATTTGGGAGACCTTGAAAGATACAATGAAGTTGGTTTTGTTGTCCCACCCCCACCACCCCAAGCTGCATGCTGAATGGTCCTTTGGCCAGAAGTCCCCGATTAACCAGAGTCATTTTGAAGTCGTTTTGTTATCATCCCGTAAACACCATGCTATGTTTATGCCTCCATGTTTCACTACCCAGGAGAGCAAGCGCAAAGAAAAGCTTCCAACTCTTATTCAAAGGCAAACAATGATAATACCCAGGAATTACCCCTTTCATTTTCCCATTATTACACCCATCACAGTCTGGATGACCGGGAGGTAGGGATGGGAGAAGAGCAAGCAACAGATGTTTCCAAACCTCCCGGCCAAGCTGTCTGGAAGATGTTTCACATCTGGGAGGGAAACCATTCATGTATGAACTGCAGCAGTCACTTAATCCCTACACCCACAGAAAACTGGAGAAGAGCATAAAGGCTGAGGCACTTCTGTTTGTTCCCATTGAAAGCCCCTGTTTTGGCAAGGCAGCGCTGGTCCAAGTCTGGGGCGTACCCTTTCCTTCTGACCTTGCACCTCTCTCCACTCCCTCACCTCCAATTTAAACTGGATACCAGTCAAATGTTGTTCTTAGGCCTGGAAGTCTAATTCTTGGTAGGTTTAGGTTGTTGGGTTGGTTGGTTTTTTCAGATGAAAATGCCTGGCTACATGTAACATATGGATTTTATAAAGGTGGCTGTGTATTAAAGGTAAAACAGAAAAAGAAAGAATGAAGTTTATTATTTTACACAGTGGAGTGGACACCCTATACAACTAATTCTTGAGTGAAATGAGTTTTCCAAGAAAATGTTTAGTCTTTCATTGTACAATTATTTTAAATACTTTGCCACCAAGAAAGTAAGGTGGTGTAAGTTTTATGAACGTATGTTTTTTTCCTTTCACGGAAACATTTGCTTGACTGATCCCTTATAGTTCCAGAAACACATACGAGTACATTTGCTTAAAATAACAAAACCACACACAATACTTAACTCATTAGGATGATTTAGCAGTGGTTCAGTATTTCTTTTGGCTGACTGCTCTGGACGAAATCCCACGTATACAGTCTTGTATTTTACACCAATACTTTTCCTTCAGCTTATACAGTAATCTCTGTCAGATGCCGTGCCCCAAGTACAGCATAAAAAGATCTCTGCTGGTGGAATGTCCCTGCCAAAAGGGCTTGTGCAAAATGGGTTTTAAAAATTAAACTTGTTTAATGCGTTACACTTTATGGGTGTTAGAGCAGAGAATTAACTGAGATAGCAAACCCATACTCCCCACCGCTTAAAAGATAAACACAGTCACTGAGCAAAGGATATATTCGAAACTGTGAGGAAAAAAAATTCTAGAAAAATTCTCTCAGACTGTCCTCTTTCCTCTTCATGCCTAACACACGTAGAAATAAAATCTGTTAAACTGCAAATTTAATTAAAAGAAACCTCATAAAATATATTAATGCAATCTCTATGATTACTCCTTTGTACCGAACTTTTATTCGCTTCCCTTCTTATGTGCCAGAATAATCCTTTGTGAAATTTCTCCTTAAATATCTGTAATTTATCTCTCTCTGGCTGGTGACACTCACACCTAGCGTCCTTGCAGTAGGGGCTTTAGCCTCAGCGCTGTGTATCGAGAGTCGCAGCACAAGCTTTTCCCACTGAAGCTCGCTGAGTGCCCTGCTGCTACCCCACGCCCCACTGCCTGCTGCTCCTCACCATTTGGGTACCACAGCGCTACTTTGCCTGAGGAAGGGTGACAGCATCCTGCCCTAAAGAGGAGCATCTATTTACAGGTCCCATTCTGCCATTCTTCCACATATAGGTCTCCTACTCTCTTAATTAGAGCTGCAGGGAAGCTTCTAATTTTTCTGGTCACACTTTATTATCCTCTGATTACTAGTCATTTGTCTTCATCTTTCCATTGTTTTTTTGTTGGGTCTTTTGGTTGTTTGGGGTTTTTTTTTTTATTATTTTAAAAAATAACATTCAAAACCCGGCCAGGGCCTAGATATATGCTGAAAATCAATTTCTCCTTTTGTCAAAGTAATCCCTAGCCAGGGATGATAATTGCTTTGTTCGGAGCAGATACAGAACTGTTGTCTTGGCCTTCTAAATTGGTACGCTGTACCCCATGCTGTCTGCAAGTATCAGTATGGAGCCGTGCACGGTAGATGCTGAATATACTATGTAACGGAGGTGTCCCTGTCTAACAAAAACTAACTCCTTTTTTTTTTCCTTTTTTTTTTTTTTTTCCTAAATGGAAGAGAAATAATGAGACAACCGCACAGCATTTTAGCCCACGTTTCTCTATTTCCTTCCCATAAAAGGTCTCAAAGAAATGCAAAGCGCCATTGAAGAGTTCAAAGACATACCTCAGAATGTGACTGCACATTCAAGGCACACTGACATATTCAAGACTGGATAGCTCTATTGGAGGGGGGGAAAAAGAAAAAAAAAAAAAAGAAAGAAAAAGAGAGAGAGAAAAGAAAGAAAAAGGCTCCACATACAAAATACAATACACAATATCTACTTCTACTGTGTGAAACTCGCTGCATTCATTTTGCTCACTGAGCAAACTAGGTCCCGGAGTATTAACACATACAATAAATCTAGCCACTTTTTTCCATAGGAGCTGATTTCTAGAGAAGCTAAAAATTACTTGCTGTAAATGATGCAGAGGCTGATGCAGCTGAATTTATAAATTGGGTTGAAAAGTTTGACATGCTGAATTAGATTATACCGTATAATGCATCACTAAGTAATTGATATGTACATTACGTGCAAAGAAAGCCCCGCTAACTCAAGTGTAACTTTTTTCTTTTGCATTATTGTGCAACTTGGCCATCAGCTCATTGTCAGCTGAACAGATTTTCAAAAGGAGATTTAGTCCTTTATGAGCTGAATAAAAATACAATTTTTATTTTTTTTTTTACATTCCGATATCCTAAAAATAAAATACAGGATAAAGATATGTTTTAAAAAGTAGAAAATAAGTAGAAAGACATCAGAGCATTTAAAGCCCTTTTGGAGGGGGTCTATTTTAATTTTTAGGGAGGTTTTCTTTACATTTATTTGAGAAACGCCAAGGTCCAGATGAAAGATGCGCCATACCAGCACCAACTGGAGAGGTGATGGAGAATATACATTTTCTCCAGCTAAAAGTGAACACCATAACACAGATTTTTGTGTTTTGGGAGCAGAATAGAAACTTTAAAAATATCCTACCAGAAAGAAATCTCCGTTTCATACTAGCTGTTCAGTATATTTCCAGTCTTCCACTGATGATCTGCATTTATTTCAAGGAGACGAGAGCATTTCCCTCCACAATTACCAGCATATCTGCCCTGATCCAATGCTGATTACAGCACAGGGTCTTAAATCTCTGTAATCTGTCTGAAATGTTATTAAATATTAGATTTCAGAGTGATTTGTTTTCTTATCACTTTACTTGTAACTTTACTGCCATTCACCGCCAAGAGACCTTGAACCGGAGGCTGCGGCTTTAATCTCAATTTGTTACACTAAAATGCAAAATTAAAGAAAAAAAATGAAGAAAGTTGACTATTACCAAGGAATGTGATTGATAACATTGTGTCATTTTTGAGTTTTAATATTATAAACTGAATTTTATGATACTCTACCCTAATAGTGACATATTTAACATTTTAAGACCGGATATAATAATTTTATGGGACAAAATGGGTATTGTTAGAAGATTATACAGTAGTACTTTGTCAAATCCTTGTATATTAAATACCAAAACACTATGATAAAATAATGGCAAGAGTCTCACTTCTTCTCGGGGAAGAAAATCTGTTCATAAGGTCTCCTCTCTGGTTCAAGCCCTCCTGGAGGTCCCTGGTCAGTGAGAAGCGCAGCACGTGGCACCACACCTCTGTGCACGGGGGGGTAGTGGACAGCTGGCATTTACAGCCTACTGGCACTTTTAGTTTGAAAATGCAAAATAGGGGCTTTTTTCTTTTTTGTATCCCAGCAGCTTCTGCCTCACTTCCAGGCAATTCCAGTTTGGTAGATTCCCAAGGGAGGTCTACCGAAGGGAACAGGCACAAGGATGCTTCGAAACAGTACAGGAGCAGCCAGAAATGGATCACTTGAGTTTTTCTCCCATGTTTGACCATTTCCCCCAACCCCTCACCCCCTCCCCCCCAAAAAAAGAGATCCTCTCTTCCATATCACTGTCCAGGCTCAGACTTTCTTACATCCAAATCCCTTTAACGTGCTTCTGGCATGCTGCTGCTAATGTTGATTTGCATTGCATTTTCCTTCCAGTGTTCTCTTTCCCTGACCTCTATCTACCTCCCTCTCAGCTCATCCACAGACTGTGGAGAACTTGGGATACTGAGGAATTAAAACCTTGTAGAAATCTAAATGTTGAGGGAGTGTGGTGGGACATCACCAGTGACTATAATGTTGGTACACGTGTGTCGTGGTAAAGGATGATGACCTTCTGGACTGAGAAAATGGAGTCATTCCCTGCTGTCAGGAGTCTGGAACTCAGACAGCATCCAGACCCAAAAGAAACCCAGTGAAAAATAAAATATTGATAGCAACATTGGAAGTCATAACTGCAGTATGCAATACACAAATGGCAGCAACTCTGCAGATGAGACAGAATCAGATGTGCAGGGTACCGATGTGCAGAGGGGGAGGGTGGCACAGGACTTGCAGCTGTGGAAATCTGCAGCTGGGGACAGGAACCCAGCAATTCCAATCGTGCTTTGCCTGGATCGCTATTCACCACCACCCAAGCAATGTTCCTCCTTAACAGTCTAATCTTAAAGTGCATATAACAAAATGAGGCCACTGAGACTTGTACACGTCTCTCTCTCTCCACGGATTTTAATTCACTAAGTAGGAACGCTGCACAAGGTCAGTGTAAGTGGAGAAACAGGTATGAGCAGAGGCCCATGTTGACCCTCCTTTCAGGAGGAACTGATGGGATTTCAAATTGCATTTTCGGTACAGGTGAGTAGGGTCCTGCAATGAGAAAGGTGTCTACGGAAAAGAATGGCGACCGAGATTTTTATATGGATATATATATAAAGGCTTTGAATAGCTGTGCCATGGTTTTGTTAGGTATATAGGTCTCTCTGGGGATTTATAAAGACTGTGGATTCACAAAAAAAATAAACGTCAGAGCTGTCAAATGAAAAGTGTCAAATAAATGAGGTCTGGGGGAGTTTTCAAGTCCATTTTATCTGGGGGAAAGGAAAGAAAGAAAGAAAGAAAAGAAAGAAAAGAAAGAAAGAAAAGAAAGAAAAGAAAGAAAAGAAAGAAAGAAAGAAAGAAAGAAAGAAAGAAAGAAAGAAAGAAAGAAAGAAAGAAAGAAAGAAAGAAAGAAAGAAAGAAAGAAAGAAAGAAAGAAAGAAAGAAAGAAAGAAAGAAAGAAAGAAAGAAAGAAGGAAAGAAGGAAAGAAGGAAAGAAGGAAAGAAGGAAAGAAGGAAAGAAGGAAAGAAGGAAAGAAGGAAAGAAAGAAAGAAGGAAAGAAGGAAAGAAGGAAAGAAGGAAAGAAGGAAAGAAGGAAAGAAAGAAAGAAAGAAAGAAAGAAAGAAAGAAAGAAAGAAAGAAAGAAAGAAAGAAAGAAAGAAAGAAAGAAAGAAAGAAAGAAAGAAAGAAAGAAAGAAAGAAAGAAAGAAAGAAAGAAAGAAAGAAAGAAAGAAGGAAAGAAGGAAAGAAAGAAAGAAGGAAAGAAGGAAAGAAGGAAAGAAAGAAAGAAAGAAAGAAAGAAAGAAAGAAAGAAAGAAAGAAAGAAAGAAAGAAAGAAAGAAAGAAAGAAAGAAAGAAAGAAAGAAAGAAAGAAAGAAAGAAAGAAAGAAAGAAAGAAAGAAAGAAAGAAAGAAAGAAAGGGTGAAAAAAAGGAAGAAAAAATAAAAGCCTTCTACTTTGTATTAAAAAAAAGGTAATCTAGCTCCACTTGATGTTCACAGAGGGGTTAATATTGGAGTTGACTGCTCTAGAAAGTTCTGTCCAGCAAGCTCTGGTGCCCCAATGCAGAGTCCCAAGCTTGATATTTTATTGCTTAACTTTGTCATCTTTTACTGGTGAGATTTGGGGACAGAATTATTTCCTGAAACCCTCCCCACCAAACACAGGTCAACAAAGGTCTTACTAGCTGGTGCATTTTCCTGGCTTACTTTCAGATCCACATCCCAGATGAATACCCTAACACCTCCAGTCTTTGCCCTGTTCCCTCCCTGTTTTATGTGCACTTACAGACGAAGTGAAACACTCTTCATTTCAGTCTGCCAAGGATACAGATTATTTTTAATTGTAATTTTTTAATTCTAGACTGTCCTGGGATAGGAAACCTTTAGAGTAAAATTTAGGAAAGCCGATCCATAGCAATGGAAATAAACTAGAGATTACTACTTCTGTCATATTCAGCTTAAACCTACTAGAAACCTTCACAAATCTTAAGGACAAACTTAATCCAAACTAGAAGCCAAACACATTCTCCCTCCATCTGTAGACAGTGCTGGAAAGAAAGGTCATGATAGTCTTCCAAGGGGGAGACGATCACAAAATAATTTCTGAGAGGTCGGTTTCAAGTAAACTTCAATTACCCTGTCTGCAGTATTATCCCAGGGCTCAGTACAGAAGAGGAACGTTTATTTAAACATGCCAGCTTTGTTCAAAGTGAGGTAGAACTCCCCTAAAAATACATTCAAGCCAGAAATGAACATCAATTAAAAAATAAAAATCAGCCCACATTTATGGAACGAGAAGAGAAATAAAGCCTGTCTGATCACGCTGGAGAAGCATGTGCACACGTTGTAGTACAAAGCCAGGATGCAAGGCTGCCGAATTTTCCCTGAGTTTGGGGGTTTCCTCTTCTTCTCAAAAAACACAGACAGACACACACAGAAAAGGGGAAGAAACGAAACCAAGGGGTGGAAACGTGAAGGGGAAAGGAAACACTCACTCGCAAAAAGACTCCTCCTGATTCCACCTTTGGAGATGTCAGCAAGCATACAGAGCTGCACTGGCAGCCAGACAGATCATTGTAAATACGAGGAGCTGCGTATTTTGCATCAGGCTGAAGTCGCAGGGGAGACATAACGCCTACTGGGGAGCAGCACCACCAAGGCTTCACTGCCCTGGACCGGGAGGGCAGCTTGGGAAGGGGCCGGGGACGGCACCGGGCTGGGTTGGACACCTCAGTGTAGGGCTGCAGCAGGAGGACGAGCAGTCTCTGTGCTTGCAGGCTGCTGGGCGCTGCTCTAAAGGTGCCTCTTCCTGAGACACGATTGCTGTGACTTGGCTCGCTGCTCTATTGGAGTATAAAGAACCAGGAACCCAAACCCAGTCTTTGAGAAAAATTCTGGTCACATTCAACCTGGAGATGTAGAAGCCCAAGCCCCTAAGAGGTCCACCCCAGAGCCGCAGTACCCTGGCAATAATTAAAGGGAACATTTTGATATTATGGCACAAGACAGTGTTGGTGTTTGGACGTGTGGAAACAAACAAACCATATTCAGTGAAATCTGTGGCACAAAAGAGCTGAAAAAATTATGGGGTAGAGGCAAACATGGCCACACCATCAGCATTCAAGACCTGAAGAAAAGAGTGGAAACTTTCAGGGTCTGAATGCCGGAGTGGAAAAGCTAATTGAGCACAAATGAAAGGATCTATTACGGCTGAAAGAATAAGTGAGAGTACAGGCAGGACAATACTCTCATTTATGATTCAAATATCCATGGATAGTGGAGTACAGCTCTAAATACAATTTACAGCCTTGATTACAAATGACTATGTGCATCAACTTGGAAGGAATGCGGAGCCTGTGAGCGAGAGAAAGAGCCTGCCTTGTCAGAAAGGCGGGAGAAGGGGGTAAGTGAAGGCAGAGCTGGGCTGGACACTCAGAAGCAATCGGAATGCGCAGAATTATGAAATACCGCTTTTAAAAACCTGAAGATGAACTGATTAGTGGGCAAGAAGGCTCACATTTAAAATAACCGAATTGCCCAGTGATAAGATTATGAAGGGAGATTTATGCTAGATAATCACAGCGAGATCAGGGGGGGGAAGGGGAGTATCATTCTGTCCCTGTGTCTTCCAAAAGCAAAATATAAAAATATGAATGTGGTAAAAATAGTAAGTACTGGAAATGAAGAGCGAGGACAGGCTCCTACTTTTATGGAAAGCAGCAGCAGCATTTTTTCCTCAGCCTACAGGAGACCCAAAACTGGTGTGAAACTGCCCAAGTTATGAGTTATTTTCTACCCAGAAACTCTTTGTATCATAGCTGCTCTTTTTTTTTTTTGTCTTTCCCCCTCAAGCTGTGCTATGCTTTATAGACCAAACATTGTTTCAGTTAACCTGACAAATAGATTCTCCAAGAGTTTGAAAATTCTAAAAACCTTAAAAATATCTTAACCCAATTCAAGGCTGTGTAGCCAGAAAATTGTCACCAGCCTCATGGATGGACACCGGTACCAAAGCCAGTGCACAGGCTGTACCTTCTCACACTTTCCATCCCACCTCCATTCCCACCTCCTGAGCACATTACATACCATGGCAGCTAGCAATCATCAGCAAAAAGCCACAGCTCACAATTTCCCAGTTCTCCCAGAGCTGCCACGAAACCAGAAACTCACTGAAAAAGCAACTGGTGGGAGCTGCACCTCAGCAATGAGGAGACAGGCAGAAGCAGCAGCAAACATCTGGATGAAGTTGGGACCTTCAGAGCTTCAGGATGTCAGTACCTGAGAGCTACACTGTTTACTGGTTCTGGCTATACCATAAGGGTAAGGATGCATCTAACTCTTTCCCTAGACATTGTTTCTCCCAAGTGGAAATTGCTTACTCAAAGTGAGCTGTGTATCCATGACTGTCAGGCTTCATTCATTACTGGCAGTGCACCATGTGCTCAGGAGTGGAACCCAAATTTAAGAAGCCTCCCCATGCCTACCTCAATACAAGGCAGTCTATCAACTGAATAAAATCACTGTGACACCATCCTAAGCAAACGCTCCTCAGAATCGGTTTCCAAAATCTGCAGGCAGTCAGAACGCTCAAACGTCAGGCATTACCTCCCATCTCATAACCAAGAGCCCCAGTCTTCATGATAGTGGGTGTGGGAGCCTGTAACAGTGTAACAGGGAGGAAGTAATCAAGAGACTTCTTGAGGACTAATTCAAGATGATGGAGATCTCCTCTATGAGACCAAAAAGTACCATCATAAAGGACAAACCCAAAATCTCCTGTTTTCCTCATCGTGACCATCCATTGCAGAGCACAATAATGCTGAGGCAAGGGTGTGTATTTTTACTCCTTTTGTAAGGATTTTACTGGTCCCTTTCTTAAGCAGGGCAGTCAGCATAAGTAGCCCAACATAGTACCATTTCCCCACAACTATTCCTTTTTTAAAGACATCGTTTTGGAAAGGAAAAGAAACTGTGTGTGCTCCCAGTTTCAGACTGGGTGCGGAAGAAAATAATGGCCACACACTGCTGCACCATTAGGTCTGTCTTGGAAAGGAATTATACTGATGTTTTTCTAAGCAATGCCAGGTGGTTTATTCACCAAATAATGAGACACTAAATGGATCTAAAGGTTCTTGGCAACTGGTGAATGCTTACCTTGGACTCCCTAGGCCTGTCTTCAAGAAATGGTTTGCTTTACCCAAGAGTTTTCTTAAGCAGCTCCTCAGCTGTGATTAAAAGCAAATGACAGTGGACTGAAGGTTGGTTAACTTGCACTTGTTTAATGACACAGCTCAGGGAACTGTGAGTGCACCTCAGGTGTCTCTCATCGATTTAGTAAACAGCTTCAGCCATCAAAAAACCTTGCATGAGGCCATCATTCTCTTTTGAAAACAAAACCAAACAAACCAACCAGCCCAAACCCCAAAATGTGTTGTGGTTAACTTTGCTGTACCTGAGCTCTGCCCAGAATCCTATTAAGAAAAAAAAAAGTTACATTTTAGCTACATTTTTAGCAAGAGCAACAAACTCCAGACAGTGATTCCTTCCCAGATCCCCATGGCAGCAGAACACTCCTGGCCGTGCCTGTGCCCATGGGCAGCGGGTGCTGCTGGTGGCCACAGCCCAGCACAGAGGCTCCAGACTGCCTCCAAAGCCGAGGAAGAAAGGGAAAGGCTGTGTCTCAACAGGCTTATAGCAGCCTGCCTTCTCCACATCTACCAAGAAGCGTATCCGCTCCATGAGGCCCGCACAGGCCGGGGCGGACAAGGCCTCGTGGGCTGGGGTGGACGCCAAGATCGGGAGAAGCAGCAGCACCCGGCAGGTCACAGCGGCTGGATGCCACCTGGGAAAGGCTTTGCAGAAGGGTGCCGTTTCCTGGCTATCTGCAGATAGCAAATCCATCAGCTGATGGATTTCGCTCCCCTTGGCAATTTAGGGAGCAAAGCACAATATATATATATATATATATATATATGTATATATATAAAAGTTTTAAAATAATGCCAGTGACTAATTCTCTGCTTATGGTTTCTCCTCCAAATACTGGGTGTTTAGAATTAGTATCACTTCAGCTGTCTCTGTCCAAAGATTGCTCCCATTTCAAGACAGGACTATTCAGAGACAGCGACTGAAAATTTCATTTCTGTGACTACAGAGTGGTATCTATGTAAAATCCTACATCTCAAGTACATCTGCTTAAGAGTCCTTTTCTGGAATATTCCACAAAACTCTAAACATACCAAACATTGCAACGCTTACCAAGAAAAAACTAATTACAATGCCCAAATTAATATTTGAAGAAAATTTCGAAGCAATGGCTCTGTTCTCATTTGAATATGTGACTACTGTCTTTATAATGTGCAAAGCATTATAACCATTTATGTATGTTCCAAGTGATATATTACTGAGTTGAACCTAGTTTCCCCTTCTTTTGTTCTGGGTTCATAACCTTGCTGTATTATCTTCCATAACTCTATAGCTTGCTAATGCATAATTCAAGCCTCTCTTATTGACAAAAGGCGGCAGAAAGAAAGAATATTTCAATGCCACTTTCCCACGTAGATAGTATTGCTTTCACTTCAACTGGTATCATTTCCATACTAAAGCCAAATCTTTTAAAGTATATTAAGTATCATTTTCATTGCTTCTTTGCAGCTGATTCACTGGGACAACTACATCTGTTTACCTCCATCTTCTGAGACTACTTTATTGCAAGCTTTTTGTTGTTTTTTATTTAAAAAAAAGGGGGGGGGGGGAAGAGAAAGAAAGAAAAAAAAAAAAAGGAGGTGTTTCTTGCCAGAAGAAGAAACTTCAGTTAAAACATTATGAGCTAATGCTTCATATTAATCTCTTGATTTAACTAGAGCTTGGCCTTAGGACTGGTGCCACAGATTCCCCAGATGTGCGTGGGGACCAGGACCACTTTGGGATCATCCTGCAATCCCTGTTCTAATCCCTTCCTTTCACAAAATAACTATACAAATAGGCATATATCGAGTTTCCATCCATTACTGACTGGAGGTCAAATTCGTCCTCAGCCAGCCAGGCAACTATGCAGAAATCCCACTGATGTTAATGCCACTGCTTCAAATACAGGCAGTTGGGGAGGAGAAGAGAGTTTGCCTCTTGTGCACGTTGAAGGATGGGGAGAGCTCTAAAGGCTTCTCAGAAACAGCTTGCATCCTTCCAACAGTACAAAAGCGACATAGACTCACGATGGACAGAATAATTAAAACCAGGTAAAGGCTTTACAGGAACAGCAAAATATCAGGCTTTTCACATCATTAACTGGGCATTGAATCACAGAATACCCTGAGCTACAAGAGGCTCATAAGAACCATCAAGTTCAACTCCTGGCTCCACACAGGCCAGCCAAGTCAGAGCATGGGATTGAGTGCAGCATCCAGGTGCTTCTTGAACTCAGTCAGGCTCAGAGCTGTGACCATTTCCCTGGGGAGCCTGTTCCAGTGCCCAACCACCCTCTCAGTAAAGAACCTCTTCCTAATATCCAGCCTAAACCTCCTCTGTTGCAGCTTCATGCCATTCCCTTGGGTTCTATCGCTGGTCACCAAGAAGAGGAGATCAGTGCCTGTCCGTTTGCTCCCCCTCATCAGGAAGCCATAGACTGCAGACTCCTCCAGGCTGAACAAACCAAGGGAGGGCAGGTTAACACTGTCAAGTTCTTGTGCCTCTACAGACCCTCAGCTCAACATCCTCCAGTTAAAGCATCTTTTGGAAGCATAAAAAAGGGCACATCTCTCTTTACAGCTGGCTGTAAAGAGACCAAGCAGCTACTCTTCCTTTGTATAGGCCCAATGGAGATTGTGACCACCTCCCCTTCCATGTTCCCTGCCCTCCATGGCTCAATACTACACAAGAGGCTATGGGGTGAGGCTCCTCCATCACCTTCCTACATGTGTGAGCGTTTACTGGAGCTGTGACATCCCACTCTCTCACATCCGACTTGCCCTCACAGGCAGCCTGGGCTCAGTCTGAAGCCAGACCACCTACGAATCCTACCTGCCTCATGCCAAGCAGTGTCCACTGCCCAGCCAGCCTTATTTGTTTCACATCTTGGTTGCAGTAAGAGCAGAACTTCAGGGCATGTGGACTGAAACCAAGAGTGCCAGAACCCATTCCCATGGCAGGTAATGCCTTTTGGAGTGCTGTGGGTGTCCCCTGCGTATTGCACCTCGCTTCTCAAGGTGACAACCAGTTTGCATCACAGGCAGCTTAAAGGCACTCAGGCAGGTAAGTGAGATGGGCAGGGGGTGAATTTGCCTCCAAGCCCAGCTCAGGGTCACCTCTGCACGGGGACCCACACATGGCTTTCACGTCAGGAAACATCTCTTGCCACACAGCGCCCAGCACAGACAGACACCCACCTAAGAGGACCTTCAGATAATAAAGGGAACATCAGTCTTATAAAGAGAATGTTTCTGCCAAAAGCAGTGTGACAGATGATAGAGGAGGCCCTACAAGGCACCGGTCCTCCCTGGAGTCATATTTACCAAACCAGACAGTAATGACCCGTGTGAGTCAGTATCTAGCTAGGTTTGCAGCCTTGGTGCGTCTTCCCGTGCCACCTCAGTGCTCACCTGTTCCTTGCAAGTTCCAATGCCTGAAGCACTCCGGTTCTGGCTACCACCAAAATAACATCTCTAAACTCAGGAGCTTGTTTCACTTTCTCTAAAAGCTCAGGAGGTCTTTATTAAGCCTCATTTTCTGCAAAATATTCAAAAACACAACCCAAGAGGCAAAATTCAGGTGGGTTTAATGGTGCCTCCACTTGTGCCTCATTTTAAAATCACTGGGGTTTTTTTAAACTAAATGGACGCAAAGGAGAACTAACTGTTACCAAAATTTAATGTCATGCTCTGAAAAAGCAGTGGTTTAGGACAGCAGCCCTGCTGCAGCTTGGACTCTTTCCCTTCTACTTACCTCACCCTACAAGCCATGTAATTTCTCACATCTTGTGTTGTTGGAGGAGGCAAAATAGAAGTGACTTAAATAACTTTGCAGGGAATTCCTTGGATGTTTCTAACCCTGAAAGCACTAAAAATTCCAGGGGCAGTGTAGGAAATTGAGTAGCCCATAAACAGCGTCCTGTGAAGTAAATCATGAGCCTCTCCAGTAGCAAGTGAAAAGCCTATGTCATTTTTGACACTTGCTCACTACCTGTCCTTCCCCCTACCCTCAGTTCTGTAACAGGCAAATTGCTTTGTCAAACATCACACACAACGTTGAGCAAAGAACCAGATCTATAAAATCACCCATCAGATTATCTTCAGCAATAACAAATGGTGAATTCCCTAGAATTTCCCTTGGGTCTGCTTGGATTTAACCCTAGTGCTGCAGGCAGCCGAGCTAAGGAGGTTCCTGCAGGCTTCTCACAGGTCACTTCTGTCCATAAATGGCCTCTGGCCAAATGCCAGGGAGCCTTTACTCGTGAAGGGTGAACAGAGAGTTGCAATGAGCCTTCCCAGAAATCATCCCCCAGAGCCTCAGAGGCACTCATCATGTGCAGGGTCCTCCCCAGCTGCCAGCTCCTGGGCTACTCCCACTGCAAAGCAAACCCCAAAATACAGCTGTGCCCATGCAGAGGTGTCCAGGCTCAGGCTAGTCCAGATTCCCTTCCAGGGATGGAGGCTCATGGGACGGAGCTTCCCCCCAGCTTGCTGGCTGTAAGCTGGGGAAGGTAGCCCAAGGAAGCACCACACACGTGTCACCGCTGGGCAAGTGTGTGTCCCAGTCACTACACCAGGACCAGTGGCAGCAAGCAGCCTTGTCCCCTGGTGAGCAACCAGGGATGGAGCACCTGAGCAAATTCCCTCACAATTCCACCTTCTGGTTAGTGGATTTCCACAGATCCACCACTGCAAGGAGCTCCTGGAGTCTGCCAGTAGACTTACCACTCCTGCAGCTACTAAATACACTTAATACCGCATCTGCACCAGGCTTCCCCAGCCTGGCTTCCTACCAACGCGGTGCCAGGATGCTCCCTAGTCTGTCCATGTTTGAAAAGATCAAAAAACCAGCTTGGAAAAAGCCATTGTTCTCATTTCCACAGCAAGGTTTTGCATGTTATTGTGAGTGCAGCCACCCACCATTAGAGGTCTGGGAGCAGGCAACCCTGGCAGAGGAGACAGGACCTTCAGCAATCCCCAAGAATGAATCGCCTGCAAACAGGAACTTTTCCCAGCTGCCTGTTCCCACCATTTCTCTGCAGATGTCACCTCCTCCACAGCACAATCTACCACCTCTATCTATGCTGAGGCAGGAGAGGAATACATGGAAGGAGAAAAGTTTGGGAAGGCAGCAGCCAGCAGACCAGTTACCAGTTAAGTCCATGGTCCTGTGTGGGTGAGCTGACCGCTGTGACCTCCTGCCATTGGCTCCCATCTGGAAGAACAGACCCCAGGGTCCCTGCAGCACCAGCACGACACTTGTGAAAACTTGTGGTAAATACGAGATGCTGTTCAGTTCGTGACTGACCTACACCAGTGTCTGTACTGGAGCACTCCTCAGTGACAAGCCCCATATCTCAGAAGCCACCAGTGGCTCAATAATTATCCCAGCAAGGCACACCACCGCCCTATCCCAGGGAAGTTGAGTTCTAGGAGGAAGATGAACTGGAGGGTCAGTGTCTCTTTTATTTTATGTCATCCCAGAATGAAGAATATTTAGAAGATAAAAAAAAAAAAAATCCCTTTGCTTAGAAAAATCTTCTAAGATTCCTGTGGTGGTTGAGTTGATGATGATGAAATACGACATGCAGAGGTTTTCACTTACAGAGAGGGAACGTGGGTACCTCACATTTTCTAAACTCTTGACAAGTAACTCACCTTTGTAGATAACACTGATGACACTGGAAGAAAACAAATCAAGCCATCTGTACCCATCTTACATGAACCACAACTTCCATTTAAGATACAAAGGATTTCACAAAGGAGACAGCCAAGGATCTGAAGCCATTTTAATATCGGGTATTTTTTCTTAACAGCTTTGAGCATCCCCAGCTCTTTCATCCAACATAGTATGAGGCATCTTAAAATATTCTGTTAGAGTGCTATCTGGATGTACCCTCTAGCATCCTCAAAGGATTGCTCCAGTTCAGCATCTGCTTAAAACACTATGCCTTCTTGCCTGCCTTAGTTTTTTTTTCATTCCTCTCCTGCTTGGGGCTGATCAGTCTACTTGTTTTTCGAAAAGAGCAATATGCTTTTCAAAACCCCTTGGGTATTGGAGAGACCCTTCAGTCCAGCCTCAACCACAGATAATTATGGTCCTACATCTAGTTCACCCATCAGTCAAGAGAATCAAGATCCAACAAGGCATTCCCCTACTTTCTGTCAGAACATCATTCAGGCTCATGCCACAAAGGAACATTTTTGCAGAGTAAGATGATTCACTGAGTTTAAATTATGATCTTCTCAAGCTTCCAATCTGTCTCCCCCAGAAGGTGCCTTCACAACCCTCCTCCCTCTCATCCCAATGGACGTCCTTTGCAGTGGGGTCTGCCACGGGCACAGACCTCCTCTTGTTAGGTTTTAGAGCTTCTGCTCCACCTCCAAATCCCTTTGCTCTCTGCTGACTTTGCCCTTTTAATCAACTTTTCCAGCCTTTGGTGATTCTGCTACAAACCTCTCACTCCACTCCTGGCTTCACAGAGTCCTGCCCTCAGCTTTAGCCATTCTCATACATTGTCTTCCATCTACGTACTTGAATTTCAGAGGGTCACAACTTAATCCCTTACTGATCCTTCACCTTTTCTCGGTCTCTTTTCCTTATGACTCTGTGGGCAACATCCATCTCAGTACTGAAACCCTTAAGAGCTAGGACACATCAGTGCTCTTGATCCCTTTATTGAAGCCACAACCATACAACCCTATTCTGTGCCCAGGCAACATCCTTTTCTCTCTTTCCATAGCAAATGTCCCTCATTTCCACTAAGAGGTGATCAATTTGGAAAGAACACTTGTTTATATCCAGCACACTTGGGATCTTTTTCTCATCCGTGCTTTTTCCACCAGCTTTGAATGACAGGAAACTTTTTCTGGGGTTTAGGGTTGTGTTGTGTTCATTGGTTTATTCTCCTCAAAGCAGTATTAATGAGTCTGAAGAAAAAATAATATTAGCATCGCTAGAAATAAATTTGTAATAGCTACCATCTACCTTGTGACAACAAAGGATGCCACCAGTTACAGTGCTTCTCATGAATGCCAGCGTGGACACAGCCCCACAGAACACAAGTGTGGAGTACATCTATGCTCCCACTGGTCCTCGATTGTTGGACTCCCCTAGCTGAAACAATTGCTTCCTGATTCATAATGAAAACCTGCAATAGAAGGAATTATTATATGCCTTAATGTAACTCGTTTCATTTCCTCTCCAAATATTGGGAATGCCCATGCACAACTTGCACTATAAGCTTCCAGTGAATCCACACAAGCTTTGCCTCCAACCACTGGACTGCCCTCAAGTAGGGGTTGTCAAACACAGCAGGAAAGGCAGAGAGCACGAGGGAGGAGGACTCTGACCAACTCAGTCCTTTGTAGGTTACTGCTGGCTTGCAGGATGCATGGGAAATGCAACATAAAATGCAATCTTTCCTACCTTTTACCCATCACATTTTATGTAGCAGGGACCTAATGAAGAAGTTACCTCTTGCTTCCTGCCAGGTCTTCTCACCACACATTGGTTCTCCAAGGAGAAATCCCTAAATGTGCCAAGGAGCCCTAGCAACCCCACTGGAGCTGCCCAGATCTGCTTCAAGTAGCTCAGCAGAGGAATACAGCAGGGAAGGAGAATCAAACCAAGCACAGGGCTGCTCACGGACCCTTGGAGCATGAAAATGAGCAAATGGGAGGACGCACTCCCTCTGGAATGATGTGGTATCGTGACACGATTGCAAACGCCACGCGCGGCCTGACATGTCGAGCGTGGCTAACGTAGGCCTGCGCCCCGCAAAGCACAGCACCGCCCTGCACTGGGTGGCCACATGTTTACAGGGATCGCACCGTGTCGATGTCAAAATCCCTCCGGTGACAGACAAAATTTTAACTGACAGCCAGGCAATAGCAGGAGGCTTGTTTTGCACCAACAGAAAACGCTGTTTTTAAAAAGCATCATTTCCTGAACTAGCTGCTTTCCCGCAAGCAGCGTCTTCCATGGGACGGGGCGGGCCGCAGTTTACAGAAAGGCTTTCCGCTAAGGACTTCAAGTGGGTTGGAAATACACGACTAAAAACTGTTTTGGCTTTCTAATTTACTTCTCCTCTTGCAGTAGGGACTGATTTATTCATAGTGTTCCTGACAGAAGGAATTTTGAGAATGCAAACGGCACGATGGCAGAGCGGTAGCTGGTGAGCTCTGAGCAGAAAGTTCCTCCAAGTTCGGCTTTCGGTCAGCGCACAACGTCCAGGATACAAAAACACTCTGGCAAGGAAGGGCTGTCTTTAACTATAATAATAATAATAATAAAGATCTTCTACACTTGAGCTATAACAAACTGCACAGAAACCAGAGAGAGGGAGAGAAAGAGAAGAGAGAGAGATGGCAGATACACCCAGAACCTGCAGCGTAGATAATCAAACCCTTTATTGTCTAAGTTACATTAGACTTGCAACACCATAAAAACCTGTTAAGAAGAAGAAACAGTAGATTGGTAGAGGTAGTAGAAAGTCCCTGTAACAGTCATAAAGGGGCTTTACAGGAGTGTGTCATGCCAAAAAAAAAAAAAAAGAAGTTACCACGTTGCTTAAAAGAGCTGATCAAAGCCCACTGACTAAATAAATAAAGAGCACGACTCATTTTAAATACTATGGGCTAACTAAAGTAACAAATCAATACAACACAATGATAAAGAAGAAAATAGAAATCGTGGAATTTGCTTCCGAAAACAGATGGTTTTTAAGGTTGGTTTTCCCCCACCCACTCTTATTTCTTGTTTAATTAAGTGAAAATCTCATTTCTGTGCTATACACAGCATATAATTATTTAAACTGATTTCCCCTACTGTTGTTCTTCATGGAGCTAAATTATGATTGTAAACTTTGCTGATTAGTACCCTGGTAATGGCAGTGACAGCACTAGCTTCTCTGTCAGAGATTCTGGAAGAAAAGCTCCAGAAAGAAGCTTTTGGCTGTAAATATTAACTCAGATTTTCTAGATTGCTTGCCAAAAAAAATTTTAAAAAAAAAGAGAAGTTACAAATGTACACTACACTTTCATGCCATTTTGGGTACAAAAGAGTTTTTAATAGCTAAAACACAAACAAATAGGCTAAGCAACTAGATTTTGTGCATTCCTGAACTGTCACCGTTACTTTCACTCATGGAAAATATGACTCAGAAAAGCAACAAAACAAAAGCAAACAAACAAACAAACAAAAAATACCCCAAAAGGAAACAAACCGAGAAAGCTAGTGCAAACCCAAAATGATAATCATTAAGCAACACAGCAAAATATTCTTTTTTTTTTCTTTTCTCCTCTTTTTTTTTTTTTTGGGGGGGGTGTACAGTGGAATGTGTCTATGCAACCTCCCTCAAAATAACTTCACAGAACGGTTAATTACAGTCACTTATAAGTATCTGCACAGACATTCCTAACTACACCGAGACTTACAGAGAATTCTGGTATACATCTGGTGTAATAGCATAAGGAAAAACTAGGTTGTTTTTTTTAAAAAAAAAAAAATTACATAAGAAAGTCAATTTGCATTGTTGCAACTGTTGCGAAGTAATAAAAATTGTCAAGTAATTTAAAATAAGTAACAAGTAGTATCCAGAATTAATTACTGACTAGATTTTTTTTTAAAACATAAAAGCAACAACCCCCCACCCACCACAATTGTTAGAACAGAAAGATCACGCTTTAAGGTTTTTCCTTTTTGTTGTTTTTTTCTTTTTTTTTTAAAGAAATCTTTGTGTCAGAAGCCGGTTTCTACAAAAACAGCACTATTCCATTATTGTATTAAGTAAACTGTTGCTCTCACCTGTATTAAAGGTTAGCATCATTTCTGTACATGTAAAATTATTGCTTTTTTGAAAAATATATTTAGCATGCTAGGGTTTTTTTTTTTTTTATCCATTTCCTGCCTTTACAAAATGTTACAATTTTAAAAAAAAACTAGTAAAGCTTTTGCAAAAATTTTCACAGAACATTTTCTTTCAAGGCAGCAGTAACTTTTGATAATGCATAAAATTATATGTGCAAAATCTGAAACTCTCAGAAATATTACCATCACACATAGTGTCACAGCAATAAGAAAAGAAAATATTTATATCTGTGGAATACATTTTTAATTGCTTACACTGCATGGTTTAACAACCTGTTATGTGCCACAACCCCACCTTGAAAACTTGCAGTTAAAGAGTTACTGTAGAAGAGGTATATAAAGCTTTTTTTTTTTTTCTTTTTTTTTCCTAACACCACCAGTGATCACCAAGTACAAACATGACACATTTATATGAACATTAACCTGCCACCACAAAAGAAGTTCCTCGTCTTTCCAAAGCGTCATGGGGCCCAAGGAGGAGTGGTAGCTGGCCTGCTGAACTGAAAACGCAGGAGCAGAGTACCTCACCGGCCCAGGGCTGCCTGAACTTGTTCAGTGACACCTTTTCTCTTCTAATGGTACAGATCAGTGGCGTTAGACAGCTGAGTGTTTTATTTTATTCTTTTTTTTTTTTAAAACGTGAAGACTTCCTTTGTGATCAGGTCGAAGAAAGTAGCCCTGTTACAAAAAAAAAAAAGGTCCTGAGAGTAAAACACAGAAGCCTGGGGGTTTTTTTGTTGTTTTTCTTTTTCCTCTTAGTGTTCGACTACCTTTTCTTTTCCAAAGCAGAACAGAAGCTTTTTCTCTGGAAGTGTTTCAATTTCCATATTCACATACTATTAATGGTGCGCAGTCAAGAGCAAGAGCACTAGAAATGCAAGTGGTCCCCAAACTGTAATGAAACAAACCATTGCAGAATGACGGTCTTTCTCTTTAGTCCCTTTAATCCTTCATCAAGCATTGCTTTCTCAGCACCGAATGCCACCTTTTCCCCGCACCCCTCCTTCTTCCTCTCTCTCTCTCTTTTTTTTTTGTTTCTTAATTTGCTTTTCAGCATGACAGGCAGTGGCAGTTTCATTAATTAATACTTCTCCAGCCCTCGAATCCACTGCTGTTTTTCAAATGTATCAAATAGTCATTGTGAGCATCAGGGAGGTTTTTGTTACAGTGCTTAACTTCTTCATGCTGTCCAAATCACATAAAGTTTAATTTTTCCAGTGTCTCAAACTTCTCTTGATTAATATAGATGCCTTGTGCTGCCACAGTGCTTGCCAACTCCACTGTTTATTATAAAGGAAATAAGGAACCATGGGACTGATTAGTACGTCAATTTATATATATCTTGTGTAGCATCTTCATTTATTTTAAAATGATTAACAGCGCAGAGGCACCCCCCTTCCTCACAGAGCGCTGGTTTCAGTCTCGCACAGCGGCTCCCGGCGAGGCGATGGCTGGCAGGGAGGCTGCTCTGCAGCAGGGTTGCGGGGGGGCTGCCGGCACTGCCCCTCGGGCTGGGGGCCGCTGGCATGGGGGGGCTCCTCCGCCGGGGCTCTAGGTTCCCTTCCGGAGAGGCAGCATGTGGGCCACCTCCACACCGCCGTGGTCTCTCCCCTGCAAGAAGGAAGAGACAGGGAAAGAAAAGCTCATTCTCGCCTCCGCTCCCACGCGCAACCCTCCAGCAAGCCCTGCTGGCGTTCCTTACCCTTCATTAGCATCACGCACATTCGGTTTTGGGTTTTGGCCCACCACATCAGAAGGGGGGGTTGGGTTGGGTTGGGGTTTATTTTAAATCATCTCCAGCATGACAAAGTGTGTCAAGCCCGTAATAAAGTCCCTGACGGACCACAAGAGCAAGTTAACAGCATCTGACGAACAGCATCAGCGAAGGCTGAGGACAAGAAGGGGAAGGAGAGGCCTCCGAAGTGCAGGATTTTGAGCTAGCCAAAAAGGGGTTCGTAACTGGATCACTGTTTTAAAAAGGCTGAAGTTTCAGGTCACAGAGACAGCTAAAAGAAGAAAAACTGAATTCTTGGCAGGTCTGTCAAATGCTAAGGCAGCTTTTTTTTCTCCCCCCACCCTTGTCATCTTCCTTTTATTTTTTTAGCCAATTTTCATGAATAATTACTGTGTTGAAAAAACTAGCAGGGATATTCTAAAATCAAGTGAAATTAAAGATAACATCATGAATAAGTGGGAGCCTGCAGCTCCCAAGGAAAGCTTTAAAATGACATTTAGAACATCACTGTCGGAACAATGCAGTTTACAATCCTGATCCTAAAACAACATGGCAAGATTAATCTTACATAAATGCATTATCCTTAAGCTAAAGTCTTGATGAAGTGAAACAGACCATTTTAAATTAATGCAACATAAAATACGGCACCCATGTAAAATCCAAGCAAGTTTCAAGCTGTGCCTATGGCAGCCCTCGAAATAGCTAAAGAAAGCCCAGCTCTGGTTGACATAATGTATTAAGTGCATCTCTTTTGTTAATAGATTTAGAAAATTCCTAATTAAACCTGGCCCGAGATTCATGACATTTACCAGTCAAAGTTTGGTTTAAGTCGGAAAGATTTGCAACAAAATTAAAGAAAAAAAAAGCTGCTGTACAGACGGCAGTATATTTGAAATGTAGGAAACAGTAACTGAATGAGAGATGTGATAAAACTTCCTTAGTTGGATGCTGAATTTCCTGCAGTAAACCAAGAAAGATGCTTTACATTTTTGCGCGGCTGCATCATGCCTGAGAGACAGAGCCACAATTCCAGGAGGAGGCATTCATCATTAAAACATCTCCTATCGAACTGCCTCTACGGACACAGGGGAGGGCAGCAGGGTTTCGCCAAGCCAGGGGGAGGAGGGAAGGAGAGAGGGGAGGGGATGGCAGGCGCCTTGTCCCACTTTCCCGGAGTCAGAACCGAATAAAGGGGGTGTGATTAAGGGTGCTTTTTGGGGACAGATAGCTTGTGGGGTGCTGGGTCTGGGCACCTCTCACCCATGGACCATGCAGCACTGGGGACCAGTGTACAGGCTAGTCTGCCCTCCTCCTGCCTGGCAGGGAGGCGGAGGGGGCCAGGGCAGTGGGAGGGTGGCTGGACCTCTCTGATGCATGGCTGTGCTCCCACTTTCACCAGGATGCAGCACCCCAGCTTCACATCCACCAAAGCCCATCCAGTGGCTCAGCCCCTTGCACTCCCACTGGCCCCAGGGGACAGTTACATTTTGAACCAGCTGATACCAAGTTGGGCTGAATTCTTCTTGAAGTGAAACGGTTACTGTTTTTAAAAAGTAGGCTTCCTTCCCTTTCAGCACGGGAAAGGGGAAAACCAGCAGACTGAAGAGAAACCCACAGCTCCCACGCCAAAAGCTGCTTTTGTAGAAACTTCTAGGGCTTTTCACTCCGGTTTGCTGTCAAGGAGAAAGTGCTGGGGCAAGAACTACAGCTGCTGATCCCGTCTAAAAATGCTCACAAACTAACGGACATACAGCACACGCACATTACTCAGATGCCGGTGCCGCAGCCTCCATGATTCCTTGATTGTTTGCATTATAATCTCCATATGTATGAACGAGACAAATTAGGTTGCCATTTATTTGTTCATTATCTATTATTTTGATTAATGGAATTCTTGTTCTCAGAATAACTATTTAAAAATAACATTTGCAATAATGAGGACTGAACTATTAATCATGATCTTTAGAAGAAACTCTGTGAGGAACTGGGGCAAGACATTTCATACGAACAAATGTCATAAACAGGACTTCTAACAGACAGTGCTAAAATTTCAAATACAAAAAAAACCAACCCCAAACCAACCAGAAAACAATGGTTTAAATAACTTTTAAATTTGTTTGGTTTCTTTTTTTCTCCTTCCCTTCTCTCCCAAGTTGCTTTAGGACAAGCAGGGCTCTAGTGTTGCTGGGCTGTAAAAGCATTAGAGGGAACAGATGCCCACAGCCTTTTCCCAAGCTCCTTTGCAATATGCACTCTCCACATATACATACATATTTTTATATATATATTTTTCCTTGATAGTTCTTTCCAATCTATCCCCCCAATTCTGACTACTCACAGTTATGCCGTCTCAAGCATTCAACACCACAAGAAATATTTTTGATTCCTTACAGTGGAGAATATTAAGGCTTACAGACTACAGTTCATGAAGGTGGTTTACCCCTATGACCTACTAATGATTCAGTGATGTAACCTGAGGCAATTAATCCCCTCTTTTCAGGTAACGAGGCCCAAGGACTGCGGTGGCCACAGCTCTTGCACAGAAAAGGACTACCACTGCCTTCTGGCATGGGGAAGCCTTCAGCCAGAGATACCCGTAACACGAAGAGGCCGGTTCATTTCTGGGCTGTAGCTTTTAACTGATTTTTCTCTGAATAAACCCCTGTGAATCTTGCCACACAAAACTACAAGAAAGGGTGCTTTTCTGGAGAGGGCTAAAGTTGGGAGTTCTGGGGGTTTTGCTGGTTTCACTCATGCAACAGGCACAGAGCTTCATGTCCCTAGCTCCAGCACTGCCAATATCCTTCACGTACACATACTCTCCATCAGACAGGACTCTTCCTTGTCCCCATCCAGTAAACCACACCTTTTAAACACCCAATTACCACTCCCTTGCAATTTTTTAGAGCATAATGTTTGATGCAGCATAGATAGAGGATAAAGTATATTTTTAAAGAGCATGAATTTTATCAATTTTTTTTAAGAACACAGCAGCAGAGGTTAGACACGAGGTGTGTGCATTAGAAACTGTCACCACTAGAGACTGACTCCTGTGCTACTGAACACACTTGGGATTTGGGCTTCGGGCTGCAATGCTGCAGCGTCAGGCAGCGTCTCTGAAATGACCCCCTTGCTTCAGGAGAGCTTTGCTTTGAGAGCTGCAGCAGCTTCAAGATTCACATGGACCCTTCAGAAGTGGAGCCAGCTTTTGTCTTGCCATCTATAAGCAATTGGGAGTATGCTCCCCGAACTCCTGCCTACTAAATCAGGTCTTTGGATGCTGCTTAGTGTATTGCAAATTAAGATACATATTCATTGTGGATAAGCAAGCTTAATTATGGATATATTGGGATATTAAGCATTTATAAAAATATTCAGAATATTCAGTATGTTGAATATGGCACCATTTCAAGTGAATCTACACGACTTTTCACAGATTGTATTGACTTGGGGTTCATAATGAGCATTTTTTGTCCTTTAGACAAAGAAGAGTAGGAAATATTCCAGAGCTGATAGAAATTCATTTGAAAGAAAATTGGGGGAGGGTTGTGTTTGGGGGTTTTTTTTGTTTGTTTGTTTTCTGTGTTTGTTTTTTGGGTTTTTTTTAAAGCATTCATGTAGAAGTACTAAAAGACAGAAAATAAAGTTATGAAGGAGATGAGTAATTTATTTCCTAGCTTTTGGTTACATTTCATTGGTGCCAATGACAAAGCATGAAACACAGCCCAATGATAATGTTATCCAAACTGGGTGTGTATGGTCATTCTTCTTTACACACCCCAATAGGTGACCTACTTTTCAGTGATGCTGAACACCTGCATCTCCGGTTGGTGGTTCATTACCCTGAAGTAGGTTCTTATTTAAAGACCTAAATATAGATTTAGCTGGCTCATTTTTAAAAAAGGCTGGCTTTAGACCCTGTTTCTAACATGTGGAATTAAAATTACTCTGTGAGAAAACTGCTATATAATGTAGCAGTGCGGTGAGCTATTATGCTGGGGGATTTTAAAAGCCATATCTAACGTTCCTTCATAAAGGAAACCTTTAGAGATGATCTTCTGGTTGACTACTGAAGGGAATGGGAGAACTGTGAAATACTAATGTTAATATTTTTACTCTTTAGCAGACTACTCAGGGGAAGATATTTTACCTGTAAGGAGGAAACATTATGTAAAGTAAGTAATTTTCACTTAACATTAAAAAAAAAAACCCCTCAAACAAACCACCTTTCATTCTCAAGCTAACCTGAAGTGTGGTAACTATTGTTTCTTGCTTGGAACATGTGCATGGCACTTCTGTAACTTGAACTGACTTTACACAGTAAACTGTAATGAACAGCTCTGTCCCCAATTAAGAAATGAAATGAAGACACGGAGTGACAATGCTTAAAGTGGGATATCACAATGTTTCCAATAATGCTGCAGGCATCGTTCTCGGTGCAAGCTCGTTCCTGTGCTTTTAAAAGGCCCCTCCAGCTGCAGGTAGAAATGAGCACATTCCCTCCCTAATGCCCAGGGACTGCGCAGGTGGAGTCTTCTGGGGAAGCTCACAGCCTGCTCACCACGCCAGCCAGCAAAGCGCCAGACAACTGAGTAATCCTAACCGACACAGATGCTGACAAACTGAGACAAAGGCTGATGCTGAGGAGGAAACAAGACAAAAGAAAGGGAACTATCTCCTGGAGAAGTGATTGTACTGCAGCTACTGTGGAAAAAATACTGACTGGCAAGAGACGAAGTGACTCATGCAGCTCACCCCTACCCAGTATTCTGCTGCATGAAGAGATGCTGTAATTTGATCAAACACTTTGAAGACAGATCGACACGGACTGACACTGCAAGAGCAAACTACATTTGCTGGGGAAGAAGTTAGTCAATAAATTCTGGCATGGCAGTAGTTTACAAAGACAAGATTATGAGTAAATTTATTGTGCAGTAATATAACCCGAATTACAAAGAGTCCAGATGTGGACTGAGCTGCCACATCTCTGTTTGGATAGATATGGCCATTTCAGAATTTTTTGTCAGTGTACTTCCAACGTTAACCTTAGATTGCCTTTCAGAGGAAAAAAGGCCCAGACTCCTTCAGAATCCAATCTCAACTACACATGACATGAAACCGTAGGCATGGAATAAGTAAAGAGCATTTTAATAGGTTTACTAAATCAACATTACTAAACCAACGAGAACCAAAGACTAGTTGAGCTAGCTTGTGGAGCTGCAGTGATTCACTCTGTTACATCCTTCTACTGGAGGGATGTCCTTGAATCATTTTATTAGGTAAGCATCACAAGGAAAGAACTTTCATCCAGTTCTCCAACTACAGCATAACTTTGCTGCTATTGCCCCACAAAGGAAAAGCAAACGCTGCCCACAACACTAACTACTCATGTGCTATGCCATCTTGGAAACATTACAAGGAGAACTGTTGGCCACTCCTACAGCCTGATGGCAACTCGAGATACTCCAGTGGCAGTGGCTGGGTTCCCCACGTAGCTTTTCAGCCAGAAAGACTCAAGTGCAACAGAGAAGGTGCTAAGAGTTTCCATGAAGGGTGCAGCATATAGACTACGTGATAGGGTGGTGCCTGGTGAGGATGTTTATTGAGCAAGTATAAACCAAATCCTAATGTTAACCAAGGCAAAACTAGGATGGAGATGCATTCTCTAAGCAAGGCCCAAACCATCTCGAAACTGTTCAGTGAGAGACTATAGCACTTTTCCTTTCCTCCTGGCAAAATTAAACTAAAAGTGTGGGTGAAAGGAAGACTGAGTGACACTGGAGGCAGTTCCACAACGAAAGAAAACTGCCCATGAGAAGGTGTGCCCTGAAACCCACCTGCCAAGCTGAAAGATGGAGTGGGAAGGTCCAGGCTATGACACTGGTTGCCAAAGACATAAGATACATGAAACAAACTCAGTTTAATCGTTTTCAGTGTAAAAACTTTGTCACGTGTAATTCAGAGCGCTGAGAAGTGTTTGTCAAGACAGCAAATGCTGTATACTAGAAATGGGAAAGCATGCCACTAGACAGAGTCCACAGAAACTGTGAGAACAGAGCCTTTCAAAGGCCAGGCCCTGGGTACAAATACTCTTCAGAAAAATACAGACTATGCGCTAATTGCACTGTTGCAGCAGAAAATGTGTCAGTTGTAAAAGCAAATTATTTCTAGTAATTCTTTATGTACTACCTCACTGTTACATATCATTGCACATTACAGAGTTACCTATCCCACCCACTCCCCAGTAAGCTGGTAACATGTTTATTTAAACACCAACTACCTGCTCTACAATTAAGTGACTCTCTGTGTAACAGAATTTGATAAAACGCTTAAAAAATTTAAGAGCTAAAAATCAAGCAACACCGTTATTATTTATACATGTTATAAAATACTCAGCGCTTTAGTGATGAGTATCACTGCACAACTTTTTCCCAGCTACCACATTAAAAACCAAACATCCAATTAATTGTAAAACATACTTGTTTTGGGGCATCTGCGGAGGTGGTGTGAACTTCAGTACCTCGGAGTCCATTAGACTCAAATACCACTGTGGGAACAAGGGGGCTTGTTAACAGATGAACATTCAAGCTTCGTTAGTGTGTGTACATTATTTGAGACCATTACAGATTAACCACGTTCAAAAAAAGACACCAGCTAGTAGCCTGTGGCCGGAAAATACCAATTTACCGTAACACTTACTGTAAGAGAGTGTGCTAATGGCAGCCTAGGGCCACTGCCCTTTTTAATTCAGACTTCGGCGCTGAAGAAAGCAATCACTGACAACATTAATTATCAGTATATGTGTAAAGGGACCCTCTTCTTGCATTACTTACCATTTGGCCTCTGTCATTTTGCATCAGACTGGCTTATGTATGCATCATTCACACTTTTCAGAAGGAGCCCGCTAGTCTCACTGTCTCCTGCAATGCTCAGGAGGTCTCCTGACACCGGTGGCTTTAGTATCCCTACAGCCCCAAACCGCAGCCTGTGCCAGGTTAAAGAACGGCTGGCAGGGCCTTCCCACTGTAGGGCTGGACCGGTCTGCGGGAAAAGCTCCTTTTCCCGCAAAAAACGCTCCTGTCAACAGCAACGCTGAGGCAAAACAAAGCCTTATGTTGTGCTGAAAGGGGTACTTTGATTTCAATTTGTGCTGGTGGCAACAGAATTCATTAGCATATTCATTTCTGAGTAGCCTATTCTCTAATTAAAATAAAACATTTGCAAACAGGCTTATCTTAAATGCATTGCGATTTTATGGAGTTCGGGCGGGGATCAGGTAAGCAATATCCGTAGAACAAGAGCCATAGTCATAAACCCCCCCCTGTCTATTAGATTTAGGTACCAGAATTACTCAGGTTAACACGGTATGTGAAACACAATTCCTGGCATTTTGTTAGCTGGATGCAAAAGCAGGCAGGCGGGAAAGGGACAAAGCAAGAGCGAGCGTGAAAAGGTACCTGCGTGGGACCTCTGGTGAGTCCTGAGGTGACTGGGTTGGGTAAAGCATTTTCCACATTCTCTGCAGACACAGTCTCCTTGGCGTGTTTGCGTCCTGAGCATCCCTGTAGTCAGGAGGGAGGGAGGGAGAGGAGAGGGTAGGGGGGGAGAGGAGAGAGGAAAGTTGAGAAGAAAACATTATGCCAGAAGAAAACATCATTAGTATGTCTAATGTGTCATTATGTGAGGCTACCTTCAGGCCCTGGATGACAACTGTCAGCCTTCATCTAGGCACTGGCTGACAGGCCAGGCACACACAGGACTGCAAGAATGCATAAATTACATTGAATTAAAAAATGCTCCCCATGATGTGCCCGCACCAGGACTGGCATGTCAGGTGTGCGCTTTTCAGAGCAGCTGGATCCACTTCTCAGCCATCACCCAGCTTTGTCAAGCAGTACATCAGGCAAATCAAAGTGACTCCAGCGTGGCGGAGACAAGTCACATGGATAATAGGAAGTGAGTAGGACCAGAGCCCGACTGTCCCCCCCGGGCGGCAATACCTCAGAGACAAATGCAGAGCGAGCGGAGCCATCACAGACTGATCAAACCTTTCGCCCCTGCCTACCTGCCTGCCGGTGCTGCTTTGACCCCAGACCTCTGAGGCACAGACGAAAGACATCTGTGAATGAAAGTGTCATTCCGGACATTTTGAGCTGGTAGCAGCACAGCAGCCTTCCCCCAGCCCTGGGTAAACATGTTTTCTAGGCCATTAGCATTTGTGGAAAACCGCTCAAACCTCTCCTTTTTCTCCAAAGGTCAGTTTACAGCATCTGACTTAAAGGGCTGGTCTTTGTCTTTTTGCTGCTGATCAAAAAAGACACATTTGACTTTTATTGGGCTTTTTTATTATTAAATAAAAAAAAATATGTTTGAACATCATCTTTTCTATTTTGGTAGAACACCCTCCTCGCAAAGGAAGAGTTGATTTTTCCATTTGCCACTGGAATACTCTGGCTTTTACAAAAATTCAGGGGTTTGTCAGCGGAGGCAAACTTTCTGCTTTTCTTTCACACACACATACACACACACCCTGCCCCGTTACAGCATTTAAAAAGAATAAAATTATGAATAAAAAAGTAGCAACAGCCCCCCACCCGACTGAAAAATCAACTGCAGGATACCCGAGGGCTCAGGTGAAATACAGATACAGTCCTCAGAACTGAATGGGAAAGACGACAGGCTGCCGCTTACTCTGCTAGCACAGCACCAGGGGTACCGCGATGGCTTTTACCACAGCACAGACCGGAGAGCCGTGTCTGGCTAAGAAGAAGAAACGGGGGAACAGCCGACCCTGCTCCCAGGCTGCATCCCCAACAGCACCTGCTGCAGATGGCGGCACAGCCTGCGCAACGCCGCCCCTGCTGCGCGCCCGCTCCCAGCAGTCACACGCCAGACCGCAGTTCAGGGGCAAACCCCCATCACAGATACCCACGCACTCAAAAGGAGAAGACAAAACAAAAAGGGGAGGGGCGGGGAGAGAGATATCACATAGATTCCAATCAGAGCTTCACCATACTACAATGAGGTGGCAGCTGGAATTAACACAGGTCTTTTGGTCCGTTGCTAGCATTTCCCCTCTCACCGGCGGGAGCTGGAGCTGCAAGCTTGAAAGCAAAGCTGAGGGAAGTGTGTGGAGGGACCAGACGTGGCCCTTGCCGGACTGCTATACCAGGTGCAGGACAGGCCAAGGACAGGCAAAGCAGGGCTCTCTGCTACTGGCAGAGCGGCTCCCGCGGAGCCCAGGCGAACTGGGCTACCCAAGTGGTTTTCTGCCACCCCTGGGAAAACATTTAATCTCTCCATAGCCCATGTCTCCTGAGAAAAGTGAACAGGCCTGTCTCAGCAGTCATTGGGGGCCCAGGGTGACAGCCTTCCTGGCAGCACTTCTCCCAACTGAGCTATGCATGAGAGAAGGCTGAGGGCGCTGTTGTAAACCGACCCACCCTGTACAAACACTGAGGGTAGGCAGGTTAGGACTTTCATCTAACCCCTCCCTGGCACTCACTCTTTGGTGGCTATTTAAAAAGCAGGTGGAAAAAATGGTTTGCTTCCAGGTACATTTGCCATTGTTGCATTTCCCAAGGAGCACCATAAGGCTTTTGATAGTTCAGAGCTTTGAGTGATGGATGGGCATCATCTCCACAAGGCCATGTCCCTGTGAGTCATCACCCAGGTTATCCTTTATGTGAACAAAAGAGGGTGGATTGGCTACAGGTGTTAGCAAATTCAGGTAAACAAAAGTGACTATCTGAATGGGAGCTCCTGCAAACCGATGCGGGGAAGCTCAGCCCCAGGGAAAGAGTGCATCTGCTGCCACAACCTATCCTTTCCTAATATGGAGACTTATGTAAATACCATGAAGGAAATAAATAAACACTACTAAACATAACAATCGGATTCTCTCTGTAAGTGTTTGGGAGAATTGGGCAGTGTGAAACAAACCTTGCCTACCTCCAGGAAGCTTTGTGTTTGCAGCTGTATCACAACAGTAGGTATAACTCTTTCCCAAGGACACACTGGAATAAACACAAATGTAAAAGAAAGGAGCCCAGAAATAAATCCAGACACTCTAAAGGAACTTGAACATTGCACTACCACACACTAAAATATGCTACTGTGATCCAAGATTAAGGCCATATACCAAACACCCAAGTAAAGTCTACTGGGAATATTCAATTGGGGGGGGGGAGGGAGGAAGTGTCAAACAGAACACCTAAGTGGGGTTTTTTAGTTGCCCTTTATGTCATGATTGCCATATTCACATTGCCATATTAGGACTAAATGATATGATGCACACTGACTCAGAGGGCTCAGTCTACGGCCATGCGTTATTTCAGACAAGGTTCATTTACTCTCCTCGCAGTTCGTAGGATCTCGTTCCTTTTGCCTGCAGCAGCTTTTTACTTCAGTGCTATGAAAAACAGCCATCGTGCCAATTGGTTTGGAGAACCATCAACAACCTGGAAGTTGTATATAAAATGAAGACAAGCGACATAAAATAAAAGGTTTCGAATTCTGAAAACCTGATTGCTGTAAAACACTTGGAATGAAAGAAGAGATTTCAAAACAGAGATGGGCACTAAATAACTTCCAGTTAAAGTGTCTCTGGAAATCACTGCCCAGCAAAACCATTTTGGCAGTAAAATCCCTCTTTTAAAAAAGAAGTAAACAGAGACCTCCTTGGAAACCCTGCCCCTATTTCACTTTGCCCCAACAGTCCTCGTGGTTTTTTTCTGGTGCCTGCATTCACTAAGCCAGCTTCTTGTTACTGGCATTTAGTGTTTCTCCCAATCTTTCTCACCATGGATGGGAGCTCAAAGGATCAGTAAGATTTCTCCAAGCAGGCTTGCCACAATCAAGACAGCACCCACCTGAAGGAGCCCCAAGTTGATGGTGGAACAATTACCTGGTATTTAGAGCAGAAAGCAGGCAGGGAGAAGCTTTAGATTACATTCCTAGGCATTGGGATGGCAAAATCAGAGTCAACTGACAAAGTAACACTGACCCTGCAGTTTTAGAAACTGAGCACGTCATTCTCTACTTCCTTAGCAAAATCTAGGAGCCAGATATTAATTACAATCGGCCATGCTACCTCTAACCACCTGTGAAACCACCTAACTCAACGGCAATAAGTAACCGTTGGCTCCTATGCAGCATTACTTCTCAAATGATAGAGCAAACCTGACAACAGAGTGACTGAAAGGTGTATCTCATGGACTATTTTAGATAGATCTTTGCCTTCCTGTCTTCCTCCACATGACCTGACCAAACACTATGGCTCCTTCCTTGCCTCACAGCTGTGAAGCAGGCAACATGATAACTATTAGTTGGTCAAAAACTTCGCAAAGGATGTGCAAAGTTCTGCCTAAAGGACTACAATGTTATCTCAGAGAAGGGAGTGATGAAGAGGGAAAAAGAAGAACAGGAGGGGCCTCAAGTCAGCAGAACCAGCTATGTGCCTCTGTTAGCAAGACAAAAGCCAAAGCTCTCCAAAAGGGCGTGTAATGAAGAGGAGTAAATGAAGGACCATGAAATATCTTTGAAACCCACTGTAATGTGCATGTGGGAATGGGTGCTAATGGGTTCTCATGCTGGCAAAACCTAACCATTTCTTGGAAACACTATGAATATGCATATGTCTTGTATAAAAGCTGTGTAACTGACCCTTCACAGATTAGGAGGAGCAATCCCCTATGCCACCCAGAGCTGCAATAAAGAATGCCTGTATAATAGTCACCAAGGCTATTAAATTTTGAGTTCTGCTTTTCACGGCATCAGCTGCCAGAGCAGTGAACTTGCACACACCTTCCCCGCGCTAGACCAGTTGTCCTTAGGCTACCAGCTTCCAAATGTCCTGGGTTTCATCCCACTTGTAAAATGGGCTCACAAGCTCCACTTTACACAAAAAGAGAGAGCATTATTTAAGGTGAGGACGTCACAAGACCAGTCTGGAAAATGTACTCCCTTCCATGAGAGGTGCACAAATAGTGACAGCTGTGACTCTAGCTCCCCTCTATATACACCCCTCCATCTCAAAAGTAAAAAATATCCAGAGATGAAGTAATTCTGGCAGATCATCGGCAGAGTATGGTATTCAAATGCAAATACAAGGCTTACTCTTTTTTTCACCTTTTTACGTGGCAGTTAAATGGCAAGAGACAGAAGCAGTGCTCTGATTCTTTGTCCCTGAACTTTTAAACTGGCTATTTGCACAACTGCCCTTCCTGCTTACCTCAATTAACAGGCACATATTCAGCCCTACCTCTTTTTAATTATAAACAGAGTAACAGATCAAAAGAATCATTTGAAATATAGCACAGCAATCTTTGATACGGACAAGGAAGATCTTAAGACTTTAGTCAAGAAAGACAAAGGACACTGACAAGTGATTATGTCTCTCTGTTGTTGGAAGACTTGTTTGCAGACAAAACGGAACAAAACCTCCCAAATAACATCACAGATAAGCCCCAGAGAATGTTTATTTTGCCCGAAGCAAAAAGATGATGATGAGTGCTAGCTAGCACCAGCATATCAGGGGGATCTTCTGTGTGACAGCACATCTGCGTAACTTTAGCCTGCTTGAAGCGAGGGGACAAAGGAACAATAATACTCCAGGTGGAACCAGATACATTTAACCTGCAACAGAAATGTCACACGGTGCAAAAGGAGGGGGGGATGCTGCAATGTTAGAGATCGGTAAACAGACCTGGCCAAGCCTCTCCAGAAATGGTAAAAACAATGAACTTGTAACCTGAACTGTTGGAGGGAGAGCAGGAAGGAACTGTGGAACAGCGTGCTGCGGGAACAAGGCAAGCCACGTTCTGAGCTATGGGAGGGCTCGTGAACATCTTACCTGCGTGATCCAGGACAGGGCTGTTGGCACCGCAGGTTTGGTACAACGTAGCAAGGTCCTTTGGAATGTATGTTTTAAAGATATTTAAAACGTCCAAACGTTTCTCATGCCCGTCAGATCCCAGGTCCTGTTTGCTAGAGTGTAAAGCTGGAGAAGCTCCCGCGGCGCTAAGCTGGGGCTGCAGCAGTGGACTCGCTCGTGCTACCGCTGTGCAGTTTGCCAATGTCCTCATCTCGTTCCCAGCCTTCATGTGAGGCTCCCTCTGAGGCACGGACGGCTCTTCGTGTTTAGTGTACTGCTCGCTTTTACACAGAGGATGATACTGTGGCGGTGGTGGGTTGAATTTGGGCTTCATGGAGTCGGACACACAGTGCTTACCTGTAGGGGCAAAACTAGAACTTCCTTGGGGAACCATGTACTTCTCCACTTGCTTACTGTTGGTGGGCTGTGTGCTAGGCCTGGATATGACCGTCTGAGTAGGCGTTACGCTTCTGCTGTAGGCTCCCATTTGCAAAAGTTTGGAATTTGCTTCATATTTACTTTTTTGCTGTGCTGCTGTGCTGTATTGCTCCTGGGAATGGTTTAACTTGGGCTGCCTGTACCCATCCAGACCTGATAAGCGCGGCCCACAGTGGCCAAAGGCATGACCGTCTTTCGACTGATGCACACTCCCAGACTTTGCAGTCATCCCAGCGGAGAGAGAGCTGCTTTTGGACCCTGGCAATGCACTTGGCACTTGAGTGCGCGTAAATCTGGCAACAGGCAAAGGCTGACACTCCTTACCCCCAAGGACAGGAGGGGGGCCAGTACGCCCACTCCTCGCCAGAAAGACCAGGTTGTTCTTAACACTCTTGAATCCGTTCTGTTGAACCCAAGGGGGGAGCATCGAGTTACAGCTGATTTTGTGCAAAATTCTTTTGTGCATCCACAGGACTTCAGGGTAGTAGGTCTTGTGACTGCAGAAAGGACACGGGTAGACAATTAAAGCAGCCTGCACTGATGGATGCAGATTTTTATTGCATGAATTATCCCTTGTTGATTTTTCACTCAAATCGAGTGGAGCTACCTCTTGAACTTCAGCACCTTTTTCGAGGGCAGGATGCTCCCTGTTTAAGTCTAGCAAGTCTTCTCTAGCGTGACTAGCGGGCACTTCAAGTGATGTTTTCAAGTCCATGACCATGTTTGTAGATGTCTGGGCCACACCTGAAGCAAAGCTAGAGACACGACTGGAGCAAGGAAGCCCTTGGCTGTGGTGAAATGCTGGCATCTTCATGTCTACAGAACCTTTTAGATCTTGGTATTTTGAAAAGGGCTCCTTGATGACACTCTCCAGTGCTGACACCAGAACAGGAATCTCTGGTTTCGATTCCCTGGTCTCATTTTCTCTGGTGCTGCGACTTCCCAGCTTTGGAAGTTCATCCAACTGAGATGCTACCATCGGGATTTTCTCTTCAGAGAAGTTGCAGTGGTATGGCTTTTCATCTGAATGGGACAAACAAAAGAACATTGCTGTCATTTTATGCAGAAAGAAGCCCAAAAGACAGAGCAAAATTCAAGATTAGAGTAAGACAGCAGGACAAAAAGCAAATTTCTGTATTAGCATCGTGATGATATGCTACAGACTAAATCTACTGTACAAGCAAGACAATCTTGAAATAAGACACAATAGCTCCATTTACTTTCAAAGATCACTGCCAAGTCTGGCTAAACTCTCTAATGTTGCATGTTTGTGACATTTGGAAGCTAAACCAGATCAACAATACACCCATGTTAAAATTTTGGGGCTGTGAGAAAAATAAACAAATAAAGCACCCATTTAATGCTCTAACAAAAGCCAAGATAGTGGAGCCAGATAAGACTGACCTAGTTAAAGGTCTGTCAGCGCTTCCATTTACAAACCCCTATTTCCAAAGGGTTTATAACTCGGCAATAAAAATTGGCTCCAGGTGGAGACGGAGCGTATAAGCAGGTACAGCACACAGAATAAATTGCTCGCTTAAGAGGGACTTCTGCAGTGGCCAAGTATAAAAGATGAGTTACGGAGGATGTAAATTCTGAATTTTCCATCCGCTAGTTCAAAGCAGATCTATTTTTAACATACTTTTACATTTGAGTCAAACTTTCGGAAAATTTTATGACTCCTTGATCCACTGAGAGATATGGAATTCAACATTTTCAGCCATTTAGATTACAGAATCCAAACGAGGCTTTTGATTCTTCCCCTTTTCTTCTCAGGTCTCCAGAGTAAATTTATCTACCTAACACATGTCCTGGAAAGGGAACATACTGGCCAGTAATTAAAGCCATTTAGGGGGAAAGAGAAGAAGAGTAGGGTTTGCTTCACTGGGAGCATGGCTACCTCTGCCCACTCTCCTGATGCCGATCTCTCAAGAGCCACTGATGAAGCCATTGAATCCCTCCAAATCAGTTCACAAATCAATTCCGCAGAGATTTTCATCACAGCAGTAATGCTTACTGCACTGAATCCACTTAACATGTAACTCAATTGAATCATCTGACAAACTTTCAGTTTCAATTAACATGCAGTTAATTAGCCACTGCCAGGCAAAGTGTAAGGAGACCACGCTCCATCTAAAATGTCACTAGACCAAAGCGATCGCTGCATCCGTAGGAGGGGTGAGAAACAGGAAAGGAGCGCGCTGCTCTGGAGCTGCATATCCTCTCGCATCAACTCATAAAAGCCAGCGCCTCAGACAACCGAGCGCTGTTCGTTAGCGCGGCGCGATGCCACGGGCGTTATTCGGCACGGCGCAAGGGAAGGAGCATGGCTTCGGCTGGGGTTTCACTGCAAATGAAATCTCCTTCAGCCTCGCCTGCAATTCAAGCAAAAAAATTCTTAAAGCTTCTGTCTAATTCGAGGTAATTAGGTTAAAAATAACCCACAGATCTGCAGCCTTGCAGGGCTGAGCGCCCACTGCTAGGATCATTCTCCTTTCAAACACTCTAAGCAGGTAAATTCAGGGGGGAAACCCCCCCAAATCCAGAAACTTGTTTTTCCTGTGTTGCTGGGAGCAAGGCTTTGGGAAAACACATGCCCAGCACTACTCTCCAAATTTACAGTTTGAAACAAAGACACTGCATGCAGCGGTGAAATCTGACACTGCACATCTGTGTTATTTTCAAAGCACATCTGTCAAAGCCCAAAATGTTTGTGCTCTTAAATAAGATTTTAAAGCTTCTCTTTACGATCACAAGGAGTGGCTCCTTTGATCATCGCAGTAAATAATAAAGCAAAGCAAAACCAAATCATTCAGTCGCTGCAGTACTCAGCAGAGACTGAAGCTGCTAGGCTGTGCAGAGGGAGACCCCCATCAGCCCTGCTCTGCTCTCGCTCTAGGGGCACACTGAGCACACAGAGGCTCCAGCCACTCCTTGGTCCACCTGCGCAGCCGTGATGAAGGAGCACATTGGCAGATGTCCTGAGTCCCAAGTTGCTCTGTGTCCCTCAAACACTCCTTTGATGCTGTCTGACTTGGTCGAAATCTACCTACTGTGCTGTTTCAGCAAAGAGCACAAAGTCAAACAGACTGTGAGGTGGCACGGTCCTGGTTTTACGCCTGGACTGTTCAGGTTAGATCTGTATTTGGGATGGGGGAGAGGAGGAGGAAGCATAGACACAGACCACATTCCTGTGCACCCCAATAACCACAGGTATAAAGCCTGGGACTGCAAACTGAGAGCTGGATACAGACTTCTTAGCTCCATTGCTTTAGTGCAGCCATCAAATAAGAAGGTATTTTCCAGGTGGAAAACACAGCACAGAGTAGGAGAACGATGAAGGTGTTCCTGAGGTGTACCCAGGCCTGCAACTGCCACAGTGCTGAAGGCATATGCTGTCAGTACAATGTATGAAAATTTGTAAGGTTATTACAAAACACTGCTTCTAACAGCATTTCATAGCATCTTGCTGGGCTCGATTCCTCTCATGTCTCACACAAACAGTACTGAACATGCTGGGAATAATTTAGTATCGCAGATCAGGAACCTCAATAGCAGTATTTGCATTAATTGCTCAAGCCGCACTTCTGCCCCCCCAAAAAACCCCAAAACAAAGAACCCCAACTAAAATCACACCTTTAAGCCCCCTTTCCCAAGACTCGGACGGACATGCTTTTCACCTGCAGGACAACTCACACTTCTTCACCGGCACAAACCACGGCCTAAGCTTTTACCCAGCCCCATGCTGCTCTCCACCATGGACCTGACACTCCAGAGACCAACACCCCGGCTGAAACACTGCCAGCTGCCATCTTCCCCATCATGGGTGGTGGTCCATGCTGGGCTGCGAGCAGGCATCAAAAGCCAGGGGAAGAAGGAAGGATGCAGGTAAGAGCAAGAAGATACAGTATGTGACCCAATATTATAGACAGAGCCTTTTTAGAAAAGTAGATTAAATTTATTTCTGCCTGCTCCCAGCCGCTTGCCCCAGCTGAAAATGGGTACTAACAATCCTTTTAAATCACTGGTATAAAATACTGCTCTAACCAGCGCAGTGCAGGCATTACTGTCACCAGAAACTTTCGAGATTTTATTATGGCCAGGTCAAAGCAAAAAGCCATGAATGGGATGCCTTCTGCATGGTCTCTAGGGACTATAACTCATATTCCCCATTGAAAGAGTTCTGAGCTAAGCATGCTCTCACTTTTTATCCTCCAGACCCTGTCATCTCCTCATTTTTGTCTCAGTTCCTTTGTTTCTTACCCAAAACAACTGTTTACTGGTTGCACTTAGGAGTGAGAAAGGTCCTTTTAGGACTTTCACTGAAGCATCAGGGATGTTCAACCAGCAGTTGAAGCAGGCAAATTTTACAAGGTGCCCAGCTAGAGGATGCTTCCTGATGTCATCTTGAGCGTTCAGTTTGGCCACAGCTTCTATCATCGATGGCATCACAAACAACAGGAGAACAGAGCAGGCCAGCGTGGCACAGAGCAGCTGGGCGCGGCACACCCCACTACATGGGAAGCTGCGGTCTAGAAACACAGGGAGGTTCAGGGATCTGGCCAGTTCTGCAGAAATACAGCTAATTGCCATGGCTTGGTTGTACATCTTACACAGGCAGACCGAAGTGACTCCCCTTCTCCCCACAGTCCCTCTTCTCTCTTTCTGACCCTCGCGTGCATAAACTCCTCTTGTTTCCTCCCCAGCTCTGTTCCTCCACAAAAAACGAATCTCAGAATGGGCCGCCCAGCTGTTTTAACTCCTGACGCCTCCTATAAAGTGGAAACCAGGCTACAAGCCTGAGGACAATGAAACCCTGATTTCTGTTCAGAAGACCAGGACTGGCTGGAGCTTGGCCCCTTCTCTGGCTAGCGTTACAGCACCAGGAGTCAAAGGAAAAAGAGCAGACGTGAATTGTTTGATTTTTAGTAAACATTTGATAGTGATTTGCACTTTGAGATGAATGCTGTGGCTCAATGTGAAAACTGGCTGCAAATAAATCACGCTACAAGCAAAGGGCAACATTGGAAGAAGGTGCAACATTGCAAAGATCTGCATTAGGTCCTATTTCATTTGGTATTTTCTTTAATGATCCAGAGGAGACTCTAGACGGCATGCTAACTTAAATCTCCAGGAAATATCGTATTCGGAGGAGCTGCAAAAATAACAGGGACAAGGAAATAATGCACAGGGACTTAGAGAGAATAAAAATGCAGTCTGAAAAAAATCAAATTATATTCATTCCTGAAAAAAAACAGGCTAAGACAAGTCAATGGAAACAATCCAAAAACCCCCATGCAGTGGGAGAGTGAAATCTGGGAAGCAGCAATGTCGAAAATAACAGATGTTAAAATAGACGGCAAGTTAAATATGTGTACCAGGTAAGGTTCTCCAGCTTAGCTTTCACAAAGAAAAGCACACATTATAAAAATGAAACTTCTCCTCTAAAGAAGACATGATGGCCATGCTGGTCACATTATTTTATACACACAGACACACACACACGTGTGTGTGTATATATAACAATATATATATATATACACTATAGCAATGGGCAATATGTAAAATTTTGCCCATAGTAAGCACAATACAATGGGACATGGCAAGGGAAAAGATAAAAAACAGATATGCAGCAGAAAAGCAAGGTCTTTTATCCTGCAAGAGGGAGGTCCAACAAAAATACTCCATGCCTCCAGAATATCTGTGCAGATCTGCAAATGCAGACAAGTCAGAAGGAGTTCAGAGAACTGCAACAGAGAGCAGCCAGCCAGAAAATAAAGATGAAGAGTTAAGTGTCCCTCACATGGCTGAAGGAAGATGGGAGTGTGACAGGCCAAAGCCTGCAGCCTCCCCAGGAGCACCAAGCTCCAAAAGAGAATTATGTCATCCTGAGCACTGGAGTCTATCACAATCATCAGATAATTTCATGCAGGAAAACTCAGGACGAACAGGAAAAAAAAATCCCAATTATGTGTATTTGCAGCTTGCAGAATAAATGTCAGGGGAAGAGGTGGAACACTGTTTGGACTGTACAAGTTAGACAGACAAAACACAGATTATCAACAAATGGCCTTCTACACCGGGGTTGCAGTGTTGGTGGATAAGGGAAGAGCAACTGATGTATTCTACCTGGACTGGCACAAAGCATCTGACACTGTCCCACAGAACACCCTTGCCTCTAAATTGGACATGGATTTGAGGGATGGACCACTTGGTGGAAAAGGAACTGGCTGCACTCAAAAGGCTGCAGTCAACAGCTCAGTGTCCAAATGGAGACCAGCAATGAGTGGCATTCCTCAGGGGTTGGTACTGGGTCCGACGCTGTTTAACACCTTTGTTGGTGACACTGACAGGGGGACTCACTGCTGTCTCAGCAAGTTTGCTGACAACACCAAGCTGCGTAGTGCAGTCACCAGACTGGAGGGAAGGGATGCTGTCGACAGGGACCTCTGCAGGCTTGAAAGGTGCGCCTATACAAACTTCATGAAGTTCAGTAAGGCCAAGTGCAACATCCTGAACCTGAGTCGGCACAATCCCAAGCACAACTACAAGCTGGGCAGAGAATGGATTGAGAGCTGCCCTGAGGCAAAGGTCTTTAGGGGTGCTGGTGTATGAGAAGCTCAACATGAGCCAGCAATGTGTGTGCATTTGTGGCTCAGAAAGCCAACCGCATCTTAGGCTGCAACAAAAGAAGCATGACCAGCACGTCAAGGGAGGTGATTCTGCCTCTCTGCTCTTGCAAGATCCCACCTGGAGTACTACATCCAGCTTCAGAGTCTCCAATATTGGGGGACATGGACCTGCTTGAGCATGGACCTGCTTGAGTGAGTCCAGAAGAGGGCAACAAAGATGATCAGAGGGCTGGAGCACCTCTCCTGTGAAGCCAAGTTGAGAGTTGGAGGTCTTTCAGACTGAAAAAGGGAAGGCCCTTGCGGAGAGGGACTTTTTACAGAGGCATCTCGTGATAGGACAAGGGGCAATGACTTTAAACTGAAGGAGGGCAGATTTAGATTAGATATTAGGAAGAAATTCTTCCCTGTGAGGGTGGTGAGGCCCTGACACAGGCTGCCCAGAGAAGCTGTGGCTGCCCCCTCCCTGGCAGTGTTCAAGGCCAGGTTGGATGGGGCTTTGGGCAACCTGGTCTAGTGGAGGTGTCCCTGCCCATGGCAGGGGTTTAGAACTACATGGTCTTTGAGGTCCCTTCCAACTCAAGCCATTAAGTGATTCTATGATAAACACCCATCTTTCCTTAGAGGAAGGCAGAAAGCATGACTTACTCCTTCCCTTTGGTCTACCACACAGCAAACCAAAACCCCTCATAAGCTAATATCCACACACTACAACTGCATTGTAGACGTGTCAAAACCAACTTTCCTTTCATACTAATTCCCTATATGGCTATGTAAGCAAAGAACTCCTATAGAGCATTCAACAGCGAGTCCATGACACCCCTCAGCAGCAAGTTTATCTCTGAGCGTAGGTCAGGCTGTTCAAAGACACCCGGTATCTGTTTTGCATGTCTTACACCAGCCATGCCCCCTGTTCTAGCTGCTTGCACGTCTAGCTTTTATACTCCACAAGCTATCTGCCACCTCCTCTGCTTTCTGCTCTGTGTCACTGAGGAGATCGCCAATGTGGTTGCAAAGAAGATGCAAAGTGAGAGACAACTACTACAAACCTTCTTAGGTTTTCTCACAGCACGAAGCCACATGCTGCAATGATGTACTGGAAAGAAAATGTTACTCTGTTCTGATAAGAGATCCAGCTCTGCAAAGCTCATCTTGCTTTATGTGTTGTTAGACAGTTTAGATGCAACCACAGTAGCTCCCCAGTAATTCAGAAAGATGACCAAAGATTAGGCTGGAGCATTCAGCACTGTGGGACAGGGCAGACTAGTCAGAAAGAGGGTGATGCTGAAGGGTAGAAAGCACAGGATCAAATAATATCCCTGCTTCCTCTCAGACTAGAATTGATGGTGAGTGGTTTTGGCTGAGGTTTGAGTTTTTTAACAGGTCAGGAATCCAACACAGTTCTTGTGATTGAGATGCGGGCTCATACAGAGAGTTTATCAGTCACCCAGCTCCCCCCACCCCACAGTGGTTTCACTGTGGCTGTGGAAGGTGGAAAGGGGAGTTGCGCTGTCCTGTGCCAGAGCTTTGGAGCGCCAGGAAAAGGAGCCCCCAGGTGCCCTAAGAAGTCCTGCCTTCATCTGATCATGAGCAAGGTGTTTCTCATTTATATAGCACTGCTTTTCCTTAGTATTTTTCAACAATAATTTTTGTTCTTTCCCCCCATCTTTTTTGTGGCTACGTGTTGGGGACTTATCTTTTCACTTCCAGATCATCAGCTGTACGTTTCTAACACCACTGTACTTCCATCCTTAGCAAAGAGATCACGGTTTCCCCATCAGAACTAGCAGCCCTTTGGTATTCCTGGCCTCCATTCTCCTTTTCTACATCTAAACCTTACAGACCCTAAAATGCCTTCTTGTTTGCTTTCTGATCTCACAGCCAACAATTTCAGGACACGGCTGCATGATTGCCCACTGCCAAACTGCAACCTAGTATTTCTTGGGAAAGGATGCCAACTACAGGAAAGCATCTCAAAGTAGAGAGGCAACTGCAGTTCTGTATCCCTGGGTTTTGGGAGTGGGCCTGGGGACAAGAAATTATTACCCAGCCAAAGCAACTTTAAGGTTTTTTAGGACCCTCAGAGTAATGAAATTTAGCTTTTTGCCTTCCACTCTTTTCTTTCCTAACAGTACTAACACTGTTGCCATGATGATTAAATGACTAACACTTGGAGCCCTAAATTCAACTTTTATTATGACCATGCTACTTCTCAGGCTTCCCTCTGTTCCCAGAACTACAACATATGGATTTATTCCCAAGTCCTGTTTGCGTCACTTCACTAACTTCACCCTCCACAATTCCCAACTTTACCCGCACATTACTTTTCACCCTCACTGTCAAACGCTTAAAACATGGCACCACCACGTCCCCAACAGCTGAAGGGTCCCACTACAGTGTTTGTCTCCTTCACTCCAGAGACGTGGGGGATACTGCAAGGGATAAAAGCAGGACAGCCCAGCCGAGCCCACTCCTCCTAATGCTCCCGGGTCCCCATTACTAATCTCTCCAGCACTGTTTAGGAGGGCACCTGCTGCTTATGGAAACAAAACCCACTGAGCCCTTACAATCCAGGCAGCAAGAAACAGGAATAGGCAATCATCAAACTAATCCAATAAAGTTTGTTCAAGTTCTGGACTGCACATGTTGAGGTTTCTGAATTATTTTAGATTGTTATCGTTATTATCATCAGAGATACTGACTGCATTTGTTTTGTGTTTTGGAAAGAATCTGGAAGGTCACTATAAGGGATCAGAAAAAAAACCCACAAAAATTTAGTTGAAACTTGAAATTTAACCTCTTGAATAAAACCTGAGTCTGTGAACAGTTATGGTATAGCACACAGAAGACCCCTTTCTAACAAGGTACTCCCCAGTTCAGTAAAATTATAAATTCCTTTCTTTGCAGAGCAGAAATGCTGTAGAGTTCTCTCACACTTCAAGGATCACTTAAAAAAAAAGAAAGAAAAAGTCTGAAACCATCCTACTTCCACAGAGCCACAGATGCAAAGGCCAGGAGGGTTATTGGAATTTCAAGCACAATCAGTGAATAGGCACCAATAAAGTTATTGATGAACTAGGTGGCGAACGGTATCCGGTCCAAAATCTTTCAGGCTCAAGCACATGCTGTTAATTAGCAGATGCATGATGAAAAACAAGCCTGAAAGCTCACAGTAAACTTTTTCTTTCAAACCAGCTATATAACTTTTCCTTAAAGAATATCTGGCTTTGTTGTTATCTAGGGTATTGATGCTATGAGCATCCCCAAGGTCAACTGGCTGCCAGTGCAGCTCCATGTGCAAATTACTCCACTCTCTCCTCACGTAGTACCTTTTCATCACCCTCAGCTTCGCACAGGTGCACGTCAAGTGCGAAAGGCTTTGTGCTGAAGCCCAAACACAAACTCTCTTCTAGTGCTAGGTGCTTTGGGATCTGTCTCTCAGGTATCAGCCCTTCCAGAGTCAACACAGGCTTTATTTGAAGACAAGGGAAGGAGAGCATCTGCAGCAGAGCATGGAGTGAAGTGAAAGTGCATGTGTAGGTAAAATGGCTGCTGCTGGCAGGGTGCCACAGACAGATTTCCAGTGTTCATCAGGTCTCTCTCAACCTCCTCAGTGGGATCTTTTTGTAAGTCATCACATACAAGGTGCACAGGAATCCTGGGCAGCGGCAGAGCTAACGGTGACTTACCAATCCTTTCACGTCCGTATTTCTCACCGAGGTCCGTGAGGGTAATCTCTGCCCAGCAGCAGGGAAAAAGCCCCAGATAATAACGTGTATTTATCTGCAGGCAAAGCTGTAGCTCCTGTTACTAGAGTATTTCCAAGTACCTTTTTCACCCTTCATCCACACTAGCCTGACCCAGGAGCAGGTAAGGCTTCAGTGGGGTTTTGACAGCTAAGAATCAGGCTTGTCCTAAATAAAGAACTGAGGAGAGGTGACACTGGCTGCAACTAACAGTGCAAGGCTGCAACTAATGAATCCAATCCCCATGCTGTTGCCACATCCTGCTCGCCTTCCCAGCACAGCCCCTTCTGGGACCAGGGACTGGACTTCCCAGTCGTGCCCCGCAGCCCCTCCTTTGCCCTGTAGGCTTCAAGAGCATCCTGACGAATTCCCATCTCAGCAGGGCTGCTGCAGGTGAAGCACAGCACCAAGAAACCAAAGCGAGTTGCCCACATTATGTGTGGCTTTTGGGAGCCTGTCCCCAGCTCACAGGAGTTCCAACCTGCTTTTCTTGCTTTAGGAAACGTAGTGCCAGAGCTCGTACGTGGACGCAGGAGAAAGGGCCCATCATTCCCACTCACCCACTGATGCAAAGGCACTACTACATCGGCTTAAGACACAGGCACCTTCACAGTCCCACATCACTGTCTGGCTCCTGGGGAGTGGTGAGGGAACAGTAAATACTTATCTGTAAACCACGGGTGGAACACAGGGAGAGATTAATACGTACGCAGGACCAATGCAAAAACACTTGCAGGGACTGCTTGCCAAAATGAAAACTCTACGATTTGGCATTGCCTTAAATGCTGCTGCTCATAATATACTTAAAGAAAATTATGGGATATAAAACCCCTGGAATGCTCTGCCAAATTAGGAAGTGATTAGGCCAGATGATACCAATTTGACTCTAACACAGTTTTGTCGTAATTCCAGAGTTAATAGCAAGACAGTATGAACTGGTCCAAAACCTAAGCAGCGTACTTCCAGTTCGTTCTGTAGCCTCCAGGCACTTCTGCATGTGTGGCCCTGCCTGGGAAGTTTGGTGCAGGTAGAAGGAGCAAAAAGAAAAAGCCTAAGACCATTAACACAGCAGGATAGATAATTAAATCTGAAAGGGTTGGATATGGGTAGGGACTGTCATGTTTTTTGGGTTTGGGTTTTTTTTTTTAAAGTTTAAGGCACAGAAAGAGAAGTGCAACTGGTTTTGATGTGTCAAAACTACTTGCAGAGGAAATGGAAATCTATGACTCAGATTATTTTTTTTTTAAGCAAGTGGCAGCCTGCCTGCACAGTCACTCCAAATACAGACTCACATAATTGTAAATCTTCCTGGAGATTTCCCCTTTTGTTCCAAGAGTTAGACTTGCCACAACGTCTGCTCCAGAGCACCTTCTTGACCACTACCTGTTCTCCTTCCTTCAACTGCATAAATGAGAAAGACTTTCCAGGCCAGGACTGTGGACTGGCAGCCACCCCATACAGCTTAATATTCCTCATCCAATATTTCTTTTCTCCTCTCATGTCTTAAGTATGGGTAGTGCACTGCCATACATCATAAAGGCTTCTACTGGAGCTGCTCTGTCTAAAAAGAGGATACAGCTGTGCTGTAGGCTAGCGTTCTGCAGAAATACCTTAAGCTACAGCCAGCAAGCCCAGCATGGTAACAGAAGTAGCACAGTTACAGAAATAAGGAGCTCTACATGACCTAATTTACCTTGCGCCTCCTGCCGAAGGCCATGCTACCATGGCTGGTGGCTCTGTTCACAGACTTCAGGCAGTCAAGGATCTCTACTGTGCATGCCAGTCACATCAAATACAGTGGCACATCACTGCAAGGTGAACTCAGATTTTAACTATTGCAAGTATTTAAATATGTGCTAGTTATACAGGACTCAAAAAGAAAATCTGCTTCCTTGTGTTACATTTTTCTCCAGGCTATCAGAGGAAAGACGACTTTGGAAAAAGAATGGAAGAAAATAAGGCTGCAATAGGAAAACAAGCAAGTTAGACCAAACCCAAGACACAGGCTAGACAGACTTAACTGTCATCACTGGATACTGGACACCCTCGGTGAGGGGTGGTGCTGCCAGGATGCAGCAGGACAGGTGAGGGACTGGTGCCCAAGAGGGGGTGCCAGAGGACTGGAGCCCAGAGGCAAAGGCCTCAAGAAAAGAGGCTCGAGGTCCTGCCTGCCATTCCCAGCTCCCTTCCACCCAGCCCCTGGATCACCATCACCTGCGTTGGCTCCTACTGACAATGCAGGGCAGTGGCACTGGCAGGCTGGCTCACTGCTAGGTAAGTAGCCCTTCCTCTCCCCCTCCCTTTCTTTCCAGAGTCCTCCCTGCCTCTTTGTGAAGGAACAGAGGAAACGGTAACAATAACTGTGGGAGGCACTTCCAGCAAAGTAAATGGCCTTTCAGACCTGGCTTGACACAACTCTGTGACAGCCTTACACAGATCACTAAAGACATCAGCCATTTACTGGCAACTTCCATAATCCCCTTGAAAAGCTAATAGACAAAGCAGGCTGGAACCTACCGCCACCAGCACGGCAGCAGAAAGGGCAGCTGCCTGCAGGCGAAACTGCGCTCCAAAAGGGATTTGGAGTTTTAGCATTTTTCCTGACACTTCTCCTTTCATACCAGAAGGTAAATTTGAGAGCTCACAAGAGCACCAAAGTTCTGGGATCGCTTGAATTCTTCCTTTTTAAAATCTTATTAATCTGGAAAACGAGTAAGGGGCGAAAACCCCCTAATATTTAGTATGTAAGTTAAAAGATAAATAACTTCCAGCATCTATTCATCTCTGCTGTATAGGCTTCCCATTTCAAAAAAGAGGAAGCCTTCTGTTTGGGAAGTCAGTCAGATGAGAATCATCCCACGGTGCATGATGTAGCTCAGAAAGGTCAGGAGACAAGGGAATGTCTCAAGTAAGTATCAAAAAAGAGAACCAGATGTAAATGCAGTTTAACGAATCTTTCGAATAATAGAAACATTTGTTATGCTAAAGGAGGGTGGGAGGGAAAAGTCAAATCTATCTGGAAAAAATGGCAACAGCACCACATCACTTAAAATAAGCTCCATAGACAACAAAATAGTAGTTCTGCACCTCTGAGTCATGATTATTTATATCAGACACATTTTAATAAGTAAAGAGCTGTGTTAAAATGCAAAACCGTTATTAAATACTGAGGCTAACGACTGCGTACAGCACAGCGGAATCTTCCCAACTTTTCCAATTAGCACCAAGGCTTAAGCTTTCAATGCATCAGAAGCAAAAGAAACGCTGAAAAACACTGCCACAGGCTGGCTTAATTTGGAATTTCTTCTTTTCAAAGGACTTTAAAAAAAAAAAGAAAAAAACCCGAGCCACACATCTAGAAGAGCTGGAAAGTACTTCAGATTCTTTTTCCCCAGCCCTTATTCTGTTGTGTACCTTACAAGCAAGTAAGAAAGTATGTTTAACGACAGCTTACAAATGTGGCTTTGACAGAAAAGCACTTCTGCATGCGGACCTGCAGCTGCCTGGAAACACCATCTTGGGCAAGAGGCTCAGCTAACTTCACTGACGTCTCTTGCCTCCATATTGCGAGCAAACCCCCCCTAGAACGCAGCATGAAGAATCCCTGCGCCTGCAGCGGGATTAACAAAGCAAGATGGTAAAACATCCACAATCAGATAGCGATCCCTATGAGATGCCCTTAAACAGAAAGGTGTCTGACACTCCGGCACAAAGCTTTTCTCATCAGACATGGAAACCTGGCAGGATGCTGCATCAGCTCTTGGGAGAGGGCTGTGGCCTGTGTTTTTGCAAGAAGCAGTACTGACACCTCTCCTACTGAGCAGCTTAAGTGTTAATTATTCCCAGAAGTCAGTTCTTATGGGGACCTGATTTTTTTGAATATCAGGAAGGCCATCTGCTTTCCCAGCAGCACACAATGAGTCTGGTCAGAGCTACTCCAGGAGGGTTAAACAACGCTCTGGGAAGGGACAAGGGGAACTGAGGTAACCAAACTACCTCCTCATCCCACCATCTAAGGCCTGTATCAGTTGCAGGCTCTGTTGTTATTCACATAAAACTCCACCAAAATAAAATAAAAGAAAAAAAATAAAAATTGAAGATTAAGTTACCAATAAAAACAAGAGTTGCTCAGACCACCTACACCCCCTGCTTGCCATTTATCCGTGCCCTCCTGTTACAAAAGGCAGGACAACCCCCATCCCAACCACAGCTGCCTCCTTCAGACTGCTTCCAGAGAAGGGAAACTTGCCTAAGTAAGAACGGGCTTGAGAAATCAATCTGGTTAATTCAGATCATACAGAAACACGTATGTTTGCCCAGATACTTCCAAAAAGAGAGAGGTAAATGAGTGCATGGCACGTGTGTGGGGGTTCCCAGTAGCATCACACAAAGAAGTACTTTGGCAAGGATACAGATTAGGCACATGTCAGGAAAACAGAGTGTTTTGAAAATCCTCCTCGAAGTCAGAATCATTTAAAATCTATTCACTAAGACACATTTAATCCACGACTTAATCCACCCGCACACCGGACTACACACAAGGCCCGGGTGACAACTGGCCTAACGGCACAGACATTGTATCCGGCCCGTTCGGTTCTAGGTGTCGAATCAGAAGAAACACACCGCTCCTGAAGTGACCCACAGCAGTTGGGAGAGAGGCTGTGGATGAATTAAGTAATACCCTCTCCGCACAACTACGCTCTGGTTCACCTCGGCACCCTCACCTGTGACCAGGTGATGCGCCCACTTATAACCCCACCCGCTACAGACGCCTGGCCAGTGCTGCTCGCCTGACCTCTCCCGCGTCCCAACCAGCGCGGCTAAACCGGTATTTACAGCGCGCTGCCCACAAGACAACACCGCTATCTTCACTGTCACTAAAGGCGCTGTTACTCGCCCTGCACGACGCCGTCAGCCCCGGGCTCAGCAGCACGCAGGCAGCGGGGCAGCTGCGGATGGCAGCGCTGGCGAGCAGGCCGGCAGCGGGAGGAGGAGCGGGGGGAAAGGACGCGGAGCCGGACGCCGCTCCGCTCCGTTCCGCCAGGTGGCGCCGCCGCCCAGCGGATGAGCCCCCGCCCCGCCGCCCGCGTACCCCTGTGCAGCCGCTGCTGCGGGGGCCGGGCCGGCGCGGCATGGAGCCGGTTTCCACCGCCACCGCCATCCCTTGCACTACTGCCTCGTCGTCCGGGTGGCTCCCTGAGCCTCCTGCTCCAAAACCCACTGCGCAAAGGACTCCCCAGAGAAACAAAAGCCCAACCCAACGAAAGCCCAACCAGGTGACAGTGCTCCCCACCAGCCCTAAGCACGGCTGAGGCAGCACGGGCAGAACCCTCCCCTCCCTGTGCACACACCCCTCCGGTCCCCAGCAGCGCCCATGGCATCAGCTGGGTCCTCTGCGCCGGGGGAATGCCAACACGTTGATGGGGGAAACAAAATAAACCGAAATGTAAAAACAACAGCAATGATTTAAAAAATACAAAGCAAAAAGCCACCGAACAAGCCAACCCAAAAACAGGGGGCTTACCCTGCAGAAGCATCCCCTGGAGAGAGCAGTGCCACACAGGACAGGCCTCCCAGGAGAGGCAGTCCTCAGTGGGACTCCTCCTGCCTCACCACAGCTCCAGGCAGCCCCATACCTGCACTGATTACACGGATCAAGCTGGTCAAGTCACTGGGGTCATGTGTGAGCACCTACCACCGCCCTTGTCAAGGACAGGCACACCTTCCAGAGCCACAGCAGAACTAGCTGCACGGCCAAGGTAGGGGCAACCACCACCCCACAGACCCCCCCCCGTCACACCTTGCACCAGCTGTGAACTTGGGGGAAACCTGGTCCCCAACTCTGGGCAAGTCTCTGAGCTGCCACCCATAACCAAAACCACATGCACCGTTATGCCTCTGTGGTACAGGGACTCAAGTTGTACGGTGACCAAAGCGTGGGGTGCTTGCCCAAGCTGTGGGATGGAGGGGGTGATCCATCCTCTCAAATGACACTTTCCCACAGGAGTGAGGTGTGCCAATGTGTTTGATGACAACAAGCAACTCACCCTAGGTCAGTGTTAGCGACCACCAAGAAAATAAAAGAGTATAAAAGTCTTTTCACAGCTGAAGCTGTGTCTGGTTCAGTGATTTGGGGTGTAATTACAGAAACAACAGGAACAGAGACAGAAAGTAGAGTATTTTTATGAGGTCTTCTACATAATGTGATATATTATGCCTTTTTTTTCTTTTCTTTTTTTTCAACCCAAAACTCACTTGAAATATATAGCCCCCAACAGGCTAATAGAGGTTACTTTACAGGAAGCACCATGTTCGCAGATGGTAGAAAAGCATCCATTTTAGGAGAAACAAAACCTCCGACACAGAAGTTTTGACTTTTATTCACTGCTCCTGCTATGTAGAAAGATCTCCATCAAAACAGGCTAGACTCTGGGCAGTCAGCAGTAGGATGAGGCAATGCCAACCTCTATCTTTTCAGAGAGTCCTTGAGGCACTGCCATCAGTTAAGCCCACACGCAGGAACGGATCCCCTTGAACCACCGGGGAAAAATACAGAAACGTGGGAGAAGGAAATACAAAGACCTCACAAATTACAAAAAAGCCTTTGCCTGCCGAGTGCTAATTGAGAGAACATTTTTGGAAGATTAAAAAAGCGCTGCAGGAGTGGGAGAAGCTTCACATACATACAAACAAATGGGAAAGTAAACCTAAGAGCAGTAATGTGCGTGAGGAAACAGGTGTCTTTGGACATGGTATCCAACATTTGCAACCAAGTCAGTTTTAAACTACTCTGGACTGCTGGTTTACGATCAGAGAAGGACAAACTAAGATGCTGGAGCAACACAGTATTAAATTTAAAATATCTGGAAAGGGTGCATGAATAAAAAACTTCAGATTTTACCAAATGTAGTGAGGGAAAGAAGAAAGTATGTTTTTATGTTCTGAATTCAACTTCACGCCCAAGACCTGAAGCAGGATAAATGGAGGCAATTCTATTCTCAGCATTAAAAAAGAAAGAAAATCCAGGATTTAGGGGGAGGAGTCTCTAATACAAAGGCCTCAGCTTGATAAAACAATAACAGAATTTAAGTACTCCTGGTTTTTTAGCATTAAAACATACTTCAAAGGCTTTCCTTTGTAGGGCATACCTTTCAGAAGACAAGTCTATTTCATCATGTTCTGAAAAACGTGGAATCGCTACCTGTCACTTGGTAATTTCATTGGCATCTATTTTCCATTTCAGCCTATGGAGGAAGGACAGCAAACCATGGACTCCCTCCCATTCCACTCTCCCATTTGACTAATTGGGAACAAAGAACAACAGTATAGCAAAGTCAGCGCACGCAGGTTAAGGATGTTTTCGGAATGTTCACCGGGAGGCCCTACTTTCAAAGTAAATTATAAAAAAACCCTGCCCTGTTTAAAGATTTTGTTTTAATTGACATAATAATTCTTTCATTATTTCAGAATGGAAGTTCCCTGCAAAAAATCAGGTCTTAAATGAACAGAGCTTACCAGGGACTTTCCAAGGCTCTGTCTTAATTTTGTATGTTTGTTGATGAAATACTGTCTTTCCCAAGCTCACTGCTGACAATTTCCCCCCCCCCCCCCTTTTTTTTTGAGTCTTTAGAGTTTCCTTTTGTCTACAATTAAGATATTCTACATTATGAGGTACCTCTTCTCATCTTGTTTGGGGTTTACAAGCAGGCTTCCCATGAGCAGGGAATCCTTAGCACGGTTTCTAGTATTTAAGGTCACAGGTGTGAAAGCCACCCTCCACTGCATCAGCAGCCAGTGCCTTCCGCCAGCTACGAAGCCCAGCCAACATTTCGATCTCCACAGAATGCCCACAAAAGGACTTTACCCTAACGCCTTACTCCTTTGCCCTTCCTGTTTGCATCTTCCCATCTATCTCTGTATACACAGACTGTTGGAAAAGCTCATTACACCTAGTTTTGCCTTAAGTCAAAACCATGAAGATGTGTTCTTTCCCCCACACCCTCCCACTGTCTGGAGAACTCATCCTTCTTGCTACTCACCAGTACTCCTTTTCTCTGTCCCTTTGTCTTGCTTTGTTCTCTGCTTTCACTAGAAACTCATGTATCTCAGAGAGCGAGTGGATGGTTTTGTAGTTAAAGAAATCCAAAGACATTCCAAGTTACAGTTTTCAGTTTTACCACATACTTTGGTCCCATAAACGACCATGAGAAAGTTATCCAATCCCTCAGAGATTAAAGAAGTCTCTTCTCTGGAAGAAGAGCACTGTTACTCAGTACTGAGTGTGCCTCTCAGCTCCAACTATCTGGGAAGATTTATCCTCTACCCAACTTAACTCTCCATGTAAAAGCCACTGTCTTAAGCTCAGTTGTGGTGCCTTCACCACTTGCCCTGGCCAGGACAGGGAACTTAATAAAATGGTGCATCATCTGTTTTTTGAAGATACAATGCACTGAGAACAGCCATACCATCTTTAACTCTTTGCCACATCCAATCATTGTGTCACTTACTACAACTGTCTATTCACATCAGTCTATAGCCTGGTTATTCCTTCTTTACACTCAAGTTAACTAGCTGCAGTGAACGTCTAAGTAATTAAGTAAAGGAAAGAATCTCAGTTGTTATGAAGAAAACAATGTACTTTTAAAATAAACAGCACTTTACATTCACTTCGCCCTTTTCCTTCCCCCAACATCTCTGCACCTTTGAGTGCATTTTATTAGTGCTTATGGAAAGTAAAAAAAAGTCCTTTAGGCAGTACCTCTTGCCCAAGAAATTCACACTCCCTCAAACTAAACAAAAAGTTCAGACTTCAATTAAACTACGAGGAATTTCATACAGCTGAGTATTACTGGCACTTGCATTGTGCTACATGTTTCTTGCTGTTTAGTGTTGGATTTCAAAGTGAAGTAGAGGTTTACTCTGGAAATCTTTTTAACAGAAACAAAACATTTCAAACTATGGAGCACTTTCAATATGAATTAAAATACATTCCTTGTTTTCAAACAAATAAGTGCAAGTATCATAGCAGCTCTTATAAAAATCTCTTCACACTGTTTACCTAAAAAAAATAAATAAATGCACTGTTACTGCAGTGTTGTACTCCTGTATTTACAATTAGAAGTGCCTTTAAAATGGAGCTCAAATTTTTATGTATACCCTGTTTTGGTTCAAAATTGATCCACTACTACTGGTAGCAAATTTATGTTGTAATGTTAAGAATAAAACAAAAAAAAATTAGTAGACATTTTTTTCTATGTAACCTAATTATCCAGGTTACTATCTGAGTCATCTCATTACTAGACTGGAAAAGAACAAAGCAATACTTTGTCTAACAACATTACTGAATCACAAGAAATTAATTATTTTCTGTGGAAAGCAGTGATTTAAACATTGTAATATCACCCTGCTACAAACAGTACTTTCAAAACATGTGTACTTGGATTTTAGACTCATTTTAAGTAGCTTTCATGAGTTTTTTTCTAGCCTTCATTTTACAATCAAGCATAAGAAATTTAATGTGTCAGCTATAAGCTCAGTTATAAGGTTGCTTCCAAATTCCAGGCCGACGGTTTTATAATCCAAGTAGAAAGGTGCCAGGAGGGGCCGTGAAGAGCGTCTCTACCCCTCTGCCAGTCTTCTCAACCCCAAATACTTGCCCACAGAGTGTTCTCCAACCTACAGACTCTCTCTGCAAGAGATGGCTGCACTCTCAAAATGGAGATCCACCACTGCACAAGTCTCATATCTCTGAAAGAGCCTCTGAGGCTTTCCAGTCCCCCAGATCCAGAAACGCACTACCTACAGCCCCTTTTACTGTGTCTGTCGTGTTGAAGGTGCACGCCAACCCACCTCTTCCACCAGGCTCCTTCCTGCACCTAAGAGGATCTAAGAAATCCCTTATTTGGTGTGGCCTGTCCTCTAAGGCATGAAGACTCAGGGCGATAATGGGTCAATACACTCTAAAGACAGATCAGCCTGCCCTAACAGCTTAATAGCTTGTTGCAGGGAGCTGTACCGCGTAATAAGGCAAAGAACAAGTACTCAGCTCTTGTGAGGTGCTCCTCCCAACTCCTGGGAGTGGCACTTCCCAGAGTGGCCAAAAAATACATTTTACTACTCATCACTAAGTCAGTGTCAGAGTTGATGACACTACCTTCACATCCTGGGTGCAAAGTCCATGTCTACTCGGTGATGCTGGCTAAAGATCGAATGGATAAATCACCTCTGCCTGCTCACTCACGCAACTGGTACCAGGAAAATTGCTGGAAATGGATGCCATCTCTACCACATTTCCTGATCATCAGTTTTTGGACTAGCAGTTCTTCTCCTTTCCCATGCTGAACTCCAGCACTGGAACACCAGTTTGGCAGACGGTTACAGGTCTTCACCCAGTCTTAACCTACATGTCTGTCAAGCATTGCCAAGGAAGAGCCCTGACGCCACACTGCACCCTGGGGATACACAGTTTGGAAGAATGCAGAAGCTCAACCTTCTTAATTAGTTAATTCCCCAGAAGGAGTTCATTCCATGAACATCTGCTCTTCCAGGGAATGTCAAAGTTTTGTCGGAAGGAGCAAAACCAGTAACAAATCCACAGTATCCACAGGACCAACATTTTAAAATAAAACTTGCATGACAGATACAGTAAGGGCCTGTTTCTTTAAGCGACTTTGTCACAGCCTGTCAGCATGAGGCCCCAGAGGCGGCCTACCTCTCCCATTCAAGGTTGCTAAATCGGCAGGATTGATTTGAAAAATCTGCAGGATTGTATTTTCAGGGAAAAAGTGGTAAAGGACAGGTTATTGCAGGCATATCTTAAAAAGGCCCAACCAAGCAAACAAAACAGAAAGAAAAATGGTAGCATGCTACATCAGTGCAGAGCTTGGGTTCCAGATTCTTTCTACATTAAAAAATACAACGGTGTTTTGGACCTGATAGGAAATCACCAAAAACTACAGCACTTCCCCTGTGAGCAAAAGAAGTCAGGAATAGAAATGTAAGAGCCACTGCCCCAAGTGCTCCAGTGGTACTTTGAGGCGCATCAGACTGTGCCGAGCAGCGAAGCGTCCCTGAAGCGCCGTAACTTCAGAAGGAACTTGTAATTCAGAAATGTCCCAGTGACCCCATTACCAGCGTAGCATAGAGAAAACAGAGCTGGTCTCGGCATATGAAGGCAATGACTATTCAGGGAGCTTTAATCAGAAGGAATTTAACTGAACAAACAGCCGTGGCTCCCAGAGAAGGGCCGAGTACTTTCAAAAATTGAAAGTAGCTGACCGTATGCTTTAGAACAATAAGATAAAATTATTATACTAAACCCCTTTAATTAATGCATGCGACAGAAGCTGTGATTTTTAAACCCTAATCTCCCTGTCATTTCAGTTTTTAAGAAATAGTAAGAAGCACCCATCTGCTCAAGCTGCCGCATGAGGCCCAAAGTTCTGTTCTCACACCAGTTTTATGCCGGATGTCTTAATAAATTTACTGCTTATTTACATCAGCCAAAATGGAGAAGAAAGCTGCTGATCTCTTAAGTTTGCCTTCCTGCAAAAAACGGCCAAAATACATTTTGCTGTTACACACACCGCTCTTCCCTCTAAGAGCAGGGGCTTGTTCCCCCTACCCACCCCCCACCCCCGAAAGAAAACCATAGGGCATTGTGAAACACTGACAGATGTTTAATTACAGAGGCACTAGCAGGCATTATTTTGAGAAGGTCAAACACAGAACGACTGTAGCTAACGACCAAATGGCTAAAGTGTCTGCTGTACCATTAGCAAAGCAAAAACTTTGCTAATCCACATATTGCTAATTCAAACACCTAATAATTCACATGCAAGCAAAAAGCTGCTGGTAGTGCAACACGTCTGAATAACCATTTAATAGCAGGAATCTGCGGTGTGATCTCATGTTACTAGGGGTGTATTATGAAATACAGCAAACAGCAGTCAGTGCTATGTTATGAAATATCAAACCAAACTCTTACTCTCAACATCTAAGAACAAAGTACCTTTTGTAATGTAGGTTTCTTCCCCTCCTCCCCCCCCCCCCCCACCTTATTAATTCATGAAGTTCATTCATTTAAACAGGTCCTTTAGTCAGTGATGTAAATGAACAGGGATCTACAGTATGTCTGTGGGCTGTGTGGCAGGAAGAGAATAGAGATGGCACTGCCTTCTCCACTGTTAAATCCAGCTGTTTCTTACAAACTTCTCACTGATGCCCTGGGAAGGTCTCACACTAGGTCAACTAAAAAACTTTCTTTTATTCAGAAAATTGGAAAATCCTATTCTGACCTGTTAAAATAACCCCCAAAACAACCAAGACCTAAAAATACAGACACTGGGACCTGTGATGAAAATTCCTTGTATGTGCCTCTGAATGGAGCGGGACCTGCCCCTTCTTTGCTCAGCAGCCATTAGTCTTCATCCCTTACCCACCCTCACTGCGCACAGTGCTGTTGCACTGTGCACTGAGCATGCACCAACAGGAAATACTGTCCTAACAGATTTAAGCATGCCTGAAAGCACATTGTTCTGACAGCGCCTGGGTCTCCATCATCAGTCGCCTAACTATCAATGATTCTGGTTAATTTTACAATCACAAGAGGTACGAGCCTCCATCTGGTTAGTCTACATATTACTGCAGAGTTGGAACCACACTGATCAACAAAATATGTTGGCCAGTAACGCTCTGTTAAGGTGGACTGGTAAGTGGGGAACAGCCCGATTTTCAGCTGCAGGAAAGACCCACTTGAACACAAGGGAACACAGCATGAGGACTGGCGATCCCTGGGGCGCGGCGCCTGGCGCTCCAGGGCTGCCAAGGGGAGGCAGAGATCGGGATTCAGGTGTGCCCCCAGGACTGATTGGTAACCGAACACATCCCTTCAATCTCCTGCAGCACATACAGCAAAAGCTTGCCACAGCTCTTTACCTGGAGCGGAGCTGAAGAGAAGCGGTTTCCTGGCTGAATGCCTGGGACTGAAGCACAGGTGAGCACAGGCGGCAGGGTTTCCAAACACTTTTTGTTCCCTGCTTGCACAAATGCCACACAGAATAGCACTCTTGTCCACAGGGGAGTAGTGACATAGCTGTTACTACAGCGTGAGCCATCACCATGCCATCCCCATCATCCCACCCCAAGAAGCCCTACATCACAGGTCTGATGGGGAGAGCAGCCGTGGTATTACTGCAAGGATCCTCACGCCAGAAGTCCCTCAGATACATCTGTGCCAGGAGCCAAAACAGGACACCCACAGGACTGTCAGCTTGGATGCAGATACCCCAGCAAGGCTGCTCTCTGTGCTGTTACCACCAAAATCCCCTTTCCCTACACAAAACCCAGTTAAAAGTGCCACCTGGCTGACATCATTGCATCTGCACTAGGGGTCCCCTCCACCAGACCCGCACCGTCTGGTTCTGGTGGTGACATCACCGTAAAGCCTAACACGGGCAATTCTGCTGGCACAGACTGCAACGCAGAGTGCACATAGGTCTCCTGAAAAAGAGGTGTTTCTTGCTCATCTTCTGATTGTGGGTTACTTTTGGCTATTGTCAGGGACTAGGCCTCCCTAGTTCTTTCTGTCTTCCAGTACAGCAGCCAGCGCTGATTTCTCACAAGTCTGGCTAAATCTTCTTCTGATCTTCTAAATATGTGAACCCCTGGTAAGCAGTATATTCAAATGCACAAGTCTGTAGATCTCTACCTACAGCACATTCTCAAACAAGTCAGAACCGCCCCCCCACAAATTACTGTGCTTATAAGCAATGTACTCTGTAAGCAGAACAAGTGCAAAATTAAAGAGCCTTTTCTGATTTTGGACTTTAGAAAACACCAAGTAAATAGATTCAAATGCTCTTCAGCTTATTCCAAAATGCTAAATTTGCAGCTAAGGGTCTTGGTGACACAGTATACATAAGGTATGATCATACAATGCAACTCCCTCACACATAGAGGTAGGAAGTCCAACGCCTCAACGCTCATGTTGTTTCAATCTGTTTCTCTGTATTAACCTTCCACACAAACAGAAGGCCATGAGCAAAGGGCAAACATCCCTTCTTTTCTCTGCTTCTGTTGAAGAAATCCTGTAACTCTACTTGCTTCTACTCACTGTAAGGCACAATACACAATCCCCATACCACGTTTTATTTTATACACCTATTATTATTCTAAATACGTACAAGCCTGTTATAATCCCACTGAAGTCACTGATGATACAACTATTAACCTCAAGGGAAGAACTGGTCCAAAGAATAGAAACAGATAATAAACAGTAAATTCAGAGCCTCTCCCAGCTCTGGACAGCTGGAGTTTTAAAAACCCACTGACTGCATGGCATAAGCAATGAAAAACAGGTTACAGAACTCAGCAACAGGAATTAATAAAAATGACCAAAGGTCACCTGTAGTCTATCAATCATTATATCGTTTACAGTTTGTATTACAGTAGAAAGGTATGAATGTTGTCAGTGTTGAGCACTGGCTACTCCAAGATCTATCATGAATAATTGATAGAGGTTATCCATTTGAGTCCCAGCCTATTATTCAAAACTCTAAACCTGCTGTTCACCAACAGCAAAGAGCACTGCAGATGAAGGATGGAAAGGCACTATAGGGAACTATTTTCAATGATGCAAGCAGTGATAACAGAATGCAGATTATCTGAAAACAAAAGCTGATTTTTTCTGAGACCAAAGGCACTATCCTTTGTGAAGCAGCAAAACAGCATTTCATATCTACCTATTTTGCACAACTTACTGTCAAGAATAAAATACACCAGTGAAATCTGAACTTGAGGTTTTAGCCTTAAATCTCCTAAAAGCTTGGTTGTTGGAAGCTGAAGGCTGAGAGAAGTGCATTTGCCTCACATTCCCTTACATACTTTGCATTGAGCATCTAGTATGTGTCTTCCTGATAAAGTGACTTTGACTTGCAATCAAAGAATAAAGAGCCTTACCATTACAGACTAAGGTTTTGACATTACTTTTACAATAAATAAATGATAAGCCAGGAAGAGCTATATTTACAAACTACCCTGGGCACCTGAGGAACTAAGATTTGCAACACGACCTACGCTGCATTAATCCCAACATAGCTGTTACCCAAGTAACACTCCTCTGACAGCATTAAGAGCCACAGCAGCAAATGCCAGCACACCTTTGAAACACAGAGCAAGACCAGTAAAGCAAGTTAAGAATCTGTTAACTACTAACAGTCCTACTAACTACTGCCGTGCTAAACTAGGGCAATTTACCTACAGTTCACTATGCATGAGGAGTTGCCATCAGTGCAAAACAAATCATAATTTCATCTTAGATTTAAGAAGGTCAAGCTCACTGAGCCTTCTTTGTATGGTTTATAGTGCCAGAATAATCCTTTACTACAATGACAGCCTGAGACATTGAATGGGATTGTCTAAGAACAGCAGCCCCACTGTTTACTCCTTACAGCAGCAGCTCATCAGCAGCATTCGAAGCAGCCACGATACAGCACAACCTTTGACGTGCAACCCTTGAAACACCTTCCTCATCTTCACACATCCCAGGACACAACAGACCTAACTTTTCTTATAATTATTATTATTAAACAGGAGAGACGGGTGGTAGAAAGAAAGATCTATCTGCAAATTTAGGGACATCAGAGACTGGATTTAATTCTCATTGCTGAAACACAAGGCCCTGTCTAGACATCAGCCTCAGGGCGCTCGCTCTCTTTGCATATAAGGCAGGCCAGGGTATACTGGAAGGAAGGATTGTCAAAAAACCTGTTTGGGCTTTGGCAAATGAGTATTATATATTCTGTAGAGAGCACAATTCTTAGGCTTATGTCTGACAAAAGCAAAAATTGCTACAGTCTCTTTGGTAAACTCAATCCTTCCTTGCCAAAAGCTGCCCTGTCTCCACCTCAGCCAGTTAGGAAACCGGCCTGCAGAAGGCTTTGTTCAAACCTCCACTTTTTCCCCAACAGGAGATAAATTTTGTTTATTTTGACTGTGCTTTGGAGCCTGCATACTTTGGTCTTGTAGACTCAAAGATCGGTAATACTGGTTTTGTACTTGACTTCTTAGAACTTCCCACTCATCATTTCACCAACTCTGTGGTGCCACTTCATGACCAGAAAGTAATTAACATCCTGCCCGAACAGAACGGCAGCACCCCTTCTCTCACGTGTCCTGTAAATAGCAAAACCTGATCCTGCTCCCATCTTGACTTTCAGATACTTTTCTCACACCAGGCTCTTTTATGGAGGGCTTGCATGTAGCATTCTGGCTGTAGACACCATAACGCAATTACAGCTGGTGGCTGCTTTTGATGATGGGGTAGATTCTCCAGGTATGCCGCTCCTGTGGCTTACGGGTTCAGACTTCCAAGCAAGTGGATGAACCCAGACTGAAACCCCATTTTTGTGACAGGATATTTGAAGAAACTGAACAGTTTTCACTAAGAAAGTTACAGCTGAATTGGCTGAACCCTTGGTAGGGTGCAGGGTGAGGAGAAGGAAAGACAGAAAGGAAAAAAGATTTGGTTGCATACAAATAATTTATCACTAACTTAACTTTGTTGCTTCCACACAATTCCCCAGCTAGTTACAAAGTCAAAAGGCTCGTTCAGTATTTGACACTGATAGGCAAATACAAACAGCAGCATATAGTAAATCAACTACGAAGATCAGTTTTGCCTTACATCATCCGAGCAAAATACAAGATCCAAAGCCCAAATTAACTTCACAGTGTAGGAAAAAAATAACTGAACTTTAAAGAAAGACTAGTAAAATTACTGCATAACCCGAAGTCAGCCATTTATTAATATGTGATGATCATATATTTCTGTTCTTTTTAGTTAGGCTTAGATCTGAAACATGAGCCTCATATGGAAAGCAGCTTTGATGACAGTCATTTATTTGGGAAAGCTTTTCCAGCCTTTTTGTTTCACACAACTGATTTGAATGTTTAAAGCATTTAAACAACTTCATATCTAAGAATTAATAAAAAGATGTTGTCTTTTCCATCTTTTATATTTTTATTAAGCTTTTAGCAAAAATGCAGCTGCTTACTTGTAAGTAATTCAAAATAATATATATATATATAAGCAGGCACCAATTTTCACAGTCTGGCAAGTAACACATTTCCATAAATAACAAAGAATAAGGGGTCATGATATCAGCTGTTCAGAAATTTAAAAAAAAAAACAACACACAATGCCTCTAATTTTGCAGTAACCATTTGCTGGATCGTTTGTGTTTATGGCTCAAAACTGAATTTAGAAATGCCTCCCCTGAAAACTTTAAACACCATGCTCCCAACTGACTGGCTGTCTCTTTGCTGTTCTCTCTCACCAGACTGCCACGTTTCTGTGCCCACAAGCTGGGCTTGCAAAGGTCTGTGAACACCTGAATCTGCTCCTTGTGTGTTTGCATACATGCACTGCACACACACTGTGTTATTTGTTCTCATCTATGGTCAGCCGCCCTGCTACCTGGCTCCTATGATGCGTAACTTTAATTGCATTGTACAGCAGCTTTCGGTAATTAGGCACAGATGTACATTTGAAAATAGTACCACGCAGTGGGAAATCCTGCTGGAAGATTTTGGTCATAAACACTTCCATAGTTCTCAGATATCTCATTATCTAATCCTTAACTCTCTGTTTTGATCCCTGTTTAAAGTTTTCTTTTATTTTTCCCTTGGGGACTTTGTGAAGCATTCCATTTGGAAAATGATTCTGCGACACTGTCACTCAGCTTCTTTCTAATAGAAAAAATAATATATAATTCTGTGAAAATTCAAACTGTTTCCTTAAAAAACAAAAAAAAAAAATCAACAAAAAAGGAAAAAAAATGGTATTTTTAACCAACAGAGCTCACAGACAAGATGGGGTTGTTGATTTAGTTTTTTTTTTTTTAAATGTCACGTGAAATAATTCATTTCACATATTTCTCACCGTCCAAAAGAAAAAGCTGACCAGTTTCCCAAATAGAGACAGGAAGCTCCACTTCTGGGAAAAAAACAACAACAAACAAAACCAACATCCCCCCCCACCCCCTCCCGGTTGTCTCAGATCTGCTCCATTAATCTCCTTCCACAAATATAAGCTACAAACCATGTTAGTTTAGAAGCTGATTTATACAAATCCCAACACCCCGTGATTCAGGTGACTTAAAAAAAAATAATTACATATTGCTTTTGTTCATAAAAATTATGAGTCTGTGCTTGTTATTTTTCATCTGGAAATACGAATAAGTCTTCCATGATTCTAAGTCACGTCTCAGACATCTTGGAAGAATGGCCTGTTTCATTTTGGTACACTGGAGGGGGTGTTTATAAAATAAAGGGGAAAGACTTGCAACTGTGAAAGCAAGAGAAGTGGACGGCCAGAAAGGCACACCTAGAAATAAATACATCAACATAAAAATAAATGTGCTTATCCAATCTGCGTGCATATCTGGCACGCTGGAACACTACTAGTTAACCCCCAAAATCAGAGCAGAGAATATCCCTTTCAATTTTGATACACAGCTAAGAATTTTTTTTTACTTCCCTCCCCCCCCGCCTTCCCCCTTCCTTTCTTCTAACTGCCACTAACTGTATTTCTCTTCTTCTGCTTCAAGTGAACACCAAGCTAGTAGGGGATTTCCTCAGTGGGATTACCCATGTTTCTTCAGTTCCTGCTAGCTGCTTACAGTTGCACCTGTGACAATTTAACCGAACTGCCTGTCAACCATCAGCAGCCAAACGTGAGGAAATAGCAGAAAGATTTAAGCCCTCTCAGAAGCAAAGTGTGGGGATGAAACATAACCTCGGGGTGGGATTTTGTCTTTTGGCTGAAATTGCTAAGGACTTCCAATTCCTAAAAAAAGAACGGAAAAATCTAAGGTAGCTAAAAAACTTCTGCCTTTTTGTCAAAAGAGTCTTGTTTTTTCCATTCAGCTTTTGCTGAGGTACAGTCACAGTGCAGAATATAATTAACCCCTGAGTAAGGGAAGAATGGGAAAATTATTTCCCTTCTCAGCCTTTTTCTTCTTTTCTTTTCTTTTTCTTGGGGAGGGGGTCAGAGCAGAACAGCACCACAGCTTGAAGCAGAGAGCGCTGTAATTAAGCTTTCATACAACATCTGTGTGACATTTGCACATACACTCACTTCCAGGGAAGAGACAGACATCAAAACTAATGGAGAACATCCCGACCCTCTGAATGCAGGAAGAATGCTGTAGCCTTCCCAGCTGCACTGTCAGGACTGTAAAACGAGATCGGCAAAGGAGCCTTTTCTTCTCCCATACTTTTAACTGTTGGTTTTGGCCAGGTAGCATTACAAAGTTCTTAAAAACTGATTTATTTTCCTGCTTCATGTACTTAGATACACCAAGACTACTGGAAATCCATGGCCACAGAATAAGCCTCATCATCTTCTGGCTGTTACGCAGAGTAATTGGTTCCAGGGTCAACACCAGGATGCTGCAACAAAGGGCCATAGCTTAGGGGTAAAGAATAAACAGCAGGAGTTAATGGAAGTTCGGTTACTATATAAATGCCCCCAAAATGAAAGAAAGGCAGAGAAGAAAATACTCCATATACGCAAAACTGATTACAAATCCAACGTGCAACCTTAGTTCTCAGCAAGCTGTTTGTTTCTTTAAAGGAAATAAATGTAGCAAGTACTTTCAAGTATCCCTAACAAGAAAACACATTAAGAATTTGGAGCTGGACTGACACATGAAATGCTTGCCACAGGTGCCAGTTTATTTGTGTGAAAATACAGGCAGAGAAAGGTGTCTGGAAGTACAGTATTATTCATAAAATGCCCATTACTGGGGTATAGGCAACTTTGTTCCAAACACCATGTGTGACTGCTCCACTAAATCTAAACATCTGAGGCAAGTTATGTATCTGGCTGTAGTGCCTTTGAAATGACACGCTACATTTAAGCCAAGAGGTCCAGGCACAGCAGTTTTTAGAGTCATGTTTTCAAAGCTTAGCACTTTATCATTTTTAATCTTCCTATTCAATGACACTTTTGATAAAAATATATTTATTCCATTTCCCTGCACACCAGGAAAGTAAAACAGATGTAGAAGACTTGCAAATGTCTTCTTTCAAAGTACTTCTCCAAACACAATGATTATCTCCCAATACTCAAGCACTCAGATGAAAAGGCACAGCCAAATACAGTCATCTCTATGATTCACCAGGTGAAACATTAAGACAGGCAACCTATCAAATCAGAATCCCTCATTTGTACACTTCGCTGTTATCACTTCTCCTTCCCCTTTCAGTTTCCCATTGTCAGGACCTGAAAGAAACTTTTAACCTGTTTTTCTTCCAGCTGCTGAGCTGCTGTGCACAGGCAGCTTAGAGTGCTGGGACTGCCTGCGCAGGGCTCCGGCAGAGGCATCGTGTAACCTCCTGCCTGGATGCACTCCCACACCCCGACATGACCAGGATGACGCTCAGCTAACAGCACCTCCTTCCTTGGTGTTCCACTTTCTCTCCACAGGCAGGCTGTGGTCGCTCATTCCCTTGCTTTGAACAACACTCACCGTTTTGAGTGCCAACTGCGCCTGCACAGACTGACTCCCCGCGGCATGCCAGCCTTCCTGGCACCTGCTGCTCCAGGCTGCAGCCCTCCTCGTGGCCCTTCTCCCATGGGTATGCCAACACCATGACACCGTTTATGCAAACCTCACACACTCACCTCCAGCTTACTTCCTTATGCCACTGATTCAGCTTTTTCCCAAGGCTGCTCCTCAGGCTCCCTTTCGCTACCATTCCTACAAAACCCACCTATACTTTGCAGCTGGCAAGACCCTGAATCCAGACCAACCCCTTCAATACCTCTTCCCTGCTTCCTGCATCACAGCCAGCTGGATCAGAGGGAAATGCCCCCAGCCAGGTCCCATCCACCCCCCCCAGCTCTTGGCAGCACCAGGCCAAGTGCCTGGCTGGCCCCACAGCATGGTTGAGATACACTGGGAAATGGCACTTTGTCTCACTTTAAATCCAGGCCTTCAACAACAGAAATGCAGACTGGCTATCTTACAAGGTGTATGCTGCGTGACACTTCCCACACACTGCATCAGAACAGATGTATTCACGTTAGAAAGGAAATTCAGAGGTCACAGAAAATCCCGAGCTGGAAGTTACCACAGAAGACCACATTTCTGGCTTGCATTTTCACATGTCCTCCACTTCCCAAGTATGACATGGATCTTTGGAGGGTTGTCAGCATCAGAGGTCTGCTTGGAATTATTATGAGCATCCAGGAAAACTTGTTTATATCGTGGGGATGCATCTCTAACAGTAACACACCAGCCCTTTCCCCTTGATATATAATAATCTTTATTTGTTACACACTTTCTGAATTCTTGCCTTGCCCCTCTCAAACCTTTTTCAGCTCCACAAAGTTTTTAATTACATTATGCTTTTGGCCCATTCCAACCTTTACCTCCCTAGGTATCATGTTTCTTTCCTTTTGGCTTCTGAAGGCCTCAAAGAAAGTTGCAAAACTGGAATTTGAGTAAACAGTGTATGAAGAGTACTTTCCATGATGTCTTGGTTGAGTGAACTCAGTATTTCAACTTACTGAATATATCCTAAGAGATTTAAAAAAAAAATAAAATTCTTGCTCTAATATAACTGACCAAGAAAGGTCAGTCTAGCAGAAAATTTTACTAGCACATAAAAATTTCATTATGCATTAATAACACTTCATTTCCATTACAAGCCTTAATACTAGGCACATGGCACACTGATATTGCCAGAGATAAAAAAACTTCACTTGCAAAATAAAGTGATAATGTTTGAATTATAACTAATATGTCTGTGTGCATAAACTAATGAAAGAACAACACTCCATTACGTATTTCCACACAAACAGCAGCATTGAAGCTTCCTCATCAACCGTTTTTAGCACTACAATACCAAGTAAGTGATCCCCACTCGCCCACACCCATTTTGTTGTCCCAGAACAATCCAAGTAAAGATTTAATTTTTTCCTGTTACAGCTTTACTTGCCACTCTGTGTTTGAGTGTTTTTTTTTTTTTTTAAGGCTTCTCCAGGCTTCAACAGTACTTAAGGTTAAGACATTTATGGGAAAATTGCTGTGCATGTGGATACAGGCATGTGCAAGGACAAGAAACTTCTGCAAGATATTATGAGGGGTTTAGGATTAATGTGTTCCATGTGCAGCTTAAGCTGTACTTCCTGAATTCTCTTTTAAGGGAAGAGAAAGATCTATTTGCTTCATTATCTAGTAGAAAAGGCTTTACTACCTACTGAACTGAAGTTAAATGCAGAAAATTAAACGCACCTTTGGTTCACTGGCGCGACACCCCTAGAAAGACCAAATGCAGCATCTGCTCCACCACCCAGCGGTACAGTGGGGATGGGAAAAGATGAAGTCTTTTACACCCCATTATCACCCCGATTCATTGCAGTCTTTCACCGCTGGGACACTGGCACGCAACCTCTACTGGTAAAACACCTAGAAAATGTTTCATGGAGGAGGGGGGGAAAAACCCCTCTGTTTAGACCTGAGGTTCACATTTCTGAAAGAACCCATGCATTTCCCTTGTGGTTGTGCTTTTTTTTTTTCCTCCAAAACATTTAGTTTTTGCTGACAGCAGCTTGCCTCAAATAGTATTTAAGCAGTAAGACATCAGAAGACATATGCTATCCGGAGATAACACACACCTCTGAAGTGCTGGTAGGTGTAGCTGATGCCTTCAACTGCCTGATGAATTTGTTATCTCAAAGAAACACAAGGTTTGGGAGTGTCTTATATTACAAACTAACCCCAAATTTAGTCTTAAAAAAGGAAATAGAATCAGTGACTTTGTATCCTTTCAGGGAAAAAAACCCCAAACAACCACAAACAACACAGATCTAACTTGAACTACCCCTAACTTATGCCTCTCAAATAAAACTAAAATTACAGCTGTGATAGGACAAAAACCAAAAGCAAAAAAAAACATTTACCAGCTATATATTTTGAAGTAACGGACAGAATGAAGTCATATCTGAGGTCTGAGATTACCAACCTGGAAAACAAAGTTCTAAAAAGTAGGAGGGCAAATCTTCCCTCATGGGTCCTGTTCAAGGAGAAGTATCTCGTGCTCCAAATCCATGTTAAATAAGCACCCATATACATGATACAGTAAGCATCAGTTGAGAGGCTACTTTTGTCTTTCCCATGGACACCTTCACAACAGATTCTGCACTTTAAAAGGGAGAAGTGTTGGATTTTTGCCCTCAGCATCACTGAAGTGTAACCCAATCCTTTAACAGAGTTTCCACAAAAGACAATTCTGAGACTTGCTCCTCCCCTAGTCTTATCCCCTGTAAAGTTTGTATGCTACAGTACATTTCAGGATATGCAATTTACACTGGCATCGATTACAGAAAAGAAAGATTTCTCTATTCTTCTCTAACCTCAAGCCATTTGACGCCAAGTGGTTCAACAAAGCAGTTAAGGACAATTCCAACCCGACTGTTCACATGCTTAAAATCAAGCCAGCAGTTACGAGGTCTGCTGGATCAAGGCCAAAGCATTCAGCGATTTGCCAGTTCAAACCCATGTGGCCTATAAACAAGGAAAAGAAATTCATCATGAAGGTAAGTTCCCTACACCTTTACAAATCCATTCTGAGCACTGAAAATAATGCCCATGTATCGGCCTCAAAACACGGCACAGTAGCAGTAACACACAAGCGCAACGAGGATCCAAAAGTGCCATTCAAGAACTAGGCCACTGAAAATCACAGTGAAAAACACAAAAGTTTTCCTCCACAGTTGCCATAAAATTCACTATGTGCTTTTCATCTCCCTAAAAGTCCAGGTTTGCTGCTGATAAATCTTGTAGGCAACTGAAAGAAAACTGAGAATAAAGAAGTTATTAATGCTCCCACAGTAAAGGGTTCCCTTGACTGAAGCAAAGTTGCTTTTGGCTTTCACTAGTATGATTGGTATCACGTTAAAGCAACCCAGTGCCTGAACTACAGTACTGGGTAAAAAAGCAGTAAGATGAAGTCAAGCAAGTGCTACTGAAACTGGTATTTGTAAAATGCAGAAAACAAATTTCCTACCAACACTAGGTCCAACCGCGCATTACTGTTACACCCTGGCAGCCCTGGGACTCCCCCAGGTTTCAGCTCCCCCAGAATTTAGCCCACCATATCCCCTGAGAGCACCTACTGCCAAATCTAAGGTGTTAACAAAGAAAATCTGACTCCCTGTTTTAAGATGGATGAAGGGCAAACTGTGAACTGCAATGTTAGGAGCAGCAAAATATTTAACATCAAAGACATCTACACAGGTCCCTCATTAGCAGTCTTTTACAGATCAGTAGAATCCCACTAAATACAGCCTCGGACCTATGGAAATATTTGGAAATCAGATTAAAAACACTACCACTGGAATTTTCATTGCCTGAATCTTGTTTTACTATCTGGGGGAAGGGAGTCCTCGCTTACTAATCAGAAACCGGTAGAAAATAAAAGCACTACACAATGTCATCCTATGACTATAAATGTCACAAAGCAGTATTTCACATGCTATAGCTTGATGTACTAGAAACATCTAGTACTAAGAAATACCAGAATTGCTAAACTGGCTTTTACAAGGCAGCAAGGGCAGGGGAGGTGTCAAGAAGTGAGGGTTTTGAAAAAGTGGAGTTACTGGGCAGCTGAATTCTCAAGTGCATATCCCTATCAGATGTTTATACTAACCTGCTGAAGAAGAGCTGAAATCCTACTATGAAAACTGGGAGAAACCCCTGTGCAACTGACTTGAAGGGGTATTTTTGAACACAAACTAAACCCAAGATGGCTAACAGCTTTCCATGCCCTTGGAAATGTTGTGACAGGGCTTTTTGGTAGGTTTTTTATGCTGGTGTTTGGTAAGTGTGGAATGGAGATTGGCAATTAAGGAAGGACTAAATACAGACACAAACCATTCTCAGAAGCAGCTCTTGTGCCAACCTTTCCAAAAGCTGTGGAAGAAGTATGAAGAAGTAATCTTGGTCTGGGCATCTTACATCTTACATCTTACATAAGTCTCAGGGCAGAGTTTATCCTACTATGACCTACCTTTAAGAAACCACACTCACTTCCTCGCTTGCTAACAGATAAAAAAAAGGCTCGGTAAACCTATCTGTCCTTTAGCATCTTGGTACAAATTTTCTTTCAAGCTGAGCTATGCTTTGGTTGCTCAGCTGCAATAAGCTGTCTGAACAGTACTCCTGTCTAATTTTATCTCGTTACTGTATGTGGTAACCTGAAAAAAAAAAGAACACTAACAATTAAAGCTAAATACAGAAGAAGTATCTTTGACATGCTCTATTGAAACAGCCCGCACAAAATTCTCTGGTACTTAAACAAGACCCCCACTGAAATGTTTGCAAGGAATAAAAGCAGTGCAACAATTGTCAAATTGCTGCAAAATAAGTTCTCTGTAAGGAACAACAAAGGCAATCTCCATCATGAGAAGTTACTCATCTCAAGTCCACCATCAAGCCTTAGTTCTGACTTGAATTGACTGTGTGTTATCTGTTCCTCATCACCCTGCCCCAGTTCGAGAGGAACTTCAATTGCTATTTAACACTCTTGCTGGCCACCCACATTATATGAGACAGAGTAAAACAGGACCTACTAACACAGAGCTTGGTAATCAGGAACAGAGAGAAAATTACCCAAGATGCCTACAGGGCAACTGTTAAATGTTCCTTAGCTGGTATGACGTCAGGGAAACGTATAGCATCAAAGGGTGCAGACTGTATTATCCCAAAGCATTCCTACCTTGTGCCTGTCAAACACACTTAAGTTTCTGGAAGCACAGCTCCCATCATCACACTGAAGTAACGATGGGCCAGGCAACTTCACACGTGAGGTAAGGGAGGTTTTAATGACACCTCCACATGTTCTATGGGTCTTCTCTCTTCCTATCCCCTATGGCCGATGGCAGCACCACAGGAACATACTCAGATATGGGAGATAACCCTGTAGACCCCGAGAAGCACACAAGAGTCCAACAGGGAGGGAAGAGTGCTGCTGTGGAGATACACACAGGCCTGTACTGGTGAAAAACTACGTTCCAACCTGCAGTGCTTTGTAGAGAAACTTCAGATCATGAGAAAATACCACACCACATGTGGCTTTGCTACGTGCATCAGGATTAGACTATGCACAGTACAGCAAGGTAGACCTAAGAGGAATTTCTGACTGGTATTACTAGCCACGTCCAAGCTAAGCAACTGACCTAGTCCTAATCCACCTAACTTGTTTCAAAGCCCAAACCAACATCTAACGGATCCCACTTCTGCGAGCACAGGGTCCTTACCTCTGCACAACTTCCCCTATGATTTGAATCATGAACATGTTGCATTCAAAAGTCCTGATGTTAAGGCCACAGCAGTAACAACCAAAATGATTAGTTGGGGCTGAAAAGTTTTATATTAGTTTCATCTTCCAACTTCCACGCCTCAGAAATACTAAAATTAACCAGTGAACTGTGTAATCACAGTGTAACATTTTCATCTTTCTGGTAGTGACCTAATGGAAGCCACCAAAACACTCTTCCTCCTTGAACCAAAATAGTTTCTTGGAAACTTGGGGCAGTAGTTACTGACTGTCCAGCATTGAGACATTGTCCAGCACACTGTATGCTTATCTTGCAAAATAAATATGCTAAATAACTTCAACATACTGAAGACTGTACATACTGAACAAGATTTTCATTTGGTATAAAATGTCCCAACAACAGTGCCTTCAGTGGAATTTATAGTAAGTGACACTCCAGCATGAGAAGTATCTGAAGAGCAATTATTTGGTTAAGATATATAGTAAAAATGTTTGATTTTTAAATAGTGGAGAGGACTTCCTTTGCACAAAGAACACTTTTGCATATAAGAAGACTGTGTTTCTTGCACTCCTTTCCAAAATTCACTCACTTTTTTCCAAACAGAAAATTTACTAGCATTATATTACTGTTCTTTGGAGTTACTATACGTTTATATTTTTCTACTTCCACTTACTTGGCTGTTCTATTCCTGATTTTTTTTTCCCCCAAATTACAGCCTCTCCTTTTCACTGGAAAATTAAAGCAACTCTGGGCAATTTTTACTTCTGATTTCTTTTAAATTAAAAGCCTTATGAGATTAGGCACTTCTAAAGTTCCAGCTCTTGGATTTCATTTCTATCAGAGCAAAACAAAGGACAAATTTATGCTTCATATAGCTCTCCTCCTATTCTTCTTTCAACTTACTAATGTTGCTCTGTTTCTATTCAGGCATTCCAAATTACAAATAAGGTTTTCTTGTAACATGTCTGGGATATGTGCTATGTGTTACACCCCCCAGTCTATATAACCTGTATGCAATTCACAGGTAGCTCTATCCTTCAGTTTACTAATAAAGACATGAAATCAGTGGCCATGGATTTCTAAGTGTTTTTAAAATTGAACAAACACACAGAGCTCTGAAACAAAGCACCACTCTTTTTTTTTTCCTCTTTTTTTTTCTTTTCCTCTTTTTTTCTTGCACTAAAACCAAGGAGGTGAGAGTTCAGACTTTTTAGCAGATCACTAACGACAGTGGGCTCACTGGCAAGTGGGGACAATGCAATCTCCTGCCTCCTGTCTCATGGAAACATAGAAATCCTCTTTGAGTTACTCACTTCAGTTTAGGGCATCATGATCCCCCACGGCTTCAGTGCAAGAAACCCATCACTCTGTGGCACTGCCCTGGAGGGTCTGAACCCCAGAGCCATTCGCCTCTCATCCTCTTCAAGCCCATCCTCTTCAAGCCCTTATCATACAGCAGAACTCCCTTCACTAAGGTCTCCTCAACCACCCAGCAGTGACTCTCCAGCTCCTCTCCGCCTTCCTCCATTCCCTTTCCTCTGCACCCTACTCCTATCTCTTGCCTTACGATTTCAAGGAGTCATATTTTCCTCAGCAAGAGCCACCACACCACTGGTAATTCCCAACACAAGCCAAATGTGACCACATATAACAGAATCACAGGTCAACAAGGGTTGGAAGGGACCTCTGAAGATCACCTAGTCCAACACCCCTGCTAAAGCAGGGTCAACTAGAGCAGGTTGCACAGGATCGTTTCCACGCAGGCACTTAATATCTGCAGAGAAAACTCCACAACCTCTCTGAGCAGCCTGTGGCAGTCTCTCACCCTCATGGTGAAGAACTTCCTATGTTCCTGTTTCTGCCCATTGTCCTGTAATTGAGCACCACTGTGAAGAGTCTGGCCCCTTTCTCTTGACATCCATCCTGTATAAATAGGTATTTCTACACATTGATCAGATCCCCTCTCAGTCTTCTCTTCTGCAGACTGAACAGTCCCAGCCTTCTCAGCCTTTCCTCATAAAGGAGATGCTCCAGTCTCCTCACCATCTTTGTAGTGCTCCACTGGACTCTCTCCAGTAGTTCCCTTTCTTCAACTGGGGAGTCCGCAACTGGATACAGTACTCCAGATGCAGCCTTAAAACAATTTTGGTTTTTGTTTGGGTTTTTTTTTTTTTTTTTTAATATTCTGTGCTGTTCAGGAACTTGTGCCCACCTCATCTATTCAGACCATCAACTCCTTGGGCCAAAAGCGATGTTCGTAGAGGGCCTAGCACAACAGTTTTCACTCAGCATTAGCCCCTTCCTTCATTAGCCAGCATAATAAAAACCAGCGTGTCCTGAGTCAGTCTCTCCTTAAAGAATTTCCAAAAAATCAGAGGAATCTGGCAGGAGGAAAAAAAAAAAAAAAGGAAAAAAAAACAGAGAAGAGGCAGGAAAGGAAGATAAGAGACAGAGGAGATGGCTTTCACCAGAAGCAGCATTCCCTCTGAGGTGCAACACCCCTTCCTGTCACTGACATCCTCCCCTGACAGGGTGAGCCTAGAAGCAGCACTCCTCTCCTTTATTCATATTAACACTCCTTTTCTTTTCCCTTTCCCCCCCCTTCCTTCTAACATTCACTTCATGCCCAGTCTGGCGCTTACACACACAAAGTACCACCTTTACGGCGCTCCCTTACTGACTATCACAGCCTCTTACTCTTACTATGTGTTTGCCGAGTGCCAAGTGGTATTTAAATTGTTTTCACTTCTTTTCTTCATCTTCCCACCTGCCAGCATCAGTCACAGCCTCAAAAATTGTAGTTCCTTCTTCATTTCAGGACCAGAAGAGTTCACAGCGCCTAATATAAGAAACTGTAACACCCTCCTGGCTAAATACACCATGACAACGAGGGGGCCCATGTTCACCCTTAAAAATACTAACCACCAGAAGCACACAGGCTGGATTATTTATTTGGCACCCCTAACACTGCACTTCTGTTCAGAAGCTGAAAGATGTAAAAAATAAGAGTATTTTCCGTTCTACTTTTATCAGCGCACGAATAATCCACCTTGACTCCCAGTCATAGCTCTGGGTTGGTTTGGGGTTTTTTTTAGTTTAAAATTAGAACAAAAATACCCTGCCTGAAGTTGAGGAAGTGCTGAGGAACAACTCACAGGTGATTCAAACAGCTTTGGATGCAACTCTGGAAATTCAGGTACAGTATGGTAATTGCTCGAATGTCGAAGACTCATCTGGGGCAGGAAAATCTCAAAAATATCTGAAGGCTGCCCTTAACGAAGCTCATGTGCTCTGGACCACCTCTTCCCACGTGGCTGTCACACAAAGGACGTATGCCTCATGTACATGTCTTTGTACAACAAGTATCATAGGGTACACCGTGTGTAGCACTAGAAAAGTGACTTTTACCCTCCTTCCAACAAGATGGCAGGCACTTTGTAACCAGCTAGCTTACCCCCTGGCAGCTGATAAGCTAGGTTTGCAAAGGCTACCCTCTGTTCCTAAGAAATCATTATGTTACTCTAGGAAGACAGCAGAGACAAATGACCCCTGTGTTAAGAGCACAGGAGTGCCTACCCTGGAGGCTCTCAACCCCATTTCACATGCAAGGTGCAATTCTTGCTCTTCTCCCAATAAGCCCTATCAATACTTCTCAGCCCCTGTCACCCTCAGCCCCAACATCTGTTGGCCCTAAGTGACTACAGAGGTACACTGCCAGCTTCCCTGCTGCAAGACACCATGTGTCAACAGGACTGGTCAGATTATTAAGAATTGAAGGCACAAAGAAATACTCTGGGCTGAGTCAAAGCCACAACATCCAATAATTGGCGGTCTCAAGTCCCTTTTCTGACTCTGGATAACACAGTAATGTGTCAAAGATGAGAAAAAAAAGAGATGATAGTAAAAAAAAAAAACCAAACAAATTAGATTCTATACAAAAATAACCTTATGAGTAGCAGAAGATTTTTCCTGACCACAGCCTGAGTAAAGTAATACTGTGGAAGGCACGTCAGGGACAGGACCCAAGGGCGCTGCTTGCCTTCATCCACTGGAGAGGGATGCTGTCCGTGGGGCTGGAGCACGGCTCTTCACAGAAAAGCTTCCACAGCAAGAACTACAAAAATCCACAGCAGGGGATAGCAAACGGCAGTGCTTCTAGGACAAAACATGCTTCAAGGCCACACCAGAACACCTGATTTATCAGGAGTGTACATGAGGGCAGAATTTGGCCTATATTCTGTACACCTTAAATTTCTGTTCACGAATGAGGGAAATAAAGCCTCTTGGGTTAAAGCAACAATATGCCAGAAGAGTAAAACTAATCCTGCAGTCTGCTGGAAAACAGGGACCCCAGTGCCTCAGAAAACAATATATGTAACTCAACATACCATAAACAGAAAATTGAGAAACTTGTCTTGAACACTAACATATGAAAACTCCTTAAAAAGAAAAAAAAATAAGCCCAGAAACATAAAACAAATTCCTTTTGAATCAAGAAATCTTTTCCACTTGTAAAAAACGTTCACTTCATTGACACAGTGATTTTATCTAAATAAACTCTATTAAGAGGCAAAAGTAGCTTTTCTCTTGGTCGTAAGATTAGCCAATTAACTAATTGATTAGCTCTTCAGGTGACATTAGCAAATAGAAAAAAGCATCAGCCACCCCCCCCCCCCATCCATCAGTGCTAACACGTGCCTTTTCCAAGACGCACCTTTATTTAGGCCCATCCATTTGCTGCTGCTTTAACTGTAAAGAGGACAAATTTGACACCCAAAGAAAAGAGCTTACAGGTGTTGGCTAGTGCCATCGGTTAAACCAGTCAACCTTAATTCCTGCCAGAGAAACTGCTGCGTGACTGCAACTCTTGCCTTTCACTCCTGCAACAAGGGCTCAGAGCTTTGGCTGAGGCGAAGAAGCGGGACAGGCAAGTGAGATGAGACGGCTCCCCTCGTTAAAAATGAAGTGCTTAATATGGAGAGCGTCCTAAGAACAGCTTTCCTATTCGGACACCATGTGAAGAAGTGTTTTGGTGTTTTGAGCACGTCTCCAGAGAGATGGTTTCCCATCACAGCAGTTTCCACAAAGGCAGTGCACGTTACAGGGGCCAAAGATGGCCGCCCCGTTGAACTCCAGACAAAGCTGCGGTTTTATCACTGCATCTTGTGTCAACTGCATGGAGGTGTTTCAGGCGGCAGCTGATGGGTTTTCACACAAAAGTAGTACGTATGCTCCCATAAGGAACTTTTCCTAAGTGTCCAAAATCCAACAGCAGATGGGAAAGCCAAATTTTGAGTCTTTTAAACAGGCGAGTAATCACAGTGAAAATATTTAAGTCAGCTTGTCACTAAGACTTTCTGGAGTTGTGGTTTATGGAAAGGGCAAGAAAGCATTAAAAAAGTGGAGTTCTTGGTTTAATTTACATTTCTGTTCTAGTGTGCACCCAATTTGTCCATCAGGACTTGATCCAAGCTGTAGCAAAATCAAATTTAGGACCGCTTTTCTAAAGTTTTAAGGACAAACAGATGGGTTTAATTTTTTACATTTTTAATCCTTTGGAGCTGTCTTCCCTCTGCGCCTTACATTCTAAAAGTTATATTGCCAAGCAGCGTCAACCTAAACCTCAGTCATCTTAAAATCATGAGACTTTCATGAGTGTTTAAAAAAAAAAATAGAAAAAAAAAATCCCACATTGCTTCAAAACTTTATGAAAAGCATGTAACTGTTAACACCCAACTCTGGAAAAGGTTGCTTTGCTGCTGCAGGGTGTGCAGCCAGTGGAGAAGGCACGGCATTATATAAAATCCTGAAGGAGCACAGCTAATTGAATAAACCCACCCTCTTCCACAATGGCGCAGATTACTTCTTCCGCGATGGTCTTGAAAATGAGTTTAACTCTACAGATAACTGTGTTCTTCACAACAGAAGGAATGAAAACGAGAGGAAAACGTTATTGTTAGCCACAGAAAAACAAAAATCCAGTGCAAGGCTAGTAAGGGAAGAATGCCTAATCTCACATTTCTAAGAGGGTATTATGAACGAAGAATGGCAAACAACAAAAATACAATATATAAAAAAAAATACAGAAGTGCTTAATGGTGTTCTTTTAAATATTTACTTTGCTGCTATTTGGAGCATAATTTGTTCCATTTAGTACTGTTGGGCTCAAAGGACTGCTTTAATCCAGAGAGATTAATTATAGCCTTTGGAGTTATAAACACAATTTGGGAAGCGAAGCAGAGAAGAGGAGAGAAACGCCTCTTGTGCTGGTGATTAACAAGTTTATGCACTTTGGGGCTGCACCGCGCAAGCTGTGCTCTTGCTACACCTGTACACTGCAGGCAGAATGGTGAACTGGGGAAAAAAAACAGCCCCCCGAGATGTTGAAGGAAGACACTACCCTACAACAGTGCCCTAGGACACTAAGATACTTCCCAGGTGCCCCTCACCGAAATTGAAGTTCGCAGGCACCTTACAAAGATGTTGTCAGACCTTGCTTTTACCACCTGTGCCAGAAACAACCAGTTGCCAGGCCAAGACAAGCAGCAGCACTCAGCAGGCGCTGGACCCATCCACACTGCCTTGAAACCTCTCACATGCTTTCACGCATCTCTCCCTCTGCTTGTCACCATGCCCCACACCAGGAAATGCAGGGATTAGCAGCAGCGAGCAAGGTGAAGTTGGGAACCATCTTACCTAGTGAGGGGTTGGCTGTTCCCTCCTCCGAGCTCTCCTCAGCCCCCTCCTCCCCCAGGCCAGAAGTGGCCGAGTCTTCTGGGGCAGACGCGGAGCCAGGAGTGCTGGGCCCGCTGACGGACCCCGAGTCCCCTTCCTCACTGCTGGAGCCGTAGCGGTCAGGCTGGGTGGACGTCCTGCCCTCACCGCAGCTCCTCCGCTCCTTGCGGTGCACCCGGGAGTGCAGCACCATTTGGTGGTAGGTGCGGAAGATCTTCCCACACTCGAAGCACTCGGTGGACTTGTTCTGGGTGGCCCGTCGGCTCTGCCGGGAGGCAGGGCGGTAGTCCAGGTCCCCCTGGGTGAGTGGGCAGCTTTCCCCCGGCGGGGCCGCGGCCGCTTTCTCCAGGCGTCCACTGGTGCAGCTCTTCTTCTTGGGGTTGCTGGAAGCGCCGGGCGAGTCCTGGTCTCGCTTGCGCTTCTCCTGGTTGACGAGGATATACTCTCTCTTATCCCTATCGTACGTCACATCTGCATCCGCCAGGGCCTCGTCCCATCCCACATACTTCACATACTCAGAAGGCTCGACTACTTTTCCTTTGGTGGCCAGCTGCCAAGCTTGGTAGCTACTGACCGGATCCAGCTCAGCTACTCTTTTCCCAGGCTGTCCTCTTGTAACTCTATCCGGCCCTACAGACGGCCTTAGATTGAGACACTGCAAGAAGAACTGCTTCGTTACCGCGGAGTTCAGGCTCCCATCAATTAAGCCCTCGGTTTTATCCCCGGCGCTGCCCCGCTGTGCTTGGTAGTGAACAGCGTTATGGGCTTTCAGGCTTTCCATATTTGTAAACAGATTTCCACACTTGGTGCAGACTTCGTACAGAGACAGGCCCGTCACAATCGTCTCCTCCTGTATCACGTCATTGATAGTGGCTATAAGATCTGAATCATTTTTTGGTTTGTTTTTGCTCCCGGTCTTGGGGCCATGAGATTTCATGTGGTTTTTGAGAAACCAAGGCTCTTTGAATCTCCTGCCACAAATGTGGCAGCCGTGATCAAATGACCCCCTGTGCTTTTTCATATGAGCTTTCAGGAACCAGGTTTGACTAAAGGCCTGACCACAGACTTCACATGGAAACTCACCCGCGCTCAGCTCACTCTTGCAGTTCTCAGTGTAGGCCTCCCCGTTTGGGACCTGAGCAGTTATATGGTCCTTCTCTATGTGGTTTAACAGCGTCTCCTCCCTCAGGGTCATGTAGCTACATAACCTGCACTTGAACGGTTTGTGGACCTGGTGCAGATGCTGCTCTAGGTCCTTCTTCCTTTCAAATTTGTTTTTGCAGAAGGTGCACTGGTGAGAGGTCGTCTTGCCATCCTCCTCAGCCGGCGCCACCTCCATGACTTCCTTCTTGCTGCTTCTCAACAAGATCTTGCTATCTACCTGAGCAGCACCATTCAAGATCTTGTTGCAGGCAGACGTACTTTTAGTGGGGCTGGTGCACCCACCCAGGCCCTCTGCAACACCCATCTCTCCAAGCTGCGCCTCTCCCATCTCCGTCTCGTGCCCCTGACTTAAAGTGCCTGTTCTGTGACTACGGATGTGGATTTTCAGGTTGCCCTTTTGGGAAGCTCTGTGATCACAGTAAGGGCATTTGTAGGGCTTCTCGCCTGTGTGCTTCCTCATGTGCTGCGACAAGGAGCTCTGGAAAGGGAAACTTTTACCGCAGATGCAGCAGCTGTGGCACATGGTCTTGTCAGCATCCATGTCGTTCTTGCTCAGCTTGCCTGGGCTGGAGGATCTCCGTAACTCCATTTCTGCCTCTCTGCTACGATCCATCTGTATTACTGCAACATTGGGTGAGCGGGGCAGGAGGACAAAAGCATGTCCGGCAGCAGAGGAGGGCTGGACCGCGTTTTCAATCATACGGTTCTGCAGAGAGATGTTTTATTGCTTCATTCTCAGGGTAATGTTTCTCCTTTCAGCTTCTCGACAGAGTCCGAAGCACCGATTTATTTCCGTGTGCTCTGTAGGCAGATGGCATAGATCACCTGAAACAAAAACAAAAATCACACAAATGTACAGAAATTGCTTTAAGTAGATTTTGTAAGATATTTAAACCTATTCATATTTTTCCTTCAACAGCTTCCATCCCTCACCCTGCATTCAAAAGCTTACTACACTACAATGTATCGCACCGAAAAGCAGCAGCTTCTCCTTTCGCTGATATTCTAGACTTCAATGGCAAGCATTCAAAGCATCATCAATAAACAAGTAAAATCCCCAAACGAGCAACCATTCATTTCCATACACTGACAGCACAGTGTATTTTAAAAAGTGCAAACTTTAAAAATTATTTTTGTTTTAAAACCAGGCAGAGGTGGCTAAAAATACACCTTAAATGAGGAAAACATTTCTTGAGGGGGTTATTACACTTTAAATCTGTGGCTTTACCATCATGTGTAATTTCATGTAAAATACTTACTTGCCAAAGATAAAAGGCTTTCCTAGAGACTTTAGCAAGTATCATATTCCTGCTGGCAACTGCATTACTTTGCATCTCAGACAGCTCTGCTGTGCTTGATGTGGCATGCACAGAGCAGGCGCAGAGGCTGAGGACGCTGAGTCTTTGATTAGAGAGAAAACACGAATCCAGAGCCTGACAAAGCATTCAGGAAAACTAAAAGTTGTTTTGTGAGGGACAGTGAAGGGGAGGGGGGAAACAACCACCCCAACCCACAAGCCATGAGTGCAGTATTTAGCCTCAATCTAACAAAATAAACTGATAATGTGTGTAGATATCAAATGATCTAAAAAGTGAGTGATTTATGTCAGCAAGGCATACAGGAAACCACAGCACCACCCACCTCAATGAAACAGAATCCCTAATCATAAACAAACAAAACAAGAAACAACTTCAATTAACAAAACAGATTAATAAAAGTTTAAAAGCTCTTCTGTCTTTTTATGATGAAATGCAAGGGTCACTATTTGCCTCAGCAATGCAAGACGTGACATCAGCAATTCTCCACCATACATACAGCATACATCAATGGTTAAGATTTCCAGATTGTCTCTTTTCCAATTAGTGCAACTGTAAAATAAAAATTCCTATCCTCATTAAGTACTACAAACACCACATAACTAAGATCAAAGAATACTGTATTCTCTAATAAAGAGAGCCAATCTATTACTACATTAAGAAAACGTCAGCTTCTTAAAACACAGCTAAATATATGCAGAACAACAAGACTGTATATTCACACATCCATCACTTGACATCTATGACTCAATAAATGCAGAGCTACAGATCTAGAGTTGCAAATTTTAAGGTTTCCCATTGTATTCACCTCTGAGTGAATACACCTCTTCAATATGTAAATAAATAGTCTAACCACATCACCAGTATGAGCGTAACAAAAAGCAAGGTAAAACTGATGCAATGCTCATCTCGGTTACTTCATTACCTTAAGTTAATCTAGCCTTCTAATTTGCTCCAAGATCATCAAGATCATTCATTTCTGGGTTTGATTTTCTGCACATCTAATATCCGTCCAGCACGTTAAGAGTGACAGCACCAGCTACCCAAACTACCTTCTCCTCAGAGATACAATAATACTATCTAAGGGATGTGCTACAAATACAATTTCGTTTCTTGGATCAAGCATTTTTATATTATGAAACTATAAATTAAAAAGCATAATTCTATTGGGAATTTGTATCACAAATTCAGAAGTCCATATGGGTAGGAAGTTTACAAACAGGAGTATCAAAAATTAATCTCTAAAACTAGCCATTAAGACCAACTTGAAGGGCAGACCCAGAAAAAACTCCCTGGGTATACAAAGGATAGTGGCCACTGCAAGCTGTGGCTCTGTCAGAAGGTACAAACACGCCTAACAGAAAACACAATGCAGTTTACACTGCATATTGATGGGTGGAAAAATTCTACATAACATCACTTATTTGACCTGTCATCAAGGTCTGCCAAGCAACAACCCATATTGTCTTATAATCAAAGACTTAACCTAAAACTCACTGGATGATAAAAAGAAAGTACAAGGTAATCTCTTGCATTTAACATGTTAGTATACTTCAACAAACGTCAGCTCTTCTGAAAGAGTCTGCAACACTGGAGGAAAAGAGATAGCAAGCTTTGGGCACAGCTTTTTCCCAGGTATTTTAGATGATGTTTCCTACATTCTGCATTTTCTAGTTTCCACCATCAGGAACACTGCTTATTGGCAGGCTGACTTATGGACTAGCAATGTTTTTGTGGTTTTTTTTTTATAAATATAGGTCCTATTTTAACTCAACTTTCTTTCTACAGCATTTCCTGTCTGAAAGTTCAAAAGAGCTTTAAGGGCCAAACACAGACAAGAATGCTGCATCCAGCAGTTCAGGCACTTACGAACTCAAAGCTTCAGAGTCCCTTTGTTTACTTGGCCACAGCTTCACCATACTTAGCCTTGATATATTTCACTTTAATTATTTATAGCCTTTTCATTAACGAATCTTAGTTATGAAAATGAGGATACGAAGAAAGCATTGCTTTTAAGAGGGATATTAGCCACTCACAGGATGCCCCTCTAGCCCTCTATTAAGTTAGGTTTGAGGGGTGAGAAAGTCAGAGTTAAAAAATTACCAAATTATTTTATTAGTCCAAAGTACTTAATGGAAGCATTATCATCTTCATCAAAATATTGTGGAAAAATTGTTTCATCTTTATTACTTTAGCTTGGCCAATGTGCTGCAATTCGTAACTTTAAAAGCTGAAATTAAATTATTCCTAGGTTTGAATTATGTGAATTAATACACATTCCAGACTCACAAAATTTCAAGTCTGGCCTTCCACAGACAGAAATTATGGGGGGTTAAGGGCATCCACCCAACCTGAGTTTGCCTTACACAGTGTGTGGAGGCCTGCTTCAGGCTTTGGTAAATTGACTGACGCAAACACATATGAACAGCTTACAGCTCCCTCCTCACATCATTTGAGTGCCACTTCAGAGTAATTCTTTCAGGGTGTTTTCATTGCAGGATAGCAAAACTAGCATCCAGCGGGAAGGAAAGAAGCCACAAATGCAAAATAAAAATGACAACTTTGAAAAATGCTTCAATTCAGAAGACTGAACGTACAAAATGAGGAACACAGCGCTTATAAAGAATCACAGTAATAGAAAATAACATTTTGCCTTAATAATTTGTTTCATTACTAAACAATTATTTTAACATCAAAGATGGCACAAGGGATGGAAGGTGTCAACTGATAAATCTAACCACACTGATTCCTCTTCCACTGCGAATAAAATTTTACCACAGCTATTTCTTTATTTCTTTCTGGGTGTGATGATAAAAAAAAACCCTGTATTTTGAAATAATGATGAATTTTAAAAGTATTCCAAAATTAATTCTCTTTCAGCTCACATGGAGCACAGAAACCTCTAGTTACCCCAAGGCTACTAAAAATGTTTCAACTCTCAGCAATTTCAGGTGGTAACCAGTAACCTTTCATCACTTGGGTCCAAGTTCAGCCTGCAGTTCCAGCACTGGCTTGTCACACAGAATCCGCAGCAGAGCAGCATCCAGCCTGCAGACCTCTCCTAGGCTGTCACAGCACAGTGAGCCTCACTAGCACATGGGTAAACCATCAGGAAATGCAAGTGAATGCAAGTGCTGAATTAATATGTGGTCTTGAAAAATATTTTGTGTGTTCTAATGGTAGTGCAGCCTGTGTCAAACGCCATACAACTCCTCAGAGGGGGTGTGGGTGTGAATACGCTGTTGTAAGAGGCGTATGAACCTAGCTGCACTTTGTTTTGTTGAAGCAGGGATCAGCAGTTCACCTAAGAAACTGCTGGATAGTGTCCGGGAGGACAGCCCCTCTAAAACACAGAAGCACTTAACACCATCACTCTTTACAGGCAGCTTTGGTATATAAAGCAAGGTGGAAAAGAAATACGAACAAAGACCCAAAAAACAGGAGGGGTGGCATGCCAAGAAACGTCTTGGCTCAGCCAAATATTTTATTTACAAGGGTTGTTCCTGAACCCACTGCCTCACAGAGTCTCTGCCTTGACCAATGTGGAAACAAATAAAACCAAACTTATTTTATTAGTTTAGAAGGCAAAACAAGCTTTCCTACAAACTTAAACCAGTTATTTGTCAGAATCAACCCTGTTTCAAGCATTTAGGTGTCAAAGCTTGTTTTAAAAAATAAACTTGGACAGAGTTCTTGACTTGAGAGAAAAACACACCTGGCCAAAGTGACCTGCCCTTACATAGAGCCCCACTGCACTGCCAACATCAGCGTCATCTCCCCCAGCCAGGCCAGGGTAGCCAGTCCCTGCGGCACTGCTGCAGGTACACCGGTGTATGGCTGCATCATCCTCACACCTTCCGCAAGACTCTCACATCGTCCTGAAGTGAAGCAGGTAGAGAAGTACAGGGGAACAGCGCTGTAGGTAAACCAGGTGCACTCTGAAGTATCTACTGCTTTTATCTTTATGCCCCACGCATGTTCTGGAAGAGGACCAGGATCTTTTGTGCCTCTTGGAAACCAATTAATTAAAAAAAAAAAAAAAGAAGAAATTGAAATTAAAAAAAAAGAACAGAATAAAATTGAAAAACAGAGTGCAAGAGTCCACACTGGAAAAGTAATGGCAAATTCACTTCTTACATACAAATATCCTGCACAGCACAGACTGAGGGAAACATACAAGAACATTATTCCTGTCCCAACATACAGAAGACTATACATTCTTTTCTCATTTACCTACAATTAAACTGGACTTTAAAAATTGTATTGCATGGGCTGTAGTGGCAAGAAGGGACAACTCTTCAGTAGGTAATAAATGAGAACGTACAATCTGGGAAGCTACACAGACCTATTCAAATAGCATAGCATATATTTTGAAACAAACTGCTTTCAGTTTGAGTGTATTTCAAGTCCCATTTGAAAGATAAATGCGCTGGAGAAATAACTCTCTTCTAATCTCCAAGAGGTTTCAATATACACTGCAATCACTCCACTACACTCCTCTGCCAAGAGCAACAATGACTCAAAAAAAAAAAAAAAACAAACCCAACACAAAAAACAAAAACCAACAAAACAAAACAAAAACCAAAAACCCCAACAAAACACTATGAGGTGTATCTTGTGGAAAAATATCTTAGCGAAATTCCTTCTAGATGATGAAATGACAGGACATAGCATGTAAACGTTTAGGTAAATTTGAGAAAGTTGTACCTCTCAAAGAACAGCAACCTGGAGTGCATATCTCCCTGAGAGCAGGAAAGCTCCAGTTGCCCCCGAGCCAGACAGACTTTGCCATTCCGAGCACATAGGCCAGAAGAACATTCAGGCACCAGCCCTACCAAAATGCCTCTTATGGACCACATCCCTAGCCTATACACCCTTCACTGCCTCCAGCTCACAGCATCCTCCAGGCTACACCAGAGGGTAGAAGAGCAACCCTATCTTAAGTAGTATGCCTGTAATTAAATTCACAGGATATCCTGGCACTCTGCAACCTATAGATTAAACTTGGCATTAGCTAAACGCAGAATAGCTGTGAACTGATTTTCTGAGAGTAATCCAAACTCACCCACTAAAAACCATGCAAAAACAGTTGTAGAAGACTGTCAAATTTTCAAATGTGTTCAGTTATTAAAAGCAGCAATCTTGACAACAGACCTCCTGAAGTTTGTTTAAGCCTGCCAAAACTGACACAGGACTGGAAAGGAAAAATAAAATGCTTCTGGAAAAACAAACAAGGAATTTCTATTAGTTGATTTCCGCTGAGGCTTTATAAAATCCTTCAGCAGCATTTTGCAATACTTTTTTGTTTAATTATTTTAAACCAGCCTTCCCCTGCAGCTGGGGAAGCTCTTCCCACTTGAAAAGTTTGCCGTCTGAACCCTGAGATATTATTTTGAGCTTCTCCAAATACATCATGTGTTTTTGCGTCTTTGTCCCTCCATGAGCTAATGACATTTTGCAGCAGGCTTCAGAGCAGCAGCCTGGGCTGCAAAAGCAGAGTTGGGCCTTAAGCTAGGCCACACCCTTAGCAGGGGACAAAACACACCAAAATAAAACTAAAAACACTAAGGCTGAAAAATCAGGAGGCAGGCATTTGCAGCGAGGTTCTCGCTCTCAAAACAAAGTCAGCAAAACCCCTGTAACGCAGATTTTTGTCTGTGGCTCCTCAAGAAGCAGTTTGGGCCCAAGCTGGGGGGGAAGGCAGGAGTGTGAGGCAGGGGGTGCTTTTGCACTGCTAAGGAGTATGCTGAGAAACACAGAGCTGTCACCCGCTCAGTACATATTTTGTGTTTTAGTATACTGTGCGTGCTTGTCTTCCAGGAGACAAAGAAATGTACTTTATTAGTTACACTCTAGTATTCTAAGCAATGAATTGAAATATATCATTAACATCCAGGACAAGCTTTATCTTGCTACCAAAACAAAGGGACTATTCTTTGAACAAATTGAGGGGGAAAATCCCATAATGACAATGAAGAGTTCCTCTCCCTAAAAACTGTGCTGCACGAGAGTAACAATTACAGGCTTATATTCTACAGACTGGGCTTGCGAAGAGCTGCATGAAGCGATGCATTCACTATTGGGAGAGTAAGTACCATTGATGACAAGGCCTTGGGGCTTCTGCTGTTCGCAGACCAATCAATAATCCATTATGAACAAACTACGTTTCCCTCTCTAATATGAAGAAATGAATAAAAGGGAACCAGTATCACTAGTACTTTCATGGAAAAAAACAACAATGCAGAAATCACAAAATGCCACCATCACAAGACTTAAACTAGTGGTGATGTCTAACACTGGCAGAACTACCCACAATAACCCTTTATTTTACAGCAGTTGCTGGAGACTGCTATGTTATAGTGCAAATTTTATTATTTTTTTTTTTAAAAGCTTATTTTAAAGGGATGATTCTTTCAAGGCTACTAGTTCTCGCTGCAGGACAAAACAACAACAACAACAAAAAAGCAACATTAATCTTTCAAGGCAAGGAAGAGAAAATGAACTAACTTCATTCAAGTATCTACTAGTTTGCTTCAAACTATTTTCTAATGCAACATAAATAAGAACTTCTAATTAGAAATCACTGTCCAAACGTGACTGGTCAACCATAACAAGAGTTTATTGCAGCAGCTGTGTTACTATCCAGGCACGAGGCCCTGAAATTGCTGTTCTCCCATTGTCACTGTCACATGCTACAATACAATCAAGAGAGGATCCATTTAAATAGCACAACCATAGCAAACCTCAGCATCCTTGGTCCAGTTCCTACCTAGACCTCTCAACACAGCACCAGAAGGCAGAAGAAAAAAAGGTCTCATGAAAAATGACAAAGTGTTTTAGAAAAAAAAAAAAAAAGAAATAAAGAAATAGTTACTGACTTTTAGACGGCTAACAGTAAATTAGATCCAAAGGAAACACCGAGACCAGTATTATTAATGCATAAGGAAGCCTATGTCCTTTTTCTGAAATATAAAGACTAGTAGTTAAAGTTGACCTCACGGGGTGGGGGGCTAGCGGGAATGAATACACAATGTGATTATTGATCAGCCCTAGAAAAGCCAAGAACTGCAATAGTGCAGATGTGTCTTTTTTTTTCCAAGGGTCATTAATGACATACATTGGAAAGTCAAAAGCTCCTATTCTGACATGCTGTAATAGTATCACTAATTCTCAATGTAAGCATCATCTTAGGTTAAAAAAAAAAAAAATCTTCAAAAACTAAACAAGAGCGCCCGACATTTGAATTCAATGTAAGAACAATGTTTTCCTATTTGGCCACACCAACCAAGTGAGTTATTTTAGTGTCTCAGCATTGCCACGTACTAAAAATTAAAAACTGAAGAAACCTCCACAATTCTGATAGTATCAAACCCCAAAAAACCTCAGTTGCACACACAAAGCAAAGTCACCTAGATACTGTGTATCACCTCCTTATTCAAATCAATGGCATTGATGCTGTCTATTCATGCATGTCTATGGAGATGCACATATACATGGGCAGCACGGTGTTTTCCCAGCATCCAACGGTGCTTTTATATTTAATGATCTTATTAGGGTTTCCACTGCCAACCAATTTACACAGAGTTGTAACATGGCCATTTTAAATCTGCCGTGTGAGGGCTGATTTTAGGGTATTTTCCTGCCAACGTGCTCTGCTATGTGCTCAGTTTGTATCTTAAAATGGGGTGGGGAGTATGGTTTTATTTACAGTGTCATGACAAGGAAGTTCTTAGCTCTAGTCTTTTTATATTATCTGCAGAAGAACAAGGACTGGATCAACAGCTGGCAGAGAATGCAGGAGCGCAGTGTATCTCACGCACATGCACGCACCCACTCAACCCTTCTCGCTGCCTCTTTCACCTGCCCCATCCATGCAAGCTACACGCAAACCACATCCTCAGCTGCTGTAAGTGCACAGTGCCATGAGATCAATTTATGTCAAATGAGAAGCTACACCACTAGCTAAAACCAGAATGCCTTTGTGCTGTGTAAATCCAGACCTGAATGCAAGAAAAACATGAGCATAATTAAAAGTAAACATTTTTTGAGTTGCTGATTTCCTACCCCAGCAAAAGTTACATGAAGCAATGTTGTCCTAAGTGCCCAAATTCCTCCCTGTCACAACTAACAATTACACCAGTGAGGAGCAAACTTCAGTGCTTTAGTACGACCATGCAGCACCATAATAACTTGCCCACAGCAGACCTCAAATGCAAAAAGCTGTATGTGTAATGCCAAGCAAATTTACTAGCTACAGCTATGTGTTCAGCAGGTCAATGGAAGGTAAAGATTATTTCTACAGTACACTGCTATGAAATAAGCTGTGTGGAGAATTAAGAAATTCAAGGTAATAAATTTGTTTCTCTTATACCTAATATATCCTACTGCTCAAATTGCTACAGTAAAATCATTACCTTATAAATGTAAGTGTTGCCAAGCGTTAACCTGTTAACAGATTTAGAATTACAGCACTGTTATGTGATTAACTATTAAAGCCTTACCGCAATAAAAAAATATTTTTTGAGGTAACACCAGCAAGTTGTTTGCTTACTTTCCCCCCTCCTCCCCTCCCGATATTACAAGGGAACTGTAAAGTGCTGAAACAAGCTTTTGGGCTGTATCACCTTATCTCTTTTCAAAATCCTATTCTAGAAGAGTAAAAAGATTGTTTATTTGTTGTTTTTTTTTTTTAAAAGGAGGGGGGGGAGAGAGAGAGAGAGAGCAGGGGGGAAAGGGAAAGGAACTGTGCCCTGAAATACAAGGAGGGATAATCATCTGCAATAAGCCATAAAAGCATTCTGTTAAACATTACCCTCTGAGATAGTACTGTTTAGTGTTGAGGAGCAGCACAAAATACTCACGGAAGACACGCCACCAAAACTTTTCAGTTGTTGGGTTACTTTTTTTAAATTTATTTATGTGTATATATATATAGTATTTCACTGTAAGCTCTTACAACGTACGAAACAGCATGGCTGAGCTCTATTTTAGGAAGCTTTCTTAAACGTTTAAGAACTTAAGCAGGTAATTAAGACTTTCAATCACAGTTTTTTCCATTCTCTGCAACATTTCTGAATGTCAAGCATGCAGACTATGCCCAGGCCCAAGCACAGACGCTCTGTGCTTCGGAGATCCCAAACCAGCCAGGCTAAAGCTCCCTTTGCACCAGCTGAGACCTAAGGACCTGCTGCACTGATTCAACTGTGCGCAGCTTTGGCTCAAGTGACACCAGCCCTAAACCAGCAGAGGACAGCCAGCATGTCTCAGCAATACCTTCATTTCACCTTCTTTTCCCTAAGGTGCACAGTACCCCTGAAGATCACTTCATCCACAAGCGTCATTAGTGACGATGAGCTTATCTTACGCTTATTACTAAAACAGACGACTACTAGTAGTTTAAAAGCCGATCACAAGTTACTAAGTTCACCAGCAGCCTGAAAGATGAGATGTCTGCTGTTGCTTTAGTACTCCACTATTTTATTGTAGAGATTTCTGTAGCTGCCATCATTAAAAGCTACTTCCAGTCTGTAAGTGATAAATCCAACTTCGAAATATATTGAATCTTGTACTGGCTCATGACTGTCATCATAGAAAAGAAAACAGGTATAGCCAGTACAACAAAAGTGACGTCACTGTAAAGCATGAGTTGCCTTAGACAGTAGGGCAACTGCTTTTCTCCTCTTCTTATTTATTTACTTGTTTTTAAACTCATAGGGAAGAGAGCAACAGTCTTGTAGATTGAAGGAATGCAAAGTAATTTTTCTGGATTTCAAAGTTCCCAGACAAGAGAAATTAAATCCAAATCCAAGTATTTCAGCTGTCAGTTGGTCTGGCTTATTTTGGTATGAAGTGCTGAACTATCTCTGTGGAACATCACTGCAGTGTATCATCCAAAGAGATAAACAGATTCCATCTGCTGCTTATAAATACAATTCAAGGTACTTTTTACCAACCCTGTTAACTTTGCTCTCATTACAGCACAATGTATGGCACGCCTCAGATTTAGGCAGGTCAGGACATCATGGATACTCACAAGATAAACCCTGAGAACCCTGCTCAGAACTACTCCAACCTTCCTTACATAAACAAGTACATGTACTTCCCCTTCCCGGCTTTGATTAATTAATGTACAAGTTAGTTCCCCAGAAATCTAAAGACAAACAGATTTACCCAAGAGCAGAAAATTACTCTGTGTTACATCCTCCATGGAACAGAACAGCCTGGGTGGATATCCATCCCCAAGCCCACTTCTGAGCTCACTGCCGGCCTCGGGAACAGGAAGAAGAAGAAAAAAGAAGAAAAAGAGTAAAGGGAAGAAACCCTACTTAGAAACTCTCGTTCAGCCTCAGCACCCAGATGCTGAACAACTACTTCAAAACAAAACTAAACCCCTGAAATTATCACTCACAGGATAGCAAGCAAACAAGCCCGCAAGGAAGAAAGGTCTGCTGCACAGGCTGTTGTCAGTTTATTTTTCCATACACTACAACTTGCAAGACAAATCTATCAACTGGTAAGACAAACATGAACTACGCACACCGAGAACATAAATCTGTTCACATCACCAAGTACTATAGTTAGATTTTATTTCTCCTTTCAAAGAAATGTGTCTATGTACTACATACACACAGCAACCCCCTCTCCTCTCACAGCTCATTGCGACAGAGAACTCTACACACCATCATTACTGTATACACATCACTATCTTCCGCCGCAGCCCACATCCCTCTCCATCCCACTCCTGCCCACACCATGTCTGCGGCGCTGACCTCCTTCCTTCCAGTCCCCTTCCCAGCTCCATCACCACCATGCCTGGAAGCCCCAAGTATCCACGCACACTGCCTGCCTGTCAGATCCCTTCTGGATCACCTGCAGGCAGCTGCCAGGCGCAGGCCCTTTCCCTGGCCACTGCTATCCCACAGACACAGTTTAAAGGCCAATTCTTTTCCTCACTCCTCCCTTCCTGTCTGCTTGATCTTCACCCCTGCTTTCTCAGTTCTCCCCCACACCTCTGCCTCTTCCTGAAGCACGTTCACCTCCCTCTCAAACCTGTTTGGGCCCTTCATGACTAATTCTTCCATTTGGGCGCTCTTTCATTGCCTGGCTTTGGTCCCTCTTCACTGGCTCCTTGTTTGCCAGGGGATTTCACCATGAGCTCAAGTGCATCCTCCTTGTCCTTTCTGTTATCTTCTTGAAAAGATGCCCATTCTTCAGGCTTTTCTATCTTCATTTACTGCAGAGTTGTCACCATCTCTAAGCTCGTAATTTCTTCCCCTCCAGTCTATTCAAGTAACTGCTGCTAACAGCAGTTAGCAGCTCTCTCCCAAAAATCAAAGGATGCCAACACCCAGGTCAAATGCCTGGCATGTTAGGCCCATTCTTCTCCTTCAAGGACCTCCACAGTTCCACCTCTCTTTGTATGGGCAGTGATTCACACTCCCTAATGTGTCTTCTCTATCACTTTCTCACAACTTCGTTTTCAAGTCTGCATTTATAATTGGTTTTTCTTTTTTTCTTTTTTTTTTTACTTCATTCTTACATGCGTATTTTCCACAAATTATCCACAATTGTTTTCCAAAATGAAATACATCACTTGGATTTGTTGGGTTTTTCCCCCCTAATGCACAATATATCTAGTACATATTGCTATGTTCTAATTGGTATGTATATTCCTCAAGGCAGGGACTTGAGACCTTTTATACAAACTCTTTTATATACTTTAATACACTGCCAAATGTTCCAACTTCAAATAATTTCTAAGAGCAAATTATCATTATAAAGTCATGCTTCACCTTTACAAAGAACCAAAAGCCCTCTTTTCATCAGAGGCACAGCCAGAAGTTGAGAAACTGAGATTCCTTCCTGTGAGCCCCAAAAATAAACTAATCCCTCCTTCTGCCTACTCAGAGTTCACCTCTTAGTTCACCTCTCTGTGAACCAAAACGACCATCAGATAGCAAAGAAATGAACAAAGCATAAATCACATGCCACTAACCTCTCCTCTCTTGGCCTTTCTGAAACACAGGTTTCCAGCCAATCTGTTCTACAGGTATTAACAATATGCAAGAAGCACAGGAACAAATACATTTCAATTGCCACATGGCTCTCCTATGAAGACAGGCTGAGAGAGTCGGGCTTCTTCAGCCTGGAGAACAGAAGGCTCCGGGGGCATCTTATAGCGGCCTTCCAGTACCTGAAGGGGCCTATAAGAAAGCTGGGGAAGAGCTCTTCCCAAGGGCACAGAGTGATAGGACAAGGGTTTCAAACTAGAAAAAGGTAGATTTAGGTTAGATATTAGGAAAAAATTCTTCAATATGAGGGTGGTAGATCACTGGAACAGGTTGCCTGGAGACATAGTGCAGGCCCCATCCCTGGAGGCATTCAAGGTCAGGCTTGATGGGGCTCTGAGAAGCCTGATCTAGTGAAGATGTCCCTGTTTACGGCAGGGGGGTTGGACTAGATGACCTTTAAAGGTTCCTTCCAACCTAACACATTCTATGATTCTAGGACACTAAAGGAAACATTTCTCTCTCTCTGTTTCTTCAATTTACAACCAACTGCAAAAAAAAGAACATAAAAATTGGGTATACAATCCCTAGTGGTGAGTCTCAGGGAAGTGAGGGCCTCTTCTGATAAGGGTACTCTTTCTACACCCAGGACTATAGTTGTGATTCCAACATTCAAATCGCTCAACCCAAACTCACTCTCCTCCAGCATGTGCATTCTGGTTTATACCACACATTTTACCACTCTGCAAATACAAATACACTCCTTCCCTCTTCTGGGTGATGCTGAAGCGAGTAGATTTTCCACCACAGAAGCACAATGTAACTGTGATTCTTTAACTCCAGGAGCAGAACTGAAGCCACACTGCTAAGTCCTTAAACCTGTTACACAACAAATAAGCATGGATTACAGAATGGCTGGTTCATTATGGGATGTTTTGTGATGCTATTCCTAACACACAAATACAGTCTGCCTTGGGCCCATACATAAAGATCATACTCCTGGTTTTTTTTACACAACTTTATCATCTTCACTTTTCTCCATCTCACCCATTTATTACTCACCTACTCCCTATTTAATATACTTTTACATTGTACAAAGTGCTAAATAGCCATGATGTAACAGTACAGTATTGTACTTGCTCTGTATATAAACAACTGCTCACACTAGTTGCTTGACACTTCTTACTATCAAAACAAACCATTTATAACTATATATTATCTTTAGCAACCCACAACTACTCTGCTCACAGCACTAAACGCACAGCTTACAAATAAAAAGCAGCAGTCTAAACAGGGTTTTTCATTTCAGTAGAAATATCAAACAAAACTTAATTCAAAATGCCCAACTAAAATAAGATTTTTAGGCAGGTATAATCTAATTTTGGCAGGTTTACAACAGTCAGCTACAATGTCTACTAACACTTTAGAGGATTTGGGAATTTTTTTTTTAAACAGGTTTAGATAAGCGGACCTGTATTTACTTCTTTAGGTAACTGGAACATTGATAAAAGTCACTCTTTATAATCTGAAGAGAAATTTCCTCACCAGAAGAAAACTTCCCATTAAAAAAGAAAAAAGACTCAAATAAAACCCAGCCTCACAACTCAATTAAGAATAAAAACCACACACTTGAAAGAAAAACACACATAGCATTATACTATCGTGTATGGGGGTCACAAGTACAGCTACCTTATCTATAATCATATATTTTCTAAACATACGGAAACTTTTTTCTTAAGACCCATGTATCAGGCTTGTAATTAAGTAGGAAAACTCAACATGACAACTCAGAATACAGCTTTACTACTGAATGCTAAGTATCATTCCTCATTCTACTGCACTTCTCTACTGATAGGCTTTCAAGTACCTCCTGAATTTCCCATGTGTGATTAATTCAATTAACATGTAAAATCAAGGTGGTACTTAAAAACATTATCCAAAACCAGGGATGCTAAAACCTGCTGAAAAAGCACAATAAAAATTATGATTAGAGTTCTGCTAACAGAGTGCTAAACCTCATGGGTCAAGCATTCAAATGTCATGATGTATCCAAAGACTTACGGGAGATTTTTAAACCTAACTTAGCTGTGGATTTTCTTATTTGCCTTTTTGAGCTTTTACAGTACATTCGGTTACATCTCAAGCTTCTTCCAACAACTGCAAAGCAGAGGAACCTTTTGTTTTCAGAGGCTCATACCTTCTGTCTTGCAACTACCAGACTGCAGAAAAAGAGACTTTGGGAAATGATCCCTATCTTCTCCTCTGACAAAACTATAAGAAGTGGAACACCATAGCTGAAGAAAACACACGTGGTATTCTTTTCCTCCTCCGCTTCACCCATAAAATGCTCCTCAGAGGGCTATGGCAGCTTACTTATACACATCTAATGCAGGGCGACAGAATAATCCTTCCACGTACTCATTCGGTAGACAGTCAGATGTACAGGGCATATGTAGCCTCCATTTACTCTATGGGATTTATATGTAATAACTAAAAATATCGTCAGGGAAAAGAAAACAATTTTATTTGGTTTGGGAAAAACAAAATAATTTAGATATATAATGTTTGAGATCTAGGTTCATAAATGTTTTCCTTTAATGCTTTCGACTAGACCTAACAAAATTAAGAAAGCTAAAGATAAAATACAGTATTAAAAAACTTCTAAATTGACGAGCCCTCATAACCATAAAAAAGAAAATCAAGGTACCCACTGACGTGCATCCAGTGCCCTATACTACTTGGCCCAGATACTTCTCCTGCAGGACACAAGTCCTTTGTTATTATCTGCCAGGTGTCTTGTGGTGTAAATGTGGCACCAACATTGCAAAACCTTGGATGGTACTAAAAATACTTCGATCTTCAGCCAGAATGTTTCTAGCAAACCATGGCCCTCCCATTGTAGGGGATGTGGTGATAATATTACTGTAAGACAAGACAACTCTGAGGGAGAAGACAAACCCCACTGTGTCTCACTGGGTTTGTAGTTTGCAAAACTGGGTCTGTCTTGGGTACAACTGAAGGTGGCTGCAGCATCTGCTAACACTGAAACTAATGAAGAGGAAAGGATTGGGTTGTTATGACGCAAATTATTAGGTACCTTGTAAGAGAGAAGCCAACAGGCCAACCCCCTGAGACACACCAATAATGCTGGGAAAAAAAGGTCCAGATTAGCATCTATTTCACGATCTTATTCTCTAACGTATTATAACCTTCAAGCTTGTGAGGACGATGTTTCTCTGCATGCTGCAGGTTACAAACCAATGGGACAAAGGGTGGTCTCATGCTGCCCTCAGGATGACTGCAGCCAACACCTGCCTCATCATGGAGAATCTTGTATGAGGCAGCTGCTCATTGGGAACCCCATTAGAGCAGTTCTATATTGCTCTTTTATTCCACGAGGATCTCTCACCTCAGGGCTAGCAGAGAGATCGATGGTTCACAGGAGGTTTAGGCCCACTTTTTTGGTTACAACGCATGTTGAAACCATGGTGGGGAGTCCCTTTTATGTGACCGCAGAATTTCTGGACAAGCCTTATTTTACAATGTGTTGCCAAAGAGCCGGCACTGCAAGCGCCCAGCACACAGCCAGCATCTCCAACAGAGCAGTGGGAACACACCTCGCCAAGGTAAAGCTGACTCCCTTCCCTACCTTTTTATGAACACATGCAGGAGGTCAACAGTTTCCAAAAAAGCTGAGAGCACAACGTTCAAGCTGGAAAGGCAAATAGTGCTGATTCCCTGGGACATTATAGGAAAAAAAACCCCTCGAAACACACACCATCTCCTCCCAGTCTACTACCTGCTCTGTTCTTATGTCACACCTTCCCGCTGCACAGGCTGTCAGGAGCACAGACGCCTTCCTTACTTCAAACCAAACACTGCCTACAGCGAGCTTCAGAGACATCCATGTTGTGCCTCCGACAAGGAGACTTCAGTGATCAACCCAACCCAAGTGTCTTGCACCCAAAGGGGAGGAATAGAAATCAAGGAAAACGCATACATAACTAATCACAGGGATTGTTTCTTAAGTGATGGCATTTAAAATGGTATCATAAGATTCAAAAGGGCCTCCAGTACCCGAACACCGTTAGATTTCTGGAGTGAATGGCATTCTACTGGGAGGAGAGAGGGAGGGCATTATCAGTCTGTTCGCACCAGTCTTCACAGCTTTCACTGTGCGGCCAATAGTTTCTCTGTTTGAAACAGTGAAACTCATCTGTAGAGATTTTGCGGCTTACACGCATTTGATTTCACTTTCCAGCAACAATACAGCTATCGTATTACAAATGCCACCAAATGAAATTTTAATTATTTTCTAAGAGTCACTTGGTAGCTGTTAATGAAGGCAAACTGTTAGGGAAATCCTGCCAAAGGCAAGCAATGACCAGATGTGTATCAGTGCAGCAAGGTCTAATTTAAATGAATAACAACTTTGAATCATTAAAAAGAGTTGTATCCATCTATTGTCAACACTCACCCCAACAGGAGATATACTCTGAAATTACTAACACAGGATCTATGTAATCCTCAAAAAAGTAGTTCGGAGACCAGGAAATACATGTAAACACCCAAGAAAGAAAAACAGCAACAATTTTAAAGGCCATACCATTGAGATCTTCAATGATTTTCAGTAACTTTCATTAACCTCTCTCCACTGCTTTTTCAGAGTTGGTAACGCTTCCTGCAAACTAAAACTGCAGATGTCAGAAAGTTATAGACCTGCACTTTAATTACCCGACCTTAATCACGTTTGTCACCTACACTGACACAGTAAATGAAAACAACACATGCAAATTCGGGGACTTGCTTGCAGTAGTTTGTACCGGGTGCCGCCACGCCTGTGCAGTAGCAGCTAACGAAGGCAGCGAGCTACGCCGATACAGAGCTGTGTCTGAGGTGCGACAGACACACCTCGCTGTGACTCCCTGGGACTGCAAAAACTCTGAGTTATAGTCCAGTGAGGTTTTACCAGCAGAGCGCAGGGGTTTGAGTAAAGACCCACGCCTCAAACTGGTGCAGTGAGATCGGCGGTGTTCACAAAGCTGACGTGAACCCTGTTTCCATATACATTAAATAAATGGAAACCGCAACTGAACAAACAGCTTCTATCACCTCGCATTTCCTTATACAGGATTTGCAACCCAAAAACCTTCAGCCTGCTCTAACAGCCCTCTGACACAAACATACAGAACTCCAAGGTATAAAACCACAACACATCTTTCAGCATGGTGCAGAAATACTGCACCTAAAAGCCACTTCATTTGTAAATGGTTCTCTATTAGAAGAATGCTTATTGCTTCACTGGGTCATATTCCCATGTCTCAAGCCTATTGTGCAAGTGAGTGAAACAACATCTATGCATTTTATAATTAAGTTATCTCCACTTTATTGTTCATGTTCTCCACTGGTGAAAGCCCTAAAGGAAGAAATGCAGCTGCCCAGCACTGAAGGCACTCCTTATTTAAAGTACCTTACAGAACAAAGGCTGAAGCCAAAAGTTGGTCTCATTCATTCAGCAGAATAAAATATTCCCAGGGAAGAGTCTCCACAATGATCAAGTATCTGTCATCAGATCTGCACAAAATCAGTTCTTCATCCATCAATTCTAGCACCCACAAGATTTCCCAGGAATGTTGTAATTATTTTTATTTATAATTACGTGAATCACTTATCTAAAGGAATGCAACCACCAACTGATGAACTATATACAAGGTTTCAATTATTCTGTTGGTGTCTTGCCATAAAGTTTGTTCTAACATTTTTTCAGCTGGCCAAGAGAAGCAAACATGCGTCAAGGTCAGCAACAGTTGGTTCTTCATCTGAATTCCAGTTCTGGGCAACAGAAAACACAGCAATTTGAACAGGAAAACTGGTTCAATAGTTCTGAAGTCACCTTTTCCATGACTGGAGAAGCAACATCCAGTGAGTCTGCCTGTTTCTGCCAGTTTCATCACTGAGGGAAAGGGGGAAAAAAAAAAAGCCTCTGATTTGGTCTTGCTGGAGAACTGCAAGCAGTGGCTGGTTTAGCAAAGCTATTCTTCAACGAAGCACGTGAGAGGTAAATTGCAGAGCGAAGCAGTGTGTTGCTTTCCTAATACTACACTGTTTGTTTCTAATATGAACTGTAGTCTCCTGTACACAAGATTTATGTAGATAATCAAGTACAAGTGCCAGGAGGTCACCACTCCTTGTCATACAAGCTCGTGTAGTTTCAGTAACATTGCAAGCACTCTGTGGATTTACTCTGGCTGATCTAGAGCTTAACTGCTGCACCACTTTTCTTAAAAATCAATTTTATCGGAATAAAAAGCCATTTTAAAATGCACACTGTTCATATTTAGTACCAAGAAAACAGATCATAAGGACATTTCCTTAACATGAGGAGATTTCCTTAAAATCTGAGCTCCTATAGCAAGTGAATTGGGGATGGGACGGGACAGGGAACACCTAATTTTTTTTCTAAAACCAGTGCCATCACTTCATGGTAAGAACTGCCGTAAGAGACGAGACCAACGACCCAACTTCAGAAGGCAAAAAGTAATTCAGAAGTCAGCAACAGCATCCTTGTTTAAAAAGGTGTTGTTTTGACTTGGTGCTTTGAAGCACAAGCCCTACATCACAACCTCTTCATCAGTTAGCCTGAGCTGACTCTGTTTTGTCAGTTTTGCTCTGATAATACATTGGTACCATGAGGTCCAGAGACAAAATGTCTTTGAGAAGTCAGGTCCTTGCACCCAGCCACACAAAGACTTATCTTCACTCTGGCATCGCTCCAACTCCATGATTAGATGCAATATTGGTTTTATACATGAGTTCAGTGCAGAACACAGTGCCTACATTTAACTTGAAAGAAATGTTAAGCCAGTTTTACAATACCATAGATTTTATATATTTGCATATGCACAGACACACAGCAGTTATATGAAGACAAAGAAAGAGGTGTAAATTGAAATTTTCTAAGTAGCCAGAAAGGCACCTTATTCTGGAAGTTCCTCTGAAAGCTTCCACTGTGATTTTTGCAAGTCTCATCATTTGCTTTTTTTGTATAGGGATTAATCACATAATTTAGTGATAAGTACTCAAGAACGTGTATCTCTTGTCGAAAAGGGGGAGGAGGGGAAGGCAAAAAAGAAAGGAGAGACAGAGAGGGAAGGTTAGAGTGAGTTTCTGAAGGAAGTATGGTTTTGTCTACCCTTGAGTGCACGCTGGTTCAGTACACCTTAATTGCTAGCTTGAAAATGCCCTATTTTGTCTGCAGAGCAAGCCAAAAAGTGTCTGAAGCCATTAAACTTCTAAGTTTACCCAGAATGGCTATTTAAAAGGACACACACTGAATCCTGTTTAAAATTTAATAACAAGAAGTATTCTGTATTGGCTGAGGAAATCTACGAAGCTCTGAACCTCACCCTTTGCCCATACTGTATGGCACTAGTACAGGATGTACTCAGAACTCCTTTCTTTATGAATACAGCAGTCCTGGCATTTCCACAAACTTTGTAATGCCTGAATAAAAATATCTGATGCACATAAATTACAGCGTCCTAAAGTGGCCTGCATTAGAGAAAGCCTCACCCACCTCCTGATTCCACATAAAACAAACTGCTCTGAATGGTCAAGTCAGCATTTCGTAATTATAACTCTAAGTTCAGGCTTTTGTCTCGCGATTCTACAGGAAAACTTGTACCTACGCTTTACAATGAGAGGAAAAATATCAAAATACATCTTACTAAAGATTTATGAATGAATCCATTGTAACACTGACCAAACATGCAAAGCCAAAAATCTGTTCTATTTCCACATTACTTTATTTCCTTCTACAGGAACAAAAGCTGACCTAAAATCATTTTCCTCTCTGAAACCAAATGCAGAGGGTGGGCTGTGCTGTAAATACAATCTTTTCAGACATCTTAAATGAAGAAGTTATTAAGAACAGAACAAAAAGAAACTTAAGTCATTAACTGAAATTTTACACAAGCCCCAATTCTGCAAACGCTTACGCAACCAAGTAACTTAAGACACATAAATAATCTGATGAAGTCCAGTGGGGCTACTCCTATTTTCAAAGATACTCATACCTATTAAGTGTTAGTGGAATCACATCACAGTAGATTTAACAAAAAGTGAAATCAGAGATTTCAGGGTGAAACTTCAAAACTTCTTCCAAAAAGGCAGTCCCTAAAACACTTGATCAAATTCTACTATACTGCTCTAACCAAAAAAAAAACAAAACCAAAACAACCCAAAACACAACCCTTAAAAATTATTTTAAATTAAATCTGAAATTTCCCACATGATGTGCAAATATTTTTCAAACAGTTAATTGGCTCTGGAGATATTAACTAGGTTACTAATTTAGGCAAACACTTTTTCAAGTCTCAGGTATCTCCACAAACCATCATGTTTAAGTGCATAACAAGGACAGCTAGCTTTTCAAAGTGCTTATTACTGCAATTTCCGTTGACTGCAATGGGATTTCTATGTACTCAGCTCTTCTGAGTAAGGGAATACTTAATACCAGGACACAGGAGTGCAAATTTAGAAATCTATAATTAGGTCATCCAGATTTCACAGGTTTTGTCTGAGTGACTAATTTGTGCATTGTTCTAGAGATGATAAACTATCACACGCACACACAAAGAAACAAACCACCAAAAAAAAAAAAAAAACCCCAAAAAAACCCCAACCCCACCCTAGAAATTATGACATAGTAAAATAAAAAGCACACTCCCTTTCAAAGAATTGTATGAGAGGATGCCAAGAGAAGACTGGAGCCTTGATCTTCTTTTTAACAATCACTCATACAACAGGAACAGAAACATCCTTAACCCTCCAAAACATATTCCACCAACACTAAAAGATGCTACTGCTTTCTCAGCAAGCATTACACATGAGAACTTCACCGGATAAGTCCTTTAATCCTTCCTGTATTACTTTTATTGCCCAAGAACACAGTGAAAACCTCCCTGTCGTACCTCTCCCTGTACCTGCAAATAGCGTTCTCTACAACTTGGATGCAATAAGCTGCAGTTCGTTTTTCAAATGTAGAATCAATACTGTTAAGTGGGAATCTGGTGGGTCTTTTCACCTTGTCTGAATGCTTGTAACCATTATTGAATCATTTCTCAACTGCTATCTTGCATAAGATCAGCGTTTGCTTTCAACTTCTGCCTTTGTTTCTGCTGCATCTCCACTTTCAAAACCTGCTCCCAAACTCATTTTGGAGGCATTTAGTCATAGCAGGGTTGTAAAATCACTTCCTTGGGATGCTCACTTTGTGACCTGTTAAACAAGCTCAAAAGGTACACTAAACATATCTTTAAAAAAAAAAAAAAGTAAATAACCTTCCTCATATCTATTTTTTTTCCCTTCCCCTCAATTTTAGGGTCTTAGTGAGTCAGCTCCCGACTGAAACTGATGTCGGAAAGCTGTCAGGAAACTATTTACATCTTGTAAGTTATTAACTGTTGCGAATGTTTATGTTTTAATTTGGAAAAATTATCTGTTACCAATACCCCAACCCTCTCAATCAGCGATTTCCTAACGTAACACACCCATAACCGCAGGAGGGATCGATACACCTCTGATAATCACCAAACATAAACTGCCCATTTATAGTATTGATCAGCAGCTTTCTTTTTTTTTTTTAAAAACACGTGCGATAGTTCGAGGGAATAACAGGCACTTGGCAGTATCAACACCACGCTGACAGAAAGAGAAGCCGGCTGGCGCTCGTGCAGCATCATGTCAGTAGATACCGCGTCCATCAAACGCTGACAGTTTGGCAGATCAGGCGCTCCCTGCCATAATGTCATAATGACTTCAATTTACTTCTCCGCAGCACCCAAGGGCTGCGATTCCATCAGCCAACCAAGTCTCTTCACTTCAAGAACAAGACTCTCCTGCTTTTACATCCCTGACAGCTCCATGTATTTCCTTGAAGGTTCCTAGCAGGTGTAACCAGAATGCTAAGAAACACGAAGCTGTTACTGCTTCCTTCATAAATTATAGGAATAACTCAAGTTTTATTTAGCAACTAAAATTTCACGCTCAAAATTCAAACAGCGGCATGCTTCACGTGCTGAAGAATTAACAGAAACAGGAGTAAAAAACCTTGTAAAACCCACTGGGGTAGCGAATTTTACATGCCCAAGGTGGGCAGGGCTGCCTGCACCTCTGCGCTGAAGACTAAGAAGCTATCACCTGACGTCTGGAGATGTACTCCCAGCCTCTGCAAGGAAGCAGTAACTTAACTGAGGCACAGAGATGATGGAGGTAAGAGGCACCTGAGGATGGAGGAAAGCACAGGCAGCTGCATGCATTCGGGCCCCAACAAAAGAAAACAGGTACATCACTGCATGAGGTCACAAAAATGTCGTGAGTAAACAGGATATACTCAGGTGTTTCCTCACAGTTAGTCAGATGCTGCAACAGGGGCAAGGACAATGTCAATCAACACCTGAAATGAAACTCCTGTCTTGAGTTTTGGCATAAAAACATTAAAGAAGTCCATAACTCCACCACACCACTATTTTTAACTGGACATGTGGCCTTGACTCCACTTCCTTTCCACCTCCCAATTCCCTCGAATATTCTCTGCTGGCCAAGATGATTAGTTAAATATTTCATATGGCCTTGAACAGTACAATCTGAACCTTTTCCTTTATCACTTAACAAGCAAAACAAAAATAAGTGCATCAAACCTTTTCTTCTGAAAGAACAGAGAGACTCAGAATTGAGAAATCAAACTCAAGTTTCTGTATGCAATTTCTGTTTGCCACAGGAAAACATTTTCTTCTTGTAAAGCATGGCAACTAAATCTCCACTTCTGGTAAAGTGTAGGTAGAAAAACCAACCCACCTGAAAGTGAAGATGGGGCAAGCAGGCAGCCTTTCCACCAGAGAGCTTCAAAGCACTCCCCAAATCAAAAAAGTCTCAACAATTCCAGTGGAGGTGAGCCACCACCACCCAGCTACAGCACCTTCTCCTCTGCCCAGGCTCTGCCTTTCCCTGCAAGACCACTGCAACAAACCCAGACCCCACACCAGAAGGGACTGGCTTTGTAGTTTCTTTTGGGGTTTTTTTAAAAGATTTAGGTTGTTCAAGAAACCTGACCTATTGGGCTTGGATGGATAAGAGATCCACACAGCATGAGGCACTCTAGGCAACCGGCACAACTATGATGTTGGGAAAATGTAGCAAACGATGTTCCCATTTCAGATTGTACCACTGCAACGGTCACATCCCACGCACACAGCAAAAAAAAATAAAAATCTTGAGCTTATCTTCAAATTTTATCTAAAAAACCCTCACCCAACACCTTCTCAGCCACCTAATACCTTACAAAAATGAAGTAACAAGAAATGATCCTAAAGAAAAATTTATACAAGCTACCTAGAGTACACCACTACAAACGATTGCTAGATAAATACAGAATAATTACATCTTAATCCCCTGCTTTAAACGACAGATCTCGTTAATCTGACAAAGCATGCAAACTCTTCTTTCTTACGCTGTAAAACCTCTCCAGGTTATTAAACCAGTGAAATCAGGTACTGTGTGACCTAGCTCAAACGCTACAGGATGCCTCACCTATCAGTAACCACAGGAAGAGTAACTAAGCACAGGACAACCTACTCTGACTGCACCCTGGTGATGGCATCAACTTGGCCTTATCGCATCTTAGCATACATGCCAATTGCTACATCCCACCCAAATCCCTTCCTCTTCACCCTTGAAAAAGTTGCACAGGACATCCACAGAGTGTTGTTGATGTCTTTCAAAAGACCTGGTCTTCACAGGTATCAGTGTCACAATCACAAAAGCAGCAATGCGCATGGATTAGAACAGAACAAAACAAAAACCACACCTCTCTTAACATCCACTCAGCCACTTCATCGCAACCTTTCCTGAAAGATGGGGCTCAGCAGGCTGAAGGACCGTCTGGGCCTAGAACCTCTGTTAAGGTTATCTCTCCACCAACAGTCGCTGTGAAGTGCCACCTCCAATGCCCAAGTGTATATATTGTGCTTTAAAAAAAAATGACAAGAAAAAAACCCAACAATAAACCCCACTTCTCTACTTTTGGGTAGGCAAGGGGGTGTGTTTTTTGCTCTCTGAAGATGCCCTTGAAGTATGAACTTCGCTTTTTAAGTATGGAAGTTTCTCTCCTTTCACACAACAGAGACACGTCCACACAAGCCTCCAGATAGTGACAACAGGATCTGGTGAATACATTAATCTTACTCGTGATACTTGTTCATTCTTACCAAGACCACACACCTCAGTAAAACTGCTCACCTGCAGAAAAGGAGCAAGTTTGGGGTAAAACAGGTGTACCTGGCACTGCAGCGAGCAATTCTTTGAAAATGTTAAAATACCATTTTGGACTAGCCTATACCTTTTTAAACTTGCAGTGCGACATCCTTCACCTGGAACTTCCTAAAATCAACGTCTCTCATTAAAACTAATTGCCCTCCTCCCCCCAATGCTGATTGATAATTTTGTAACATTTATGATGCTTTCACTGGGAGAGCTCGTTGGGGTTTTTTTAGAAGAGTAAGTAATTCTCACTGACTCCTCTGCCTTGGAGTTTTCCAACCACACCAGAGAGGAGTCTTCGTTGCAGTGACACCTGCAGTGACTCCCTCTGAGCACATATGCAAGCAGGCAATGTCAAAACATTCTCCCTAAAGAGATGCCAGAGAGAAATTTTTTGGCCAAAAGACATACACATAGGGGCTGCAGCACGAAAACTTGGGGACGGGAACGGTGATGCACTTCCCTGTTCAACTACTCCTGCTGTCACAACAGGGCACATGGCGCAGCAGGGCAAAAAGATCTCACCTATGCTACGCTAGATCACATTTATTGAATTGTTTCATTTACTCAAGTCGATATTGTAGCTTTCCTGAACCTTCTTTAACCTTCTCCTCATTGCTTCTACAAAAGTCCACACCAATGAACGCTACCACCTTGCTGCTGCAGTTCCCAGCTCTGCCCTTGCACACCGACATCACATTGCACAGCCAACTAGGCTTTCTGGCTGGACAGGACATCTGCCACCTTGAAGACGACAGCATCCCTTCGGATAATTACAACTGGGCTGCCTGAGACCCCTCAGAGAGAATAAATTACAGATGACGTGGGAAGGGTACCGAGCACCTGAGGATCTTGAAAAACACAGCGAGAGAGGAACTGTAAGGATCCAGACACCTTATATATCTGAAAACTACATCAAGTGCTAAATCTAGCACTCAGGGGCACTGCAGATTTGTGACACTTCCAGGAGGGCTCCAAAGCCATGAACTAATGGATGGATTACGCTGATACATACATGAAGTGGGTTTGTGCAGTGGACAAACTTTCACCTGTTATTTAATCTGAATTAACTGGTTTTACACCCTATGTAAGAATGTTTCAAAGAGAAGCAGTATTTCTTCTCTTGAATAAGCAAGGCAATTATTTGAGCTCTAAAATTAGGCAACGATGGATCATTAATTGCCTCTGAAACTAAACCCTGGCTGTACAGACTGACCCACATGAGCAAATCTTTGCAGTCAGTTCAATAGGTTTCCAAGTGGCCACGAGCATCTGCCTACACGGATCAGCCTGCCAGACCAAGGACAAGTGTTGAATTACAAGCTCTGTACTCATGGCAAGTATGCTGATAAATAAATAAATAAAGTTACATCCACTTTATTACTGGCAGCATAGCAACCCCATGCAAAAACTTCAAAACCTATTTAATTCGGAGCTCGCTCTAATATTAGTTTAAAAATATCAAATCAATAACATCCTTTAATGTTTAACCAAACAGCTACATTTGTCCCTGGTTAAACTCTGCCAACACTGGAAATGAACCAGAGATTAATTTGGTTCAATGAATTTGGCTTTTAACCTAGACAATAAAATTTACTTGTATAAAAGCTCAGATCCCAACTGGCAAAGTAAGGATGCCTTAGGGTACGCTCTGGTTCTTGCCAGCACCACATAACCACCTTTACTGCTTTAAAATAAATCTGTGACTTTTTTTTTTTCTGCACATGTGTAGGCATATACCATATGGTTACATTAAAAAAATGAACACGGGCTTGCAAGGGTTAATGATATGATGCTTCCTATAGTCTAACCTCAAAACTACAGAGGGAGAGGGAGAGGGAGAGGGAGAGGGAGAGGGAGAGGGAGAGGGAGAGGGAGAGGGAGAGGGAGAGGGAGAGGGAGAGGGAGAGGGAGAGGGAGAGGGAGAGGGAGAGGGAGAGGGAGAGGGAGAGGGAGAGGGAGAGGGAGAGGGAGAGGGAGAGGGAGAGGGAGAGGGAGAGGGTGAGGGTGAGGGTGAGGGTGAGGGTGAGGGTGAGGGTGAGGGAGGAATCTTTTTCTCCTTGACAACATAAAAGAAGCAGAAATACTGAATGACTACAGGATTCCAAAGTCTCTTAATCAAATTGCACTCTCACCTTTGGCATTAACTGTATCATACGCTTGCTGCTATTCTAGCAAACAAGTCTGGTTTTTAACAATACTTAGCTAATCACCTTCTGTCATACTCAAAGAACCAAAGAATACAACCACTATTTCCAAAGCCATCACAACACTACTGCCTTTGTTTTCCCACTACCTAACCAGTCATGTACCGTTTTCTCTTAACAACAGACCTGTACTTTAAACAAATACATTCGCAGAGCATGCAGGTGTATGTCCTGTGTACACAGAGGACCAGCTTGGCCAGACCTGCACCCCCAATCTCTACATCGGGAAGCAGCGATGCCAAAGAGTTGAGGAGAATCCAGTCCACAAGGATGAAGAGGAGGCAAGGAGAAGGAAGCACATCACAGCACACCATCAACACACAGTGTTCTACGCCATCACATGCGGCCTGGCCAAGGAGGCACTTGTACCTACAAGGCTGTAGGCCCACTTTTAAGAGATGGCTATCATCAATAAAGTAACTGAAACCAAAAGTTTTCACCTTTTTGAAATCCTGGTCTGGTGATACCAACACTTTTTGTGTCTGTGCACACCCAAGCAATGGCAAGCTTGAGATGACTGAGTCATAACACCACCCTGTGGGGCCAAGATGGGGAACCACGGCTAGCACCGGCCAACTCTTACTCACGAGGAAAGTGCCTCCCAAGTCTGCAAGCCTCCTCAGATGAGTAACAAGTGCTCACCGATGTCAGTACAGATTATTCAGTGAGGGTTTTCTTTTGTGGCAGCGCATGTGCACACGCACGGGAGCAGACATGACTACATAAAAGCGATGAAATCATCGCCAACCTACAAGGCTGTACGGGTTACGGAGAAAAGCAGTCAGAAAGCGAGATAAATGACCCTGTGCTGTGGCCCTGAGGTGGGAATAACCTCAGCACAGGCTGTGCCTACCTGCACCAGGACTAAGCATGAGTCAAGGGAGTACAGGGTTGAAGTAAAATACACAGAGGCACAAGATATAGGCCATTAGTATCCCTCCTTCTGCCAGCTCAATCTTCTTCCATCCTGCTATGCTTCCTATGCGCTGGAGTGTATTTAGCACACTGAATGCTAACCTCTGGTCTCACGTATGCTGATCTAAGTTTAAATTTACACAGCTGAGGTCAGTGGAGAAAGACCAATGAAGTTCTGAGTATCTAAGCAAGGCATCGTCTCAGGGCTCAACTTGTATGATACAAGGTGCTAAGTGATGGAATTTGTATCATTTTCTGATCAGCATCTAGAAGAAATTACAAAGCTGTTTACACATCCATGGGATACAGCACCGCTTTACTCCCAGCTGCACTGCTCAGAAAATACATAAAAGTGAGCTTTGTATCTATCTGTGCATCTTTACTACGCCACACAGCTCCTACTGATCAGCTGAACTACCAAACCCAAAAAGTTGTCACAGCTGTTAGCAAAAGCCGTGGAGAAAAACTGCATCAACGAAACTTCACCCCAGAGGCGAGCGCTGTACTCAAGCGAACACACCCACGCTACGTGGCATTCCAAACCTCTTCCTCCTTGGCTTATCTCTCCTCTTGTGTGACTTTTCGCTACTACCCATCTGTACAAGATGCAAAGAGGGCTAACATACCAGTGAACCACCCTTATCTTTCCAGGCGGTCGGCAGGTTAATTTCTGTGACAACGCAGATGAGTTGTCATTGACCACATTTCTAGGTACCCACAAAGCAACGTGGAACCAGAGCCCCAACGTGGTTTTTTTTCCTCTAAACCTTGGGCATGAGCAGTCCCAGCATGGACACCACTTCAAGCATGGAGGGTAGCAGAAAGCACTTCCACCGCATCAACACACAGGCAGCCTTCAGTACCAGAAAGGCAGCTGCCAAATTTTTGCCTCGTATTGTAGATATGCATACAAACCCCAGCTGAGGATCAAAAGCTGAAGTTGGCTTCCCCCCCCCTTCTCTAGTGAAATGCACAGTAAATTCAATTCTAATAACATTATTGTGAAGAGGGCTGCAATAATTAACAGGCATTTATTAGCATTTAATTTGACAGCAGATACGCTTTGAAGAATTTTAATGACCCATTAATGGCTCCATACAACCACATGTACACAGAGAAGATACAATCGAGTCCAAGGACCGATTCTTGCTCTATGTTTGTACACATCCCGGAACAACAGCAACAGATCATCACTGCTACTGGGTGCCACCGTATGACAACAGCTATAATTATACTGTCCTGATAAATCATCATCTTTTGTAAGCCTAAACCGCTGACTTTGTGTCAGATCAAAACAGATGCCCGGCATGCTCCCACACACCTTTACCTGCTCATCATGTTGTGGTTTGACTTAAAGGACAACTGTTGGCGAAAGGAACTGAAGACACATACAGAACCTTGGAAAAAGGAACTGCCATGTATCCTCATCTTCATCTCCCCTTTCATAAACCTTAAAACATTAAAATGCTACTTCTTTTTAAGAGATCACAAATATCCAGAATATTCTTTGTAAGATTAGTCAAGAGTTAAGGTCATAGACATAAAAGTCATGTCTAGAAAATGTGCTTTCAGGACAGATTCATGAGTAGTCACAGAAAAGACGGGGGATGAACAGACTTCCTAAGTGCTTTTTTTTTTTTTTTTTTGAAAAGTCTGGTTTTGCTGACATGCATCTTTCACAAACCCAGCCAGTCCTAACAAATTCTGTTCATTCACAGCAATTTCTTTGTTTCCTTTTTTAAGAAAGTTTGCTGCCACTGCTAAAAATTAATCAGCCTTAGGTGGCTCTGGGCATCCCGCCCGCCATCCTCCCATGCCAACAGCCCAGTTTCTCGGCACGGCCCCATCCTTCTCACGGGCCCCTTGCAACACCTGTATCATTCCCATTTCCATCCTGAATGTAAACCTGCTCCGCTTCATATTCCTCCTCCAAAAACTCTCATACTCAACATGCCACACCCACCCACTCATCCCAAATCTCCTCCACCTTCAGGTTTTCAATGTTGACGCCAGCTGAGGTTCAGAAACACACAGCAGCACAGCAGGGAAACGAGGACTGCAAAGTGGATCTTCAGGGACAAGAGGCAGGAGAAAGGTCTACAGTAAACTGTGATTTGTGCCACAGGACCAAGCCTAAAGTCTTTTGAAGTAACTACATGAAAGCAAAACTTCATGCACATGCACACATGTCCTTGGCCAAACTCCTGCTTAAAGTCTCCTATCCATAACACCCCCCACCCTCCAGTGTTATTTGCACTGTGATTTTTTTGCAGGACCTCTGGTGATAGAGCAGGACCACACATGCTGGGTATCAATCCGATCAACACCAGGTATCCCCATATCCTGCTCCTACACAGCTCTGCAGGCTCCCTGTCTCCTCCTTGCGCTGCTGTGGGATGGCAGAGACCACCCAGCAGGTGGGAAATCAAACATGTAAGATCTCTGTTAGACCATGTTAACCCATTTCAGACCGTGAAACCCAGCAAACTGTAAAGGGACACGATGACTGAGGGAGCTCCAGCCACCACCTCACCACTTACAAAGAAAAGCATCAACAAGGGGCAACAATCCTTTTACTACTTTAACACAGAAAGCTGCAGATTTCTGATGAAGAACAAAGACCCACACACACCTACAGAAACCCAGTGTCCTGAGCTACATGGGAAACTGGACATTGATGACTCCTTCAAACACCCATTTTCTTCTCCCTTAATTTCTGTATGGTCTTATTACATCTTCCCTTCCTTTAAGGCTGTGTTCAGCTCCTCACACCCTGGCTTTTCCAGCTTTCGACACACCTTTCTGTATCAGAAATAGTGTGGCCAATTTGTCTAGGGAGGTGAGGACAAACCTTGAGTACTGTGTCCAGTTCTGGGCCGCTCACCATAAGAAGGACATTGAGGTCCTCGAGAGAGTCCAGAGAAGGGCAACCAGGCTGGTAAAGGGGCTGGAGGGCAAATCTTATGAGGAACGGCTGAGGGAGCTGGGGATGTTTAGCCTGGAGAAAAGGAGGCTGAGGGGAGACCTTATCACTGCCTACAATTATCTGAAAGGAGGTTGCAGAGAGGTGGGTGATGGTCTCTTCAGCTAGGTGACAGAAGATAGGGCAAGGGGAAATGGCACAAAGCTGCACCAGGGCAGGTTCAGATTAGATGTTAGGAAAGAATTTTTTACTGAAAGAGTTGTCAGGGCCTGGAACAGGCTGCCCAGGGAGGTGGTTGAGTCACCATCCCTGGTTGTGTTTTAAAAAAGGGCAGATGAGGTACTCAGGGATATGGTTTAGCACAGGACAAGAATGGTTGGACTCGATGATCTTAAAGGTCTTCTCCAACCTAGTCATTCTGTAATGCCCACACCGGCTTTGCTCTGCACTGCCTCTGCAGAGGCCGATACCAAGGCCAGCCGTGAAAAAGCCGCGATGTCTTTACAAGTCAACCAGCTCATCTTGGCACAGCTCCGTTACCCCAAGCACAAGGTGTAACCTTGTGGGTGGAATTACACAAAGGGTAATTCTGTGTATCTCGTCTTCAATAAACTTCACAGAGCTGCTGTAAGACTCCATGAGAAAAGTCTGAGTTATGCTAGTCAAAATCCGCTAGAACCTAGCAGCATGAAAGTAAAGGAGGGATGACTTTGTGAAGAGTTCTATTGCTCCTCCACAGAATTATTTTTCATACATTTTTCCGTGCTCACATATGACCATACCTACTATTTTATTTAAAAAAGACTAATGAGAAAAAACTCACACTGAAAATGTCATTTTGCATATTAGAATGAGAAACTGGGATTCCAGCCCTTCAAATACTGTTCTCTTCTCCAAAGCGTAAAATACACTCAACAAACCAGGATAAATTGGGTTTGTAAGAACAACAAAAATCTGTTTCACGTCTAGCATCTTTTTAGCTGTCAGACTCACACTTCTGATCATCTCAGCCTTTTTCAAAAATGCTGAAGAGAGTTTAGTTTAGGAGAGAGTGCATCCTCTTCCATAGAGACAAGAGAGGGCAAAGACTCTCCAGAGTGATAGATGGGTTAGTGTTTTTTCCTGTGCATGGGAAGTACCTACTCTGACAGCAGTGTTCCTGGAACCGGCTGAGCCAGCAGGACCACCAAAGGGTCCCTACATGATGCAGAGTAACCTGCGCTGGTCTATGAAACAATCTGGAACAGAGAGGACTCCAAACAAATCACAAACTTTTGGATCCTGCCACTGCCCTGGGCTTCTCCCCCTTTTACCACAGCTATTAAACTCTCTCTCCCATCTACCAATCCTTTGGGAGCACAAATCTCACACACAGAAGAGCTAAGTTCAGGGGATAACCATTTGTCTTCCTCTCCAATCTGGTGATACAAGGCTTGACCTCTGGACACCAGCAGTCCCCAGAGCCTGCAGGAGGATTGGACAAGCTTTCTGCAAGGGGGGAAGAGAATGGTAAGGAATTACATCTCGAGAACCCCATTTCCTTCCCTTTCCTCAGCCTGACAGACAGGCCAGTCTGCAGGGTATTCCTCTTCTGCTTGTACCTTCCATTCCTCTTTCAAACCAGTTCAGCCTTTCTCTTCCTTTTTGTTCTCCCCCTTATTTTCTGTCAGAGCCAAGGAAGCGAAAACACTAATGAGTCTACCCACCAATCCTCTCCAGTGCTCCAGATGTAGCCAAGAAGTTGCAGAAATCTTTTTCACTTGCCATTTCATTGCATTTCACTCAGCAAGTATCAAAAAGCTGATAAATGTCACTAAGGTTATCTCAAGCTGCGCACCAGGACATGGTAGCAAAGGGTGTGAAAGCCACAGCGTCTCCTAAGCTAGATAGCAGAAGATAAGACCAATATCTGAAGGACTCCATCGTGGCTCTCATCTTTGATGTAGACTCACAGGGGACATCCTGGTTCACAACCCCATGCCCAGCTCAGAGATGAACAACATAGAGATACCAGCAATACACAGGTGGCAGCTACGAGATTCTGTTACAGAGGGGTATACGTGAAGATGTCTTGATTGCAGGTTAGAACAGGACATGCAGAAGTCATGGGTCTATTGCATATACTGCAAATCACATACATTATTGTGACAAAAAATGCAATAGGTTCTGCACTGAAACAGTAGACAGATTCAACAACAGGCATTTAAAATCTTGTGTTTAGTGGCCTGCATGAACTTCACAGATTACCTCGCTGCTTTCGCTCTGTTTTTCAGACTTTTAACAAGCCAAGCCACCCCTTTACAATACCCAGGTACCTCAGACATCCACGTCAAAGCATCAGTATCTGGGGAGGAAATGATGCCCACACTCTAGAAGACAATTTTGAGCTCCAGACACTTTTAAGTGCGTGAGACTCTGAGGCGAAACATTAGCAATCCTCGCCTTTTGTGCTGCTTACTTTTGTGATACAAATACATGGCAACCTATAATCCCTAATCAACCTAGAAAATAAATGACTGATAAACCAATCTGCTTGTAACCCCATTAACAGATTCTGGCTTCAGTATCAACAGGGTAATTTGCTGAAGCTATTTTTAATCCCAACTGCTAAACCACTAATCCCGCAATTTCCACAAAGTATAACCCCCCCACCATCACATCCAAAAAAAAAAAATAATCTACCCAAGGTTACCAACAATTTTGCAACTCACTGAAAACCAGATAAATAAATAACATTTGCAAATATACACCTCCTGGCACCAGAGAACTAAGAGACTCCAATTACTCGGCTGATCCGGTTAAAGCCATTACTTTCTAATTGGAAGGAGTCATTCAGAAGCAAAGCTGTGTGTCTGGCACGTCACTTGACACCTAGTATGTACCGTTCACGATAAGGTGAACCCTCCAATATGCTTGCCGCAATGAGAAGTGGGTTGTTTCATCAAACCACCAATAGTCACAGCCCTCTGTACTGAAATCTGTTCGAATTTAATGGGACCGGGGTTATCGACATAAACGGTCGTGTTTTCTCAAACTGGCATTATAAAACAGTCTCCAAGTATCATTATTAATGTCAGTATAAATTATGCATCGGAGATCACAGCATTCATTACAGAGGTAAAATTTATCTGGGGGAGGGAGACAAACAGACCAAATCTAATTTAAGTATTTATAGATTTCACGCAGCTTTTCTCAGTAGCAATGAGAGCACTTCTCTAAAAATGGTCTAAAATAAGCATTCACAGAGTCATTACAAACAGTACCAAGAAAGCACCACGTTCATCAGCTACAGGTACAGTTATACCCAGGATGTTGCAAAGGGGCTGACGTGATGATACATGAGACCGGTAGTTTATCCAAGGATGTATCAGCGAGCTAGCACAACAGTCTGGAAGACAAACCCTCAGTCTCATGTAAGCAGCTACACACAGGAGGAAAAGCTGTACTTACTGTTGGAAGGGTGGTGTTTAATGTTCCTTTCAACTTCTATAAATTACAACGTTAGCCATTCCTAATTGGCATACATTAGCATTCAAACGCCACATCGAAATTAGAAGCTTAGCAGTTTTTCGGCACCCTTATAGACACTCCATGCGAACACGTGAACAACCTTGTTCAAGTATTTCTCTATTCCAAGGTTAAAAGAAACGGTTTTTAAGAGACAGATGGTGAGCAACCAGTATCTCACCAAGGAGTGCCACTGACTCCTGGAAGTTCTCACACAACACACCGTATGAGACCAGCTCCTATTTACCCAGCGCCCGGGGAGTCCTGAGCAGAGTCCCATCTCCCAAAACCCTGAAGAGCTGCACAGCCAGGATGGCGCAGGGAAAATAAGAGACTGTATTTCCCTGATTAAGTCAATCCTTAAACTGCCTGATTCGTGGCTTTATCATACTTGTGGCTGCCAACACGGGTACCAGTTCACCAATGCAGGTGCCTCACAGTCTACTGCAAGGGAAGCCAGAATGCATCCATTAAAATACACAACTAAGCAACCTCTGTGCAAAGGCTGGAGCAGGAAGGACAAGGCGGGGGGGAGAGAAAGTCTTTCCAAGCACATCTCTAACCATCAAAGGAGCAGCTCTAGTTTCAGCCAGCAGAGACCGTAACACCTCGCCCCATCATCTTTTTACAACACACTGTGTCACTGGCTATTGTTCATAACTCTTCTCGCAAATCATTTCAACATTCAGAGCCCGACTGTTTCTTAAGGAAATTATTGCGGAAGGAGGGGGGGGAAATAAAAATAAACTGCTTACTCATGAACCTGGTATCACTGTAACAATAAGGCAAAACAGCTAAAGACACAGTTGCATTGCACAACCCCAAATGCATCATTTATTGTACTCGGTTTCAGAAAAAGAACATTCTGAAACACTAAAATAAATCAGAGCATAAATGTGACTTGTTGTCAGCTCATACAATATGGGTTAAATGCTACCATATGGTGAGTGCATACACGTTACCCTTTCGAAAACAAAGAACATGGCTAATTTCTTTCCCAAATCTATTTTTAAATAAATAAATAAATTCAACTATTTTAAAACAAGGCTACAATTGTGACTAAAACACCTCATTTTCCACCAGCCAGTCTCTCTCTCTCTTTCCCGAGAACTAACGCCACTCCACTGCTCACCACCTTTTTAGAAAAAGACAAGGAAAAATGACTATTAAGTCAGCTTTATCCCTGTGATAAGCCAACATGAGCGTTTCCATGCAGTGTAAAAACAGTGACGAGCCAACTCACCGTTCTTCCTTTATTTTACCTGCGGAAAAAGCAAAGCCATGCGTCTCTGTGTGTGTATGTGTGTGTGTGCATGCAATACGTTAAAACTCACTGACATATGATCCGATTTTCAGCGAACACTCCCAACAGGACCTGCCCGACAGACCGAGCTCTGGTTTTCTCTGCACTCCCCCAAGTCATGTACTGAAACACACGGTTTCGGTACACTCCCAAACCAAAAAAAAAAAAAGAACAACAACAACAGAAAAAAAAAAGGACCAAAGCAAACATATATGCAGTATTTGCAGGGTCGCTGGAGCGGATGCTGTTGGTTTGAAAATTGTCTGCCTAGGCTCTGCGCTGAGTATTTGTTTTTATCATTACAGTATAAATGAAACATGTCAGGAGTCTAAAAATAGCTACAAATTGTAATTACATATGCTTTGTAGTTTCTGTTTTACTTTGGAAAGAAGATTAAAAGCTAGATCGTTTTAGAAACTGGCCTTAAAGATTTGGGGAGCCACAGAATTATCCTACTTTGCAATTTGGAGGAGTACACTGCTGGAAAGCATTTCCTTTGGGACGTAAGCACGAAGGCCCCAACGCGGAGCAGCAGGCTCCCGACGCCACACAGCAAGATGGCCAGGAAGGGGGAAGAGCAGACAAAGAAAAAAGTAATTTCTTAGAGATTCTAAGAGCACCCTGATTACGGATGTAATACTATAAGCTTTAATTAGGAGCTAAGTGCTGTGTGCTAAATTCATCCCCACACACGGCCCTGTAAAATCACTCTGCTAAAGTTACCGTGGGTTTATGATGACCGCCCAAGCAGCAGCAGCAGCAGCGCGTGGCCTTGGCCTCCTGTAACAGCCCCTAACGAAACGTGGATTTCGTGGAAGGAGCGTTAAGCTACGCAACATCCTGCTGATGCAAACTGAATTCTCTTCCGTAAGCAATCGCTTCGATAAAAGGTTAGCGAAGGTGGATTGTAAGGAGCCATCTGAACACAAGCGGGTTCGCATTCAGAGTAGAAATCCTCTGTTCCTCTGTGACGTTAAGACTTAGAACAGTTAAGACCGGTGTCCTCACTAACGGTGTAAACGGTCACCGTCCTAGTGTCCCTGCAGCAAGCATGATGCGCAGTGCCAGCTTGCGACTCGGGAGCAGTCCACAGACGAATTACCTGACAGCAGCTGCGCGCTGCTGCCTCAGAATACCTGCTAGGACTTATTAGGCAATAAACAGTTTAGCAGGAACTCAAGAGATGCAAAGTATTGTCCATCCATGCACCAATTTAATCTCAGAACACAGGCTTAATGCCCAGAGCCTGTTTGCATAAGCGCTGTTGCTGTAATACGGTTTCAGGAACGCGAGAAGTGTGTAACAACGCTGATGGGCCTCTACAGATAAGCGAGGTGTAAACAACATCAAAAAAGAAAAAAGAATAACTGACATTGAGTAATCGCCGCATCAGAAAAAGGGACCTCGTTGGCTTCAAATAGCAAAGCAGGTTCAGCAGATCCTTGATCTGAACATTTGCTGACTAACAGTTAGGCAATGCAAGTAAACATTTGCAATGAAGTCATCCTCCTAATGAAAGCCATGGCAATGTTAACTACCTGGACCATAATCCACTAGCATGTTTTAATGCAGGCTCGCCGACAATGTATTTGTTAGAACCACTCCTGTTGGAAAAGGAAAGGAAGTCTCGTTTACTCTGTGACAATTGAGAAACCCTGCTATATTCGTGAGGCCTGTCCAACTCCCCAGTACTGTACTGATGACGTCCAGAGCGAGTTCCTATGCAGTTACAGCGGGTAACTGAACAGCAGCACTGTGCCTTCAGTGACTGAACAGTTTCACCCTAGCGCTGGGATGTATAAACATTTGTAGCATGTAAGATGTTTGCTATGAAAAAGCAATGTTGCTCCAAGGTCCAAACATTTATATTGCAGATATCTAATCACATCAGTGTGACTTCCCCCCCCCCCATTTTTTTTTTTGGTTTTTTTTGGGTTTTTTTGCCATGTTTAAGTTTATGGCTACAGAAAAAAAGAAGAAAGGAAGGAGGGAAAAGGAATGGAAGGTGGAAAAAGGAATGGAAGGAGGAAAGGAAAAAGGACCCAACACCACAATAAGTTTCAGACGATTAACTTTCCGACACTGTTAAGGATTTCAGACTCAGGCACACAAACTGTAATGCCACCCAGAGACACCTTCACGCAACTCCCAGCAGCGGGTGGAAGCGGCAAGCACACTGCTTAGGGGACAGCACTGGGCTCACAAGCAACAAGTCCATTTCTGAGATGGTCGTGAACACTCTTGCGCAACTGAGGAACGTCAGGCAGCTGTGAAAAACAGCGGCTGCCCATTTCCCCTTTCTCTGCAGAAATCCAATGCCCGCTCAGGCTCAGAAGGTACGCACCGACAAATACGTACCTATGTCTCAGAAACCCCAACAGGCGCCTGTTACTTGTAAGATTCGCAAGCTCGGACAAGTTGCTTCATGTGAAATGCAATCACTTTGTATTTCAGCTTTCCATTTTGATGACTTTTAAGAATATAGCCAAACCCAGCTTTCCAGTTTGAGTACACATATGCAGACTTCATCACAGGTCTCTCTCAAGCTTACTCGCTGGCTCATTCTGCGTACTGTATATAATCCCGAAGTAGTCCTGGAAGTACTTGGCATGATTTTAAGTCTTCACAGAAGTGAGGTCTTTCAAAATTGACAGGTTTGGGATCATACTGAATATAGATCCACCCCCACAGGTGGGATCTCAGTGTAAAACTTTCCAGTTAAGATAGCAGGTAGCTACAGATAACTCTGTTGAAGTCACCTGCATGTAAGACCTTGAAAAGAAAACCAGAACAAAAAGACTGCCCGAAGTTTGCAAGAGTTGTCAACCACATCATTCATCCGGTGACTCCTGCAGGCTGTCCCCTCTGGTACCAGCTACAGAAGCACCCGCAGTAAGGTGCATTTTAAAGGGTACTTATTTTTGAGTCAACCCATGCAAATGTCCCTGCAGATCTGTAAAGTGTTAAGACATAAATATCTTTGTTTGCTAAGGTGAGGGATGGCTGAATTACGGGCAGTTGAGCAGGCAGAGATTCACAAAGAAGGCATAATCATTTTCACCCCTTCAACAAGCACTTCTGTACTGATAATTGCTATTATTACATCTTGGTGACAGCACAATACTATGACCAACTATAAAAACGTATGATGAACCTAATTTTTAAAGCAAAGACATCAGTCACTGTCACAGGAAAAATTTAACCCGCAGAAGTTGACTGCTGCTGCTGTTGCTCCATGCCACAGCTATACTGCTACCCAGGTCACTCACAAGTAACAATTGGCAGCTTTCACCATAGTGATGTAAACTGTTTTCTTGTCTATGATGCAGAGAAGCCATTGCTCACATTCACAGAGGGATGGTACCCAGCTCTCGATCATACATTGTTTCCGTCCCGTACAGCAATTCAGAGGGTTGCGCTGAGTTTAGGTAGGAGCCCTGCTAACAAACAGCACTCCACTCTCTACATCTGGTGTGGATACCCTTCTGTCAGACCGCTCCTCAAGACAACCCCCCTGTTCTCACCCATGTTTTTATCTTTTCTTTTTTTTCCCCCCTATCACAAGCATTATCTTTGCATATTAAACTAACAGCTTGGAGGGGGGTTATAATGCCCTATTGTTCACAGAGGCCACAGGATACTTATCACTAACTAGATGCCACTTCAACATCACTATGTTTTACAGAAACAAAAGGCTTGAAAACAAACCCAGAGCAACTTCTAGATAGCTGAAAAATATTTTACGCCAGGGGCTAGTGAAGGTGCACTCCGTGCCAGTAACACACATCACTTGATTGTGCAGATCAAGACGGCTACAGCATCTACCCTCATGTATCTAAAGATGTCTCCCAGAATAACTGCATCATAACACTAATTACAGCACAGCTGCTCCTACACAACTTCAGTTTCCTGTTTTACCAGAGGAAAAAAAATCTCCAAAGCCGGCCTCCTCCTCGCCATGCGGAGGAACACGATGGGGTGCGCAGAGGAGCGCGCAACCAGGCCGTCCGGACACGGTTTTGCTGTGACAGAGCCGAAGGGGACACTGTCAGGAAACAAAGCGGCAGTACTGCCCGAAAGATGACTGGTCCCAGCCAGCTACCACGGGCAAAACTACAGGAGCAAAACTCACAAAATACTCCTGCCTTGATGAAACCTTTGCTCCCATCACTGCCACCCCTCTCCGGCGCTGCCCTACTTGCCCTCCCCAAAAACATCCAACACCTCTTGCAATTTTGGCCTGCCAGCAGCAGCCAGCCTGGGGGTCAGAAGCAGGGGTCCTCACTGGAGGAACAGGCATGCCACTGCACCCACTGCTACCCACACTTGTCTGTGGGGCACAGCCCGAGCACCACACACACATGCAAGTACACATATGCACCTGCCTCAGTGCAGCAGCCCCTCCGACCTTTGCATGAGCGCACACACACACCTGTGTCCATGCGATTCCCAACCTGGAGTGCACACACGTGCCCAGTCCCCCATATCCAGCAGGACCCACAGGCACACACATCTGACCCACATGCAATGATGCCACCTACCCATCCCTGGCCCTGCATGCATACACAAAACACATCCCACTTACAACTCCCCTCCAGCCCCAAGCGCACCTGCCCCGCATGCAACAGCTTGCCCCCCAGAATGTACATACACACATACCTTGGTCCCATCCACACCCCTAGTGCAGGGTTGAGGGGGAGATGAAGGAGAAACAGGAAGATGAAGGTTCCCCCCCCAGACACGTGGGGCCTTAACGCACCACAGAAAAGCAATGGCCAAAAGTCAAGACATGTGCACCCCACAAAATAAAGCTCTCGGCTATCAACCCACTTGCATGCTATATGCACAAGGGGAGGGGGACGGGACACACAAAGGAAATCTGTCAGAAAACCTTGAAAAACAGGAACACACCCCCCCCCCCCCCCCCCAAAAAAAAAAACACCCCATTTTATGCCATTCAGCGTCTGCTTTAAATTATGTAGGGTTTGTCAGGGTTGGGGTTGGGTTTTTTTTTTTTTGGGGGGGGGGGAAGAGCAGCCAACCAAATACATGGTTGCCAAGTCGAGTTAATGAAAAACCCTTTGGCTGTTAACTCATTTAGTGCAGCAAGCATGAAATAAAGTCCGTGGCACGGGGCCAAAGCGCAGTGGCCCTTTGCCGGGCAGGCTTCTGGGACCTCTCCCCAAACCGCCGAGGAGCCGGCCGAGAGCAGGGCAGCCAGCCCACAGCTTTGAAGATCTGTGATCCTCCTTTGGAACTCCGGGAACCCGCCTCCAATAAATAACTTAAATATATATATATATATAAAAAAAGAGTCGAGACTTTTTGTTAAGGGCACTTTTGCATCCACTTCCAAAAATGAGCCCGACCCATCCAGCCCTCCACGCCGCCACCCCCGCCTCCGAGAGGGGAACCGCGAGGGGCTGCGACCACCGAGGCGAGGCTGAGGCCGGGACAGGGTGCAGGCAGCATCCCGGCCTCGGGGCTCCTCTCGTCCCACCTCGCCGCGCCCCGACACCCCGGGGCCGAGCGGAGCGGAGCGGGGCCGGGCGGTGGCGGCGGGGCGGGCCAGCGGGCTGGGACCGCCCCAGCGGGGCGGGGACAGGCAGCGGGCGTGGGCTTCACGGCGAGTCCGGCCGGCCCCGGCCTCCCCCCACCCGCGGCAGTACCCCCCACCCCCCCGCCGTGCCCCTCCCCGCCAAGGAAACTTCTTTCGCAGGGAAGAGTTCGGCTCCCCGGGCAGGGAGAGGCTGCCGGCGGCCTGGGTGCGAGGAGGGGGGGGGCGGCGATGGCGAAGGGAGGCGGAGGGAGGAGGAAGAAGCGAGAGAGTTGCGGCTCTCCCCAAAAAGGGACTTTGACCTCGCACCGCTCTCCGGCGCGCACACCGAATTACGTATTTTTGTCACAAGTCGGATCCTACCGCACGTCGGCACAGCGTCTAATTTATGGACTCATCAGCCTAATTTCATTATTTAATCATGCGCCCAGCAATCGTGTTTCCTTAAGAAAGGACTGACCTATTTTTGGCTGGAGATAAACGATCATGTTAACAGATGTTAATCTTGTAATCTGTTTTTCCTGTAAGCACTTCGCATACCCACGTTTCAGACATTAAAAAAAAAAAATTTAAAAAAAAAAAAGAAATCTCTCCCGAACGACTTGACGTCACGATCCAGTTCTTACCCAAAAAAAAAAAAAAAAAAATCTCGCAATGCTTTCAAAGACATTAAATCTTTTTTCACTTTATAAATGCTGATTTGTTCTGCCTCAACTCCCACAGGCTTTTATTTGCATTTCAAATTCCACAGGTTACACCAGTCGCCTTTTCAGAAAATGTAAACCAACAATAAGGCAGCAAAGAAGGGGGGGGGGGGGAGGAGGGGAGGGGAACCCTGCATCTGGATTAAATAAAGGCCAGAATTAATGTTTAGAAAGTAGTCCGAGCAAAATTATATTCGCACGCCCAGCGCCCGAGCGCCTCCGTGTACCCATCTATCTATCCATGGGGGCAACGTAAAGGGTGAGCTGTGGGCACACACACACACACACACAATGCGCATTCCCCACAAGATCCTTGTCTGCTGCTGGGAGCTTATTAACGCTCCTAATAAATGGTGCTGACTCCAAACCGACACTTTTCGGCTTAAAACACAGGGTTCGTCTCCAGCAGTTAATTGCAGAGGTTAGCTGGTTTGAGGGGAAGGAACAACGGCCGGCTGTCATGCTCCACACGCCTCCCCACACGTACCGCCCGCTGTAACACCCCACCTTGTTCCCTTTACAGCAAAGTTTACCCATCCAAACTTTTCCTCAACTTGCCGAAGTGCTCGATCCGCGTTGCGATCGCGACCAGGCGCTATGCTAATTATCCCCGAAGATAGCAGCGAGGGGAGGGAAGGAGGGACGAGGAGGAGGAAAGCTTTTAAAGCACAAAATGTCTGGAACTGCATTATTTCTATTCTTTTCTCTCTCTCTCCTCTCCCTTTCCTTCCCCCTCCCTCCAGTCGATCTCTTCCTCCCCCCCCCCCCCTTTTTTTTTCCCTTTAACATATACATTAAACTCCCGGCCTCTCTCCCCACCCCACCCGCATCAAACGGGCTATTTTCCTCTTCTGGAAATAATCGCTACGGAGACATTGTCCTTCTCGCTGTCTATATTGTGAATAATCGGTTTCTCTCCGCCCGCCCACCCCCAACTTCCTTTGATAAACTGTGTACTTCTGTAACGGGGATCACGCAGTATCGACTCGCAGCGGAGCCCAGAGTAGCTAAAAAACAAGGCGGGGGGGGGTGAGGGGGGGGGGGTAGAGGGAACACAACCACACATCGGGCATTTCACACACAGGCTGAATCAATACTAACAGGGGGAGGAGGGAAAAGAAAGAAAGAAAAGAAAAAAAAATAAAAAAGCCCACACCAAAACAATCCACTTAATAATTTAAGTGGCTACTCGGGGCTCGAGGACCCATCACCCACCTTCATTAGCCGAACCATTTTACTTTAAAGTGAGGCAATTTGTTCTTTGTTTCTTAATGGATTAATATCGCAGTCCGCTCCCTCTACACCCCCCCGCCCCTGACGGAGCGTACAAAGCCAAAAGGCTCCCGGAGCTGGCACGCCGCCCCCCCCCCACCAACCTCTTCCCCCCCCCCGTTTCGGCACCACCACTGCAGTAAAACTGACCTCCTCCTCCTCGCGAAGCAGCGCAAAGTTACCATTTTGGAGTATCTCCGATGACCGGGGACACACACACATAAGTCCCCGTTCCCGGTGAGAAGGAACACGGAAAGGAAGGGGGGGGGTGAGTGGGGGGGGGGGGGTGGGGGGGGGGGCGTGAAGTTGTTTGGGGTTTTTTTTGCCAACCCCCCAGGGGCGCAGCCCGAGAACCCCCGCCCCCCTTGGGCCAGCCCCCCGCCCCGCCGTCCCTCACCTCCTCCGCTGCCGGCGGCAACGTTTGGGGAAGGGCGCGCCGAGCCACCCGCCGCCCTGAAGGTGAAACCATGCGCCGCATGCGAGCGGCAGCGAGCTGCACATGATCCGCCGAGCGGCTCCACTGGCGCGGGCGGGGGCGGCCCGCCGGCCCCCGCCGCGCCCCGCGCCCGCGCGCCGCCCCCGCCCGCCGCGCCCGCGCGCCGCGCCCGCGCCCGCCGCGCCCCGCCCGCCGCCCCGCCGCCGCCGCCGCTGCCGCTGCCGCTGCCGCCGCCGCGCGTCCCCCGGCGGCCGCAATGGTCTGGCCGGTGCGGATCCCGCACGCCGGCGACTATTGTCTCCCAGGTGCAAAGTTGGGGCGCGGGGTGCAGCCGGTCCCGGTACCCCGCCCGCCGGCCGGGCGAACCGGGGCGGGAGGCGGCCGGGAGCCGCGTTGTCAGGGCGAGGAGCCGCGCTTCTGCCCACCGCTGCCCAGGTTCCCACGTACCCCCGGTGCGAAAGGTGCGGGCCGGAGTTGCCCCAAATGCATTGCTATCGGAAACTTTTATTTTGGGGGGCGCTATGGGGTGTGTGGGGGGGTGGGGGGTGTGGGGGAGAGTGCGCGGATTCCACTGGTAAAATATTTATGGATCTATTGAAATGCGCAGAAACAACAACATTAAAGTCCTCAATCAAGATCAAAGAGGAATACTGTTCAACAGCCACGCTGGGGGAAGTTGAAAGACCTCCGAACAAATCAATCTGCCATATGGCTTTAAAAAAAAAACACACACACACAAAAAGAGAGAGAGAGGGAGACACAGCCACCGCTCTCCTACGGCCGAAAAAAGTTCAATTCTTGTTTTCCTGCGTGTTTGCGAAGCTCGGTTTAATCACGCCAAATATGTATGCCATAGGCGAGGGGAGTATGTTTAGTCTATGGCTGGAAAGCCTAATTTAATCTGCTCAGGCTTGGTACGAGACATCAAGGGTGTGGAGGCTTTTTTTTTTTTCCCCTTCTTCTTCTTCTTTCTCTCTTTGTCTCGTAATGTGCGATGACGTAGAATTGACACGGAGGACTTCTGACGGAGGGTCGGTGTTATCTCGACGCCCCGGAGCGCCCTGGGCCGGCGGAGAGCACCCCCACTCCAATCCCCCAAACACACAAACCCCCCCGCCGAGCACCCCGGCTTCCGAGCCCCCCGCCGGGGCTGCCCCCGGTGCCGGTCCCTGCCCTGCCCGAGCGCACCGGCCCCGCACCTCCCTTTCTCTCTCCCTCCATCCCTTCCTCCCTCCCTCCGGCTCCGTCTTGCACTTGGGACGCAAACCGCTCCAGCACCTCTGGCAAACAGAAGAAAACAGAATTGGGGCGGGGGGGGGCGGGGGGGGAGGGGGGAGGAGGGTGTTGTGCGTGTGTTTGGGGGGAGAAGCTTTAAATCCTGCCTTTCCCAGTGCTTATTACCAAAACCCTCGGAATAAAAGGAAAGGGGCGGGGGTGGGGGGCAGCGAGCAAGAGGGAAAGTTGGTAATGAAGGATACACGAATCATAAAATGTAAGCTATGTGTGATTAATGATCTGCACTAATTTGAATAGCAGGCGTGTTAAAGGTCATTGACAATTGTTGCTGCTTTCAGCATGAATGCCCGAGTGGGATGTATTTGGGACAATCAAATTTAATTCTAATTCACAGGAAAAAAAAGAAAGAAAGAAAGAAAAAGAAAAAATAAAAGGGAAAAGAAAATGGGACGTGCGTAGCAGCTGGTCAAAATACAGAGGGGACGCACTGTAAAAGAATGCACGTCGCCCCTCTCTCAAAGGCAGCTTCGTTACATTAGGGTAGTGCTTTTAAATGCCTCGGCAGTAAATAACGTATTTGGAATGTCTGGATTTTGTTCCTTGTGCATCGGCATCTTTCCCGCACGCTCTTCCCATCAAGGGCCAAACAGCATTCCCAGTTCCTCCAGGCTTGTGGTGTTTTGGGGGGACTCCCGAGTTCGCTGGTGCCAGATTTACCTGCGAGCAGACCAGGGCGGATATCACCTCTCTAAGCTTGAGGAATTCACCCCTGGCACACGCTTATAGCACCGGAGTGTAGATTCTCTCATCACAGTTTATATAGCCGTTTAGCGTTTCTTTACACAAAGAGTAAGAAATCCCTTATAAATCAGCGTTCCGGGGCAGTATTTAGAGCTACAGTATTAAGCTAATAATTTCCATATGGCGAAAATTGACAAGTCAGAGCAGTGAAAGGTGCGTGAGACTTCCCAACTCCTCTACGTAAAAACGTGGGGTTTACGACCTGCTCCTTTGCTCTCTCAGTCTGTATAGATTCTCTTTGTTGGACAGTAAAACATGAGAATACGCAACACGGCGCTTTGCTGTATTACTCGAAGGAGTAATGCTTAATATTTTCCATATTTGCTTCCATAGGCCCCAGTCTTAGCTCCTTGTTCCCATTAAAAAAAAAAGGATACTCGAGGCTACGGGGGGGGGGGGTGAAGGGGCCAGAGAACCCATCTCAAGCCCAGTAAGTGAGGGGTATTCCGCTTTAATGGAAAGGCAATTAAAAATTCAGAAGATGCAGAGACTTTAAAAACAATCAAGCGGTATATTAATTTCACGGGAAGTCACTAGCAGCGTTCCTCTGTCCATGTAATTTTAAATAGGAGATTTTTCTCACATTTCTTCTGCTGACTCCAGCACTTCCAGGTTTTGAAAGCAAAAACTGGAACAGAGCAAGAATGTGTATACCTAACAGATATGCAAAATGTATTTGCATAGCACTCTCGGTGTTGGTAGAAATTTCAGGTAGAGAAGGGTATTCTTAATTTTCAAATCGTTAGCGACGTACCATTTCCATGGGTGATTAATCTGTTTGCAGACACTGTTTACTCATTTTATCTTCGCCAGAAATCTTCCAGGAGATGTCCTCCCATTTCAAATTCTTTAAATTACAGTATTTTGTATGAGAATGTCAGCGATATTAATGGCTCAATACGTGTTTTGCTATTTATAGACTCGCATGTATAATAATTCTGGCTAATGAAATACTCGGAGCAGGAAAACATTTATTTACTTTTGCTACGGCCTAATAAATTATTTGTTCAGCATTTGGGACCGGGCTTTCTCAAGTTAGGGAAAATGGCATTTTGATGAAAATCTGTGCAATGGCTTGTCTGCATAACTTAGCCTTAGGAATGATTGGTGGAAGTTTAGATAAGAAAAGGTTCTCGAGAAACACCAGCTTAGAAAAGCAAGGAAAGGAGGCCGTCCTTCTCTAAAAGCAAACCTGAAAGCGTATATAAATACTTCAGGGCAGGCAAAGAAGCCAAGTTTGGATTGCATTTTATGTACGTGTGTGTGTGTGTGCGTGCACGCACGTGTGTGTGTGTGTGTGTACGCATCACATACACAGATCTATGCAGTGAAATGCAACCGGAGGAGCCGGTTGCTTTAGCTTTCTCTGCATGCTTGCTCCCTCCAAGTTACCAGGGTTCTGTGCTGGTGAATATCTCTTGTTGTTACATATCTATCTGGAATGTAGAGAGTGTACCTAAACAACGCTAATCCAGGGTGGCTTGAAGCTCTAGGTCTTTTTAAGAAATCTGTGTCTCCGTCTCAGGACTCAGACTAGTATTTTCCTTGCTGTCTCCTGTCAAATTTGCCCTTCAACCACCCCTCCCAAACACAGCCCTTAGCTCTAGTTAATTCTCGAGTCCCACCATTAAAACAATATATAGCTATTTTAATATAAACCAGAGATTTCGCTTTCAAAGTGCACTCAGGTCAGAGAGAAAGAACACATGAGTAGTCTTCTTAGTATATTTGGAAATACAAAGGGGATGCACAGAGGTTGCAAACTGGAAGGTGCAGGTGGATGTAGTACATCTGGCAGGTCACTGCACAGAAACGGTCCCAGTGATGCTTTTTAACAAGAAACCAACATTTCTGCCCCCAGTGAAAACCTGCACCACACTAACACTGGTGGGCTTTCAGATTTTACTTGGGTGGTGCAAGTTTCACGTTGAAACAAAATGTTTTGAATCAGTAAGAAGCGTGTACTCCTGGATAAAAATGCATCGACATCTCGAGTGCACCACCAAAGCCTTTCTAACCCTTCTTTAATCGTGCCTCAGTAGCTGTGTGGCGTCAGGCTGCACCGCCACCGAGCAAAGTTTTGCGCACCAGTGTGCTCTGGGTCTTGCATGGAGGTCAAGCACTTGCACCCTGATAATTTAGTCAAGCACAAACCTGGAAAATGGATTGGAAAATATTTTTCCTATTGGAAAGCTGTGTGTATTTCGGGATCTGAAGAAATCTGTTAACTTGCAACCACAAAAAGAGGCTTGGACGTATCTGATGACGAATTGCACAGGGTGTCAGGATGTGGTCATATCGTCTTTACCTTCTACTCATATGTGTAGTCCCCTTGCTATTACTGGAATCGCTTTTGCGATAAAAGATGATTGGTGTTTGTCTTCATCTTCTTATTTATGGCATGACATGAGCTTTTTCCTTACAGCAGAAAGAATCCGGAGACTTTTCTTGAAAAATCAACATTTTTAACTCCAATATCTTTCATATTTGCCCCTACTTTCAGCATAGTTGCTAGGATATAGCCTGATTTTGATTCTTGTGCTTTGATCCTCTCAAACCCACTTTTTTTTTTAACCTTGCATTATCCAACATCACTTTTACAAAGACACTGAGGAAGACAGCAGAAAAAGTTAATATTGTGAGGCAAGTACAGCCCCAGTGTACATGGCTATTTTAGGTTCATGCCAAATGCTGTATATAGTACCAACTTTTCCAGCCCTGGCAGTCAGATTTTCTCACCCATATGTAATTTTATAAACTACATCATGGCTTCACAGCAGGTAGGGAGCCCACAAACCTGTTCTTAATTTCAGCTTAACTGAAAGAATCTCAGCAGCAGCTGGTTTCAGAATAGCTGATACAGACTTCTACAGATGTGGCCCATAATAGGTTCAGGAATAAAAAAGAACTAGGCCACAATGTAGAATTAATTTCAAGGAAGACAAATTCAATAAGGATGCCGCTTTTAAGAGTCAATTTTTTTAATTTTTTTTTTTTTTTAAGATATCTTTGGGAGGGCGTATTTCTGTGGCCTGTGTGGTTTTCTTTTCTGTGCCGCCTACCGATGGTAATACTGCAGCAGGCTGATTTTTCTGGCAGGCTGGGCTTGGCTGTTAGCGGGCCGCGCTCTCTCAAAGCAAAGAAACGGGCTATTTCTGAGTTTGTGTCGCCTCCCCTCCCCCTCCCCCTTCTTATGTTCCTCCAAGCATAACTGATAGTACTGGAGTGCTCGTGCGCTTTTTCTAACTGGACCAGACAAAGAGGTACAATGGCTAAAAATGACCTCTGATGAGAGAGAGCGAGCAGGCAAGAGCACCGCGCGGTACAAACTGGGGAAACTGGTTGCTGGCTCTGAAACAGGACCTTGTTTGGTGGCACTTCACAGGCTTGGGATAAAGAAATGCAGAGAAAACAGCTCCAGTAATGTTCGTTTCTGGAGGTTAGGTTTGAACCCTTCCTGCACCAGCATGGCGAATGCATCGATGTGCCATCATCTGCCAAGTAAAAAATACCTCAAAAGTAAAAGTGGAACAAAACAGTCACTTGTTCTCACTCACAAAATTTCCTTTGACATTCTGTGCCGTGGCCTAAGTGTTTGAATAATCTTGGTTTGTATGGTCTTTCAGCTCAGGCATGCGAGGAAAAAGGAACTTCAGAAAGAGAATATTTTACCTGACGTGTACTATTTTAAGGTTTCAGTAATTAGAGAACTGCCGAGGTCGGAATAGCCATCAATATCATGAGCAACAGAGTAGAAGTAACATGTTTAAGAGGAAGTTAGTTGGTTGGTTGTAACGTAATACGCTGTAAGCACTAGGATGTAGATCTGCAATGGCAAGCAGCAGAAGAAACAGAAAAGGCTTAACCGGCGTCAGATATTTATCTCATGCTTTTGCATGAAAGCACATGATAACTTGCAAATAAGAAAGAGAGATGCTTTTGAATCTAAATCCCAGATTTTATTACCACACTGCAGAGATGTCGCAACCTATGCTGAGGTCCGTCCGCACAGATCTGTTCACAGCCCGGAGACAAAGTTTGCCAGCGCTTTTTAACCTTTCAGCGAGCCAGATGAAAACTCAGGATTTAGAAGCTCCCAAACCTTTTTTTTTTTCCACCTTCTGGATCTCATTTGAATCAGAAATGAGTGACATTAGCTGCTGCTTCCCAGCTCTTAAAGCCCAGCATAGGAAGTTGCCGTGTATCTGCCACTCCTAAAACTGTGTGTTCCAGCCTGCATTTCTGAACTACCATAAATTAAAAATGAGGAAAAGCACAATAATTATGTCTGAAGATGCAGTGGTTTGCAACAGGGTAAGTCATAGTAAAGATGCACAATTCTGGGGAAAAATTATTTTGAGAATGGGAGCTCTTCCAAAAAAACTTCCCACTATTTCTTTCATTGTTGGTAGACCGCTTTTCCTCCCTGTACAATTTTATGCCAAATTGACTACTTTTCTAATTTCCCCATAAATCACACAAAATTCACAGCTCCTTTTTCCACATGTGTAGCCACAAATCAACTGAGTGAATTCTTGCTACTGAGAAAAAAGAAAGCTGAAACCAACACCCAGGGTCATTAGCATAAAATTATTGGCATAAAATTATCCTAACTTTCAAGAAAAAATATTTGGAGAAGGCTCTTAGTTTGTTGCTTCCATCGGGTTCGAAAGACAAAAGTGGGTTAGGGAAGTCGGTCCGCTGCAGACTTTGCAAGGCATTTGCCTTTTTCCTCTGTTAAACTCCAAAGCTAATAAACCCGGAGCATTCGGTAACAAGCGAGGCACTCATGTCAACAAAGCCCTTACTTAGAGACGGCAAGGTTTTGAGAAACTTCTGTGGCAAGGATTTGAAGATATTTTAGTCATATGCAGTGTACTTTGAACGTGCACTTTTGCTTCTCTGTTTCCTACAGTATAATCCCCTTTGCTTTCCCCCCTCTGTGTTTTAAAACAAGCACAGAAAAGACTGAGTGTTAAACTACACTGTTCAATTGTCCGGTAAGTACACAAATTCTGTTCAAATCAGAACAAACTTTCAAGTAGACAGAAAGGGGTATTTGGATTTCTATTTTATCCCGGAAACCCTGCTGAACACCAGTGTGGCGGGGAATATAGCCATATCAGACCAACAAAAGGCTCCTAATGTAGTTAAGACCTCCTCCCCCCTCCTCTCCGAGGAAGCCGGCTGGCATAGCTTTTGCTATCGGAATTGTTTGCAGAATGACCAAACTCAAGCTGCTCCCTACGTGGGTGCCTTGTTCGGGAATAAGCAGCACTTTCATTCTAAAACACTTATCTCGCTTCCTAAGGAGATGAACGGGCTATTTGGGAGATATTTCTTCATTTTGAATGTTGTTCTTGTGGAGCGATGCCTTCTATTTACATTTTCATTTGCTTCCCTGACAAAAGCGGCGATGTACTCACTCAACAAAGCAGTTATCACGTACGCCGGCACCTCCTAGATTCCTTCTGCTGTGCAAAAGATTCCCGGGCACGGTTTCTGTTGCAAAGGACCCCATTAATATCAGTGCTGCGAGCGTCCTGTTGGCTCCTACGGGCTTTATATCAAAAAAGGGTTACGCTTAATAAAGTCAAATGCTGTAGATCTGCTTTTCACACCATTAGTACAACAATGTTCTCGTAATAGAAGATGTACCACTAGTCACACTTTTATTGCTATGAAGTATGTTGGTGTGTAACATCCGACATATTTTCCCCTGAGATATCAGAACGCTTCGTGCCAAATTCCTCTACCGTGTAAGGAGTCCAGGATCCTATTTATTTTGGTGGGACTTGGTGTAATAAAAATCTGACACTGCAGAATAAGCGTGGTAACAACGCTGCCAAAAAATGCTCGCAGAAGGATGCTGTCAGTACCGTCCAAGCCGATGTTTTGTGTCTCCAGAGAAGAAGGATGCTTGGGAGTGCATACTGGCAACTCCGTTTGGTGTGCCTGCTTAGTCACAAAAGTTTGTTTGTTTGTGTGTGCATGTTTGCTTGCTTGCTTGACATAATTGAAGAGAGAGGTGGGGTCACCATTTGGTGCTTAACTCCTTGAAGGCTCCGCTAGGTAGGACTGACCTAACAGATGCATCTGTACTTCATAGTCCATAGGAGTGTCAGCATAAGACATAAATAGGAAGGAGAGGTCAAGGGAGTGTGAAGAGAGGCCAGGACCCCTCTGGTAGCTCTCTCTTGCCGTGTAACCCCAGCCACAGTGATGGTGGCCCCAGTGCCAAGTCAGTGTGAGGTCAGCGACTGGAAGCTGGTGGGAAGACGTGAAGGTGAACACGTACTGTGAGGACTGGGGATGGGGAACTGATGAGCCCTCAACCAGGAGGTGAGGAGCTGCTCAGCCACAGGACCTGGTACGAAGCTGGATGATTTCACAGAGCCCTGCCAGCTGCCGGGCTCCACATCTGCTCCTAAAACCCAGTCTGCTCCCATCTCCACCTCTCAGAGAGAGCATTAACCACCCCTTAGTGCACTCTTAATCTCAGCATGGCCTTTGAGAAGGATCATGAGTGGTTCTGAGAGTAGTATGTAGCCACATTAGCTTTACTTTCAGGAGTTTTCTATGCAGAGCCTGCACCACTCCGCTGTAGAGCAGGTGTAATAGCCATAATCTGGTTATAAAAAAAAGTGAAGGCGAAGGGAATATTTGCATCAATGACCTCATTTTTCACTTGCTCACTAGAACACTTCTAAAAGGAAGTATTTGCTTGGTTGGTAGCCAAGCATTTTCTCTTTGACTACCAAATGTGTTTAGTTCATATTAAAAGTCTCTCTGAAGTTCACTGGTGATTTCCAGACCATGTAAGATTTGCAAGCAAGGGACTGACAGCAACATTCTTATTTAATCATTTAAAAAAAAAAAAAAAAAGTTTTCCAGATCCTTCTGACTTCCTAATGCAAAGTGGAAAATGTCCAAAAAAGGCATTGCTTCGTCTAACGCCGTTTATTTAGCACACATAGAATCCTACTGGCCTTCTGCTTTATCAAAGGCAAGGGGATGTGTGACTAGTTTATACAACCTAAAGTTTCTGCTTATCTGGACTCGCGTAAGTGCATTCAGCAGCTTCCTCCGTTGTACAGTTAATGGGAAATTCCATGAGTTTTACACTTAAACTTCATCAGAGATATGAATAGAAGAATGTAACCATCAAAGCTACGGCAGAGTCCTCCACTCCCTGACCTTTGGGCCCATAAACCCATGAATGAGTTACATTCATCCACATACTAGCACTTTTCTGCTTTATAACTCCCAACTATTAATCTGAATTGAATTTCACATGAGCTGCTCATGAGTAGAAAATGGGTCTTTACCAAGGGCTTGTAAGACTTGTCCTCTTCTCACCTCTCACTCTGGAGGCAGGGTGGGTCGACTGACCAGATGAATGAGGAGAGAGGAAGGAGCGCGTTGCCCAGCAGAGCCAATGCTGCTGATTTGGATCCCAGGAGATTGCTGGCTGGCTGGAGATGCATCTGCACCTACCTGCCCGCAGTACGGCATGCGCCGCGTTCCTCACTGCCCAGGCATCACCTGCAGCCTGCCACAGCATCTCTCCCCTGCTTGTGAGGTGCTGTGCTGCGTCTTAGCCCCTGTTGCAGATGTACATACTGGGTTGTATAAGAGGGACGCACTCCACTCACTACATAAGCCAGTTTTTCTCTCAGAGCCTCAGTTTTTGTAGCTGCAAAATGGGTCTGTACTTTTAGAGTGCTGTGCTCAACAGCTGCTATAACAAAATACTCAGAGGCCTTTTCTTCCCCCAACACAAGTCATGCATGGAACCTGTGCTTGGAATGGTGTTTTGGAATGCTTACCTAGCGTGGCATGTAGCAAGGGTTATGTCCATTCGGCAAGCTCTGCCAAAAGTGCTTTTGCCCCTTCCTTGAGTTGGATGTGCACTCCAGAGAGAGGCGGTCTGCACAGCTGAAAGACAGTAAATATACGTTGAATAGAACAGGAAGCCTGTCCCTAACACAAGCCAGGGGTAAAACCCACTGAACTGGTGGGGTCTGATGGGCAGTCCGGTATGGATTTTAATTTGGTTTCTCTCAGTACTCCTAGGTGGTGCATCAGGGAAATGTAAGCTGAGAAGTGCCCACTCAGATAAGACACCTCTAGGATAAAAATAGCCCTGTCAATGCAAAGTGCATAGGAACCAAAAGATTCAATGGACCGATTGAATTATAATGTAGGGGCTTTTTTCAGTGAAAAGTTATTTTTTTTTTTCTGTTCAGATTTGGGAAGTGAATTAACAGTACCAGAAAGTGAAAAAAAAGAAAAAAAAAATTAGAAAAAAAAGTCCTCATCCTTGACTGATGCAATTTCATTTTCTTGCTTAAAAAAAAAAAAAAGTACCGTCCAGACACACCTGGGTGCTGAGTTTTGACCTGATGCAATTTGATATAGGTGAGATATTAAACCCTGAAGACCAAGTTAACAATGGAAACAGTGATAGACCGGTAACAGCGGCAAGGGGTAGTGGCTGCCATTGTAGTAGTAAGTCGGACGTATTTCACCGCGTCGCGGGACAGCTGATAAACCCTGAACCTGCCTGCTGGCTGCCTCCTATGTGCCCGTACTTTTGTTTAGCCAGCGCGGCCCTAGGAGTGACCTTGTGTTTACTCATTAATTCCGCACGTCACTTCATGGGGAATTAGAGCAGTAAAGCCACTGGAATATTTTTAATATCAAGAGCGTTTTGCCTCGTTTCTTCATTGTCTTTGTAATTTAAATATCCTGTTGTGTAAGCCTAAAGGCAGGAAGTGAGCTATACAAACCCTTACAATAACAGTATTAGGTTGCAGATAAGCCCATGTGCTCAGTGGTGGGGTTTTTTTTCTTATTTTATTTTTTTTTCCTTCCCAGGCTAATAGAAGTTTTGCAAAGGCTGGGAGAGATTATGTTTTCTCTCTTAGGAACGCATTTGAAATCTTTCAAAATGAGCTTTGTCTGTTGCGCACGCACACAAAATACACTCTCATGACAGCAAGAGACGACTTTGGCCGTAATGCCGGGCTTTAATTATTTAGCTTCACGCTGTATTTGTGTTTCTGCCATGAAACCCAAACCTCTTCAGCGGGCAGAGGCGGGGTGGCGGGGTAGATGCCTACCTATCCTCTCCCTCATTCTTCTCCCTCCAACCCAGCACTGTTTTAATGCAAATCAAACCCTTGGCCGGTCCGTAGTTAGCACAGATATCCTTACACTTCATGCACCTGGCAGTCAGCTTTCCTGCTGAGGCTGCGGCTGCTGAACTGGATGGTTTCCTTTTCTGACCATTACACTCAGCTCTCTGCAATAAAAGACAGCGAGAACTTTGTTTACAGGTGATGAACACAAGTTGCTGGTTTAATTTGGGGTGGGTTTTTTTTTGGTTTTTTTTGTTTTGTTTTTAATATAGCTGGATTTATGGGCCCAAGGAATAAAGTTCTGCTAACAGTATTATTTAGAATTCCTCAAATGAACTGAATCATTTTTGCAAGCCAGCTACATAGCTGCTTAGAGCCATAAGCCATCCATGTAACCTGCCAGTGCTGCATTTAACAAAAGTAGGACATGATTTCTGAATCTATCCTCCTTTAATAAGATTATAATCCTGACTGTCCTGTTCTTACTGAAGTCAGAGGTAGCGGTGCTGCCGAGCGGCTCCCGAGCTGCTAGCAGTAGGCTGGTGCGCTTGCGTAACCGATCCCACATTGCACTCGGTGACTATCTGTAGGTGACAATCTTGAACGTGATAAAAGGGTTGATGTTCGCCTGTATTTGCACAAGCACATTCGCACCCACGTGGCACATACATACACGTCTGTGTCACGTGCGTGGCGTGACGTGTAACGGGATTACTACATCTGTGCGTACGCACAGTGTGAAAGGGCAGAATGGCCTGGCACTTCACCTTTGTTTAGCCTGCCTTCACAGACAGCTACATTTCACCGGTTTCTGCTGTCATTTGCATGCACGGTGTCTCATTCAGGCTCAAATTTGAATGGAAAAATCCAGCCAAATTTATTTAGCTGATTCTGAGAGTGAGGTTTACAGAAACCAGGTTGTTTTGCCCATCCTGAAACAACCTGGATCTTCTCTAGGAATTGTTCTGGCACCTCCATGATTTGAAGCCAGAGCCTGAAGAATCTGAAGAGGCTTTGCCTTTTGCTATTCTCGTTATACATTTGGCTGTGTTATAAGTCTGTGAAAAATCACAGTTTGCACATGCTCCATCACTACCTCTTCAATTGGAGTTGCTAAATTCTAAGAAAGATTCTGCTGTAACTGAGGATGCTCAGGTTTCTCACAGCTGGTAGTGCCGACTGAACCACATATGCCACGTCCTCAGTTATAGACTAGTGTCCTCACTGCTCTGTGCTCGAATACATTATTCTAGGATAGATTACAGGGCAAAGCCAAAATTTCACTATACGAAGAACTCAGAGCGGCAAGGGTGGGATGAGTTCCAACAGAAACTGCTAAGAGGGAGGTAACTTAATTTATGTTCATGAAGCGTTCAAGTATTGCAGAACTGGTCACCGCAGAAAATCTCACGAGGAATTTAATTATTCCTTTCTGAGAGAAGCGCTTGAATAGCGTACGGCAAGGCAGGCACAGGATAAGAAACTGCTTCGAAGGTAAAAAACCACAGGATTGCTGCTAATTCCTGAAATTTAAACGATGCTTCCCAGTAAAATCAGGATGTGGCTGTGCAGTTAAGGGTGATGCCGTAAAGCACACACATAAGGGGATGAGCAAACAGACATCCTCAGCATCAGCACTTCCTATATCATTTTGTCTACGCAACTTAAGAATATAGTAAAGAACCCAGTTCCTTTAATGTATGCTTGTGCATTTGTGCATGCACATACCTATAGACGTCTCTGGTTCAAAAATAATCATATATTGCTGTGCTATGCAGTGGTTAATAGTTAATTGCATTTGACAATATAAAAAAGGCAGGAATAGCTAATCTGAAGTTATCAGAGACAATGATTTACTAGACATTATGGTCAGACCCTAGCATAGAGCTTTCAGCTGCCCCCTCCTCCACCCCCCTCCTAGAATATTAAAATCTGTGATGACCAGTGAAATGCAAAAGTAAAGGGCTTTCTGGAGTTTCCATTCACGTCTCAGCTAGCTCTAAACAGAGCAACCAAGGGGAACTGTCGACGATAAACTTCTCTTTGTCTTCACCTCTTCCAGCTGCACTAAGCAAGGAGCCTCATTTTCAGCTATGGAAATGAACCGTGATTTCGTTTTTATGAGCTCTTATTTCAGTAGCCTACTTTGAATAATAAACAACTATTAACTTTCAGAGCGCGGAGGAAGATGTGTAATTTTTAAGGCACATCCTGTTTCGAGGGCTCTGGGATATAAACTACTTAAGAGAAAGAAACTGTGGAACTAAACGTGAGATAACAGCTACGAAATTGTTCCCGGTACAGCGAGCTTGTCAGTCTTTCTGCGCTCCTGCCCTTGTAATTATATATTTGGGCCTGATTCCCTGACTTTCATTTGAGACCCCTTGGGGGAAAACAGAATTAACATACTGGAGAATCATGTTCTTTCCCAACATTTCTTTTGTGGGGGGCCAGCCTCGTGTGGTGATTAAAAGCCTCACAAGAACTGAACCGAGCTTCCATGATTGCTCTCAGCTTGCTGAGAGGAGCGCGTATGGTACCGCGCGTGCAGCATTTTCCCTGCTAGCCCACGTAAGCAGGTTTCAGCGTTAACTTCCAACTTCTTAACAAGCTTAAGTACAGCGTCACGTTTGATTTGCTTTTGCAAATGTCTGGAACTTTTCATGTGGAATTAGCAGATCTCATTCTTTAAGCCTAATGAACTCAGATAAAATTCAGCAGGATGTCCTGTTGGAAATGAATGTTTTTGTGCAAAGACAGCTCTTTGGTCCTCTTTTCTTGCATTGCATTTGTTGACTTGTCTCAGAGGCTCGTAAGCTATCAGCTCCCTTATTGATCAGCTCTACTTGAAAACATAATTTTGAAAGCAGCATTTCAGCACTTCTCCTTGTTTGATCTCTTTGCCGTGGCAAACTGTGGCACAGTTTTTCAAGCAGTCGGCTGAAAAATCAATGTGGAGTTGTTTGGGGTTTGTTTTTTTTACGGTAAATAATCCATCTTTTTAAAAATCTTTACATCTGCCTAATTGTATTTAAAATTCCTCTCTGTATGCTACAATCTCTGCTTTATTAAAATCTGGCCTAGGATTCGCATCCCACCATTTTAATTTAGCTACAAATTGATTCTTAAAGTATCACACTTAATAGCCTTTGGGGTTTGATGCGCAAACTATTCTGACGTCTATTCATAGACCTTTATAATGGGACCCACTCCAGTTTATCCCTTGAACTGTCAGGCTCTCTGGGAAATAATAGCTCCTGACAGTTGTAGAGTTAAAATATAGGATTAATGATCAGCTTTTAATGTGCAAATGGGGTATTCAGCTTTGCTCTTACCCATCTTATTTAATGCAAATCACTGTTGAAACAGGTAGCATGAGTTGCTTCTCTCGCTAAACATAGATTAATCTATCAGGGTAAATTCCAGAATCAAAATAGAAGTTTAGATATCACACAGAGTAAATGCAGGGCACTACATTCGTGCTGACTTATAACCAAGTATTTTTTCCCCTGCCAAGTCCGTCATTTATTTTTAAGGTTTCAAACCCTCACTTTCACGCAAAAAATAAAAATAGCTGTGCATCACAGCAACCAATTTAACCAGCAGGAAGGAGTCTGCCCTTCTCTATTAAATACAGCTGTAGAAAGCCCCACAGACTTTGATTTAATTGTTTCCAATAGGCTAAAACAATCTGCTACCTGCACTTAGGAAAGAGGAAAAAAGAAAAAAGAAAGGGATTTCTACAGTGAAGCATGGAGCAGTTCACATGTTTTCATTAGGAGATTAATAACATGTTTGCGGTACTAGGCCTTAAGAATCCTACGGTAATTTTCGATTGCAGCATCCTATTAAAAAGCTGCCTACCTATACAAATTTAGACTATTTGTCCAGAAAATGTTGTATCCTCGTGTAATTGGAAAATGCATTTCAGATATGGCATAATAAGAAGCATTTGTCCATTATGCTCTGCAGCGAGAGGCAGCGCTGTGTCCGCGGAGCAGAGCACAGGGAGGAGACGTTGGGTCAAGATGACACTTAGAGAACCATCTGCCTTTCTTAGAGAACCTGGAAGAAAAGGGACTTGAGGGAAAGTTAAAATGAAAATCAAAGCATGTGAAAATAAAATGAACACTGAATCATTCAGAAAAATCTTTTGTTTATAAGCCAGTCACGCTCCTGCCAATATATACCTCTAATAACCTCTAACTTCCCCAAAAACATGATTCAGAAAGGTGTCCCTCAAAATCCAAGGCTTAATCCTCGCAGCGCTTGAGCGCCTTAAGCTGCCAATAAACCAAAGAGCCAAGCCTGTTGCCTGCAATTATTCCTTTGGAAGGAACGATGTCAGAGCAGCCAGCAGATGCAAGTACCCCGAGCGGGGAAGGAAGAGGAAGAAGAGCAAGAAGACTAGGTAACACATCACATACGTGCAACTTTGTCTTCTTCTTTTAGAGCTTCTGCCTTTCCCTCACGTGCTTTAACACACTAACAGGGAAGAATACAATTAACATTATTTGGGAAATCTGGTCCCAGCAGCTTCTAAACAGCCTCCAGGGATTTCTTTTGTTGTTTTGATAGCAGTGTCAATTTACTTGGATACCCTCCTCCCCCCTTTCTAAGAATGCAAAGCGATCTATCATTAATGGCTCCTGAGAAACATAACCTAAATTTAAATTAACCCCACTGACATTGTTTATAACATCCTTAGCTATTCTGTTCCTAATTTTCCACTGCCTTCTACCTTGTATTCACAGCTGCGCAAAGCAAGTCAAAACAGCAGCCAGGCAGATGCGCTGCGCCTGCTTTGTTTTGGTGTAAATTAGGGGCAGTCCAGAAGCCATGCTGATAAATATCTGTGTAAAAACCATCGCAGGCAGCGGGTCTCCAAATGGGCTAGAACTGTGACCTGACATTCAGAGGATGCTTTAGCTGTCCTATGCAATTTCTGGGCCTTGCCAGAGACTCGTTCCTGATCTGTCCCTCCTGCAGTGTTGTCCTGCCATTGCGGTAGGCTGGATGGCAGACCTGATCCCCTGGAAAAAAACAAACAAAACTAAAATCCCAAACAAAACCAAAAGCCCAAACAAAACCACCATCCACACCCAGAAAAGAAAAAATAGACAAATAAGTAGGAAATATAAGGGTATATAGTGATTTTTTTCCCAGGGATTCAGCGCCCTGACCCAGTTCACCACGTGTCTGGACAAAATAGTACAAGGCCAAGGACAATGTGAGGCAGTGGCAGGGGAAGGGGAAGAAGAGCTTGCAGGCAACCTCACTGAAAAGTTGTTCATCAAATTATGCCAGGAGAAACCAGAGTATTGTAAATCCTGACCCAGGACCTGCCTTCCATGAGAGGCAACACAAGGTATTGTTTGTGCTGTCAGATGTACACAGGGAGACAGTTTGCAGTCAGACTTGGAGCTGTAATTTTCAGCATCCCAATGGTTTTGGTTTACATTTGCGCCTTCAGCTTGCAAAATGGTTTTCATGCTCAGTGGAAGTTAAACTCACAGGTTTTAAATTATTTTACCCTTTTTGTATTTTATGATTTTGTTTTTTTTTTTCTGGTGATAAGCTTTTAGACAGAGATTTTTCAATTTCTTTTTTTTGTTTCTGACTTTCTGCAAACTCCTTTCAAAGTTCACATAAATGAGGAAAAAAAAAAGAAAGAAAAGAAAAAATTAGACCTAGCATTTATCAAGTTTCATGGATAAAACTTTAAGTCACTTGCAGTTGATTTGATTTTGTAGTAGTAACCAGTAAATTTTTAAAATTTCCTTTCCAACTTGCTTGCTGGGCATTTAAAAAATACAGATCACAAGAAGTACAGCTCGCAAGAAGACAAAGAAGTTTCTACTACTCCATCGCACAGAGGTTAACCAAGCTTAGAATTCGGCTGACCAAGGGGAAGATCACCGAAAACCAGGAGCCCACCATATATGTAAGAGGGCCAGCTTGGGGACTCGGGTGGGGAAAGGGTGGCTTCAAGGAAGGAGGAGCAGCTGCCCACTCTGGAGACTCATCCGCCTGAAGTATCCCAAAAAACAGAACCAGCAAAGCTAGGAATCACAATCCTCTCCCAAGCCACCCCCATAATTCATCAGTGCACCAAACTCCAAAAAAGTACCTATGAATTAGAGGACACTTTAATACTCTGCATTGTCCTCAACATAGTTATTGTGGCTAGAGTTTGGGGTACAAAAAGGGATGGGACTTTGATATCAGGACACCTTCCTGATAGCACAGGCAGGAGCACTGAATCCCACCCTGCCTTGGGTTTGAAACCCCACCTGCCTCCCCCATTTCCCCAGAGCTTGCTCTTGCTGCAGCAGGGGAAAAAAAAAAAAAGGACGATTTTACATACCCACACGGTTCAATGAAGCGTTTTTTAAAACCCAGCCATTAGCCTAAAATGAAGTCATGATTGAAAATGCTTAGAAAACTGGAATCTAAACTTGTGTGGTTCGGGGTGAGGATGACTCACGGCTGCCCTGATTTCACGTGGCTAAGTGGGCATGATTGAAAAGAAAGGTCTCTCCTAGCTCCCAGTTTTGTCCTGCGGCCATTCAATCACCCAGCTTTTTTTTTTTCCCTTTTTTTTTTCCTGGTTTTGTTTTGTTTTGTTTGTATTTTCTGACCTTGCATAACTTTAAAATGGCCATGCATAATTTTTTGGACAGTTGCCATTTGGGGCAGAAACCCTTCTTGACAGGTTCAGCAAAGGCTGCAATTTAATAGATGCATTTCAAATTCCCTAAAACCAAAGTTCGTAATGCTCAGACACCAGTTTCAGCATCACTGGGATCACAGCACAGCAGAGGATGTGCAAGTGGGTGTTATTTATGTTTCTCTGTAGCTTTATGTCTGCTGGTTTATGTGCTGTTTGGATATAAATACAGGGTCAGATTCAATCCCAGTCAGTGCTACTTTATGATGATATAAACCCCCAACAGGGACCCCTGAGGTGGGAAATCTGTTGGTAGAGGAATTTGCCGCAACCAAAACCAACCGTAACCCCTCTGTGTCTGAGGTGGGGGGAGGGGTATCAGCAAAACCCAAGGTTGGTTCTGCCATCCGGAGGAGGTACAGGACGTGCTGACCCAGCATGTCCCCCACAGTCTCTGTTAAGACTCATAAACTAAAGCAAATGCCTGCACTCAAGCCAGTGGGAAGTCTGAAGGGGGAGGGGGTGAGAGGGAGGGTGGGAGGACCGGGTGGGAACTTTATCTCTCGAGGGAGTGAGCCCCAGTGTGGCGGGGGGGGAGGGGGGGGGGCGGGGGGGGCTTGGTAATACAGGAGAGGAGGTTGCATGGCGGCTGCTGCCCACACCCTCTCCCCTGCGTGGGGCTGGCCAGCTAATAAAAGCCGATCTGTTTATCTGGCTGACAGCAAAAATGTATCGTTAGGGCAAATACGTACAAGAATGATGATAAACAATAGCATGGGGCAGGGGGGAACAAATTAATAAAATCAGATGGGAGAGTTCACAGAGCGACTGGCTGTTCGTGCTGTCCCGTGGAAGTGCGGGCCTACGGAGCCGAAAGGGAATCGCTGGGCCTGTACTCTCCCTGTTCCTGAAAACTCACAGCGTTAACACCAGCAACCCACAGAGACTGGGGGAAAAAAACAAACAAACAGGCCCCATCCGAGGCTTCCCTCTCCCCTTCCCGTCCTCTCCCTTGTTATTTTTTAAATCAGGGAAAGGGGCAAAGGGGCAAAAGAGCAATCCTTGTAATTGCCAGCCAGTAAATCTAACTTCAATCCCGGGTAAAACAATGGGACAAATAGTTAAGGGGGGAGGTAAAGTGGGACAGAAAATAATGGGGTCATGAGCAATTACAAGCTTTGGCCAAATCCAACCTTTGTTTTAATGTAATTTTTAATCAGCAGAATTGTATCTGGGTTAAATTTAACTGCTTGGGGTTTTTTTTTGGGTTTTGTTTAAAAAAGAAATAATGCCAAAGAAACTCAGTTCATCTGGTAGAATCAAAAGATGTAGTGGGAAAAATATGTTTTCTTCTTGCTTCCAACAGCTGTTAAACTTCAGCATGCAAAATCATATAGAAGAAAAAAACCCACCCTTTCTTAGAATTCAAGTATCCCTCTCCATTCATCTAAACTGTGAAAAACCTCATCATGAAATCCTAGTCCCTTCAACCTCCTCACCCCCAAGCAGGGGAAAACCAGGCTTGGCATTCTTGATATTACCAAGATTAAAAGATACAATTTAGTTTTCCTCTCCCTGCTGCTCCCCTCCACTTTATAAAGCAACACATTTTCCAGATGAATGTATGCTCTGTGTGTGTGTGTGTGTGTGTGTGTGTGTGTGTGTGTGTGTGTGTGTGTGTGTGCACACATATTTCTGAAAGAAAAGGTCACAAATCCCCATTTGTTTGTTTTTTTCAAAAAGGAAGCCTCTTTTACCTTACATTTTAAAATTAGCCAGGGCTAAACATTGCAATGCAGAAACTGCTTCTCTTGTTATTGCGCAGCCCCTGGCAAGACATCCAGGGAGCTGCTTCGGGACAGTTTAAACTGATGAAGTTAGCGAGGGTCCTCCCTCTTCCCTGGGCCCTGCCACATGTTGCTGATGCACAGAAGTGCATTTGCACTGCTGCTTATCTGACCACTTATTGAGCCAATTTAAACAAATATCCTTTTTTTTCTCTTTTTTTTTTCTTTTTTTTCTTTTTTCCTTTTTTTTTTTTCCCACTTCCAGGGTTATTTTCAGCTGGTTTGAGACTTTAAATTGAGTCACAGCGAGGTCAGGGAAGCACCCAGGCCAGCAAAAGGGCAGGGTCTGGGAATGCGTCACCAAGTCCAAGGTGAGGATGGTGCAGTAGCACTCTCTGAGATGGGGGTCATCGCTTGCCATCAGTGAGTAGTGTTCCTTACACCAGTCAGCTTCGGTTTCTCCCACTCTCACCACTTATTTTGAATTTTTTTACCTGGATCAGGAAATTAATGCAGATGAAAGTTATTCAAACTAGGCTATTTTCCAGCCAGATCTGTTCCACAGCCCAGCTGACTGGGCATCCGTGCCAGCATAGCAGAGGCTTTTGAAGAGCAAAAGTAAGTGTGAGCATCTGGGGACAGTGGATATGCTGCCCCCTAAAAAATACACTACTTGGAAATGGACTGTTTTGGGAGGAAACAGTATCACAGCTCAGGGATTTTTTTTTGCCTTAAATGGTCTAAATTGAGGAAAAAAGAGTCATTTTTTAAAATCTGGTTTGTTTGTTGCAGACTTGTCTGTTAATGAACCTCTAACCAGAGCCCTAGGTTTCAACTCACTGTTTCCTCTCCCACCATTTGCTGCTGCATATTCTCAGCAGACAGTAATTATCAACCCTAAAGCCAACAAGAATGATGTCATTTTTAATTCATCAAATACCAGGTATCCCAGGGGTATCCTTCACCAGATATGCAGCAGTTCTGAAACCAATTTTGGACTTTGGCTTTGGTGGAGGGGTGGTAACTTTGTGACTAAAAGCTCTTGAAAACTCAGAAGTCATCACGGAATAATGACTTTAGGACTGTCTCTGCAATAATGGGCTACTACCATGAGTAACAGCTGACATCTCAGTCTCTGGGTGACCCCTGGGTATTTTCTAACTCTCTCTTTGATTTTTGTTTTTGGTTTTTTTTTTTTTTAATTCCTAACCACTAAGTTTCCAAATACCTGCAAGATACAGCATGGCAAATTTTGCTGAAGCTGTCAGATTATCTGTATGCCTCATGCTGTCATTTCAGCCGAACCGTTTTGCATGAGGGCTGATTTTGTATGAGGGTGCCATAAACGCATAAGCTATTGCACAATGCTGTTTTTAAGTCAGACAGCAAAATAGATGAGCTCACAATATGATGCAGAGCATGTGTTAATTCTTGCATAGCCTTACTGGATTTATTCTGAGAAGTTACCGAGGCTCCCTGCAAAGATTGTTTAATAGCTTCGATGGAAATAGTCAAGCTGTTATAATAATACTGCTGAACAAATCATGACTTTCCAATATCCAACCAAAGCCTGATTACACTCATTGAAATACTAATGTCAATATTTATTAACTAATATTAAAATTACTGCCATCTCATTTTTGCACTTAGTCAGATAATCATTATGTATCCCTTTTCAAAAATCATTGACTTTTCCTTAGCACGGAAAACTCCATTATCAGTCTTTATCAAATATTTATGGCTTTCCCTGACATTCTTATAATATCCCTAGGAGAACAATCAGCATTCCTTTTGCTGAAAATAAGACAAACCTTTTCAAAAAATAATTAATGAATTAAATATAAATGAAACCAAGCCAGAAAAGTAAAAAGCTACAGCCTGCTCATCTGCCATTTCCTCTTATTTTTGGAAAAATCAAAGGGATCTCTGTTTTAACTACTTTATTACTATTATTTGGAGGGGAGTGGGGGTGAGGGGGTGGGCAGGAATCTGTCTTGAAGTGTTTCCGGAGGGCAAATTATTACTCATTTCACCCCTAAGAATATGGAGAGTATCACCAGACTAAATGGAGGGGCTTTTCACCGACTCGCTGGGTTTTCTGTGCCCTCGATTGTTTGTGCCACCGGTCCTTCATTAACAATGCGCCCCTTCTCCGAGGGCCAGGGCAGGGTTGCTTTCACTGAAGAAGAAAAGTGCTAAATCACCCGCACGTTCGTTAGAGGCTGGCTGAGCTCCCTACGACCCGAAGGAGATGTCACACTTCCATGCCACCCTACTCGTTTCATGCTGATTTCCCCCTCCCATATCTGTTTGTAGCAATCCTGATGTGACGCATTTCATCCCCCCGCCCCCCTCTTTGGGTTTTTACCTGCAACCGCTTGGTAAGGAGCGAAGATAAAAAAAGGGGAGACACCTTCCCCCCCCTCCCCCCCCCCCCAGCCCACCCCCCGCCCCTGCCAAATACCCCCGCAGGAGCCATGTATCGACGATGCCCCTTGTTTAGTTAGCAACTCCGCCTTTGTGCAAACTTTGGACGCGCGATTGGCTTGTTGCGCTTCTCTGTGTACTTAGCTGTATTGCCATGGCAATAGGGGAAAACATGATGATGCAGGTTGAGAGGAAAAGGAAAAGGGGAGGGGGGGGGGCAGGGAAAAGAGATAAAACACCGCTGTCATCGCAAGGCTAGATGAGGTCAGGATTGGCTAATTTATCCATGAAGTTAAGAGATGTGCAATTTGAAAGATCAGAGGGGTTAAAAGGAGTCCTGAAGTGGAAAATTTCCAATTCATAAAGGTGCAGAGGTGTTCAACGTGAGGATTTGGGCTTCCCTAAGTTGGGTCAAATAAGTCAGACCGCACTCAGATAGGATACCCAATAAAAGCCTTTGACTAGGGAGCGGGCATTTGGCTAGCACTTTTTAAAGCAGACATAGCAGAGAAATTAAAATTCAGCTTTTGTCTTTGCATTTAAATTATGTAAAAATATATAATATAGAGCTATATAGTTCTACACTTTTCAAACATTATTTGCAAATAAATTAGTTAACCTATTTCTCATCTGATAAAAATGGTCATAAACCCAGATTTTATTTTTTTTCTCCTCCAAATTTCCAACTATTTCTGTCTTTTGTGCTTAAAATCCTATTGACTTAAGTATATAATTTCCCTCGCTGTATTTACAGCATCCCAGTGTGGTGCTATTTCAGTTCAAGCATCTAGAGAGCTGGTAAGCCAGCCTGGACATCCAGAATGGTAGGAGAGTCTCACCATAGTGTGCTAATCTCACAATCATTTGCTCATGTGAATACTTTTAGGCTCACTGGCATTACTCAGGTGACAGTGTTACTCTTACAGAAATTGAATCTTTCAAATGCTTGCACACTTGAATAATGTTATGCATCTGAACAGTTTTCTTCTGTGAAGCCACTGCCTGGGATGTGTTTCCAAGGATGGGGAGACTCCCAGGATCCTGGGGGTTTGCAGGAGTTGGACCATTATCAATGCACAGAAATTCCACAAGCAATATCGATGAAATGTAATTCCGAATTTGGAAGAAAATGCAGATTTGATTTTTTTTTTTCACTGGGAATTTTAACATGAAAATATCTCTTTAAAAATTCACTGCAGCAAGATCAGTAAACATAAATAAAACATGTGAAGAATATTAATCTTAGTAAAATTGAAGAAGCAAGCTGTCAATGACTGTCAGACACAATACGAACTGACAGTTGCATGGCTTACAGTCTGACATCGGGATCGTTACCTGTCTGTTTCTCTATCAAAATACCTACAGGGAATAAGAGTTTGCAGATTGCAGGCATGGGTGGGAGTGGGGAAAGGGGAAGAGCGGTTAAAATGGAAGCTTAATGACAGCTGCGAAACATATGTCTGCAACATATTCATTAGGATTAATCATCAGCTTTAAGGAATGGCTTACGTCATTCATTATCATCATTACTGCAGAAAAGCTTTAAAACAGCATCTATAACTTTCTGATCCCACTCCTCCCTCAAATCAAACTCAAACCCCACACCCAACCCTTTTCTGGCTGCCACATATACAAAACCGACAGAATTTTTCAAGGTTTAATTGTTTTCACGTATTAATATGGGAAAGGGCCAGAGATGAGCAGCAGATCCTCACGTGCAAGGATGCTGCAGGATTTCCCATCCTCCCCTGTCAGTCTGGCTCCCCTGGCCAGCCGCCCACCCTCCTGGGATAACACAGAAACCCCCTGGGTCCACCCCGCGTGACAGGCAGGAGCAACGACTCATGGGCGGGTACCCTTGTGACTCCAGTCTGCACTCACAGGGGTCCATCCTGGGAACAGCCGTCCCATGTAAATTGGTTTCTTGCATTGGAATGATAGTGTGGAAGCGTGACTGGGGTCATGGAGCACACTGTCTGTGCTCCCTCTGGGCTTCCAGGATGCTTACAGTTTGCATGACCATGTACACGATCGGGGAAGAACTGCTGGGCAGATTTCTTTTCCTGGCGGTCCCTTTCTACAGGTTTTACCACCAAACGATTTGATCCAGCAAGTCCTTGCTGAGGGTTAAGCACAGTAGACTAGTATTGATTCCACAGAATCAGTGGAAAAGCTCGAAGAAGCACGATGCTCACAGGGACCAGCAGAGAAGATGGGTCAGGCCCACATCCCAGCATGGAACAGCTGACCCATTTTTTTTGCACTTGTTCTGGAAAACTGTGTGCACAAACCCGCTGACGTGCAAGCATCTCCTGTAATGGCAACTGGCCAGAGGGCCTGGGGTCAGGTTGGCACACATGGCACCTGTGTGATGCCACCACACTGACTTCTTGCAGGACTACCCTATGTTTTGAAAGCAAGCAGAGCGCATTGCATGTGAGAAACACGCCGGGATTGGTTTAACCCAGAAAGAACAACCACAACCAGGCTTGCAGGGAAGTTTGGATCCTGTTTGCTTAAGACTTTGGGAAGCACACCAGAGAAAAGTTAGGAAAATTAGCTTTTCCATCCTTCAGGTCTAAAACTGTACTTTTGGGAGTTCAGCATCCCACAGCCCCAGCGTTCCCATCTTCCCAGGCTGGGTGGCTTGGCCAAAGGACACTGTGGGTCATAGGAACCTTGTCTGTGAGGCTTTTCTAAGGCTCCCAGGTAGCTTTTCCTGGATAAAGGCTGACTAAACCAAAACACAGTTGGGTGAACAACACAAACTTTTTCTATTAAATTTTGATCAGTATTAAAATATGTATCCATCTCACCCATGCTGAAAGTCTTCGCGTCCCCTTGTCATAAACATTCATGCAAGAAAATAGTACTTGTACATCTTTATGGAAAATTTTATGCACATACATACTGAAGACTTTCATTTTGGAATGTATTTCTTGTGAGGCTTCAGACAAGAAGCCTGATGAAGGTTGCATTCATCCACTCTAGGAGCAGAAATAATACCATGTGACAAATCACCATCAAAAAACCCAGCTCTGGTGGCAAGTATTTAATATCAGCCAGAGTGAGAAACAGCTCATAGGTAGAATCTTTGCAACATTTATCAAGAATTTTAATAATAAATACATAAAAAATAATGCAATCTCCTTCTAGCTGTAGCTTGTTAAAACTTGACTGAATCTCAGAATTTCAGCAGCGCATTACATTAAAATTTCAACTGCCAAACAAAAATAAACCACATTGTTAATGATAATTTATGCAGCAGAATTTCATGCTTTTCAACTAGTTCCACCAACTTAACTACTAGAAAAAAATATAATATCATGTTTACAAAGTGCATTCCGAAGGGCTCCTTCTATTGTACCATGGAAGGTGAAGAGAATGGATGGAGCAATAGGAAGAATCCTCACCGACCGCATGCAGCTTCTATTTGATTTATTTTTTGTTAATATAATAAGTACAAAACTTGATCCAGTAAGGCTCTCACACTCGATAATTTCTGTCAAGAAATCACTGAAAGGTAAAGAGGAAGAAGCATGTATTTGCTTTGTCTGGCGACAAAAGTATCCAGATATTTATATTTATTAAAATATATGTAACTATTTAATGTTAATACCATCTAGATCATAAAGTGGTTGTTTAAAGTCCTTCCTTGAGTACGATTCCCATTAATAATTCCGTATCATTATTTCTACTATGGCAGTATCTGGAATCTGCCACTACAGTCTCTAATCTGTCAGGGAGACACTTCACAAAACACAGAAGGAAAACTTGTCCTAAGAGCTGTTGCTGACTGCACAACGTCAGATGGGGGAAACTGCGCCCTCCAGTTTCATATTTGCTGAGGATACAACACAGTCGACACTCTGGTGGGTACATTGTGTAGCAAAGGTGATTTCCAAAGTCATACTCACATGAAAGCAAGAAAGAGTTGAAATTGCACAGTCCCTTATGTAGACACCTTTTCAGACTGCAGGTGAGGAGGATTTTAGTGTAGGCTGGCAGGTGGGGACCGAGTACCCATCATGGTTCAAAACATCATCACTCTGTTCTGAGCAGACGTTGGAGGATCCAAACTTGTTACCATTTCGCATGCAGGTGGAAATCTAAAAAATTGCCAATATTTCCACTTTCATTCCATTGAAGCACACACATTGAATTCTTAGTGCAGGCACTTCATTCCTATGTATTTAACAAAAATTAAACCCTTTGGGACAGCAAAAGCCAAAGTTTCCCAAGGTTGTGGCCGCAATTTATATGGAGATTGCTTCTGCAGTGACAGGGGCCTCAGGCAGTGGCTGTAGGCTTTCCTGCCTCTCTCCACCTCCTCTCTCTGGTGTCAGTCATGATGTATGCCATGAAAGTCTATCTGCTAGTGCCAAGGACTTGACCTGGGAGCTGCAAACAGCGCTTAGAAAGGATTACAGAAAGGCGTAGCTAGGAAATGGAAGTCTTTGGGGTTTGGCTGCTTTTCTAGAATTTTCTTCAAGCAGCTATACATACATACCTGTTTTCACTCTCTGCCATGTTCTTTGGCTTGAGTTTGCCTTGCGAGCTGCAAGTAGAATAAGAAACAGGTGGGCAGTGGGCAGGAAAAAGGTAGCCCTAAAACCACTGGATTTCAAATGAAATATTTAGGCAGATGAAGAGAATCTAATTTGCAAGGGAAAGACACTTAGATTTGTTAGCTTTGAGTCAAGGCTCTTGTTCACCATGAAAGATTGCCTTCATTAAGGCAGAAATCCCAGCAAAAATCTTCATTTGCACCAGGCTTGTTACCTTCACTCTCAATTCAGTGAAGTTCAGTCTCTACCATTGCCCTGCAGTCCTCCAAGGTCTACTTGTTGCCATGGGCTATTGTGGAGTGAGATGCACCAGCACTCCCACAAAGCTGTAGGACAAGCCACAGTAGTGGCTTTAAATTGCCTTACAGGTCTTGCTAATACAAGTTGAGCCCCAGACTAAAAGCTCATTTCCTAAGCCAGCAGTCAGACATCTAAATAACATTAGCCTATGTCTCAAGCTCACCATCTTGAACTAAAATAACAGAAGACACAGGTACTCTTCATTTTCTTTCAGGGCCAAAAAAGTAGGTTTTGCCGTCTAACTTAGGTTTAAAAATTCCATTTGAGATCTGAAAAAGCCTTCTTAAAGTGTGGCACATCTAGACATACAAGCTAAGTTAAAAATTCACTTAGTTCATATCCCTTACTTTAAATTAACATACATCATTCTAATGATTTGTCTATAAAAGCAATGCAGAGAGAAGCACTGATTTCAAATGTGATTGAAACAATTAAATTGGATAGATAGATTTAAAAAAAGTACTTTGCAGGTTTTCATGGACATAGAGGTTTGACTTCAGGATGCAAAAAGATTAAAAGGGAGATTAAAAAAAAAAGAAAGAGGATTTGTTTCTGTCATAGTTCTTCACATGAAACCAGATCTTGACTTGTGTACAGTGAAAGCCTGAGAAGCACTGACATTCTCCTTCATCTGAGATTTTTGAAAATACTGAGCATCAGCTTAATCTTAGTGTGTTCCTTAAAGTGATAAAGAGGCAGAACTGGCCCCTACACAGGCAACGGTAGGAAATAAATAAGTCATTGGGTTCCTAGGAAATGAATATTAGACATTATTTTACTTCACTAGGGCTGCATGCCATATTCAAGAATACAAACTTTCTGTATGGAACAAAGGAAGTTTGATAAAAACACATATGCATACATTCCTCTCTGCTCCCTTATTTACACATTTTATAATGTGAACCAATAAACCACACATTTTTCAGCTATTCATATTGAGCAGAGTCATGACAGATTACTACAGACTGGTAAAAGTTTTCAGTGAAAAATTTAGCCCATCTGGAGTGTTGAAGATCACCTGATTGTTTCAAGATATTTTTAGTAAGAATGATGGTTGGTCTTTAAATTAAAAATTAAAAATCTCCATCCTCTGCCAGATGCTTTTACTACCTTGTCAAGAACTTCACATTTTTCCCTGTTGGTGATAATCGGATGGCTTGAGGCTTAAGTGTATACTGGAAGACAAAATATGGTTTATTCTGTGCCTGATAGCCAGTTTACATCTTGATGTACACTTCTCCATCTCAATTATAGCTTTATAGATAATTTGGTGGATTAGAAAATAATAATCTGATTTAGCCTGTACAAAGCATAAAATTATTGGAGAAAATTCTGGGGTCAATTTATGAAAATTTTTATTTTTATATTCTAATCACCTGCCAGGATCATATCTTAGAGGCAAGGATCTGAGCCTAATTGTACCAATAGCATGAAAAAGTGGTCAAGTTTAAAACTACCCAGAAATGTACTGTGAAGGCTGTATTTATTATTCCGTTCTTTAAACAGCCGTAATTCAAACCTTTAGTGATCCAGAGAAATAGACCAACTGTGTCCCTGAATTGTCCCTGGATTCTGGTCTACCTGAAGTGTCTCACCTGCTGAGGCAAATGGCAATGCATCATCAAGATGGTGAGGTGTTTGGGGTTTTTTTGGGTTTTTTTTTCTTTTTTTTTTTCTTTTTTTTTTCTGGTAGGTGCCTACCACAAGAAACTACCTAATTTCCAGTGGTGAATCTACAAGAATAACTTAATGTAGGGGTGACACTACCCTGTGCAGGATTACAGTTCACAATGATCAGATGTGTTCCTCATTTCCTGTTCCCATTTCCCCAGACTTGTCATATTTCCTATCTCATCACCTTTTTTTTTTCTTTCAGTTCCATTCTCCTGCCCCTTCGTTGTCTCAGTTTTATTTTAAGTTTCCCCCTAATTCATCATACCTGCCTAGTAGTGTCCACATTGTCCTATTCCTGACTTGCTTGCTAGCCCAGTTCTACCAGGAATTCATTGAAAACTCTTTATAGTGTTCAACAAAAAAACATGGCATTTAATAAAATGCATGGCATTTAGTAAACTGGACTTGAAATAAAACTTAGTGTGTCTGTCCTGAGACATTGAAATGCCTCAGATATGTAGCTAAATATCATAAATGCTCATTTAACAGTTAAGAACAATATCTGAGGATGCAAATCACTCATTTTAGGCAAGAAAATGAACCAGAGGCAGAGAGCAGAAGCCCAGACTTTTGTTTCTTGCCTTCCACTCAGTGATTTTTGTTGCCCTGTGTCTGCAGTGATTTGCATATGAAGAGTTTAATACACAGTCAAGTGAAGTCCATGAGTAGGAAACATTGTATTTATCTATATCTGTGCTGCACATGTATAGAAAGATTTATGAAGGGCATATTCAGAGTCAGTGGTAAGAAGGTCCCTTGGTCAGAGATGTCACAGTGTTTCAAACTACCTTCCTTTGTTTCTTCACTGTAACCTTGAAATTCAGGCTAGATATTTTAAAAGGTTCACTCACATTCACCTGAGCTAATACACATTTACAATGCAATAATTTGCTTTTCACAGCAAAACAGAGGCCATAACCCAACTACAACCGAAATTTTGTTTTTTCTTCAATTTTTAGAGAAACATCCAAATTTTCCAACACACCCACAACAGGTATTCAAAGCAAAAGCTGTTTGCACACATCTTTGCAAAGAAAAACCAGTCATTATTCAGTTCCTTTTCTCTTTCTTGCATTATCCTTTAGAGTATATTGCCTCCTTAATTCCATGTTACCAAGCTGCACGGATCCAAGTCTTCATACTTAATCTGTACCATCATACTGTCTGAAGTAATGAGAATTAGAAAATTAACAAGCTATTTTTAGCTCGATTTTATCTTCAGCATCAATATTAAAACATAAAATAAATTTTAAAAATAAGCTCTCAGAAAACATGCTTTCTGCAGAAAATTACTGTGAAGAGCTAAAGAAACCAATGAAAAATTAAACCCTTTCCATAGTGTTTTAATCAATGTCAGGGGAAAAAAACATAATTTGATATAAAGTTCCATTTAAATTCACTATTGCTTTTCCCAGTTAGCTTTAAAATGCTTTAGAAAGTCTAGTATTTTCTATTATAGCCTGCATAATGATATAGTATCTCCTACAAAGTGAATCAGCAACGTTTCTCTATCAAAATGCATATCTGAATGGATTTTTATCCAATGTGCGGGTATCGCACGGGTTCTGAAACCAGTGGGAAACCAGGTAATTTTTTTATTTCCATAGTAGCAGATTTTCTGCTGTCCTGTATCTGCAAAGCTAAAAGGATATTCTTTATCTTTTCAAGCATTAAAGAAATGTTGAATAATTCATTTCCTGAAGTATTAACTCTACAAAAAATTATGAAAAAAAGAAGATAATTTCTTTTATTAGTTTCCCAGTTTGAAGACATTTCAAAATATTTGTGAGATACTAATTTTACAAATGTAGTGTCCTTAGGAAATGAAACTTGATGCCTGCCTCCCTAACCAGACTTGACTCTTTGTTTACTTTATGTATTATTCAGCTTCTGCCTACTCTGTCCTTATTGAAATAAATAGATGAAATTCCTGAATAGTGGCAGAATGGATATTGTTAATTAGTAGTGGCTATCATAAGATTTTAAATCACTACTGAATTTTTAGATTATAGCACCTCTGAAAAGCTTGGCTAGGAGGGAGAAATGGGAGAGAGAGATAATGAGGCATTAAGCTTTTTTTTTCTTCAACCCTAAAAATGAAAAGTTATTAAAAAAATGAACAAAAAAAAGGGGGAGAGGGGGGGAATATCTAGGTTTTGCACCTTTTCCAGCTAGTCTGTGTCTTGGCAGGTAGTTTCATCACTAAGAAGACACTGAAAAGTTTTACCTTTGTTCTGCTTTTATGACTTAGCACTTCAAAAGACCCAGCGAATTAGGAAATGAGAACTTGTCTTTGTTAAACAGGATAACAATTACAAGTTATTTCTCCCGTGTTTTGAGCGCTGCCTTTGATCGACTCGGTATGCTGGTCTTTGAGGTGAGATTCTGGTACTTACCCCTAATCAAGCCTGAGACCCCAGCCTGGGGTGAGGTGAGCATACCTTCTTTACTCCAAAGGCCCGAGGAGGTAAAAAAAAGGGCATCTCAAAATGTATTAGCCTTGGAAGAAGAATCACATAAGAAATTTCAACAGATACAAGGCAAGTATAACCTAAAATAAGCTACTGAGCTGATGAGATTGAGTGCTTCACTCCTGCAGTGTTTTTCATGAGGATAGAAGCATTTCCCTACCCTCCGCATGTTTTAGACTTGCTGCTGTAGACAGCCATGTCCCCAAGGTGGGGACTGGTGCCCAGTGGGGCTTGGTAAGGTGCCTACCCCAATGAGGACCCATCCCCAGCTCATCCGCAGACACCTCAGCACCGTTAGCATCATCATCCCTGCCCACGGTCCTCCTGACGAAACCAAAAAGGCCTAAGTTCAGAAGGGGAAACGATGGCAGGATGAAGTGAAACCAAAAAGCACAGCACCCAAGACAAAGTCTAGATCATTTTAATGGCTGAAGCAGATATGTTAATTGATGCTTTCTATCCATACCTTTAATTAATCAGGACAGTATGGGGAAAAAGTTTGAAAGACTGGGAGAAAATTAGAGGGAAGGGACATGTTAGTGCCCAGGAACCAGTTCTTACTTTAGGGAGTAAATTATGGATCTTCATCAGAGGATTCTACATTAGAAGATCAGTAAGGGCAGTAACTGAAAACAAATTCCTGTCTGGCCAGAAAATAGGTGTAGCATAGTCAGCAGTGTGGTGGAAGCTCTGCCATGTCTCCTCAGCTTGCTGCGGATGGGAGATCGGGGTTTAGTTTGGGTGGGAGTTTTGGTACTTTCTCTGTACCCAAATCTTGCATTGCCCGGAGGGGCCATTTCAACTGGTTCTGGTACTACAAGCAACTGGACTGTAACCAGCAGCCCTTTTTATAAAGGCCACTGAACATACGTTGGACGTGACTACCACAGTTTTCAGTAGCTAACAACCAGAACTTGATTCAAGTCAGTAACCTGGAAAGAAAAGGTACCGTATCCTATTACCAGACTTCTGAGCCAAGTCCTATCTGCTTTTGGCTCTATGGCTGCTCTGCAAATGAGTAACTAGCATCCCTCCATTCCTACTTTTTTTTTTCCCCTTCTTCTTTTGAAATGGACATTTCCTGTCCAAGCTCATGTCCCATGGGAAGCTGCACACAAGGAGCTAATTGTCCTGTTTACAGTAAATAACACCAAGCAATTATTGCTCTATTTCTTTCCCTTCTGTATCATCATCAATTTTATAAATTCAAAATGTATTGGCAGCGAATTATTGTAGTCTTGACATCGAACTTGTGCAGTGTGTCACCAAAGGAAGTCTGAATTGGTTTTGGTTTTGAAACAGTATTCTAAAATACTATTTCAAAAACAGGGCTCCGGACCATTTTCTGCATCTAAGTAGCACAGAGAAGACATACATGATGATTATATTTTACTGTGATGTCAAATCCATATGTACAGATGGAAGGACAGTCAGCAGACAGCACTATGTTATTAGTTATCAGGAAATAACTGCTAGGAGAAATTTATCTTTTTTTTATCATGATATCAAACAGCAGCAGTAGTATAATTTTACTTTCCAATACCACTAAAATATAATAAGTGATTGCAATAGCTCCTTCATGGAGGGAGTTCTTAACCCTGCACATTTGAATCATAGAATCACAGAATCATAGAATGGTCTGGGTTGGAAGGGACCCTAAGGATCACAGAGCTCCAACCCCCCTGCCACAGGCAGGGGCGACAACTTCCAAGCATAATCTAGACAAGGTTGCCCAGGGCCCCATCCAACCTGGCCTTGAACACCTCCAGGGATGGGGCATCCACCACCTCTCTGGGCAGCCCATTCCAGAACCTTACCGTTCTCTCTGTAAAAAACTTCCCCCTAATATCTAATCTAAACCTTCCCTCCTTTAGCTTCAATCCATTCCCCCTTGTCCTGCCATTATCTACCCTTTGAAAAAGTGGATTCCCCTCCTGTTTGTATACTCCCTTCAGGTACTGGAAGGCTGCAATGAGGTCCCCCCACAGCCTTCTCTTCTCCAGGCTGAACAAGCCCAGCTCCCTCAGCCTCTCTCCATAGGGGAGGTGCTCCAGCCCTCTAATCATCTTTGTGGCCCTATTTGAAAGGCACACATCATTAAAACACTGGACAATGCATACCTGCAGATCAACCCTGCCATATTTCTGGGAGGCTCTCTTGAAAACGGCAGAGTTTTTACTACTCAAAGTATCTCAAGTCTAAAGCCCAGAGCACTGGGGAAGAGTTTTAAACCACACTTCAGGTTAGAAGACTTGTTAAACTGACTAATGAACTCTGTGTGATGCCTGATCCTGCCTGGGAGCAGCAGCAACGTGGTGGGGGCCGCACTGTGCTACTCCCAGGGCACTACCCACCAGAGCTGGGTGCTGGCTCGGATTCCTGCTCTGTGCTTCTACCCCAAGGAATGCAAAGTCCTTTCTACTGGGAGACTCCAGCTAAGTGGACGAGGCAATTACCTGTAGGTTTTAAATAGAAGGCACCTACCCCACATGCTCCAGTGCTGCCTGTTTGTGTAATGCTTTGCTGACTTGCTCAGAGGGCTGCTCCTGCGCTGCCCGTTCAGCCTTACCGAAACGTGGTTACCTCCAGGGCAGCCATATGATGAAAGCCAAAAAGTACACAGGCTGTAGCAGATGAGGGAAATTTTTTGCACAGATTCTAAAGCAATACTTCCCACTAAAACACTGCTATGGAGTCTTTCCAAATCCATGGAGAACAGATTTAAGGTTTCAACTGCAATTTCACAGCTTCCAACAACGTGGTACCCAGATTATTGACTTGTATCAGTTTCTGCCTGATTTTGTAACTAAAAATCGATCACCCTGAGCCCACTGCCACAATCTTTAAACATTCCACAGATTAATGAATTCCTTTTCCTCGTTGTGAGAGAGGGAGAAGTTTTAATCCCTATTCTCAGAGGGGACGAACCACTGCTAAAAGCTTAAGATCGAAACCCCCTGAGACATCTGACTTGTGTTTTGGAAATCAATGGAGGTTAAGGGTACCAAAAGAGGAGTGAAATCCCTTAAAGGCTTTTGGACCAAGTGGCTTTCTCTGGACTGTGGCAAAATGGAGAACTAAATCTAGACACTCCCATTCTGTACCTTAACTTTTCTCTAACAGTAAAGGGTGATGGATTGGATCAAGCAGGATATAAAACAGTATTACAACCTCAGGCTGAGTCACAGGTGAACTCTGCAATCAACTCAGAGCCAAGATTTTACTTGGTGCCTTCTCCATGTGTTTGGAAAATTGTGAAGTTACATAGGATTTAAAAAAACCCACAAAATATTTTTGTTAAAATTATTTAACTTGGTTTACCACTTCTAATGTTTGTGACTATACCGCTGAATTACCAAAAAGAATCCCAAAGGATTTATTGGAACCAAGGGCAGTAGAAAGACTGCAAACTTATTTTTTTCTCCTGAAAGTACAAGACTTCAGGTCACTTTATGCAGAGAATTTGCTAGAAGCAAAGCGATTCTGTCATTTTCTCATTATAAGATGCACCCAACCTACACATCTTCCTAAAAGCGGCTTGGAGTTTGATGCTTTGTCTTTAAGGGAGGATGTTGCGAGGAACAGACAATGCCACTTGCAAAAGAGACAGCAACAAAAATCATACACATCACATTATGGAAGAAAAAAAAAATCACTCCCACTGACTTCTGTTAACTGCTAATTGCTAGTCCAGCCACCAATCCTCCAGACAATATTTTTGATTTAAAAAAAAAGTGAAAAAGGACCTTTTGTTATGCCTGATTCTTTCAACTCAAATAATGTGGTTTTATCGCTAAATAGTTATACTTGTATGGAAATGTAATGATGGACTTCCTTATTGCTGGTAATTCTTCTGAGGTGCTCTGTTCACAGGGACAGCATGACAGCAACAACAGCAGCTCCCACATGGAAAGAAGCTGCAGAAGGAGGGCTCAACCAGCACTGGACATGTGGAGACCCTACTACAGACCCTGAAAGGCTAGGTTAATGATTTGGGCTTTTCTGCCAGTGCCCAGAGTCTCCAAAACTGAAGTTTTTTGAAGACATCTTTCACAGATGGACAACATTTGACTTATATGGATCCAGCTGATTCAGAGCTTAGGATGAAACACTGCCAGCAGTGAGATGGTGGTGCCAGGTCGTGCGTGCATTAGCCACGTGAAAGAGGAATGATTCAGACCAAACACTTCACAGACTTCAACTGATTTCCTTGTTACCTGTTAGGCAGCCTTAGAGTCTCATTCTGAGGACTGAAGTACAATGAGGCCAAAGAGGATCCTGCCACTCGGTCTCAGAGTTAAGTCCTAACCTATATATTTTCCACATTTGGAGGATAAGGCTGAGTGTGATACTGGCAGGAAACATGTTGAGAAACACATATGTGATTGCACCCAGACCCATCCTGTGGCTCTAGGGGAGACATGGACAACTGAGTGTTCTGACCTGGTCATATAGGTCTTACCATTTTTTCCCTGGCTCAGCCACCGGCTGCTTGTGCTTAAATAGATACAGGGAAGCCACCAGCCTCACCCTCCCATCCACCCTCCAGAGATGAGCTCATCTATGCCCAACTAGGCATAGGTGGGATTTTGTAGCTTTTTGACTGACTCAAGCCAGGGTGATGTAAGCTGCGAGCTATTTGCGTTAGTCGTGAGACGGTTACAAAACATTCCTACTTAACTGGGTTTCTCTGAGCTCGACAAGACAGCGTGCAGTAAAACACATGGCCCAGCTTTCTCTTGGTAGGTGTTGCACTGTGTGTTGCAGTGTGTTCTCAGGTGTCTTAAGGCTCTTCAGCCAGAGAGCTGAAGGCATTTTGCCCCTGAAGATTTTCAAGCCATTTCTTCTTAACTCCTGACCCAAATGAAGAGAATGTGAATACTCTGAGGCTGCTTTAAATTATGCAGGGATTGAAAAAAAGCCCCGAACAGCCTGAGAATGCAGAGGATAAGAGAAGATAACTGAAGCTATCTCTGTTCCATCCCCTCTCAGCTGCATTAAGGGTACCTTGGTGACAGCTAAGTTTGTGGCTCCTGCTAATTATCTTGGCCGTTTTCCTGTGGTATTGGCTGATAGTAACAGAGGTGTCATGAGAGCAAATTATCCTGTGACAGACACTGATTTTAAGGATCCATATCCTCTGCCATATTAGGTGTGGACACTAGATACCAAAGTCCACCCAAGTCAGCATTACCTGACATGACATGCTGTTTGACTGTGGGTTTTTGCTATAGCAGGTGACAAATCAACTGAGAGATTTTGCTTGCAATCCAAACCAAGCTAATAGAGATAATGTTTAATAAAACACTTAGAGTCGTATAACTTGCCAAAAGTTTCAGTAATGGAAGATGACGGAGTCTGGCTTCTCTCTTTCACAGATTGCCAGGTGTCTCCTCACACACACTCAGACTAGCCACGTTATTTGGAAATATTTTTGAACAGGAGAAAGAGAGTTTTTTTCTTTCTCTTAATATCTTCACCTAATAATATCAAACAGTCCCTGCTTTCCTAATGCAATGCAACGAGGGTTACTTTTTAAAATGGATGATACAAAAGGATTCATTTCAAAATCTAATGAAAGGTTGTTTATACCAAGATAATCTATGTTGTTCAGAAAAGAGTCTGTTAGCATAAGACTGTATTTTTTCCCATGCAATGAATGAGCTGCTTGGTGGTAATTAGATAAGGAGAAAAAACCCAAGTCAGTACGCAGGTGTCTGCCTACCCCTGGGAGGACCTAATGTACGTCGCGACCTGCAACAAGGAAGGAGATGAGGCTGCAGGATTCCTTGTGGAGTCATTCTGTTTGCCTGTGGCTTGAGCACCACCCATCAAAGCAGCTCCAAGCCTTTCTCTTCATCCAGAGCCGGGTCAGGCATAGGATACAGCCTCTCACTTTACGATGGCTGGGCATGCACTATATATATATAGCTGCATGATATATATATATATATGTGTGTATATATATATATATATAGTATATACATTAGATTATATAGATATATATTATATATATCTATATTATATATATATCTTATATATATATCTATATATATAGGATATATATTATATATATCTATATTATATATATATCTTATATATATATCTATATATAGATTATATATATATAATCTAATGTATATACTATATATATATAGCATATATACATATATATATATATACACACACACCATGCAGCTATATATATATAGAATATACATTTGATGTGATGGGGGCCAGGCTGAGACTGGAACTTCTCTCCTTTCTTCGGCATAACAGACACTAGGACCTTGTGACAGGAGGTCTGACTAGGAGATAGATGCATGAGGGGTTCAGGGATATTGCACCTTACCAGAGTGGACACGGCTGATGGCCAAGGTGGTGCTAGTATGATGGTTACCTAGGATGTTTCTGTTGTGACATGTATTGTGTAGAGTCATCAGTACATTGCATAAGTCTAATATTATCCATTTGGATATGAAGATCCATGTGTACAGTTATTTGCTGTGCAGGTGGTGAAACTGCATCAAGTCCTGGGCAATGGAACAAAGGCAAAACAGGTGCCAGGGATGACTAGACAGGGAGTCTCACTCCATTTATTAGACAACTGTTTCATACACCCAACACAATTCGTAGGGGCCAAGCCTCTTCCCATGAAGGAAATGCAAAGCAGATATGTCCTGGGCTGGAACAATGAGGTTTCAATCCTAAATACTGTCTGAGAAGAAAAATCAAATCAAAATCATTTGAGCTTTCCAGCACCAGAGTCAATAGGAAAAGCAAATGCAATTCCAGCTGAGGTCCTGAGAACAGGGGGCCTGTCACTTCCTACAGTTCTGATGCCCAGGACAGCATGTTTGCCACTTTCCTCTTTGTACCCCATCTCTCCCCTGTTCTCTGCTTTGTTGTAGTTCTTAAGAGTTTCCCACTTCTGAGATAAATTCTCGGAAATATGTTGGGGTTATGTTGTTGCATGAGCTTCTCAGTCTGGTGTATGCTGCAGAGTATGTTAATTCTGATCAATCAGGAGGAGGAGGAAGCAGCAGTGGAGGATCTGTATGTCCTCCCCCCAGCTGGGATTACTTGTAAGGTCTTGATAACACCATTAGTTCTTAAAGGGCCACTTTTTGTCAGTCTAGTCACGGCAGCTGCCCATGAAAGCAAAGGATTTGGGTCTGGGAACCTCTGTACAGGGTCTTTGTCTATACCTTATAAACAGTTTCCAACACTTTCTCCCCAGTGTGATTTTTCCATGACCTTTTTCCCTTTATGCCTGCCCTGAGATATATATATATATATATTTTCAGACTCTACTATGTCCATCTTTTCTTTGCCTTCTTGGCTTTTTTAGGTAACCTTCCATTTGGAATCTCCTGCCAGCAGCACTATCTGTACCTTTCTCTCTCACCTGCTTGTGCCTGAGGTTCGCCATTCACTTGCTGTTCTTTAGCCACAGACATAAATATAAAGAAGGGAGTAGGGATTTGCTTTCTTTCAGCTGCACTAAAGCACCAGCTTACTGGAACTCACTGTCTTTTGTTATCATTTTATACTGGTACAAATGTGATGCATGTGGTAGGGTTTTAGCCACTTAAAAAAGAAAAAAAGCACCTGAGATGCAGAACAAGGAAGAATGAGGCCAAAAGAACTTATTTCCTGCTTGTCTGCTGCTTAGGGAGGGAAAGTGAGGTAACTTTATTACAGGTAACAATTAGAAGGCAGGGACTAGAGAGACTTTCTCAGTGAAAACATTGCTCTTGCTTTGCATATCCAGCCTTAGGACAATTCCTTAGTCTGCTGATGCTCTATAGGCAAAGTTAACACTCATAAAACTTTTAAGCCTTCGGTACTTGATCATGTTTTAAATAAACCACATATAATAAAAGGAAGTAAAGGTTGATGTGTGTAGAGTAGTTTCATCATAACTTCTCATTCTTCCCTGCATTCTTCCTCTTTCCTCCCATTGTTTATTGTGATCCTTTCCTATGTAAAGCCTGGGTTATGCTATTGTGCATGCTTATTGTGGTACATAAATATATGGACCAGGCTACATTGGAGAACAGTGAATGCTGTCCCAGTGTGGTGGAAAACAGTAATTCAGTGTGGATGAACACCAGCTCAGAGGACTGGAGCCAGTCACGCTACCTTCCATGGGACTGCCACCCTTCTAATAGAACTAGACACACCTCTGCAATCTTCGTCAGATACGCACAACAGAGTCAGGGAGAGGTTCTTTCTCTAGTTAGCATTTATCTTGCAGAGACACTGGAAAATCTGGTTATCCAACTGGTGTTAGCACTGCAGCTCAAGCATGCTATTATTCTCTACCGCACCAGACTAAATCTGGCTGTGTTCACTGAAGTTACTCTTATTTTCACAGTGCCAAGGCAGTACCACGCTGTCTCTCTCCTTCTCATCAGCTCAGTACCCTCTGAATTATTATGGACTCACACTTCACATCAAAATCTAGCAAAAGTCAGGGTATTTTTTCTTTTTAAAGTATGTCCCATCTACTTAGCAGAGATTCCTCACCCTTTCATACAGCTGATTTGGAAGAGCCAGACTCTAAAGGCTTCTGTGCTGTTATAAACCAATATTTTTAGAGACAGTTGTAACTTAATGTACTCATTTGGCTGCCTCTCACTGTTTCCCATGTTGAGACCATCTTGAGATCCACAAACCTCCTTCAGTGCTAGGGATGCTGGTGGATGTGAATAAAAGGAGTTTTGTTTTCTTTCTCTTTTCTCAAGTGTGTTAGCTAACAGGTTTTAGACTCCTGTTATTGACAGGACAAATTGTACTTTAATATGGTTTAGTTGGCTCACTCCTCGGGCTCATGTACACTACCTAACACATATTAAAACATTATTTGCCCAGCCTGCACCAGAATATATAATATAGCAGTTAAAATGAGTTAGCTAACACATTTTGGAGAAAAATGCCACTTTTACTCAAGCCAAGACATTCTGTTAATGAGTTGAATATTCCTTCTAGCTCCTTCTCCAGCAAAGGGAAAATAGATTTTACATTGTCCAGACCTCTGGCATGGGCTCACATGATGGGCGAGGTGAGAAGGCTGGCCCACGAGATTGTGCTAGGAGCTGGAGCACACCTGGGCCCTGCAGGGCTGTGTGCTGGGCCAAGGCTGAGTGCTGGGCCATGGCCGAGCACTGGGCAGCAGCTGAGCCTTGCAGGAGGATGGAAGCAGGGCTGGATGTATTTCACGTGGGACCACACCAGCTGCAGGGCCACAGCCTGTACCACCCCTCAGGCCAACTGCGTTTTGCTGGAGCACAGGGAGGAGCTGAGCCACAGCACTGTAAAAGCGTCTCAGACAGAGGACAATGGCCAGGGGATCGCAGAATCACAGGATGGCAGGGGTCAGAAGGGACCTCTGGAGATCATCTAGTCCAACCCCTCTGCTAAAGCATGGTTACCTGAAGCAGGTTGCACAGGATTGTTTCCAGGTGGGTTTTGAGTACCTCCAGAGGAGGAGATTCCACAGCCTTTCTGGGCAGCCTGTGCCAGTGCTCTGCCACCCTTCCGTGTTGAGGTGGAACTTTCTGTGTTCCAGTTTGTGCCCATTGCCCCTTGTCCTGTCACTGGGCACCACTGAGAAGAGTCTGGCCCACCCTCTTGAAACCCACCCTTTAGATATTTATAAGCATTAATCAGACCCTCTCTCAGTCTTCCCTTCTCCAGGCTAAGCAGACCCAGCTCTCTCAGCCTTTCCTCATACGGGAGGTGCTCCAGTCCCAGCAGCCCTCTGCTGGACTGGTATCACTAGATATTAGGATGGAGGCCAAATCAGTGGGTCCTCCATGAAATTAATGAAACACAAGAGGTCTGGTTGTCAAACCTGATGACAGTGCCTGATACTATGTGTGCTGAAAGTACTGGGAAGATGCCATGAGCTGCCTTGACAAAGGTGGCAGTTGTTGGTAAGGGACTCAGTTTGGATCCCCATCAGGCCTGTTCTCCAATTACCCCCACCCCCCTTTTGATTTTAGGAATCTCTATAAGTCACCACCATCTTGAGACACCCCGTAAAAACAGCAGTCCAAGTAACTTCTGGATTGCTTGAGCCCCCTTAGTAAACAGGTTTGGTTGCAAGTTTTTATATGTGGAGAATGGGCCTTTTTCATCACTTTGTACTATTTTACTTCAGGGTTGGTGTCTTGTAGGGTTTTTTTGGCTATATTTACAAATTCCAGCAAGCTATCCTTAAGAGAAAGGTGCTTTTTAAAAGTCTCCCATTCAGCATTCATGGCACAAATCATGGAAATTCCTTTAGGCTACACTGGTGCCAGACTCCGTGCCTCCCACTTTTATGTACGCCTAATAAAATGCATCTATTTTCTTGCCACCAAACTATCTTGGTTCCAGTTGTATCGCAGATGAAATACAATTGCATTAGTAATCCCATATGCGCCGTGCCTGATCTCTTGTTTCTCTGCGTTTCTTTAGGATCTTTCCCTGCCTCGGCAAGGAACTTTTTCTTTACTCTTCAGCCTTTCTTTTCTCCCTATTTAGCCTTTTTCCTGCTGCTTCTCCCTCCTTCTTTCCCCCTCCCCTGTTTATAGTTAACCTTCTGTTTCTCCTCCTGTCCCGGCAGGAAGGATATAATGCAATCGCTGCTATACAGCGACAAAAGTAAATACGTCGCTCTGAGTAAGCGCAACAGGGTTGAGCAGCCCTTTTGCAATATGATACTGCATAATCTGCTTCCCTTCTAGAGATAGTTGCTTGAATGCTAAAGAGTTGCAGCCCCACTGCTTTGCAACTCAACTGTTTTTACTCTGCTTTTCTTTTGCTTTGCATAAAGCAGTCCTTTCACCAGGGCTGGTTCTGGAGCTATCTCCCAGCCTAAATCTCGAAATGGGAATAAAAGGCCAGGGCTCAAGTTCGGGGTGATTCACTTCTCTGTTGAATGTCTGTATATTTTTCTGCACGTAGGAGGAAAAGAAAAGGAAAGCTGGGTAATTTATGTGTGGCAAAGCCACACACACACACACACACACACACACACACACACACACACAGGAAGACTTCTAATGCTCAATCCTTATGACTAAGCACCCAACACAGTAAGCACTCTCTTTACACAACTGCTGGTGGCACAGGGCGTGTGTGTGTGTCTGTGTGTGCTTTTTAACTTTCCCAAAGAAAATCATTAAGGGTAAAAATTTTTGAAAGAGCCTACATGACTCGGGGGTCTAAATTCCATTGAAAATCAATGGGACTTCTGCATCTAAAATTCCCTGTCGCTTGTGAAAAATTAGCAATGCTGAGTAGTGCCGCTGAAGTGTGTTTTATGCGTCTCCTGCAAAAAGGGGCCTTAAATGTGCAACCAGGAGTTTAAATTATGGGTTAGCTATTTTACGTAACCAGTTAAATATGACTAGTTTAATTAACTGCTTTACAGAAGCAGATGCTTTTTAATACCTCTCAAATTCATACTTTAAAGATACAGGACAACTGCTGCAAATTCACTGGGGTCAGGAGACAGGATGTGGTCCTGGGTACATTTTCTTTGGCTGTAAAGCTGCCTTATGAGTTCCTCTCCCGTACGTTCTCCCATCCCTCACGCCACAGTTCGCTGCCACCCTGCATTGTGCTGATACAACTGTCTGGGAGGCTGCACTGTAAACTCATCATTAAAAATTAGCCTCCAAAAACCTCAGGTTCTCTCATTTCCTTGACCATTTTTATAGTGTAGTCTTACAGTTTTATTGGCGCACATCAGAAAGGGATAAATTGCAATTCAAGAGCAGGAGCTTATGGGAAAATGGGGACTGGCAACATCTTTAGTCTCCTTCCCCATCAAATAAAATGTACATGGAACCACGCTCTGAAGCCATGGGTGCATCGTTACTCTTCTGGCAGCAGTACTAAGTTAAATAGTACTTACTCCCAGCTGTTAATTACTGTCTCTTCGCTGCCCTTTCAGTTTATCAGGCCATGTGTTCTCTTAGATCAGCCAGCTGACCTGGGTTACAAATGTATAAATAAACAGATAAATGCAGATTAATAAAATACAAGTAAATGACAGGTAAATAAAGTATTAATAAATAAGCATTCTTTTTTTTCCCCCCCTTTTTTTTTGCTGGGGTGTAGCAAATGATGTAGAAGGGGAAACAGGAGTGGCTAACCCCACGTTACTGGCAAAATATAAATCTTCATAAAAGCCACTGGTGATAATTTGTATTGATTTCCATGGTGCAGGTTGAATCCTTGCATTTTGCAACCTTTGCAGTATGTTCCTGGGAATGGTGGCAGGAGAGAGAGTTGTGGGGTAGGGGAGCTAGAATAGCTGAAAGGGGGGCTGGGGAAGCAGAAGCCTGAGATTTCCTAAGAGATTGCTTTGGGTTTTATCTTTAAGGAAATATCCTTTCTAAAACATAAGCATCTAAACTACTTCTATTCAGGAAGCATCTGAATTTACACACCAGGAATGAGGTAATGTCTTAATGCAAAATAAATGCAAAGCAGTTTAGAGCTTCAGCAGTCTCTTGCACTGAAGATGACACTACGCACTAAGGTGTCTCAAGTGCTGAGGAAGACAAACTTTCAGTCAATGCTGATTTGCACAGATTTAACAGCTGAAACTGTGCACCACAGTTACAGAGTGTCACACATACCAGAGAATGAAGTAAAAAATTGTAATCCCACCAGGGAACAGAGGAGAACCCAGATCTGCACTAATGAAAGTACTCCTTCATGACACCAAATAACTCTCACCTAGTAAGATAAAGATGAAATCTTATAGCCAAGAACCTCATTTATCGGCTAAGAGTGTCTCCTCAGAGCTCCTATTTCCGTGACACTGCTTTTGTGAAACACAAAACCTGCGTTGTATAAGTAGGATTAAACCTAGACCCTTACTTCAGCAGACTTATAGTTCTAGTTAATATGAAGCTATTTCAAAGATCAGACCCATAAGAGGTCCTACAAAGATGTAATCAGATGCAGATGCTAAAATTTTCAAAGTTAAATCCCTTGTTACCAACTCTGGGAGGAGCCTTAAGTATTGCAAACAAGCACGATAAAATAATAAAAGCCACAGTTCTTGAATTCACATGACACTGTTGATCTCCCACTTGGCAATAAAGGCAATTGCTCTCCCTCCTGCTTCTGAAGAAAAAAAAAAAAAGTCTTGAAAATAGAACTTGAAAGACTGCAGCATCAGCAACTCCCCCACATCCCCTAAACAAAACCCATGAAAAAAACAATCCCAGAAGAACTAGCTTTTGTTCAAGTTCCTTTTAATATCAATATTCTTAAGCCGATCTCTAGATTTCAATGATTTGTGGGTTTTGGACAGCTGGAGTTGGAAATGCCTAATTTGGCACCAAAACCTTGCAAAGAAAACCCCCACTACTAAGCTTTCATCTGAGGACGTTATAATCACCCACAGAACTGCAGACGTTGCTTCCCCCATGGCACCTGGTTTACTTAGATGCTTAAACATACATTTCAAGAACCAATGTAGGGCAACTAAAGGGAAAGTATTGGCTATAGTTAGCATAGATCAGTAGGATGAGAAAGAATGTAAATTTTATACAGTTCTTTAATATATGTTTTATTAACCTGAGAGGTATTCAATTTGTTTCTGACATATCCTCTTTCAAATGCAGCCAACAGAAGCCCGAAGGAATGTTACGCAGTGGAACAGAGGTGGGAAAGGGAGAGATTAATACAATGATTTAGAGTAGAGTTAAAGAAGAGCTGGAAATAGGAGTAATTTTATGTGCCGGGTTCTTTAAAGCTGGGACTCTTCTGTGTCATAATCCCAGCATATTGTGGTTGCTACCCAGAAACAAGTGGCAGCAAAGCAGAAATAGCCAGGTAGGGAGGAAAAGCACTTCAGGGCTGTGAAGACTGTCACAGGACACTGGAAGTCAAAGGAAAAATGGGGAGTGCAGTACTGCAGGAGCAGAGTCAGAGCCAGGGCTGTGGCCAGCCCCGGTGAGCAGGAGCCACACTGGCAGTGGGCAACTGGGAATGGTGACGACCTGTCCCAGCAGCAGCAGCAGTGACAGCAGCAGCAAAGACCACCCCCCACCCCGCCCCCAAGTGCAGAAGTAACTCAGGCAAAGTGAAAAATGGATGAGTAGAGATGATGCCGGCACTTACACAGAGAGCTGCAAAGTTGTAAAAGTAGTGTGAAGTGGCATGCAGGAACAGGAGGGCTCTTATCTCTGTTTCTGGGACAACAGAGCTGTCTGGCTGCTCTCTTTTTAAAGTCTTTGAGTTTAGAGAAAAATAGTGTTGGAAAACAGAGAAAAAAGAACTTTGTCATAAAAAGAACTGACTTTTTATATAAATAAATAAATACACACACACATATGCACACACAGAGTTCGCTTCCACTGCAAAGATCGGAGCTGTGGTTTAATGAGCTGAAGTGTTTTAGCAAAAATATTACCAGTGAATAGCTTAGCACTGCAGTCATATCCTGATCTAATGTGCTTGAATCCCCAGCAGCAATTCTGTGCTATATTACAGAAAACTAATTTCATAGGCAGGGGTACCTGGGTAAAGGTGGGACGGCGTGTGTGCCTGTATGTGTGTGTGTGTGTCAAGGTGCTTATCATGGAATCCCTTTGCAGTGTTTTTCAGAAGTACCACACCTCAATCACTGGATACACAAGCTTAAAAAAGGCCAGCTTTTTTTCACAATATGCTCAAGCAATGAGTAAGAGAAGCACGTATGAACAAGGCAGTTGAAATATCCCTTAGCATCACTTGCCAACACACTAGAGAGGGAAAGAGATGAAGGGCAAAGAAAGAGCCAGCATAAACAAATAAAAAAGCCTGATTCATAAAATCAAGAGATGAAGAAAGCTGCTAAATAAATATATGTACCGCTAGGCAAGTTAATGCTACTCCTGAGGAGCTTCATTTATGCAGTTGGCCTTTACATACCAGCTAATCCTTCTAGACACTGACCTTGTCAGCAGTGTTTGTGTAATCTTTGAATAAGAACACAAACTGTTCTTTTAAATAATACGCCTGGGATGGCTTGATGAGAGTTTTGCAGGAGCATTACACATGTAAATGGCCCGGGATATCTTCCCCTTCCCATGGTGGGGGTACCAGCCCCTTGCGTTCATGCTATGAGGCAAACAAGCCCCCTGTGACTCGGGAGGGTTACGTCACTACAGCGCAATGCTCGGCTCCCCTGTCATCGCACTGGAGCCTATAGATACCAAACCCTGCTGTACTGCAACAAGCTGAGATCTCAGGCAGCTGCAGTAAAATTACACGCAGGAGTGTGGTGAGGACATTGTTTGACACGAAGCGTGCTACAACTCAAGTATTTCTGCATGTTGGAAGCAGCCAGGCCGACTGTGGCACAAGCTACAACCTGAGCTCCTGAGTGACACAAGCCAAAGAACCACGCTTAACGCTTTTTTTCCTCCAACCTGATCAGGAGTAAAGCTTTGGGTTTCCTGAACCAATGTCAAAGCCCAAGTCATACTGAAAAAAACCCAAAACCTCCACTTAAAACCCAAGACACAACACAACAAAAAAAAGAGCCTTTTTTAGCTAATGAAATGTTTTGCAAACTAATTTTGGAGCAGAGATCTAGACAGAAGACAGAAGGACCTTGAAGTATGGAAACGTAATCTAATAGCTCAAGGAAGCACTGCAAAAAATGCCTAATAGAGATTAATAAATGTTAGTCAAAATTATTGATAAATTGCCTTTCAGGGCTCTTAAAAGCTCACTCTGACAGAACAAAGTCAATCAACAATGCATTATTTTAATAAATGTAAATAAATGTAATAAGCAAGATGCAAGTGGAAGGTTTTAGGTATGAAACTCTTTTAAAAGTGTTCATGGAATAATATATGAAAATCCACGTTGTGTGAGAGCAGACCCTATCCACACAGTGCCAGTGCTCTACCTGACCCCAGTTTAATTTCATGCTTAAACCAGCTAAGACTAGAACACGTTTAACATATCACAGGCAAGAGTGCAAAAGACAGTTATGACCTGCAACTTGTTTTTCTCCAAATATCAAAACGTGCAAGGGGTAGTTTCAGATCAATTATTCCTTTTCCAGCAAACGACTTTCTCTGCAGTAACGTCCAACCATGGGAAGACTAATTTTAGCTGGAAAGTTCACAGGATTTTGCAGAATTGCAACCACAGTTGCAGCTAATTCGAGGCAGAGAAAGTTAAAACACAGTCAAAATATAAATGCTTCCTTCAGCTGATTCGTTAGTTTGCATATCATAACAAGGACTTTGTGTTCTTGGGTAAGGTTAGTGCCTTGAGGACATCCTGCAGATGTGTGCATTCCTGGTAGGAGTTTCTTTAATTTGTTATGCAAACTTCAATTCTTTTTAAATACTGTAAAAAGATGGACTTTTTATTGCAGCTAGCAACCATCAGCATTAGCAACAGCTATTCCTGTGACGCTGCCTTTTAAGATAAAGGAGGAGATGCTTACCCATTAATGAATGTTCTATTTCTCGTTAGGAGAGGTTTAATTGGCAGACAAACCTTGAAATAACTAGCAAGAGAACTCAGTAAGTCCTGCTCCAAGTCAGGAGGCCTGGTATATTTTGACATGCTAACTGTTTTTCCCCTCAAGGACACTGTGAACTTTAAAAACCCTAAACAACCTAACAGCAGGGAAGTGCGAGGCTGCCTTGTATTTTCACTCTTCCCATTTTCCTTGTGTGGGTGTAGTTTAAAGGTAAGCGCAGGAGTAGCAGCAGATGCTGGCAGACCTCAGAAAGGACCAAAATTTGGGATTTTTTAGCCTCAGAAAGGCAGCTGTGGCAGCTCTCCTGCAAGCAAGACAGTACCCAGCTGTGCTTTGGATTAAGCAAAGCAGTTTTGGTGGTCGACTTGTCCGTGTTATTTTACCCAGGCTGTCCCGCTGCTGGATTTTTATTTCTCTGAGCCGGGGACAGGGGGCGGGGGGAAGCACAAGGGCAGTGGAAGGAGGCATCACAGGGGGCTGTGCCTGAGCTGCTCAATTTCCCATAAGACCCAGTTTGCTGGGGGTCACTCACATCTCCCACCACACCTTCGAGCCCCCTCAAGGCTCGCCTACGCTGAGGCTGGGGGAAGGGATGAAGAAAGCAGGGAGAGGACTTCTTTGATGGCCTCTGAAGGGTTGTTTCAAGCCAAATTCTCTTATCTCTGCTTTGAGTCATGACTGGAGAGGTTTCTCCAGCTTTTTCTTGAGGCAGCTGAGATGTGGTCTCCATCTAGTATTTGGTTTCAGGGCAGCAGGATGGAGCAGGAAGCAGAGTTCCAATAGGGTTCCCAGGGTTTCCAGATCATTGTGGCAGCACTAAGGGTCATTGGTGTATGTTTTCCAATCTGTTTTCCCAGCCCAGATGAAGAGAACAAAGACTGTTTGGCTCTCTCAGGTATTAAAATTGTGTCATTTGATGGGGAACACCTCAACCTGACTGAAGGACCCTGACTTGGTGCTCTGAGGGCAGCACCTTGTTCCCTAAGCTCTGCCTTCAATGTGCCTCCACCACCTGCTCACGCACCAACAAAAGCCAGAGAGACTCTCCCTGCCAGCGGGATGCTGTGAGCAGTACTGGTCATTGCAGGCTTCATCCAGAGAGTGTCCAGGTCTCCAGATAATTTGCTAGGGAAATAAAAAGAACCCACAGGGACTGCCAGGGTTTCTGCTCTCACGACAGCCAAGCCTGCAATACCAGATGCCTGCTGTCTTGCTCTGTCAATGCTGCCAGATATGCGCACAATCGACTGATGAGGGAGCAATGGAGAAGGCAAACAGACCATACTCCCAACCCTGACCCGTGTAATCTCTTTCTCTTTCCCCTTTTATTCTGTGGCCTTGTGGATAATGGCGTAACATTTCCTTCTAGAGGGAAGTGGGATGGATGCATGTGAAACAGAGGCACTGCAGCCAGCAGAGGCTGGAAGGGTTCTGACAGCAGTTTGACAGGAGGAGCGCGTGGTGTTAATGGCAGATCTGAAGAAGGAGAACGGACGCGGCTAGAGCACTATGGAGATGCTTTCAGAGGTCTGAGTGTGTGGCTGGACCAGGTATTCCTGCCTCAAGAGCCACAAGTGGGACAATGCCCTAATGCTACAAATCAGCTTCCCAGATGAAAACAAAAGATTTCGTTCACACACGGTACTTTAAGAATAACTTCAATAAATATTTTAACATGCTCATATTTTATGATAACAGAGACCTTCTGTGCAGCAGAAGGGACAAGAAGATTCCATGGACAGACAGCATCTTACCATGTTTATCGCAGCTGATAATGACTTCATCAGTGAATACCATTCAGTGAGGGGATCTGTCTAGTTTTGGGAGTCAGTGAACAGCAACAGGCAGAAGCATGCACCGATCTAACTGTGCATCAACAAGACCACCAAAATCCCTTGCAAGTAATCTGCAGAGGACATTTTTATTTAAGGAATTATGCTTTTGTTCACTATAATCTTTTTGTCTTCCCTCCTGTGTCCCAGAAATGCAACTGTAGAAATCCAGTGTTTGGCCCAAATACTGTGCTTCTGTGAGTGATGGTGGGCCATCTGCCATCTGTGCTGTGCTCTGGGCTCAAGCTCTGATGTGGCACCTAGCTGGCTGGCAACACATGCAGCTTGCGCTGGCCACAGTCGTCCTTCCAAACCAACTTCTCCAGTTGTTCATACCTGGAAGTAGTCCTACCACCTCAGCTTAGACCTTTGGGTGGATGTAGTGATAGGCGTACATTTATGTATGCATTTGCAGTGATACTCCTGCCACTTCCTAGTCATGTTTGGGAATTGATTTACATTTCCATTTTCATTAAAACTTTGCATAATTGCACTTCCTCTTATTAATTTTTCAAACAGCTTTTGTTAACACAGGAGAAGAATTTTTTCATTAAGTCAAATTTAAATCTCATTCACATGAAGGATTCAAAAGCTGGGATAAAGAAAAGGGGTAGTATGCAGACTTAACAACTCTAAATCCAGTGACTAAAGAAACTCTTACATGAGGCTGGTTAACTGGCTATTTCAAGAAAGCCCTACTGAGGAGGGACAGACAGACAAAATGAAATCCTCAACACAACAACTCACCAAACGGCTGGCCTCGTGGCACTGTGTGCCTACATGCGAGAAAAGTAGAGGTTCCTAATAAATGTGAACAAAAGGAAGACTTTCCCCCTTCCTTTTCCTAACTCCAGTGTGAGCTCAAACAGCTCTTCTTTTGTATTGTGAATAATTAGTGATATGATGTTTTTCCAGCATGGGAAGAATCCAAATATTTCAGGGCTCCTTGAACATAGAGCAGCAGCTGTAGTGCAGCCTTGCACATCTTAGAAGACCGATCCTAACCTGGCCAGGCATAAATAGGAATGTGACCCTCACCCATGTCACCCAGCAGCACCCTTCCTTCACAATGACAAGGCCAGCATGGCACGGAGGTAGCCCGGCACTGAGACACTCACTCCCTTCTTCAGTGGTGGAATGATGTTGTTCCAAAACACTGGCCAGCTGCTTTCTCTGTCTAAAGAGGTTTTGTTTTGTGGTGCAGACTCCTGAGGCAGCGGACTGAGCAGAACGGCTCCGACTGCAGCTTGCAAGGCGCCTTTTCCTTCACATTCCTCTTCTGACAATTGATAAGCGGCCTTTTAAAATGCAAAGTCATTCTGCGGTCTGTGCCCTCGAGTACCGAACCCGTCTCTTGGGCTGGGAGCTCCCGGTGCTCCTTTTATGTCTCTCTGGGAATCGGCATGCCAGGCTCTTTCAGCCCTGAGCCCCCGAACGCATTTTCAGGGCAGAAGGGAGAGAGGAGGGCTGTCTTCCCATGAAGAGTATATGCTTTGAGGAGGAGCGCATTATAAAAGCTGTAGACATATCAGGTGTTTAATGGCAGGCAGAGCCAGTTGTTTTTTCATGGGAGGTCTAGTGCTTGGAGGGATCAGGCAACCCTGGGACTTGGGGGTGTCTCAGTTTCCAAACCACACCTTTAAAAGACTCATTTCCCTCTGGTTGTTCTTTTTGTCTTTGCCCCTTCTCTCCCACCCCTTTCTCCCAAGTTACAAACATCCAGGGAATGCATCACTGAAAACTACTGAAAATGACTTTAAAATATTGGGACAAGCCAGCTGCGAGCCTGTGTATTCAATAGGCAGTGCTACACGGCCAACTTAGAAATAAATCTCAACACACAAGTCAGCCAGCCACATGCTGAGACAGAGGCAAACACAGCTCAGCACTTTCAGGTACAGGACGGAAAAAAAATCTACCCTTCTTTCTGTCCCTGAAAAGTATGTTCCCTATTTGTTCCTTCCCATGGGAAGTGAGGGGTAAACTCCGCTCTATTGTCACAGGGTCGAGTTACAGGCAGGTAATGACAATGCAAAGACAATTTTCCTTTAAGAAAATAACCATCTCCCTCATCTCTCTGTAACTGTGTTCCTGAAGGGACACGGGCTCTCATATTAATGCAATGTCATTTCGTTCAAGAAGGGTCTGATGGGCCTGATACAACCCCCACTGTAGGCTTTCCTATTAATGCAAGATCTTGCCTTTAAAAAAAATACTTACCCCAGCGTTTTGCACCCTGTCTGTTTTATTATATGGTAAGTAAGAGTATGATTGTCTTTCAGCTAATGATGTGGCAGGGGGTGGCATTCTGCCAGGTTTAAGTTATATTCCTTTTAAACTGCAGCCTTTAAGCTCCACCTGGACAAGCAATAATTAAAGGGAATAGCAAATTAAGTGTATTAGGAAGGGGAAATGATTTACTAACCGGGGGGAGAAATAATTTATTAGAAAAGAAAACTTTTCCTTTAAGCTGAGAGAGTCACAAATCATTTGCTCTGTTGTTGGTAACACACTTTCTAGCTTTTCCTCCTCCACAGAAAGCCGCCTGCCCCGCAAGTCTGCGGCTATTTCTTTCCCTGGGGCACCATTCCCTGGCATACGGGGCCCATCCCGACACACGCTTTCTGTTCCTGCTCGAGACGACTTTCATTTTCCCTGCAAAACTATTTTGGGACCGGGTGGAGGGATGGAGAAGAGAGAGCCAGGGGAAGCGTTCTAGGACAGACCCTATGTGCTCTCAAACAACACGATGGACACCTCAGTACAGCAGCCTGATGGAGAGGACTCCCCCATTCATGAACCAAACCAAAAATAATACAGCTTAAGCCCATGGACTGAAATTGAAATGCGAGAAGTCACTCATCAAGCAGGAGGCAGGCAGCTGGACTTGCCTGTCTGATAAGCGAGCAAGAGCAAGATTCGAGCCATCCCAGTTACTGTTTATTTCTTGAAAAATATTCTTCTGGAACACACTAGTGAATCTGTGCACCGTAGTTACATGTGAGACCCTAGCAGGGTACTGTAGTTACATGTGACCCAGGACAATTAGCAAACTCCACGTTTATTAAAATCCAGTCGCAGTGGCACAACACAGCATGCAATTACAAACACAAAACAGATGCAACACCATCTTCTCTACAGTCAGCGAAGATCGCAATCTGCAAAGCCATGGAAAGTTGTGTCCTTGATTTAATGGTTTAAAATGCAGGAAAGCTGTTTACATTCACTGTCAAAATGTTTGCATTACATATGCTCACTGCCCCTGTAGTGGAAATATTTTTCCACTAACATTGCAGAATAAGCGCAAAACGAAGATGCACCGCTTTTGCTAACAAAAGTGCTGGCATAATGCAGTTTCACCTCTGCTAAAACAGTTGTTAATGACTCATCACACTGTGCTACTTGTTCCCTTTACCTTGGATTGGCTTCTTGAGAAATTTAGTGTTATGCAGATATTTTCAGCTCTCCACTGATCCGATAGCCTCTTGTCCAATCCTACAGGCACGGTTTTCAGGTCCTAAAAGCATTAGCAATACAGATTTAGTTTTTTATTTAAAGTCCTTTACTGCAAACTTTAGATTAAAGAACTGAACTTGGAAAGGGTGCAGGCACCTTCCATGACACCTTTAGGATCAAGTAGGTAAGCTGGATATTTTAAATTCTGTCATCAGTTAAAAGGTACGGTGATGATTTTCAAGTGTCTGAAGCCTGAAACCAGAAGGGATTTAGTAATGCGAGTCTCAAGGAGATTCAGTGGCCTTTTTTTAAAATCTTCAGCTAAGACGTCAGTGAACATCCATTGCAGACATATGATACTCTGCTACCAGAAACTCTTTTATATGCATATCTAAATGCATAGACACAGTGTTGGCAATGCTTAAGTTAATTGCTATGAAAATCAGAGTTTCTCACAAGTCTGCAACAATTCATTTAATTTACATTGGTACCACACAGACTTGCCTACCTTTTCTCTCATGTTCTCCTCAGCTTCCATGGGACAAGTGTTTTATACTGGCTGTAGAATATTATTCAGACACCTATTGTGTGGCTGATCAGAAATGATTTTGTTCTACAGATAAGCAACTGGCATTCCAGTACAACACAAAAGGCAGGTATACGCCATCCAAAGTATACTGGGTTCATTTATTTTTGTTAGCTACAGCGTAACAGGAATTGCTGATACGTTTGTTTCATCTTACGCAACCAAATTGAATGTATGAAATACACAGCAATGATGAAATCTTATGCAAGAGTTTTCTGCTGTTAAACCTTGTCAAGAAAAGAACATTATTTAGTCAAATACACACTGTGAAAGATTCTTGCAGTTTTGTTTGCTTAGCTTTTTTGGCTGTGTGGTTTCTTTGCTTTTAAAGAAACAGAAGATGACTTGCATCTGAGCATGTCGAGTGAATTCTGCAGATATTTTGGCTGCACTAAAGGCTTCTCTTGACTATGTTAAAAAAGTTTGTTGTCAGGAATATTTACAAACACATTCTCAAGCCGCCATCCTCCAGCCAGCCAGCATCTGTTAACAACAGTTTGCCTTTGGTTAAATACATAAAAATAAAGCAAACAGTAATTTATCCTAGTTAAGTCAAATACTACTTGGCTGGAAGAATCTCTCCTTACCTGGTTCAGCGGGGACGCTGCAAAACCAGGGTCTTCTGCCTGCAGCTTAGAAAATTTACATGCAAGTTTAGAGGCTTTGACTATACCACAACAACTTGGCACTACAACGTGCTTAAAATACATTATGCCCATCAGTCACAGTATGAGACAGCTAGGATAGGGGAATGGTTGCTGTCCACACACAGTAAGGTGGATTTCTTCTGTAACTCTATTTAATAAGAATGAACTGGGCTTTCTGTCTTTGGAACTGGGCACCCACACCATGCGCTTTCCCTGCAAACTGGATCAGTCTAACCTGTTCTTTGCAGGGAATATATTTTGGAGACTTTCCCACTTCGCTTCCGAAGGTTCCTAAACAATGTTCAGACACACACGTATGCAAAACACGCCTCTGATGCCTGCGCGTGCTGATGCTCACGTGACCCAAAGATGCCGCACGTGTATTGAAACAAGCGTGACTCATATCTGAAATGCACGTACACCCAGAGTAACGTATGTTACTGTACTAAAAATGCAATCCCCACGGACAAATAGACTGAAATAGATCTTCAGCTGCTCGGGCTTCATGTCCCACTACAGCAAAACGAGCTTCTGTCTGTCCTGACTGCCTTGTGACATTGCTGGTGAAACAGACTGGGCCATTCCCATCAAGTTTCTATTTCTCCTAGAGTCAGTTGTTCAAGGCGCTCACTGAGAGAGAAAATACCTTTCTTAAAAAAAATATTATTCATTCTTTTCTCACACTGAGATGTCATAAATCACAGCACGCGTCCGGGATTACCATGTGAGAGTACTTTTAAGCTAATCACCTGACAGATCATGAGCAGGCCTTTTCATACAGCGTATGCCTAATTTCTACTTGTGGCGGTTGTTTTCTCAGAGCTTTTTCCTCTTAAATATCAGAAGACGCAAGGAGACAGCAAAAGATTGTGGGTAACATCTAAGGAGACCTGCACAAAATGTCTGAGATGAAAGCTACTCGCTTTGCCTTTTCACCACGAATTCAAAACTTGCAATAGCGTCACTAATTCTGCGGCCTTTCAACTACTCTCAGGGTGATTTATGGTTTTGTGCTGAAATGTTATAGCAAACTTAATGGTTTTGCACGGTTGAAGCATAAATTAAGGTGGAACCTGAGCTTTTCGACCGGGTGTAGGGTTAAGTTTGAGAGAGAGTTGAAGTCCAAAATTTCAGCCAAAATGCTGAATTATGCTGCATATACTTGCATGAGGGCCTGGCAAAAAATAATAATTAAAAAAATCCAATTCGTGTTTTTCTACAAATGCTACACATTCAGTAAGAGCAAAATACTTACAGACTCATACCGCTTTTATTTAATCAGCCATTCTAAAAGGAATCCAAAAAAGTCAAGGCCGTTTTGTCTCATCAGTTTTTTTAATGGAATGTTTTGTATTTTCTTGCTGAAAACAAAATGTCATGTTTTTTCCAAGAGGGTTGAAATCCTTTTTCCATTTTATAGCGAGCGAAACCATTTGTGAGGCGTAAACTTGTTTGTTTCCTTGCTAGTTATCTTGTCTAAGGTCCAGGAGTCAGGATCCTCTCTCCTAAGGAAATTCCAGAAATCCTAGGCACAAATGTCAAGCTTACCCTTTCTGGATGGTGGAGTCCTGCATTCCTTGCATTACAGTGGCATGGAAACTAGCTCAGTCTTCTTCTTGTCTACAGTTTGATGGCTAGAGGACATTTCTTATGGGGATAGTTGTGAGTTCAAGCACTTTCTGACCTACAACCCAGTTTCCTATTCCCTGACTCCTGTATTCCTTACACTGAAGCCTGCTGTGGTCTCCTCCTGGAGTTCAGGAGCATAAACCATGGAGAGTTTCAAGTTTTGACTGTTAGTCATACAGAAGTGTGGAGCTGCAGGCTGCAGATTGCAGCATCTGAGATTTCAGCAAGCTTTGGAATAGAGAAACCTTTCCACTCCCTAGCTGGAGTTCATTCACAGCTGTGAACCTTAGGAATATCCTAGGGAAGTACCCTTTCTGAGGTGCTGTAACACTTACTGTAGTGGTAACCAAGACTTTGTCTTAGCCTGGACCTTTCCTCTAAGGTTGTTGTCAGCCTTTACCTCAGCAAAAGGTCTTCTAGAGCCCCCATTTGGAGACTAGTAAGTCTTGTGCAGTTGTATTCTCACTCAGTTTGCATCCTTCTCTCCTTCCCATGATTCTCAAGGAGCAGAAGGCTTAGCAAGAAAAACATATAAAAATATCAGGCTATAGAACTCACTTGGATTTCCTTGGTAGCTTCATATAAATCCATTTTCCTAGTTGCAAAGTTCTATGATGTTTACCTACTTGAACATCCCTGAAGGCTTTTTGAACGGACAGACCCAGGTCACACAGGCAGGGTTTGAGAGCAGTCTTTTTCCCTCTGTCACTGAGAGTAGAGATGAAAAAGGTTCCTTTCAGGGCTCCACCCCAACATTCTCTCCAAAACTCCAATTTCCAAGCTCTATAATAGAAGCATAACATAATTTTTCCTCCTTTGGCAGTCTAGCTTACATAGATACCTATGTATATGAGTATATACATGTATAGATATGTATATACCCCATATGTATATGGTCAATACTGTGTTCTTAGCAAACCAAAACATGCAATCCTTCTGTACAATAATGGGGAGAGAAATTTATGAATTTCATATGTTAAAATACATTAATAAATAAACCAATGCATTTTTAATGCCCATCCAGATTTGTTGCTGAGTGTTTTTTTAATGCTGCAGTGAGATTTTTAGTGAGCCTTGAAAGTTAGAGCTTGCTAGAACCCTTAAAGTTTACTTAGTCCTGCCTGTAATCAAACTCAAGCCATAATCGTGCCTCACCGATTCAACAAATGAGGAAACAAGTCCTCAAAATAAGAATTCCCTACCTTTTCACACTTCAAAGCTTGTTTAAACTGCCATAAGCAACCCAGCACTTTATAGGACAGAATCCAGGGATCCTGGATAGCCAGAAGAGCTGGAGGCTACATGGGTTTAAGAAAAGAAAAAGAAAAAAGACAGCCCTTATGTTTAAAGCTACAACTATATCTATTTACTTGATAGTTCTGCTGTAACACTACATAGCAACAACCTAAGCATTCTCCCTTCCTTCAAGATGGTATCCAAGTAACAAGGGAAACTAGAGAATTAATAAAAATATAACAGGGATCTGATTTAAGTGTCTCACTTGTGTCAGCTAAAATAATTTCCTTCCACTGCACAGAGTGGTTGTGATGGCAGAATTTTGCTCTAATGAATGTGGAAGCAGTAGCAGAAAGAAAATACAGAAAAATTGACTACTGTGACATTTGAGCATAATATTTAAAAGCAGCGATGTCAATTATTGATCTCACCTGTTAATAGCAACTATAAATTTCTTTCAAAACAGCATTTCTGGAAAAAAAAATCATCCTTTCTTTCCAGTTATGTTGTTGAAATGTTCATTGCAAGGATAAATTGATCCCAAACTAAGGCAGCTTCACAGGCGCAGGGGGATTCAAGACCCACAGAGAAGCAGTCAGGATAGGGACCTTAGAACTTCAGAAAAACTTTGTCAAAGTTTGCCTGTTAGTTTAACTACAGATGTTCAGGCTTGGTGACAATAAACCTTCACTTAATGCTACTTTATTTCTCTCACCCTTTGTTAACAGGATCCAGGATTACCTTCAAGCTCTCGGTGAGGGACACACACACGCACACAAATAATTAGTATATTGGTGTGTTTCTTTGAGATGTGTAGGTAGAGATATGTCAGTTTCTATGGTAACAACAAGACTTTTTTATTACTAACAGAAAAATAGGTGTTGAGATAACCTCTTGTAAATTGTCAGTGCAAAAGTTATTTCTAGTCTCAGATACCTCTTTCAATTAATACGCATTTAATTTGTAAATAATGGGACAACCTTCTCTAGGAGTTACTTCTCAGGTGTGTAATAAGAGGTGTTGAGTTTCAGGTATGTAACAGGAAAAATATGCTGTAAGGAGTCAGAGGGAAAATACTCGGCAAGGAAAGCTTTCTGCTTTCTGTGAGGTTCTCATGGTATTATTTTTGTAACGTGGTGATTAATTTATTGTTCAAAAGAACTCACTGCTGAGTTCAGACATTAAGGAAAGTTCTAGTAAACATAATGAAACTGCAGCTTGATTCCTGGTGCTGGTTTTTGTTCTAATAGAACGTTAAGGCCTTTGGCAGGTCGATAGCTATCATGACATACAGGCGTGCTATTGTCACTGTTTATAGTTAAGTGTGCCATTTCATAGTCAAAATAATATGACCAGACAGGGCTTCTCTGCACTCCCTGCATGGGATACAAGAGTTGCCCGCAGAGGAAGATCACAGCTGGTCCAATTCTCCCAGTTAGAGGAAAAGCCAAGAAATGGTCCACGTCCACATCCTGTTCACAGACGCTCGCATTTTCAGCCAGCTTTACACCAGATGTAGAGGCTCCTGTTTCAACAGCCCACCAGCATCAGCAGGAGTAGGGGCACGTTCAGACCGAGGAGGAGAGGGTTGCAGTACTCTGTATTCTCTGTAGCATGAGTTGCATATCCCTCATAAATTGGGTCAGTCATTCCTATCAACTCTAATTCATGTAAGCAGGGCACGCACGGTTTCAGAGCAGCCCGGGAACTACAGGTAGGAAGATGACTTCCTGAGCTTTCAGTCTGTAATGTACTGTTTGATTAACAGAGCCTAAAATGTGACCAGACTTAGTGATTTTAGTCCTTTTTCTAGCCCATTGATTTGAGCAAGGCTTTGTGCAGGCAACCCTGTAAATGGTAAGCCTGAAGTCCATGGCAGCTGTAGGGTTGTAACCTGCTCCTTCTCACAGTCTCACAAATAATAATGGCTTGTCCATCCTCTTTCACTTTACAGAAAAATATGGTGGCTCCTCTGCCTCAAAAGAGAAAGAAGCCCTGCCTGCTCTAATCGAAGTGGTGCCAGCTGTTCAGAGCTGCTGGAAACTCTAACCTGCGTGGCCATTACTGCTCAGCAGAAAAATGTTTGTAAAAACAAGTCTCTGTTTACGGATGGTACTTACCTGTCCCCATTGCAGCACGCTCTGAACAAATCATAGCTTCCAGTGTGATCATCTTTGAGACAGGTAAACATCATTATTTTACAGTCACAAGATCTTGCAGGCACTGAATTGAGAAGATTTTTTTCTTTGTTCTGTTTTTTTTTTTTTGGTTTTTTTGTTCGTACTACAAAATTTTATAGGTCATGCCTGCATCCATGCTTAATTTTGAAGCCAGATAAAATCCTGAACTTCTGTTAGTCAGGTTATACCAGTTCTTCCAGCAACACAAGTTCTGCATAGTATGGGTCCACTGTTATCACGCTTGTGTAGACACTCCTGTGTAGGCACTACCTGCCCCTCTACAAGCAGGTTTTCGCTGACACTCTCACTTGTACACTGTCACTTCTGCAGAATTTTCCTAGTTGTACTTTTCAGCATGGAGGTTTAGGATTACAAACTGATCAGTTTTCCCTTTGAATGCCCCAGTGTGGTTTAGAAATGCCTTTTTTTTTTTTTAATGGGTGAGTGCAGAGAAATCATCCATGCAAAGCAACTTCAACTTGAGAATTTGCCTGAACAAGTAAAAAAAAGAAATACACAAAGCAGTATCTGCACACCTAGAAGAAATACATTGGAAAAAGTCAAAGCAAGCTTGGATGCAAAAGAGGAACTACCACGGCAAATTTATATGATGGTACTTTTCAAGCCACGTGGTACTCCAGGGTTTCAAGAGAATTAATGGAATTTTAAGGGAAGAAAACCAAATAAAATTAATTGAAACACCATTAAGTGAACTGAGATGCCGTGCAGGTCCTCCCACAGCAAGTTGAACTCCTTCAAAAGACTGTCAAGAAAGGTTTCCAAAGGATGATGTACAATCAGTCATTATACACTACAGTCAATTCCTTGTTCCTAGCATCATCCAGCTTTCAGCACCTTGTGCTTTCTACTGAGAATGATGGCATAAACTGTAAAACTGTCCTTTCCATGCATCACTAGTGAATGACAAGGAGTATTATGAGTTTTTATAATGATCTCTGACGCAAAGCAAAACAGCCAGAATTTTGGCATTTGTTTTCAGTCTGTTTGTTGAACTATGGAGTCTCATTTCGGTACATAGACAAGAATTTTTTCCCTTAAAATTGAGATATAATGATTAAGTAAGAGATAAAATGTACAACAAGAAGCAAATAAACAGCAGTTCCATGAATATGTAGCTCCTCAGTAAGATTAATGAAAGTTCATGACAGTTATTATTGGCCACATGCTGCACATTAAGAAAGCATCCTGCTGTCCAGCTCTTCACATCAGCCACACAGGACTTGTAAGTAGCTTTGTGCTTAGATTTCCTAAACACTCCTGCCTCCACCTGATGGAATTTCTCTGCTTTATAAATACTCATAACCATTTTGATAAACAACAATCACCAGTCGTAACATTAAGGTTTTGAGCCCACTAACATCTGACCTAGTCATAAGTCATTTCCACCGACTATTTTGGCTCACCACCACACTTCTGCTATAACCTCCCATCTGCACAGAAAATAGCTAAACCGTTCCTCGCTACTTGTCTGGGTCCTTATGAGCAAGAAGAGTGAAAAGGTAGGCTGAGCCCTTAAGAACCACAGTTAGTGTTGCAACAGCATCTAAACATCTGTATATACTGATTAGGATAAAAACGTCTCTTTGTGGCTTTTCAATAACCATTATTGAAGTATCCATCATGCAGCTTCAGAGATTAATGAGCAAAATACCCTAATGATTCACTGGTGCCATTTCTGTGCAGGTGCTCAGAAGGTGAAAAGAAAAAGAAAGAAAAAAAAATTAAAATCAAAGCGTCTCCTAAATTATTACCACAGGACAGTTCACTGAATCAGTCAGAGACTTTCAGTTCTTTCAGTTCCCTGAAGCAAAAGTGTCTTAAAGGTCTCTGGTACCTCAGCAATGTCAACTTTCTCTGTAGTTTTTCCTCAAACCAAACAGATTGACAGAGAGAACCTTCCTCCCTCCCTCGCCTCACTGCCACCTGAGTCTCACCCTGCTGCCTTTACACTGGGAGGCTGGCTGGATCCAGTACCATCCAGGCATGTTTTCCACAGCTCAAAATCCCACCCTTGGGTGATGGTCTGCACCACAGGCTGCTCAGGCCTCTTTTCAGCAGCCCAGAAGGGCCACAAGTTGCCGTGCAGGTGGTCACTGGGTACCAGTATCAGCTGCTGACTGTTGCTCCCTGCCTGTATCACCTTCTTTTTGTCAATGCCATGTGAGCAAGGAGACCTGGGTCTCTGTCTCCAAAACCAAAAAGGTTCCACTGATCCTTTCCCATCCAAGCTGCTGAGCAACGGTATAGTTTATGGTATGTATGGTTCGAGATCTGCTTGAATTAGGAATCTGAATGAAAGGAATTGGAGGACCTGGCCCAAAGGCCTTGCAGTTCTTTGGAGGAACAACATTTTCTCACAGTGCAAAGCAACGTCTCCCAGAGATAGCCCCATGACAGCTCCATGCAGAGACTGGGACAGAGGGAAAGCTGGAGAACTTATCTGACATGCGTCCCAAAAAGGTGGAACCCAACCCAGGAATCTTTTGAGAAGAGACACAGTCAGCAAGGCTATATACAAAGATCAACAGAGATTTAAGCCAACATCTTCCAGCTCTAGACATATCCTTGCACTACTGCAGCAACTGTGCTGAATCTCATTTAGGACTGTCCAATATGAAGACCTGCAAAGCATGAAGAACTAAGCAAAGAAACCAGCATGAGGTGCCCATGACTATATTCATCAAGACAAGTGACAGTGAATAAATGGAACAAATTTTTATGCTGAAAACAAAAAAAATTCTCTTGCAAGAATTTTTGTAGTGATTTCAAGACTTAATTATCCTTCTTTCATGCTTTTTTTGGTTTTGTTTTTTTAACCCCAAAGCACATCCATCCTGGAGTAACTGGATGGCACTCATGCTATTTCCATTTTAGTAACTGGGATAAGCATTAGTATCTGGTCCAAAAGTCCTTCTACACATGGCTAGCTTTATAGGCATGAGTAGTAGTTCCGTTGGCTCACGGGAGGCTTGAGTAATGGTCGTGCAAGCATATAGGCAATTTTAACCTGCTGTGAACTAAAAAGATCTGCTGAATCTTTTGAGGTTAGCCTACTCGTAATAAAACTGGGTGATAGTCATCTCTTGATCAGCAATGCCACTTAGCCTGGCGTGCAGTGATCTCATGATAGGATATGCAAAATCTTTTTCTTCTTAAACAGTCATTTGAGCACTCTGTATTCGTTAAAGGGAAGTTAGCATGTCACTTTGTTCTCTGGACCGAAAATTGCACCTTCTTTTCCTCCATTGTCTGAATGCCAGGCTGAGCATGGCTAAGGCTGGTATTGCTTTGAGTTACGTACATACTAATCATTACCATCAAAACCTGGAAGCGTCCTGGAAGCACACAACGTGGTACACTGCAGGTAAAGATATCACCAAGCCGCCAATCATTGCTTAAAGGCATTTGGCATGGTGACATTTCTGTAAGAAGGCCACAATTCCTCTTTGTGAACACAAATATCTTCACGTGAAGTGGGAAGCCCCAGCTTTTCTGCCCCCCTTCCAATTGTATTTCACCTGCTCAAAACCCCCTCGAGAAAGCATGTAGAAAGAGCAGTTGGGAAAGGGTTTTATGGGGTTTTGGGGTTTTTTTTTTGTTTTCTGTTAAAGTACAAAATCAGTGGGCTTTTTCAAGGAAGGACTTCTGATTTTATTGATTAAAAAAATAAAGCTATGGGGTTTTCAAGGATTTCTCAAAATTCTGGTTTCCAAACCAGTGATGATATTTCTCAGTTGTCGTTTTCCAAAAATGTGCTTTCACAACGCTGTAAGTATCAGGAAATTTAGGGCGCTGAACTTTGCTAAAACCTACTTTTAAAATTTAAGCAGGAACACTGACTGCATAACACTGGTTGCACTCTCAAGGAACGCAGTTTCAATGCACTTAGTTTTTAAATACCACTTGGCTCTTCCCTTGACTCCTTCATCCCCCAGCCCATCCACTTACAAGAACCATCCCCAAAAAAAGTCTTTGGGTTTGAATTCTTTTTCCTCCTTCTCTGAAAACCATCCTCAGGCCATTGTCGCCTTCAGGAGGTCTTCCTTGGATGGCAAGAATTTAGGGTGCCCACTGCCTGTTAGGAGATGCACTGCTGGCTGTTAGGAGGGAAGGGTTGGGAAGAGAGGGAGCAAGGGGAGCTGGGTTTGCTCCCTTGAAGGCACTGAGCAGTGACCAACAGCAGCAGCAATTCATTTGCATTAAAATGACCTAATAAAGAACACGGAGCTTGATTTCTGTAATTTGGAGTCAGTTACAAGTAGAAAAGAAACCGAATGGCAAACAGATAAAGGTATGAGAGCACTTGTCTTCCATGATTTGTTAAAATAAGGGGGATACTGAATAAGTGGTAAATGCAGTGGAGATGAAAACTTCCTCAGAGGCATGACCACGGGGTATTTCTACAACTCTTACTCAACCAATTAAAACTCGTCCCAATATGAAGTCTAAGGAGAGCTCAGCTTTGATTTCTGAGATAGTTTCTCAAGTTGTGCCGACAGTTTCAAAGAGAATTTTTCTCTGTCAGAATACCAGAGTGGTTTAAAGCAGATTAAGAATAAACCGCCAGAAATGCACTGTTTTCTCTCTAAAATTAAACCAAACAGATAAATAAAAGAGTAAGGATTTTCTGGGTGCACGGAACTTCACACAAAAAGCATTTGAAAGTATGTCCCAGACCTCAGCATTAGCTCTTGGCTTCTCTGCACAGAAGAAGAAAATTAACTGGTTTAAGAAACGCATATGAAATTTCCCATCTGGCTAACAACATGGATGTTTCTGCTCACTGTGACAATCTGAAAACGCTGCTGAGATGTTTTAAAATCAGTGTTTATATCTCAAAAGCCAAATCTTCCACAGCTAAGGTGGCCTTCCCCGCTTCCCTGGGATATAAATTAGGACAATAAAGTACATCTGAAACTCATTTTTAAAGGTGCGCAGCCATGTTATATATGCTTTGATAAGTGCTCTTTAAAACCCATCTTCTTACTCTGATGCAGGTATTTAATTTCAAACTTGGTTTGGTTTTTTTTTTCCTCCATCAAGGAACATTTAATAATCGGGGTTTAAACACACAAATCTGTTGTTTATATTTGCTTGCTAATTAGCTTAGCATTGCTAAATGCATGTGTCATGTGAAGGTATACTCCTACAATGCTTAACTTTCAAAGGCTTCAGGTACTTTGGAAAAACTGATGATGTTATGACAGACAGGTAAAGAGCACCATAAAGCTGTCTGCTAGATACAGTGTATGCAGAAGCAATTTGCCTTCTAAAACTCTGAACATGATATTCTCTAATATTTCCTGGCAGATCTTCAGTAGCTAGAAAATAAGCATTTCCATATGTAAGAAAATATTCCTTTGAAATGTAGATTTTTCTTTACAAGAAAAGAACACGGAGAGAATTGCATTTTTAAGCTAAGGGTTCATTATTATTTATTTTTCTCCTTTGAAAAATGTTGTGCATTTCCCATACAGCACTTAGGTGGTAATTGCAATTCTAGTATGAGCTAAATTACTCTTAACAAACCTCCGAGCTGTCTTTGTCCACTAAGAATAATCTCTCAATAAACAAATTTTGGCTAATACTTTAGCTCCTCACCAAATACTTGCGTTATGTTAAATTTAATACACCGCAGCACGCATTACCACATTCATCTAAAATTCAAAATATATTCACAACCCTGTCTCTCCGTTCCACTGCTTTTACACAGTGTGTTTTCCCCTTTAAGGAAAGCAGTTTAAAATGGTTGATAGTCATCTCAGTTGCCGCAACCACATGATGCAATCTATTGTCAAATTAGTGGGTGGCAGCAAGTGGAAACAGATTTCACCAGCAATAAAGCCCCGTCACGTGATTTCATCTGTTTGCAGCCATACAATCTCTTGGTCCCTTCCTCCTGTTTGATCCCACGGCCCTGTCCATGTGGAAGCTGATCTTTGCTATCTTAAAAGCAGCTGTTAGATATGAGGGTTTGTCATTCTGCTTGGTGTTCACAAAGTGGCACTTTGGAAGTGTGCAGGGAATGAAACTATTTAGCACAGAGATGATTGCACTTTTTTTTTTTTGAAAAGCGGTCCAAGCGCACAAATGTTTTGCCAAGTCAGAGCTAAACTTAAACAAAATACAAATTAAATACTTCCAAAGAAGCCCCAATCTAATTAAAAGGGCACACTTTTAAAAGCAGAGCACGTATTTATAGCATGTAGATGAAAACTGCATCTGCAGTGCAAATAAAGTAATCACTCTAGTATTAACTTAGCAGTAATCACATATGAATCAGCGAAAAGACGTGGGGGTGGAGCAAAGGTGGAGGACAACTTGGTATAAAAATAGCTGCAAATTTGTCACATAAATGGAACATTAATCTATTTCTAACCAGAAGCATTCTGGTTTCCTTACGGAACAGTGTAAAGAGACTTGGCTTCTAATTTTAAGTGCCATTAAAGTCACCATCACAAAACATAAAGCCAATCAGGTGTTCTTGATTCTTTCTAAGTTTAGGAAGCATCTTTGGCCCTGTCTGGTCTACCAGAGCCAACAAATTCCAGGTCCCAAGGCCAAGGTTTTGGATTTCCAAATTCATCCTGTAGTAACAGTACAAGGGACAGTTGGGAATGGGGAGTATAGATGTAGCAGCAAAAAGCTTAGTAGAAAACCATAGCGAGGATGGCAGAAGACAGAGCTTTGCCCTGCCCTTCTTGTGTGCCATACCTGAAAGCCAGCTGAGGCAGTCATGGGGACTGGGGGACTCTCCCACCATCGTACCGTAGGCGTTCTCTATTTCCCAAAAGACTTCTGGAAGAGCGCAGTCGTCTTGTGCACTAATGACCTACGGGAGAGACCATTTGTCAAGGAGTGCAAGTTCCCCTCTGACATGTCAACACCAGGGAAACGTGTTTTCTCATAGCCCCCCGCTCAGGGCTCAGCCTTTAACAAAACAAGGCTGCATAACTAATCGTCTGCGATATTGCTCTGCATTAACTATCTATCCCAGTTTGAAATGAGGACAAATGTAATGTTCTTCTGAAATAGCTCTCGGCACCCTGGACCACCAGCTGAACATTGATTATTTGTGAATAATGTGATTCCCACTTAATAGGTTGGTCAGTTAAATTAAACATAAATATCTGTGCTGTCAAATAACATTCAAAGGCCAATGCATACATTTTTCTGGAGAGGTAAATGTCACAGACTTCATTTTTGGAGAACTGCAAGATAACGTGCAGATCAATAGGATCACCATTTCCCTAACAGCTATGGAAATGCTAGATACGGTGCACAGCACGTGTTGGGATTTCTCAGCCTTTACTCAGATCAGCTTTGACTACAAAAGGAATCTGGCTATAAAATATATCTGACAACACCTAATGCTGCATCCTCTATAAACTCTTTCCACTGAAATTTGGTTCTATTGCAGTGTAGGAAATTGGGAAGCCTGGAAAAACACAGAGCTAAATGTGGGTCCAATTCAGAAAAGCTCTGAAGCATGTGCTTAACTTTGCTCGGGTCTTAAACTCTACTGAAGTTAAGCACGTGCTTAGATACTTTTCACTGCTAAAACTACTTTATTAGCGAGCAGTTTCACAGACCCAAAGAAATACAATAAAGCTGGGAGATGATATGAGACAGAAGCCCCCAAACTCAGAGCTGAAGGCCCTCTTTTTTGTGTACATAGTCATTCATGTAAACAGATCTGTATTTAATTGTATTTCAGTTCATTTCAAACATATCTGTATTTCGTGTAGTCGTTCTTGTAAACAGATCTGCTTGCAAAAAATATTTATGCAAGAAGATCAAGTATTTGCACATCTAAGGGCCCATTTTGCATGGGCAAATAGTTGTTTACACGTACGGATGAAAAATAGGGATACATGGATATGCAAGCGGCTCTGAAATCTTGACACACATTGCCATACAGGATAAAGCTGGAAGGAAGTCAACAGGCAAGAATTATCCAATTAAAAGTCCGCAGCCATGTATGCATTTGGAAGTAGTTCTAAAGGCTCTGCAGAAAGAATCTACTGCAGTAAACATTTCATCGTCACTAATTCTGTCCAGATCCATTTGAAGCACATCCCCTTCTGAAGATTCATTAATACATTTTAGATTGAGAGGAAAATCAGCAAACAGTTTGTTCGGGAAGTTGCCAAAATAAGATTGATCTTGAGGCACGTGCAGTGGAAAAATATCAGGACTTTATTCACTCTTTGAGAAAAAAAAAAAAAAATCAGAAAAAAAAAAACAAACCTACTGAGGATCTGAGAGCAAAATCTGGCTCTTGGTATTTTAAAACAAAAAACAACTGAACATGCGCTGGTTGCTATAGAGAGAACCTCTTACTTTCAACCACAATTGCAGATGTGGTGGGGTTGAAGCAAATATGTATGTCTGATAATATTTAACAGCTATGTAAAAAGATGCCTAAAAATGATTTGAGTTATTCCCACCCCCCCAAAGAAAAAAAAACGATAATTGTGAGTTATGCACTGACTGCCCAAAGGAATATACAGGCATTCCACAAATAACTGAGACTTAAGTAACCTTAAATAAAACATAATGGTTGGCCAAACAGTAGTGCTTGTTTACAGATAATGCATGAAAAACAGTAGAATAAAACACGCATTAAACAATAGTCAAATGTAAAGAATTTACACATAGCCACCCCATCTCTCTGTGGGGAAAACCATGAAAGAAAGTCCGCAGTCACTAATGAGGAGCAAAGAGGAGCACATCTTACCACTCCGTGGAAGAAAGAAAGTTCACTGCCTGAGCATCCTCATCTCATCCCCACCCAGATCAGTGCCTTTTTTATCATGGGAAGTCCCTCTCAACATACATAAAGCTAACGGCACAGGTCTTCTGTAGATAGCATAGTTTAGTTAAAAACTCCCCGCTGTTTGAAGGCATTAATACTTAATGCTCAGATCGCAGCACTGCCGAGAGGCTGCTGATGGAGGCCACAGCATTCTGGAGTTAAGGTACAGATAGGGGAAGTAACAGTCTCTGTCTCAAACAGTTTAGGCTCGTTTATATGGCCCCAACAGGCAATTTCTGTACCATTTTCTAGATTTCTTCTATATGATGCAGGCCCCGAGTTCATTGTCAAAGTGCTCTTTTTGCAAGCCATGATTATGAGGGCTTGGGCTTGCACCTCTTCAAGCCCCGGTTGGTACCTGCTGGTGGGTAGGATGTGGGGGTGAGTGGGACCAGAGTTGGGGTGGGCTTCACATGGGTGAAGCAGGCCTGTCTCACGCATGCAAAGCTACCACGCAGCCCTCCACACAATGATGTAGCCCCTGCCAAAGCTTGTGTTGCTCAGGCTAGAAAGGTGAAGACTTAAGCGACCATAAACTTGTCTTCGCAAGTATATCACGAGAACTAACATCAGGGACCAAGACAGGCTACTCAATCTGAGAACAATTTTGGCACAAGGAGAAATGGCTACGAAATAGCTGATGGATTGAGAATCTGTTTTGCAGCAGCCAACCTTTAGAAAGAAAAAAAGAGGCAAAATCCGTAGGTATTTATGAGACAAGGCACGATCAGTCCATGAAAAGCACAGTGTGCTGTGACCACCTGGAACAGCAGAGGACTGTCCTTGATGAGCGAGATCTCAAGTTTCCAAAGGGTATTTTCTACAGCATTCATGTGTTTATCATTCTCAGACAACCCAGGATTCACATGATGTTGACAACTGCAATATATTCTTTGTAAACTGCAATTGGATCTTTGAATCTCCAGACAGTTGAGAAACTAGTTTCTCTCACCTGTTTAATTAACCATGTCATGTTTTCCAAAGAGAATTAATTGTCTCAGTGAAGCAGTAAGGAGACTCAAAGGTTCAAAAGAAAAATAAATACGAGCACGCAGCAGAGTAAACATTTATCCAATAAACATTTTCACAGCTGAGTTTCAAACTTCTCATGTTCCAGCTTCTTATATTTTATCATCTCATCCCACTTGGTCCTGGCACCACATCTCTTTAAGACACGCCTCATGGGAAAACACTGCCTTGGTAATCAAAACATTTAGACGGCGAAAGAAATATAAAACAATTCTCAAGGAAGTTTTATGGTGCAGTGACTGCTCCGAGACCAAACTGCAACTTTTTCCCTGCCTGGTCTTTAAGAATTGATTAACAGAATTGTTTTTATATCAGGCTAACCCTACCCAGATCAGATAGAGTTCTGGCAGATGTTCCCTCTGAGTAGAAGCTAGTAACTCTCCTAGTGACAAGCACAGTACGTCTTCTGCCCCTGAGATTGGCTGTTGCTGTTTCTCCGCAGCCAGAGTTAACCCTAAAAGTCTCAATTTTAACCAAATTGAAACGGTTTGCTTTTTTCTTTTTCTTTTTTTTTTTTTTTCTGTTTTTGGGGGTTGGGTTTTTGGTTGGGTTTTTTTTTTTTTTTTTTTGGTTTTTTGCAACTGCTTTCATTTCTGCTTTTACCACCATTTTAAAATTATTTTTTTTTTAACATTACTCTGAGAATGGAGTAAACAGTTCAGCGTGAAAAGGAGAAATGAAAATGATCTTCAGATAGCTGTTCCTACAGTGGAAAGCATTTTTAGCATTCAGCTGTGGTTACATGATGGAAGAAAACCTTTAGGGTATCTGTGAGATGGGTAAAGTGGCAATCATTGAAATGATGATGTTAATCATTGTCAATTCAATCCTGAGAGGGCTGAGGCCCTTTTCCAAAGATGCTGAAAGTTTCTAATTCTCTGTAACATGATCCCGCACAGAATGTTAAAGGGAAAGACCAGCATTTAGCATCTAAGCTGAGCAACTTCTTAATAAAAAGGGGATAAGTCATGAAAAATGTACATGCATTTCAATGAGAAGAGTGCCAGTTTGGGGGGAAAAACGTGTATTCTGTCTTTGGAAATGTCCTTGTCATTTTGCAAGTTTCATACTTATAATCTTGAATATATCTTAGTTCTTAGAATAACTGTTGCAGTACCTGCATTTAGAAGGAGTTTTTTTCATGCCAGTCTCCTCAAAGTTTTTCTAGCCCTTCAGGTGAGATATTCAAAAACCAGACAAATATACCACAGCTTCAGTGGAGTCAATGGAGATAAGTCATTTATCATAACCAGCTAAAGGTCCCCCTTTACATATTTCAGCTCTGAAGAGCAGTAAATCTCACAGAAAAAAATAGACAGCATGCTGTCAGATAAGTTTATTTTTGAAACCTGATGATATATTAAGTATGGTTTAGATTTTGCTTTAGTCAAACAAAACTGAGAAACACCTTCCTTTGGTTTATTCCATTTTGGTACAATTCAGAGTAAATCCTAAATGATTAATCAATACTTTAATTCCATGTCTGTATGGCCTTGCTCTCATTTTCACTTTTTCTTCCATCTGTGCTTCTGCATGTGCTTGTCTGTGTTTGAATCTGCTCCTGTTCCCCCAACTAAGTGGTAAAATCCTACAGCTGCATTTTCCTGATTTTCCAAGCAGCAAAGACTTGGCAGCCCCTGCTTGTTCCTGGGCATCCAGCCCCTCTGAGATCAAGCTCCAGGTGCCAGATATCCTCAGCAGTGGGGCAGACTGTACAGATACTCCCTTTCAAATGAATAGAAATGAGTAATTTCTCTTCTTGTGACTAAAGGAAGAGAGTCAGAGAGTCCAAGGAGCCATCTGATCTTCTAGGATTCTTTGCTGAACTGCTCCCCAGTGCTTGGAGCAGCTACTACGGTGTTGGAGGGAAATGCATTTACCAGTGATGGCATGGCTCACCTGCTTTTTCTGAATAGGTGACTGCAAGAAGCCGAGGCTGTGATTGCTGCTTGTTGAAAAGGTGCCCAAGGAGATGAAGGCTTTGAGCTTCCTTACCTCCCCTCACTTGCACACCTGCTCCCAGGCAGCCCCAGCCTGGCCATCAGTAGAAGCAAAAATCTCTGCAGCATGAGAAACAAGCAAGCTTCTGAGCCTCATGTGCACCAGAGAGCCATTGTGAGGAGCTGGATAAGTGATTTTTATTTTTATTTTTTTTTAAAGATGCGCTTATAAATCATTAAAGTGACAGGGCATGGGCTTGGGGTTTGTTTTGCAAGCTAGAATGGGAATTGTAACATCCGTATTTCAAAACACACGCTCACCCTTGCGCTCCCATTTCCTGTGGATGGCATCCAAATTTAACCTTTCATTTCTTGAAGAGCGGTATCTTATATTTATTTGGTAGAATAAGTAAACAGCTGACTACAGCAAATCCAGGGAGCTCTTTTAAAACTATCAGCTAACATCAAGATAAGTGCATTTCAAACATCCCCCAGGAACTTCGAAAATACACCACTTACCTGCTGCCAGCTGTTCCGCTCACTTTTATGTTAGTGGAGCTGGCATAGGCTCATCTCAATCCTCTGTGACCCCCCCGAAGCCTGGAACCAGCCCCACCTCTGCTGTGTTGAACAGAGTGGAAAAGGGCAGGCTGAGAGGAGCCTGCTGCCAGCTTGCTTTAAGATTTCCCAGTGTGTTTTTGAGGGGCCACATTATCTCTGACAACTGGTGGCCAAGCACCCGAGCACACCAACGATTATCAGAGTGCCCACTGAGGAGGGGGGGGACCATGATGCACAGGAAGGGCCATTCTCCAGGCAAGTTGGCGTGACAAAAATGGGCATCCCAACAGCATGCTGCCACAAGAACCAGGGGCTCCGGCTGTGGGGCTGGCTGCCTTGGGGAATTAGGACGTGTTGCAGCCTTGGTGCGTTTGAAGCCAGGCTCCAGAGTCACTGCTCATTGCTGAAGACCTGTAAGAGGCAGGCAATCCAGGCAGTGACACACATGAGCCTTGTTCCGAGCAGCAAGGCCTGAGGTAAAAGCTGGTCACCACACACGGCAGCAGAAACAAAGCAGGGAGCTGTGCTCAGCGTCCTCTTGAAAGGCTTTTAGACAGTGGCTGTGGGAATGGCATCACTTCTGGTGCTCGTGGGAGGAATGGGGAGGCGCAACCATGCAACACATCACACGATGAAGAGGACATGCAATCCCTGGCAGTGACTGTTGAGGATTATAGACCTCTTTAATTCACCCCCTCCCTATGCTCCCACAAATCAGTGCCTTGGTTGCCTGTAACGTAACAGTCTGGACCTAATGAATCAGGAGTCCTGCGCCTGGCATGTTGCTCTGAACCACGCAGGCGTGGAACCTCACACATCCTCTGTGATGAAAGTTAGACCTGACCCTGCTTGCAAGCTAACCCCTCGACTGCGATGCGCGAGATTGCTGCAGTAGCTGGGCAACCAATTCTTAAATATTTCTATTTTCCCTTCCAGATGCAGCTTCCTTCTGCGGCTGACACGAGGCACTGCTTTCTCTGCTGCAGCTACCCTAGTCTTGGCTGTCAGCAGGTAGGGAGGTGGCTGTTGATAGATTAGATTTTGGTTCCTGTAGCCATTGCAGATGGTTGCATTGATTCCCTTTCAGCAAGGTTTTTTTAACCTTTTTTTTTCTAGCTTCACTTTGAACATGCAGCCAGTGCATCATGAATCACAACGTGCCAGTTCCTGTTTACCACAAACACCTACATGCTGGTGTGCCAGTACCAAGAAGAAGGTCCGATGGCCCTTCACTGCCTCAGATTGCACATGTAAGATTTGGGATTGCCACAAGAAATTGTTAGCAATTCCATTGCACTAGCCTGAGCTGCAGGACCTTTGAAAATCTCACCGAAGTGCCTGAAGGTGCGTTTGTAGAAGCTTGAGGACAGGCCCCCATGCTTGCAAGTGCTGGCCTGAACAACGAGGGTTAATATAAGCTCTCTTGATAAAGCTGGCTCTGGTGTTTATGCCAAGGGTTTTGGAGGGTGGCAAGTCTGGGGAAGGGAGGGGCTTTCCACATTGGTAGGCCCATCTGAGAACTTTTTAATCCTTATTACTGTTACACTTTTCTGTGCCTGCCAGCCCGCAACAAGGTTTGAAAGTCAGCCTGACCTCTTGTGTGTCTGATCTAGATCCAACAGGGAATGAGATCAGGGAGCTGTGAGAAGCAAGCTTAATGGGGAGACTGCTGCAAATGTAGCAAAACAAATAATAGAGGCTCGAGGTTTTTTGTTGTAGAAAATACAGTGCTATGGCTTTTGGGTGCCAAGAGGCAGTTCTTTTAATAGCTACATTCTTTGTAATGCTGATGAGTGGCAATATAGAAAGATGAAAGTAGGAGGGCATTGTATTATAGTCTTACATATATTATGCCACAAAGAAAATGCGGTTGCTGGGTGGGGATTCTTCGCCCTCCTCCTGCTGAGCTATTCATACAAACTCTTCTCTGTGGATGGCAATCCCCATTCCATCTCTCCTAAATCCCAAGGGGTTTGCCAACTGACTTTCAATTTTTCAAGTGGAAATCGCAGGACTGAATGGTGCATTGAAGTATTTCCTCCTACACCTCACTGCTCATGTAGGAAGTGAGCATTTTTTTCCAAAAGATGTATGCCATCTCCTGGGAACAGTAGAAACTGCAAGCCCCTTGTACGGAGCCCCCTTGTAAATTGTATTTGCCTCTTCTCGGAGGGCATGGTAACAACCACCAGAATAAGGTCTGCACAGCTAGGACTACCCTCCATTTCTGAAGTTGTTAAAACTGTCCACGTTTTACACCAGCATGGCTCAAATGACACTGGAAATGTCACCATTAAAATTGTGTATGGGAAGATTTGGATGTCTGCCAAATTGTATGGCAAGAAGAGATGGGCAGACACGCAAAGCCAGTCAGTTACAAAGTAGTGACGGGACTTGCCATACCCTGACGCGGTGCCTCAACGCAAAGGCCCGAGTGCTGAAATGCAGCCCCTGGCGCTGCTCTGACGCAACTGGCTTTGTCCTGCGCGACAAGCGTAAGAGGCAGAAGCAAAACAGAGATTTCTTTAACAAAACATCGTGCGCCCTGATTCTGTGGCACGCAAGAGAAGGTCTGTTTCTCCTAACTTGTGAGCGGCAGCTTGCCTGTGTCAAACCACAGACTCGCCTCCTTATCACCCTTAGGCTTTATATTTATCTTTCCCCCATCAAGAAGACACAACAGGGAATAAAATCCAGTGACAGAAACAAATATGGTTTTGCATTTTGAATGAACGGGTGGCTGAATCCTTTGTCTTTCAACTGGAGCTTAACACAGGCTAGTTATTTCATGGGGATAGGTCCTTGAAATGATGCGTGTAGGCGTGGATTCATACACAAAATGTTTTTCCATGTGATGTCTGTTGAATATACCTGCTAAAATAATAAAGGTAACTTTGATTTTGTTGTGGTAGAACAGCATCTACTTTTAAATAATACGGAATGACACACTGTATTCACACAGTGACACACGCTCAATCTGCTTTTGTCTGGTAAGCAGTGTATTTTATCATCTTACATTTCTTTATCACTTTCTATTTCTTCCAGAGACCTGAAGGACTTTGGATAAGAACTGTAATGGGAGCTTTTATTTTGAAAAAAATATCATCTGACAATGCCAGCAACTTTATTTAATGGCATCAAAAAGTAAGTAAACAGCCTTCAAGCAAAATTTATAAACGTACTCTATGAACTAAAAATCTTAGCTTCCTGAGAGAGACATCAAGTTTCAGTGGGAGACTGAAAATTGCTGGTATGATCAGAAGTCATTATCATTCTGTAACCCACTGTCACATGCCTGTAACAATGCCCTTTGGTTGATTTAGTAACGCACACGCACCCTTGTACACACCTCCTCTGCTAAGGAAAGCAAACACTCATGAATCACAGAACCACAGAACATTAAGAGTTGGAAGGGGCCTTGAAAGATCATCTAGTCCAACCCCCCTACCAGAGCAGGATCACCTAGACTAAATCACACAGGAACGCATCCAGGTGAGTTTTGAATGTCTCCAGAGAAGGAGACTCCACAGCCTCTCTGGGCAGCCTGTCCCAGTGCTCTATCACCCTCACAGTGAAAAAGCTTCTCCTTATATTCCTATGGAACTTCCTATGCTCCAGCTTGCACCCACTGCCCCTTGTCCTGTCGCTGGCCGTCACTGAGAAGAGCCTGGCTCCATCCTCTCACCCTTTAAACACAGTATTTTGTCTGAACTTAAAAGACCAAAAAAGAGAAACCAGCAATGACTAAGGAGCAAGAGATGACCATGCCAGACGCCCACATCAACCAGTGGCTGAGCTTCAGCAGAGGTCATCTCTTAGCTCCCTGAAGTCAAGTCTGGAGACCCAGTCCTCACCACCACATTCCCAGATTCCTAGGAATTTCTCTTTGTAGTTTGTTTTCCTGAGATTTGCTGAGTGCCTGTGGCTGCCATTTGGGCTGTCCTTACCTGTGCAGAGGGGGAGAGGGGAAGGCAGGAAAGGAGGAGGCAGGAAGAAATCCCTTGCTAAAAGGAAGCAGTCTTCTCCTTACAGTGTATTGCCTTCCACCTACACAGATGTTTTAATAGACCGTGCTCTTTAATTTACATCCAGCTGGTTGATTAACAAAATAAATTCTAATGCTCCAAACAACAACAAAAAATTATGTTTATTCCATAGCCTTTGCAAAAGTTGCTGCCCCAGGAAGCAGAACTTAACCTTATCACCATCAGGAGACAGGGACCTGTGTCCCTCGCAGCCAAGCTGGGGCCGCTCAAACCCCCACACCACCCCCAAGCACCCACAGAAGCTTCTATCACTTAGCCACCAGCTCAGTGAAACGCCTCTGGCGCACTTGCAAATATGGAGGTATGATGTACTCGCACCACCATGGCTTAAATTTTCAGGGAAGACAAAGGTAAGAAGTCTGCATGAACAGGAATCTCTAAATTTCAAAATACATCATCTTGAAAATTGTCATAGAAAAATCACTCATCAAGTAAAAAACTCTGTAGATCCAGACCTTCAGCAAGATATTTAAGTCTGAGAAGCCAGAGTTATGCCACAGTTAGGTGCCTGAAGAGGAAGGAGGTACCTGGCTTGCCTAGAAGGTGCAGATCTCCTTGACGTTGATGGCAACTGTGGGTTTCTCAGTTTTGAAAATCTGACCATTTTCATGCATGCACCTTAAGTATGGTGTGAGGAATCCGCCTGTAGGAATGAAAACAGCTAAGGTCTGGGCTTACACACGGGAGTAGCCTGCCGGCTGCCTGCTCATTCTGGCAAAGTGCAGAGAAAATTAATGGAAAGCTAGTACCATCTAAGTGGATTTCTGCCACGTGTTTGCTACGTGTAGTAAGCATTTACTTGTCTTTCGAGACCATTTATTTTCTATACGTGGAACGGTTAGCTGAGACAAACCACTCTTTTATAAACCATCAGCACTGCACAGGACACTGTTCCACAGGCTCTCGTTATAACATCTCCATTGTTTGGGATGTCTCAGAAGTAGAATTTTGGAAGGTGGCCAAAACCAGAGGGAGAGTATATTTCTGAAGAGATATTATTGCTATGCATACTCTGTCTCTGACCTGGACTTTTCTTTCGCTCTCTCTGAAATGACTTCTCTCAGCAATGTCTACATTTAGAATTCTAATAAAATTAAGACTGTGTTTGTGCGGGTGGTTGATGTATCGGATTTAGCATCGTGATTAAAGGAAGGCTATTTTATTTTATCCTGTTTAATTTAGTGTACTTTAACTTGCCATTTTCAAACTCTACTTGAGAAAGAAATAAAAACTCTTTTTTTGAAGCTAACTAACTCCCACGGTGAAAATTTGGCTAATCCCTTTGCTCTGAGGCAGGATGTGGAACACTCTGGGTTCCCCCTGCCTGGAACACAATGAACTTTTTAGGGTGTTTTTACTTCAGAACACTTATTACGCAACTATCACCACCAGTCCCATCAATTTAGGATCATTAGTGGACTAAGCAATCCCAATGGGGGAGATATTAATTGTTGTTATTGAAATAAACAAAGAACTGATGACACAAAGTAAAATGGCACTGGTTTCTACAGTCTGCATTCTCAATGGATTTTTATTATGTGCAGGGACAACACGTTACAGGTGAGCTCTGCTTGGCACTGAAGGGTCACCAGCATTCATGTCCATTCTCCCATGCTGTATCCCTCCCATTCTGTATCCTGAACAGATAGCTACAAATATCAAAAAAGCTTAAAACATGTCTTAAGGTTGAAAAATAAAATCCAGCCTGAACACTGAAATATTAGAAAGTAGAAAATGAGGACAATGCCCTCTGACATTATATCCCAGTGAGTCAAGATAACAAAAATCATCCTAGTTTATCGAGACCGAAGCAGTTGGGGGAGTGGTGGTGTTTATTATTTTTCCTCTTCCTGTTTAATCCCACAAGCTGTTGTCTGCTGAGTTCAGACTCCCCAGGCCTCTGCTGCAAAAACCAGCAGACGTCATTACAGAACTCTTCCTTCAGTGGACAGCAGCAGTGAAACTTGCCCAACGTTACCCAATAAGGAAGCTTGCGTATCCGTGTCATGAGGGGGAAACAGCAGCAGAACCCGAGGGAAGGAGGGGGAAGGAAAGTTTGAAAGGTTGCAGGCCATTGAGATAAATGCAGAGCATGGAAACAAAACATGTTTTATTTATTTGGAAGGCCAGTGCCCTGAGCTGGAACAGAGGTTTTGGAAGTGTATTAGAAGAAAAGTTTAATCTATCACAAGCACTAGCTAAAGCATGTTTAAATTCTGTTTATGAAGCAGTTTAAGTAAATGTGGGCAATGGGAGTTAGGAAATTGTAACCATATTTGCCTAGTAGATCGCAGAAATAGTATCAGCCAAAGTTTTGGCATAATACTTTCTAGAAAAAAATAAAATTAAAATTCTAGCAAATCTCTGTATGAAGTGCCTGAGACAACACCCATTTCCCGGGTCAGTTAAAATGTGCATACTGACTGCTATGAACAGTGATGTAGAAGAACCCGACTTTAAAACAAGTATTTAAATATGCCTTGAGCTTAAACCTAACGTGCCTGTGAAGCACAAAGCAGTCGGGCTTGTCACAGAGCAATAAAATAAAAGGCACTTTCTGTCTGGCATGTCTTTGATTTCTCTCTGAACAGCTTGGTTCAGTCAGATAATTCTGTTCATAGTTATATCTATTTAGTCTTGGAGTAATGCCATCAAATTCAATAGTATTATATGGACTTACATTGCTTAAAGGAGAGGAAAATATGTGTATTACATCACTAGAGTTGCTCTAGCAGTGTATTTGGCCTAGAACATGCAGCTAATGTGTGAGATTATTTAACTGTTACCGAGATGAGACAAGCACAGGGCATAGTCTCAGGGGCCATAATGCGGCAAATATATTATTTAACTTTTCAGTATTTCCATATATGATGTGTCTGTCTTCCCACACACGTAGGTGGTTATCCCAGAGGCCACAGCACATTGCACGCACACAACACGCACAGTCGCTGCTTAAGAGAGGGTTAGGAAGAGGGTGCTATTGTGTGCTCAGAATTAAAAGGAGGAACAGCACTCCGACCTGATGTCTTTGCAGAATTCCTTGCAAACTCCACTACCCTCTGCTTTGTGCAAGTGTGCTCACGTTGAGCTTACATGTTCACACTCACCTTGGGTGTCAACTGGCTAAAACCATTTATTGGTGGGTTCATGACACCTCCAGCTTATCGAAGTGCAAAGGAATCAATGTGAATAAAGCAAATGCAACAAGCAGGGAACGTATCCACAGGCTCTGAATGAGGCAGGTCGGTGGTAATTAATTGTTTGAAGGGTGTCATGTTGGGGAGGCAAGAAAAAAGGCTTTCTTCACTGGAAGCAGAAGGTATCTACTCAATGGCAGCTAGCCTGTCGTTAGGAAGATGTTCTTCTCATGTAGTAGCACTGACCAATATTTTAAAATGATGCAGAATGAAGTAATCTGAAATAAATCCGATGAGTCAGAAGTGGGTGTTGAAGCACATCTAATCATACTGCTGTTGGATTGCAGGTTTGCAGTCACTGCACCTGTGTGCAAGGGTAGGTGTAGTGAAAATAGAAATGGCCTGGAATTACAATGACAGCACTGAGTTTTCATCATCTCCCTCGTGAAGGAAATTGGCACACACACACACATACACACATAAAGCCTTTAGGGAAAAAAATGTAAGTTCCAATAAGATAGCACATTATGAACATTCTGTAAGGTAAATTGTTGGTACAAAAACTAGTGTGTATGAAAATTGGAAACCCTCATGTTTACTTGTATGTATGAAAAGAAATAGGTCAGTGACTTTGTTTCCATGGTGACCATTATTGAAATAAAACAAACTGACACCAATGCTGATTTATTTTCCTATTCTGCATCCTTTTTAACAATCACTTTAGTCTGAGGTTGCTACTGAATGTAAACAGGACGTCAGAGTGAACTTCTACAATGTGATCTTCTGAGATTCATTAATGAAAGAAAAACCCAGAGAAAGATCTGCCTCAGAACAATTTGGCTTTCTGAGCAGGTACCAGTTCCTACTATCCTGCAGTCACGCAGCTGACATGTTGTAGAGTAAGAGCTCATTGGGAATTATTAGACAAAACTAGTTTCAACAATGAAAAAAGAAACATATTCATCAGATCCACAACATTTCCCAGAAGGATGGCAACATTCTCTTCTTTGGAAATTTTTTTTTGTGTGAACAGACTCTTCAGGTCTGTATTTTCCAGTCAGAACCAGACACAGAAGGATGGACTTGAGATTCAATAGTTTGGCAACTATGAATCATTCCCAGGCTGACTGGTGGCCCAGCCTCTGCTTTGGATTGGGTGGGTGCTGTAGTTACTGGGGTCTGTGACTTCAGGAAGATTTAGGCATCTAAACCAGTAACATCTTATGTGGTCCTGACTGCAGGGGCCTTTTAATAGCTTTAATAGCTTTAATAATCTTGACCATATTCTTAGTGATGGTTACTTCCCAAATATGTAAAGTGGTAATTCTAACAGTTTCCTATTTCACAGGTTCTGTGAGGTTAAATTCATTGAAGACATGGAGATGATCCAATAATAGGTTTATATAGAGATGTTAGAAAAATACATTTTGCAGGTTTTGGATATAACCTACCAGACCAAGGATGTCAACTTTGTTATCTAACCACAGCACATAAGAAACAGTAGGGATACCGTTGTTTGCTTTAGCAATGTCTGTTGGATATGAACTGTCATGAATATGGAAATGGAGGAAAAGAACACGGTGCAATAATACTTGTAACAACTAGATCAATATTTGGGAGAGGTTCAGTGTACACAGTTTGCTTTGTTTCCCAACACCATTGCTTTGATCTATTATAATTACAGTCAATAAATTAATTTAGGCACGGCAACTAGGGAAGAACATCCCAAGCCAGACTTTTATTGGTTTCATCCCGCATATGAGATCCCAGCAACCCTACAGTTATTATTAGCACATATGAGAAAACAAAAGGTGAAGGAATGCACAAATGCTTTGTAAACCTCAACCTGTACAAGCAGAGAAAGGACAGCGAGGTGTGTATCAGCAAATGTGGTGCCTATCTACAGGCACGCAAGTCTCTAAGGAAACAGAAACATAAATAACCGAAATGACAGCTATTAAACAAAGTGAATTTCTCTCTCCCTGTTCTGTATGATGAAGTCTGTGACTTCAGTGGAAGCAAGATTGGACTCTAGCTGCTTTTCATTTATAGCAAAGGAAATGGTCTCCCCCTCAGCCCTGAGCCCAAAGTGCCACTTAATGATATTCTTGGTCGGTATGAGATTTTTTATTTTATACCTCCTTTCTTAAAGTCCTTCCAGTGTGTTTCAAGTGGAGAATTGGATGCTGTAAAAGTAAAAAGCAGTGACAGATGTTTCTCCTGCTCAGAACTGTACTGACGGTAGCTCAGTACAATCTCTTTTTTAATGCTTTTAGTGATTTCCTATGCCAGGATCTTGCCATTGGAAAAACTGCAAGAGGGAATCGTGGCTACTGATTATCAGGTACAACAAGGTATGGTGTGGAGGACAACCAATTGATCACCTGTTAATCTTTAAATAGAAGAAAAGTTATCTTTTTAAGTTCATTGTATTGCAAACTATATCACTTAAGGGCAGGGCATTCAGCTGAGTTATTCTTCAAATTATTCTATGAGTAAGATGATAACAATGTCAGGGTAATGAATAGAGTTCTTTTACTATCTCAATTCAGTAAAAAGTCCAGTAACAAATTGTCCTGAATGTTTCATGTAATGCTGTGATGGTTATCTTCTTATCTTAAAACATGTCTTCTACCAATCTATTTTTGAAAGATTTACCTCATCCATTTTAATTATTTGGGGTAAATGCAGATTCCTGGAAATTCCAGTACCTTTTTTTTTTTAAATTTTGCTGCAAATACTAAGTCAGGTCTCTTTCTTAAAGTGTCTTATGTCCTAGACATGTGTTTTCTCAGGGGGAGTGTCACCTCCTTGATGAGGGCAGAAATATCTTTGATGTACACATTTCTGAGGGCTGTTGCTTTTTCTCCATATTTAGGCTCACTTTTCCCCTCAGCATCTCTGTTCAAAGTTTATATGAAGTTCCCTGCTTTGTTCCTACACATTTAAACAAACAAACTAATATGTAAATTAAAAAAAAAGGGTGTGTGTGTGTTGATATAACAATGAATAGAAGGGAGATGAGAAAGACCAATCTGTATATCCTTTGCTTCAAACTCAGCCCACTGAGGTCAAAGTGCTAAAATAAATGGTTAATTCTGATCTGTCTTGTAGCTCTTTGTTAATTCCTGCTTTTTGGGCAGGCAAGGACATTTCTCTGAATTCCCAGTGACTATAGCAGTGATAGGGAACCGTAAATGTCTACCATGAATGGATCGAGACAAAATGTCAGAGTGGTGAAGAGAAGCAGATGTCTTCTTATCAAGGATAGCTTCAAAAAGATTAAATAAATTTGCTATGACACCAACACATGGATGACTTATCAGTGGTCATTTGCAACTCCAAATATGCAATGAAGTACTAAATTATTTTTGTATAACATCCTTAAGTTCCCACAGTTGTTATTTTTCTATTTAACTGGCTTTTCCAGACTAAGAAAGATAACAAACCTCTAAAGATTATCCTTTTTTCCCCCTCATTATTAAATTCTTTTCTCAAGAAGCAAAAAGTCTTGTGAGCTGAGGAATGTTTCACTTGACTTGAAAATGGATCATTAATACTGCAGAGAGGAGTACAGTGCACAGTAAGTGGAGGAGAAACACTTACAAGCAACCCAACCAAAGTCTTTGAACCATGAAATTGCAATGGTACTGAGATATGGCTTACAGTTTTCTGATATGTATATCTGATTTCCACACCTACATATTATCTGTCAGTGAATAAAAATAGGGTGAGGGATTCCTCTACCTTTATTGTCAGAACTCTTAATCTATTGCATAGCGTGGCTTAATGACTCGCTAATTATAACGCACTTTTCATTCTCTAATCACAGACCCAACCTCTGCAAGTAGTGCAGTTAGACTCCTTCCCATTGGCAACATTATCTAGAGGGCAATTTACCTTAAACAGTTCCACACAACTCACCTAGACCTATAGAAAGGCATTTTTATAAGGCTTTTTTTTTTTCCTTTGAAAAATGAATTTGAGGTACACAAAATGTAGAAAACATAAATGATGGCCAGGCTATGGAATTTGCCTGCAACATAGCGTGCTTTGTTTTCTAGACTTTAAAAGTACAAATGAATTAGGCTCTAGGTAAATGAGATAAGCTGCTTTATCTCTGGTAATTTTTGACTATTACAGCACTCCTCCTTACCCAGAGGAAAAAGAGGTATGCCTTCCTAAACCTTGCCCTCAAACAAACCTTGTACCTTGCTATCACAACTGTTCTATTTATACATAAACAGAGCACATAGAGAGTAGGCGAGGTGGTATTTAGTAACATTAAGAATATAGGAAAAGCGATCATTTCCACCTTCTTGTTCATATTGGGCCAAAGGAAAAAACCCAAACAACCCCCAAAAAACCTAGTCCTGCTGTGCAAATTGCAGAGAAAGACATCGTACGGCCACTTAACGCTCCCCTGAGCACTGCCTGAGCGGAACCAGTGCAACAGAGGGCAAATATCTCTTCCCCACTAAATGTATGAGGCATACGCATGTCTTGCGCTCCCCTGCCTTGTTTTTTGGTGCCAAACCCAGGTGTTAGGACCAGAGGGAGCCCCAGGTATTTGCATTTACAGGGTCTTTTCTGGCAGGAGGTCCCCATCCCTTCAGCTGAGGGCAGCTCTGCACGCCCAGCTCTGCCAGCTTTCCTTTGGGTGCATGCAGAGAGCAGCCTGCAGTTCCTCCTGCTTTTGCAGCTAATGCCACTAAGACGGCGGGGAGGTGAATTGTGCAGTTTAGCAGCTCCTCTGCTGCAGAGGAAAATTTTGATTGAAGGTAGTTTCTAATTTAGGAGAAAAAGCCCAAGTAAACAGCAAACCAAAGGGCACGAGCTCCAGTGCGTGTAAACAGACATTAAACAAATGCTCACTAGGAACACAAATTATGACTGCTGAGGTTAATTAATTGCTAAAATTACTTGTATTGGGAGGGCTAAAATCAGAACTGGGTCTTCCTTGAAAAACCCATGCCAACTCAAACAGGTATTAGATGTTTGGTGTGTAAATTATTGGATGAGGTATTTTGTCCTTTGTTATGCAGAATATGTTGCCGTAACCTATTAATTGCTAAGCAGATCCCAGAAGGAATTATGGGCTGCTCTTTCCCTCTTTGCAGTGGAACAACACTGTGTGTGCATCTACATAATTTCAGGTATGCAGATGTACTGAATTCTGAATAATGCAAGTAGTGATATCTATCATTCTAGAGAGTTTATAAATATGTAGGAGCTATTCAGTAGCATCAACTGGTTCAAATTATGTGTGAATACAGCGATGTTGTTCATATGGCAACTATTCTGCTAATCCTACAGGGCAAATGGGAATCATGTATTTTAGTATTTTAGCAAGGCGTGATGCTTTTGGTCACATGGGCAAGTAGTTACTCACCTGAGTAATCCTAGTCTGATCCCAACAAGGCTGAGGTAGGACAAATAGTTTTGTGTTTGTTTTGGGTTTTTTTCCTCTTTTAGGAATGTATCTAGAGCATTAGCCCATGGGGTCATAATTCAGCCATTTGATTTCCAGTGCTTCTTTCCAGTATGGCGACTTCTTTGCACAGATTTTTCTTTCTTCTGTTTGTCTGGTGCCATCTCTTATTTGTCCCTGAGTGTAACAACCTGAATGCAACATGGATGAGTCACATGGAGCACCAATTGAGTTGAAAAATTCTGAATGAAGAGAAAGCCTTGAAATGGGAAACCTGAAAATAAATCTGGATGTGAATGTACAGCAGATGTGTATGGCTGCTGCCTTACGTGATAGTTGGAAAGGGGGTGGGGATCCTTTAAATACACTCATGATAATAGTAAGGGCATGAAGCCTAAGGCAAAAAACTAAATGATTTAGCTCAGTCATCATTTAGTCAGTGGGGAACCAAACAATGCACACTGTAGGCCATCTGAATCAAAACCATGGATCTATCTCACCAAGACAGTTCTTGTCTCAGGCATGCAACAGGACCCACTGCATGTGAGTCCTTGTGAAACAGCTCTATGACTTCTCCTTTCTGCTCTCTCCTCTGTCCTTGTGACCAAAGGGCAACAACAGAACCTAATCCAAACATGGGCTGCACACCCTGTTATCGACTGTGGGTCTTCAAATGGCACTCAAGAGAGACCTGGTGCATGGGAACAGCTGAATCGCAAGTGCTGAGTATGATCCTGGCACAATACTGGTAGTTCTGGATAATTTCTGTCCCAAAAACCCAAGGTACCTGCCAACAATGCCAACTGTAAGGGTGGTGATGGGGAAAGAAAGTGTGTGTCATTCCTTCCCATTGCAACATTTTGCTTTGATTTTTATTTCCAGGCTTTACTGTTAAAATTAAGCCAGGAATAAGTATGAAGATCTTTCAAACATTTAAAAGCTCCCTTTAAAAACTTCTCCTCCTTTCTTCTTACTTGAACTTCTAAACAGACAACAACATGCCTTACACTTACCATATTTTTACTGGGGATCGATATATGCTTTTTCAAAAAATAGCTTATGTAGTCTCAGCATATCCTTCTGCAATGAGGAAGGATTATTTTACAAATAATAAAACCAAAGCCCATCAAGGTTTAGTAACCTATTCAGGCAGAGAAGGGCCTGTCAGAGCCATGAAGAGCATCTTTCCTGATTCCTCGCGCTCTGTCCTGATCAACACAGCACTCCCTCTCCCTGCATCAAACAAAAAGCAGAGGACAGGTTTGGTTTAGCTGAAAAAGTACTTCTGTCCACAGAGAGCAGATATCATATTTCACTGTGTTTGACTGATCAAACTCTGTGTTACAAACATGCTGTCTCTTCTTTTTCTTCTGATAGATTTCACAGGAGAGCCCAAAACAAGTATGTTAAACATAGAAGGCTGGAGAGCAACATTGTCCTGTTTCTTGTGGGAATATTCTCTTGCAGTCACATATACTGGCAGAATCCTTTGTGTATCTTAAAAGCCAGCAATGAAAAACCCTTACCTGTTTAAAGTTTTTCAGTTGTTTTGTTTTGGTTTTTTTTTTTTAATTGAAAAAAAAGAGAGTATTATTCAGGTAAAACCAGCCACAGATGTGTGACTCACCCACTCACTGTCACATCTGTATTCACACTCCATACTGCCACTAAAAGGCTCTCTGAGCAAGGAGAAGGTCATGTGTTTGAATATGTAGCTGCTAATTCAAACTGATACTACACAGAGAAGTCAGTTTACTAATTTTACTGGAATAACAATATTACTAGAAAAATGTCACTGTTGTGGGCAAAACAAAAAGAAAAAGGAGAATGAATAGAACACAGATACAGTTAACATACAATTAAAGTGTTTTTAGTGGAATAACACTTTACTGGAACTGCCTATTTCAGTTGTTCCATTGCTACAATGAAAACTGGGACGATTTCCTCTATATATAACTGAGAATTTTCTGCTGCCTTGGTATTGCTAAATCAATGAGAGGCACGATTTATTCCTGGAACTGCTACAGATATTGCTGAATGATAGCTTTGTTCCATCTGGGAGAAAGCAGAGAGCACCAAATTTCAGGTATTTCCAATGCTCTTACTGGGACTTACTGGAGACTTCAGGAACTGAACACAGGAGCAAAACATCTTTTTTTTTTTTTTCTTTTTTGACTCCACTGTCTTTTTCTGCAACAAAGCCCAAATGTAGAGCAGCACCTCTAATTTCACTAGATACCCTGTTCTTACACAAGTAGCACAGTTCTTGGACGCTCTGCTGCAATTTTCAGGGTTCCTGTGGATGTTCAGGTGTGATGGTCCCACAGCATGAAGAAAACCATCACAGCCCCACCCCCCTCAGCCTCACAGTTCTGTTAGCTGTGTCATCCTCAGGCTCATATGATTTCCTCATTGCTTTTATTTGGAAGGGAGAGTGCTGGAATGACAGCTGCTCATTGCTCAAAATGGCAACTGAGTGAAATCCTGCTGGACACGTGTGTAGGGAAAGGCATAATACAGCATTAAGAGGTGACATGAAGAGGTGGTGTTTGCCTTCCTCCAGCACATCTCCGAGCTGGGACTGAGGTGTGTCAACTTGGAATGTCTCATTAGCTTCCACACTGCTGCTGTTGTGTTTGGGCTTACACCACTGCAGGGAAAAGTGTTATTTAATATTTTTTAATATGTTTTTACCTGCAATATTTAACAGATTCTCTTCACGTCAGTCATAGAATCATAGAATCATAGAATGGTCTGGGTTGGAAGGGACCCCAAGGATCATAGAGCTCCAACCCCCCTGCCACAGGCAGGGCCACCAACCTCCAGGCCTGGATCTACACAAGGCTGCCCAGGGCCCCATCCAACCTGGCCTTGAACACCTCCAGGGACGGGGAATCCACTACTTCTCTGGGCAGCCTGTTCCAGCACCTCACCACTCTTTCTGTAAAAAACTTCCCCCTAATATCTAATCTAAACCTTTCCTCCTTTAGCTTCAATCCATTCCCCCTTGTCCTGCCATTATCTGCCCTTTTAAAAAGTTGAATCCCCTCCTGCTTATAAGCTCCCTTCAGGTACTGGAAGGCTGGAATGAGTCATTCAAAGGGAGCATGGCACCTAGGGTATAAAATTTAAAGGCATGTCTAAACTGAGGATATCAGAACTGGGTCAGTTGGATGATTCGGGGTAGGAGGATTTTTTTGGGGTGGGGAATTTTGCTTTGTACAAATCAGTGATTTCCAAATGAACTTTGCATCAAACCAAAAGATTAGATAGTCAGAATATGAGATGATATGTATTTCTCTGGAAAGCATGCTGCAGTCATTCAGCTATGTGCTGGCCATCTACGTGGGGCTGTTCAGAGCACTTTCCCTCAGGTAATACTTCCAATGTATCAAAAAAAAATTCGCATGGAGAATATAAAACAAGCATTTTATATCAAGCAACCATAACTTTTCTCGTGCTGTGGTGGGCTTCAAGATAAATAACAAAAAGTGGGTGGAAAAGCAGAACCCTGCAGTTTTATTAAGCATGAATGACATTAAGTGTTGGCGTAAACTACAGTGTGAGTCAGCGCTGTTAACTGCGATGCATTATGTCCATCTCGCAGTCATATGACAGAGGAGGAATGCTGATCACAACACACAGAGAAATGACTTGTCCTGGCAGCACCAGCAAACGCGCAGCCCCAAGACATTACTGTGTAATAATTTCCCTAGCAAAGGAACAAAAAGTATGACTGAAGCTTTCCCTGACCTTAGAAGTTGAGTCAGTCGGTTAAAGTTGACCTACTTTGGACTTCCATTTTCAGCTGCTTTAACTAATAGGGGTATTTTTTTGTCCTGTTACACTAGTTTTTGGGTTGTTTTGTGGCGGTTTTGTTGTGGTTTTTTTTAATTCAGGGGAGAGCAGTAGATCAAGGTTAAGGTTTTCAAGCACAGAGGGAGATAAATGGAAAAGAATTTTCCTTCACAGATGATATGTTTTCATATAGCGTATTTATTTGCTAGCAAATTTATCCTGAAGCTGTCAGGCCACACATTTCCTTAATTGCCAATCATATATTTTGGTGAATCATAATATCTACAAATGAATCCTGAAGTAAAGAAGAAAACAGAATTACCATAATGGTTTGTGACATCATAGTGTGCTTTAGTCATGGGCCAAGTAGGCATTATGCAAACCCCCAAACACTAGTTTTTATTAGTTGTTCATATTAGTTATTCTTTTTTTGAAGAAATGGCAATGTTATTTTTTTACTCCTTAAAAAAGGTAAGGCTTAGGGTCGCCTGCTCTGTGCAGTACAAAGAAGAGTTGGCTATGTTTTTTTCTGCTTTGAAGCAGCTGCAGGCAGTCAGCTTAGCTACAACAGGGATTTTCAGAGAGCTATAAAACCCCCTCTCTGGCTAGAGACAGAAGACAGAGTTGCATTCCTCACCCATATGGGTGGAATCTCTGCAGCTATTCAAGGGAATTTCTACACAACACTACCGTTTGGCCTTTGGAAGTAGGAAGATTATGCTGCGTGTATGAGACTCGGACTAGCCTCCCACACATCCACTCTGGGACTTTATCCATCACAGGCAGCTGGTCAGTGACCCTCTAACCAGCTGCATCTGGAGCTGAAGGACAAACTGCAGTGGTGGGTTGTATAGTGACCAGGGAGCGAGTTTCCTAGCAAAGGGCACGTCCTTCAGTGGCAGTCTCATGCCAATTAATCTCTCTTATTAAAAAAACCCACCATGTTACCATGACTGAGTACTTTTCCATCCTTCCTCCTTAGTTTGTGGTATTCAGAAGGCAATCGAGAAATTTTAACTTCTTTAAAAGCTTAATGCATCCCAGTGTACAGCGGTGCCTTGGTTTTCCTAAACATAGAGGCTGAGCCAAATATAAAATCCAACACCTACCTACTACCACAAACGTTGGACAAATATTGCTTGTTTTAGTGGGAAGCAGGATATTACATATAATGTATATGAGGCTGGCATCTGAGCATGAAGATCATGCGAACTGCCAAAAATAGGGGGAGGGCTGTCATCCAGCACAGGCATAGAAACTGTGAAAATGAACAACAATAGTCTCCTTCTTATGGTAATCTGAGTTACCTTGAGCAACGCTGGAAGACACTATATAAATATTTCTGTTTGCAGTATACTTCGTCCAGGCTAGGAGTCTGAGAAGGATTTGGAGCCTGGCCATCAGTTCAGCGACTCTGTGCCAGAAGTAGAGCAAAAGCAACATTAAAGGCGCTTAACTTGTCAAATGACAATTTCTCTGCATCCTTACCATCAGCTGTGCAATTATTGGCAGGGAGGCAAGTATCTTATTGGGTGCTCAAGGTAGAGCAATCTCAAGCACCAAATGTAACCAACTTCCCCCAAAGTTGGGTTTCTCCCTGTTCATAGGGAGCTGCATCAAGCATAGACAAATTTAGATCCCTGCTTCAGGCCCAGAACACACCTTTATTTTGTCATAACTATGGGCTGCACTATTACATTGGATACTTAGGCCAGATACTGACACCTTGTGAGTGTACCACAGCGCTATCTTATCTAGTAATCCTGTTGTTTCCGATGGGACAGTTTGATAGCACTAAACCCACATACAGTTTCACTGGCTATAAATTCAGAAACCAAAGGATGCAAACCAGTTTATACTGGTTGAAGAACTTGTCCAAAATCTTTGCTTTTCTCCAGAGGATGTATAAAGCTATAAAAGTTGATGCTTTTGCTTAATTCATCTGGAGAGAGAGAGAGAGATTTTAGTAAGTCCCAGCAGAATCACAAATCTGGGATCTTCAGAGTAGCATGGAAAGGGATCACAGGGGGTCGATTTAGAAACACTTTATTTCTGGTGTTTCCTTTGTAAGGATGGAGAAAAGATAATAAAGAAAAGGGTGCCATGCTTTTCTTCCCAAACCAGAATTTCTGGCCACTTTCTGTGTTTTTTTGATGGATACCATGTCAAGCATCCACCAGATGACATCAGTGAAGCATTCTCCATGCTAGCTGAGACTGGTTTGTTCTGCTGCTTCTATTCTGGAAAGAATTGAGGTCTTTCCAAAAGAAGGGTTGTTTTACAACTGAATGAATACCTGGAGTTAGCTTAAAGCTGTGTGTTCTCAATTCCTGCATTATCACCAATTTCACTAATTTAAAAGACCTAAACTCTTGCATGTTTTTGTAGGTTTTTTAGATTTATAAAGAAAGCCCCACAGTCTTATACCTGAAATCTTTTTCTCCTGTGCAGGCTGAATACATTTAATGTCCCAAGTTTCCACAGTCTTCACTCCTGTGTGTGTCCCAGACTCTTCCCTAATCTTGTGTATCCTGTATCTTGTGAATGAAATGATAAAAACTGGGAAGTTACAGAATAGAATTGTAGTGTCTGCAAAATAACACAAATAATTATTTGACTAAATGAAAAGAGCTGCTGTGGTTTCCCTTCTGGTTGCCTAGGCACAGCTCTCTTCACTGCATAGGTATAGTTTATTTCCTAGGATATAATTTTCTTATATATCTGTATAGAGACAGTCAAGTACAACAGCACTCAGAATAACTTCTTTGAATCAGTAGGATAAATTCTATGCTTCTTTACATTGATAATAATTCAGCAAGTTACTTCAGTGTTGCAGAGGTCAGAATTTGCCAGACAATTTGATTTTTTTGTCACTCTAAGAATTAATATGGACTAAATTTATTAATATAGATTTTAGATTAATTAATCTAGTAATTAAAAATCTGTACAGAAACCAAATTTCATTCAAAGCCTGATAGTAAGTAATGTCCCTGCAAGTTACAACACTTTATACCTCAGCAACTACTGAACCTGTTTTTCAGGCAAAAATCCTTTTCTTCCTTTTCATGTGCAGTCTAGCTTTGCAAGGAAAAATGGGTTGTGTGATTATGATGTATCTCATCTTCTTGTGACCTTTGATTTCCTTTTGCCAATTTCAATCCAATTCAGTGGCATAAAGGTGCAGCATAGTAATGCCTCAAAAATAGATGGGAATGTTTAAATGAGATGCCATTGTTTATGTAGAAACATGGAGTAATTTAGAACCCCTGGAGATCACCTGATCAAACTCCTTTCTCAAAATGTGCCAGCTAAGCTTGCTCAGAAACTTGTCCAGTCAAGAGCACCTCTGTGGGCTGACACTCTATACCTTCTCTGGGTAACCCATTCCAGGGTTATAGTATCATCCCTGAGGAAATATTTTTCCAGTAAGATGGCTACGAACTTTTTAAGCACTAATAATATCTACAGTAGAAATGGGAGAGCTCCATTTTTAATAACCCTATCTCAGAAAAAGCTTAGAGTCTGTTAGGTCCCTGAAGATGTCTTTGCACAGCTCTTCACAAGTAAAGCGTTCTTAATTTGACTGCTCCAGAAAAACTTGGGATTTTCTTTAAGGAGTTTAAAGTTTAGTAGCAGCATTCTCAGCCCATAAAAGTCCTTGAGCAAGAACAACAGGAGTTAAACATTTAAAATAAGACTCATGGCAGAATGCTGGACAGAAGAGTATTTCCCTAATGCCTTGGAAGTAGTAACACATAGAAACGTAGCAAGGATGGAGGGGTACCAGGTATCCTTATGTTCCTCAGCACTCTTCACAACATAGTAGCAGAGGAGATACAAATCCACTGACTCATTATGTATTCTTCTCACACTGGCACGCAAGAGCAGGCAGATAGAGATTGAGGCTGGAGAAAACTGCCAGAATGCCAGGCAGCACATCTTTGGGTTTCTGCATGGAGGTGTTTAGCCTTTTTCTGAAGGGGGTTGTCTGAGCAGAGCACAACAGTATGTTTCTTCTTGCCCCAAACTGCTTCTGGAGTCCTAAGTGTCTCCCCAGCCAGTGGGTTCAAGTTTATCCTGTAGTCACATCCTAACTCTGTGCAGGTTCAGAGCACGTTTCCTATTCTCCTTTCAGCTTTGTGCTCGTAGAAAGAAAAGCACAGTAGGTGGCTTGGAAGTGGGGGGAAAGGCACTTATCAGCTCGTTTCCCAATCGGGAGGACCGGGACAAGTATACCTTACACGCAGCCTAGACATCACTTGTGTAAGCCCAAGAATACACTCACTCGCTCTGACAAGAAGCAGTGCCTATACATTTCACCAACCGTTTACACTTTATTTAAACACTCTTCTCCCTTTCACATTGAAATACATATATATATATATTCATAAAGGGAATAAAGATGTAAGAAGATTCTTCATGCAGCATTACAGGATGCAGGGGTACAGAAGGAGGTACTGCAAAACTCAGTGCTACACTGTAAAACTCAAAACAGTTTGTTTGGGTTTTTTTTTTTAAACTCTGAAAAAATAATTCAGCCACTTTACCTCTATCCAGTACTTCCAACACCTCTTCCACATGCCAAATATAAATCTTAACCTATTACTGTATAATAACCTTAAAATAGATGTTTGGTGTGGATGAGTTAATGCGGTTGGAAAAAGATTTCCCTTTTAGGTTCTTCCAAGCAGTAAGTGTGTGACCTTACATGTCCTATTTTACACCACCACTAATTTTTTGCATGCAAGACTCACATTTTCAGATACACTGTATAGAGACTGACAAGTAATACTTTGTTTTAGGTTTTCAGCAACAAGTACTTTCTTTATTACCAGAGGACATTTCACAGAGTCACTTCAGAGAATGCAAATGAAATCACAGAGTAAATGTCTTTCATCTTCCTTCATGTTGGAGGAAAAGTGCGGTCTTTCTAGAAAATATTCTATTTTGGCATCATTTGAAAAGAAAGCTTTAATTAATAGTACGTTCGGTTTTCTGATGTTGAGTACTATTCAGAAATGTGGGCATCTGCAGCCAGCTACAGGCCATTAAACATGCTTTTGCGTTCTGTTGACAGGGTTTTGCCTCAGTACAAAAAAAGCTCCAACAAAAGTCTCTCCAGCAGCTACAGAAAAGTGAAAGAGCAGGAGAAGACTAGGAAAGCATGTTAATATATCAGGTAACGCACGCAAGGCAGAATATGGAATTGTGAATCTGTATATACATGGAGTTAAAGGTTTATGTGAAATGGGAGCTGAGTGACTCATTTCTCGGTTTGCTGACTGAACAAGTTTGCTCCAAAATAAATGTTACAAGGTTGTTTTATGGAGGATGCAAAAGCAGAAAGCAAAACGAAACACTGAAAAAAAAAATCCACCTCGCCTTTTAAGTCAACTGAAGTTGCAGATATGCAATGACATTTTTCTGAAAACATAGTATCTGGGGAAAAAAAAGCCCAGCCCAAAAGTGTGTACTTCTACATTACAGCTAGTTCTATCCCTGCTGACACAGTGGACCGGCCACCATCAAAACAAGAATACTACACATACAGTGAACCGGATCTGTAAGGTCCTCCTGTCCTTAAATTTGAATTGACCCATTTAATCCATCAGAAGAGTGAGAATATTCTGAGCATCTGCTGCAGGCACTTGAACAGTTGCATAATCCTCAGGAATGAGTTCTTGAAGGGAAGGAAAAAAAATTTCTCTATGCTATGCATTCAAGGATATGATTTCTAGTGCTGTTTTTTTCTTCTTCTTCCTTAAAAAAAACCCAACACAGTCCTGCAAATACCTTGACACTTAACCTTGGTATCTGGGTTTGCCAGGTGTTTCACTGTCTTGCAGTGAAATGCTTTATGTGCCAGCCACTGGAAAACCAGCCTCCGGATTTGATTGATCCTATTAATTCTCATGCGTTTGCACGGTGCAGCGCTGGCACACAGTTGCTAGGACGTCTCAGCAGAGATTCAGCAGCAGCCAGGGATGCATTCACAGGATAGCTGCTTGCGTTGCTATGCCTGCCAACTAGTGGACACACACACAGTGAGCCTCTTAATTAGCAGACTCCACATTAAGAGTACGTTTTCTACATCTTCTTTCTGCATATGCCTTAGGTTGCTAGAGTGTTGGTTCAAATTTTCTTTTCTTTATATTTTCTGTCTTGGATTTGCTACCTGTTCCTTTCTACATCTCTTCTATTGAATTTGATGAGAGCTGCAAGTGATTAATTATCTGAAAACCTGCCTGTTTGTTTAAGTGCCTAAAGGTAGATTCAAGGGTCTAACTTGGAATGGTGATATCTATTTTAGTGTTTTAATTTTAAATGTGTGTAGTGCAAAATTTTCACAGTACATTAGATCTAAGCTTAGAAATAAACCCAAAGCCTTCTGATCATCACAAAAACTATACAAAAATTAGTCCAAAGTGAGTCCAGTGTAATAACATGAAAGGAGTCGGAAGCAGATCACGTGTAATAGCACGATGCTTTCTTCAGCTGTCCCACAGTAATTCTGTCCATGCCATCCATTCTTCACAAAAAACCACTTTCGAAAGCATTAAGGCAGGCACAGCTCCTTAGTAACACGGGGGTCAGAAAGAAAGACTTAAACTAGTTCCAGCTGTTCTCAGAAATGCTGGCTTATCAGTGGCGTTGTTGATCTATGTGTTGTGGACAGCTGGCACAGTGTGCTGAATCACCTTTGGGACTCGCATGGTGTGCTAACTCTGCGCCGACACGCAAACATGGCCGCAGTGGCCGTGAATGAGAACATGTAGAAAATGGCTGCTCCCCAACTCGAGCCTCAAAGCTTCCTTCTTTTCAAGTCTGATCAAACCCTTTACACTCACAAAGTAAAAGAAAAAAACATAAAGCTGAGTATTTGTCACTGTGAATGTCAATGTAAGAGCAGCGGACATCGAAGAGGAGAACATAAGTTTACCAAAAGTATCCCGTGGAAATCATTGCCAAGACCAGTCACTTGCAGAGTACCTGTTATGGCATTGAGAACCATCTGGAGCTGTTAATTCAACTGATTCAACCAGTAGACATAGCCATGAATGCTTCCTGAAGGGCAGCTTGAAAACACCAAGCTTGCTAGCCTTGCACACCACTCCTTCACGTGGAGCAGAGACAGGCACCCATCTGACTCCTGGCAGTTCTGGCATTTCACAGTGGTTGAGAGCAGAAGGTTTTTTTGGCCTTTCTTCTCCACAGATAAAGTCCCTGCTGGCTGCTGGCATGTAGCACACACCTGCAGCATTCCAGGGAATGGTTGTGGGAAAAAAAAAACCCAAAACAACAAAAAAAACAAGTATTCTCCGAAATATGGAGCAAATCCACCATGGCCAACAGTGATGAAATTCTGATATATCACCACACCTGCTTGGAATAGCTGAAGGATGTAAAAGAGGTGTTTAGGACAGTTTTTATGACTGTGTCTGACTGTGTGAAAACTGAGAAAGTGGCCAGATAAGTACGGATGAGGTGACTTATTTGGAATGTAGGATGAGAAGTGGTCAGATCAGACAGAAACTGGCTACACTGGAAGCTAACCTACCTAACCAACACCAGATGATGACTTCTTGAGGATATTACTGCCTCTCGTGGTAAATACCTATTGCCTAATTTCCCAAGACCTATACTAAAAGATCAGTGGGGGAGGGTTTCTGTTTGGGAGAATACATGTGATGGTCACAGATCCTAATGCATTGCTGGGGATATTTTGTTACCTATGGTATGAGTACCAAGTCTCTAGAAATATTCACTTCAGGCTAATCAGAAAAGCTGTTTGAAAAATGATCCAATATATCCATGGATATATTAAAAAAAAAATATTGGAGCAAGCCACTGGAATTAGATGTCTATGGAAGATGCTTTGCAATTAATTTTGTGACTGCAACAAAATTACTTCAGTTGATGCAGGACTATCCTTTCTGTTTCTTCTACACCTACTGATTTTTGTCTTCCCTCTTATGGACAGAAGATTGCCACCTGAACCAATTGGAGAACATTATTGCATTTCGGTTGCACCATAACCTGAGTTCATAACCAAATACCTATTTTCCTGAATCCATCCTAGTCAGCACTCGATTCAAATATGTGATGAGTGCCCCTAGCCCAGGAAAGCATTAGAAATTAAGAAATTCAAGTGTCAGAAATCTCGTCCTGCAATCATACATTTATTTATTTATTTACTTATTTATTTATTTATTTATCTATTTATCTATTTATTTATTTATTTAGGGCAGCTAACCCCTGAAGCCCTTCTTTGAAGTCAATAGGAATTTTCCTTGGAAAAATAAAAAAAGAAAAAAGAAGGAAAAAATGTCTAGCCCAAAGCAATTTTCCTTTTTAATACAGAAAGTTTCCAAAAACCCAGAAAGCAGTCGAGTCTTTATTCAAGCAAAATATTTAGCAACATCACAGGAGAACATAAAAGCCTTGCAAAGAACAACTGTAAAAATAAGAAACTGACTTATCACAAAGGCGGTTATCTGCCACATGAATTAAAGGAAGCTAAACATGCCGTTCATGATAACATAGACAACACAGTACTTTCTCATTAAATATTCTTTTAGTGGATCTGCTAGTGGGTGCAGGTGAAGACAGCTTTCTCCAGGAATTTCAAATATTTGCAAAAGCTTGAGAGATAAACACGGGGAATTTGAAGAAGAGCATGAGTATGAGAATACATGCTTCTGCGGGGTTCTCCTGCTGATCTGCATTTAGAACAGTCTAGGATTGCTTCCGTGGCTGGAACAAACAGTGTCTTCATATGAGTTGCAAGAAGCAGCATACAGCGCCCTTGAATGGTCTCATTTCAATGCACAGAGGACCCTGTACCCGCACTGAGAGGGAGAATCACTACCAAAACACTCACAAGGTGTTTCTTTTCCTTTCAGTTTTTTGGATAGAATTTAATTTTCATAAACTGGGATTTATGCTGATGTAAATTACACATGCAAATCTTCCATATGTCAAGATGGGAAAATTTACCGCTTCTACTCTGTGCTTTATATTTTTTTCTCCTGACTAAAGTCATTTTATCAACAATATACAGGCAGCAGGGCAACACTTCATAATCCAGATGTTTATTGACCTATGTGACCTTTCAAGTGTTTTCCTCCTGATTATTTGTGGTATGAACATAACAGGTAACATCTGAAGTAATGTGGGAAAATGGGCCTATAAACCCAGGCACTTTTGATTTTTCTTTCAGATCATTTTGATTTCATCGGATTTTTATTTCCTGAAGGTAAGAACTTAAGGTGAAAAAGACCAAGAAAACAATCGACCTGACCTTCACAAAGTAGCCAAGTCCCACTGTCAAATGCTGTAAGAGGGCATTGAAAATAGGATGAAATGAGAAAAAGGTCAGCAATTCGATTCTACAAGAGAACTTACATAGCAGCATAGATGCCATGTATTGCATAATTAACATTTTAGTATTAACTAAGAAGTTATATTAGCAATATATTAGCATAGTCATTAAAATATTACATGAAGATAATTATTCTGAACTAAAAAAGCTGGAATGCTAATTGGTGCAATGGATTTGAACTTAAAGCTATTACAGAAGAACTGAAGGTACACTGAAGGTTAAAGACATACAAACAATCAGGATAACCTTTTGGAGAGCACTTTGCCAAGCCATAATTAGATATGGCCAGAAAATGGTAATTTTCTTTCTGGATGGTATCTGAAGCCTTGACGCTTCCTTATATTACATGGCCTCAGCAGAAAGCACAATGAAGAGAAAGGAGGGGAAGACAGATGCTCAGGCTCCCCTGCTTTTTCTAAATGAGCAGTACACAGACCTTAACTATGAGTTTCCCAATTATGAAAAAAAGCAACTGTTGTAGAAATATCCCATTCCTCTTCCTCTATCTCCAGATATTTTAATGACTCTTCAATTGGAAATGATTGGCCACAATAACTGGAACAGCCTGCCCTGAGTCACCATTCCTGGAGGCGTTGAAAAAACACGTAGAGCTGGCACTCTAGAGCATGGTTCAGCTGACATGGTGGTACTGGACAGATGGTTGATTTGATCTTAGAGGTCTTTTCCAACCTTAAAGAGTCTATGATTCAGTACAGCTGATTTAGTGAAACAAATTGTGCACGCCCCTGTTCAGTGCAAAGTCACCTGGATGCCATGAATTATCATCGTCTAGGATTTAGGACAGCCCAGCTGGTTTTACCCTTAAATGTCTGAGGTAATGGTTACCAGACCTGATTCATCTGTCTCAGCTGAGGGGGAAGCAACCATGAACAGAAAGATGGTGAGACAAACATTTGGTCAGTGGGCATTTAGGTAGGTTACAAAACGAAGCGGGGAAAACAGGGCGGTAGGGGAAGACTTGCATTCAGCCAGCCTGAGGAGTGGTGGCTGGGAAGACTGTGCAAGAGTCAGAAGATACAGGCCAGGGAATGCTCAGCTGTTTATACAAAGGGAAACCGAGTAAGACGAAGGGACCAATGGCACTGGCTCCTTCATTCTTACGTGGGTTTAAGATATTAGTCTGGATAGATCAGGCTTAAAACAGTGTAAACTCAGCCTCATTTTTATCAGTTGTTTTTTACTTCATCTTCACATGCTTTACACATATTACCAGCATTTCAGCCTTCGATACCTAAATTGGATATAAAGAAGCTATATTCAAAAAGCAACGATTTATCTGAGTTAATTTTCACAGATCACAGTTACTAATGTTTCTGAAATGAAGCATTACAGAACTTTGCCTGGGGTATGTTATTTATAAAGTTCTTTAGCCAATAAAGCTAGGATTGAGAAAGCTTTAAGTGTATAAATAGAAGTGGTAGTTGGGAGTCTTATTTTAGCATTAACATGTTTGAAATTAGATTATAGATAAGACGCAGAGGAGTATAAACACAAAGCACTTCTGTTGCTGTGTGTATGTAAGAAAGCATGGCTTTCTCAGGCTACAGCACACCCCAGCAGCGCCACAGCAAAACGTGATTGTAACAGGGGTCGGAAAACGCCAGATGGACTCCAGAAAACCGATCTTAAAAAGGATATAAGTAGCTTATGGGGGAGGGGAAGTGTCTACTGGATGATAACAGAGATTACAGTGCTGCTTGGTACTGGACAAAGCATCAGCCAGCTCAGGTAGCATAACTTCACCTACCGAAATCCAAATGTAGGGTGCAGCATGTGAGTAAGAGATGAACAATAATTGTATTCACACAGAAAATGCAAAACACTGCTGTGGTTCTTCATGTAGGGAAAAACAACCTTTTCTACAACCTCTTTCATGTTTCACTTTGATGTCAATTGTTTTGAACAACAAAAGGGGAAGGAATCAAAATTTGGACTCAAGCCCACAACATTTACTGAAATGTATGTGTAGGGAAGTACTAAAGATGCCATACAGGAAGGTTTTGACTAAAGATTAACAAAGTTGCAATGAAAGAAACAGAATAAAAAAACAAACCAGAAGAAAAAAGAGCATCTTTTGATTTCCTTCAAAATTTCATTACAATGTGATGGGATTTTGATGTCTCCATGACATATTTATCTGAATGACAACTGCCTAGCCCACCAACCCCCCTTATTTACATTCTACTTGTGTATTTCGTTTGGAAGAAGAACATAAAATATTATTGAGTGGTGATATGCAAAATATATAAACAAGCAATTAAGTATTCATTTGTACAAGCTGGAATGGTGGTTATAAATTAAGTATTTGTGGATTCCCATCTGTGTGTATTTACTACAAGCTTTCTGAACAGGGGAAATATTATTTTGTCCATCCCACAAACAATCTACTGAGATGTTTGTCTTTGTGTAATCTCAGTGCACTGAACTCAGCTCTGATACAATTTCAGTATTTTCAAAAGAGTTACATGTGTTTTATGAGGTCTGAATGTTAGATATTCTTCTGCACTTCCTTGCATTTCCCTCTGCACTGTATCACTCTCTTCATTACAACAATGTGCATGTAGTGTTTAGTTTTATCCTTGATACAGTTTTCCTCATCTGTTTAGGGAAAAAAAATTGACAGGAGTGCTAAAAAAGTCAGGATTGTTTTGTTGTTATTTTTTTTTTAAAACTGTACCAATGAGACATAATTTAAACAGATGTAAATAAGGCAAAGTTTTAGGGTGCCTGGTTGCTTTAGGTCTCTTTTTACAGTCTCCTTTAGGGTTAGTGGGACATTCCTAATGCAGATGAAAGAAAGCAGATTACTCTAGGCCACACTTCTGATTTGCCTTTATTCTACTCAGTTTGTCCAGTTTCAGATGTTGTGTATGCATATTTATGGCATTCTAGATTGCATAGAGCATTTACAGGCATTATTTTCATCCATTGCCTATATTCTATCCACATTTACTACGTCCATCATCAATCTTATGTCACACACTTTGGGTTCACAGGTTGCTTGAAGAAGACCCTTATGTGTTTCATTATGCAGCTAAAATATATCCTTCACGTCATTTCTCTCCCAAACAATGTAAAGAATTCCCAGAATTTCTGTAAGCAAATGCACCTAATTTACAAATAGTGGAAATCTCATGCTGTCCCTCAACTGGTGGCTAAAGACAGTGGCGGTTTTGGTTCCCCAAGCTCTTCTGCATGTACAAAAAGAAAATGACATCTCCATGCTTTGAGATGCAGGGCAGTCTGTAGTACCCCACTCTTATGGCTCCGTCAGATCAAGATGTCCAGAAAGTCTGTTGACTGGCCAACTGCTGGGTGGTGATAAGAAGAAGAGAGTGCAAAGCCTTGTGAAATTCACCTTGGGTCCATGCCTGGCGCCTGGCTCTTAGTTTGCTTGAAATGCTTCTTGTATGTATGCTAGGATTATTACTCTTTAACTCACTAGTAAAATGAACAAATTTCTAACAGCAATTTGTCCTTTGTGCATTCAACATCTGCGCTTTCTCTTTTAAACAAGATTCTCTTTTCCCACAATGGTAGAGGCAATATTTATCCCTCCACAATTAAAAGGAACTATATTTGGGCTCTCCACTCCTACAGATTTTTATTTTCACATGCCTATTTTCATCTTAATGTGTTTAGCTTCATCTATGGTCCCTCTCTATGTGTTATATTTTATTTTTAATGAAACCATATATTTAATCGCTATTAATCAGGTTTTCCTCTGTAATTGCATCAAGCATGCCAATAGCAATTACATTTGATTCATCTCCAGTTTATATTTCTTTTACAAAATAAAAGTCCTTGACTGTTTCTGTTAAGATCCTTAGAGTGAAGAGCATTTAAGAATTGCCTACTCAACAGGCTGAGCATTAACTCAGTATGAAGATATTATCTCATGGTTTAACATATTTTGACTTAACATTCACAATTACATCAAATTTTTAACAAGCACTGAATTAAATACTAAAAGCTTGTGTTTCCCATTTTGTATATTCCCTATTCATGTTTATTGTGGGCTTCACGTGCCACAGTTATTTGTTTCCCTAGGATTTTTTCTTTTAATTTACAGCTATTTACTCTAGATAGTTTCTTGTCTTGCATTAACCTTCTAAACAGGCATACAAAATGAACACTCATAAAACAAGTTGCATTTCACAGAACAGGATACATAGTGGTCCTTGTAATTATTCAACATGTCCAAATCTTTTAGTAGGAGACTACAGTTAATCATGATTGGCCTTGAGATGGATTTTTTTCTACAGAGCACAACCCTTTCATACCCAAAGATTCAGACAGTTTTCAATCCACCTCACTGTCCCATTTATCTAGCCCATACTTCATCAGCTTGCCTATACGGAGGTTATGGAAAATATCATAAGCCGTACTAAAGTCAAGACAAAGCACATCCACGTCTCCCCTCATCCCCCAAGCCAGTCATCTCATCGTGGAAGGCTCTAAAGTCATTTAAGCATCATTTCCTCTCCATAAATCCCTGATGACTACTCCAAATAATCTTCTTGTCCTTGTTTGGAAATGTTTCCCAGGATTATTTGCTCCATCACCTTCGTCGAGACTGAAGTGAGGCTGATTTACCCATAGCTCCCTGGACCCTTCAACTTCATGAAGACCAGAGTGACATTTGCTTTCTTGAAGTCCTCAGGAACTTCTCCCAATGGTCATGACCTTTCCAAGATTAGTGAAAATGGCCTTGCAATGACATTGAGTTAATGAGTTCCTGTGTCAAGCGTGTTGGGCAGTCCTTTTTCTGGCCTACCACTTGCTGATCCATCTATATAAATAATTTTGTGTTTGCTAACTATTTTCTCCTGCTGAGGTATCTTTATAGCTTCCAGCTTGGATTGTAGAGAGTTTTTTTTCTTCCCTGTTGATTATTATTTTGATTATTTGTTAGACATAGACTGTAGTAAAAGACAAAAGTTTACTATTCAATATCACGTACGTCACCATTAAGTGGTTCGTCATTCTTCCTGACACTGATTAATAAAGGTACTGTTAATTCATTGCCTTTATTCCTGTACTTGGTGTAAGCATAAAGTAATATTAATATGAAATTGTTTGCCAGGAGTGTTATTTACAGGAATACTAACTTGACAATATGGTAGGATATGGAGGGGGTAGGGTGTGAGAGTGTGTGTCAAATTTTTGTTTAATCAAGAACTTCTTAGATATGAGTGGTACTTTGATCAGCTCTAAAATAATCATTGCTTTGGTATGATAGCATCACTATTGTATCTTCTGCCTGGAAGCTTTTATTACAGATATTTATACTCAGCAGCATGAAGTCTTATTTAAAAGGTTTCAAAGCCCAGACTTACTGTGACCATAGATAATTTTTTTGTATCAAATTTGCAGGTGTTGATAAAAATGAAAAGAAAAAAAAGAAAAGTTTTAGGTAAAAAGAAATGCTGGACGAAAATTAAATGCAGCTAAATGCAGAGCTAAGTGGATGCTAGCATTTGTGGACACAAGCTTTATAGAAATTATGCCCTGTCAGAGAACAAATAGGTCAATTTTTCTGCAACTTTCATCATAAACTAAATAATTACAAACACTCATAATTCTTCCAGCAGTCAGAATCTCAAGAGGTCATCATTTTATGTGTGGCTCTCTGAGTGACTTCAAGAAAAGAATATATGGTCTGTTCAATCCAGAGAATTAATGAGTAGAATATAACAAAATATCAGCTTGAAGTCATAAGGCTTTGACATACCAAGAAGGTACCATGGGGTAATGAATTGCCATGTGACAGCTCCTGTGAGGTAACCGTCCATACACACATTCTTCCTCTCCTGCAAATGCAATTTAATCACAGGTAGTTTTTCTCTCAATTAAAAAAGGACAGGCTACCTCACTTTCAGTTGAGGTAAGAGAAGGCACATGGAGAATTCAGCATGGTAATTCTTTATCTCCCAATAATTTCTTCATATAGCCTGCGAATCCATAAGAGTTCAGATGCTAAAGCGCTATTAGGATTACCTAATCTAATATCCCGCAGATGACTATGCAGCAAGTTTCACTCAGGAATTTCTAGAGTGATCGAAACAACCTTTTGCTCTAGATTACATATCTAGCAAGACAGCTCACCATAAAGCATGCCAATTAAAGACAATTAATTTGAAACGACTCTTAACATGTGATTGATTATCCATGAAATACTTGGTGTATTTTGCTGAATTGGACCTCAGAATGGCAGGGGATGAAGAGTAATAACTTTTCCTCATAAGCTATTTCAAAGGTTAGTCCACTTAATTTCTACCTTGAGTGCTTCTAGTATTATCTTCCAGGGTCAATCCTTCCTCTTTTCCTGCCCTGTATAAGTACAGGAATTACCATAATCAGGCAGATCAAAAATCCATCTAGCCCCATGTCAGAAGGTCAAAATATTTGCTAAGGGAGACAGCATCAGAAACAGATCAAGCATAGAGAAGTCTTTTGCATGAATATTCTCCATATTTCTAGGTAGATCCCGCCTCAGAGTCTCCTTTTGGGCTACTGTATTTAAAATCGCAGCAGACCTATCCTTCTTAAGTTTGTCCACTCCCTTTTATTTAACTCCTTCCTCCTCCCAGCCAAGTATTGAGCTGTTGCTACAGCTGATGAAGAAAGCTCAGTGGCTGTAGGACTGGCACGTTTGCCACGCAGCCGGGTAAGTTAGATAGCCTCCATGTAAGTGGGGAACAGATGGGTGCTCTACCCTCATCCAGCACTTAGGACTGGGCTAACAGTTACTCCAAAGCACATAGGGGAGCAATAAATAACAGATTTTTAAAAGAATGCCAAATTTTAGTACTTTGGATGCTGAGAAGAGATGCTTTCTCTAACTCACAGACAAGCAAAATCAAAAGGGCAGAGAAACTAGCTTGTCAACAGACTAACTGGAAGGAGCGAGTAAGGGCCCCTTTGGGGAGTGGTAACTAAGTAACTAGCTAAATAGGTTGCAATTCAAGAAGATGAGAGAGATGGAGAAGGTCCCCAGGGTGCTGGGAGACTGATTACCGATGCATACATATGAGAGGAGTAGAAACCCAGAAGAAAGCGAGAGATGTCAAGGGCATGCCTATGCGAGCAAGGCATGCAGGGTTACTTGGAGCTAAATTTTGACTTTTGAGCAAAGACGCTGCCTCATAAGGATTTTTTTCCCCTACTATTTCCTAGAAAACAGGATGCGGTGTACATTCTTGTGAATTACTAGGATTGCTACTACTGGACTATTCTCCATTTCTCTTCCTAATGCAGAGACGCAATAAATATTGACTAATTGTTCCTACCAAAGGCAATTAATTTGTTCTTTACGTGTGAAACTGAAAAAATCACCTTCCAAGCTTTTACAGAATTACAATCACAGTTATATTTGCAGATTTTACAGCACAATAATTTACATCACAATAATGATTTTTTGTCATGATGTTCCAAAGTGTGATGTGACGTATTAGATTTATATGGAGATGTTAAACTCAGAAGGTTCAGTGTTTGAGTTTTATTAAAAAATGAACCATGATTCAGCTTTTCCAGGGCATTGTTTAAAAATCAATGATACAACTACACCTGTAAAGTGAGAAAAGATCACGACAAGATGACAGCATCTTAACAGTTTCAACTGTGGTATAACAGCAACTCCCTTTTGCAGTAATTTAATTCTATTTCTTTTATTAAAGTGTCGTAGTAACTACATTCAGGAAAAGTTGGACCCAGTCTGGAGACCTTTGGGCAGTTCTGCCAAAATAGTTTATTCTGTCTGAAACATGATTGATAATCTGATTTCCTTCCCCCCCCCCCCAACACAATTTTCTTTGTAAAGTGACAACCATGATGTGTCTGAGACAGACATGGAAAAGAACTTACCCTCTGCCCACAGAAAACAAGGACGACTGTAAGCCCACTTTGCCTACCTCCTTTCAGGACTAAAACTAAATAGATCATCTTAGTTTCCTCATTACTTGCTGTTGTAAGATGAAAACCAGCCAGTTTCAAGAAGGCAGTGTCATAGTTCTATTTCTATATTATATATTTCTATTTCCATATTTATATTATTTGTATCAACAAAGTTCTAGTTCCAAGTGCTTTTTGTGTTACATTAAGCCCAGAGTTACACTACCTGAACAGCACAGTATCATTAGAAAAGCAATTGCCTGTTCGTGGGTTGTTTTTTTTTTTCCCCTTCCCTAAATTCACGGTTTAAATTTAATTGTGGTGACTTTGCAGAATTTGTTATATTTGTTATTCTGCCAGCATTGTCCCTCAGCTGAACAGCTCTTTTCTCCCTCTCATATTTTTCTCCACCCCTTACACATGTATGCCATAGTGGCTAGTAAGGTAGATAAAACACCACTAGCAGTGTAGAATCCATCAGGTCTGTACTTCTGATCGATATTAGTTATTATTTTATTTAATGGTCATGACACAAGCAGCATGAACTGCATTAATGTCACATAGTTGGGAAGCATCAACAATGCAAACCAGGACTGGAATGTCATACAGATGTATGCTTGTTCAGGAATGGAAAAATACCCATTGAATGGAATGTAACCATTTAAAAGACAAGATGCTTTGCTTAAAGACTAATAGAAGAAACTTTTGCTCTGAGTCGGGTACTTGTGGTTGACTTATTGATCACACATGAACCAACAAGCAAAGGGAGCCCAGAAAACATTAGGAGAGGCACTGCAGAGATACTGAGCATCTCCCGTCTCACAGCCGCATTCAAATGCTTCAAATCTGAAGGGAGTGCAGAGAAGGACTGGGAGATAAGGTAATGAAGAACCCATTTTCTGAGACATTTATTTGTTTAACCTCAATCTGTGTTTTATTTTGTAATTCCCTGTGCAATTACAGTATTACAGTAAAGTATTAAATACTTTAAATCTACTGAAAATCGAATGGAAGGATATTGGATGACGATGTGATTTAATTTTAGCTCTTCTACCCACTCCAGTGCTTTTATTTTACTAATTTTCTTCTTCCTCTGTACTTTTGCCAAGTGTGGAAATTAGCATGAATCTCGATGTCAGTCTTCCCCTGCTGTGCAAGCAATTTCTAAACATCAGGTTGAACTGTATATGCAAACCTATCTTGTGCTTCATACTGCTGCAGCCAGGCTGCTTCCAGGATTTGAAGTAATTTATGTACAGCTACACCACATTTTAAGCAGCACTGTAAATATAAAAACAGTTTAAAATTTTTATTTTAAAACTCCTCCTAGTTGAACAACAGAACAGCACTCCAACAGTGTACATGGAGTCTGTTTTCGGAGATTCCTCTTCTCATAAAAACCTCTCGATGACTGTGACCAAGCCCTTGTAAGTAAAACTTTCCTCCAAAACCAGCCTTTAGAACTTGTTTTCTTTCTGTTTCTGTCATAGACTACCACCTTTCCTCTCAAAGGCTCAGAGAGATTTCTCTCTGTCCTTGTGGTGATGATGGCTAATCACATCTTGTGCTGTGTAGCCAGCAAGTCACACGAACTGGGTTTTCTCCTTTGTTTTGTACTTATGAGCCTACAATTGGAGCACTGTGTTCTGTTTAGGGATTCTCTGTAAAATAAGGATGTGGCTATACTGGAAGGAGCACACTGGAGGGCTGACTGAAAGGCTGAGAAGGTGATGGAGCCTTGTTTGTTTAGCCTGCACAAGGGAAGTCTAATGGTGACTCTTACACTACTATAAGATGACAGGGACAGTTTCTTCTTGGTACACAGTGAAAAAGTATGAGGCAATGGCCCTAGGTGGTAACAAAAGAAATTTTGATTGAATCTTAGAAAAAATGCTTTCATTGAAAGAGTGGTTAAACACTGAAACGGGTTACCATGCAAGCCGTGGAATCTCCACATTTGAAGTTATTAAAAATTATGATGGGACAAGGCCCTGAGCAACACGATCTAACTTCTAAGAAGTTGGCTGTGCTTTGAGCAGAGTATGGACAGGATGACATCTAGAGCTCACTTCCAGTCTAAATTATTCTGGGTTTGAAAATTTTTCTTGACTTTGTAATCTTTTGGAAATGTATGAAAGAATCTACTGGTATTATTTGTGTAAAAGATGATGAAGAGATTCTTGCCTCTTAGCATCTTAAATCTTTCCTCTTGGAGAACAAGGGATTATTTTCCCCCAGGCCTACTCTTGTGGCTGGGGTGTTAAAATGGAGACTTCACTTGTATTGACCCACCTCTCCCTAGTGTTAGCCCTAATCTTCAGCACTTTCCTTCTAGATTCTAGATTACTCTGTAAAATGCAGTCTGGGGGTGATGGAGGATGCCAAGTTGTCTCCACTGAAGAGACAACAGTACGCTCTGTTGAGAAACTGTAGAGTCCAGCAAAGTGGTAGGAAGGCAGTAAAGAGCCAAGGGTACAGCTTCTCATGTATCTGGGGAGAAATTACTCAGTCTGATGAAGAAGACGGTGCAATCTAAGAGTGGTCTACAACTATTTGAAGGGGAAATCCAGAGATGACAGAAATCTTTCTTGGTTGCACATAGCTTTACAAGGGGAAGTAGCAGTGATGTGCAGTGTGAGGACTTCTACCTGGAACTTAGGAAAAACATTTGTGCTAGGAGGGTGGTGCAGCACTGGGAGAGAGAAACTGACTCTAACCTTGGAGGTTTTCAAGACTCAGGAAGACAAAGCCATTGTTGACCTAATCAGCTGTTGAAAGGTCCTGTTTCCATTAGACAGGTGGACTGGGTGATCTCCAGAGGTCTCTCCAACTGACATGTTTATATTTCTGCAATTCAAAGCCTTCTATATTACACTGCTATGTCCTCTGCCATGTTCCCTGGCTATCTCCATTTCCCCCTTTTCTAACAGAGGTAACTCCTGTTCTTTCCAGAAAACAAGTCATCCCTTTCTGTCTGTTTCTTGCCCACATGCTTCAGTGATTTAAACCTGGCTTTCAGCTCTGTTCCTCCTCCACTAGTGATAGCTTCTTCCATTTTGACCTGTTGACATATTTTTGGGGCCATTCAACACATTCAAGCATCTCCTCTCTATGTCATCTCATTTAATAGGTGTCTATAAATTTCAAGTGCCTGCAGAGCGTCAACTCTCCCTTCCTTTGCCCTCTATTTTCATATTGCTCTTTCACCAATCTTCCAGCTGCAGCTCTAATCCTCAGATCTTTTCTTCTGTCTGGCAACACTTCATCAGCAGGTAATTTCCATCAGGTACCTATTCAAGATTAGAAAATATCCTACAGCTTCTGCATCAAGTCCTTTTCATGCCTGTTCCATTTTTAGTCAGATTTTATGCATTAAAGAAACCGTATTTCTCCATCCCTTGACTGTTTTTAATAGACTGTGGAGGTTTTTAGGGATGCGTCATATTGAGTCAACAACAATCCATGTGGACATGAAAATATATAGTAAGTTATGAAGACTATCAAGTTTGTGAAAGATGATTTTGCCTGACCTTTTAAAGACATGTGGTGTTTAAATTAGTTCTGTGACTAGGAGATCAATTCAGATCAAATTTCCCTATATTTAAAGAGAAAATTGCACTTCCTTCATCTCACCCTATAAAACCTTTTTTTTTTTTTTTAATGCTCTTTATTTCTTTGCTTTTATAGTCCCTGGACATTCCTCAACATTGGTTACTTCCATTGTTAAATCTCAGCAGTTAACTGTCCATCAGCTGTGATTAAAAGCAGAAAGCCTCAGCTGCATGCTGTCTGTGTCAGCTCCCCTGGAGAAGACTACAGACTACAAACTTCAGCAAACCACAGATCCCACAGCCTCTAACCAAGCCAGCTACCACCAACCATTGAAACCTCGACTTTGATTTTAAATTAAGTGGGAAACTGAAAGAACATGCCACAACTTGTTGGTACTAGATGAAGTTCCCGAAATTGAGGAGATTTAATGTGACCAGGTATCTGGAACTGAGATAGCTGTTTTGAGATGTGGCAGCACGTAAGCGGCACAAATTTCTGGTGCCACAAACTCATTTACATGTCCTGATTTTTTTCAGTATTTGGTGATTTTATTTAACATGACAGTTCCTAGAGATGTAAGACTACAAGAAAACACCAAACTTCACAGATTTTACACCTTGAGGACACTGGCTGCAGTCTTCTGCTCATGTTGTATTTTAAACATATCTTTACTTTGAGTCACTCCCAATCTTAAAGATCTATTCTGCTTTACTCATGAAAACTGGTAATTATAATATTTGATTTATGCATAGTACATTTATCACAATAAAACAAAATACACAAGGTTCTTGCATCACATTGGTACACCCCATATTTATGGACTTTTATTTTTGGAATAGGTGATCTGGTGGTAATTCAAAACATCTTTTAACCATCATCCCTAGTTTCATTTGCTACATTTCTTTTCACTACATTTATATTAAAAGTCTTTCAGTATTTTGGAATAGCACTATAATATCAGTCTCTACAACAAGCAGACTGTTCTTTGTAGAAGCAGGAAGGATTTAGATGAATTAGTGATGCTGAAATGGAGTGGAATGAAGAGTTTTTTAAAAACATTTTTTTGCAATTGATGGTAGGATGTAGCGTAACTGAAGAATGATGATTTTCTTTTTTTATTGCTGCTCATTTAGCTTCACATTTCTTTTATACAATCACTCTCTTTGGATTTTTGAAATGCCTGTATTAATTCATATTTCCTCCATCCTTTTAGTGTGTTAGCAAATGCAGCCCTGCAGAGACAATGACAACATCTGATCTCATGCTGCAGATCTGTTCCAACAGTTGGATACTAAAAGGATTTTTAAGAATATGCTGTAATAAAAGCTGCCATTTTCTTTCTGTTGTGACTTCTCTATGTTTCCTTACCACTGTTTTATGTGCTATTTTTCTGTAAATATTAGTCTTTGAAATATGCACTCATAATTTCATCATGGAAAAGTAAGACAATATCCTGTAATGTACTGACCAAGGGATCCTCAGAGTGATCCTCTTAGGGCCTTGCTCTTTTATCATCATGATTTGAAAAAACTTACATAAAAATACAAAGTGACTCATGAAGGGCGTTAGGGCTGTACCAGAAGCTTTTGTCTGACCTTTTGTGGGCTCAGGGGATTTAAATTAGTTCTCTAAGTAAAGTGCAATTCAGATAAAGATACTTGAATGAATAAATAACTTGGAGAAAAAGGGAACCATTTTATTCAGGTTAAAGTGAATTCTTTATGCTTTGTTTATGCTGAGTTGATTTTCTTTTCCAAGACAAAAGAATATTTGATGGAGTGTAAAAAACATTTTTTTTTCTCTCATACAAGATTTGCAATTAAAGGACTGTAAGGATCAGAAAAAAAAAGTTATATTCAATATACAGGCTAATCTGTTATTTTTCATGTTAGATGCTTACAAATAGTTTTTAAAATTTACAGAGGATTATCTGTTCTTTTTTACCTAATTTAATACAGGGCACAACAAACAAATCTAGTGAACAGTGGGAAGTAGGAATTATAAGATTGAAAACGGAGATAATTAACAAAATGAGACAATTCAAATAGGTAATCTCTGCTCAAACCTAGTTGTTGCCTTGCTTTTTCTGTATCAAGTTAATATGGGACAGGACTATAATTCCACTCAGTTCCTATACAATAAACACAGTTAATTGCACAAGAAAACAAAGCAATGTTTTGCAAAACCTGAAAGTCTCTTAAAACTATCTGGGATTCTCTGCCAGCCTAGCACCATTACATAACCAAATCATGCTTTTTAGCTACAGGCATTAATGACAGCTATAGATAATACTCTATTCAGTGCCCAAAATTAAGCCACTCTAATGATGGTTTTAAAATTATATCGTCTTCTAAATAAGTAACTGGTGTCAGAGATAATAGGTGTTGGAGAGATAAGACCCTGCACAGAAGACTGCTTCTATATATTAAGAATGACACAAAGCACTTCAAATTTAGTTGTCTACTCATAAATTTGCCCTAAAGGTCACAAAATTAATTCTAAAGCCTGTAGACTTCTTCAAGATATTTTATGTTACTACGAGTCATTAAAAGGTTGGCTGCACTAACAAAACAAATGCTACAAGATCAGAAATCCAAACCCAAACTATACATTTATATCTCTCAAGAATCACAGAACCACAGAGTGGTTTGGGTTGCAGGGACATCAGTTCCACCTAGTTCCAACCCCCTGCCATGGGCAGGGACACCCTCCCCTAGACCAGGTTGCCCAAAGCCCCACCCAGCCTGGCCTTGAACACCGCCAGGGAGGAGGCAGCCACAGCTTCTCTGGGCAGCCTGTGCCAGGGCCTCATCACCCTCACAGGGAAGAATTTTGTCCTCATAGCTAATCTCAATCTGCCTTCTTTTAGTTTAAAACCACTACCCCATGTCCAATCACAACATGCCTTTGTACACAGCCCCTCTCCAGCTTTCATGTAGGCCCCTCTAGGTACTGGAAGCAATGAAAAGGTTCACCCCAACAGGTATTTGAGAGAAGATTTAATTTTAAATGTTTCCTCATCAATAATCATCAGTCTTTATCTTCTTTGTGCTGTTCAAGAACTTTTGTGGAGTACACCAGTGAACCTAAGGCTATGTCTATGGCACTGAATTAAACCGTGCTTATGAGCATTCCCAGACACTGGGATATGACTGCTGCGAATTATTAGAGCAGTCCCTGGCACGCTTTCGGCCTGTAGCAACTAGCAGTCTCCCAAGCAATTCCCAGGCACTGTCTGGGAGCTGGAACACCCCGCAGACCATTACCACCCAAGGATTTGCATTCAGCCACCCTGTTCTGGAGGCTGGCTGTGTTTGCTTACTGCTATACTTGCGAGTCAGCCCATGCCAGTTGGCTTCTGTGCCTGGGAATAGTCTTGGAAATGGTTTTATTTGCTAGTATAGACATAGTCCTATCCCCTTCCCATTAGCGCTGAGGATTAGTAGGAGGCTGAAACAAAGACGGCACAGCATTCAGTCAGAAACAGTCTGAGGTGCAGCTTGTTTTTTCTGCACCTTCATTAATCCCATGCAACATGTTAGGCTGGACAAAGACAAATTACGTCAATATTCAGTATTCTAAGGAATCAAAAATCAAAATCAAACACTGTCCTGTAAGTCAAGAGGCCAGAACATTAATTCTTGCTTGTGTACAGTTCCTATCTCCTTTTGGATAAATTATTCCCACCCCAATCCTTAATATCTAAAGTTTCAAACTACAGGATTACATTTCCTCTCTGCCTCCAATACAGATTCACAGATTCATAGAATTGTAGGGGTTGGAAGGAACCTTCAGAGATCATCAAGTCCAACCCCCTTGCCAAAGCAGATTCCCTAAAAGCAGGTTCCATTTAAGCTTGCCATAAGATGACGCCCCAAAGCAGACCACCAAGTGCCCTAATGGTTAAGACAGTCCTAAATGGAAGGACCAAGGTCTCACATGTTGCTAAGCACTCTGGTCACTATGATATCATAGAGAAGGAACAGCACAAAAAAAGTTTACTTGTTCCCTTCCTACTTTTGAGTATTTATTGTCAGAGGAAATTTGGATTCTTACCTTGCAGTACTGATATAGTTATACAAGTCCTGAGCAAAAGGAGTTTTCAGACAAACCTACTTATTAACAGTAACTTTGAGATAATATAAGTGTCTTCTCAGAGTATGACTTTGTCAAGTCCCCAGATTGTGGGCTTTATAGTTGACTCTTGAGCCCGAATCTCATAGCTGTGCTGAAATTAAGGGCACCCAGTTGTTATAACAGCTTCAGCTTTCAGATTTCTGATGTCTTGTTACTTGGGGCCAGAGCCTAAAGTACCTTGAGGACTGCCTGTATGCTCACTATCACTTTGATTCTCATCTGGAAAATCAAGGTATTTCTCCAAAAGAAGAAATCTGAGGCATGGAGCAGGACTGGCTTGTACCTGCAGCTCCTCTGGGCCATACAGACACAGCTCAAGCCATTTGGCTCTTTGAATTCAAACATGGATTTCAAAGTCAGTAGAAACAAAGCATTGCCTTGATTCCCTGTGTGTAACCTGGGGAGCAGCAGAACCTTTCTGCGTTACCGGGACTGGGAAGATGCTACATTCCATTCTGGAGTCACTCAGGCAATATATCCCAGGAGCCAGACAAAACACACAGCCAAAAAGATGAAACATCTTTGGTGGTGCAAAGGGGGCTGAACGATGAAGGCAGTTATGGATCACTGATGCTCAGGACAGACTCAGGCTGTCCTAAATCCTGTTGAAAACATCAGCTGAGTATAGCTCAAGGGTGAGGTACTTGCAGCTCTGCAGTGCAGGAGCCAGCAAACCAGGCTGGATGCCAGCTGAGTCCCCAGTGCCAGGGGAATTCTCAGCTGGGAGAACCTGGCTGCTTTCCAGGCACATATAAATGCATATATACATATATCTATGTATATAAGTATAGCAGAGCTTTTTAAAGGAATAATTATCTTCCAGATGTCTGCTGGTTTGACTAAGATTTTTATCTCCTATCTACTCTAGTACAGAATGAACCTGCAGCTGCTTGATCTGTGATTACCCTCAGCTTTCACATAAACCAGATTTCTAAGCAATCATGTTGACAAAAAATTCTATGCCTCTTCTCAGAAAAAAAAAAAAAAAAAGACTAAATATCTCAACAGTATAAAAACTGGAATACCTGTACAGGAGAAAAAAATACATATATATGTAGGCATTCCAAAGATCTGCAATAACAGAAGATATCTTTTCGCACCTAGCACAGAAATATGTGGGGGAATGTATTTGCTAACAGCAGAAGGGAAGAAGGAATATCTGCATGGATTTCAAGATAAAACTAAGTGTTCATTTCTCCCACCCTAAAACCCCCACTTACTTTACTAGTTACTAGGTGTTTCTAATTTAATTCATTTCATTAACTTCTTACAACTTGTTCAGCCACCTTTGCAGACAATTGATTTTTATTGCTACACGCCTCAGTGACTCTCTACACTAGATTTTTTTCCCACTGACTATACAGTCCTTCAAATCTCTTCAAAATGATATTTTATTTTGTTTCTGTCTTTTTCAGAGTTTAGCCTGTCTTTTCAATTAACCTTATTGCTTATTTAGCACATTCTTCTATAAAGCAAATACAATACATAACATCAAATATTTACAGATAGAGTTGCTACTCTCAGAGGTGTGATTTCTAAATTTTTATTATGGTGTTGCTGCTAGTGAAAAATACCAACAAGACAAAACAACAGCCTGATTATGATATTGTAAGTATTTATATATAGATATTTTTATATATGGGTCAGGTCAAACAACAATAATAATAATAAAGGAGCTTTTAAGATCCACAACTCAGGACATCATGTGATGGTGCTGAAACGTCTTAATCAGATTGCTTTCACTCTTAATTAAACAGGCAGAGTTCACACTGACACCTGCTGTTAGGATTGCCTAACTTTTCCCATTTTAAGACCATTTTCAGTTTCATTGCCAATTTAACTGCGTGGGCTGATCTTTTTTTGGTATAAATGTCATCTTCTGATTATAAATCAAAGGAAAAAAAGAGAGAGTCAGTGTTTCAGGAGAAATGTTTTTGTGATTGTCAAGAATTATGTGGGGGAATAACAGCTCACTTACTTCATCTGAACTGCCTTTAAGTTACCTACATTCCTTGAAAAAAGAACCCAAAAATCAGCAGAATTTCACTTGCTGAAGTTTCCTAGAAAGGCATCCACACTTGGCCAAGCAATGATCCCTAGAAAAATCAGGCAATACCTGCTGATGTAAATGGAAGGACACTGCCATTTTGTGTCCAGCATCTTTGGAAACTCCACTTCTGACCAATACTTTTTTACTTCTGACCAATACTCAGCAGTGAGATGGCTGGGGAGGGCAAACACTGACAGGGAAGGAAGTGTGACATGGGTGGAGGTGTAGCAATGGGGTGTATGAAACAGAAGGATAGACAGGCTCGGTAAGACATGCAGTGGCAGTTGGCACTGACAAAAGAACAAACCTTAACAAGAAAAAAAGATGGAAATGCTCTTCAGTAAATAAATATTAAGTAAACTGCTGTAATTCACCATCTTTTTTTTTTTCCCACAAAAATGATCACCCATTTTTGTTACTTCTCTGGAAATAATGATGAATTTCTGTGCCAAAAACCTAGGAAGCCCAGGCAGACAACTCGCGTGGAAGATGAGCATGCAGTTGTTCCAACTTCCCTCAAGAAAAGTCAGCATCAGGTTTCTGTGCAGGTGACTGCATGCCTGGAAACCAAGTCCAGACATACATTATTACAAAATAATCTCTTCTTCTCAAAAAAAGCAATATTACCTGATTCATGTTACGTAGAGATAAATAAAGGCAACAATTCTGAAACACCCTTCATAAAAGAAATGTTTTATATTACTGGCATCCCTAAAATTTTTACTGTTCAATGCTCATCTGATAAGACCTACATATGAAATTCTTCAGTTTCTGATGAGGATATTACACTTTATTCTTCCGCCCATCTCAGAGAAATTAGAATCAGAAAGTTTGGGGGTTTAACCCTGAATTTCCTCCTAGTTTTCTGTATAATGTTTGAGAATTCAGGAAATGCACCTGCCTTTGCTGTCTATGTCTACAAAAGAGATGAGTGTATGTGATCTACCAGCAACTTCGAGAGCCTTTCAGATATACACTGGCAACTAATTTTTGGTGCAGGTCAAGAGGTGTCGAATGTAGCAAAGATTATTAACATCAGTCAAAGGCAATCGTCAATGTCTGTCTTTGACATAACACAGTAAATGTAAACAAGTATCAAAATAATTTTATTTGGTTAAAAAAACCAAACCCAACAGTCCAGTATTTTGCATTCAATTGTGGTCGCATGTCTTGCAATGTCCCTGTGCAAAGAGCTGCTGGGCAGCATTCACCAAGTCTTTAGATGCCCTCAAGGACAAACAGGAGCTATTAAGAGGTTTTCTGCTTAGTGTCTCAGTATTTCTGTTTCCTGGGTTTTATCCTTTGATTTTTCCTTCAATTCTGATTATTATTATTATTTATGTCCCTAATACTAATTTAGTTTCTTCCTGGTTCCTTTCTTGTCCCTTGTCATTAAAAACATCTCCCTTCAGCCTAAATAGTCATAGCTTAAGTAATTTCTCATATGGAAGTTATTCTATATCTCTGCTCAGCCTTCTTGATCTTGACTGAACCTTCTCTAGTCTCTTGTATGTATATTTTTGAGGTGGTAGGGAAGGACAGGGCCAGAACTACACCACTTATTGCAGATATGGTAAAACCACAGATTTACATAGCAGCAGAGTGACATTCTCTCTTTTGTTCTTCATTCTTCTCCTAATGGCTCCTAATATTTGATTTACTCTTTTGATCATGACTGAACACTGAGTGATGCTTCTGTGTGACCATCTATCATAACTCTCAACTCTCAGTCCAGTCAGCTCAGAGCTCATGTAAGTGAAATTAGGATTTCTTCCCCTTATGTACATCAATGTACATTTATCTACACTGAATTTCAGCTGTCATTTTATTGCTCAGCCACTAAGTTTTACTACCTTGAATGAATTAATATCATCAAAATTGATTACCTTCCCGCTAACATGCTTTTAAAAGTCATTTAGGAGCATGTTGAACAGCAAAGGCCCTAGCATAGATCTTATGGAACTTTACCTACCACTGCCTTTCACTGTAAAAACTGGCCATTTATTCCTGTCTTCTAGACATTTAACCTTATGAGGATCTTCCCTCTCATGACGCAGTGCTATGTTTCCTTAAAAGCCTCCGAGAAGACAGTTCTCAAAAGCCTTTTGGAAAAAACAAGTAAGTTATGTCAACCACATCATTATCCACATCACTGATAAACCAGATTCACAGAATTGTAGGGCTTGGAAGGGACCTCCAGAGATCAAGTCCAACCCCCCTGCCAAAGCAGGCTCCTTAGGACAGGTTGCACAGATAGGCGTCCAGACAGGTCTTGAATATCCCCAGAGAAGGAGACTCCACAACCGCCCTGGGCAGCCTGTGCCAGGGCTCTGGCACCCTCACTGGGAAAAAGTTCTTCCACATGTTGGTGTGGAACTTCCTGTGCTCCAACTTGCAGCCATTGCCCCTTGTCCTGTCCCCACAGACCACTGAAAAGAGGCTGGCTGATTTCCCCTGTGTCCCACACTTCAGATATTTATAAACATTAATCAGGTCCCCTCTCAGTCGTCTTTTCTCAAGGCTGAGCAGCTCCAGTCCATTCAGCCTTTCCTCATAGGGGAGATGCTCCAGGCCCTTAATCATCTCTGCCAACATGGCTTTTCTCTAAAAGATCATGTTATCAAGATATTCAGTAACTCTGTTCTCACATTTCTGGCTAATCTGCATGGTACAGATGGCATGCTTAAAAGCTTTGTAATCCTCCAGGTACCTTCTCAAAATTTTAAATTACCTTCAGATTTTCCTTTGTCCTTGGTCACTGGGTGCCAAAGCTGCTTTAGGCAAGAAGTATCATGGTTGAGGAGCCATTCAACTATTTTAGACTTAAATTCCTTATGAACTCTCTCACAAATGCTACCTTGTCCTGGTGATTTGCTGCTGTTTGTTCCTCTCCTTGCTCCCCATATTGTATTCTGTAGTTCCTTCCTTCCCATCTCATTTTTGAGCAGTCTCTCAAAAGACTTTAGGCCAGAACCTGCCCTGTTTCTTGTGCAGTGAGCACTGATGCAAGTAATTAAACTCCTCTGCAACAGCTTAACCCTTCCCCGAGTGCTCTTTAAACTACAATTACCATCCTGGCCCTTTAAACTCTGGCATACCTCCTGGTTTTGGTATATCCTTCTGCTTGATGCTCCTCAAAACTTTTCTGGCTTGTCTTACTCTGCTTCTACTGTTATCTGCCAGAAATTATCATCCTTCTATTTTTTTAATATGGACATCAGGGTTTTTTTTAAGAATGTCTCCTTGCTTTTATGGTGCTTGTTACTTGCTCCTCAGATATGCTGGTTTTCATAGAATCATATAATATCTTGAGTTGGAAGGGACCGATAATGATCATCAAATCCGACCGTCCAGACGCTTCTTGAACTTAGTCCAGCTCGGTGCTGTGACCACTTCTCTGGGGAGCCTGTTCCAGTGCCCAACCACCCTCTCAGTGAAGAACCTCTTCCAAATATCCAGCCTAAACCTCCCCTGTCGCAGCTTCCTTCAGGTTCTATCACTGGTCACCAAAGAGAGATCAGCACCTGCCTCCAGCACCTGCCCTTTGTCGGGAAGCCATAGACCACAATAAGGCGCCTTCTCAGCCTCCTCTTCTCCTGTCTGTACAAACCAAGGGACTTCAAGCCACGCATTATGGCTTTTTCTAGTTGTACACTGGACATTTCGTCCAGCAGGACACTGTGAGACACAGTATCGAAAGCCTTACTGAAATCCAAAAAAACCCAAAAAAAATTCAAGAGGTTTCCCTTGGTCAACCAGCTGGGTGACCCTGTTGTAAAGAGAAATCAGATTGGATAGACAGGACCTTCCTCTTCTGAACCTGTGTTGGCTGTGACCAGTGACTGCGTTGTCCTTTAGGTGTTTTTCAGTAACTCCCAGCAGGATTTTCTCCATTTTACCAGGCACTGAGCTGAGACTGACCGGCCTGGTTTCTTCCACCTTTTCTCACACTTTTGTTCATAAGCAGGGTGTGCTGCCTTTGTGCTTTCAATGTGGAAACCCAAGTAATTTCCAAGTGGACTGAGAGGGTTTAATAATTCGCTTTGCTGTCCTTTTTAAATAAGGTGCTTTTTTTACACAGTTCCTCTTTTTAAGAGAGCCCAGCCATAGTCATCCTCAGAAAAATACCAAACCAGCTGGCGGGCTGCAGTCCCTCCTTGGCATTCCCTAAATAGCCACCCCATCACACAGCTACTGAGGGTGATCTCTGTGTGATGATCTGGTGTTGTATTTGCTTGATTGCTACAAATAACTGAAGAGGTCAGCAATTATTCTATTTCCTGCTTTGGCTGCTCCTTTGATGGTCTTAGGATATTGAAACCTGAATTACCATCTTTGCTGGGAAGTTATACAAAGCTGATGATGCTTTTTTATTTTTTTTTTATTTTAGGTTTCAAATTTCCGTTTCGAAATGTGGCTTCATAAGGTTGCTTGATGAAGTGGGGATTTTCTTACTTAGATTCTAATTTAAAAAAAAATACTTAACACTATATCACCACCAAAAAGACCTACTTCATCTTTCATCTACAATCACTAATTTTTTGTTTGGTGTTACAATCTTCTGTAGATTATATTTCTTCTGTCAAGCTTCTGGTATGTGTACTATGTAATTTTTTTCACTTAGGGCTAGACTCGCTTCCCTCATTCTGGATTTCAATTAATTCCTGGTAAATCTGACTCCCTGATTTTTGCAGCTTCAATACCTGGCTTGAGGGGATGGCGCTTGTGTTTGGCACCAGCATTATCATGCTTGGCAAAAGCTCAACACCAGATATGTTTTAAAAAGGGGGTTGTTCCATTATCTATTTCAAGAAAATGTCAGGCTTAAGTTTAAAACACAAACACTGTTACCAGATTTTTCCTAAGAAATGTAACATGTTTCTGTTGTTCAGGGCAGTATAATTGCTTGCTTTCTTTGTCACACCTTCCCTGCAAACACATACTCACTTCTTTTTGTGCTTTCTCACCGTGGGCTCATTTATATTAATAAATACCTCTGTGCGGGATACAGCATGACAAACTCTCATCAACAAATAGGAAAAATATATGCTTGTGAAATTTTAAAAATCCCTTAGCTACCTATCTAAATAAAGCATGGGTGAGCACTATTTAGTTACTGCAGATATCTGGTATTGCTGAATGAAGCTGGAAATGGTTTTTTTTTCCTTTTCACGATCAAAGTATTTAGCCTATATTTCTATTCCAGGGTAGGTTCTATGCATATAAAATCTAGAAATTTGTTTCTGGTGATTTTTTTTGGGAGGAAAACTAATTCCTGTGCACTTTAGTTGTCCAGCTTCTACAGTCTATCTAGATACCAGAGCTCTAAACACAAGCAATATATTTGGACAAATAAAAGTAGTGTGTCCAAATACAAGGACATTGGGGGGTTTCTACTAAAAAAAATCCTTTACAGGAGAGGACAAATATAATCTTTGTAGTAAAAAAAAGTAGTAAAGTGCAATTTCTATGAATGAAAAGCCTCATTTCGGAAACTGGGTTGCAGAAGAGGTCTTTATATGTGGAGGGCAGAAAGAAGTCCTATGATGGTTTGACCCTGGCTGGACTCTTGCTCCAAAATGAGCCTTCCATGGTGTCACAGCATCCTTCAGGTGTTTCCACCTGCTCTGGCATGGGGTCCTCCACAGGCTGCAGGTGGGATCTCTGCTCTGCATCATCATCCATGGGCTGCAGGGGGACACCTGCTTCACCATGGTCTTTGCCATGAGCCGCATGGGAATCTTTCTTTCCAATGTCTGAAGCACTTCATTCCCCCCCTGCCCCTTCTTCTTCATTGACCTTGGTGTTTGCACATTTTCTTACATCTTCTCACTCCTTTCTCTGGGGGCAAAAAGTGGCTGATAACAGGGTTTTTTTCCTCCTGAATGTGATTCCCAGAGGCACTGTGACCATCGCTGATGGGCTCAGCCTTGGTCAGCAATGACTCCGGCCTTGAGCCGGCTGGTGTTTGCTCTGTGGGGCCTGCAGAGAGCTTCTAGCTGCTTCTTGCAGAACCCACCCCTGCAGCCCCCTCCTCCACCAGAACCTGGCCATGCCAAACTACAACAACAGCCCCTTTCAATCTACTGAAGCTGTTTAATCTCTATGTAATTGATGGTTGGATTCAATAATCTTTTTTCCAGCCGAAACCATTCTATGATTCTAATTGCCCCTCTGACTACATGACTGACACGGTTATTTTTCACCTGCACTTTTCAACTGCTGGAAGAAAGACACTGCATGCGTAGCTGATACTGTTGCTGTACTTGTTAGTGAAGCTATTGTCTCCATTTGCTGAGATGCTGATACCTCAAAATACTGAAAATTTGTTATAATCCGTAAATTATAACCTAAACCAGGTTTACTCTAAAGCCTCTGGCATTACTCTAGAGATGTTGCATGGGAAACTTAGCAGTTTTGGGGTGTGCCTTAGCATTGCAACCCAGTGCCTTTTCAGGTGAGAGTCTGGCACACCATTACTCATGCTCTACTGGGCGTGCAAAGGAAACATGAGTCTCTTCCCCAGATGGAATCTGTAAGGTAATACTGAGAGTGCTAGATGGCTGGCCTTTAACTCATGAACGCTATCTGGTATTGCTAGTTTCTAGGAAGGAAAGCAGCTGCAGCATCAGCCCTTAAAATGCAACATTAAAAGTTAGGTTTGTTTTTTTATCTACAGATGAAGAATAATTCAGCAATGGGGTAAGGTTAACACAAGGCCACGCAACAAATTGAATTCTAGGTTTTACTACCAACTAGCAGTACTAGGTGTGCTACTAAATTCTAAGGCAAACATGAAATCCAGTGAACCATCTCAGTGAAGCTACTTCCTAAGGAGGGTACTACTTACTGTTAAGAGTTTTCAAGCTCTTACTATTCTAAGATACTATTTTCAGTTGCTTATGCTTTGCCCACAGTTGAACTGTTTGGACTGACATTCCCATGCCAGATGCCTAACTTCAGTTTGGGCTCAGTCGATTTGAACAGATTACATTTTAAGTTTTTGCTTTTTTATTTCGCCAAGAGGGCACATAAAATCATTTGCTGCACTCACCAGTGAAACCAGTGGCTAAAATTTTTGCTCTAGCATAAATTTTAAGTCAGGATGAGTCCATTACTCTCTCCAGTAATACTGAAAATGGATCTTTTTTGTAAGATCAGAATGTGGTCAGTAATCTTCATTTAAAGGAACTGGGTCAACAGCTCTGTCCATGTTTTCCAAGCTGGGGCAGCACTGTACTTTCCCTGAGTTAAAGCTGTAGGTGTATATTCTTCCAGGTTGGTAAATCCCTTCACAATTTGCTTTAAATCATGACATTTAAATAAGTGTAACACCTTCTGAATTCTCATGGTTTAGCTTTTGCATGTCTGAATGCTTGTGAACTAGAAACACATGTACTTCTAATGAATGTTTTTTTGTAATGTGGTTTGACTTCAGGCAATAGCATTTTAAGGAAAAAACACCGCAATTTTCCCAGCATGATTTCAGAAATGGAAATACTGATACACAAATGTATTTGTGTGTTCAGCCAGAGGTGAAAGGAATAAAGGCCATCACAGCGTCCTCTGTACCAGGACAGCCTGACCTCTGTAGAAGGATGTTTCGTGAGCTATACCAGCACATATGCTTAGTGTAGGCAGAAAACAGTATATGCACTTGGCAGTGACTTATAGCTGTCCCCAAAATGAAGTAACTTGCACCAGGAAAAGCAACTATATGCTTGTAGGACATAACCTGCACTGGAACATGAGGTAATGTGGAAATGTCAATAAAAGCAGTGGTCTTCTTTTCTTATAATAGCAAAATTTAGAATAGACCTGGTGTATGTTTAGTACGTTTGTAGTTGTTGAAATTACATGCTGTAAGAACTGCAGTGTACTTTATGTATGAAGGCTGTCAATAAAGTGATTTTCCAATGTTAACATATTCGTTTCTGAGGAAAGATAAATGTGTTCTGCTTTGCTGGCTTGGTTTGTTTATTTGCCAAAAAAAAAAAAAAAGTATGCCTCATACTCATTCTTGATTTGCTTTTGTGGGGCTGAAGGACTTGTGTTCCTAGCCCTGTCAGGTAGCTATTTCAGTGAAAACCAGGGTTTTGATTAAAAATTAATACTCTGTAAAAATCTAAAGTTTATACTTACTACAAAACCCACTTAATGATGATTGAAAAAAAAGGTAAGTGAAGCTGCTCTTAGGCACTTCAGTAATATCCCTAAAATTCTCATTGTTAGCCGTCTAAAAGAAAATTCATGAGAGGTAGTATACTGTCGTACTATAGCATTCTGAGACATTACAGCTGAATTAGAGGTGAAATCTTAGTGTATTTTGAGACCAGGACTGCTAATCCCATAAGGACAACACTGAGCCTAGCAGCTTCTTTTAATAGACGCCACTGAACTCCGGTATCTCTCGTCTGCATGACTTTCACCTGCTGCCAGCTGGGTACTCACTAAGACTGAGCATCTAAAAGATAAAAATTACATTTGTTATCGGTGTGGGAGTTCCAATCAGATAGCTGTGAATCCCTACAAAACCATCTTGCCTATGCTGGGTCCTAGCCAGGGATTTAAAAGCTCATTCCACATTTAAAACTGAACACAGGTACCCCAACTTTCTCGTGCAGCTTTACTAACTGTGCAGTTACTATCATCACAGTGATCAGTCTGAGGCTCTGTGACTGGCACCTCGTCCACTGCAGTTGGTTCTCCCATTTCTCTTCTCTTCATGTTGCTCATCCTCTATGGTGCAGGTGCTCCACTGGCTGAATGGTATTTTCTGCTTTGTGGCTGGAAGATGCTCCAGTACTTCAAACACAACCTGCTAATCTTTCAGCAGCTTTGCTGCAGGGATGCCGCAGTGTATTTCTGGCTCTCGATGGTACCAGGATATTCATTTCGGTTTGGTTTTGAAACTTTTAAAAATCATTTTTCTGAAATGTAGTAAGGTTCATGATTCCTTTTAGTGACGTTTCTGTGTTCTCTGTACTATCTGAAATTGCAGCCTCTGAGCCTTCTCTGTGTGATTGCTTTGTGTGTCCTTTTTGGGGGGTGGTAATCACATGTTTCTTGTGGTTTTATGATCATGAATTGTTTAATTTTAATCTGCCTTTTTGTGGTTGTAATTTTGCTCTCCATTTTCAAGTAATAATATAGAAGTCTTCCCAATCTGCTAGGTTCACTGATGCCTTACTGTGTACTTGGCATTTAATTTCCTGTTTGTACGGGGCCTCATCTTGATGTCATATGATAGGCTGAGGTTTATGTTTTCTGGTTTATGTTGCCTCCCAACCCTCCCCCCGCTTCTCTCTCCTTTTTCCTTTTTTCTTGTCTACAAGTTTTGGTATGATAATGTCTCCTGTTACAAGTGTATGACCCCAGTCAGGTCTGTCCAACTTTCTGTGATCTTGTATTTTGCTTGTGTCTCTGCTCTGTATTGCTTTTTGATTTATTTTAGTGTGCGGGGTGGGTTCTTGGGGAAGCTTTTTGCTGTGCTTCTGTTATTTTCCTATGTTACATGCCAAATTGTCTCTCAGGCTGCTGAGTTAAGAGAGTTGTAGTCCACATTGCACATGTATACATCTCTTCATAACGTCAACAGAGCGCTTTTGCTCCTGCAGCTTCATTCCCACTTCTAATTTACAAGAATTTTATTCCAACAATTGCAGAATGCAGCTCTCTTACGTAATACAGAAATGTACTTGTCTGTTGCTTCCTCAAGATTCTTGATTACAGTTGTTTGGGGTTTTTTTTTTTAAACAGCAAATGTTTCATGAGTTTTTGAGAGGATGTAAAATCTCTAAAATATGAACTTCCCTGGTCTTCTCTTGATGTATCCACATGCTATTGGACTATGCAGTTGTCTCTACAAATAACGACCTTTTCAAACACATTCCTACATTAATTTTGTTGTAAAGAATGCCTAATTACCAAACATTATCTTTGTGTTTACAAGGAGTTCATTATTTCACGTGTATGCAAGACTAGACTTGTTTCTGACACATACACGCTTCAAATGTTAAAAGAGTGAGTACAGGCTCAGGACGTGTGGCAGGTTTACGCAGCTGAGTTCTGGTGGAGAAGCAGGGGGGCTGCAGGGGTGGCTTCTGCAAGAAGCAGCTAGATTTCTGTAGGACTGATAGAGTAACACCAGCCAGCTCAAGGCCAGACTTGTTGATCAAGGCTGAGCCAATCAACAATGGTCCTAGCACTAAGAAGGAAAAACAACTTGTGAGGAACTGACCAAAACCACCAGTCCCAGCCCCTCCCGGTGCCATAATGAGGGGGAAGAAGGGAGCAAAATCTTGACTCAAGTCTGCAAAGAAGGGAGGGGTGGGGGGAGGTGCTTCAAGATCTGGTCACGCTTCTCATCGCCCAACTCCGGTTTCACTGGGTGTGCAGTGTAATTAGAGAGTTTTCTTTCCTTTATTCTGTGTTGAGCCTGTTTTGCCCATGATTGCAGAAAGATCTCTCCCTGTCCTTATCTTGACTCCTAAGACTCTCAATATGTATTTTCTCTCCTTTCCAGCTGAAAAGGAGAGTGATAGGCTATCTTTGGTGGGCAACTGGCCTCCAGCCAGGGTCAAACCACCACAGCTGTAAAGAAAGTATCTTAAGCTTATGGTTTAGCACTGGGTTTCCCTATTAATAAAAGAAGTTTTTCATAAGCTCTTCAACACTTCCATAGCCTCTTCAGAAAGTGAAGAGCAGGCTCCTTGATGATCTCAAGTAAATTGGATGTTTCCTCCTTCCGTTCTGTGTCTGTTTATGCAGAGCCAGTCATGTACAGGGTGAGAGAGTTACACAGAACCATTAGAAGTGACAAACACACCATGTAGATTTGGAACAGCTGATGCTGAGACTTTCGCAGTGCAAAATGAACTGTGATCCTATGTACTGCTGCTCAACACCAAAGGACGTGCAGGGAACAATAATGGTGAAAAGTTAAAATAGAAATTAAAAGTTCATTTTCGCATTAGACTTGGAAAATGAGCTACAATTGTCATTACTATCAGTACAGACAGAAGCTGCCTGCACATACAATCCCATTTACATTCCTGTAGAGTGTACATCAGTTCTTTCCAAAGCTGAAACAAAACTCAAGATTCAAAAGTCTTAATACTAACACAGACAGCCTCAACAAAAAATTACAGGCAATCCTGATGAAGTTAGAACAAAATTATAAGTAGTTAAAACAACGAGCTTGTGCAGAGTTTGGTGTTCTTGTTTTTACACACAGATTCAGTTGGAGTCCTGTCCCTAAGGTCTAAGAGAAATCTTGTGAACATCTGCCACCGTCTCACATGCTTGTAGGTTTCAGCTCACTGCTGAAAAGACCAACCTTAATTTCCAGCAGAGAAGTAGCCTACAGCCACCAGAGGACACTGCTGTTCTTTGCCTTTCCCCTGCCTATAGCCGTGCTGTAAAAAGGAGTCAGCACACAGGAGCTCCTGGTGAGGGTCACAGCAGCTTCAGTCCTTCTCTCCGCATTTATCAATGCTGCACTTCCGCAGAGAAAATTTAAAATAGAGTTTTTAATGGCAGATAGAAGGAAAAAACCAAAACAACTCAACACCTTAAATATTGCTTACCCAACCTTAGCCTTCAGGAAGAAATGAAACCTTACATTCCAAAACCCTGATTTCATTCTTTGATATGATTAAATTTGGTAGCTAAAGGCAAGTTTTTAGATGTAATTTAACTAGGTATCTAGAAGGCATTTAACTTAGAACTGAAAAAATAATAGCTCCACACATTTGCAACAAGTTAAATTGATTTATCAAAATGTTAACTAACATTCAACAATGACAAAACTATTAAATAATTTTCGCTAGTATAATTTATATGCATCAGTGCCCTCCCTTTTTTGACAAGGAAGTACCTGCTTAATACTACTTGCAGAGTGTATAGAAAGTGACATTAGTGAGGACAGGGTTACCAGGACGGCTTAACTAACCTTGCATCACATGAAAGGTGTTTTAAAACGGGCTACCAAAACACTGGAGTTTGAAATAAAGAAACCAGCCAGGTGCTGACCACACAGGAGAGAGGGAAGACAAAAATCATAAAACCCTGGGAGTAGTGCAACAGTTGACCAACTAAGCAGTAGCAGCCTGGCTCAGTGGGACGCGAGCTCTGAATCACTCTTTGTGTAGAAGACAATGAAATGACATAACTTTATTACTATAAGCAGTATTCACATAGATGTTTGCTTTGTACAGAAATACACCCCTTCTAAAAGGTTACTTAAAAGGCACAGAAAGAAAATGCAACAAGGTACTGAGATAATGAAAAGAGCAATCAAGTCACTCAAAAGTGTTTTGCATAGAGTTTTTATTAAGCAAGAAAGAGGTCTAATAAAAAAACCCACCACACCTCACTTCCAAACCGAAGCCCTACAAAGGTTACATACCGCAGCACCTTTCGAAGCAGTGAAAGCTACGAGGGGCTGGATCAACCCATCAATAAAAACATCCCCGTCTCGACCGATGCCCTTCCGGGGGCCAGGCTTCCACCGCACGCAAGTTACGGGTGACAGAAGCGGTTACGGCTCAGGATACCGAAACCCGCTGTGAAACGATCCGGCCATCATCACCCGCGGCGCCCCTCACGCAGCAGGCCAAAGAGGCAGCGGCGCTCGGGGCGCCCACAGATCGAGCGGTGTTGCGGCAGCAGCCCCCGCCAGCCCTGTCAAGGATGCCTGCCGGGCGCAAGCGCCTTTCCCGAGCCGGCCCGAGGCCTCGGCTAGAACCAGAGCTCACGGAGGAGATGGCAAGGCGGGGAACGATGGCCCACAGGGACTGGCGCCGCCGCGGCTTCGGCCGAGCCCGGCCTGAGGCCGCCTCACCCTTTTTCGTGCCTCCCCCCCCCCCCGCGGGAGCGACATCCGCACTGACCCACCGCCCCAGCTGCCGCGGTCAGGGCAGGAGAGTGCCGAGCAGGACAGGCACAGGCGCAGCCCCGCTCCACCAGTGCCCAGCCGCTGCCACCATACCGACACCGGCCTCCTCCGCTGCCTACAGACCGGCGCACGCGCCGACATATCCGGACGTGCCGGGCACGCCGGCATATACCTCACTAGCGCATGCGCAGCCAGGCCTCCCTGCCACCCTCCTTCCGCGACCTCTTTCACGCCACCGTTTACCCCCCCCACCCCTACCAACCGCGACTTAAGGAGGCGCGCTCAGTGCGCCTGCGCTGCCTGGCCGTGCCGTGAGTCGCTCTCCTTCACCCCCTCCCCGCGCCCGTGTGCGCCTGCGCCAGACCCCCTCGCGCCGCACTCCCTCCCACGGCTCCGCGTCCCTCGCGGCCCGTGTGTGAGGCCGGGTTCGCTCTCTCGGCCCCGCCCCTTCGTCCCCCGTTCACCAACCGCTGCTTCCTCCGCCGTTGTCAAGTGTGTGTGTGTGTGTGTGTGTGTGTGTGTATGTGCGCGCTTTGGGGGGGGTGGGTGGGGGGAGGGAGGGGGCAGCCATGCCGAGGGGGCGGCCTCCCAAACCCAGCAGGGAGACTAGCAAGGCCGGCACCGAGTCAGGTAAACAGCGCGGCCGAGCGAGCGCGATCCGCGCCCGGGGGTGGAAGCGCGGGAGCAGCGAGAAGGCGAAAAGCCTCCGCGGGCTCGGCATATAGTCCCCGGATATGGGGGAGGGAGGCCGGGTCTATTGTGTGAGTGTATAGGCGAGAGGGCGGAGGGGAGGGAGCCTGGCCCGGCCCTGCGGAATGATACCGAACGGGCAGCTCCCGCCGCCCCACACGGCGCGGCGGAGGGGCGCTTGGTTGTCCCGGCAAGCCCCGCGACCCGCCCGCAGCCTCTCGCCTCCCTCTCGGGGCGCGGTGGCGGCTGTAGCGGCCCTTCGCCCACAGACGAGGCAGGGGGAGCGGGTCGCGCCGCGGCCGATGCTGTCGCTTGCCGCTCCGTCGCCGGGCAGCGGCGAGGCTGCCGGCGGAGGAGGGTTTCTCGGGCCAGGCCAGCGGCCTTGCAGCCTTCTTCTTCCTCCCAGCGCGCCGCCGGCCCTGCTACGGGCGCTGCGACCGCGGTTGGCGGCGCCGGGCTGGCTGGTGAGGGCCGGAGGAAGAGCCGGGCGGGCTTGCGGCGGGCAGGACAGGAAGGCTCCGGAGTCCTTCCGCTGCTCTTCTCCTTCCCCTCGCCCTGCCTCCCCTCCCCCCGGGCCAAATTAATGAGAGCTTCGAATAAAGGGTGATAAGCCGGTGGAAATAAGACTCAACTCTGGAATCTTTCTGATTGCAAGGAGGAGGGCTTCTTTTTTTTTTTTTTCCCTTTTCTTTTTAAAAAACCCCTTTGCAATCGTTTTATTTATAAATATACGTATAAAAAAGAACTGGTTTTCTTTCCCAAGCATAATACTCTGCCACACGCTTTTTAAAACTATTTTTTCCTTGCGTTTTAGTCATTGATGACTAAAGAATACTTCAGGGTAGGGTTAGTTTGGTGGGTATAGGGGTTTTTTTTGACAGCAGTTTGTAGCTAGTGAGTTTTATGGCTCTTTTGTGTAGTTCATTCCTGGTGATGTTGCTAGGGATCCCTGAGTAGTATGTGAATACAGCCCACAAGCTGTAAGAATGTGTTTCAGGTAGACCAGAAACCCTCTTCAATGACCTTCAGCATAAGTATGTAGCAGTACATTAATTGGGTTTTTTTTACCGCATAGAATGAGATTTGATAAAACATTCAAATACCATGGTTAGTTACAAACAGTCAAATAATCATATTTTTAGTATATATTTAGAATGTCTGATTTTCTGAATGCTTGAATGTGAGCCAAGGCTGCTCGAGAAGAGTATGTAGGTGAGCCGCCTGTGGAATACTTTTTGTAGAACTGAAATGTGCTAGCAGGCAAAACAAAACCAAACCCACTGTTCTGTTAAATGAGTGTTGAGAAGTTAGGGAAAATGTTTTTTTCCAGTATGGAAAGTCAGATGGGCCACAGATTCTCATCAGAAGGTTTTTTTTTTTTTTTTGTTGGAGCTGTTGATCCTGGCTTTTGAACACTAAATAATATGTATATAAAGAAGGACCCAAAGAGCTTTGGCTGCTACCAGTTTTGGAAGTGGAGGTGTTTGGGTTTTTTTGTTTTAAGTTTTTAGCTATTCTAACTATAAAATGCCTTCTTCTCTTGTAGTTCTTGCAAGGGCACACGTGTATCATATGCACATAAGCTCCTATGATGATTGCACGGTGCATGAATGAGAAATCAAGACTGTGACAAGCTGTTCAGAAAAAAGTACCTAGTAGCTTCGTCCCTTTCGCTTGTTGCTGGACAGTGATCTTAGACCCTTCCCATAGTAAGAGGTATGGGTGACAGGACTTAACTGTGAGTTTGATCATATTTTGTATTTTACATGTATTTAATTTTTAAAAAAGAAATTTGCTAATTTATTTATGGAATTGTTTCATAGTGGTTGCTTGATTACAAACAGCACTTTGAAATTACAGGGTCTGGGGCTACCACAGGGATTCAGAGACTTGCAGTCTGCAATGGCAAGGGCTCTGCCCTGTGTAGGCAAATACTGTGTGTTCTGGCGTCTTTGGTCCTTGAAGTTTTGAGCAGTTTGGGAAAATAGTGAAGTCAGTGTTGGCAAGCCTCACTTTTTTTCTATGTTCATATGTGGCTAAGAGAAGGCCATGAATGAAGAAGCTCTGACCGAGCAGAAAAGCTCGAGTCTGGGGAGTCTATGTTCTGGGGACATTTGGCAGTTTGTCCCATTTGGGTACAGGATGACAGACTTTGAAATCTGCTTGTGAATTCCATAGGGTTCGCTTTTTAGCAGGAGAACTTATTTAGAAGTTAGCTGTTTACGAAAACAGATTTAATGTTTTGCTTTCAGAAATGTATGGGTTTAGGTCTTGTTCCTGTTCAGTGTGGCCCACAGAATTCTTTGTTCTAGGAAAATTAAAGAGGACTTTTTTTTTTCTTTGCATTGGTAAAGTTGTGATTATCTCCTTTATTTTGTTTATTTGCTTTATTAAACTTAATTGAGCTGTTCACATTGACCTCTCTCGATGGGCACAAACTGAAATGAAAGAGTTTCTGTCTGAGCATAAGGAAGCAGCACTCTTATTGTGAGCACTGACATCGGTTGTGCAACAAAGTTGTGGAGCCTTCTTCCATAGAGATATTAAAGAAGACTTACACGCAGTTTGGGGCAGCTGGCTGTAGGAGGCCCTGCTTGAGCAGAAGGGCTGGACACGATGACTGTAGAGGCTGCTTCCAACCTCCACCATTCTGTGATCCTCCTTTGAGGTAGATGAAGTATAGGGTATGATTCTCAAGAAGCTTAAAAGAGCTAATTATCTGTGATTTGGGGGTTTGCTGCTCTTTGATTCTGGCTCTTTCTGGTGAGCAGTGGTTGCATAACAAATCCTTTTACAGAGGTGCGGCTCTTACCTTTCTGAACATTTCAGGATGAGGCTTGAATATATATGAACCAAGAAGAAGGCATTAGAAAAGCTGCTCCTCCATGCAGCTCTTTTTAAAGAAAGGGCAAGCAGCTCTTAACACATAATTGGTGCTAAGACACTAATAACATATTTACACAGGTTCTTGCCACATAGCCTCTAACCTGAGAAGAGAATGAAAGAATTATTCATGTGTGTTGCCTCAGAGTTGTCAGTGTGGCGGCTGTGATTCTAAGTAACCCTCATTGCAGAGTTTAAGCTGTCAGAGTTCTAGGCCATGAGAATTTTCCATAGTCTGTTGTGCATTGTTGCCAACATTCATTTGAGAACCACTGGCTGAGGGACAGTTGTGTTTACTCTGTACCCTTAGGAGTCTCTGTAAGACACTAGAAAGCAATTTCCACTGCTGTTGTGCAACTAAGGTAGCACAAAGACAATGTGCAGGGGAGCATTTATTATGTTCTGTTTGTGTTGGTATGTTTCCTCATGCCCCTTTATGAATACATTTCTTTCTCAGATTTAAGCTTGGATATCTTAGCAATACTTAGTAATAATGCTTTCAATTGTTACCTTTATTTTTAGTTTCACTGATTGACTGACTTTGTATAAAATAATCTCTGTATGCTTTCTTTAAGATGCTAGCATAATAGAATATGCTAATTTTCAGTCTTTTTGGAGATGAGTGCCTGAAAATTGAAAAAGCCTCAAAACATGCAAGTGTTTTGGAAGATGCAATATGATTTTCCTTTGAGAAAAGTTTTTAAAAATTTGGTAGGCTTCATATTGTAAGGAAGTTATTTTTGAAAAGTCTTACCAAATCTTTTGTTTTAATTAGAATTTAGCAATGAACAGTTGCTATTAAGCTGGAATTGAATTAACAGGCTTTTACTATTCTGTTGGATAGCCAATGAAAAGCCAGTGTTTGAAGCCATATTTGTTCTAAGTCCAGAATAATATTTTGGGTGTTTGTGGCTATTTCAATAGCTTCTGTAGCGGACAGGTTTTTCTGTAGTTCCAGTGAAAACTTAGGTTTTAACTAAATTAGGTTTTCACTAAGCTTGAGACTTTTTGGTTGGTTCTTTCTCCTAATTTGCTTGAGTTTCCTTTTTGTCCCAGTAACTACCTAGTTGCAACCATGAATTGGCAGTCACTGCTTTGTTACTTCCGTTGTTATTTCGGGTTTTGGAGGACTGTTCTTGGACCCTTGGTTGTCTTTTCTTGCCCTAAATTTTCTAGCCACACGTAAAGATCCTTTTCTGTTTGGTACAGTACTGCTTGTCACTGTTCGAGTAGCTGCAATGTGAAATTTCTGAGTTTTACTTTCAGAGCTGTCTGGTCATTTTCAAATAGCAAAGAGGAATTATTTGAACAGTAAAGTGAAATATCTGCAAGGTGTACTGAAGCAGTTTTTAAGTCTAGAGTCTGTATTCTGCATTTAAACCCAGAGGCTGCTTTTGCACAAGTAATTTCTTTGAGTGCTGTTAAAACTGAGTATTTTGTTTGTTCAGAGGGCATTAATTTTAACAGAATTCATATATGAAGAGTGGTAAATATCAAATACACAAAGATAAGAAACAGAGAAAGTGATGTAGCTTTATGTCTGCATCTGCAGGGCTGGCTGTGTTTTGTTTGCTTCTTGTCAGTTCCCTAGCATCAATTAGGGTGTGGATATATTGAATTAGGGGAAAGTTAGCTCTGAGGCTTTACATTCCAATTTTGTATTACTGAAGAAAAATGCAACTTGAACTCACTGGTTAATACAAATTCAGGGAAGAGTTTCATTGATTATTTTAGTAGTTGTTTGCTAGGGTTTCATGTGGTGACCTCTGACAAGTAAAAGAACAGCAGGTGAGTGGTGTCATGCAGGCAAGGACAGAGGTGATGTGGTACTGCTTCTGAGATGTAGGCTTTTTAAATATGATAGATACAGGTAATTCTTTCTTAAAACATATACTGGAGGGACAACTGAAACTTTTGCTGTAGAAAAGAGAATCTTTAGGTTTAATAGTGATACTTCTGTTTGGTCATCTCAGTGTTTGACCCCCAGCCAGGGTCAAACCACCACAAAACGAAACCTGTTTGTGCAGGAAGGGTATATGGGTCTCACTGAGTAGATAACGAACATCAGTGATACCTAAGTTTAACTCCACTTTGGAGTCTTCTTATACCTAAAGTATATCAATGCCTTTCCCCCAGTCATCTATAGAGTTAAATAAGCCGTGTTTAAGTTCTGCCTGCAAGATAACCAGCCATGTTCTGTTCCTTCTACATAGCTTTCAGCTGATTACAGGTCTTCCTTATTTTGTCCTCTATAGCAGTTGCATGCTGATGCCTTCATACCTCATTCCAAATAGAATTAAATTTCTACTTGAGACCTCTCACGTTTTTCTTTTGAGTTTTTTGCTGTAGTTGGAGTGTGTTCCCTCTCAGGAAGATTATCTAGCAAATCATTTAGTTCATTCATAAATTTCTGTTAACGGTGCAGTGGCTGGGCACAGGTAAGGGTCAAGGTCTGGAGCATAAGACATCTAAATCACATTAAGACTAATGCTGAAAAATGCTAGCTTGCTATATTCATATGCAGCTGTCAAAAAGGGTAGGTCCTGTTTTGGGAATATTTAGCAGTAAATATAACAATATTTACGTGAATGTCAGGTGAAGCTGTCAGAGTTAGTTAAGGAATTGCCAATTTTCAGTTACCTGTGTAGATGAGGATTTATGTAGATGGTGTATCTGTGTGGTGGGTTGACCCTGGGCAGCAGTCGAACACCCAGCAGCCACTCACTCATCGCCCACTGCAGTATGGTAGGAGGGAGAATTGCAGTAGCAAAAGCAAAAAATAAAAGCTTGTGATGAAAGCAGTTTAATAAATGAAGGAGAAAAGAAACAAACCCCCAACAGCCAAGGGATGTAAAGGGCAAACATTCAGTACCGCCCCCCCCCCCCCAAGCAGACTCATGCTTGGTCTGTCTCTGAGCAAAGTCTACCCTGGAATGTCTGCCCCTGAGTTTGTATTGCTGAGTGTGGGCATAGAATAGGATTTTTTAATTATTTTTTTAAAATCTGCTGTCCCCTCCAACCTCTCACCCACCCTCAGCCTACTCGTTGTGGGGGCAGAGTGAGAAAGAGAGGAGGCCTTCATGCCATACAAGCACTGTTCTGCAGTAGCTAAAACATCGTTGTGTTAGTCACAAATCTGAAACAGCACCATACAGGCTGCTGGGAAGCAAGTTAACTCTATCCTAGCCAGACCCAGCGCAGTCTATTCAGCGTATGATGGAGCGTTCATGCTGCGTCATGTCAGGCTTCTCTGCTGCCTGCAGTGCATCGGTGTGGTTGTGAAACTTCTGGAGTCATCTGTGGTCCAGAAAGGAGTGCAGCTGCTTTGTGTTGCCAAATGCTCTTGGCACCCAGACATCCATCTCAGCAGGGCACCCCTGCAAGCTTAAGTGTCTGACCCGGTACTGCTTTATATCCCAGACTGGTTATCGACCCAAACACGGTAAAACTACCTTGTCTTATATAAGCAAATCTTAATTGATTTATGGATTTTTGTCTGATACGTGGACTTGAGAGTTGAGTCTTTCCCCAGTTCTTCCCATTAGAAGTCATGAAGAATGACAGTTTACTGGTTTTGGTTGAGTGCTGAGCTGGGATTAAACTAGCCTGATTCTTTTAGGATTCCAGAGCTAAGCAAAATGATTTCATGATTCATTATCACTTGTGTTCTGCGACTTCAAGTGTAGTACGAGAAAACATCAATATCACCTTCTCTGTTTGGTTCTATTGTCCTGCCGCTTTCTTTCCACTTGTAAATGAGTAAATAGGTTTTGATAGGGTCAGACCCTTTTGTCCCTAAACTTGCCAGCTGCCATTTAACCTCAGTGACAAGTTTTCACCCATGAATTCCTCAAGCCAGAGTGTTGTATTCACAGTGTCCTCTCAGTCAGATGAGAGTAGGCTATTAGAGATCTAATAAGGCTGTGCTGCATTCACAGCTGAATGAGCCCATCTGCGCCTTGCAGAGAGGATTGCAGGCTGCCATGAGGCACTGTGCTGCTTACATAAGGAAGAAATGGTTGGGAGTGCTCTAATTCTGTCTTCCTCCTTCTACATTGAGTTGTCATCGGTGGCTTATAGCAGAGAGCACCTGCTCGCTGACTCAACTCCCGAGGTCAGGTTTTCATGAAGGTTCTATCACATAAATCTGCAGCTGAGATGACCCAAAGCTTGACTGCTGCTGCCCTAAGAGGGACAATTAATTTGTAAAGAACTTGAAGGTTGTAATGTTAGGAGTATTTAAATAAGTCTATCTTTAAACTCAAAGTTTATTATCATTGGTGGGTACTTTGCAAATCTGATTCTGGTATTTTTGGATGCTTTGGGCTAACTGTAGGAATACAGGCAATGCGTATGTTTGACTCTGCATAATCAGCTAAGTGCTCCCTGTTTCATCTAATTGTATTGGTACTTGACTGTCTTTCTCAAACTGGGGAATAGGGAATAGGGTTGATTTATGTTACAACTATACAAACATGCAAATTGAAAAAAAAAAAAGATGACAGTAGCTTTTTCACTGATTCTGTGCAGTTAATACTAATAAATGGCAGTGGTGCAGCTGCTCAGTGAGATTTGCCATTTACTGTAGTGTGCAGACCTGAAAAAATCACTTCTTTTTCCAGGGGATTTGTTACTTTGATATTCCTGTTGCATTTTGTATGGGCTTGCTTATGGCTGTCAAGACGTATCTTCTCTCTAGTAAAAGCATGCCAGTTTTTCATGGAATTTGGTTGACATTACATGCTTAATCAGTTAATGTCTTCTGTTGTGACTGAAACCTCAAACCTTTAATTTTGTATTATTGACCTGAATGGTATTGTTAGTTCATTAATAGACAATAGACCTGTGTTATCATCTGGACAAAGTATATATGACTATAAACAGATTGCTTCATCTGTGTACCTAACATATATATGTTTATCTGAGAGCATAGGGCCCGTATTAACTATTTATGATAAGGTTGCTGATCTGATAACAAATTGGATTTTGATTTTGTTTCCCTTTGGCACACAGGCAATGTTTAGAGTTAGTTGTTGGGGTTTTTTGTTGGTTTTTTTGTTTGGGTTTTTTAAATATTTCTCAGAGCATTTAAAAGTATAGTATCCGTATGCCACCGCCAACTTATTGAATTAGCATCATCTGTGTGTTTTTGGGGTATTCAAAATATTGTCCTTTAAGATAGGTTCAGTATTTTGCAGTGTTTGATGTGTTTCATGATCTAAGCTGATGCATCTAGAAGTGTTTTTTTCTCTGCTATAAGGAAATCAGCTTGCACAACTGGGTTTTATTGCTGATTTCCCTGCAGTGTGGTAATATAGGTTATTACTTCGACTTGGTATCGTGCAGAGGTATCTATCAGTCTAAGTAATGTCTTTGGTTATTAATTGTTCTAACAGAAAACTGACAAACTGTTAATAAATTTTGGAATTGAAATGAAGAGAGACCCAAGTCATACTTCACTGGGTCTGTGACACCTGACTGAAGTTAAAATACAGCTCACTTGCTTGTTACTTTTTAAGTTGACAGGATCTTTTCTGATTTTCTGTTTTCACAGTTCTAAACACCACATAACAGTTTGGTCCTTGTTGTTATCCAGTTGTCTGATTTCAGCAAGGATATTGTTATGAATACTCTGCTTATTACTACTGGAAGAGTAAACCAGAAAGTCACTTCCTGCATCTTCAGTAAAAGGGAGCTGTGCAAATCTGAGTCACACAGTATTTGGCTGGCAATAGGGGAACAAATTGTGTTTTAGTGACAATATAGGTGAAAAAAGATTATTATAGTTTCAGCTTTTCCTAAAGCTAGTTTGGAAATACAGTTGATAAGTGAATTTGTTCCAATTTATGTCCATGTCGGATCTCAAACCCTTTATTTGAGTGAAACAACTGAACTTTCAGAGGTCTTTTAAATCCAAATGGGTCTCTTTTTGTGCATACCACCTGTAATTACTTAGAGCAGTTTCCAGCCTGATCTTCCAGTAGTTGAACCTTTGGTTTGCTGTGCCTTATCTAGCCTTAAAGGCCTTCAGGTGCATTTCTGCAGTAAGTCCTCTGCCAAGCTGCTTTCTTCAGTCTGGACTGTATAGTTCAGATGCTGATTGTGGTATCTAATCCTGACTCCCAAATGTCTGTCATTTGCCTTTTAGCAATATGAAAGGACCAAAAAAGCTATGAATTTGGCTTTGCAAATAGTTACGAAGATTTTCTTTACGTGAGTAATGCTCAAGATATTATGGACATAAGCAATGAATTTTCTAAATGTATGCCTTTGTGTTTCTTCTTGCTGGGGTCTGAGGGCTGTGAGGAAAGTGAAGAGGCTTGCACATAGTTCAGGGTTTATAATCACCCATGAACTAGTCTTGAGAAACTCCTTACACTTGGATACAGGGTGTGATGTGCTCAACTCATTTGCCAAAGTTTAGACTGTTTCTCTGTTCTTTCCTATGGAACATACTAAGATTATGCTTTTGTTACCACTTTCTGTTTATTTTAGTAGTGATCATTTCCTTCTTTTTAAGGAAAAGTTGAAACACTGTCTTCCTGTATATCTCTGCATTGGTTGGTATGATTTCATACACTTACAGTTGTCAAATTCTGTTGAAACATCACAAGGATATTCAATTTTTCATGAACGTAAAATGCATGATATGATGCATGTTTTAATAAAAGTGATGTGTAGAAATGTTATTGACCTAAAAGGTAAGTCACTTGGTAATATTATTCAGATGCTAGTGGCACTTTGCTTTTTCTGCATTTCAAATTGTAGGGAAGTCAGCACCTTTGATTATTTCCAAGTTACACTTTTGCTACATCAATTGCTTAGACATTGTTTTTGTATGTTGTGTGGTGTCTTTGATCTGGAGAGTGAATGTTTGAAGATAATAATCTTTTTGGTTCATGGTGAGGCCTTTCTGAAGTCATGGATTGAATCATTTTTCAGTTGTCAATTTAAGTGAGAGGTCAAAGCCTTTATGGGGTTGAACAATTACACCTTTTTCTGTGGGAAAGGAAAGCTGCTTGCACTGTTTTCATGTAGTCCAAGTGTTGGAGTAGATTTTTCTTTCACTTCTATTTCTTCTCATGCCAGTATTTACAGGAACTGATTTTACTTGGGTACATTTATCACAAGAATGCCTAAAAGGCAGTGTGTTGTCATTAAAGCTGTGCTTTGTGGCTGTTGAAGAATTGTGACCATTTCAGGGATGGAAAGGATACCTGTTATTGGTAGGGTTTGTGTATGCTATGAATTTACAGTTGAGAGTTCTTTAAAAGATGCAGTAAGTTAAAGTTTATACATGTTAAAGATTTGTGGTACTGAACCAACAAAGTCAGTATCAAACTCGCAGTCAGGATGGAGTTCTGAGATGAGTAACTCAAAAACAACTGGTGTGACATTAAGCAGGCAGCCACTGATACAGCGCTGGGCAGCACTGGGGATCGTTCCACCATGGGGGCTCCCACGGGTGAGCAAAGCACATCAGTTCATATACAGAGATGCCACACACAGTCATCAGATTCCCTGGAAAGGGCAGTCCCATGCTGATGAGTTCTCAGAAATCATTTACATACTTCAAGCATTAGCAGTAAAATTAGGGGTAGGGTCTTTTCCTCTTTTGGTGGTCATCTGTGGTCTTCCTCACACTGTCTGCTAGCTGAACTTTGGGCTTCCTTTGTCCATATATAGTCATGGCCACCCTTCAGCCACAGATTCCCTGGATCTCCCTGGAACAGTAGGCAAGAGTGTGCCGGAGTGGATAATGCCACCTGGGGCACACCTTTAGCAGTGTTCCCCCTTATCTTTATTTGTGGGTAAGGTTCACTTCTGTACGCCCCATCTTTTTGCATAGCTTTGAATTGTCTGGGCTCATTGAAGCCAAATGGAAACCCTCTGGCTTGACTGTCGGGCAGCTGAATAGTGGTTTGATTTGCGCTCTGGGCATATCAACTGTTGAAGGAATTCAAGGCTCAACCCAGGTTTTGGTTGGTTGAATTACACACCACTGCCCTGCTCAGTCTCAGCTTACAGGCCAGCTCAGATTTGAGTTTTCTACACAACTCCCCACGAGCTGTCTCTACGGAGATGGGGCCTGAAGGCAATCCAAGGCTGAGTCCCTTTTACAGCCCCCCATGAGCTGCCTGGTGCCCCAGACATTACCAAAACCTGTTTGTGGAACTCTGACCCAGACCATCCTTACGTTCCACCGCATGACCTGAGTCACGATTTGACCACTTCCATGTTTCCATTGGCCCATGTGTGGGTTGAAGTGGCATCTGCAGTAGAGCCAGGTATTCTCCGGTTTCTGGGTGAACCCTTACCTGAGAGAGAGGTTTTACTGTAATTCTTTTAACACAACTGACAGCAATACCTGTCACAGTAACACGAGTGATGATAACGATGAATGTTTGCAAGAGGTTGGTCATCCACCCAGAAAACACCCATCCTGTTCTAGCAAAAATATTTCTCGACCAAGTGTCCTTCCTTTGTCTGCAGCTCATGTGTAACTTCAGCTCTCTTCTGCATCTTCTGGAGGTATTCTCAAAGATGTGGTGACACATTAGGAATTGTAGTTAAGCTTTTATGTATCAGAGTAGGGATTCTCAGGGATTTAATGCTTCTTATTAGGAAGAAATGCTTTCTTCTGAGGGTGGTGAGGCCCTGCCACAGGCTGCCCAGAGAAGCTGTGGCTGCCCCCTCCCTGGCAGTGTTCAGAGCCAGGTTAGATGGGGCTTTGGGCAATCTGGTCTAGGGGAGAGTGTCCCTGCTTGTGGCAGTGGGTTGGAACAAGGTGGGCTTTTGAGGTCCCTTCCAAGCCAAATCAGTCTGTGATTCTAGTTAGACAGCTTAGTCCAGAGATGGGAAGTTGGTTTTACTTGTGATTTCTCACCTAAAATATCTTTTGCTGAAATGTTTCCTAGAGCTTCCTGAGCTACAGTCTTTTTGAGTATGAGAATTTTTAGCCGAGAAAAAAGGTGTTTAGTATGTATGGTATTGATTTTTGTTTTCCTTGTAATTTGGGTATTGAATGAGACAGGACTTGGAGGTAGGTACAGAACTGAGTAGGAGTACTATGTGTATTGTAGTCTTTGGTTTCCTCTGAGGAAGTGTAAACAGGATGCTGTAAGCTTCTAGTTGAGTTGTTACTTCCTATGTCTAATTCTTACATACACGGTGAGAAGTACGGACTTTGTTAAAGGGAAATATCAGGCCTTGTGTGTCTAGATAATAAAATCAATGTTCCTTGTTTTTTTCTTCCCCATCTTGTTGCACTCTGTTGTTGGTGCAATTTTTGGGCATCTCTCAGCTGTTTAAAATATTGGTGTTTGGTTTACAACTGGAAAGGGAGCTAATAAAGGTTTTGCATTGCCAGAAGTAGAAGAAAAGACTCTTAAACTTTCTGTAAGGAGAAAAACAAAAAGGAAAAAGCAGAGGGCAGAAAACCCCTGTAGTCAGAACTGTTGAGTATGTCGTATTAGAAAGTTGATTGTTTTAGAAACGTGATGTAATATTACTAAAAGTAACTACTGACAGCATCTTACTCATCCCCAGCCTATTTGTCAGCTTTTTGTTTTGTTGTAAACTTGATGGATGTTTATGAAGCACAGACAGAATCTATTACACATTACTAGAAAAAGGTGACTTTGTATATCCTTAGCAATTGGCAGTTAGAGGGATGGACATACTCCTTTGGTCCACTGTGTCTATGGAAGCAGTAATGTTTATACCCAAGAACTTTAATATCCCGTGAAGTTAGAATCTTGTGTAAGTCAAACTTCTACATGAGTTTGAATAGTTTCTGCTTGAAAAACTGTGGGGCTTTTTAAATAAATGACAAGCAAATGAAATGTGACCTCATAGAAATTGTTTCAATGCTTGTTTTGTAGATGATGTTCTGACACCGAATATAGAGAACAGTAATTTTCCCTACCAAGTACCTAACTTCCAGAAGTGTGAGATCTGTTTGCTGTCTTTTCCAAGAGAGACTCAGTTCCAGCGCCATATGAGGGATCATGAGCAAAATGACAAGGTATGAATTTTAGTAGCTATAAATTCAGAAAATGCAGTGTATATTGATATTTTCATATATTGACAAGTAAAGCTAATGGGTTTTTTTAATCCCATATCTAATAATTAGTACTTGGGGATCTCGGAGCTTTATGAAGTTTCTCTTTTAATTTTCCCTCGTGTATTCTTTGAGACAGGACTTTACTTTGATACCATTTAGACTGTTTTTCCAGTTCAGTAATTTTTAATTTTAGCCATTTTCTTTGATTTGTAAAATATTCAGGTAGTTGAGAAATCAAGTACAAGTTTCTTTTAATTGAATTTGCAAGCTGATTCTAAACATTAGCAATAAAAAGAAAATAATGATTTTATTGATTAACTCAACACCACTAATCACTCATAGCTGTTTTCAATAATGCCAAGCAACTTAATCTGGTATGCATGTATTAGTGAGTAGATTAATGTCACCGCTTCAGCTGCTTACAAATCAAATTTGGGAAAGAATGAGAAAAATACAGACACTTGATTAAGACTGGACTGACTTTTTAAATGAAGCTTTTGCCACAGATTTCATCTGTAATCTGAAGCACTCTGTTCCCTGCTTTCTGTTTCCCAAAGCTAAATCTAATTTACATGTGATGGAAAAATAATTTTATTACTGTTTAAGCCAGCTGTAGCTACTGGTTAATTTTTACAAAATGTAGGACTTCAGTATGATAATCCAGGTAAACAAAGAATTGCTTGCACAAGTTTCAACATTGTAAAGTTGACATAGGAAAAATGGAGTTTGATATTGTTAAAACCATGCTATTGTGCATTTGTGTAAAATACAGGTGCTCTTAAATAATGAAGACTGATTGTGCAGGTACCAACTCAAGAGCAGTCAGTCAGTCCTGGCATAAACAAAACTCTTTGCTGGTTCGATTATCAATTTTGTTTTAAGGAGAGTTCACAGTCTCAGTTAAAGTAGGAAAATTTATTTCTGTCTCTTGTTCATTCTTCTCTCCTGCTGACTTCACTCTCCTCGGACAGTCCTGATTTTGAGAGTCTGTTTAATTCCCCTGTCTTCTGTCCCCATGCGTTCTTGAACTGCTGTATTTGCATTTTTAGTTGAGAGATGCAAAGAAGAGAAAATAGTTAAGACTGGCATTTTAAAGGAAGATTATTGTACGTAGGTACTTGAATTGCTCTTTTTTTACATTTTGAACATTTTGATTTGTATGGTTTTCTGTGTCACCTGGGATATGGAAATCTTTATGGAGAGATTGAATTTTGCCTTTATTTTTGTGGTTTTACTAAACAGCCTCACCGATGTGACCAGTGTCCGATGTCATTCAATGTTGAATTCAACTTGACACTTCATAAATGTACTCACAATGGTGATGATCCCATGTGTCCTGTGTGCAACAAGAAATTCTCCAGAGTAGCCAGTCTGAAAGCTCATATAATGCTACATGAGAAAGAAGAGGTAATTCATTACACCTTATAATTTAAATATTGAAAAGACATGTCATCAGAGTTGTATTTAATCCCTTACCTATATGCTTTAGATTGGAGGATTGAATAAATGGTGTCATACTGAGGAAATACAAAATTTTAGAAGCGAGTCTGTTTTAATAATAGCAGCCAAAATTAATACAGTTGGTACAAGCAAGTGTTCCCATCCTGTCTTTACCAACTGATTGGGCATTTACAAATACTTTTCTTTTGAAGCAATTTCTGTGATTTCATATAAGTTGATAAGCCCACGTGTAATAGTATGGGTGATAATTTTTGATCATGGTGAGGCATTCTCACCATCTATTTCTTGCATTATGAAGCTGTTCCCTTATCCAGAACGCCCACCCCTTTTTCTTGAGTGGTTATTTTGCTTGAGAGTACTTCTTGTTCCTTTTTCTCTCACTATTTCATTTTCCATTTTTATAAGGCATTGCTTAAATTTTTAACGCACTTAATGCACAGTAGTATTTTGCACACCTTATAGTCATTACTGTGTTACTGCAGTTGCCAGAGTTGATTGTACTGCCCAAAATACCAACTTCTCAATCATGTAACCTCCTCCTCCTCCTGTGAATGCTTTTCTAAAATTGTACTTTGGGTTGGAGAATTGGAGCTGAGTCAAATATGCTTTTTTATTGCCAGACTTCTAATCATAAACACAACAATTGTATGTTTCCCCATACCAACTGCAGACAGCTTTACAGCAGTTTTTGACCAGTAGGTTTGGGATGATAGGTAGGGAATTCAGTCTGTATGGAACATATCCCTCCCTTAATCTTGTTACCAGTTCACTTTTTATCATGTACATAATCGAGTTAAAATGAGAGGACTTGAGTACAATTTTGTGTGGTGCTAATGTATCTATAATGATACATAGCTTAATAGGTATTTATTGAGTAAACTTGGTTTATGAAAAGCTAAAACCATCAGAATAAGGAAACTGCATTGAGAAACATGCCTAAGAGTGATTTTTAGTATTTGTTTCTGTCACTAGGGGATTTTTCATCCACTTCAACAGCTCTGATTTCAGTACTTGGTGCAGATGTCAGAAGAATAGGTTGTGTGATTCCTTCCAATATAGAACTCAATCTGTTGCTTGAAAATTAAATTTAAAGATATGAACACCTTTCAGTTCCTAAGGAATGTATTCTTACAAGGGCCTATAATTCTGTGATAAACCAGAGATCAATGTAACAGTTCACAGAGAACTGCAAGAATAACTTTCCCAGTAGTTATACACAGGGCTTGTAGGGGAGCTGGAGTTTGAACCTGAAGCAGAGTGTAGTGATGGCAGCATCACTAGCTGTCATTCAGGGGTCTTTTTCATAATGTGCAGGATAAGATGTTATTAGTGGAGTACTATCTCCCTCCTGTTTAGTATTCTTTTGCTGTTAGAAGGGTTGAAAATCAGAAAACAGAGCAAAGATACATACTTGCTTAGGGAACATATGTAGCAGCTGGGGAGATTGCTGCACAAAGCCAAAGTTTGGGTAACGTTAGGCTTGCTTTGGGCTGCATCAGCCAGTTCTATCCAGATATGAGTGCAGGAGGGCAATAACAAGAAACTAGGGTGATTAACTTCTTGAGTTCTCCAATTAGGTTTGGGAGAGCATCTGTCTGTGTTGAAATGCAGGTTTGCATGATTGATTGGTCCTGTGAGAGGATTCCAGAAGGAATTTTCTGGGCTATTGAAATTGAGTCTGCAAGAGGCTTTACTCTCCGTGTTCTTTGGTGATTTGTGTGTGATAAACTGGTGTAATGGGGAAAAAAAAACCCACAAACCAACACATTTGAAATTCCTCCTGTTCAGGTAGCTTTTTTTTAAGAAATCATGAAGAACATACCTTGTGTAAATATGTCCAACCTTGTAGAGTGTTCCTGGTTTTGTCTGTTTCCTCAGTGGAAATGGACAGTGGTACCACCACTGCTTTTTGAGTTGCTGAGACTGGAATGCTAAATACCAACTGCAAATTTCTAATTTATTGTGCTAAAGCGGCTACTGTGTCTTCTTTCTCCATGAGTGTGAGGTTTGCTTGGGCTTTAGAAAATAGCTAAAAAAATAAAAATAAAACTGGTATTTGGTGGCTATAAAAGGGAAATTCTGTTTCTAAGAAGTCTTGGGTGTGAGGTGTTTCTTGCAGGGTTTTTTTTCCTCTCTCTCCGCCCTCCCCCACATTCCCAAACAGTACTCATTGTATTTGATTTGTGCTGTCTTATAATTTTAATGATTATCTATCAGTGTATGAACAGACCCTTTTGTTTAATGTTAGAAGGTGAGTTTAACCATAGTCACCTTAACAATGTGTGATTACTTGTTTTCTGTGTGGTAGGGGACTTTTTGTTTGCTTGAGGGGCAAAAAAATAAATCTGTTACTGCCTTTTCCAGAGACATGCTGTTGGGTTTGGCAAACTGAACAAAAAACTCAGGAATACTTGTGTTTTACTGTGTCCTTGCTTTCTTACAGCAATGAACCAAAATACATAGACTTCTGTTGACTCAAACACCATTTCTTAGGCTATTTGTTTGTGGAAGTTGCCTAACAGAATATGTGTAACAACAAAATAATGTCATATATGTGTCTGAAAAACGCTGAGAAGCAATAGACAAACTCAGTTTTGGGGACCATGAGCTTACTTCAGTATGCATTGTAAGCTTCTCTTTGGGTATTTTTTCCTCACTTGTACAGAAGGATCATTGAAAACCAAATCTGTTGCATAAGAGCCATACTTTACGGTAAGTATTCTTATTCAGATTTAGATGTAGGTCCTGGAAAACAAAGTAATATTTACTTCTTGTCCCACACTACAGCTGCGGTCAGGTAATAGTGATCTCTAGGTTAGATTAAACAAGTAATTTTTGAGGTAGTATTTCATTAAAGGAATGCAGATTTTTAAGTTTTTGTGTGGAAACGTCTGGTGATACTGCAGAACTCTTGGGGTTTTTTTAGATTTAGGGAAAAGTTCATTGTCAAAGTATTTTAAAAATGGCACTGCGTATCTTTGTTCCTTTTGATTTAAACATTCTTGTCAATACCTTTATTTAAATGAACACTGTAGGGTTTTTTCTCCCTTTTTGATCATTCAGGGAGGAAAAAAAAGAGTAGAAAACATTTCCATTCGCAGTGATAATTGCAATTATTGAAAACTGAGCTGCGACAAAAACTCTCTGAATTCACTTACGCACGCCAGTAAGGAACATATAACAGATGTCTTGCCAAAGAGATGGTGGATATTTTTAGATGCTTAATCTTAACTCTCTGCTTAGATTTTGTAAAATAAAGATACAGTAAGAAATGAACTTAATGGCTTTGAAAAGCAAAGTGAAGTCAAACAAACGAGGCTTTTCGTTTTCATTGAAACAATATTTGTTTCTTCCTCTGAATTTCAGGGGGATGGCAGTGCTTTTGCATTAAACATTACAAGTATGAATTCCGTTCTAAATGACATGGAATACTAAAGTAACTGGAAAGTGGTATGTTTAGCGCTGCTTTAAAGTTAGTGGTTTGAAGTAATACCTGTAAAAAACCATTATGTGTCCCTATTTATTTCTGTTGGCTTATCTGTAACTGTGGTGGGATTTACTGTAAGTGAAGATGACTGAATGTGTATGAGTAAATGTGTAAAATCTCTACAGCTAAGGTGTTTCTGGTTAGGAAGTGGTATGTTTCACAAATGTTTATATAGAGTATAGGTAATGGCAGGAAAGTTCCTTTGTGTATCTAAAGCTAGCCTACTGAGGAAATAGGGAATGGTGGTGAGGGTGGTTCTGAGCTCCTTGCTTCTGCCACCATATGAACCTTTTCCAGAATTCAGTTTCAGTGGAGTTTCTTAATATATAAATATTACCTTAGCTTGTTCGTGATTTATATTATGGGACTCATAACCTTTTTCTTTGCTTGTATACTTTTATAGCTGCCTGCTTCCAGCTGCCAATGTCCATAGAAGGATACATTAATCTACTTGAGCAAAGCTTGTGCAAGTGTTACTACTCTTTGAGAATCTTTTGAAAAATCAGTCTCTATTATCTCTTTCAGAATCTTATCTGTTCAGAGTGTGGAGATGAATTTACTTTACAGAGTCAGCTGTCCATACACATGGAAGAACATCGTCAAGAATTGGCAGGCAGTAGGACCCACAGCTGCAAGTCTTGCAAAAAGGAATTTGAAACTTCTTCACAGCTAAAGGAGCATATGAAAACTCACTATAAAATAAGGTGACAATCATGGGATTGTATCAAAATGAGATGTTACTTAGAAGGTGATAGCTGGGGGAAGCAAGAGTAGCATAAGACTAGCATTTCTAGTCAGCAAAGTACCATGCAGATTGTTTCTTTTCTGTGGCAGGCTGTTACGAAATTGCATTTGTTTTTTAAAACTTTGCTAAAGTAAGTAGTTGTTTTTGGAGGCTTTGGGTTTTTTTTCCCCTGTTTTCATATTTAGGCACCCATACTATGCATAGTTCCATCTCTAGCTATTTGTAAACATAGGCAAAGTTCTTCTGATAAACAAGTGCTTTTTGAAGTGTGTTTATGTGTGTTTTTAAAGGCTAACGGCAGTACATTGAAGAAAAAGTATACTAATTTTATCTAGCAGTTACTGTAATTGCAAAAATCCTGATACAATCCTGCAAAGAAGTTGTTCTTTGCAGTCTGATAATCTTTTGCAAGTAGTCCTTAACCACAATCTGCTGTGAGTTTCTTGTAAATCTGAAAAAGCACAAAATGAAGGTAAAAAATAGGCCTTATAAACCCTGGGTTTACTTTTGGTGAAAATTTACTCTGTCCTTTCTTTCAGCTCTCTAATTTAACTCTACATTTAGGAAGGTAAAAGTTAAGTTAGAAGAAAGAAAACCTTACTCGTGTTGGTTTAGTTTATATCTTAAGAAAGCCTAAGGTTCTTCAAAGTTGATCTCTCTCTTAATCGTTGCTCTGTTTCTGTAAACAACAGACAGAAAAAATACACATTAAAAAATCAGATATACAGGGTATTCCCAGTTATTTTTGTTAGCAGATGATACAGGTAGTAAGATCTTAACAGTTGTGTTCCAGAAGGTTTAAAATGGTTGTTGATTTCCATTTGCAAATGGAAAATTGAGGTAAAGGTGTTATGCTTCTATTGAGTTACAGAATATTGCACACACAATCATTCCTGTTGTGGAAAACTCCCATGTAAGTTAGGATGGATAAACAGAGAATGGATGAGTGAATATAACATGCTGTCTGAGATTGTGGGAGTATTGTGCATGCTACATTCTGATATTAATGAAATAAAAGTGCTCTATGATAATTTGTTTTCATAAGCATGTATTATTTCTAGATTCAGAACTTATATGAGAATCACTTTATCAGTTCAGATGTAGAAACGTGTTGCATTTGTGTTCAAGAATCTGCTGTCCCTAGTGGTGTTTTACTGTGCTTTCACCAGCAGCACCGTCTGAGTGAGTCAGTTAATGACTTGTATAAGTGATCCCACTCTACTTCCTGCATTTTGATAGAAATGATTTTGAAAGGAAAAATGTGAATATTCTGATTATAATTTTTTTATTTATTGACACAGTCCTATTCTTCAGATGAATTATGAAAAGTTAACATTTGACTAGGCAGCCTGACTGTGTTTAAAGTTCAAAGACATACATTAGTAGTTAAAAATCTTACTACTTGATTCCTGCTTTTCATTGGAAAATAAGCTTCAAATTTTTTTTAGAATTTGATATTATGAAGAGCCTTTTTCCTGTTGGTTTTTTCATAAAGTTCGTTTTTCACTTTTCCTTCCGAAAAAGGTGTTTATTTTGTGTTTGAAGCATTTGAATGAAAAACTATGATGACATTAGAATTTTAGTATCTACCTTTTGCTGAAAAGAAAATGGTCATAACTCTGAGGGAATATTTTAGAAGGTGATCTGATCTTGAAGGATTGTCTCTGCATTTGTCTCCAAATTTGGTATTATTTCCTTAACTAAAATGCCACGTCTATAATTGAAAGAGATGTTGTTCATCAGAGAGCATATTTTGACAATTGGGCTGGTCTAGATCTGCCCTGAGATGGAATGGGGAGGAGGTTCTAACATCTGTGCTGTTCTCTCTCTGATTCTTCAATTGATTCTACTCTGAATACTTCAGTAAATTTTGATAGCTATAATTAATAGGCATAAGTAAAATGCATTACTTTGTGCTCACTCTGCAAAAGTATAAAAAGGTTAGAAACATGTCATGTTTGTTTCAAGTAATTGGAAGGAAAAATGTGCTTTCCTTAAAATATACACCAAATATCTATGTTCCCTCAGAGTAGAAAGGTGCATTATTTGAGTAGGCTTAATGATTTCCTGTGTTATGCACAGACTCCTCTGCTATTTTTGTGTTTTGTATTGTTATACTGAGGTTTCAAGGTGGTGGTGTATTTTGCACATCTGCTCCACATTTAGCTAGTTCTTCTTTTTCAGGTGTTCAGAAAACCACCAGGTATTTGAATTTGTATAATTTCAGTCAGCTTTAAGCAGTATTGACAAGCTCGGTTACTGTATCGGTGTAAATACTCTGGCAGTATGGAAAACGTGGAGTGCTGTAGATACCACTGCCTTATGGTTTCACCTTATTTAGCTGAGTTTTTCTAATGTCTTTTGTAATATCCCTTAGGTTTCAGTTCCACCCCCCTGCCTTCCCCAGCATAAAATCAGTTGTTTTTCCCACGTTGCTGACTTTTGTTTGTAGAGAAAGGAATTATGGGAAGTTACATCATCTGTTACCGGGTCTCTGTGGATATAATGATTTGTATTTGAGGAACAGGGGTGAATATTTGGGTTGTTACATTCCTAACTTGTTTTTGTTTGACCCTGAGCAACTGCATTTGAGTTCTGTTCTACCTAATCTAGTTAAGAACAAAAGTCTTGCTGTGCACCAAGTCTTCTTGCACTGAGTTGAAAGTTCCTACCAAAGTAGTAGTTGTGGAGTCAGGGCATCTTCTAGGAGAATTTACGGTGTGAAGGTCTGTAGAGAACATCTAAGAAATACTGGTTTTGTTACAGAAATAATGAAGATTCTTGGTGTTTGTAGGCACTTATAAAAGCTCTCCATTTCCATTGCTCTTTTGTTCCGTTACAGAGTTTGGTTTTGATTGTCACAGTTGACACACTGTACGTTGTCATCAAATTTACACTGTATGTTAAAAATGATGGGGTAAAATCAGCTTCTGCCAAATAATGTTTAATACTAGGATTAAAAGGATTTTATTGATTTGTTTTGTTTGTTTTTTTTTTTTTTTAATGACAGGGTATCAAATACCAGGTCTTACAACAGAAATATTGACAGAAGTGGGTTTACCTATTCCTGTCCACACTGTGGAAAGACGTTTCAGAAGCCAAGCCAGTTAACAAGACATGTTAGGATACACACAGGTAACACTCTGGAATTAAGTTTGCATTTGTTTTACAATATACAACTAATCTCTGAAATACTAAATATTTTTCTCCCTGTTGGGATTTGAAATAGTATTAATACATATGGCTCATTAGATGCTGTTAGCTCTTGGTTTAAACAACCCTTTGTGTAATTCCTTTGATTAATAAATTTATATGCTTTTGAAAATGTTTTTAACTCTTTCTAACTATGAACATCTGGAAATTTTACTGACTTACTGGTTTCATTTGTAACAGTATACCAGTTTTGGTATGTAACATTTCAATGAACCTAAAATTGGAATACCTAGATAAGGGTCGGTCAGGTATTCTAAATAGGGTTTATATACTCTAGAGCACAGGTTGTAAAGTTTACAATCAAAAAAGAGTAGAAATGCATGAGAATGAATAACATTACTAACATAGTAGTCTTGCTTTTGGGTTTAGATGGATTTATTTAAAGCTGCTGACATATATTTTCTTTGCTTACTGTGACTGCCGTTTTCAGGCTGTCCAAAGTGAACTTGTGAGATGATAAGCCTAGATTCTAATCTTGATATTTGAGAAAGAGCATGTGGCTGTTCAATTTTGCATAATATCTGTAATAAATACGTGTATTTGTTTAACCCTTAAGCAATTTCAGTAACTGTAAGTTACAGCACAGTAAGTGTTGTATAAAATAGTAAAAAAGTTTTTGAAGTGAACGGAGTACTGTCAGAGTAGTTGTCAGGTTTCAACCAGACATACATAATATAGCAAAAGTTCAGCTTTAAAGAAAATCTTAATTGAAGGTGCTCCACTACTGCGCAGTGTATAGGTATTTTCCATCTTGTGAATAAATTGCTTTTTGTCTAGTTTTTAGGTAAAAAAAAAATAAATTCTGTCAGTGTGCAATGTTGTTTGTATTAGCAGTCTGTTCAGACAGTGATGTGAAGGGTTGCTATGTGTGAGAATGGCTTTGTTTGCCAGGAAAGAAAAGTTCTGTTGCATGACTTCTTAGGAATCTTTTCAAGTTTTATAATTTAATTGTTAAGCAATAACACAAGAGGTCACCCTCGTACCTGCTTTAAAAGTTGCCTCTAAGTAATATCTAAGAAAGTTAATTTTCAGTGACTTTTTTTTTGAGTTTTGTATCTATTTGATACAGTGTTTTATTCTAGTCAGAATTAAAGGAGATTCTAGTTGGTTGAGGACACTTTTCTGAATCTTCGGAAAGATCAAAAGCATTTGTAGTTCTTTTGACAAGTAAAAGGACGTTGGTTTATTGGGAAACCAGCGAAGAATGTGAAGTCCTAATCTGCACATGCTATAGATCATTTTGAGTTCCAAGTGGCTGGTGAATGCTCACTTAATTTGTGAAGTATGCTGTTACCTTAAATCTGCAGACAATCTGCCTGGCAACCAATTGCTTCAGGTACAGGAAAAAATGTGGGAAAGACAAATGCTGCTTTACAGAATTTAGAATGCTTAAGTCTTTAATTTTTAAGCATGTCTGTGCTACACAGACAGCATTCCATTACTGTTTAAATTGCAATAGTTTTTATGTTCGTAGCTATTAATTTCGAGCACTTGCACCATTTTTGGGGGAAAAAGAGTCTCAGGAATTGCAGTTCCCTTATTAATAACTTAGTAATGAACCTCATATTCCCCTTCCCAGATCTGTATTTTATTAAGTGGTACCTGAGAATTATGGACATTCCACACTTCCACGCTATAATTAATATTTAGTGTTAATAATGAAATTTTCTTAAATAGGTGAACTTTACGTGAAGCAATACTTCTATGTGTCCACCAGCCAATACTAATGGAAACTAAGCTAAGCCTTTTTTAACTGTGAAAACTCAGTATGAACTTTGTCACTGTTTTTCAAATTCTGAAACAGTACTCTCTGTTTTAGTCTGTATTAAAAAAGTACACAGCTAAACCCCACAAACCGTAAAGCATTTTCAAAAGCCATAAGCAGCAGAACAGAAAATGAATATTCCTTCAGAGTTGATATTCTGTGAGTTGTATGCTTGTAATCTATGTCAGCAAATAGCCGCTCTTATTTTAAACAATGTGAATTTAATTGAGAATCATATTAAACTAGATGTAATTACAGTTATATAATTAGAAGTAATTTAAAAATATTCATTAAAACTGCTTTAGTGCGCATAATATTTAGCACATGCTAGTACTTCCTGGTGTAGCAGACATAATGCACAGCATGCTCATAGGGTTTTTTTTGCTAACAAAATGTGGAAATGTAAAGTGTTGAAAGTTCTCAGAGGTCCTGGAGTTAGCACAGCTAAAATATTTCACTTGAAAAAAAAAAAGAAAAAGAAAAAAAGTTCACAATGGCAATTTCCAGTAGCCTTAATTAAGACATGTGGTTGTGAGAAGCTGTACTTTGGTCTTAGTACTTGTGTTTCAATTATGTATCTTTGTAATATGTTAATGTGGTTCTATTATGTTTTGTTGCTTACAATTTCTGGGGATTTTTCAATGGGTAATCTGTCTTTGTAAAAATAACTCTTAAGTGTCCGCACCACTGAGAAAACAGAAATCAGGCAATGGGGACGGAGCATTCCTGTAGCAATACTGCCTAGATTTTCTTTAATGTTCAGTAGTAATATGAACATTCCGGGGTTTATAAGTATATTTTAGAAAGAACTGTGCAAAACCATTGTTTTACTGCACATTTTCAATAGGTGTCTGTAAAGAATGAATGGGTATTAACATTTGTTGGGGAGCAGGAGCTATAGGCCATCTTTTTCGGTGTTGCTGTAAGGCTTTTTGATTTTAGACAAACCAAAAGGTTACATTTTTGACTGTTAGTTATTTATTATGGTCCATTCCACCCTCTACTTCTGTGTTTGTTTCCGTGCAGGTACATTCATTTTACAGGTTCAGGTGTGAAAGAGTTGGCATTATGTGGTTTTGGTTTCCTTTTCCCCTTTTCCTTTTCCTCAGGTGGTTTTGCACAGCAACTTCTGAGATGCTTCCAAACCACAGGTTGAGGGGATGCTGTTCCAAATAATTTTCACACTAGTTCCATTTATTTTATGCTTTCTAACTGCTCGTCACCAACCAGGTCATAAAACTTGCTCACAGAGCTACATCTTAATCAGAGTAGCAGCCGAGGTTGGTGATGGAGGTAAACGATTTCATTGCCAAAACACCCAATAACATGTGTTTACGTGTGGCTATGTACACATAAGCGTTTAATTTTAACGGATGGAAATTTTCAGGCAGGTAGAGGAAGCTGCGAATGCTTATTTAAAGCCCTTTATCCCCCCCAACCCGCCCCCTCGCCCCCTCCCCCTCGCCCCCTCCCACCCACCCCTTCTCTCTGTCTCTGTCAGGTGAGCGGCCGTTTAAATGCAGCGAGTGCGGGAAGGCCTTCAACCAGAAGGGGGCGCTGCAGACCCACATGATCAAGCACACCGGCGAGAAGCCCCACGCTTGTGCCTTTTGTCCTGCAGCCTTTTCTCAGAAAGGCAACCTTCAGTCACACATACAGAGAGTTCACTCCGAGGTAAATACCCTTATTCGTAAAGCCCTTGCCGCTGATATACTGCTTATTCGTTTCCCAGTGTTGAAAGCGCCCTGTTTGCTGTTCCCGGGCTGCGCCGGTGCTTCCTGCGGCCGATGTGGATTTACTGCTGTGGTGTAGATTCCAGTTGGGTGGTCGCACCTGCAAGCGTTCCTGAAATAGCTTCATCTGAATAGATGTGTGCTCAGGAGACGTAGCAAAACCTTCGCTTACCCTTGTCTCTTCAGATAGATTAAGAAATTACTAGTGGGTTTAGGTGTATAAAAATGTACCTGTGTCAGTCCTGGGAGAAGGAGGGCTAGAATCAGGTGAGAGTAAGCCAAAAGCAGCAAAGCAGAAAATGGTGAAAAATGTCAAAGCCAAACAACAACCCACCTACTCCATCACAGACCATGCTTGCAATTTGTCTTTGAAGTATTTATCTAACAGCCTTTTTCAGAGGTTTTTCAGTTACAGATAGAAGAAAATTACAGAATAAGATAAAAAACCATGGTTATCGCAGACCTCTTTATGCTGATTTTTTTTCTTGTGACAGAAAATTTTTAAGATTCAAAAGGTGCTGTTAAGATAATGTAATTTAATGTTATGACTGACACTGACTATGTCACTTTCTTCAGTAATTTCCTTGCAGACTTTAGTGATTCATGGTTGGAAATACCTGTAGAAAGAGACCCAGTTTTGATTTGGAAGCTATAAAATGTTAGGAACAGCTTTTTTTCTTTTTTTTTTCCCCCTCATTTTTTTTTTTCCCTGCGTGCAAAATATCATCTCCACTGTCACTTTTTCCCCTGCTCCATCTGAGCTTTACTTTCATGTTTTCCATTTCTGTGTTACAATAATAGATCTTATTTATTGGAATATTTTATTTTTTTAGTAAGGATCCTTTTAGTGTGTTAGAGTAATTTTACTTTTAGGGCATAGTCCTTCAGTTAATATGACTTAGTGTTTTGTATTACACTTTATTATATTAAATTATATGTTTATGTCTCATGTGACTTTTGACTACTTACTTTCTGTACTGATCACAGCTCCCTATATGTGATAGTTTTTGCTCCATGAAAAAAATGCATCAATGTTAATTTCATGATTTACAGTGATTTATTTTCTTTTCAAGAATAGGAGATTGTTGGAGTTCAAGCCAAAAATATTTTTCAGTTTTTTCTCTGTTAGTCTGCTTTCCTGTTAAGTAAAAAAAAAAAGTCCTGAAAAAACCCCAACCCAACCTATTTTAGCTCTCATAACCTCATAGCATATTTCTTATGTGCATAAACAATGAAAAATATAAAAAATGGCAGGAAAAGGGAAAATGTAATAAATTTTGGGTTTTTTTTTTAAAGGTGAAGAATGGTCCTACATACAACTGTACAGAATGTAGCTGTGTCTTCAAAAGCTTGGGCAGTTTAAATACACATATCAGCAAAATGCACATGGGTGGTCCACAGAATTCTGCAAGCTCTACAACAGATGTATCTCATGTTTCAGCGGTAAGTTTTGCTTGGCATAGTGATAAAATGCCTTTAAGAGTTTATCTGGGTTTCCTTCCCAGACAGCATAAAATTAATTGTGAAGTTTTGCTGGAAGAGTGCTGGAACACTGAAATCTGGAACTATTCAAATTATATATTAGTTTTAACTGATTTTCAGAAATAGTTTATATAGCTCTATTGCATATGATGACGTAGTGGATTCTTTCTCTGAGTATTTCTCATATCTTGTTTTAAGTGTCAGCTGCTTATTTGACAGACCATGAAGAGAAAAAGCTTTATTGGAAGCACTGAATGTTGGTGGGTTTTGTTTACCAAGATACAAGAAGCTACATTTCAGAAACTGCTTCTGGTTTCGTAAAACTATTTTATTTTTTGAGCCAGTGCATATTTCATGTATCATAGTATTTTTTTCTTCTTTGAATAGAACTACTTTTTCTACCTTTATTGCCCTCTGTTTCACATAATATCCAGCTTTATGCTTTAAAGTTCAATGGATAACAAGTAACAGCAGACTTTGGAGAAGAGGGTTAAAATTTAAAGTCTCTATTTCATTTTGCAGCTGTGTCTAGTAGCGTTGTTTGGAGCACCATTCTTATTTTGTAGCTTTCATAAAGTGTTTTCTTTCTGTATGGCAGTTGCTATGAGTCTCTTCAGGTTAACTGAAAGAGAAAGAGACCGATGTGTCCTATGTGCTTGCAAGTACATATAACCTCTACATCTCTTTGTACATCTCTTCATTCGCAAGCCTAATCTTAAATGCAGAATGGAAAAGGATTTCTTCATACTTCCTCATGTTTTCTTTTCCTGCCCAGCTTTGTTTTGGAGTTTGGTTTGCTTGAGTATTTTGCATTTGCATTGTGTATTGATGCGACAGAAGCGTATTGTTGTTACCTTTGCTGCATACCTGCTTCTCTGCTTGCATGATGTGGTGGGTGGGAGGAAATACAGAATACTTCAGTACAGTAGTATGAGCAGAATGGGAGAGGAAAAAAACTTGCCAATAATGGGTCCCTTCCAGCTCAGGGTATTCTGTGATTCTGTGATAAGTTTAACAAGGAAGAATAAAGATAGTAACTGATGTGCCAGTTGCATATTAAAAGAACATTATGCTTTTTTATTTTTAATTATATATCTGAAATTTCAAAGATTTGATAGATTTATTTTTATTGCTATAGAAAGATTGTACATTTGTAGATTAGCACTAGCATTATTTATACTAGAACTGACTTTCTCATTCTGCTCAATACTTGCAGAGCTTCTTTAACAACAAATCTCCAGTCTGAAGTTAGTGATAAGTCTCTGTCATCCCTTGTTATATACCTGAGGATGAATAATGGTTATGTCCTTAACACAACAAATTCCACAAGTTGAAGTCTGAAGTGCCATGCTACCAGAGAATGCATTCTTGTGTGATAGAAGAGTACATCTTGTAAAGTATGCTTACTGTAAGGTTGTTATTTGCCTTTTGCTGCCTTAGTCCTTATAGCTAAGGTGTTGGTTTCTGTAAAATGTGTTTATTTAGTGCATATAAACAGTGAAGCAACATTAGTGATTCTAGGTACTGATGTATTTCTCCTGCAGTCTCATTTTTAATGTCCCTAGTTTCCAGGCTGTGAGAAAATGCACTGTGCTGCTTTTATGTGTGATACTAGCCATGTTTTTCTTCTATTCGGTATATAAGGCTTAAAATACTTCATTTGATTTCTTTGTAGGACTCTGTCACCCAGCCTTTAACAACATCCCCCACTAATCTTTTGCAACCTGTTGATAACAAATGGAAGAACGTAAGTGTACGGCTTTTGTCATTTTTGTGCCAGGACTAAAAGTGGGAGAAACCACTTTCACTTAACTGGTGGAAAAAGATGTGCAACAGTCCTCAGCAACAAGTCTTTTAAGTAAAACTTATTTCTTTTTTTGAACAATTGAAGTTCTTTTCCTTGGTAAGGAGTGGTATCAGAGGTGATCCCTATTTTTTAGGGAGGAGTGGGTGTGTGTGTGTGTATGTGTAAGCACAGGTCTGAAATGTAGTCATCAGTTGAGCCACATTGTGTGGTTTCCTGTACTTGATGCAGAGTGCCAGGTTTTTCCCCAGTGAGAGATGCCAGTTGAGAGCATCACACTGTCCTCCCAGGTTGCCTGGTGCTCTTTGCTACCAAGAGGGAGAACTGGTCTAGTTCCATCCTTAGTCTTGGTGTCTTCAAACCTGTTCCTTCTCCAGAGAATGATTTAGTAACTGCTGAGCCACAGTTTAGGCTGTTTAAGTGTGAACCTTGCAGACTCAACTTCAGTTTACATGTAGTGGATCTAGGAAACCAAGCAAGGAGAAGCCTCACTTTCTAGTCTAGCAGAGCAGAAGCCTGAATTCTCTTTACCCTTGCCCTCTATTTTTAAACTGGTAGCTATAGACTGTATGGGAATCTTGTGGAAAAGGGACACGTGGCATCACCTCAGAACTGATGCAGACAGACCTCAGTGCTAAGGTGAATCAGCAGCAATCTTGTTACATGTTTTTAGATATTCCCTCTTTGATGTAGTGTCTGCTGGTTTCCATGCCTTCAGACACACAGCCTCCCTGGGTTCCTTTAACTGAATGTGTATATGCTCTTCAGTTGTTGAAATGAATGTGTGTACACTCAGTTTCCTCCATGGGACTATATACCATGTATCACACATGGTTTTAAGAAAATAAATAGGTACTTTTATTAAATGTTGGCCTTTTGGTAAGTAGAGCTTGTTGCATCCTTGATGATTCTTTCTTTTACTTCTTGTAATCTCTTCTGTAATCTCTTTTTTGATAGAGAAGAGAAAAAAGTTTTGAGGGTTGAAGCTAGACAAACTCACATTTTGAAATAAAGTATGGAATATTAGTGTGGATAATTTACTATTGGAGCAACTTGTTGAAGTTGGAGAGCAACAGAAAGACTCACCACAATAAATTACTTGATATAAAGAACTGCTGTTATTTCTGTACAGTGACTTTCCTTGAAGGAGTAATTCATCCAGAGCAGTCACGCGGCCGTGTTACAGAGCAGATCAGACTAGGGGTGATCACAAGGTCTGCTATTCTAATTGAACAAATGCAGAATTATGAAGCAATAATAAACCACATCATTCTCTACACTATTTTTAAAATCAGTTATTGGAATGAGACCTACAAAGAGACCTCTGAAACTTTTTATAATGAACAGGGTATCTTAATAGTAATAGTAACACATTTTCTACAAGTGCATATGTATGTATTCTTTTTCAAAAAAGCTAACCTCCATGAGACTGTATATTATTAACTGCTGTATATTATGTGAACATGCTGGCAAAATGCATGTAATATTGTCATTTTCGTGTCAAAGATTATGTTGAGCAGTTACTTTATTAACTTTTTTTTTCTCTTGCTAAAGCCGGGGAGAATTTTATAGACTTTTTACTGTAGATTTCCAGCTCTACTGAAGAGCTTCCCTGCATTCAGTTTCAAGAAAATGGTATCTATAAAGAGCTGTTACATTCTAGCAAAACACTTTGCTTCAGTTCCTGTTTATTGCAATGAAAACGCCATATAGTGTCTTTTATTTTGTAGAATACATATTGAAATGCTTTTTCTGAATATGAATCTGAAGAGATGGAGTCCCATTGGGGAGGTGAAAAAGGATGGGATAATGGTTAAATCAGGAAAACAACAAGTGCTGTTCTCACATGCATGCAAGAGAAACATGTTAAGAGTTTGTTTTATATCGTCTCATGAGAAGGCATTAAGAATACTTCATCAAATTCACAGGATGTAGCTGGAGTCAAGCTATTTTTTCTTTATATATTACTTTGTAACCATCCTCAAATACGGTGACAGTGTCATTTTGATTGTTCAGTGTAATGTGTTAGTGTAAAGAAAATCTCAGAGGAGTTTACAGATTGGAAGAAATATTACACATGTGAAGCCTAAGATTATTTTTTGTTCAAAGTGATCTGAAAGAAGATAGCAGCTTATGTTTATGTGTGTGTTCCTAGATGTGATTATTTGTAGAGAATAGACGTAAATATTAGAAGCAAATATCCATTGTATTCTAAGAAACAGGACTATGGGACCAGACATTATATAAATACATATTTATCGTTTCTGCAGTAAAATAAATGCTCTAAAGCAGTTGTTTCAGTTATGGTATACTTGTGCAGTCTGTTTTTTATAAGGAACAGAAGTTTATAAATGAACAAGTCTTTATTTCTGATTTTAAAAAGAAATGCCAAGGGGATTTATCACTGTTGTCACTTCACATTTGGTACTCAGCCTGCAATACAATTATCAAATCAAAGATTAAGAAACTTGATTTTTAGGCTTTAAGGGGCTATTTTAGTATTTTGACACAGCTCCATGTGCATTCTACATTTTTAGAGTATAAAGAGATTCTTCTAAAGTGAAGAGATTTAGAAGATTGAAAGTTAAAGAAAGTTAATGTGATCTGAAAGGTTTTAATGTAACAATACAGCTAATAGAAGGTTGTTTTCTGAAGAACTTGTTTTAGTTAAATGTGAACTTTAAAAAAAACCCAACTATGTCAGTGCCGCTTGTTTGTTTTGGAATTACTTTTTATGTGTCCTCTACATGTGGAATTTAGTAATTGACCCCTTTGCTTTGTAAACTGGCTGAAGGTTCAGTAGCTACAACAAACTTGATTCAAGCTGTAAGCTTACAGTTATGCAGCTTGGGAAGAACTTCAGAAAAGGGATATACAGAATCAGTTCTTCAGTGAAGTGAGCAGACCTTGACTGACAGCCCTCTATAATCCTCATGTCTTATACAAATGGACATCCTTGTAGTGGACAGTTAACAGACATTTCAGATAAGGGAACCAAACAGGTGAGTTCATACCTGCTTTTCATCCTCATTTACAAATGTACTGCTGTATATTTCAGGCCACGCATTTTCGATCTCCACTTCTTCAACAGACAGAAAACCAGGTGTCTTCAGCTACTACGCATCAAGGTCAGCAGGCTGTCAGTGATGTCATCCAGCAGCTCCTTGAGTTATCAGAACCAGGTCCTGTAGAAAATAACCAGCCTCAACAACCTGGTCAACAACTCAACATTGCAGTGGGAATCAATAGAGATATTTTGCAGGTGGGAGCTGTGTGTGAGAAGAGCTTTACATTTCAGTGGTGTCTGTCTTGGTTTTATTTTACTGATTTTTTTTTTTCAGTATTTTCAGTGGTAGCAGTCTTTCTGCATTCCTGAAGAATTTATCAATCAAGAAAGAATTGTAAATATGTACTGAATGGTTATGGAACACACTAAGATAGCTTTTTGTATAATATTACAAAAGCAAGGTTATAAATATTGATCATGTAACCTAGAAGAAAGCTATAAATGTACACACCCCATACATGGAGACTTTATTGATCTCTTTGGGTTTTTTTTCTTCTGTTGCCTAGAAGCAGCTTGTGGCACATCCTTAAGTTACGCCATGCTTAACATGAGGACTTTTAAGAGGGGAGGGAAATACTTTATCTGGTTTAAAAATGAGAATGAATACAGGGCTTTTATCCTGTGTAATTTAATAAGGGCTATTTGAATACTTCCTATTTGTGTAAGAAAATTTTTTCCTGGGTTGACCAGTGTTTTGGCTAAACCATTACTCTTTCCCTGATACTGCGAGCAGTAGATGTTACATAACAGAAGAGGTGTAGGGCTGTAATTCAACTCTATGCTTGTTCTTCAGCCTCTACCGCATAATGGAGCAGGGCAAAGAAGATTCTTCTTCAGTACTGGTACACAAAATACAACTCTTGATAGCTAATAAAAAAAAAAGTGTCTCTGGGGGTGGTTATTTAACTTAGGGTATAATTATGGTATGAGTGTCTTTAGTCAGATTGTACAAAATAAAGAGAAATTTTTGTTTCCTAACCATCAGATATATGTACACACCTACTTAAATGTGTGTTTCAGGTCTTTGATCCAGAGCATTTTCAGTCACAGTATTATCCATAAAGGTCCTTTACAGGTGTACCCAAGAATGAGCACATAGCCTTTGCCTTGGTCAGATGGTTATCAGAGGTTTGGGAGTTTTTTCAAGCCTTTCTTTAGTTTATTGTTCCTCCTTTATATCATCTGTAACTTTTTCCACAAGCTGATGGGTTTCAAATTTGCCCTTTTATGGAGAACTACTCCCATGTAATAGGTATAAGAGATACCTCTATATTCCTGGCAAATACTTAATTCTTTAGAAACAGTTGGCACTTTCCTGAAAGGCAGTTGTTGGCACATGTATTACTGCAGGAAATCCAATTCAAAATCTCACAGACAATCAGAAGCCAGTGGTGTGTAAGAATGTTTTTACAAATTTGAAATGCAGCTGAAATGCTGGGAGGCTGAGACATTTAATACTTTTCATTCTATTTGCCTTGTATTTTCTAAAAGAAAAGTTGGAGCAGTGTTTCTTTCTTAATCTAGAAATATTTTGCTCTCTTCCAGCAAGCTTTAGAGAACAGTGGGTTGTCTTCAATTCCTGTCTCTGCACATTCTACTGACTGCAGCCAAGCTAAGACTCCTGGAGCCCAGGATCAGAACCCAGACGTCCAGGCTCTCTCCAATCATCAGACTGACTCTAATGCAGATCAAGATAAGGAGCAAGAAAGTACAGATAAACTGGATAAAAAAGAAAAAAAAGTTATTAAGAAAAAATCGCCATTTTTACCTGGTAATGTTGCTACTACTTGCTACTTTTTGTGCTGTGAGAACTACAGTATGTGTGGATGTGTTGATGGCTTTATAAAGGGATTTCCCAAAAGATGTTGTGGATTGGTTGCAAACTTCATCTGGATTTTTATCTGAAACACAGGATGTGTATAAGTTACAACAGCAACATTTATAACTTCCATTATATTGGTACAAAAACATGTCAGAATGGCATTAAGTGAAGTTATGGTGGTAAATCTTCTGGAATAAGAATTTATATGGTCCTTTCTTTAGCAAATTCAAACCTAAATTACAATATATAAAGTATCACATCCAGATAGATAAGTGTTTAGTACTTAAAAGAATTTGATGCAGTTATGTAATTGAGAAGGTATACTCATTGTTGGATAATTTTGTGTTAGATATGGCAATTCTAAGTGAGAAGGTATATTGCTTTACACCTACATTCTGTCTTTCTAAGCAGTATTTGCTTTCTGTTCTGTGAAGTTAGATGCAGCTAAAGCTGCATTTGGTTTTTTACCTTTTGTTTTCAGCAGCATAAAAATGTTTGAATTTCAACAGGATTCTCTTGGGTTTTGTTTTTGTCATTCTAGCCTGTCAGTATATTTGTGAAGTAGAACGTATTTAATAGAGGAGTTAATTGTCTACCAAGTGTGTTGTAATGGCATCTATTTGGCAAAGCGGTTTTGTGTTTTGATTGCTTTGTATAATGCTGTCAGTGTAGCTGAATTTTTGAAGAACTGTTAAAAAATGTTTTAAGCATGTTCTTTTTGTTGTTCCTTATTTTAGGTTCTATACGTGAAGAAAACGGAATAAGGTGGCATGTTTGTCCATACTGCTCAAAAGAATTTAAGAAGCCGAGTGATCTGGTGCGCCACATTCGCATTCATACCCATGAGAAGCCGTTCAAGTGTCCCCAGTGTTTCCGCGCCTTTGCTGTGAAGAGCACTCTCACAGCACACATAAAAACCCACACTGGCATTAAAGCTTTCAAGTGCCAATTTTGTATGAAATGCTTTTCCACCTCAGGGAGTTTAAAAGTTCACATTCGTCTACATACAGGTGAGGCCTCAACATTGCTTTCGTGTTTTCTGTGATCCAGGACCTCGAATGAAAAAAGACGATGTGTAGTGCTTAAATTGGAGAGATATGTAGAGATACTGATACCTACCACAGAATGAATGAACTGGTTTTAGTGTCTTACGTGATGAACTTAACTTTCCGTCATAACTTTCTAGTGTTTCATGGCTTTGAAACTTTTGGCTCTTATAAAAGCCATGGATGTTTAGTTTTCTGATGATGAGTTAGCTGTTGCTCCTTTTTAATACCACTGTTGTGAGTGTATTTAATTGTGCTTTCTAAAGAGTCTTTAATATTTACTCTGCATCTCTTTTCTCCTCCCCCTCCCTTGTTGAGAATTTCAGTGGATTACTCAGGACTGTTTGTTTACTTCCTGTTTTATCTTCAACGATAAGGGGTTGCTTCATGTTTTCACAAACTTACCTGTGTTCAAAATCTTAAACCACATACCCTAAAACTACTCTGTTCGTATGGTTCTTGTTTACCTCATATATGTCGTCTTCAATACCCGATTTCCTATGTCTGAACTTCTATCCTCTGCTTGGAGAAAAATAAATTTTCAACTCTTGGTGGACTGCTTGGTAGTTTTGCACTTTCATGTCTTTCCACTCTTGCCTTTTGCTCTTGCTTATGTATTTATATTCTGCAAAAGTATCATTCCTTGGCTATGTGCATTTGGTGTTCAGTATGTTTTATAGGCTGATGCCCTTAACCAATGAAATACCAATGTTAGATTCCTTTTCAGAAAGATTTTACTCTATTTTTTGTAAACAAGTATTTTTTCCTGTTACTTTAAAGTCAACTTTACTTTATTTAAGAAGTCAGACTCATTCAAAGTGGGAAATGCACTCGGTGGCTTGAAAAATAGGTACACCAGTGTATGGAACTCCAGCAAGTAGATGGCCATCGTTCAGCACACTTATTTTTCCTGTCAGAGGTGTTTGCTTCTTCCTCTGGCAGGTCAGGGTACAGGGTCAGGTTGGAGGTTCATTCAGCCCTATAATCTGTCTCTGATGGCAGCATGTGGAATAAGGGAAGCATATAGTAATGCTTCATAGCCACATACAGCTGGTTTCCACTAATTTTTGAGTTGAAGGCTTTATGAAGCAGCTTCTCCACTAAGCAGCACCTTGCAGGTGTTTTTTATTTCTTCTTTTGGCTTTGCTCCAAAGAACTTAGCTAATTGATTTTGAACCCATGTAAACTGACTACTTGAACAGTGTTAACATAATTTCAAATGTTGAGCTACTTGTTGAGTAAAATACTTCCTGTTCCTTTAAATACTTTGCTCTGTTGTTTCATGTGATATCGCAGTTCCTGTGTTGTGAAGAATGGTTTAATCTTACTCCTTGCACATTTTCTCCATCTGTGGTTTTTATAGAGGTTTCTTTGTAATACCTAATTTTCCTATCCTTCTAAGTCCAAGATTTCCCCTTGAATAAAAGCTGAAAGTTCGTCAGCTTTTCCTGTCTCTGTAACTTATCAAGTTCTCCGGTATCCTTTCCAAGGAGAGGTATCTACCAGATTTTTCATTGCAGAAGTCTTTTTTAATAACACCTGTTGGTATGCTTTTTTGACTGCTGTCAAACAATGTTTATGTTTTCTGAGACCAATCTAGAATTTCTTTAAACTTCGTCGCATTTCTGTTCCTCTGTTTTATTCTATGATATATCATTTGTCTGTGTGATCGCTGATCCTTTTTTCCTCACAGTTTCTTAATGACTATCTTTGGAAGGATGCTTGACCTGATACCTGCACTAATTAGGGTAACTTCTGGAACCCTTTGAAAATCAGTCACTTTTGCCTCATCCAGTTTCCAGATAACAAGCTTCCTTTGATTGGACTTCATGGATCTGTCTTGAAAACCTGTTCACAGAAAAGAGAATTTGAATTCCAAAGCTACGTTTCTGGGCCATGGATATGAAGTAAAAAACTAATATTCCTTGTAATCTTTTGCAGGTGTTAGGCCTTTTGCTTGTCCTCACTGTGACAAAAAGTTCAGAACATCGGGCCACCGGAAAACACACATTGCTTCACATTTTAAACACACCGAGCTGCGGAAGCTGCGACATCAGCGTAAACCTGCCAAAGTTCGAGTAGGAAAAACAAGTGTCCCAGTACCAGACATTCCTTTGCAAGAGCCTATACTCATAACTGATTTAGGTAAAGAGCAAGTAAATGTTTCCTCTCTTATCATTTGGATTTCACTGGAAACTAGGTCACAGTTTAATCAAGCAGAGACATTCTTTCTTGGAAAGATGCGCTTTGGAATGAGTCATCAGAAATAATCAGGCTTCAGAACCATTCAGTGTTTTTTATGGTTGCTTGCACTAGAATTAATAGGAAGAGTCTTTGGAGAAATTGTAGAATATTTACCAGGAAAAAATGTCTGTGCTTTTTTACAGTATGTTAGGAGAAGAGTTTAATTTAAATGCTATTAGACTTGGTATAGAAAGGATGACAGACAGTTCCTGATCTAGATTCTTCTTAGATCATAATTTTTATTCAAATTACATGAGTTGGCGTGTTAAATGATTTTAGTATATTTGGTGTTACTCTGACCTCAACTGATCTAGTGGTAGTCATTAGTTCTACTGTTTCAAAGAGGGGCAGTATAATTATGGAGCATGATACAGAGAATTCCTACAGTTATTTAAATTCTATTGTAGAATAATTGTTACAACAGTATGAAAAACCTCTTTTTGGAAGGAGGGAAGTTGTACAGCTCGTTCAAGGCAATATATAGTGTTTTTCAGTAGAGGTCAATGTAGTGAGCAAGGTGTTCACTTGTCATTATTTGGCTCTCCAGTCTGCTAACCCCTGCCTTGTCTATTATGTAGTCAGCTTTATTGAGTAGACTATTATATTGGTAATATCTTTATCCTAAAATCTTTATTGCTCTTTAAAATCCTTTGGCAAACAGTAGTTCTTGCAAGCAGAGAAAGCAAGAATTATGGTTACTTTAGTATTAGGAACTTACATTTGCAGAATAAGAACAAAACTTATCTGAGAGCTTCAGATCTCACAGTATTTCTTGAATGAATGATCCTGGAAGCAGATTGTCTTATAGCTTGATGATACAGGGGGAAAAAAAGCACTTCAATGCAATTAAGATCTGTGCGGTGAAATTCTGTGGGGGCTTTGGGAAGAAAAATATTAATGGAATAGAAATACTATAAAAGTTTTTTCCTCAGAGGTACTGATACACCTAAACTCTGCTGATACTGGAGGGTTCAATGTAACTTCTACTATTTTGTCTAAAAGGTGTCATTTTTTTTTCAACCCACTGACAAAATTTCCACTGTTTCCAGAAAAAAAACCTCGCCTTTATTTCTTGTAAAGTTGTCAAGAAACAAATATTGTTGCTCTGTGCTAGTGATAATCTTTGAGTGGCATCTTTAATGAAAAGAAAAAAATGTTTATATATATTTTGCTTTTTAGAAAAGTCTAAATTGCTCTTAAAAGTCTGTATTACCCTAAAAGTCTATTTAAAGAGTCAGTAATTTGTTCTCTGCCTGTTACATTGTTTGTTTAAATTTATTCCATTAGTTGACTAGACATTCCTAAAAATTACTGGTTTTTTTGTAGCATGTACTATGGTCCCAAAGATGGAGCTGATGGGAGGAGAAATACTGTTTGTAAAGACGTCAGAACTATTTTCTGACTTGCTCTGTTCTGTGTAGAGCCACCTTTAGCTGTCCCAGCAGCTTGGAGAAATGTTTTAATTTATCAGTTCAACAGGTGGAGTAAATAGTTGGGCAGTCTTTTATTAGGAATTTCTATTACGTATGTTATTAGGAATTTCTGCAGTGCTTCTGCAGACCATAACCTGGGATACTTTCAGAAGTTAGTTGTCATTCGTTATAAAAGCAGAATACTTCAGTTATTATCAGAAATATCTGAGAGCAGATATTTTTCATACGGAGTTCCTTCTCTTCTGATTGGAAGACTTGTGTCATCTCAATTAGTCTACTAATTAACATTGCAGAAGGGTGCCAGAAGGAAGGGTTGTGGTTTTGGTAGGGTTTTTGTTTGGTTTCTTTGTGGGTTTTTTTTGGTTTTTTTCAGTTTGGTGGGGTTGTTTTTTTTTCCTTCTTTTAAAAAGGAAAAAGGTTTTACTAGACTGAGTGATTTGTGTACATACGCATTTATAAATGTATGTATATGCACACAAGTATACATACACACAAATATACATACACACATAAACTTTTTTGTGTCTGAGACAGGTAAACTTATTCTTTTTTCATTGTTACCGTCTCCTCTCAAAATTGAGGGAATTCCCCTCTCCTTGTCTTCTGCTCTTTTTAATTAAATTTGGAAGTCAGCAGACCCTCAGGTTTTTCTTTCTGAATTTAAAGCATAGCATCCCTGGCAAAGGAGACTGAAGAAAGAAACCATTACATAAAAAGCTTTTGTGGTGATTACTTCAGACCATAAAGGGATGTTTTGCATGTTTGTTTAAACTTTGCATGGCTCCCTCAGCCCCTGTGTATTAATGTTGAGATGAGTTGTGGTGGTTTGACCCTGGCTGGAGGCCAAATGCCCATGAAAGCTGCTCTTATCACTCCCCTTTTCAGCTGGACACCCATTCTGTCACGGTGTTTGGGGTAACGCCCTTCTCCCTGTTGGGTGTTTCTGAGACAGAAAACACCTGCATTAGCAGTTGGACATGTAGTAGCAGGAACTTTTAACTGGTTTTCCCCGAACTGCACTTGACTGACTTAAAGGAACAGTGTCTAAAGAGTGTTAGTTTAAAGAAGGTGGTTTGAGGTTTATTAATTTTTTCCAATTAATTTTTGGAGGTGTGCAGAGAATTAGCAAGCTGACTGATTAGCCAAAGTAGATGATGTACAAATATACAACTTTTAATAGGCCTTTTTTATCCTTTAAGTAAAGGCAGATATGTTTCTCACAATGTTTTGTACATTTCATATAATGCATATCAAGTATTTGTCAAGTTAGTAATGTGTATCTGTGGTACACTGATTAAGTGTCATTTAGTTAAGTTGGAGGTTGAAAGAGGAAAATATTCTTTGATCAGCCTTGTATTTCTAGCTCTCAAGTTGTTTTAAGTTAATACTTCTTTTGGACATGTGAGGTGTAAATGCAGTTAGGTGGACGTCTGGATAAAAAAGCAGCAATCACTAAGCCTGTGCAATATAATATGATAATACTGAATAGATGCATGCATAATTTAAAGTAAGTGCTGAAAACATGCTCAGTTTCTTTACATTCTTACATAATAAAAGTCACTTTTATTTCTCCCAAATCCTAGCTCTTCAGACTACTGCAACTTGGAATAATTTTACCAACTATTTTTTCCTTTTTGTGTGTTTGTGTGCAGGTCTTATCCAGCCCATCCCAAGGAACAGCCAGTTCTTCCAAAATTATTTTAACAATAATTTTGTGAATGATGCAGACAGACCATACAAATGTTTTTATTGCCATCGAGCCTACAAAAAATCTTGTCATCTTAAACAACACATCAGGTAAAATAAATACAAATAAAGGAATTGTATTTAATAACCAATTCATGGAAAAGCATAAAAGGTATATAGTGTTTGCAGAAAAACACTTAATTTTTACCATCTCTAAGTAGTGAAACGGTGATAATTGGGTTTTCTGGTAAAGTTGGAGGAGTTTTTGGACTAATTTCATACCTGTGCGCAGTCCTAGCAGTAGAAGTGGTTGTGTTTGGTGTGCAGTTTAGCTTATTGACAACCAGACTCTTTTTTCCTAATTACCTATAGAAAATAGTAAGTGTCATGTGTGAACTCTTGTGATAATTTTGTAGTGGCAAACTCCAGGTCATCCGCTCGGTATGTAACTGCTGTCTTCTGAAAAGGAAATCAGCTTTTTCTTCTGCATGCTGTTTTCTGTATATTAAACCAAAAAAAACTTACATTGTAATCGAGTACATGTCCTTGGAGATAATTTTTTTGCTTGAGGTTAAGTTGTAAGTCCCACATAGTGGGTGTTTGTTACAACCGCAAGGTCATGGAGTCACAGAAAAATTTAGGTTGGAGTGTAAGCAGTGATGGTAACTAATCCAACCTTGTTTTCAAAAGAAAGGCTAGCTTCAAAGTTAGATCAGGTTGCAGTTTTACAGGCAGTGAGCTTTCACAGTTATCAAACATTGCTCCCTGATTTCTAAACTATGAATAACTGGAGGAGAAAATAGGCAAAAAGGCACCCAAAGAACATTAGTAGGATCTTTTCCAAATGGGCAGGTAGAAATCTGCTTGTTTCTGCAGTGAAAGCTTTGTACTGCTTTCTCACTGTCTCTAATTCAAATCATGGTAAGTTCCTTATGTTCTCCTTACAAACAGAGTTCTGTGTTGGTGGGTTCTCAACCTGACTCGAAACAGTTCTTGGTTTCTAGATGTTGTTTTATTGGGGGGGTGTGGAGGAGAGTCTTGCAATATCACATCTCTTACTTTTGTAACATCCTACCTAGATTTCTCACTGTAGACACGAGCAAGTAGAATTGATTTAAATTAAAATAATTTAAAATTATTAAGTGTTACTGGCCTGAATCATTACCACTTTCATTGTCCTTCTTTGAAATAGTGGATATTAATTCTGTTTCTCATTTGTCTTACTTTCTTGAAGAGAGCATGTCAGTGTTACCAATAAAATGTAAGTTGTCACTGAAGAAGCCCTTACCTGCCTAATGGTGGCCTTATTTAATCTGAATATAAGCTAAATGTGTGCATATAGTACTAAAGCATTTATGTAGTTTTTATATTTATTTGATTCCTAATTTTTCATCTTTAATTTGTGTTAGAGAAATGTAGCTGACTGATTTACCTAGTTCATTTTTCTTTTTCAGTTTTGTCAGGATCCTCTGAATAGTAGTTGAAAGTGTTGTAATTATGCAGACCATGAACAGCCTGACAGTCAAACAATTAGTTTACATGCGCTGAATACTCTTTTTTTTTTTTTCCCCTTTCTTTTTTTCTTTCCATTCCATAGTGCATTTTGCATTTGAAAATTTTGTTCTTTAAATGTCTACTGGAATTCATTCTGCTGTTGTGTATGCATGTATTCAGCTCAGAACAAGCCATCTTTTAATGTGTTCTTACAGTTTTTTCTGCTTTTGTCTCTTTTTTTAATTCTCCCATAGTGAAAATACAGAGATGTGCTGGGGTACCAATCTGTTGCCACTGTGCTTCTTTCTGATTGATCTTTCTGAGAGAGCACTGAGTGAAGCTTAGCTTAGCTTGGCTTTCTTTGAGGTTTACTAGAGGAATTAGAAACTTTTCTGTTTTTTCCATGTTCATTTTTCGTAAGTTGTCATTACTATACCTAAACTATTAGACTACACTCAAGTGGTCAGACTGTCCTTTGCAGAATGATGTTCATCATTGCTTAGAAAGCTTGTTTCTGAAATGGGGAAGTTTGAAGCTGGGGTTTTTCAGTGGAGCAGTGACTGAATAGTGTGTTCGGTTCTACCACAGCCACACCGAGGATACCCTACAGCTGATTTCCACAGATGCATATTGGTAGCAAAACAGTAACCTTGGTATCTGTCATGCTTCACTTGAGGGTGACAGAGCACTGAAACAGGCTGCCCAGAGAGGTTGTGGGATCTCTTTCTCTGGAGACATTCAAAACCCTCCTTGATATGTCGCTGTGTGATTTAATCTTGGTGATCCTGCTCTGGCAGGGGAGTTGGACTAGATGATCTTTTGAGGTCCCTTCCAACTCCTAACGTTCTGTGATTCTTTACTATAGCATGTGATGCAGTGGTCATAAAATTCTAAGGCTACTGTAATCCCAAACCATCCCTAAGTTTTCTCAATTCTATTAAATCCTGCTTATTTTATCTTCCATTTATAGCATTTACATTGCCTTCCTCCTAGCCTTGTAGCTCTCTGTCCTGCTTTGGCCCTAGCCAGGAGCTGAGCGTCACTCAGCTACTCACTCCTCCCCTGACCCTCGGTGGGATAGGGAGAAGAATTGGAAGAGAAAGGTAAAACATGCAGTTTGGGCTAAGGACAGTTTAATAGGATGCAAAGGAAGAGGGAAATAACAGTAATACTAATAAAAATGTATACAAAGTGGGTAATACACAATCCGGTTTGCTTACTGCCTGGAATCTGATGCTGGGCCCTATGCCGCCACTTCCCCCTTGTATACAGAGCATTATGTCATGGTGTCATATATCCCTTTGGCTAGTTTGGGTCAGCTGTCCTGGCTGTGTCCCTTCCCAACTTCTTGAAAAAATTAACTCTATCCCAGTACACCCTCCTAGGATGCTACAGTCGTAACGGTTAAAACTCTTATTGTACTCTGCTCCCACTTCCTAATCTGTCCTTTGGTCTGGTTTATATCTTGTCCTAAAGGGAAACTCCTCTAGCACATTTGAAAGGAAGGGTATAGCGAGTGGGATGTGTTTGATGGTATAGTTGCTCATTTTAAAACCTGGTCTTTGAATAACTGTGCTAAACCTAACTTCTGGTAAACTTAAATCTTAACTCCTGTTTTCTCTTTAAAAGGTCACATACTGGTGAAAAGCCATTTAAGTGCTCTCAGTGTGGAAGAGGTTTTGTGTCAGCTGGAGTTCTGAAAGCACATATTAGAACACACACTGGATTAAAAGCTTTTAAGTGTGTTATATGCAACGGGGCCTTCACTACTGGTGGCAGCCTCAGGCGACATATGGGGATCCATAATGACCTTCGACCGTATATGTGTCCGTATTGTCAAAAAACATTCAAAACATCACTGAACTGTAAAAAACACATGAAGACTCATAGGTATGTTTACAATTTTCTATAAATCCTTCAGTGTATTTCAGTATCCCTTCCTTAAAGATGCTTGGTAAGGTAGTTTTGCTCTGTAGCAAATGCTAATAATTGCATAAGGATGTTTGTTTTATGTGTAGCAAATACTTAGGTCGCTTTAAAGATAGAGTAAATCATGGTGCATAATAAAAAATAAAAATTGTTCACATGACTCAAACTGAAGCTGGAAAAAGACCTTCTTACCTTTCTTTCCAGATATGAACTTGCACAGCAACTTCAGCAGCATCAGCAATCGTCTTCCATAGATGATTCTACAGTAGATCAGCAGAGCATTCATGTTTCTACGCAGATGCAAGTGGAAATTGAAAGTGATGAGCTACAGCAGTCAGAAGCTGTTGCAACAGATCAGCAGGCTATTTTAGAGTTAGATCAACAGCCAGTAGTAGGCACAGAAGAAACAGCATTAGAACAACAGTTGGCTGATCAGCCTTTAGAGCAGGATGAGGGTGAGTATTTGAAATATGATAAGGTTTATAATGAGGTAAGTTTACAAGTTCTTAAATAACTTTTTATTCAGAAATTTCAGTAATTTGGGTTTCAAGACAATGGAAGTAAACAACTGGAAAAGATTTGGAATAAAAGCTAGCTACTAAATTATATTGTACAATTTCTTGCTTTCATTAGTGTTTACTGTTAAAAGTATAAAAAAGTGTAAGGTTTGTACTGTTTGGTTTTATCTACTAAGCAAAACTACCAAACAGACAGAGAATCACAGAATCGTAGGGGTTGGAAGGGACCTCAAGAGACCATCAAGTCCAACTCCCCTGCCAAAGCAGCTCCCTAGGACAGGTCGCACAGACAGGCGTCCAGATGGGTCTTGAATATCTCCAGAGAAGGAGACTCCACAACCCCCCTGGACAGCCTGTGCCAGGGCTCTGTCACCCTCACTGTGAAAAAGTTCTTCTGCATGTTGGTGCGGAACTTCCTGTGCTCCAGCTTGAGGCCATTGACCCTTGTCCTGTCTCCACAGACCACTGAAAAGAGGCTGCCCATTTCCCCACCTGTCCCACACTTCAGATATTTATAAACATTAATAAGGTCCTCCCTTAGTCTTCTTTTCTCTAGGCTGAAGAGTCCCAGCTCACTCAGCCTTTCCTCATAGGGGAGATGCTCCAGGCCCTTAATTATCTTCATAATTAAGAGAGTCTGCTGGACTGTGTCCAGGAGATCCCTGTCTTTTTTTATACCAGGGAGCCCAGAACTGGACACAATACTCCAGGTGGGGCCTGATCAGGGCAGAATAGAGGGGGAAGGATCACCTCTTTTGACCTGCTGGCCACGCTCCTCTTAATGCACCCCAGGATCCCATTGGCTCTCTCAGCCACTAGGGCACACTGCTGGCTCAAGGCCAACCTGTCATCTACCAGGACCCCCAGGTCCTTCTCTGCAGAGCTCCTCTCCAACAGGCCAACCCCCATCCTGTACTAATACATGTGGTTATTCCTTCCCAGGTGCAAGACTCTACACTTGATTTTATTAAACCACATCTGGTTTCTCACTGTCCAGCTCTCCAGCCTGTCCAGGTCTTGCTGGATGGCAGTGCAGTAGAAAAATAATACTACACACACAAAACTTTACTGTATCGTCTCTGTTATTAAGAAAAAACACTGCTATATAGTCTACTTACAAACTTACACCTGTGGGAGAGTATTTTATATACTTAGTCTATCAGTAATAGGGGAAGAAAGTATTTTAGTTTTGCCTATTTGCTCTTGTTTGTGGTGTAATGAGTTAGCAGCTGCTACGGAGGAATAGGAATAAAGCCTGAAATGAGCAAAGAATTAAGTACCTATTCAGCTAATATTTTTTATTATTTTTAATGCAGCAAAAATTCAAATTACTATAAAATGTTGGGGTTTGGGAACAATTACATTATCCAGTTAATGGTATCTTCTTTTCTTGATATTTTTTTCTTTTTTTCCCCATTTCAGATAGATTTGTGACCTCCCAGCACGCTTTACAGGAAAACATCACTCAATTTGAACAACAAGCTATAACACAGCAGCCGTTTGATCAACAGGGCTTATCACAAGGTTAGTAATAGTAATAAAAAAAGGCTTTTAAAGTAATCGTTATCAATCTACCTTTACAGCTTCACTATGAACTTCAAAAGTGGGCATCGACAGTTAGAGTAATTGCAGTGCAGAGAAATTGCAAAAACTCTTCCTTAAATTAGTATTTTAAAGCTGTATTTGGTAGAATATTTTGAATAGTTAAATATAAATAGGTTTTGCTTTTATAAGCCAATGTATAGCCATTATAGTGTGGGGTTTATAGTTGGGCATTTCATATTCTTTTTGTGTTTGAAATTGCTGTAGTAGTAGGCAGATTACACAGCTTTCCCCATAAATACACATGCTGACAACATGAGATGATCAGAAACACGGTGTAAGATTTGACTGAGTAGCTGCTGGGATTTGTTTTGGAAAAAGAAAGTGCAAAATACCATGTAAACATTATACTTTCACCTAACTAAAGCAGTTTGCTCTTGTCTTCTATAAAGTAACAAATTTAAGAGACTGTATATGTTTGGGAACTTTTAAAAATGTGTTTGACAATTAAATACTGAGAAATGTATGTGAGGCTTGTATAGCTGGCAAAGAATGAAGAAATGACTATTTCTTTTGCTTTTCACTGCTAGACTTCTTGAGTAGCTTGATATGAAGTTACTAGTTTTGTGTTAGCTTTTTTGGGGGAGAGGGAAGGGAAGGGAGGAGGTAACTTCAAGGGGGATTCATTTGTTTAGGTTGGGAAGCATACCTCACTGGCTGACTGGTTGATCTCTTTCTCCATTTTTTCTGGCTCCAGCAAATAAGTTCATGTTTATATAACTGGTAACCAGTAATTGGTATTGCATCTATTTTAGACTTCTCTGTTCTTAATTTCATTCCCTGATTAAATGTCTAGTGCCTTTTGTCAAAATGTAATTGACTGTGCCAAGTTGCGTGACACTGTGAAGAAACAGTATCATTTGTTACCGACTTTTAATTCTCTAGGTTGTGCTGCTTTGTGTGGAATTGAGGAAAAAAATTGAAACTTTCCACTTATATTAAACAAGACTGAAACAGGTCCTGTTAAAGCCCTATGGATTATTTTATTGGTTTCTTTCACAGTTTTCTAAATGAATGAAAAGAGACTACAGGAAAGAAAGTGCAACTTTTTCACTCTGTTACTCTCAAGAAGAGTGGTGATTTTTGTTTGGATTTTTGCATGTGCTTTGAATTTGAAAATCCAATACGTAAATCATGTTGTGTTATTTTATTTAGACTTCAGTTTCTGTGTATGTGTATTTCCATTAAATAAATATTGAATGCTGAGTGATTTCTTGGGCAGAGGGAGACTCTTCCAGACCTCACAAAACAATTCTTTCTTCTCCAGAAATCTAGGCTGATCATCGGTACATTAAAAAACAGGTGCAGGGAATCAGAACATTTGTGGTGTAGGGTTTTTTTTTAAAGTCTCATCTGTATAAGATGTCTCCTATTCTACTTGGAATCTCATCCACAGATTCCCAACTCTTTGAAGTTTCCTTGAAGATCCTGGAGCCCTTCAAAATTTTTGAATTTCAGGTAGGTAAGCATTTGCGCGGATGCATGCGTTAAATTGGTCGACCCTCTCCCTATGTCTGCATCTGTGCTTCATGCTCCTAATTTCTTTTTCCTGTCAGCCAGGCAGAATATTTAAGCTTAAAACATTATGCCTTTTTTATCTTTCATTTTTATAGGCTGTATTCTTTCTAAGACATTCTTGTCTCAGTGTTTATTAATAAACCAATGTAGGAGTTTAAAAAAAAAAACAACCCTTCAGTAGGTTTTTTGATTTTTCTTTTTCCCTTTCGAAAGAAAAAAAAATCCTTGGCTTTCAAACAAATGAGGCTGATTTCCAGGTCTGCACAGACCTGTCAGAACTTTATTTATAATACTTCCACAGAATTTCTGGTCTGTTCAGATAGATTTTCTTCTTGAAGAAGTGCAAGTCTTATGAGGGTGCTGCTGTATCGTAATCTATTATTCATTTGAGCTAGAGTTAAAGATTGAGGAAAACAACTCCAGTGGTCTTTGTAGTTTACATATTCTGGCATCTTTGTTTGAAGGCTTCTTAGTGAGGTGACAGCAACCAAATGGATCTTTTATTAGAAAATGTCCTTGTCTTACCGAATATGTTCTGTCACCAGATGTATTTTCATATAGATTATGTCATCTTTACCTTCTTTAAAGTCACCCTTAAGCTTGGTTGAATGTTAATAATTCAATTTGTGGTGATTAGAGTGATCTTGAAAAACTACATGAAGTCCAAATACTGATACTCTCTAGGCCCACCATGCACAGCCTTGACATCACACTGCTGTTTTGCTCTCTAGCAAGCTGATACACAGTCTCAGGACTTGAGTTCTGATTCTTCCAGTAACCTTTTACACATGGATTCCAGTCTATATAGTTCAGGTGGTTGCCTAGGAACCAAACCTGCAGAACACTTAATTGCTAGTGACTGACGCTCCAGAGAAGTGCACATGTACATGCAAATTGGGTTTGTAATGTTAGAATTCAAATGATCTGTCAGTGAAGACTTACAAGTTTTGTCTAAAATAACGTATTTGCAGTGAACTGTCATCCTGTTGTTTTATGATTCTCATGTGCAAGGCCTTGTTCTGCCAGTAAACTGATTTCCAGATTCTTTCAGTAACTTCTGGTAGTGTAGAAGAGAATAGGTGGGGTAATGTCCCTGGAGGTGTTCAAGGCCAGGTTGGATGGGGCCCTGGGCAGCCTTGTGTAGATCCAGGCCTGGAGGTTGTTGTCCCTGCCTGTGGCAGGGGGGTTGGAGCTCTATGATCCTTGGGGTCCCTTCCAACCCAGACCATTCTATGATTCTATGATTCTATGTCTTAAAGCCATGGGAAAGCAAGCAATACAAACAAGTACTTTTACTGAAATAATGCAAAGTTCAATTCCAAGTTTAGAGGACTCTGTAGTAAGAGATTCCTTCCTCTTACTATACAGAGCTTAAGGTGCTCCCTTTTCTTTGCAGATTAAGCAAAAGCTTATGGGAAATAATATATTAATGATAAAAATGAGCAGAAAATAAAGGTTCTGAAATTTATTTCTGTGTCTTGGGCTGAACATCTAGGTTTTGGTGTTTGGTTGGGGTTTTTTTTAATGCTGTTCTGTAGAAATAGTGTGGTGGTAGCATATGCCTTTAGCATGCAAAACTGCCAGATCTTTTTTAAATTTTGAATGGAAATTGACCTTCATAATAGGCACTGAGCAAAATGGGGACACATCATATATATTCTTCTTACAGCATCGGTTTGTTTTTGTTCCAGTACTACTTTCAGAAGTAGTATTTCTTTCTTCAGGTGGTCCTAGAATACTTCAGAAGTTTTCTTCCTAGCATTTGGTTGCATGATCCTGGGAATTTTTTCAGGATGTTTAATTAAGACACTGTGAAGTGAAACAGGTTATAGAATCACATAATAGTCTGAGCTGCAAGGGACCCATAAGGATCATCGAGTCCAAATCCTGGCACCACACAGGACCAGCCAAGTCAGAGCATGGGACTGAGCGCAGCGTCCAGACGCTTCTTGAACTCAGTCAGGCTCGGTGCTGTGACCACTGCCCTGGGAAAACTGTTCCAGTACCGAACCACCCTCCCAGTAATGATACAGTAACTTCCTTTTTTCCTTAACTAGTAAAAATTGCTTACTGACTAAAAATGCAAAACATTTTGGTTTCTTCAATATCTGTTTCTTTGTACATTTTAATAGTTAAATTCCCTTTTTTATGTAGGGAATAGGAAGTGGCATCCCTTTTGCTTCAGTTTCTTGAAGCTTGGGTTTTTGTGTTCTCAACAACTGTAAGTGGGAATACTATTTTTCCATAAATGTGCTTTTAAAATCTATTTAAAAATAGATGTCAGCAGCCTTCTTATCACCATAAAGCTTTGTATCACTACTCTTCAGGTTGTTTTTTTATTTTGACATTTCTCTAAGAGTAGTTGGGGTGCAAGGTTCAGTTTATTGAATTTTTTTTTCCTTGTAATCTTGGTAGTTCTAGGAGAGAAATAAGATACAGGTTGCAGCCTGAAGTTTGGTGATAAGTTACAACCTTACTAATAATGCTTTAAAGATTTGTTTACATTTCTTAGTTTTCATTTTATAGTGTAAGCAGTAGTGTACGAGTAGGGTTATTTCCTATGTTGATGCAGTGTTCTTCTGCTGTGAGGAGATTTCTGCTTAAACTTAACACATCCTGCTCTGTGATACAGTGTAACTCAAAACATTCTCGAAGCATTGCTTTATGGCCTTTGATGCTGTGATCATCTGATGTGGGTTTGTTTCTACCCTGTTTTCATAATCTCTACCCTTTTAGTCCACTAAAGGCAAACTGCACAGAAATAGTAAAATTTCTGCCCTAATCTTAATTACTGGTAGTTTAATTTTTTCCACTTTTTTTTTTTTAAATATGAGAAGCTTTAGGGCTCAGAGGGGTTAATAGAAGGGCATCTCTAATAGCATTAAAAAACCCCTGCAATTTGAGCTTTGATTCCCTGGCTGTGAATCATTGATACTATCATTTATTCATCCATTTAAAAAAGGAGACAATTAAGATCTAATATTTCAGAAGAATGAAACTGAATAAAATTTTCAGGCCTTTATACTGGAAATGTAAATAAAAATACACTTACTTTTTACTTTGCAGTTTGCCTTTGAGGGGCTCTACTTTACTATTATCTAAAGAGTGGGAATATGTGGAGGAGATCCAAAGTAGGAGAAAATGGGGTTGCTTTATCAGAAACTGGAGTTCTCCTATTGGGTCATCTCCTCCACTCACCCGCCATCCTCCCCACTGAGCTTTGCATCCTTGTGATCGGCTTCCAGTGTAGTTAAGGGAGCGTGGTACCAACATGGATAAAGGGAGATGGGTCAACCTGTTTGACACATGCATGCTTACATACAAGAAATTCAAAATTTCAATGGCTCTAAGGTAATTGTGGCACCCTGAAGAAACTTCAAACAGTGTTTTTCTGTGGAGGAGATTTTCCAATAGAATTCCAGCTAATGGTAAGTAACCCTATTCTGCATATTATGTAGATGCCAGAAGCATTTGTGTATTTTGCCACTCACCAATGAAGAATATAAAACAAGTATGGTAATACTACTTCATGTCTTTTGAAAGTATCTTCAGAAAAGTGTGGTGGTGTTCAGAGTCCCAGTTCAGTGCATTTTCCAGGTTTGTGACTGTTTAATTTCTGGCAGGTTTTACAGTGAGTGACAGCTACAATCAACAGACTCAATTTCCAGCTGTACAGCAGCTGCAGGATTCAAGCACACTTGAATCTCAGGCTCTTTCAACCAGTTACCATCCGCCAGCCCTTCTTCAGGTTCCAAATACAGATGCTATTAACGTAGTAAGTACTGCTGGAAGGCAGAATTCCTTGTTCTGTGTTCAGTCATGAGGGTTTTTTTGAGCCACTTCATTGGTAACTGACTTTTCATGATGTCTTGTTCAGATTGCTTATATTTAACTACTGGAAAATAAAAAGGTGGGGGAAGGATAAGCGCCCTGGCCACATGTTTCTTAGAGTTGTATGTTTTGATGCTCTAGGCTTAGAAAAAGATATAATGCTATGAATTTTGATCATAAGCCTAAAACTAGGGAAGGACCTATTATTATAAAATAATTTTATATTATTGCACTATATTCTGTCCTAATTATTTAATGTCTGTTGGTATATATGAGATCACTCAGAAAATAGCATTACAGATGAGTGGTGATCATTCATAGAGCTTGCATATTGCAGTATCTGAGGTTCTTTCATGGTTCTTAACCTAGTTAAATTTGTAGAAAAGCTTAACTGCTAAAAATACAGTTTAAATACAATTTTTTATGATGAAGATTGTCTTTGGTAATGTGTTTACCATAATGAGCTGCATGAATTACTTTCCTTTCATGCTTGTTTGGAAAGGGCAAATGACTGACAACTAAGATGGGTTTTAGAATCTTGAAGAGTTTGAGTACTTTCGACCCACTGGCGTTGGAGTTCTCCTCAAATCTTACACCATGCTGACATTCTCAAGGATTATTCTGTGGTGGTTTTTGCTTAGAGGGAAAACCTGTACAGAAAGAAGTGAAGTCTGTCAGCACCACTGCACATTTTGCCAATCAGTGTGGGGCTCGTAGTGTTTAAAATGGCTGCTCCAGTGTTAAATTGAACCTCTCAACCACCAGAAAATCTTCAGGGCTTGAGACATAAAAATGTCTAGATTCACAAGGAGCTGTAACAACATCACATTGCCCATTTATAGTGATTTGGTAGGTGAACATTCTGCTCCTTCTCACTGTTAGTCTTATTTTGTTGACAAAAATTATGAAAGTGTCAATTAGATTACTTGTATTGACTGTGAATGCTGTAATCTTGCCAATTTGTGTGACTTCATGTCAGTATTGTGTTACTGAAATTTACTTGAGGCTTTGGTTTCTAGACTACTCGCTTGATACAAGATCAGTCATCACAAGAGGAACTTGAATTGCAAACCCAACGGCCTCATTTTCTTGAGGACAGTGAAGATCAAAGCAGGCGTTCCTATAGGTTTGTCACACTTTCAGGTTTTGTCACAGAATTGCCTGAATCTTTTCTGGCAAGTAATTGTATGCAACTAATGAAAACATTTTTTCTTGTAATAGATGTGAATATTGCAACAAAGGTTTTAAGAAATCCAGCCATCTGAAGCAGCACGTACGATCGCATACTGGTGAGAAACCTTATAAATGCCAACTCTGTGGCCGCGGCTTTGTTTCCTCAGGAGTGCTTAAGTCACATGAGAAGACTCACACAGGTAACAGAGCCTACCAGCTCTATAGTAGCGTGGCTCACCTTTGGGGTTTTGTAAATGTCCTGTGTAAGTAAACTTAAAGAAATGGCATGCTACTTATTTGTTTTTGTTACTTTAAGGAGTTAAAGCATTCAGCTGTAGCATTTGCAATACCTCCTTCACAACTAATGGCAGCCTTAGGAGGCACATGGCAACTCACTTGAGCATGAAGCCTTACAAGTGCCCATTCTGTGATGAAAGCTTTCGAACAACTGTTCACTGCAAAAAACATATGAAAAAACATCAGGCAGTCTCCTCAGCTGTAGCAGCAGCTACAGAAACAGGAGGGGGAGGTAAATTATTTCATTTTTACTCTTACAGTTCTTACTACGAAACAAATACAAATGTTTCAGTGGGTTACATCAATGCTATAACAGTAATGTTATAAATTAGCCTTCCAGCATGGATAATGTCTCTGTGTCCACAGCCACTGAAATCTCCCTAGCATGTAAATTGTTTAAACAAATCAAGTTTTCCAGGAGTAGAATATTTTTGTCCTAAATTACTTATACCTGTATTTAATTATTGTAAAAGTTAGAGTTATAAAGCCAACTTCATTTAAAAGAAGGATGTGAGTTGTTAGACTTCAGAAAGAGATCTAAGTCCAAACATGTAATGTAGTGGCCATGTGTCTGATAATAAAACCACCTATTTTTGCAATTTCAGCTGCTGGATTAAACTAAACAGATGTGTGTATATATGGTGGATTTTTGTTTTGTTTTTTTTTTTTTAATAGTGGCATGTGTTGAAGATGATGATGAAAACTCTGAAAGAACTTCCAGAAAATCTCGTCCTGGAGTCATAACTTTTACAGAAGAAGAAACAGCAGAACTTGCAAAGATTAGACCTCGAGAAAGTGCTACTGTCTCAGAAAAAGTTCTTGTCCAGTCTGCTGCAGAGAAAGACAGAATTAGTGAGATCAAAGATAAACAAGCAGAACTGGAGGCAGAGCCCAAGTATGCCAACTGTTGTAGTTATTGCCCCAAAAGCTTTAAAAAACCCAGTGATTTAGTCAGGTAAGGAATAGAAAAGTTTTATGTTTTCAGTTTTCTAACTTGTTCTTTAGAACCTTAGTAGTTACAGTTTCATATAATGTTTTTATGCCTAAACTAAAGTTTGATTTAATTTACATACGTTTTTATTATTCTGAATGGTCTAAAAATGTGTCAAAATATTCTGTATTCTGAATATGACTAGACCAGCCTCTTCATATTTCTTTTCATGAATGTTGAAAGTATTAACATGAACTTTTAGAATAAATTATGTTTTCTTGCTGTAGGACTTGCATATAAAAACATGTAAAAATCAGTTTGAAAAAATGGCAAATGCTTAAATCATCATCTTTAGCAGTCCTGCTTAACGTAATGTTAACATAAGTATTCAATTCATTCTAAAATTTTTAAGGTACAAAATAAGTATTTTCTATCAGTTTGTGAAAAGTAGAAATTCACATGTACATATATTCTGGAATTATTAGGCATGTCCGTATCCACACTGGAGAGAAGCCCTATAAGTGTGATGAATGTGGAAAGAGTTTCACTGTAAAATCCACTCTGGATTGTCATGTTAAAACGCACACAGGTCAGTAAGATTTTTGGATGTCTTTGTTTAGAAACTGGTTACTTTCTTGACAAGCTGCTTTAACTAAAGATTTGGCAAGGAATGGTATGTTTCACTATGATCTAGGAAATGGCTCTCTGAATAGCAGTGCTAGGTGAATTGGGTGCTAACTCCATCATCAAATAAATCACATCATGATATTTTTGATAAACCATAATATTACAGTCTTCATTAGTGGTATTATAAAGCAGTTGTAGTCATAGATCATGGAAAAAATGGGTGTGTGTATATATATAATAATTTAATTTAATATCTGCTGTAGCATTTCAGTGCTAAATGATTTTCCTGAGGGAGAGGGTAGATTTGGAAGATTTTATAAAATTAAATTTAAAAACTTGCAAAGTCTGATATTTGTGCTGCAAAGAATACAGAAAACTGAAAGCTTTTGATGCTGCAATATATAAGTATTTTACTGATGGAAGCTACCTTTCTAATTCATGGTATTTGTACATTCTAGTGTGATTTAGTAGCAAAATACTACTCCTGTGTTTTATACAAGATCTCTAAATAGATTAGTACCTTGTCCTGGGTAGCAGATGCTAAGGATAGTGAAATGAACGAAGCAGGGATTCAGTCAAATTCCTTCAGGTTCAAGATTTTTCCAAGTTTGGGACTCTGAACTAGAGATTGTATCTTTTTTCCTTGCAACTTCAATGGAATTTTTTACATTAGTTTTATCCAGTTGTTTTCTGGACCCAGAAAAAATGATTAAAAATGAATGGCCACCAGCACATGCAGTAGTAGTAAGTTCCTTGAGTCAAATTCGGTTTTCAGTGTGTCCTCTGGTGATTTTGTTCCTCAGCCCACTAATTCTTTTGTTTGAGAAATAATGGGAGATTCTTCCCTGGTTTTTTGTTTATGAGCTCTTCATAATTTTACACTTTTTCAAGGCTGAGGTGCTTAATTCCTTCTTTGCCGGGGTCTTTAATAGCAAGGTGAGATGTTCCTTGGATGTTCAGCCACAGGAGCTGGAAGACAGGGAGGGAGAGCAGAACAAAACTCCCATGATCCAGGAGGAAACAGTTAGTGACCTGGTAGGCCAATTAGACATTCACAAGTCTATGGGGCAGAACAGGTTCCACACAGGGGTATTGAGGGAGCTGGCCAAGGTGCTTGCCAAACCCCTTTCTATCATCTGCCAGCAGTCCTGGCTGACTGGGGAATTTCCACTGACTGGAGGCTGGCAGATGTTGCATGCATTTACAAGAAAGATCAGAGGGAAAGATCCAGTAAACTACAGGCCTGGCAGTCTGACTTCAGTGCCAAGGCAGGTCCTGGAATGGGTCATCTTGAGTGGTATCACACAGCATACGCACAACAACTGAGTGATCAGGTCCAGTCACGATAGGTTTATGAAGGACAGGTCCTGCCAAGCTAACCTGATCACCTTCTGTAACGAGGTGACCCGCTTAGTGGATGAGGGAAGGGCCGTGGATGTACCTTGACTTCAGCAAAGCCTTTGACACCATTTCTCTCAGCATTCTGACTGAGAAACTGGCTACCACTGGCCTGGACAGGCGCACCTTCTGCTGGGTTAAAAACTGGCTGGATGGCCGGGCCCAAAGGGTGGTCGTAAATGGAGCCAAATCCAGCTGGATACTGGTCACGAGTGATGTTCCTCAGGCCTCAGTCCTGGGTCCAGTCCTGTTCAATATCTTTATTAATGATCTGGATGAAGGGATTGAATGTTCCCTCAGTAAGTTTGTGGATGACACTAAACTGTGAGGCAGGTAGGGAGGTCTGAGGGTAGGGAAGCTCTTCAGAGGGATCTGGACAGGGTGGATAGATGGGCTGAGACCAGCGGAATGAGGTTCAACAAGGCCAAGTGCAGAGTCCTGCACATAGGACATAACAACCCCACGCAGCGCTACAGGCTTGGGGAAGAGTGGCTAGAGAGCTGCCTGGGATCTGGGGGTGTTGGCTTACTGCAGACTGAATATGAGTCAGCAGTGTGCCCAGGTGACAAGAAGGCCAATGGCATCTTGGCTTGTATCTGAAATAGTGTGGCCAGCAAGTCCAGGGAAGTGATTGTGCCCCTGTACTTGTCATTGGTGAGGCCGCACATTGAGTACTGGGTTCAGTTTTGGATCCCTCACTACAAGAAAGACATTGAGGTTCTGGAGTGTGTCCAGAGGAGGGCAATTAGGCTGGTGCAGGGGCTGGAGAACAAACCGTATGAAGAGAGGCTGAGGGAACTGGGGTTGTTTAGTCTGGAGAAGAGCAGGCTGAGGGGGAACCGTACTGCTTTCTACAGTTACTTGAAAGGAAGTTGCAGAGACGGGTATTGGTCTCTTCACCCAAGTGACAGGTGATAGGATGAGGGGAAATGGCATGAAGCTGTGCCAGGGCAGGTTCAGATTAGACATTAGGAAAAACTTCCTTTCTGAAAGAGTTGTCAGGGCCTGGAACAGGCTGCGCAGGGAGGTGGTTGAGTCACCAACCCTGGATGTATTAAAACGACGGGTGGATGAGGTGCTCAGGGATATGGTTGAATAGAGGACAGGTATGGTTGGACTAGATGATCTTAAAGGTCTTTTCCAACCTAGTGATTCTGTGATAATACAAACCAGAGCTTTGTAAATGAGTATTTTATTATCCTTAAAAGATTTTTTCCAACCTGTTGTTCATCCTCTTTTCCAAACTATGTACATGATGATTTTTACTAGCTTAGGTCCTCACTCAGATGCTTAAAGGACTCCCTTGCTGACTTTCAGCATTGTGAAAATTGTCCCTATGCCCTACCTTTTTGTTTTCAGTCTTAAAACTATTTTTCTTTAATTTGTGAAAGGACTCTGTCCTTTCATCCTGTGACAAGAGTTTTTCTAAGGTCCTTTCATATAAAACCACTATAAAACTCCAAAAATACAGTCTTGTCAGTGAAAATCTGGTCTCCTTCCAAGAGCTCTCATAGAGTTATGAAGTATAATTTTCACAACAAAAAACACATCAACTTTTCTCTATTATAACTCATTATATCTTGTTGAGGCTTTTTTTTTTTCCTGTTTTCTTTTATAATTGGTTCAGCTTTGGTTGGATGAACATGAACTTTAACTAGTGTGTAGTTTCTGCATTTCATCCTGGATCCATTTTCAGAGGGCTGTTTTAATCTGTTGCCAGCACCTAACAGCTAATAGTTCATTGGTTTCATGTTGAGCCATATTTACTTTATCTAAATAAGCAATTTAAAAACCTAAAAATACTGTTTGATTATATGGAACTTACCTAGTAAACAACAGTTCAGTTTGAAAAGCTACTCTTCTCCTCCACTGTAAAAGAACAGCTTTGCTGCAGCCCACATCTCCATTGTCGTACTGGTTCATGTTATTCTTGGGCTCTTCTCCATTATTTGAAACAGCATGTTATCAGAACTTAATTTTGTTGAATAAAAAGAATCACAGAACCACAGAACATTAGGAGTTGAAAGGGACCTTGGAAGATCCTAGTCCAACTCCCCTGCCAGAGCAGGATCACCTAGACTAAATCACACAGGAACATGACCAAGTGGGTTTTGAATGTCTGCAGAGAAGGAGACTCCACAACCTCTCTGGGCAGCCTGTGTCAGGGCTCTGTCACCCTTACAGTGAAAAAGTTCCTCCTTATATTCCCATAGAACTTCCTATGCTCCAGCTTGTACCTGTTGCCCCTTGTCCTGTCACTGGCCATCACTGAGGAGAGCCTGGCTCCGTCCTTCTGACTGTCACCCTTTACATCTTTATAAGTATTTATAAGGTCAACCTTTAGTCTCCTCTTCTCCAAGCAGAACAGGCCCAACTCCCTCAGCCTCTCTTCATAAGGAAGGAGTTCCACTCCCTTAATCATCTTGGTGTCCCTGCACTGGACTCTTTCAAGGAGTTCTATGTCCTTCTTGAACTGAGGGGCCCAGAACTGGACACAATATTAGAGGTGTGGTTTCACAAGGGCAGAGTAGAGGGGGAGAAGGACCTCTCTTGACCTGCTAACCACACCCCTTGTAATGCACCCCAGGATGCCATTGACCTTCTTAGCCAGGAGGGCACACTGCTGGCTCGTGGTCATCCTGCTGTCCACCAGGACAACGGTACAAGAGTTTTATGGTTTGTAATTTAAATCTGTAAATTGATGTAGACTGAATTATAATTCAGGAATTTGGTGAGGAGTGAGAGATTCGTCTGTGCAAATGGAGACTAGAACTCAGTAGCAAGAATCATAGGTACAGGTTGGGTTTGTGACTTCTTTACCAAATGGCAATAACTAACATCACCCAAATACAGTAGTGTGTTCTTAGCTGGAAGTCGAGTTGACTTTGTTTCAATGTCAATATAATGGTTTTCCAGGTAAAAACAGTAACTTAGTCACACTTAGGATTATTTTGTTTCCCCCTTTTTTTTTTCTTTTCTCTTTTCTTTTTTCCAGAATGTAGTTTTCCATCACAGCTCTAGAGAAGTCTTGGTTTTATTCTTTGGTAGCACAGCAACAGCAGTAAATAATTTCTTTCCCTTGTTTAGCTAGGAAACAGTATCACGGTGAAAGGCCTGGGAATTTCAGTGTGTTTTCAGCCAGAGCTGCACATTTTCTGCCAGATACCACACTGTGGGGTTTGTGAATTGCACAATTTCACATATGGTTAATGCAACAAACTCCATAGTTAACTTGTTATTTGTAGTACATTAAAAACTCCAATTGAGACACAAGGATTTTTGTTTTCAAATGTTGTGCAGTCTGAAAGGAGAGAAGAGAAACAAAACTGTATGGTTCTAGACTAGATTTCTGTACTTCTAGATTACTTTGGCCTGGTTGGTATTTTGGTTTAGAATATTACCTCACTTGGAAATTGTCTTAGTTTCTTACTTGGAGTCTATTAACACTAGTCAGTATTGAGGTACAGGCTGAAGTAGAAGAATAAAGCTGCTGGAGTTATAAAGAAAATAAATGACTAAAGAAAAGCCAAATACTGAAGTGGCCAAGATGAAACTTGATTCTCCAGTTTTATGAGCTGTGTAGTTGAAACAACTTTATTGGTTGGGAAGGTAAGAGATGAGAAGGACACAGGCAGCAAGGTGACAAAAGAGTCTGCATGAAGGTTTTGAGCATATTGAGTTTTAGAAATAAGAAAAAATTAAGATGCCTTTCATTGAGATCCTTAATTCATTTGAAAAGCAGCCAGAATTATAAAGGAAAAGGCTAACTATTTTAGAATCTGTATTTTCTTTTTCTAATTATTTTAAAGTCTCTATTTTTTAAAAAATCGTTGGTACATTGCTACTTGTTTTTTAGAGTTTTCATCATTTATCTTTCTATTTTTGAAACTTTTCCAGGCCAGAAGCTCTTCAGTTGTCATGTTTGCAGTAACTCTTTTTCTACAAAAGGGAGTCTAAAGGTCCACATGCGCCTGCATACAGGAGCAAAGCCCTTCAAATGCCCACACTGTGATTTGCGGTTCCGTACTTCAGGGCGCAGAAAAACCCACATACAGTGTCACTATAAACCAGAGACAAAGAAGGTTAGGAAGCCTGTCACCCGTACTTCAGCTGAGGGACTACAACCAGTCAGTCTTCTTAATTCATCCTCAACAGACCCAAACGTTTTCATCATGAATAACTCCGTCTTGACGAGTCAGTTTGATCAAAATTTACTTCAGCAAGGACTCGTGGGCCAGGCCATCCTGCCTGCTTCAGTGTCAGGTAAAAATGGGTGACTTTTTGCTGGTGGTATTGAGACCAATTACTGAACTTTGTTTTGTATTAGAGTTCAGAAAATTAGGTGAAACATGACTTCCAAGCAGGTAAGAGTTGTACTGAATTCATGATTCAGTGCAGGGTGGTGACAGAAATTTATTTATTTATTGAAGAATGAAGGTGAAAATGTATGCAGCTCACCTAAAAAGATCTCTTCAGTTCTGCTGTGGTATTGCACTGCAGAAAGGAAGAAAATAGAGGTAACAAGTAGCTGGAGTACTTATATTGGTTTTGGTAATATTCTTTTACCTTTTCTTAAAAAGGAAAGATGCAAAAGAGTTATTCTGTAAGCTTTCCATTCCATAACGGTATTTTTTTTTTTTAATTCAAGCATTAGATCTTAGGGCAAATAGCTAGAAATACTAGTGTGTGCTCTGCTGTACATGTGTACTCAGTGGTCCAAAATAGAAAGGAGAAAACCCACAGTGCAAAAAAAAACCTACCCAACAATCAAAACAGGAAAACACTTCAGATGTAAGAAAATCTAGTGGTAAAGAAATGTACATTGGAAAGCTAAATGCCTGGGATCTGAAGTTGTGCCCATTGTCAGTGGCTACAGCTGCATTAGCACATTGAATCTGTCACAGACCATTCTTTGGCTTGGAGGCCAGCTGGCATGGAATACCCAACATGCTTCATGCTGCAAGTAAATGACCTTTTGAGAATGAGAATGATCCTTCCAAACTTCTAAATTGGTCTCAGGAATTGCTGGTGTAAGTGCTAGCTGACCTCAGGCACAGGGATGTTTTTCAGAGCAGAATAGTGTTCAGGTTTCTAGAAATGTTCCCTGGTACTGTTAGATTTTCTGCTTAAATTGAGGGTCTCTGACTGTCACTTCTGAAAGTGAACTTGGATTTTCTGTGCTTCTTTGGCACTTTTTTCCAGTGCTTGTGTATGATTTTGGAAGTACGTATACAAATTCAAAGCAATGTATATCTCATTTAACTATAGCTTACCTGGTTTGACCTAAATTGTTGTCCAAAGCCAACAAACTATTGGTTGTTCAGAAGATGCTGGTAACTGTTAATTGAAGGCATGGTTTGTGATAAATTTGTGACTAAAAACTGATGTTTGCTTGTGTTTTTGAATTAACGCAATAAGAAGAAGTCTTTAGCATGCTCACATGTCTTAGAAAGAGGCAGGTAGCTTGTTAAGTCAAGGTTAATGATTTTTTTTGCCCAAACCAGGTATTTCTTGGGTACGCTGAAGAATTTTGGAGAGGGAGGGTTGGGTGGGTGGGTAGATGGGAGGATGGATGGAAGGAAGGTTGGTTAGTTGGTTGGTTTTTTTAAGCATCAGCTAAAGGATACTACTTGATAAAACTGAAATTTTTTGGAGAAGAAAGTATGCCAAACACAAGCTGACTTTTTCCTTACATCCTCTTAAGACCTTTTGTAGAGATGGTCTCTTCACCTTCTGAAATTAGGAACTTTTGTAAGATGGTAATGTTCCCTTTATTTCCATCCACATGAGCACATGGGATGAACTTGGATACCTTCTTGAGCAGTGCTTGTGCTATGCAAAAATGTGTCAGTAACTTTTGTGTGTGTGTCTGTGTGTTCAGAGTCAGAGTGTAAGTACCCTGTGTGAGTGCTGCTTGCAAGATGCTAGCTAGTGCTTAAATAATAACTATCTTTAAATTACATAGAATTGATGAAGCTTTAAAATAGGCAATCACCTACTTCAAATTATTGGCATAAATGTTTGTGTGTGAATAGCTTTTGTATTGATTTAATTTATAAAAATAAACAAGCTAAAAGAGGTAATCAGTAATGATAAAGAAAAACATTATAATATGACTGTTTTCTTTGGTAGCTGGAGGTGACTTAACTGTGTCCTTGACAGATGGTAGCTTGGCCACTCTTGAAGGAATACAATTACAACTTGCTGCTAATCTGGTTGGACAAAATGTTCAAATTTCTGGAATAGATGCCACCAGTATTAACAACATAACACTGCAGGTAGGTTGCTCGCAGTCTCTTGCTTTTGAAGAGTCACTTCGAAAGCTGAAGGAAGTTTAAGGACCACATATAATTCTGGAATCATTCCCTGGAATTGAGGGAGGCAATACCATGCTCTGTCATTTGTACTGTGTTAGAAAACTGAAAAATAGCTACACAGTAAGAGGCTTTTTTCTGTTGATTTTGTTCTTTTTCAGTTTTTTAGGGTTTTTTACTCATCTGGGATTTTGGCAGATTGCTCTAAAATCTGCATTTTAAATTTTTTTTTCTTTCAATTGCATTTTTTCTTTTCACTCTATAAGCAAGTTAGGCTAGAATTCCCCACCCAACATCCCCAAAAGAACCCTTCTGAGAAGCAAGCCAACCCAAATTACTGCACAGAATGTTCTTTTCTTTAACATAAGACACCTGTGTTACTTGGCAAGCTTAGAGTATTTGGATTCACAATTTAAATTCCTATTGAGCTTGTAACATGAGCAACAGAAAATGGTGAGGTGATTATATTAAAAAAAATATCTCAAATTATGTGAAGGAATGATTTTCATGAACTTGGTGGTGTCTGATTAGTTTTACAGAATCAATGAGGTTGGAGAAGGCCTCTGGAGGTCACCAGGTCCAACCCCAAGGTCATGGAAAGGACGACTTGGCTTGCATTAGATTGTTCAGAGCGTCTGTATTCACAAAGTTTTTAGTGAACAACAAAGAAAACTATTTCAGTTTTATTTTCCCCGATCATCCCTAAAGAGTAAAATTTCTGTCTTTATCAAGAACAGGTGTTTGACTGTGAACAGGGACCTCAGTGAGCCCCAGGAGCTGAAAAAACAGATAATTTTTGGTACCAGTCTTCTCTCTGCTCCATGCCTTTTCACTTTCAAAGACCTGAAGACAGTGATAAGCGTTACATGCAGCAATAAGACAGTCAGGAATGCCAGTACTGTGGGTACCTGGTGCCCCATGTGCTCATATGTAACTATGATCATGATTTCCCAAGCATTTTGTTGAGGTAAGGGAGGGGAGAGAAGCTACAGGTGAAGCAGAATAAATTATTTACATAGTGACTTTGGAGATTCGCTATATGCAGACACTTAAAAAAATAAACTTAAATTTAAAATGGCTAATTACAAGGTTTAAATATTCTATATACTCTGTATGCAGTGAATACAAATGCTGGATTCATGTTGAGTATTCACTTAACCTGTGTGTGCTAACTTCAGACTGAAACCTTGCTTTTCAGATCGATCCGAGCATTCTGCAGCAGACATTACAGCAGAGTAATTTACTTGCTCAGCAGCTAACTGGAGATCCCAGTATGGCCCCACAGAATACCTCCCTCCAGGCAACAGAAAACACAGTGCCAGCTAATGTGGTTATTCAGCCTATATCAGGCCTGTCTTTGCAGCCCACAGTAACGTCTTCTGCTAACATGGCAATCGGATCCCTATCTGAGCAAGAGTCTGTGCTCACAACTAGTGCTGGTGGTAAGCAGTTTCACTGTACTTTGAATTTCTTAGTGTTACTAATGGTATTACCCACAGTGAGAACTACACCCCACACACACCCAACTACCTTATTTAATAAAATAAGCATACAGTTCTTCTATGAGCAATTTCAGCAAATTTTAAAACTCTGTTGCCTGTTCTGAATGTGTCTTTTTCACCTCGTGGACCATATCATAAACGTTTGGAGTCCTTCAGAAAAATAGAAGACCTTTTTTCTGAAGATCTTAATGTGCAGAGGAATAAAATGGATATATAAAAAAAACCCTGGTTTTAAGAGTATGAGTTTAGCACCTTGCCTTGGCTACATCTCTTATGGTCATTCTGAAAAAAATCATAGAATCACAAAACAGTTTGGGTTGGAACAGACCTGAAAGACCACCTAGTTCCAACCCCCTGCCATGGGCAGGGACACCCTCCACTAGACCTCTTTAAAAAGTTGTGGCTGTTATAAAGAAAGGATCTTCATGGAATTTTTTTGTGTTCTACCCACTTAATATTCAGGTGCACAGGACATCTCTCAAGTCATGACTTCACAGGGGATGGTATCATCTTCAAATGGACAACATGAGATAACACTGACCATAAATAATTCCAGTTTGAGTCAAGTTCTAGCTCATGCTTCGGGTTCTACTGCAACAAGCTCATCAGGAAGTCCTCAAGAAATCACTCTTACAATATCTGGTTGGTATTTTAATGATCTCTCTACTGTGGCAGGGCTGGTACAACCAGCTCTTCCTTCCTTCCTTTGCCTCCCTTGGGGTAGTGCATCTCCTGGGCAGTACTGGGACAGGAACGAGCAGGGCAGCTATTGGGGATGAGTTTATTTAACCCAGTTTTCTTTAAATGCGTGTGGAGCCATATTCTAATAGATGTTCTGATCGTTCTTTGAGGTGTACGATCCAGTCTTCATAATATGCAGCGATTACTTCAGTATTTTATATCATAACATTTCTTTAATGCACCCAGTACAATATTTAATACTTTTCTCTTTTTTTCCCTTTCTTTTTTCTTTACTTATTTTCCTTTTTTTCCTTTTTCTCATGTATCTCTTTCCGTTTTCTGTAACATATTTAGTGTTTTTAAGTATCATGACAATAATGTCTGAGTTAAGGTGTCAGGGACCCCCACTTAGGTTTTTCTGTTTGGTAATGAATGTTCACTCATCTAAGGAAAATGGAGTGTAGGTGTCCAACAACTGATAGAGACTCCTTTCAGTTTCTGTGTGTCCTGTGCTTGTTGACTGATCCACAAAATTAACACCATGTGAAGTGATGATTTTACAAAAGAGGATGTGTGCAATGCAATTCATTATCCATATATTAGTTCCAAAAAACCCCCACATTTTCACCATTAGCCTTTAGCTTGCTAGATTTTTATAGTTTCATGAAGGTGGTGTCTTGAGTCTAAGTAAATAGATCAGTATTTGTCTAAACATTAATCAGCACAGGTATTTCTCTACCTGTTAGTATCTAGAGGTGTATAATCACACCTGCATCAGGAGTTTGTCAAACCTCTGCATAGAAATCTGCAAGTCTAGAAAGTGAGTTTGTGTTTTGGTTGTATTTTCTGCTTTTATTAGTTTATGATCACTCGTTAATAGTTCCAAGTACAGTAGCAGAATAATGTTGAGACCTTTCCAGTTATAATAGGACTAATTTCTCTTCAGGCCAAGATCTTATTCAGCATAATTCTGGAAGCAGTGATCTGAATAGTGGCTTAAGGCTGACGGCGCCAACCATCAGCAGTCAGACTACGGGTGCTACGTTAACTATAAGCAATGACCAGCTTCTTACTCAGGGCACTTCACTAAATGCTCCAGGTATACATACTGTGATTTATTTATTTTTTTTAAATTTGAATTAAAAATAATATTTGGCTAAAAAATTGGACCAAGTAACTGAAAATGAAATGCTGTAATCATGCACCTCGCAATTCAGGAATGCCACAGCTTTGTATGTTTTCTCATTAGCTTTAAAGTGATATGCCAATTTAAATGAACTTTGCTCCACAGGGTATTAAGGAAATGTAAACAAGAAGACATACCTAAAATTAGTACTTTGAGACAGTTACAGGAATATTGAAGGACTATGATTGTAAATTGGAGGATGAAGAAATCTGATGAATGTGCTGTAGAGAGATGATAAAATATCATTCATGTCAAATTTGCTCTAGTATTCAAATTGCCTTTCTGGCAGTTTTTGAGACGTGATTAGCTGTTTAACTGATTTATTTGCTTCCAAAATAGAAAGGCCTAGGAAATGAGAAGGAGGAATTACTAACTTCACATTAAGTTTGCAGCTAAGAGTTTATCTGCATAGCAAATTGATTTTTTTTTTTTTTACTATTTTGCATATATTCCAGAACTTAATACAACAGGTGGAACAAACCTTCCTTCTACAACACCCATATCTCAGTCTGCAGTCTCTGCCCAGAATTTGGTAATGTCTTCATCAGGAGTTGGAGGAGATGGTAGTGTCACCTTGACTCTTGCTGACACTCAGGGAATGTTGTCAGGTGGTCTTGATGCAGTCACACTTAATATCACTTCACAGGTAAGAAATGCTGTTCTGAAGCACCAGATGTGCTAAAGCTGCATCTTACAGGGCAGGAATTGGAGATTTTGCTTAGGAAATAATTTTGTCTTGCAAACACATAATATTTAAAAGTTCAGACTTTCCCTCTCTGCCAACAGCGAGTGCATGCTGTCATCTAGAAGCATAATCAATTTAAACTGAAATACAGATACACGTTGCAGGTTGTTTTCTTTTTAATGAACAAATTCCCAAATAAGAATGTTTTCTGGTTTAATGTTCTACTGCTTCAAACATTGTTTGAGATCAGTATTTAGTGATTAACTGAACTCTGGGTACTGCATAATAACAGTTCAGTAATACAGCTTAGTATTCCTAAACTTTTTTATTGTTTAATATGGTAAATTTTTCTTTTCCTCCTTGTGAACGTGAGAGTTGAAGAACAGTCGTGACAGTTCCTTTCACAGCAAATAACAGGAAAGAACCTAAATTAAATTGACTGTCTATAATAAAATGTCTTATAACACTACTTGTTATAAGAATAATGCTATATGGATGGACAGTCATCTCCCCTGTAGCTTTAGCATTAGTTTTGCTTTTATCATAATTCAAGTTTTTTGTGGTGTCATCAAAAGCAAAAGACATATTGGCAAATAGAACGTATACAGTGGGAAGGAAAAAACCCAAACCAACTGATGAATAATACTATTAAAATACTAGAAAGTGAAAATTGAGGGTCATTGTGTGGTTGGCATTTCAGTGTATATTTGACATCTGAAAACTCTGGCTGTTTCTTCTAATTTCTTGGCTTAATTAGGTTTAGACTGATTTTTATTTACTTTTTGACCCAAATTAAAATGTGTGAATGTATATAAATGAAAGACACTTTGTCTAGCATTTGGTATGATTAAAGATGGTGAAGCAAAGTCCATGAGGATGATTATATGCTTTCCTCTCTGCAATTTTGCTGTGGAAAGGGAAGAAACGACTTCTTACATAGTTGCTAGGACACATTTGTGATTTTTGGCATCACAGTGTAACAAAGCAACATGTGGTTTCATTTCAGACTTGGTAATAATTTAAGCAATCACATCTGGCAATGTTGATGTTTATTAATAAGTCACCATATCTGATGTTAAGACAGGAATAAATAAAAATGAAACATTGCATTGGATACCGTGCAGGCACAGTCTGTGTTGCAGGAATCTTGATGAATACACAGGTAGTACATAAAGGTACTGCATTTCCTGGGGAAATTGAAAAGTCTTCAACAGTAATCTAAAAATTGTAGTAGTGGTGTAATATTAGTAATTGCGTATCTTAATTAGTAATTTATACCTTAATTTATTCTGTTTTGGAAATAGGTTTAGTTAAGTGATTTTAAAAGGGATATACTGTTGGAAGACCACACAGGAAAGCAAAATAGAGGAGTTAAAGTGTCAGCTGAAGAGGCAAAGAAAAGGGAAGGCTGAGACATTCAGAGATTTTTGTATGTCTGGGAAAAATCAATCCGAACTCAGTCTCAGCTCCTACAGACTTCCAGGTGTCACACTTAAATCGGTAGACTTTAAATGGAAGGAGGAAGGGAGAGGAATGGAGAGAAAGCAGTAGTATTTGTTCAGATGGGATTCTGGAGTGGACTTTTCCAAGGAGGAAAAAAAAATGTAGTTCTGAGGTATAAAAATAATGTACATGTTTACTATTAGCTGTTTAAATATAGTTATTGTACCTTTTTTTTCTTCCTTCTTTTCTCCCTCCTTTGGCAGAGTCAGCAGTTCCCTGCTATACTCACAGATTCCAGTCTCACTAGCCAAAGTGGGTCAGGCTCACAGCAAGTCATACTGGTGAGCCATACACCCCATCCAGCATCTGCAAACTCTGAAGAAATAACGTATCAGGTACATAAAAGTTTTTTTCCTGTATATTTTGTGGGTAAAGGAAATTATTTAATCAAAATACTGGAATGTTCCCTCTGAAGCAGGAAGGCTGATGTTGCTCCCAAATAAGAGTATTGGGAAGAGGTTTGTTGTGACTCCCTAGTCACCAGATTCTGTTCTAAGTTAAAAACGCTTCTTCATATTAAAAGCAATTAATAATGTTTTTCTTCCTACAAATTATGCAGTTGTGCTCTCAACACAGACTACTCCAAAAATTTCCAAGTAAGGTGGTAATTAAGTGATAAAAACAGACAAAGTTGAGAGCCATGTGGGTAAAATACTAACACCTGTTGCTACATCTTTTCTTGGTAACCAAAATGGTTTAATGGCAGAGCAACATAAAGTCTTTTGAACTTCTGTGTATCTGAATCTCAGTAGAATTTTTTGCATGTCTGATATAGTATTAGTATTAGAAAAAGTATAGATTAAAAAAAGTTCAGGTATCTCTTGTTGAAGGCAAAATGAATACTTTCAACCAACCTGGTAATATAAACTCTGAAATGGGAAAAATGAGCAAGACAGATGGAGACCCACAGTTAAGGGGAGAAATGGTAGACTGACTTGGCAAGCAGAGGGCAAGATGTGAGCAAGTTGTGGCTGGAATGGGCAAGAGAAACCTCTGAAATACCAAGCGCTGAAGGGAGAGGGTCTGTCTCAAGTATATGTGTAGGAATAAAGGTGCCAAGATGACAGTGTGGTAGAGGAACTTGAACACACTTCTTGGAAAAATTGTCACAACTGGGTGCCTCTCTGAAGTGCCTGTGCACTGATGAGTGCAGCACGGGGACAAGCAGGAGGAGTTAGAGTTGTGCATGCAGTTGCAGGGCTGCAGGCTCACTGGAATCAGAGAGAGAAGGTGCTACAGCTGGCATAACTGAAGCTCTGCTGTGGCTGGATTCAGGATCATCTGGAAGGACAGACTGGCAAGACAGCAGCAGGAATTCATAGAGCTCTGCCCGGGTGGTGAGCCAACTGAGACGTTATGGGTTAGGACTGGCAAGCAGACCAGTGTGAGCGACAGTGTTGTGAATACTGGCCACCTGCTACAGATCACTTGATCAGGGAGAAACAGAAGATCAGGCTTTCATTTTGGTCTTGGACTGTCTGCTGTAGTTGATGCTCCTCGAGTGGAGGAGTTGGAGTAGATGATCTCAGGAGCTCCTTTCCAACCTAACAAATCTGATTTGTGGTCCCTGGTCCCCATGGGTTAACTCAACCTGCCTAAGATCTGCTGGAAGGGTAACAAGCAAGGCACAAGGAATTCAGGAAATTTCTGGAATGCATTGATAATAACTTCCTCATACAAATGATGGAGAAGCCAACAAGTGGAGGTGGTGTTCTGGGCCTGATAATTGCAAAGAAAGAACTGATGGAGAATGTGAAGGTCGGGGACATACTTTGTTGCAGAGACTGGGAGATGGTGGAGCTCAGGATCCTGAGGAAAGAAAATAAAGCAAATAACAGGATCACAAACAAGGAGGGGCAGGCTTTCATATGTTTAGTGATCTCCTTGGACTAATCATATGATAAGCAGACCTGGAGAGAAGGAAGACCAGGAGAGCTGATTGATTTTAAATACAGTCTTCATCCAGCCTTAATAATCATTCATTCCAATGTGTAGGAAGTCAAAGGTGGCAGGAAGGTAGAACAGCAAAGAATTTCTGACAGAACTCAGATTTTAAAAAAGAAACATGCCTTAAAAGAGTACAGAGACACAATTCAAGGAGGCAGGGATGAAGTTCTATCAATTTTTTATTGTGTTTCAGTAATTCTGGAGCTTTATGTTAGTAGCTCAGAGCTTTACTTATGAAAAGTTCCAGTGAAGAAATTAAATAAAGAGAAAATATTCTCCTCTGTAAAATCACAGATGCTTTCTTTTGTTTTACCTGAAATATTTCTGGCTTTGAATTTTGTTCATTGAGAAACATGAGAATCATCCAAGATGCTTGGGAATATAAAACTGAATATAGAAAATATTGATACAAACACATTCTGTTTAAAATGCATAAATGAATTTGATCATAGTTATTATAATCTGTTTTCTTAAAATACATGTATGTGTCATTCTTAAGAGCAATGAAATACAAATCCATATTTACATACAACTTACTTCCTTTGTGTTGGTAACTTGCTTGCAAGTACTCTCCAAAAATAGGTCGTGTTGAGCTAGATCTTAAAAAATCAAACACTTTTGAATGTGCCTATGAAATGATTTGACAGTGTTTTTGTGACTTGTTACAGGTGACAGAGGTGTCTCCTAATGTGACTAAAAGCAGTCAAGCAGAAAAAGAAGGTCGCATGCACCAGTGTTTCGAGTGTAGCCAGACCTTTCCCTCAGCCACCATGCTGATGCACCACAGCAAAGAGGTTCATGGCAAGGAAAGAATACACGTGTGCCACGTCTGCAATAAAGCGTTTAAGAGGGCAACACATCTTAAGGTATTTGATAACAACAGCTGATTGTTCTGTTAACTCATCCTTTTGGTTTGGACTTCTTGAGATAGTATTCAAAGGTACCTATTATCCCTTTACCTTTCCCTTTACTCACCTTGAGAGAGGGAGTCTAAGTGATACTGCATATGCAGATAGAGAACTCTTTCCTGGAGCGTGGAAAGGATTTTAATACATATATTGACTACAGAACAAAAAATACAAATACCTGTCATGCAAATAATACTGCCAGAAGATTTCACTTATTTTATTTGCTTATATATGTTGTCACTGCTAATGCTGATTTTCAGATAAGCTTTTGGAATCATAGGAAGCTCTGGGCTTTGCACCCTGTAGTTTTGATTTTTCGATGCTCATGAGTACAAGTGACATATGGAGAGGAACCATTTGTTTTAAAATATCCTTACATTATTGCTGTTATCTAGTAATATTCTCTGTGTAGCTTCATCCAGATTATGAACAACCTGACACTTCCAAGTCTTTAAAAAAAAAACAAAAACCAGATTGTTTAAGTTTTTGATTAGATTATTGAATTTTCTTGCTAGGAACATTGGGCTGTAATGGTAAAGTGGTATGCTGAGACCCATATCCTATGTCTGAGGAATATTAAAAGGCAGTGATTTGAAGAAGTGCTTTATGAAAAAGAGCAAACATATAATGTGTCCAGAATTTTGCCAGATTCCCAGAATTCATAGAGGAAATTTCTGGAGCCAGAGGCAATGTCTTCATACTAAGTAGCTCTTAGAAAAATGACTGAATAGCTCTCCTTTCATACTTTTAGGAAATGCGATCTGTTTGTGAAGCTCAGCCTCTTGGAGTGATCACATGTGTCAACCAGATTTTTGGTCCTTGGGGAAAGTCACAAAATGTGGTGGTGTGAAACTCTTAACCTCTGGTTGTGGACAAATTTTCCAGAAAAAAAATATAGTTAAATGCAGTATTGATACTTGTGTTCCTTAAGTAATGATGATAAACCCCCAAATATGAGCCTCTCTCCAGTTTGGTTTCTTAGAACTGGCCTGGTGCTACCTTTTTTTCTATAATTAAACTTTGACTTCTAATATATACTGGACCGGTTTAAATAGACATTAAGAAAAATTTCTACCCTGGTACAGCCCTTGGGTGATTATCCATTACTGCTTTTTCATGTAGGCAGCATTGGAGTTGCAATAAGAAGTCAAAGGGCAGTCAAGAAAGACTTCAGGGCCTTGGGATCAGGGGCACAACTAGTGTTTTCCTCTGTCCTTCCAGTGGCAGGGAATGAGGAGAGATGAAACAGGAAAGTCTAGAAGATCAATAACTGTGTCTGAGACTGGGGTCACTGCCAAAAATTTTGGGGTTTTGATCCTGGGTCTCTGTGACACTGGGCCTCTTAGTGATAGATGGGGTACATCTGTCTCAAATGGGGACAAGGATCTTTGCCCTGAAGTTTGCAGGGCTAATTGAAAGAGCTATAAACAAGGCTTGAAGGAGGGAAGGGTTAAAATCATGCTCACTAACAATAAGCCAGAGGGTGGCAGACTACTGTTTGGTTTGAGGGGCAGTGTGCTAGGGATGTTCTCCAGTTAGAGGAGCCCTGCCTCCAGTCAGGTGGAGGAATGGGACAACAGGATTTGCTAGACTCTCTGGATCTGATGGCCTGTCACATCTGACCCCCAGGAGTATAAAGCTCCAGTGGACACTGTTGCACAGTGATACCTAAGGCCATCAAGAGAGAGATGCAACATACAGGTGGCCTTGTGACTGAAGGGTGAACTTAACCATGATGCTGTTGCACAGGTCAGCCATGAATGTGAAACATGTGCTGTGAATCAAGCAAGCCAAGCAGTTAAAGCCTCTCTGGTATGGAGGATGATGACTGAAATATAACTATGGAGAAGCCTGGCAGATTGATCATATCACACTCCCACAGACTCGCCAGGGCAAGTGCGATGTAGTTACAGTGGTTGAAACAACCACTGAGTGGCTGGAAACATAACCTGTGCCACCACCCAGAGCACTGTCCTGGTCCTTGAAAAGCAAGTCCTGAGGTGACATGGCACCCTAGATGGGACTTGACTGGGACTCTGGGGGAAAAAAAGAGACTTTATGACCTTTGGAAGAGACATGGGTTCTATCACTATTTGCTAAAGAGACATCAGCCCCTGCCCCTTTGATCCCCCTCATCAGGAAGCCATAGACCATGATGAGGTCTCCCCTCAGCCTCTTCTTCTCCAGGCTGTACAAGATGGATTGGCAGAGCAGAATTGCATCACAGACTCTTTCTTCAGATAAAATTTTATGGCAGCTATCTGGATGCTATTTTATTTGCTTTCAAGTAGAAAATGAGATGGGGGGGTTGTTGGGGGTGTGTAGGGGGTTATTGTTTTGGGTTGGTATTTTTTTAATGGCAGACAGTTTCAGGTGTTTTTTCTGGGGTAGGTCATAGCCTGTTTCTACTCTTTCAGTGCTTCAGGAGGTAATGAACAAGATGAAAGCAGAAGATACTCTTCATCTCCAATTAAACTCTCCTATATGAATCTCCTGTGACTTTCTGAGAAGATCTTCTATTATTTCACTTTAATACTATATTATTATAATTACTATGATGATAATATTCTCTGTAACTCTCGCTGGTTTTCCAGTGAAAACAAATGCTGCAGACACAATGTGCTTCAGTGCATGATGCAAGGAATAGGACTTTGATAGACATCAAGAAGGCTTATTATTTAGATGTGGTAAAAACTAATTAATAGTCCTCAGTCTGTAATTGGTAGACTAGAAAAGAATATCCACACACATTTTAGAAAGTGGACAAGTGCTGCAAGTACAGTTTCACATACAGATCTTGATTAGGATTTGAAATACATTTTTATTTGCTTTCTTTTGAAGATTTAAATACAGAAGTTATTAGATGACATAAGATGCTCCTTTAAATTTGCAAAACTTCTGGGCCCAGCATCAGTGAAATAAAACCACTGAAGTTGGAACTGTTACTAATTCTCCATCACAAAAATAAAACATGTCATACCCTCATTCTGCTTTCTATGTTGTGAGAACCTTAGTGGTTTTTGTAATTAAAGAGTTCATTTGCCCCTGTACTCGGCATTGGTGAGGCCACACCTTGAGTGCTGTGTCCAGTTCTGGGCTCCTCACCACAAGAAGGACATTGAGGTCTTTGAACAAGTCCAGAGAAGGGCAACCAGGCTGGTGAAGGGGCTGGAGGGCAAATCATATGAGGAATGGCTGAGGGAGCTGGGGATGTTTAGCCTGGAGAAGAGGAGGCTGAGGGGAGACCTTATCAGCACCTACAGTTGCCTGAAGGGAGGTTGTAGAGAGGTGGGTGATGGTCTCTTCAGCCAGGTGACAGGAGATAGGACAAGGGGAAATGGCACAAAGCTGCACCAGGGCAGGTTCAGATTGGATGTTAGGAAAAAATTCTTCACTGAAAGAGTTGTCAGGGCCTGGAACAGGCTGCCCAGGGAGGTGGTTGAGTCACCATCCCTGGGTGTGTTTAAAAGACTGATAGATGAGGTACTCAGGGATATGGTTTAGCATAGGACAAGAATGATTGAACTTGATGATCTTAAAGGTGTTTTACAACCTGATTCTGTGGTTCAATTTGCCCATTGACGTTGTGCAGCTGCATGTGTGTATGTTGTGATAGTCCCCTCCAAGGCCCATGTAGCTTTACAGTGATAGTAACTCAGGTGCTGAGGAGGAATATGTATGTGTCAGGCAAGGAGGGGAGATGGATGCTGTAGAGGGGAGGGGAAAAGTCCAATGTTAACTTACAGTGCACAGTTGTTCAAAGTCCACGTTTGTAAGTGGAGAAAACTTTTCAAGAATTCTGGTGTGTCGGTTTTCTGGTTCCAATTTTATTTCAGATAATTATGGAGGAGAGCAATGCATACAGTTACTGGCAGAGGTTTTTCAGAAATGCAAAGATCCTGACGCATCACCCTTACGAAGAGCTGATACACAAAACCAGTCTCTCATTTAAAAAGAGAAAAGAATGTAGGCTTCCATCCTCTTCCAACTCATCTGCTGATAGCTAATATCCGTGAAGTCTGGATATATTTCCACATTAAATACTGAAGGGTTTTTAAGTGGTCTGAAATGTATTTTTTTCTTTCTGTACTGGCTTAGGAGCATATGCAGACCCATCAGGCTGGACCTTCCCTGAGTTCCCAGAAGCCTAGAGTGTTCAAGTGTGATACTTGTGAAAAAGCTTTTGCTAAGCCAAGTCAGCTGGAAAGACACAGCCGCATTCACACAGGTAACACCACAAATTAATGTTATCTTTGCAAGATTTTTTTTTACAAATATATGGGTATTAAATTTGCAGTCCTTGCTCGTGGTTTCAGGTATTTAAATATTAATTTAAGCTTAAAAAAACAAGTAAATTTCTAACTCAAACAGGTTAGAAATTGAAATGAGAAGCAGCAGGCTTGAAATCTCAGAAACTCTGATGTTTTGTTTAAAGCCAGAACATCATGCTTAGTGATATGATTAAACATCTCCATATTTTGGGACTAGTGGTTCTGCAACAGTAACATGAATCATGAGCTTGTATCTAAGAGTTTATCAGTTGTTGAAGCAGATTAAACAGTGCTTTAAAATGGGTTTTTTAAGGTGGTGTAAAGACATTGGATGTGATCTTCAGACATATAGGAGAATGTGCAATTCAGTGGGTGTTGCTCAGTGACCTTAAATAAGGGACAGTCTTGACTGCTGACTGCTGTATGCAGTGGTTCTTCATTGTCATCGAGCTACTACGCAGTTCATCTGTTTCTAATGCAAGTGCTTTTCATTTGTTTTGTTCTTTTCTGCTTATTATATTCTTCAACTGTTACTCTATAAAAAGACTGTACTGACTTCTAGGGAGCACACTTTTTCTGTGATAAAAGTGCTTTTTGGGTTGCAGCTTCTTCTCTGCTACAAGTTGAAAGCTCTACGTAGAATAGTCCAGCTGCCTTCCCTTTCACCTTCTGTATCTTAACAACAGCATTCTTAACAACAGGAGTTCTAAATAAAGAAATCAGTTCTCCAAAACGAGTTCTCCTTTTCCACACCACTGCTACCAACAATGTGCTGTCGTGGCTGCTAGAGTTAAAAGGAAAGAGAAAAGTTAACTGTATTGCTTCTAAGCTGGAGGGGACCAAGGAATTTTGACTCCCCAGAAAGGGTCACATTCTCTCAGTGAGTCAGCCAGAGCTTTCTCTTTTCCCAGTATCAACTCCTGGTAGTTTGCTTTTGGCTGCTTTATGGTCATTTAAAGCAAAGTTCTTAATCTCTTCTTTTAAGTTATCTTGTTAACACTGTCATTTTTACTTGGTTAGCATCAATTGCCAGTCTTGTGATGTATAATTTGAGTTTCATCTTGGAACCCTCCAATTCAGGAGGTTCTTGCAGGTTTTAATACTAGTTTCTTAGTTTAGCATTGCAACTCTAAAGTATAGACCTGCCTGCGTACCCAAGTGTCGTGTGCTGTCATTCCATGCATCAAAACTAACTTTTCTCCAGCTGTGACAAATGCAGTCTTAACACACACACACACACATTCTACCATGCAGTGCCAAATGTTTGTATGTAATGTGATTACTGAGCTGGGAAGGGCTGAGATCCTCGGCCAGCAAGCTGTGAAATCCTGCGGTGGTATCTATTGGTTGTAGCAGCTGGAGAGTATTGCAACGGGAGGGGGAGTTAGCAGTGCCAGTGTGATAGGAATAGACTTCCTTGGGCTGGGTGATCCACTTTTCAGCACAACATAACTCTGGCACCTGAGCTGTAACATCCTGATAGGGTGATGGATATTTCCCACCATTTGTCAGCTAACAGCCCTCATTGCTGATGAGTTGCTACTAGTTACAGTTACCATATTATGGGCGTGTGCAAACAGGTTTTATAAGGGATGTTCCTACCAAGTGTTTGAAAAGGTTTCTCATTTGGGTGTGGGAGGAAATTTTGGTCTGCTCTAGTAGAGCTGGTTTTATGTGTTCAGGGTCTCTGCTAACCCTTTGTATTCTCATCTAATGGATTTGTCTGCTTGTGCTACTCTTTACCCCTTGCCCCAAAGAAATGGTGACTGCTCTTCCCAAGAGTAAAACTGAAGAAGGGAACACAGCTGCTCTGAGCTGTTAAAGTGGTAGCAAGGAACATTGTGATTATACTGAGGACAGGAAAAGAGAGGCAGGAATTACAATCTACAGATTTTTTTTTTTAATCTCCTTAGAGTTCCCCAATAATTACTTTCTGCAAAACTGACTTAGACCATTAGCTTTTTTAAAAGCCTGTATTATTTAATTAAGAGATTCAGAAAATAATCTGAAAGCAGGAAAAATGACCAGTTCCCCTTTTCCCTGCTTTGATTCAGCCTGCCCATAGTAATAGAGACAGAGCGCTAGCGGAAGGCTGGGCAGAGGGCAGAGTCCCTTTATGCATCTGTTTCTTGTAAATCTGCACCCTCACTGGAGAAATTCTTTCTATTTTGGAATGAATTGCAGTTTACTGAGTAAATCCTCAGATATTTTAGAGCTTCTTGTGCTTGGGTGCTCATGTGCTAGGAATGCCCCTAAGCTGTATCCATCCTTCCTAAATTCATTTTTATATTGCTGTTGTCTGGCATTCTTGAAACAGCAAGTCAATCCACATGACAGTCATTCATGTTATTTTAAAAATCCCTTCAGACCACAAGAGTGAAGATGAGCTGCCGAGATGTTTTTAAATAGGTGCTTTTACGTAAACTGTCATAGGAAAGACTGAAGTAAAGCTAATCTGACTTGCTCTCCCTAACACTGTGTTCCCTGTCTGTGAGAAAGTGTTTGTCATTTTTATCTTTATTTCTAATGGCCAATACCTGCTGAATTACTGGCCAGAATGAAGACACGTTGTTTCTCTGAACAGCACAGAATGTCTCACACATTCAGATTTACCAGTGAAGATGGGTTTGGAGAAGTGGAAATTAGAGAGAAGTGGATCTTTCTAGTTCTACCAAAAAGCCATGTGGTAATCCATTACACAATACTGAAAAGGCTGTTCCTCTTGAACAGACTAGAAAACCTGGAGCCAGAACTATCTGAGGAAACTTAGATTTCACTTCAGACTGGTGAGAGCACTGTTAACAGAAGTAGGAAGAACGCACAGATTTAGCATGTAAGCTACAACACATGTGGGCACGCTAGCATACAGGTGATGGACACATTTGAGAGAAAAATTGGCTCTTTAGAAAAAAAACCTGGAAAAGTATACTCCTGCTTGTGCTTTATTGTGCTAACTGACAGCAAACCATATTTGTGTGTTCAGAAGCCCGAAATGTCATATGACAGCATCAGAGGTTCAGGTATTGGGTGTCGGAGTAAAGGTCTGGTTTTGTGAAGTAGGTATTTTTAAATTCTAAAGGATTTTTGTAATGAATTATAATCAGAAATTAGTAGTATTTTGGCAGATGTGCAAAAAGTCTGCCTGCTTTGGTAGGATATGGGAATCACTAGTATCTATTGGTGTAGAAGGCTACAGGTCCCATGTAGAACCACCAGAATTTTTTTTTTAACACATTGGATTTAGTAGTTTCTTACAAACATCAGCTTTGTTAAATTGCATTGTCTACTTACTTGTAAATGATGTGAAAAGATAATGGTCCCCTTGAGTACAGAAAAGTCACACTGGTAAACAGTTTTTTTTTTTCACAGCTCCATGAAATAATTTACTTAAACTGATTGGAAAGATAACAGTATCAGTGGTTTAGGACTTCTGTAAATATTCTAATACTTAATTTGGGGTGTTTTGCTGATGATAAGGAGCCATTTTAAGAAAGTCTTAAGGAAAAAGATCACGCTTACTTAATTTCTAGGTCATCTTGATCATTTCCACTGAATTCTGAACTGTATTTTTGAGAAATCATTAAAGATGTGGTTTTTCTCTTTTTATAAGGGGAACGCCCGTTTCAGTGTACGCTTTGTGAAAAGGCTTTCAACCAGAAGAGTGCTCTTCAAGTCCATATGAAAAAGCACACAGGGGAGAGGCCTTATAAATGCGATTACTGTGCAATGGGATTTACACAGAAAAGCAATATGAAGCTGCATATGAAACGGGCTCACGGTTACACGGGTACGTAGCACGGTGATGGTAATGGTGAGTGAGGGAAGACACATGCCTTACTAAGAAAGCACAAAACACTTTAAGCTATTGAGGGATTAGGCACTAATAGCCGAAGGCCAGATTTGGTGAGCTACTAGTTGAACACGTAACCCAAAAACGCAGGTTGAAAGAGAATTTGGTTACTGCTTATGGTTCCTTGGGGTTTATGTGAAAGAGAAAGTACAAAAACTATTACAGGAAAACAACAACAGTATTACAGACCTATATCTATATTTATTTATGTGTAATTTTTCCAAGAACGTCCACTGAATCTGCCAGATCTGAAGTAGTTGTATAATACTTTTCCCAGTGTGTTTCTTCTATTCCCCAAGTGCTCTATTCGATTTTTTTGTTACCCTGTACATCGAATCATACTCACTTGTCTTTTTCTCTTGCACTTTGGTAGGTCCTGTACAAGAGCCTGTTAGTCATCAGGAACAAGAAGGGGAAGATATCAGTCGTGCTTTGAATTTAGAAGAAGTGGTACAAGAATCTTCAAATGAATGGCAAAGTATAGGCAATGTTTTTCGATGACACCTTAGAATTTGAAAGCTAAAAATTGTTTCTGAGACTCGAATTTCTCTACACAAGTTTTCAGAAAAGTAGAAGATGGATTTTTACAGTTAAAGCTTCAAGCATTGAAAATATTAACAATAGAATAATATATTATAGTTTTTTTAATTATTTACGAAAATTACCTAAAAGAATCGTTCTTTTTGTCTTTAAGCTTGTAGAAGATTATTGGGAAAACATCGTTTAATCTGTGCTAAGTTGTCTGTGAATCAAAGAACTCAGGTAATACTGTATACAGTTTCATCTTCTAATTCACAGCCAGTATATCTGTTTGGAAAATAAACTGGAACTTTATATCAGAATAGAACGATTCCCATTTTTAAAGAAGGTGAAGAAGAACTTTGTGGGGAAAACCATGCAACTGTTGGTCAGCTTGCTTTATTTACGTGTTTAAAGTAATAACTAATTGAGGTTGGAAACAAAATGTTACAGAGTTAGAGGCATGCAGTATGAAATAGGTTTGGGTCGGGTTGGTTTTTGTTCTTTCTGCAAGGCGCAGGAAGAGGTTGGTTGTATTTCTGTTTTAAGGTGTGGTTTGTTTGGGTTTTTTTTTAGTACAGTTGAGAATTTTTTGAAGAAAAATAATATGCCATGATCTTACTTGAGTTCAGCTCTAGAGAGGGAGCATGTTCATTTCCATTCCAACCACAGAGGCAGTTAATTGTGAGCTTTTATGTTCAAAGTCTGAGGTTTTAAACTCAGCAATAATTATTTAGAGAGAACCCAAACTAGAAGAGGTTCCTGTGAAAGCCTCTTCTTTTACATTTGCTATATTGGATCAGCAGGTACATGCCTCAGTATCTGTGGAAAACACAGCCATATACGAAACCTGGGCAGTAAACATGCAGTTCTGTGTTAGCAGTGAGAACGTTAGACGCGCTCTAGGTCACCTGTGCTATACCCTCAGTGCTGTGAACGGTTACCATTTCAAATCTGTACACGGCTCGTTGTTTTCTTTGTGAATTTTATTTGTTGTTCTTGAAGTCATTTCAGCAAGAAACTACCTAGTTGGGTAATTAATGCTTTGGAAGGTGCCACTTGTTAAGTATATTCAGAACAAAGAAACACTGGAGTTAAAACATAGTCATCTTTTAGACATTCCAAAGATGGAAGCTCTTTTCTTATTTTTACCATGTTCTTTTGAATTTTATTTATATGTTACATATATATAGATATATATATTTGTGTGCTTGAATGTATATACATATATTTAAAGTTATATGAGCCTCTGTGTGGCTGATCAGTATATTTTGTAAATACTAATCCCAGTTGCAGGACGTTCATCTTTTCGGTTTGCTGCAAGTACTTCTAGGTCAGTGGTGGATTTGTTGTTCTATACTACAGAGCTGGAGTGTAATTTGCCTTCTGAAAGATAACGGCGCTCAGATCCAAAAAGGCCCTTTTCTGTAAATATTGTCTATACTTTGTCTATGATGCAAACTAGTTATTTCAGACCGCTGAAGCAAGAAATCACTGTTGGTTTTGATAGGGCATCTCTTAATTCTTTTGTTAACTCTTTGGCATATGTATATAAGTAATATAATTGGTGACATAAAAATAACACTTTTGTTATGTGGAATATTTAATTCAAAAACATGTTAAATAATATTACTTTTTTCCAAATTCTGTATTGTGTATTTTTTTAACCCTTCTATTCTGGATTCTGGGAAAGCCTTAAAACTCCATTTAACAGCCAGGCGTCTCTCAGCGTTATATTTGAAAGTATATGTGACATTCTTCCAGCGGTGCCTTTCCTTCCAGACAGCCCCTTGGTAATTCAGCTGTTTCAGAAACACATTCTATTTTACAGTCATCTGTAGGCATACTGGCCCCGTGGCCTAGCTCCCTGCCTGTCTGTCCCAGTGCATCAGGATGTGCTGTGTTGTGTGTACCATGTATGAAACCTTTTCCCCATCATTCCAGAGAACACTCTACAGATGCACAGCAAGGTTTATTGGGGTCCATTTCCTGGGGGGGTGGTGTGCGTGTGTGTGACACTTTCCAGAGGCTGCCAAATCCAGTTTGACAGATTTACAGCTGGTCCCATATGGATGCAAATCCATCCTCCCTAACAGGAACACGATTCTTGAATGCTCGAAAGTGTTCACTCTGCACTGGCTGTGATTGCTTTGCCAGCCAGTACAGACTGGCAGTGGTCAGTACTGGGTGAGTGAGCATGTGCTGTATGGGGGTCTTGTGAGTGAAGAGGATGGTTTTAAAGTGGTCACTTCTCAAAGTGTTACGTCTTGATTAGAGGCAATGAGCATGTGTTTTAAGCCTTGGAAGTGTTAAATAAGCAGCTTGAGTTAAAAAAGCTTGTTTTCTAACCTGGGATTTGATTGGCTTTCCTGCATCCTCCTCCCCTGTGAATGTCAGGAATTCGCTCTTGAGTATTTCCATGGCCAAGGTTCTTCCCTCTGAGGGTGAGATGAGGTGTTTGAAGCAGTGTGCCTCTTGCTGCTCCCTACACATACAGGCACAGCAACCAGTATGCTGCCATTTTCAAAAGCATTGTAGAAGCAGGCACATTTCTTCAGGAAGCAGAAAGAACTCTTGCTCTGAGGCCTGTTTGGAGAGTGGCACTGAGAGCTGTGGTGGGTAAGTGAATAGTGCAGAGGGATGTCTCCCTTTGACTTGATTTGGTGCAGTAGTAGGCTTACACGAGCCTGAGGCCTTTTGGCCTGTGTCTGCTCAAGTATTTCCTTTGGCTTATGTCCATTCCTTTGGTACAAGAAATGACACACTCTTAGTGCTGGTTCTACATTCTCCTTTCAGGAAAAAGCCTCTGCTTACAAATCAAATAACCGTTTAAACTGCTCTTTTCCAGCAAAACTGCTAGTGAGTAATTAAGTTTTAATCTCTTTTGAGACCCTTGTGTGGGTAAAATAGGGATTTAAAGTCTGCCATACCTTTTCCTCTACAGGAAATAAACCCAAAAATGCCACTTCCAGCCCCTGGAAGAGATGACTGAGGGCAAAGCAGGATGGGGAAGGCGAGGAAGAGGCTTTGGCTGAGTTCTGGAGTTCTGCAATGCAGGATGTCGAAAGATGTATTGCTCAAAGTTGAAGGCTGCTTTCAAAGGCAGCTTGATTTTTCCGTGTATGCTGTTCAGAGGAGGTATCTGTGCTGTACGTGTTTACAAAGGGTGGGATTTCATTGCCATACATAGGTATGTTAGTGCCTTGCAATACCCCCTGGCCTTTAGATGCCACTCCACCGAGACATAGGCCTCCCATAAATCCTGAGTCATACTGTCAGCCTTGTGGGCTGTGCTGTGTCACCAGCAACAGCACTAGAAGCCTGTCCTGGGTCCCAAAGTGTCGTTTTCTAGTATCTGAACATTTGTTATTAATGAATTGTGGAAGAAAAACCCCACAGAACTGCATTCATGTCACAGAATCATAGAGGTTGGAAGGGATCTCAAGAGGTCATCGGGTCCAAACCCCTGACAAAGCAGGTTCCCTAGGACAGGTCACACAGATAGGCGTCCAGATGGGTCTTGAATATCTCCAGAGAAGGAGACTCCAGAACCCCCCTGGGCAGCCTGTGCCAGGGCTCTGTCACCCTCACTGGGAAAAAGTTCTTCCTCATGTTGGTGCGGAACGTCCTGTATTCTAACTTGGCAGCCATTGCCCCTTGTCCTGTCTCCACAGACCACTGAAAAGGGGCTGGCTGATTCCCCCTGCATCCCGTTTATAAACATGAAAAAGGTGTGTGTATATATATACACACACACCTATATATGTATATGTATATATATGGTGTGTGTGTGTATATATATATATATGATCTCTGTTATAAAAGACAAAACTGATCCAAGTTTCATTTCAAGTTGATTACTTTATTTCAATAATGAATATTTTTAAAAGCTGTGTTCCTATAAGAACAATACGTATTCAAATTAAATCAACTATTACGTTGCGGAGTATACATCTGAATGAAGCTACAATAGAAAAATACACATAGCAACCAGTGTAGGTAATAGATGATGTAATCTCTTGTGTGTGTATGCTTACTAATTTTGGTGCTCTTGTTTTCTTTAGCCTCTACGTATTTTCTATCCTCTCATCTTTCATTACTTCATATTAATGGACACTGATTTAAACCTACAATAATAGATTTAGATGTGAAATGCAATTAACGTACATATTTATGGGTAACTTTTACTGGGTGCTTATTAGGCATGCAGTTTCCACCTGGGAAGCACTAACCTACATACAATGCACAGGCTAAAACTAAAAAGGAAATGAAATAATTAATCAGACACTTAGACAACAGCTGGAAGGAAGGGTAAGTTTAGGTGATAAAACAGTGCAATTCAGAAGAGCTTTTTCTTTTCCCTAGGCGTGGTTGGAAATACCATTGCCACGCGTTCATCTTAGTAATCCGTGAGCGGTTAATACCTAAATCTAACTCAGCTCTTTATTTCTATAAGGCAACTACAGTACAACAGTTAAATGTTCACAGTAGTTTACTACGAGTTTGCTTTGGTGCGCTGCCTTGAATCGGCATCCAGATGTTACGCGGGGAAAAGGTGAGCCGACCGAAGGTAACACTGCTGCAGTGCCGAGAGAGACACTTGAAGTTCTAACAGGAGGTATGTGCAGGACTATCTGAGATACCAGTACTGAAGGGCTCTCTTTCAGAAATTAGACTTGTTTGTTTATATCTGTTTATTTACTTATTTGTTGTACTGCAAAGTTAATGCTGTTGCAGCAGAGTTTCTGTGAAGCACCAGTGACGCCCAGTAGTCACTCGCGCGATCTTAAGATGTTTCTTCTAGGGGAAATGTCCCTTGTTTCTTAGCATTAGTCTAACTCAAATTTTAAATCCTCTTTCTCTCCCTCATCTGCTTTTAATTCTAATGGTGTGGATGCGGTGAGCAATTCATGGTATGGAAAGAATTTCCTTATTACTGTTGCTCTGCATCGTATTGATTCTACAACATCTGCCCCCTCCCACACTTCACATACCTTGAACTCCCAAAGTTTGGTAAACCTTTCTGTGACTGCCTAATCCTGTTATGAAAATAAATTATTCTGTGAGTGAGAGAAGGAAGATTAAAACGAAACCAAAAAAAAACCCAACTCAAAAGTATTTGGATAAACAGTCCTTACAACTTCTGCACGTGGTGGATTATTTATTATTATTTCTTTTTCCTTAAACTACAGTGTCTCAAACTCGTTAACAGCAGTGCTCGGTATCCAAGACGTTAGCTCTTTATTTATAATTCTGATCTTCACTAAAATGAAACCAGAAGACTTGAACTCAAATTAGGTACTTGGGAGAAATAATCAAGTCCAGCATACAGTTAGGGCATCCTGAAGAAGAAGGAGTAAAGTCAGAGGTCTTGTTACGTCACGTAAAAGAAGGAGAACATCTAGTAAAGCTACTTTTTGCGTTCCTTTCATTCAACTGTTGGTCAGGGATTGCCAATAGAAGTTTGTATAACCTACTGCATGCAGAACCTAATTGGCATTAAGTAATGGATTTGCATCTATCTAGGTAATTGTTGCAGTTGTTATTAATTGTAAGGCAGTTACATTATGAAGCAGAGTATGTGATCCTTGGGTGGCATCTTGGAGCTTCAGCGCCTAGCAACTGGTGATCCAGACCGTGATCCAGGTCGGGACCCAGAGCCTCCCTGTTGGGGGGAAGAACAGGTTAACGAAAAGGTAATCAGTGTTCAGGGCTACAGATTGAAAAGTCTGTAGTACGACAACATTTTAATTATCTGACAAAAAAGGCTTGTAGTGGCCTCTAGTCTGTTGCTAACCATTACTGCAATGCTCACTTCGAAGAGGCGAGTGCTTTTCATGTATGTTCACATAGGATTAATTCACTTGTTAACTCTCATACTGAGCTAGACAGTCTATCGTGAGTTATTTGTAGGTGCATGCTCTTACTCAGGCCTTCCTAACCAAAGCAGGTTGTTTACTTGCACATCCTGGAAATTGTCATTAGTATGGCTAGCCCTGGACTCTGTGTGTGTACTTAAACCCCTCCAAACAGAGCCAAACACCGAAACCAGAACCTCCGAACCTCGCATGTGGGTTGTAATAGTCTCACACCTCAAAGAATTAAAGCATAGTAATTTTTTCTGGCGTATTTACAAGTGTAATATGTTCATGTGTTCATATTTTCATATGTTCTGTGTTCAAGACATCAGTCTTGTATGGAAAGTGCAGGTGCAAATGCAGGAAAAAATTAAGGTCAAGGGCGAAACCTGGCCTATTTTTACAAATAGTAAGAAAACATGATACTAAGAGGGGAAAAAACATAAAGGCAAACTTGTGACAACTCAGTAAAGCTGCAACTGAGAGAAGCCCTACTGAACAAAGATGATCCAAGTAGAAATTTTGGTGGTGTGGTTTTAGAACTTTAGATTAGGTTTTTTTCCCTCAGCTTTAGCAAATTTGTAGGCAAATTGTCTACGATGTATGACCCCCAGATGGGAGATGGTGTGGTGCCTGTCACTGTGATGGGTTGATGGCTTGAAGTCTTTACTTCACAAAAATAAATCTGTATGTGTGCTTTGGGGTTTTGTTTTCTTTATGTTCTTAGTTTTACGGAAGTGTTTCAAGGAAAATTCTGTGCAGTCCATTAGGTAATGGGCTTTTTTTCTTTCAAAGTTACCTTAAAGGATGGTTAACTTTTTTATTGTAGAAGACCATCAAACTTTATAAAGAAACATTTATCGATGCCTTCTGCTATAAACAGTGAGTCTCAATCAGAGGGGCCTGAATAAAACCCTGCTGTGAATTCTGGAAGTTACCACAGCTCGGGAAAGGCTGTCCAAAGAACAGGTGTGTGTATAGCACCAGACACACAGAAATCCAAGAGAAAATAGTTATGAGGGTTATGTAAAAAAAGAGACTGGTGACTTTTGGGTGAGATTACTACCTGGCACGGTGTGAAAATGAGATTTCAAAAGTTAAAACGTTTGCTCTTTTCCCGGGCCACTGATGAGCTCGTTCCCTTCCTCACGCTGCAGCGTAAGACTTCGTACTACCTCCCTGAAGTTTGCAAGCTGCCCCTTGGTGCTGCATATATTTGAAAAACAGCCCTACGAGGACAGGTAGGTGCCCTCAACTGGGTAAGTGAGAAACGCGTATTTTTGCTAGAGGTGACTGGGTGGTTGTGTCTGCCGCTGTGGAGAAGCGTAGTAAGAGCCTGAGGTGATCAGCCCTGCTGATGAGATCTCAGACCCTCTGTCCCTGAAGTGACGGTTGCTGCAGAGTGTGCTCTTTGTGTGTGCAAATGGTGTACCAGGTGATTTGTTAGGAATCACTGCCTTGGAGGAAAAAGAGGGACTCGGTTAAAGCAGTCACCAGCAGCAGTGATGCTGACATGGAATGTGACAAACCCTGGTGACTGACTTCTTATTTTTTTCCTGGTCTGTTTTCATTTATTAGCCAGGTTGGGGAGGTGGTGTGGTGCCTCGGAGTGGTGTACCGACTCACACTGAAGGTAACCTCACCAAGTGCTTATTTTTTCATATGACACCTTTCTAATTTGCCTGATTACACAGTGTTGTAGCTCACTGTACTGACACATCGTAGGAGGTCTCCCACCCTGGGGTGGGAATAAGCAGGGACTGTTTGAGTTGTTCCTGCATCTTAACCAATTACATGCCCTGCCCTACCACTCTGCAGCTTACCGGTTCACTTTCACTACTGTAAATAATTTGGCCGTGGCAGCAATTGGTCACCTCATTCATCTTCTGAGCTCCAGGGCATTTGTGAGTTAAGTAACAACCAGAGATCCTGGTCTAGGTCTGGGTGGGACTTTGTGGACTTACCTTCTTTCCTGACGAGAACTGACTGTGTGTTTGTACCTTTTATTCCCTATCCTGTAAGCAGTTACTAGTTACGAGATACCCTTTTCCATGCAAATCTAGCTCCTTCAGAAGCTTTAAGGAAATGTGGTAGTCTCAAACACGACAGGGTCTGGAGAGGTTTGGCTTCTCTTTTTTTCTGGACTCAATTTTTTAGTACTTCAGAGTGAGATCAATTGTACTTTACCAGCTTAAAGATTTTGGAAAGAGTGCCCTGGCCCTCATGATAGGATCCCTTATGTCCCTTGTGAGCAGATTTATGCTCATAGAACTTTCCGCTTCCTCCATATCCTGGCTTGTGTCCTTCACCGCCCTGCAAAGAGAGAGTTCCACAGATATTGCAAGTCATCACATCCCAATTACCGTATGCACGTTGTAACCTTTGCTTGTGCTCACTAGTGTGCAATGCTCAAATGTGAAATTTAGAGGTGTTGGAATAAAATAATCCTTTTGTGCAATAAACAAGGATGAAGAAAATGTTAGGAAATTATCTGAACAGACTCAAATTTGAGGGAAGCACCAATCTGTAAAAGAGGAATTAATTATAAAAAAAAAAGGGATACTCAGAAGGTTAAACCTGCAGGACAAAACTTAAAATGATTCAGTTTCACAAGTTCTAAGACGTCAAACGTGTCAGCTATAATTTGTCATCTTCTGTTAGTGAAAGGAATGCTTAATGGCTTGAAGGCTTTGGTATTTCTGCCCTAAAATGCAAGTGATCTACGTGTCCGTCTCACACGTAAGGCCAAACCTGTGGTAGAGAGGTAGAATTCAGTTAGTTGTGAGGTAACTGTGGGAAGAATGTGTCAGATCGCTTCTTACTGCAAGGGGTTGTGAGGAAAGGGGTGGGGGGGGAGGGAACAACACAAAATACTTGGTGTTAGCGGCAGCGTTAGTTTTGCAGACTTTACTGGAGAAGAGAGATAGGAGCTGTGGAATAAGCGCCTGCTCCCTCCCAGCCCTCCCCCTGGTTTTGTCCTTCCCAGGAAAAGGGGAAAAGGCAGCAGGTGAGTCTTCCAGAGGTCTGTAAGGGGAGGAGAGCTTTGCCATGCAGCGGGCTTTGCTCTCCTCACGCTGAAGCGAAAGAAATTATCGCTGCCAGGTGGCTGGATAGGAGCAAGCGGCGAAACTGCCCTCTTAGTGTGCTGTGGGAGGAGGGAGGAAAGTGGGGACAGGGAAAAGCACAACGGTAAAACAGGCAGAACAGAAAGGGCTGTCACGTTGCTGCGGCAGCTTGGGGCAATGGAGCGAGAGACGCTTTGGCCTGGGAAATAAAAAGGCCGCTACGGAAAGCAGAGTCATCACCTACCCAGCTAAATCTGGTGAGGGATAATCCTCTTCCCTGCACATGCAAGAAACAAGAGACAGTGACACGATGATCACTAGGGAACAAGGCATCTGGGTGTACCGTACACAGCAGAAGATGAACATGCAATAGAAATTAACGAAACGACTGGCCAGCTAATGAGGCGGGAGTTGGAAACAGCACCCTCTGCGCTGCCACTCCACGGAGCAGAGCCGGCGGGATTCTTTGTTGCAATTACACAAGAGCTGACTTTACTGGCCACGGTACATCGTGTGCTTTAGAAGCCAGCTGAGCTTAGTGCCTGCTGGGTGAAGCTTCTTTGAAAGCTTTACCAGTTGTGAGCTTATCACGTAAAGCCATCACGGCATAAATGGAAGGTAAAGGTCCCTGCGAGCGGCTTTAAGTTGTTGCACGTCATGGCGGCAAGCGTGCGAGGAAGCGAACCGTGGCTTCTCTGTCTTGAACCCTTACTGTCAACATTCCCAGTGTTAACTCCCGCTTTTTGACTTAATTCTATTGGAGATAAATGGGGCGGGCTGGCAGTTGAGTTGGTATCAGACCTGCCCCCACCCCACCACTCCCACCCCACTACCCACCCCCCCCAAAAAAAAATCTGGCTGTTGCGCCAGCCCCGGAGAACACTTACCTTTGCTTGCATTGGGGGAGGTGTACGGGGTGAGACCTAAAAACCAACACAAAGAAGTTGTAAAACCCAGGCTGCAATAAATGTAGGGAATCATCAAGCTTTTCACACATTGTCTATGAGTTAGTTAGGCCTCCTCCTGTGTCAGTTATTGTTTCATTTGACCTTCTTCTTTATTGCCACCTGAATATTTCAGAAAGCCCCTTGTTAAAAGATCATTCAAAAATGTATCCTAGTGTGAGTAATTTTCCCATCACAAGAATGTTCTTGATGGCTTTTATTTTGTGGGGGGTTTTTTAACCTATCATAGGCCCTACACTTCAGGTCCAGTGATGGCCATGTTCCACCCCAAGTAGACAGTATGCCACTTTCACTTTTTTTGCATCCCAACAGTGGCAAAACTGATTTTGTGAAGGTGGTCACTCAGAGAGACTGTGATACTTCGATCTTGGTTAAGGCTAGCATTACGTTTTTGAGGTTCCTTATTCAGCATTTGGGCAACCAAACACTGAGACTTTGTTTCAGAAAAAAAAAAAAAGAAAATGTGGTGGGAGTAACTGTACAGATGAAACCAGAAGTATGGCAGATGTAATATGTGGAGTCTGCCCTTCTGGATTGTCACCATATAGTCATTTAAATAGAGTCCTATGGTGCATCATGAATTTACACAATGCTCAGGAATTTAGTAGCTGAGGAAATTTCATCTTTCCTGGGTATTTTCTGTGAAAACTCCTTCTTGGTGTAAACCCAACCAATTTCAGACCCGGAACAAAGTTGCTTAGCATAGGAGGTTCTGCACCAATACGCGCAAGAACTTTTTCCCAGTGAGGGTGACAGAGCCCTGGCACAGGCTGCCCAGGGGGGTTGTGGAGTCTCCTTTGGAGATTTTCAAGACCCATCTGGACGCCTATCTGTGTGACTGGTTCTAGGGAACCTGCTTTGGCAGGGGGGTTGGACTTGATGGTCTCTTGAGGTCCCTTCCAACCCCTATGATTCTGTAAATCTTAAATGAAATATTGGGGGACAAAAAAAAGAAAAGGTTGGGCTGTTTGGCAAATGGTTTCAAATGATATCCAGAATTATAAGCTCTTTCGTTTTTGGGAGGGAACTTATGCATGTCCATTAATGCTGTCTAATCGCACTGAGAACCTCCTCTGCTGCCTCAGGCTTTGCTGAGAACATGCTGGATTCTCATCCGTTTTGAGCCAGGTGACGTGCCCAGCAGCAGCCAGTGCTCATGGTGCAAGGACAAACCCTGTCAATGCTGAGGCTGTTTAACTGCAACAGTGGTTGTCGAAGTTTTGGCACTGCTACTGGAGTGTTCACCCCGTGTTTTCGTGGCGACTCGGCACAGCTTCTGTTTCCAGGTTAAAATTATTTTCCTACTGAATGGCAGGACGAGCTCCGAGGCGCCGGGCAATTCGCACACGCTCCGCACCGTGGCTAATGGCTGGAGAGCATTTGGTTACTGACCAGGCCGAAGGGAAAAGAAAGGAATGCCAGTACATAACGAGAAGAGAGGGGACTTACAATGTTCTTGAAGAAGTGGACTACGGGGTTGTCATCACCAGGCCGGCCATGCTGGGATCTCGGGGGGATGGACCCTACGTGGTGGCTAGCCCTGGCTGCATGTATGTCCTGAAAAGCAGAATAGGCATATCGCCAGGTCAGACAGGAAGGAAAGGTAAGCAGCAGCTCTACGAAGGGGAGAGTTATTTTCACCAGAAACACAGAGGAGAAGAGAAAAATGCCTTGGAAATCTACAGAGATTGCAACCACAAGGTGCTGGTGCTGTGGAGGAGCAAATTTTTAGTACAATGGCAAATAACACAGTATGTACATGGACAGGTGTCTTGCATATGTGTATGGGTGCATGTGGTTTTAATGTCACAGCCCAGCGTGGAACTAAACCTGTTACTGGAAAGTTCTGGTAACAGGAACTTTATCATTTTCCTCCTTTAGTAAGTTAGGATGGTAGAATGTAATTTTAGAAAGGAAACCATTTCAGAAGGGAAACCAAAAATTACCTTGGGTCATTCTCCATGGGAGAGCAGGAATGATTCAGATATAACTTTCTTACAACTTTCTTCTCAAAAGCTACCCACAAGAGCAATGATCATTTATTATATATATATATATATTTAGAACAAGGGAATCCATGGAGACCAACGCTGCTTTCTGTTTCCAGTGGTGCTTCCTGAGCAGTGCAGCAAGAAGGAAGTGAAGGTGGAATAAATAACTAAAGTAACACACTGTGAGGAGCAAAGACCTTGGCCGGTACTTAGAGACTTAGAGGCCGGTGTATCTGTTGCAGTGGAAGTCCTGCTACCTGGATGCAGCGTGACAAAATTTAGAAAAGAACTGCCACATGCAACTGGCCCAAATTATAGAGAGGCACAAGGCTTTGGTGCTCAACACAACAGTACATTCAGGAGGGAACAGGGAAAACAGGAGAGAATGAAAACGACCCCAGGTTCTCTTCCTGTAGTGAGTTCCCTGAAAAATACAAGGATCTTGTAAGTGTTGTGCAGATACTACAGATTTTCATTTGCCTCTGAAGACAAAGTAGAAATCGTGGCGAGGCAGTAGCTCACCTGAGCGCTTCCTGAGTGCTGCAAAGGGAATGAACATTTGCCTACAGCAACAGTATGAACAGTTATTTAGAGCACACTTTGCTTTCATCATAGGTAGGAAAACATTGATCTACTTGCCAGGGAAGAAGCTTTGATTTGAGTAGGGCTCCTGACTTACGACTGATTTGGTGATGTTGGACAAATGGTGTCTACAGAACAGATTTTCAGAGACTCAAAGAATCTTTTTGCGCTGTGAGTGGGTTCTCAGGGCATCAGTAGCTTTCAGAACAACCCTGACTGCCTCACACTATGGCGACTGAAAATGGCTGTGTGGAAATTTACACATTCCAAGGCTCTTGAAGGAAAGATCCCGTGAAACCATCTCGTGTAGCTGCTCAAAGCTGTTGTGTGGAAATTTCATTTTTAAGTGAATGGCATTGGATCTTGTGCTCTTATGTGAGTGAAATGGACTTGTAATACCTTGGAAATGAAATGCCAGTCTTTGTGAGTGGCCTTTCAAGTTATGTAGCTCTTGAGGAGAAATGAATTTCCAGATGCATTATTTAGAAGATGCATTTCCTTAGGATAAAAACCCGAGCCAACACAGAGAAATTCAGCCAGTATTTATCAGCACAGTTTTTAGCATGCTGATGATATGTAAAGATTTACTGCTCAAACCCCAGGAATTTCTCAGTTTCATTGGATCCCCCAGATTTCTGTAGTGTCCAGCAGTGGGTCCTGCTTCTGCTACAGCTTCTACTTTGTTGCTAGTTAGTGTTACCAAAATACCCGCTGCTGTCACATTTAGGAAGGGAGGGCCAGTAAGGCACCTATGCATGTGTAGAGCAAGTTATTTTGGCCACATATCTGTCTTTTTGATCAGGTTCAAAGGAAGCACAACTTTGCCTCTGGAACCAGTGGGTTTTGCCTTCGGGATAAATACCATCGTGAAGACCATGTTGTGCAGGTCTGAGCATCCATCTTCAGCAGCCAGGACTGGTTGCCATCTGATCGCAAAACTATTGCAGCACCTGAAGGAGAAAACTTCAGAATCAGGTTTGATGGCACATAGCCTGCAACTCCACAGTGGGCTAGGGCTTGTCACTGCCAGTTGTCCCAGAAAAGGTTGGAGAATAGGTTTTTACATCTTAGATGAGGTCCTCGAGTGTGCCCAGAGAAGGGCAATGAAGCTGCTGAAGGGTCTGGAGGGCAAAGCTTATGAGGAACGGCTGAGGGAGCTGGGGATGTTTAGTCTGGAGAAGAGGAGGCTGAGGGGAGACCTTATCACTGCCTAAAATTACCTGAAGGGAGGTTGTAGAGAGGTGGGCGGTGGTCTCTTCAGCCAGGTGACAGGAGATAGGACAAGGGGAAATGGCACAAAGCTGCACCAGGGCAGGTTCAGATTGGATGTTAGGAAAAAGTTACCTGAAAGAGTTGTGAGGGCCTGGAACAGGCTGCCCAGGGAGCTGGTTGAGTCACCATCCCTGGGTGTGTCTAAAAAAAGGGTAGATGAGGTACTTAGGGATATGGTTTAACACAGGACAGGAACAGTTGGACTTGCTGATCTTAAAGGTCTTTTCCAAACTAATCATTCTGTGATTCTTTAATTTAGCTTTCTGATTAATTGTTAGATGCTAGATTTGGCATATTGAAAAGGTTATTGTGTAGTTAATATAAAACTTTATTCTGTCTCTGATGCCAAATGTCTTTGGCTTCCCTTTTAAAGCTTATTGGGTAGTAGCAAGTCTGAAGCCATTTTCACTGGCCATTCTGCATGAGATTCATGCGGTGGTTTTTCCTAGACTGGTTACAAATATAGAGCTTTCCTTCATAGTATCATCAGCAAACCTCATCTGCTGTCAGAATCTTCCACATCATTATTCTAAACTGGTGGCAGGTAATTAGAGATTTCCCTTTAATTTACAAGCTGCTGGAATTGCTCTCCAACCTGCATTCAACATTCGGACTCCTAAGATGGGTCGGGGAGGGTGGTGGCAGGAATTGAGTGGGGCTTTGTTCTGAACTTGTTCACATGTGTGATTTTGGAAATCATGTCCTTCAGACAAGCTTTAACTGCTGCTTGTGAGCCTTAGAAGTTAAATCTGAATGGATTCAGGCAGCTCGTTGCTGGATGAAAGAAGAAACTGGTTTATCTGCTCACATGGGGTGGGGTTTGTAGTTGGACACGAATGAGCTCACCTCGTGACTGCATGTTTCACATGATGACAGCTGCTTTTCATCTTGGAATACACTTTAACTGCTTCATTTTAAATCACCTTCCTATTGCAGCCTAACAGGAACCCGCCAGAGCAGTGGCGTTTGAGGAAGGGGTGACATTTACTTCTTGTTTCCTTGCATGAGGGGTCTCCCAGCAGCCACAGTGAGCTCTCCCCAGGCCTCCTGCACCATCGTCATGAATTTCAGTTTTAGGTGAGAGCACTGCCAGTGAAAGGCAAGCTTGGCCTCCACACCTCTCTGTTAGGACATAGGCTTGCAAAGCCTGATCTTGAATTCAGAGCTCTTGGGTACTGTTTGCAGCCTTAAAAATAACCATAAAGAAATATTTACTTCTAGAGTAACTGAATAGCTTGTAGGCATGACTTTCTCTTGAAAAACAGTAGGACAGGTGAGAAGGCTGATCTTTCCTCTGTTCCCAGTTCACTTTTTTTTTGACCTTAATGAAGGATTCCTACTCAGTCAGCCCTGCACTGCATTCAGAGAAGCCAAAGAAGGAAAGATCCCTTAATCTAAATAATCTTAATTACTAGAAAAGTGTTTGCCACCACTGGAAATGTAAGCTGCACCTGAGGAATCTGCTGGCACTGGGCAGTTCACAGTTTTTGGGGTTAATAATGTCTGTATGAATGATACCCACAGTTGCTCCACAGTTCAGAATTCTGAGTCAATACTGGAATGCTTTTCAGCTCGGGAATCCTAGAATCATGGAATGTATAAGGTTGGACGGGACCTTTAAAGGTCATCTAGTCTAACCCCACTGCAGTAAGCAGGGACACTTTTAACTAGATCAGGCTACTCAGAGCTCCAGCAAGCCTGACTTTGAATGTCTCCAGGGGTGGGTTCTCCCCTGCACCTCTGGACAACCTATTTAAGTGATTGACCACCCTAATATTGAAGAATTTTTTTTCCTAATATCCAACCTAAATGTCCCCTTTTCTAGTTTAAAACAGTTATTCCTTGTCCTATTGCTACGTGTCCTCATGAACAGTTCTTCCCCAGCTTTCTCACAGGAATCTTTCAGGTGCTGGAAGGCTGCCATAAGGTTCCCCCCAGAGCCTTCTCTTCTCCAGGCTGAACAAGCCCAACTCTCTCAGCCTGTCTTCATAGGAGAGATGAGAATTGGAGACTGAGAAGAAAAATCCAGTAGCCTTCAATGTAATGCAAAGAAAGCATACAGGTATCGTAACGGTAGCTATACATTGGCTGTGCATTCCCTCTGCCAGACGTGTATTTTCCCATCAAACTAGTTAGATTTACTGGCACAACCTGTATGAATGTTCCTAAAAGAGCTGTTAGGGGGACCACCACCCCCCCAAAATTGCCACTTCTCTAACACAGTAACAAGAGTCCATAGGTAATTTGGGGTGTGCCCCGTTCAGGCTTTGTGCAGGATGCAGGAGGGTTCAGTGTGTTTCCAGTCGAGGTGCCGAGAGGTGAGTACGTGCTCTTCGGTGCTGTGAGAGAGCAGCCTCCTGGTATTTTCTGTGGCACCCAGTAACAGTGCACAGGGTGTTACCGCCCAGCACTGCTGCTGCAGGAGACCAGAGAAGAGGGTTCTTGTGGGTTTTGAAAAGCAGAGGAGGTCTTTTCGGTTTGGACACCGGGTTTGTCATCCATCTGACTTGAGATGTGGTAGGACTGGGGGGAGTCAAGGTCATTTTCATATAAACGCAGTCGCAGTTATAACTTCTACGTGTCCTCTCAAGTTTGGGTTTGAACTCCATGTGCAAGTGTAAAAAAAAAAAAGGTGGTTAAGCAGCAGGAGCCATCTTGGTGATCAGATCCTGTGAAACACATGCCTTGAGTTTCACTTGATACTAACATGTTATGTCAGACCTCCCGCCTCGTACTCGTTGGGCAGGGGACAGGGATGGGGAGGGGCTTTAAAATGCATGTTATGAGCTTTAAGAGCTCTCATCCTCCATAAGAGGATCACTTATCACTAAAGACTGCCTCCCCAGATAAATAGAAGCTCAGAGTTGTGATTCCCAGTTGGGAGATGATACACATTAGTGACAATAACGGTGCTGAGGTGGCTTTGGTTTGGAGCACTGATCGTAGAGGCTTCCTTTCCACTGCCCGCTTCTTAGCACGTGAAATGAAAATCTGAATTACATCACCCACCATTCCTGTAATGGCAACATCCAAATCCCTGTGAAATATGTGAACGGGTGGTTTAAACTGTGGTCAAACCAAGTGAGCTTTTCTGACATCACTAAGAAGGAAAAGCAGTGGAGACTTTTGTGGATTCTGTGGGCTCTGTGGTTCGCAGGGGGTTGTCTTCACAAAAGCTCCCTTGAATTTAAAATAAAGCATATGAAATCTCCACGTTTGGAAGGCCTTTTAAAGGGTTGAGCGATGGATATGGGTTGTGCTGGTTCGTAGGAAGAGCAAGGGGAAAGAGCAACAGGCAACCTGTGAAGTTACTCAGCTAATTTTTGTCCTTGAAATGGCCTCTGATCCCAAACTTTCTTTGAGGAAAGTCCTACCCGGGTTTGAATTTCTGTACTCAGCACCATTTCAAGAGAGTACAGTGATGGAGACCCATCCTTTCAGCAGGCACATGCATTTGTCCTTTCATACCAGAGGGGCTCTCTTACCTACAGTTTGACTGGAGTAATCATGGGGTACAGAAATTCCTTTATCTCAGGTTTTGGAGGTGCTTCATACGTGGGGCTTAGCGTTCCTGGGCATAGCTGACACAGCCTCAGAGTCTTTCAGTGCTGTTACCAAGAGCCTCATCAGACAGCAGCAGAATATCCCGCGTGTGCCGAGCGTGAGGGTGTTAATTCTCCGTGCTTATTTGCGTCGTAACACCTATTGTAAACATGCACTGCTGCTGGCCTGATGGTGACAGGATGATTAATTAGCTAATTCAGCAGGTTTTTCTCATGACTTTAGAAAGGATGAACCTTACAGTGGTAGTTAGTTTTTTACTAATGTGGAAATTGGGGCAGAAGTGAAATGACTTGCTAAAACTGGGGCAGAGCGGAATTGGTAAGGGGAGAGAGCGAGACTCCATGGGGATTCTGCCTTCCAGCATTGTACCAGGATCATCCATGTAATCATCAGGAACAGGTGATGAACAGAAAGAGGAGGAACTCTTATCAGAAAGATAAAAAGCACTGGGGAAGGGAGGAAGAAGAGAGATGGTTGAAAAGTGAGAAACCCGAGGATGATGAGAAGAAAAACAGCACAAAGAAGGAAACAGTGGAGAACAGTGACCATCAAGGGAGGTAAGTGATAATTGATAATCCAGAACCATCCAGGAATAAGAGTAACCCTCTTACTCCTCCTTGCCTTTGAAGGTTGCTGTTTCATGAATTAGAAGGTGACAGTAAAGAATTTTTTTGGGGGGGGTGGGTGGGAAAGAACTGGGATGGTTGCTCAGCTCAATAGTTCCGTTTTGTGACGGGTCCTGAGTGAGAGATTGGTGCCATCATATCATTTAGGTTTTCTCCATGTCCATTTTATTCTGTCATTGTGACACTCAATAAGTGGTTTCAGGTGCAAACCCCAATGGTTTAATTTAACTTTGGTTTTCTGAAGCAATTTTCGGCCAGGCATTTTACTCCAATGTTTTCCACAATAGAGGCTCTTTACCTGTTTGGACGTAGTCTCTGGTGCACTGTGTTGTTCTCTGTTGGTGTCAGTCAGACAACACCACAGATTAAGCCTTGTTGAAATTAGCTGCCGTGGAAACCCAGAGCAAAGCTTTGGGGTTTGGGCTGAGAACAATCACTCCTCAAAAACAAAAAAAACAAACCCAAAAGATTTTGGCATGTAGCTGTTCTTGAGGTGGTTTCCAAGGTAGCTTCTGCTAACAACAAACTTTGCAGCCTTGAAGAGTTAATGTGCAAGGCCAAGATATGGAAGGCATCATAGGTTAGTATTGATGAGGATAAATTTCTACTTATAAGACAACATCGGTGGTAGAGATGGGTTTGTTGGTGCTTCTGTGGCAAAAGCAGCCAACGTGGTAGTTATGGCTTGAAGTTAGAAAGCAGAAAGTTGTAAAAAGTTACAAAAGGCCCATTGTCCTCTATTCTCATACAGCCAAGAGCTCACACAAGATGCTGATGGTAATTATATGGGAACTGAACCTATGAGTAGCGGGTGTGCACTACAGCTCTAACACTGCTGGCCAGAAATAAAGAGAAAGTCTTTATGGTCCTCAGTGGAGATAAGAATGGTCCTATACTGCGACCTTTCTGTCTTTAAATACACATTTCATCTCTCGGGTGGCACCCACTCACCCACCTTTAAACCATTTGATCAGTTCTCATCAGGGACTGGCCCAATGATGAAATAATCAGACACAGCACGGTTAATACCTTATCTGAAACAACTGCTGCTCATCAGAGGTAAAATCTCCAGGGTTGCAGTCAGTATGAACTGGGGAGCAGGGTGGGAGGTGGAACACAGACCACCCAAACCTGAGGCTTGTACAATTTCCAAGGCATGTTAATTGTATGACCTACAAGTGGTGAAAAATTGGATGTGTTGTAAGCAAAAGGCAAACCAGAGTGAAGGCTCAGCTTGGGGCTGCAGCAATAATGCAGCATAGGGGTTTTTGTTGGTTTTTTACTTGCTTTGTAAGTAGCAATTGCCTAAAAGCACCTGCAAAAGGTGTGCGTGTGGGGGACTTTGTGTAGCTCAGCAGTGAAACCCAGTGGGTGACTGAATGTGTGTAGCTAACTAACTGGAGAGCGTTGCTGGAGCTAGGGAAGGGAGGAACTGGTGCTGGTGATGTGGGATGGTGGAAGTACAAAACAAGGTGAGGGAAAAAAACCCCAACCCAAACCCAATTCACTTTTGCCTCTGTGTTCCTTGGGCAACAATTACTGTTGCACAAGCTCAAAACAGCTGAAGAACAGAGTCACTAGTTTTGACCTTCTGGGCTGGAAAGTGCTGCCGCTCATTTGTGAGGAATTAATACATGTGTGATAGGGAAAAAAAGCCAATGAAACAGATTTTGCTATAAAGCAATTTCTGGTTTTTAAATTCAGTTCGTCCGCAGAGAATTTAACACAAGGAGAAAAATTTAATGTTAGGCCGAGAAAAATCCTCATGCGAAGTTGTGAACGTGCCCAGTTGACCTTCTTTCTGTATGTGAGTTTTGGGGTTCCAGCCTGCTCCCCCACCTTTGCTTAACCCCCCCACGCCCCTGGGTTTACCACCATAACAGTAACTCCAGACCTTACTCCCGACTGGGCCGCAGCCCTGTGCGGCTGAAAACCAGAGGAACTGCCGCAGAGCAGCCAAGGCTGGCTCCCATGAAATGAGCGGGAAGGTGCCACCGCTGCCTCCCCCTGCAGCTTTGGCTCCACGGTGCCATTAGGCTGAGGCCTGGGCCAGGCCGGACTGCCAAGCTCTTGGAAGAATCCTTGGAGCTCTTCTTCAGAGCACCCTCTCAGCTCTCTCTTCAACAAACAATTATTACTGTTGTATCATGCTGGGGGCTGGAAGATTCTAGAAATAGCCTGGCAAGGACTGATCTGGAAGGTACTTAGAAGTATTAAGAATATAAAGTGAGAAGCTTAATGAAGAGGGGAAATCCTTTGATGCACACTGACTACACTGATCTTTAAGATGCTTCAGTTGATTAATATTTTAATCATGAGCGCATTAGTAATGCATTTCTGAATTGGAGGCAAAAAAAAGACCATTTAAAGGCTAGGAAAAGCAGGGGAGGAAGCACCTTGGCTTTTCCCATCCACCCCATCACGATTTCCTCTTTGACTCCCAGTCCCCGTCACCCAGCCCCAACTACTTTGTCCCATTTCTGAATAAACCTCCTCGTGCAGCCGCAGTTAGTCTGGGCACGGGGCATCACTAACACTCTACCCAAAGCTAGCGCTTGCTCTCCTAGGCTGCCCCCTCTCCAAGGCCCACCTTGCAGGGAAGCAGGCTTTAGTCTGACTGCCAATTCTCATGATACCCAAATTCACTTGCGGGTCATCCATCATTCACTGCTGCCTGCTACAGAAGAGAGAGGCCAGAGTCAGGCTCCGTTATCGTAAAGCGAGGACACCGGATTTAGCAGCCTCAGTTACTCAAACCCTACTCCTTTCCCAGCGGAAGGCGCGCTTTAGTCGTTCCTGCGCTGCTTTAACTGAACTCTGTAGAAAGACACACGCCCACCTCCCACCCCAAATGATCTGAAACCCCATCACACACACCTATGGCGTAGTTTGCTGCGACTTCTGTTAATGGATTAAAGTTTTAAAAACAAATTAAATCATTAGTACACCAGTTTTGTCATATAAACATTTTAATGAATACACAGGAGCACACGTAAAGCAAAAGATTAAAACAAAGTTATCGTTACAACCACCGTAACCTATACAAACATCTGTTACAAGCACGTAGGGCTTGCACGCCGCAGGTTTAACACACACGCTGCATCACGAGCAATACCACTCCCTGGAAACTAAAGACTTGGAAATAAAGGTCACAGTAAGTATCTAGGTAAATCACATCACATACTAGTCAGACGACTGGCATTGATTCAACTGCTTTTTCAAAGTCCTCACGGTGCTGTAGTAGACATTAAAAGGCCGCACAAGACACGTCAACAGAGTTCAAGTGCAAAAAGAACTGAAGAGACCTGGATGTTCTGATGGGTATGTCTGTCCATGTTGGTATTTAAAACTGTGGGTCCTAAACTTTTTGTGGGTGCATGTTTATCGCAACCCTGTTTGTCACTCCTGACTCCAAGTTAAGCACCTGCTTAACTCTGGGCTGGGTTTGGAACTGCTGCTCCTAAACCCTGGTTCTGCTCAACCTGAGCAGACCTTCAGCACACTTCTCCTCATACCTTGTATCTGCCTACAGGAAGGGGAAGGCCCATTGGCCACCCTCCGTACGCCTGCACTCAAGCATGTGCATCTTGGCAAAGAAATACAGGAGGGAGCAAGGCTTCACACAGGCACCAGGAGAACGTTACAAGACCAGGTACACCACCACAGCAAAGTGTAAGAGAAAAATGGGTTTAACTCTTTCTCCTCAGCCTCACATTTCCTGTCACTCACAATATTTTGGTCTGTTGCACAAGTGTGTGTCACAAATTTAAAGTTTAGTAGGTTAATTCATAATGTTAAACCAGGACAGAAAAGTTCTTGTTGCACAATCCAAACTTTAGTAGGAAGGGGGGGAGGAAAAATAATTAAAATAATTACAAACAAACAGAAGAGTTACAAAAGCATAAACAACTGCAGAAAAGAAATGAACGAGCACTCAGTACATACTGGAGTTGGATACAGGCTGCTACCCAGGGAGACACGAGAAAGGTTTGATTGCTTCAGCAAACCTGCTTGTAGGCTTTACAAATATTTAGATAAATACCCAATAAAGATGGGAAAGGAAATAATTTATAGTTACACTACTGTCTTGCAAGCTTTTAAAAATGGCTGCACCACAGTATCTTCCTGTTGCCTTTTACAAGTGCTTCTTAACACAGTACAGGGCTCTGCACAGCAACAGTTTTGTTGGCAGTATTCTACCTCAAAAAAAAAAAATCTTGAAAGTACAAAATTCAAGCTGGTTTTGATTGACTGAGTTTCAGTTCTCTCAAATCTTGACGGGGTGGGGGGAACCATTTGAGGCATTTGCTGCCCCAAGGAGGAGAATTTCTGTACATTCCAGTATTTCTATTTTTATTTACTCCCATGGGACTCCCACACACTCTTAATTTAACTTCAGAATTCCAGGGTAAGGGAGAACCTGTTCCACAGGAGGAAAGGAGGCCGGGGAACAGTCCCCTCTTTGTTCCCACCCCACCTTTCCGTACACAATAGTGAATATTACCCACGAATGTGCCTCTCAGCTGCGGCCCCGAGATGAAAATGCCTCCACAAAGAATTCCTAATGTGTTTGGCTTGAATGGCAGCCCTAAAACCAGCACAAAGAGCGAGTGTTGACTTCGCATTCCAGCGCTGGCTGGTGTGGGTAGTGGAGATCCACGCTCCCACCGGGGTAACAGGCCGGCTGGAAAAGTCCGGCTGCAAGAAAGGCGGCTCCAGAACCGCTTTGAAATGCTTCAGCGTTTAACCAGAAGCACGTGGAGGCAGATACACAGCGCAGCCCCGGGACCTCTTCTGTTACAAGCCTTGGGAATTCATCCTTTAAGGTGCTTTTTCATGGGATGTTATTTACCAAGGACCCGTTTACTTGGTGGAGTCTGGAAAACTGCCAGGGGACTTTATTCATCTCCTCCACAAACACCCTCAGCATCTATCGGTCCTCTGACACTCCGTCAATTAATTCAGCCAGTGACAGCGACTTAGGGATTAAGCACAGCTAAGTCTAGTATCTACCTTTCCTCTCTATACACATGTATAAATAAACGATGCCACCAGCCTTCCTTGATACAAGAAACCAAAAGGCATTGATTCAAAGGCTAAATAAATAATAGTTGAAACAACTGTCTGTGGCACTTGCTCAGCATTTTCCACACTGAAACTCTCCTACGACACGGCTCCCTAGGACGTGCTTTCATGCACCGGTATCAGCTTCGCGTGAAACCTTGCTAGAGATGCTTTGGCACTGCAAGTCCTTAATGGGACTGACTTTTTGCCAAGATAGATTAAAAAAAAGCCCTCTGTGCTTCAGAAGGCTGAGATCTGCAAGCTCTTAAAAAAACCCCAACAAGCCCCAACATTACTTCTGCTAGGTAAAACAGTGTTAGAATTGTCCATCATTCCTTACTGCTGTGCAGACATGTGCCTCAGAACAGCAACAGAGATTAGACAGAGGGCATCCTGTCCTCTCACAGGTAATTATGCAGAGATCTACAGAGAATCTGAGCGGTCGTGTTCACGCTGAGGGATGCAATACCAGTACCGGTATCTGTACAACTTACTTACAGCCATATTTTTAGTCATCACTACTAACAAGTGAGTTGGTTGGTTTGTTTTATTGCTAAGCAAGAACGTACGTACCTCTGTATAGCCTGTATGCAGAATCTAAGGTTTTTGGTATTGTTTCCTGGGTGTACAAAGAGCATTTCACGTACTATTTTTCATCAACTAACACAGTATATGAATAAACCAGCAAGAGTTGAGCTAGCCAAACAAGTTCCAGAGTTGGGAACAGGTTACAGTGCTGGGAACAGTCTCTGATATTTGCAGCAACAGTAAGAAAAGTGGTTTGGGGTTTTTTTTTCCCCACTCTCCCAGCAACTGCTTGTTGGCTGTACAAACACCACATCCTACAGAAACAGTGGTGTGGCTGCAAATTCTCTGTCATGAGCATTATACTCCCCAGTCTGTGAGTCTGAGAAACACAAATAGCAAATTACACGTGTGGCTTAGTGCTGGCTACTAAGCGTTAGAAGCTTCTGGGTTTAAGTTTCTAGAGTATTTTTCATCCAGTGGTCTATACATTACAGCAGCTCTTCAGGGAAGGGCTATACATTGAGCTTCCACGTTGCAGAGCTGTGCAGGACACTTGACAGCCTGCTGCTGGCACATCCTCATACAGTGGTTTTAAACCACAGGGTAGGATGTAACACATCCCAGTGCAAGGCTGAGAGAGCACCAGTTTGGGAAAGCTGCGTGTACTCACCCCTCCCTGCACAGGTCAGCACTGGCAAGAAGACAAAGTTGTCAAAAGTTACTGAGAAATTTGGGCCCAGCCAGCAGCCACGAGCACTGGCTTTTGCAGCACGCAGCTTGAGCAACTACAGCAAGCAACACTAGCTAAAACAAAAGCATGTACAGCCCTGAGGTGCTTCCATTCCACCGCTCACATAGTGTGTGAACACACACACACACACAAAAGACTCCTCTTGCCATTTACAGGGCAAAGGGTTCAGTGAAAACATCTCCAGCTTTGCCCCATAATTAGAATGCCATCTGCATAACTTAGCAGAGGAGGCAGCTTAAGCCCAGAAAAGGGAAGAATCCAAGTAATATCCTTTCATCAAGCCCTTGTTTTTTCAATTCAGAGAGAAGAAACAGCTTGTTACACAGTTTCTGATCCAAAATGTTTGGAATATAAATCTTCCCTTCCCACCAGAGCAAAGTGGCTGGACTATTGTATACACCTGGGGTTCAGGATAATACCTGTCAAGCCACCTCCTCTGCAACACCATCAACTGACCTTGGAACGAGCCTTCACGCAAACAGGCTGAGCACCTGGCTGCAGCTCTGCTCCTAACATCTATTTCCTCAGTGAGTGCCAAACTATCCAGAGACTCTCTTGCATTTAGTGCTCTGACCCGGCCCCGTTCTGCAAACGTTTAAAATCAACGCCACACAAAAGCAAACTGAAGGTTCTCTAAATGGCACAGCACACAAACGCATACGATGCACCACGTGAAACGTTCATTAAAAACATCCCCCTCAGTAACGTTTCTAGAGCCACCTGGATTTCTAATACTCCTTGGCATTACCCAGAATAGCTCCTCTCGTTTCCCAGATCTATGCTTTAGGGTTTTTGTTGTTGCTGTTGTTTTAGGTTTAAAGCCAAGCATTAAATTACACAACTGCAAGTACCGTCTTTGCTGGCTAAGTCAACTCTTGGGTTATAGCAGTTACAGCTTTCTTTCAGTCCCACCCTTCCTGTTTAACTGTACTTTTTATGTTGCTGTAGCTGTGCAGTTCTCTATTCCTCAGAGCTCACCTTGCCCGAGCCCCGCCGGGGAACGTGTCTTTCACCTCCAAAGAATCTGCCCAGCGAGTCAAGTAGACCCGAGTCTCTGTGCCGTGGGGATCCATGTCTAGCATGGTCTGTGGTGCTCGCAGATGCCATTTTGGATCCGTGCCGGAAAGAGGAGCGCTTTTGTGAAGCCATCAAATCCGAATTCTCTGAAGCTGCTGCACTGTCCTCTTGGATGGTCTGTAGCTCGTCTGACTCCGAGGGCCGATCTTTGAAGGTGTTGTCTTCTCTCCCTGGGGCATCTCGGGAAAAGAGGCGGATCAAGTGGGGGCGACCGGTCGTGTCAGCTGGGTTGGCCTGGGGCCAGGCATTCTTCGGGTCTGCTGTGCCTTTGGAGTCTGTCACCGCTGGGCTCTTCGTGGAGGTCCCATTGTTCTGGTTCACATCTGCCTCTCCTGCAAACAACAAGGATGAGATATGAATACAGGCCTGTGAAAAACAGCCCTGGAACAATGCTCCTTTCTTTCCCCTGGCCTTGAGATGCTCATTTCATACAAACCCCGTAATATGTGCAGTTGTAATGAAACTATGTTCTCTACCAGCCTTTAAGAACATTAAGCTACCCTGGAACCGAAACCGGGGTGATGTTCTCACATAAAATTTGCAATAGTTCTAGGTGGCTTTTTGGAATTAAATGCATTTGGAAATAGATCAATAGCTTGTTCGACACCACTGAAACTGACTCCACGTGGAAGGCTTGCGATGAGGCAGCCTTCAGTGAACAGTAAGAGTTCCTGTACTTTCCATTCAGGACAGCAACTCTAAATTGTGCCATTTTCTCCAAAACAAGCCCCCCCCCAAAAAATTTAAAGGGCCGTTGAAGGGCTGTGCCTTCTCAAGTTCACACTCCCTCTCTGTGATGCCAGAGCTTTTGAACCTGAAGGCTTTGTTCCCGCTTGGAACCCCTCACGGTAACTTCAATTCCGATCACACAAGTGCAGTGAGGGGAGGTTTTTTCACTATTTGAAGTGCCCTTACTTCAGAAAAGCAGGGAACACCAAACTGCAATTTCTGCTTGGCCTCCCATGACGGTTGTTCTCTCTGTATGGTCCTGGCACTCGGTGAACGATGTCCTAGCGCTGTCGCTGAAGGCCTGGGGCAAAACTGTCTGATTTGCATTTAGTGCTTGTGAAAAGTGACAAAAGCAATTACCAGAAGCTGATGAGCTTTTGGTAAAAAAGGCACAGAGACAGACCTCTGTGATGTAAGAGGAATGTCTGCTGCCCTCTCCGCAGTTGTGCTCTGATGCACGCAGTAAAATATCTGAAAGGAGTCAGCCGCAGCATGCTTAACCCTTACCCTCTAGCACCTCCTTCTCAAAAAGATTTATGCAGGTTTTTATAGCCTGTACCATCATTCCTACTGTTCTAAAGCAAACTGTACCCACTGAGGAGTGTGCCTTGCCTCCAAGGACTACCAAAAGAGGTGTAGGTAGGTCATAGCTGGACAAGCAACCTTCTGAGCACACACCTCCCATAAACTCTCTCTGTGTCATAAATGGGTTTTTTTCAGGTTAAAAGGGCTCAAAATTATAGAAATAAGTTAGTTAGTCATATGTTACCTTCAGGGTCTTCTAATTACCTCATTAAATCCCCATTTGGTTTGGTCCTTGCTGCTGCAGGAGGGATAGGACCTAGCGAATTCTGTTAGGTTTCCAAAGTACTCCGGGCTCAAGTACTTTGCTGATTCACCAGAGCATTTTAGACTTGACACAGTCATTTGAAACGATTTTGCCCACCCACAGGGCACTCAGGAAATCTTTTCTCAGGCTAAGAATAAATCTGAAGTAATGTTATGGGTAACGGCGCGGGACAGTAATGGTGGCTTCCCACAAACAGATACTGGTACTTAGGTTACAATCTGTCCTAACCGCTCTGTTCCAGCTTCTCATATAAAACTACAATGTGCACTTTTGCTCTGCAACTTTCTCTTCTGTGGAAACCACCTAGAAAATGTTGGGGAAAACCAAAGGAAATCTTCTTTGGTTAAAACATCTGATAGTATTTATCAGGAATACAATTACTTAACCAATGCTAATGGCCCCTGGAGAGCTCATCAGTGGGGAAAAGGGCAATATTTGTTGGCAACTTGTGGATTTGGGTTTTCCTGAAAAGACACTTTCAATCTTACTAGAAACTACTGAAGTTCCCAAATGGTTTTCTTAATGGAATGAAAGAGACAGTAATTAACCTGCATATATGACTGATTCTAAAACTACAAAACATTTTAAATAGCAACTCTAAAGCTGAGATTTCCATACCATAATAAAAATCCATTCAAGGACAGAAAAAGAAAAACAAAACAATAGAGCTATTGTATTCAATTAAATGCATTAACAAAACACCAGGGCATCTGCATGCTAATATTTTTTGCAACAGTTGTTCTTTGTGTCACTGAATACTGGTATTGGGAAGCAACAAAGAAGGGTATTTGTGCCACAGAAGTTGGTTCTCCCAATGCATACCCAGTGAGCTATAAAGTAGAAATCTTTCTGCATTTCAGTAATGAAAGCATATATTTCAGTGTTCTTCTAGATTGTCTGCATGCCTCTCTAATACCTAAAAATATACAGCAGAGAGATATTGTTAATAGTTGAGCTAACTAATCAGAGTCCCCAAGTGCATTTGGAGTGACAGATCCTTTTAATAACGTCTTAAGGATATCCAGAATTAATGGAGCATGGAAGCAAAGGCTTATTCATTCCTTTAGAAACAAATACTTAGACTTCTTTTAAAACCCGTTATAAATGCTGTGCACAGGATACTGATACACCTCTGTGGTTCCTCCCTGCAAGATGAAGCGCTCTTGTTCAAACAGAATACCCTTCCTAGCCCGTATCACACGTGCAAGAGAAAGCTGCCCAGGGAGGAAGAAGTCTTCCGGCGTTTTTCCTTTTAAACCCTCTCAGAACGGGTTAAAGAGTAACTACAGCAGAAAGCATTGCCACAGGCGTTACCAGAAGGCTATTAAAGTGTCATCTGTCGACATGTAAGTGAATAAAGACATTGAGGGCTGCCTAAGTGAGAGCATGAGCTCCTTGCCCCAGCCCAAAAGCATCAGGAGGAAGCCAGCCGCCAAGCAGGGATTTAGCACTCCAGGCGCAGCCGAGGACCCCTCCTGAAGGCAACGCCACCTTCCCACTGCCCTTGCTCTGAAGCCTGCTGCTGGCACCATTTCCCCTGTGCATCTTGGTCAGGGTGAACGCAGCCATTTGTACCCCATCTACGCAGTGGGTCCCAAAATAGACCCACACAGGTGGACCAAACGTTCTGAGCAGCCTGTCAGCGAAACAAAACAGAAAGCACCCAGAGGTGCCGTCACCTCAACGATGCTACACCCAACCCCCAGCTGCCTTTCACAGGAGTTGGGGTCACCTGGAAGTATTTGCAAAGCCACTCTGCCTTACTGCTCAGTTTGACAGTAACAGTTTATCCTGTTTCTTGAGAACCAAAAGTAACACTTTTCTGTAAACCTTTAATCAGCTGGGACCTCTCAGCCCCTCGATTCAAACAGTGGCTACTGCCAAGACCATGGAAACCTGATGTATGCAAAGTATAATCTCTGATGGATACAGATACCCTTCTCACGGGTCACTTGGTAGAGCTGCTCTGTGATAGTCACTCCCTGTGTACACAGAAGTCTCTAGTCTTCTTCCAAACAGAAGACAACCTAGAAAGAGGTTGTTAAGCTAGGACTTTTCATGTGTTAAGATTTAAAAAGGAAAAAAAGAAAGGATTACAAGTTTTTCATCTCTTCCCACCCCTTTCAGTCTTGCTTTCTTGCAGATACTTGCAATTCCTCTCACATTCTTATTGCTGCTCGCTCTACATATGCTGTAAAATAAATGAGGGAAATGGAGCTGATAAAAGCTGAAGCATATTCCCCTACTTTGGCTTCTTAAGAGAGAGGCTTAGTACGACAGCCACAGCATACTGCAAATATTTACTGTAATAATACACACCAGCAGCTTAAATATTTGTATGAAATCTTAAGAATTATTTACTCGTTACAAACACTACAAAGCACATTAATCAAATTTATAACACCAGATATTTTAATATTTTTACAGTAACGATAGATTGCTGTGACTGATGACAAAATTCCTTTCTCTTGGCCTTCTTAGGGTACAAAGACGAAAATTCACGTAACATCAGGGACCTTATCAATATTTCATTTTAGCTTAAGCCATGTATATTTATAAAGCAGTGATCTTCAGTATATGAAATATAATTTGCATTTGTCCTTCCCTACCTTTTTTCTGGTCCTCTTTCTTCTATAAGACAGCAAGTGGATAGTTCAATAAAATCCAGTAAAGTTCTCACTTCTCCAACAACTGTATGCCTGCATGTGTTTTGAAATGCTGATACTAAAATATTAAGTAAAAACCTCTGCAATTTTGCACCAACTTACCTGAACAACAAAAGGTTACACTTAAAAAATATTCAGCTTTGTAACATCTGAGGTGCCAAGATCTTCAGCAAGCTGCAGTTGTAAGGCATATGCACAATGTGTTAGTTTGCTATTTAGAAGGCTGAACACCCCAGTTCTGGAACACGTGGCTCTGAGGAACACTTCTGGTAACATCAGGACATTGAAAGAATGAAGAGGGCAGAAAAAGCACGTCCATCACCACTAGATATGAGCTGCAGTTGAGGAAGTCTGGGTTCCAACTCATCTTACAATAACTTTCCCAGCAGTTACCTGCCCTTCCCTTTTTATGCAGTTCTCTACAAAAAGGACCTCAAGGAATTGTTTTGGAGGAAGTATAAGGTGCCAGCAGGAGCCCGAATTCAGCTCTAGCTTTGGATACTGTCATTTGTCCTGCACTGTCACACAGCTCGCTTCAAATTCTAAGGCTCCTGATAGATGGGACAACAACAGAGCTTTGGGCACAATGTGTAATGAGGAGTCTGAACACGCAGCAGTAATTACACACTGTGACCTACCACAAAAGCCAGGCTCAAATAAAACCCAGGCCAATTTACACTTAATTTCCTCAGGAAAAGGATCCAGCTATTTGGTGCTTAGCTGCATCAAAGGTGAGCATAGCAAAACGAGCTCATCCTGCAGACCGGTGCAGGTCATCCCTCAGAAACACTGAGGCCAGCCCTGGCTTCCAGCCATAGCTGGAGACAGCATCAAGGAGCGCTGCAGGGCTTAGCATGCAGTGGGAGCACCCGTCAATCAGGCTGAAAGGAGAAAAGGGGATGAGAGAATGGGTGCAAACCAGCACACCTGTGCAGAGAGAGGTTCAGGGGAACAAGGCTATGGATCTCCTGGACATTTGCTGAGTGGCTTCAAAACACACAGGAGTTACCCAACCAGAATGCTTGAGGTGGTTCCTCTCTATCCATTGACCACCAGTACGAGGGACAATCCAGCTCCTAGTTTGGACCTTCACTGCAGCACAGCTCACAGCAGAACGGAGCATTTACAGCCAGGTTTTACTTCATGAGTATTCGGGGAGAGGGAGGAAAGGATTATGTCTGCATTGTTTAATCTGAGCTGCAAAGCTTGATTTATCCTCGTTACGCTCAGGCACTGCAGACAAGAAATGGCTCTCAGCCTAACTCCACTTAATACGGTTAGAAGGCAATATGCCATCAGACATTTCACTTCACAGATCTAATTGCCGGGCTTGTCTGATGCTTGTCAAACTGTTGGAAATCAATTTCCAACAAATATTTCTGTTTGGAATAGATGGCAGGCAGCAGCCCTGCGAAACAAACAGTTGGCCACAGCTCTGAACGCAACCAGAACCGATCTGCTGGTGCAGTTAGCCTTTCCACAGACACGTTTCCCACTTGCCAGCAGAACGCAGAGAGAAACGCCAGCGTGCTTCACAAGACGGACTCACAGGAGTTTAACACTCCTCCTGCAGTCAGCCAAGGGACTGCTTCCATTACAGCTCGCTCTCCTCCCTCCCTCCTTGCTCAAACTTAGCACTTCCAGGGGAGAAAAATTCCACCCAAAGGCAAATTTTTTCTATAGGTTCAGAGCAACTGAAGAAAGAACACTTCTCTGCACAGAAGCACAGCTTTTCCTATGGGCCTACCAAGCTGTAGACCAAACCTCCAGAAAAATGAGAAGCCATCTGCTCAGCCTGACGTGCTCCCCTTTGCCTTTCTTCCCTCACCGCATACATTAGGACATTATAGAGCACATGAGGCTCTTACCAGTTGAGAATGAAAGCTTGCAAAGGTGTCTCCACTGCACTGATGTGACAAAGCAGTGAATAAGGGGTACTAAAAATACAGTACAAAGGGGAAAACCCCACCTTGTCCAGCACAGGCTCATAAAGACCTGTTACTGGACACCAATGGGTCAAATAGCATCTATTAATTTGTAGATGCTTGCTAGTACCTAAGTCTTGCTACTGTTGCTTTCAGGGTCATGAAAGACCTCATCTCTCCCAGCCCTGCCTGGCCCGCTACTGCTGAGGAACAGGCATGCTGGGGCAGCAGAGCTCGGCCTTGCAGCAGAGCAGAGCTCGCATGAAACAGAAGGAGGACAGAAGGGAAGCACCAGTTCTCATCCCATTATGGAAATACCTGTCTTGGCAAGTTTAGGAGGAGAAAGGAGTGACAAGATGTCTATATTATTTACAGTCATATGTTGAAGGATATAGATACTACATTCACTCAGAATAGGAACATGTACTTTTTAGCTTAAATTTATGCTGCAGGGAAAAAAATTCAAATTGCATAGGAGAATGCAAATTCCTTCAGACACTAATTACTACAGTATGGTACAGTGTAACTCCTCTCACTTCATTTCTGAGACTAACCTAAAATGTATTCCAAATCTGCTGAAAAAACCCCTCAAACATTTCACATACTTTGGCATCCATTCACGAGTAGCCATTCTACTAGGTAAGACACCCAGTAAAATCTCTCTTGAAATGACCAGCAACCGTCTCTCCAAGGGGCTAGTCAATGAAAACCTTGCTGCCTGCAGCACTAGTGCTGTTCTTTTTTTGGCACTGGGATAAATGAACCTTCCAAGTCGACTTGGTGACCTTATTAGGGTTGGACTAGATGATCTTTCAAGGTCCCTTCCAACTTGTAACATTCTGTGATTCTGTGACTTGACATTTTCATCCTGGTTCCCTCAGCGCACAAGAGGGTAGGTCCAGTTGCCATCCTGAGATGTGCCATTTTCAGGACTTCTCTCAGCTACAGGAAAGATAATTCTCAAAGCTCAGGAAGTAGAGCTGGAAAAATCTACATTGCTTGTATAAGCACTTCCTGTTTGTGTGGGTCCCACAGAGTCTGGTCAGAATAAATACTCTGCTTTCAATATGGGAGCAACTGCTTCAGGGTCATACTTATACCGAGGCAAACTATAAAATTATAAGCAATGTGACCAGTAAATGATGTCCTTTAAGAGCAAAGATTACCAAGTTTTATCTGCTTTCCTAAGTTTGCCTCTTTCATATTAGGGTGAGATGATTAAAAGCTAGATGGTGAACACAACACAGAAGTCAATACACAATTATTTCATCTATAAAAGTAGTGCCTGAGTATTGAGTGATAAAAAAACAAGTATTCATTTAGCACGTTCAGTGGGGTAATAAACAGCTTGATTATTTTTTTCCTTCCCTTAAATTCTGCTAGACCTCATTGTCCCAGACAGAGCGTTAAAACGTAACGGTGAACTCTTGTTGCAAGAGTACTGGTTTCATGACAAATGCATCTACCCTTTAAGCATCACCCTGCAGTAAAGCTAAAAGTGTACTTGTCACTTCACAGTCTTTGGAAGGGGGATCCCTCTGACAGAGGGAACTGGTGCTGTGGGTATCTCTCTTGGTAGGGTAACTACATGGACTTTTTCAACTTACCTGCTAAAGCCATGGCACAATCAGTGACCAGATGAAAACAGGTAGGCATGTGACACCTAGCTGGAGTGGTGACATGCTAAGAAACATTTTAAGTCTTAGCTTGTGAATCAGCAAACAGCACATAATGTTTAGTTTTGCTCACAATTTCATAATTTTAGAGGGTTGGTTCTGTGAAACAAATATAAAATAAAACCTAAAAATATGCCTGTGTATTCATTTCAGCTTGTGTTTGGCATTACTGATCAACTGAAGGCAACCAAATTTTACAGCATGGCTCTGTAAAAGCAGTAATACTATCCAAGTCCGAGATTTTTGATACACCCTCACCAGGGACCCTCTTGCTGGAAAACTCTTACATGCTGCCAGGCTCTTCACCAGGGCACACACAACTCCTGGCATCTGCATGCCAGAGATGTGAAGACACTTGCAGTCTGCACAGTAACAACCCAGTGTTGTAGGCTGTGCCCAAAGTCGGGATGCTAACAGGAAGCACGTGTGGTTACTGTGGGCTGAAGCGCGTTAACGTTCCCGTACCCGCTGTGAGGGGCTGCTCTCTGGGAGCCAGGCTTTAGACTCAATAGAGGAAAAACAATGCCATACCTCACCCAAACTTGTACACCCTCTGTTATTTATGTCTTTAAGTATCCTCTTTCCTCTCTGCTGTTACTGAAGAAACTTAGCCCTTCGCACAGATGCTCCCTAGAAGTAGCGAAAGGAGCAGCAGCAGCAGCTGAAATGGCCACGTTCACTCTGGCCACCTTGAAGGAAGGAGATCAAAGCCAGCCAGTGAGCAGGGCACTGTAACCCATAGGAACTGTAGCAGTAATTCCATACCAGCTCTGTGCATTCTCCTGTTACAGGTGATGCTGAAGCTTAAAACCAGAGGTACCTTTTTTTCTCCTTCTTAAACCTACTCTGAAGTCCCACACCAGATTGAACATGGTGGGGAGCCCAAGTTACACGTTGCCTGCCACCGCAGTGACTTTAATTTCCTCACCTTCCCCTGTTCTAATGGGGTTTTATGGCACCAGATGTATACGTATTGCTGGACTTCAGTGACACATCTTTGTAAGAAACTACCTGTTACTCCTAACTTTTGAGGTCTGGCAGAGGTTTTCACTGACTCAGCTCTGCTGCCTTACCAAACCGCATCAACCAGCTACGTGTAAAGCAAGCCACCTGCCTGGGAACACCTGGCACAAACCACACACACAGAGCCAAAGAATGAGTAAAATAAAAATGTCTCTGGCCTTAATGTTATGTGCCTCACGGGTGTGTGAAGGCGTTGTGTGCTTGTCAGCGTATCTAAGAAAAGAAAGATGCAAATAAAGAGGAGGAAAAAATAATTACGAGTATACTCTTGAGGAAAAGGGGTTTTGATCTCAAGTTTGTATTTCAAACCAACCCACCTGACTGCAGGAGCTGCCCTGCACTCTGCATGTTGTCACAGAGTCGGCCACTTGCTTATTCGTGCCGCTGATTTCGAAGGAAGAGCTGAAAGGAAGCCCCCACGGTGGCCTACCCTTGCCGAGGAATGCAGCAGTGTAGGCCTGGCTTGCAGCCTCTCTCCCTTGTTTTCCTGAACTTCTGGCATTGCCTCCATTTGTTGAGGGTTACAAAGGAGAGTACAGAAAACAAAAAGGCCTGTGGTTGAAACCAGTGGGACTTGCTATGGCAGAAATTTGGAATCTATGAGAAGCATGTGGCAGGGCTCCACACAGCCCGCAGTGCCTTTTTTAAAAACTTAACCAAAGAATTTTATCCACCCACCGGTTTTGAAGAAAAAGGTTCCTTTGTGTAACTGGAACATATAGGTTTGTTTTAATCTTGAGTATCTCACAAAGCATCCTCCCACAGCGCAGTGAGCTGGGGCATCATTTGTAACGAGCAATTTCATGTACTTGAAGATGAAAAATGAAATTGCCTGTTTGATCTGTCAGCGTTTGCCATCTTTAAGAACTGTGCAACCAGTTGGTATTAAATATTGCTTGATTACTCATCTGTTCTGCTACAGTCATGTGGAGCCTGAATAACTGTTAGGTTGAAAAACCTGTACGTATCCCACCACATCCCAAGGTAATAGCACCACCTCTCTCTAGTGCTCACATCACGTTTCACAGCTTCACTATCTTTCATATTTCCCACATCAGGAACGTTACCTTTTTCTGAAAAATAACCTATTCAGGGCAATATTGCAGTTAGGTTTCTTCTGTAACACCACAGAGAAACAGGGCCTCAGCAGAGAAAGAAATGTTGGTGGAATGAGTGAGGTGAGGACAGGGACTGAACCAGACGGTTCAAAGGAAGTTGCTCAGAGCATGATAAACAGCACAAAAAAACCCCAAACCCAACAAAAAAGGCTGTAGACTATTTTCTGTTAAAACCCATCATGTAGCCTCTTCAAAAGAGGGCTTGATAAGATTGGAGAGTGTCCATAGGAGGGCAGTGAGGATTGGGAAGGGTCTGGAGGGGAAGTGTCATGAAGACAGGCTGAAGTCCCTTGGTTTGTTCTGCCTGGAGAGGAAGCTCAAGGGAGACATCATTGTGGTCTGTGGCTTCCTGACGAGGGGAAGTGAAGGGGCAGGTGCCGATCTCCTCACTCTGATGACCAGGGATAGAACCTGAGGGACCAGCATGAAGCTGAGACAGGGGAGGTTTAAGTTGGATATTAGGAAGAGGTTCTGTACTGAGAGGGTGGTCGGGCACTGGAACAGGCTCCCCAGGGCAGTGGTCACAGCACCGAGCTTGACTGAGTTCAAGAAGTGTCTGGACGCTGCTCTCAGTCCCATGCTCTGATTGGCTGGCCCTGTGTGGAGCCAGGGGTTGGACTCGATGGTCCTTACGGGTCCCTTCCAGCTCAGGGTGTTCTGTGATTCTATGAGTCTAGTTTTTCTTAACCAGGGGTTAACTGTCTGAGAGGTAGATTATTATTTAGAAAGTATAAGCTGCAGAATAAAATACAGTTGTAGTCAGTTAACCAAACATGCTAACTTTAGGAAACACACTTTGATTATGACCACAGGGAAACTACTTAAAGCATGAAGCTACAAACCCTTAATTTATGTAAAGTCTGTTTTAGTCCTACAGAACAATACTGTTCATGTGTGTTAAATTTTCCTGAATCCAACTACCTAAATCTAACCCCGAGAAAACACTTCACAGAAGTGAACACATCCCACTTCATCTCAGGGAGTCACCACTGCTATAGAATTTGCAGTGAGGGGAGTTACTCCAGTAGTTTTTTAAAGAAACATTGCTAAAAACATCTGAAATACTCAGGCATAGGTAAGCCTGTACACTGTTTCCCATTGAGTTGCACTCTTGCACATGTAAACCAAAATTGAAGATCTACCTTGATTTGCTCTACAGAAGTTGACAACAAATACTCCAAAAAAAAAAAACCAAACCAAAAAGGGGCTTGTTTTTCTGCAGTCCACAACTGTTAGACACTGTATCTGTCTGAACATTATTTTCACTTTGGAATTAATTTTTACCTTACACGTGTGGTGAAAGGTCAGAGGAGCAAAAGAGAACAGGAGCTTCTCCTAGTTCCACAGTTTGGTCACAGAACTTGTCACACATCAGAAACTGATGAATTACTCTAAAAAAAAATTGTAAGCACCTCTGTGCCCTGTGGGAGGCAGAAGCCCAGGGGGTGACCCCCACCTGCCACCCACTCTGCTCACACCACCAACAGTGAGAGAAGTTCCTCATCCTGTGAGGATGCAGAAGCCCATCTTGTGACTGGCCCCTCCAGCTGTGTCTAGGAAGTAGAAGAGGGGAGCACATTTGGGTCCTGGGGCAACGCAATAACCATTGGGATTATGAGCTTCCAGCTCAATCCAAGATATTAGCTGTGGAAGAAGCTCACACCTCTGTGGGGATGGGAGCCACACCACCAGCCCTGTGGGGAAGCAGAGGACTGATCACAAGCTTCACCTGCAGTTGAAGATGAGAGGAGATGCCTGTCTGATATGGACACTGTGCAGCAGCCATCTGCTGCTCCAGCTCTGCCTTTGGGAGGGACAGTGAGAACGTAACTCTGCCGAGCAGATCAGCAGCTCACTGCTAACCTTAAAAACACAGTAAATGCTTCACAGATGTGTCACTTTGGGGATGTTCAGCATTCCATATTTAGTTTTTGTCTGCCTGACAATACTCTGAACAGATTCTTAAATGTGTTCGTATCATAATACAGGATTCTAGAGGGTGGCAGTCAAAACAATCACTCCGAACTCCAAAGTAAACCCAGGAGCCAGGTTACTCAGAGGACAATTCCACATCTGAATCCCTGTACAGAAACCACCCACACCTGAGCACATTTATGATGAGGATGCTGCTGGGGCACAGAGTCCCGAGGCTGCGTTTGGCTGGTATTGCCGATTAAGAGTCTCTCTGCAGGCCCTGGCACAAGGAGCAGAGCACCCAAGGATAATGCACCCTCCTGACTGCTGTGAAGGGAGGGAACAGGAGTTCTGCCACCGTGCTCTGTCTTGCTTGTCAACTCAGCTTTGTCTGGAAGCTGCGTAATGGAGCCTGTTGGCACGGACCTAGGAGCAGAGCCATGCAATTGCTGTGGCAAAACAAGCAGAGGGTGTGAAAATGTTGTAATGAATGAGATAAACACTGGGTAGTTTGTTAAACTACCAGCAAAAAATATTTCAAGGCCAAGAGTTTTAGAGGTAGTTTGGATTGTACAGCAGTGATAAACTTTTCGAAGCCTTCTCAGTGATTTCCTCAGTGAAGGAATTTGATATCCAAAGAAATATATTTTTCAGAAGGAAACTCTTACTATATGCCTCTAATGTTTCTCATATATTGATATGAGATTTGATTAAAATGTCTGCCTGTCTGGCAAAAAAAGACACATTAGAAGGAAACCTTATCTCTAGAACTTATCATAAGGTTTGCAGGAGGCAGCATCGTTTTCATAACAGCCTTGAGTGCAGTCCGAAAACCAGAATAAAGGATACTTGAAACCAAGCAGGAAGTTCCAGCAAATACAACAGTGAATACAAAGGACTAAAGCACTCTGCACCCACTGAACTGGCACAGGGTCTTACAGCAGAGAGATTATTCTACAGAAAGAATATAAAATACTGGCAGAGAGCTGAAAAGAAGATGTTTGGAAGACAGGTATCAGAGAGAGATGAGTGTTTCTTTTGATGATGAAGGGGTTAATGAGAAATGTGAACTCAAGACATTTATAGTGAGATACAAATCACCTCATCTTGTCCAGCCTGCAAGCAGTGGCCAGGATTTAGCAGGGAGTAAAGAAACATTACATAAAGTCACATGGGGACTGTACGCTCCACGGTGAGCCACAGCATCCACAGGAAAGGACTGTATTTGTGCTTCCAATTTGTCACACCACCCTGCTGCTTGCCCATGTCAAGGACCCTGTCCCTCTCTTCCCCCCACCTCCAGCTGCCAGTCATTCCTCCCACCTCCTCCTCACCAGGCTCTTGGATGAAATCTGCTGTCAGAACTATGCCTGTCCCAGTTCAGCAAGGTCTGCCTCCACAGCTATACTGCTGCAGGCTTTAGAAAGGCTTCTTCTGAACCAAATACCACATTATCTTGGACTTGGAAAAGAAATATTGCACAGGGTTTTGCCTTTTCCCATAACCTTCTGCTGCTCTGCATTACATGAAAGCCAGGAGCTTTCAGCATCGTTTCACAAAAAGCTTTCTAGCAGCTCCCCATCAATGACCCACAGCTCTGCTAACAGAGCACACTGCCAGGTCACCATCTGCCCACAGTTCTCTTACCCACCCTTAAGTGTCACTCACTGGGTGCCACAGACTGATCCATTTTTTGAAGTTTGACCTTTCTGTTCTGAAAGAAGAAATGGCTCGTTTCTCATCCTTCCCAGAGGAATTTAAATGGCTATGCCAACACAAGAATCATGCAGTGATGCTTTGTTTGTGTCCCAGTCACACGTAGATTTCTCTCCATTTCATTTTCAAAAGCATCTCATCTACACAGGTAGTGCAATAAAGGAAAACAAAACATTGTAGTGGCTGAAGGAGGGGGCAAAGCAACAACGTTTCCAAAGTCACTTGGGCCACTGGTACCGTCTGTGCACCATGAAATCTCACATTTTTAAAAGATGTGTTTACATGGTTGTTAACCTGAGAACAAACGTGCACTGCCTGCACATCAATTCGAAGCCAACTGGTTTGCCACACGCTTGAAGCCAGCTGAAAGTCATACAGCTTCTCTAAGGCATGAGGTACAAGCAGTTCCATCAGAGGAGATCCTAACACCTACCTGAAGCTCAGCACAGTGCTAACGTGGCTTCCCTCTGGCAGCAAAGCTAGCAGAACTAGTTAGAAAACTCATACAAATGCTTTGTTCCCTCTTTGCAAAATGAAACCTCTCCAACCTCCAACCTCTAAAACTTTCCAACTGTTGTCAGGTTGTTTGGCCTTTGAAAGAAGTATTTCTTAAGAGTCTCAGTTCTCTTTTCCCACCCAGAATGCATGTTATAGCAATGAAAGTACAGAGACCAGTTTCTGTATACACTTTACACTGGATTGAGGCAGGCTGAGTATAGAGAAAAGCATTTATTGTGCTTACCACCATATTTAGTGTGGCAATGATGGTAGTGTCAATTAGCATCCCCATCAACGTGGCTAGAAAAATCCACCAAAGGAAAACAGAATTCCTGGTGGAAACACTAAAGCACAGTCACAGGGAAACAGTTGTTTTTTTTTGTTTTTTTTTTAAAATCAGTGCTATGCTAGAACAAATAAATCAAATCTCAGGAAAAATCTGAATTTCATAGTGGACTCATAGTTGGCAAAAAGCACAAGGTAATGGGTCCTAGCAACTTATTCAGGCAGCACAACAAACTCTGCTGCACTGAGGGAATACCAGCCTCTGTAAAAAACTACCAAAATTTACAGAATTCTCCTCTTTAATTAAAGACACATATATCTGGCATTTCAGTTGGATTTTACCTGAGATACAGTATGCTCTTGGTCTGAAAAAAATCCAGGAAAGCATTAGGAAATCCCAAAGCTGTTAGAATAAATCTAGACATACAAAAGTCCGTTTCTGCCTCTGAGCTGACCATCTGTCAGAACAGCCTTTTAGAGCTCTGCTTTAGTATTTTAGTATCTTCCAGGTCTTTAGAAACCCCATCCCACTCCCCATCATTACAATCCACGTTATGCACTGCTAAATATATTAATAAACCTGTTCTCATCTAAATTAGTTCGCATTAGTCATATTTTCTATAGACTAACAAATCACTGATATTAGATTATACATAACAAGGAGGTTTTTTTAAGTAAAAAAACCCCACCACTTTTTTTTCCCCTGCTGAACACTTGTGAGCTGTACCATAGTTCTAGATGTGACTCAATGCTATACGAAGAACAATGGTGACAAACTGTATAAAACCGCGGCAGTGATCGATGGTACTTTACACAATATCTGCTTTTCAGTAGCAGCATTCTAAGAGTGAAAAACTGCTTGCACAGTACCAAGCCTTGTACCAGTTCGTGGGAGTTACTGCTATTAAAAGAAGAAAGAAAGAAAGAATAAAAAGAAAAGAAGAAAAGACTTCACAAACTTTAGTTTGCTGTTTGAGTATGTATAAAGTCACTTTTTTATATGATTAAAAACATACTCAGCAAGAACTATTAGTTCTGAAGACTAAAATAAAAGTATGATTGAGCTACACATGATCTGAAATATTTTAACAGCCAAGAAATGCTATGAAAACATTCTTCAAGGGCAATCTGGGTATGTTCCTCTCAATCCACTCAGCAAGTATGAGAATGAGTAAAACCACCACTTCTAGAATAATTTATGAAGAGCCTGAGAGCAATTCAACAGATAACACCAGAAGGAATACCACAGGGCAGCACTTGGATACAAAAGATGCAAATGCCACGCATTCCTAACTGAAGATGCAGATGGAGGAAGCCAGGCAGAGATTGCCCTGCTCACAGCCCAGGCTAGAAGTAGCCATGTCACAACCCTCAGGCATCATGCTTATTGGAGCCAACAAAGCTGGCTGATACTTGGAGGGGGCTTGGTGCTGCACTAACCTGGGATTCAAGCCTCCAGCTGGGTGTTCCTGGGGTGCAGCAGACCTGTGGTCCCCCCACAAAAGGCGGAACAAGGAGCAGTTTTAAATGAAACATGCATGTGTGCCCGTGTGTGCAGGAGCAGTATGTGCAAACTGCTATGCATTTCTGACATAAACAGACAACAACCCTTCTTTGATTTTCTCAGCAGAAAGTTTTTTTGATTTTACCTCCTGGGAAGCTGTGCAGACAACTCATGAAAGGTAAAAAATGCTCTGTAGAAAGAAAGTAGCTTTCTTAGTCTTCTATCTGAAAATAAAAGGTCATGTATTTCCCAGGTAAATCCTTTAAGAACAGCTCTGTCACCACAAATTGAAACTGGCAAAATAAGAAGTTGTTTCTATTCACAATCTGTGCTATCCCAGAAAGTTACATAGCATCCTTTGGAATGTAATCTTATTTATAAAGCCCTTGCGCTTCGGTTCAGTTCTCAATTTAAGATGTAGTCCATCATAGTGAATCATGGACTTTGGTTACCCTGAGAAACCAGGGTGATGGGTGCATTGGCCAAGGAGGTGCCACAGACTGGAGAAGCCCAATGTGCTGGAGGAAGTAGAAGGAAAATTGCCCACATACCCACAGATTTTGTTCACGGTTTAATGAGGGTCGCAGTTTTTCTCCCATTGAAAGCCAGAACTACTGGAATTATGAGAAAATGGTATAATGAGACAATTAAAAAATCAAAAAATATAAAGGAAAAAGCTAATTCCATCTTCAGTAACTAAGGAATGGTTTGAAAAACTGCTGCTCAAGGCTACCTACTGCCAGAGTCCTGACTGGAGCAGCAGGCCCTGCAGCCTCTTTCCCCCCCACGCCTCTGAGTTTACCTGCCTGTGTCCAAGGTCAGCTCTGCTCCTGAGCAGCAGTAACCACCTTTTGACTGCCAGGAAACAGCTCAGTTCTGAGAAGGAGCTGTAAAAAGCCTCCTGGGGCCTGGCCTGCATGACACTGCCTGTGTTGGACCTCACGTATTGCTGAGGTGGGACCAGCCCCCCCATCACTGCCAACTTACCTGGCAGGTCACCAGACAGCACCTGACCACAACGGCTGTCCCTAGTCCTGCTCTGCTCTGCTTGTTTTGGTACCTGAGGTGCCTGCCCTGCCTGCCTTGCTGTCACCCTGGGTCCCAGCTTGCCTCCACATTGGGCATTAAAAGCATCAAAACACAAAAAACCCAAGCCGGTTTTTTTTTGAGTCCTCATTTACTCTCTTTGGCCTTCAAAAAATACTGAAAGCAATCTAAGCCATACTCAATCTGATAAGCATAAGAGAAACAGAGGTTTCCACCTCATTTCCCTCTGCAATTTCCATTTACAGAATTGCCTCCAGTATACACTGAATTATCCTAACTACCTAAATAAAATAAGACACTCAGAGGAGAGGTTGAACCTTAAGGATATCCCTTCCAGCAGAAATAAAAGCCCACTGGGGATAGTATTGCCTGAGAAATGGAAGTGAAATGAAAGCAATCACATACTCATTAACAAAGCATCATGCATTTTATAAAAAAAAAAAGGAAATAAGTAGTGCATAATTAGGAAAAACCCTTGCATGTGCAAAAGCCTCAAGTTCTGACTGCTTGCCTTTCAAAAAGTGTCAGAAAGAGGCATTTACTGAAACAAATCCCCTCCTCCCTACCCACACCTCCTGACAATGCTTTGTGACATTAAATAATACAGGTCTATCAAGCAACAAAGAAACTAGGAGAGACCTAATATTTGGAATAGAAGAACATCCACCTAATTTCTGAATTCCCAATTTTCTATTCTGACATAGAAAATGTTTTCCGCATACCTGAAAGGAATAAAATTAAGGCCCATATTCTTTGCAGGTGACTGACACAACTTGGTTGAAATCAGCAATTGTCAAATTATCCTACACTCCTACTGATGTTCAAGCAGTGTGTTCCACCATATAGAAAATGAGAAAAATACACAGGATAACTTGATTTGGAGCCATACCATGCCATTATCTGGGCATTTATTCTTTTTTCATGCAAATCTCATTTATGATTTGCTACAGTTTGACTAGATGATTGCATGTGGAAGTCATGCTGGTTATGCTGTTTTTCATTGCTGGGTCTGCCATGTGTAATAAAAGGCTTCAAGCTTCCTGAATACAGTAAAAGGGAACTGAAAGAGTAGCTCACATTTAACTAGTGCACACTCCACACAGTCCTTGGAAGTTGTGTAGGGCTAGCTAGGTACTACATCATCACCACTAACGAGCAGAAAAACTGCATTTTCTTCAGTGACACTGTGCTGGTTTTGGCTGGGATAGAGTTGATTTTCTTCCCAGTCGCTGGTGAGGCTGTGTGAGGTTTGTGCTGAAACAGTGCTGATGACACAGGGATGTTTTAGCTACTGCTGAGCAGCGCTTACACAGAGCCAAGGCCTTTGCTGCTTCACACACCACCCCATCAGAGAGTAGGCTGGGGGTGCACAAGGAGTTGGGAGGGGACACAGCTGGGGCAGCTGACCCCAACTGACCAAAGGGAGATTCTATGCCATATGATGTGATGCTCAGCATATAAAGCCAAGGGGAAAAGGAGGAAGGGGGAGATGTTTGGAGTGATGGCGTTTGTCTTCTCAAGTAACAACTGTGTGTGATGGAGCCCTGCTGCCCTGGGGATGGCTGAACACCTGCCTACCCATGGGAAGTGGGGAATGAATTCCTGTTCCTGCTTTGCTTGCATATGTGGCTTTTGCTTTACCTATTAAACTGTCTTTATCTCAACCCAGCAGTTTTCTCACTTTTACCCTTCTGATTCTCTCCCTCATCTCACTGCATGGGAGTGGGTGAGCAGCTGCATGGGGCCTAGCTCACAGCCAGGGTTAAACCACAATACAGTCTTCTGCTTGCACTGCAGTATAGTGTTCAAGTTGTTAAGAGTCACTTGTGCTCACACTAGTGGCAGGATCTAGGACATCCAGCCAGGTCCACAGGCACTTTAACATAACTGGATGGATGCATGTATAGTTGTGTATAGACAAGATGTAACTTGGATGCAACCATGAATCTCAATTCTGTTGAGCCATGCTGTGAAAAAAACATTTGTATCTGTGGAGCTGTAAGTTGGCATAGACTCACAGACAACCAAGACTTATTTAATGTAACAAAACTACTAAGTTTTGAAAGCTGAAGCCTTTCACCACCACTATCCTGCACATAAACATGAAGAAGTAAATGCCAAACTACCTGCTGCCTGAATACAGGCAATTCCCTTAATAAACATAAACCCTAAGCAATGTCAGCAAAAGGCAAGGGTCATGTACTCAACTCAGAGGCACCACATCCATGAGGACTGGACCAGGTTACCTTCTTCCAGTAAAGCTCCTCATAGTGGGCACATATAGCTTCTCTAGCAGCATCTACGTGAGCATGAGCACTAAATAACCCATCAGTACCAGCAGCATTAAACCTGCAGAAAGGTTAGCTAACTAGTTCAAGTATGCCTTGAATATAGCCAGAAAAGGAATTAAAAAAACCAAATACATTTAAAAGGATCAGCGATTGGAGAAGGTAATTTATTCAAAGAGACTGTCTCTTCATGTTTTGTAGCACCAACTGAAATAGAGCAACAGGCTCTGCATCTGAAAAACATCACACTCAGTGAATGCCATTGCACTTGAATGCTGACTGGAGAGATGCCAGTGATGCCAGTGATACCAGAGAAACAGCTACCACAGTGTCTTTTCCTCCTCTACAGAAAGACTGTTTGCCCTACTCAATCTATAAAAAGCCTTAAAAAAATGACTGAAACTTTTTTACCTCTGACCAAGCATATGTATCAGGGACTACACGCTTCATCTCTCTCACAAGAATTGTACAGTCTCATGATTTAGAACTGGGCTGATCCAGGCTTGGGAAACATCCACTGTATTGCCCAGGCATTACTCAAGTTTTTCCTGTATGTTTTAACACCAACTGGAAACTGATCAAGGCCAGTAGTCACTGCAGACCTCTGAAGGAATAGGTGGCAGCCTCAGCCATGCTCCCAATGGCCTGAATGTAAAAAAAAAACCCAGTCTCTCATTTTAGTTTGTTCATATTGGATGCATTGAGGTTATACAGATGTACCCATGCTGTGCGGCTGGAAGTAAGCTCTGACATGCTCTGCCAAACAGCCTTCACATTAAGGTTTCTTTGACATGGGAACAGAGACAGAGAGGTGTGGAAAGGGAGGAGCAAAGGGACTGCATGTGCCTGAAGAAGGGAGAAGCTGGGTCCCAGTCTCAAAAGAGAGGTGGAAAACGTTCCTGGTGTCCTGCAGTTCAGTTGTTATTTTGTTATTCCTCAACTTTAAAAGACGAGAGAAACACTTCTGCTTTTAATGGTGCACATATAAAATAAATCATTCACTGAGAAAGAATTTCAAAGCACAGAAATAAATCTTTATATTCCAGGATCAGTTATGTGCTTGATCAGCCAATGTTTCTATCCTACTTAGGACGTGAACACTCTGGTATTGTATCTGTCTGAAGCAGAGCAATGAGCCAAGTACTCAAAGCTTTCCAACCACGATCGTGGCCAGTGTGAGACACATGCCATGAATTTCAGACCAAGATCCAGCTGCAGGAGGAGGAAACATCCTGTTCCCCTACCACCAGAAATGTACTCACCATGCCCGTGCAACTCTTTTGCCTCACTTCCCGCCCCATGAAGACATATCAAATAAAACCAACTGTGTTCCCTCTTCTTTCAGCATACAACGGAATTTATGGACGCAGAGCAATTTAAAAATGAGCAGTCCCCAAAAGTGAAATTAAGTCTTTTCATTGTGTCCTTACTGCCTTAAGATGCCTCCCTTTTTGGGGATGGCTTTGCATGGCTGTCTATCAAATTGCTTTTTAAGACAAACATGGATACTTAGTATGCCAGCTTTCAGCCTTGTCACTGGTATGGCTGTGTTGTTTTGGCAGTAATGCCTAATTGAAATTAAAAGCAAACAAGCCAAATGTGTAACCACTCTACCCTGAAAATAGGCTTTGTTTGAAATGGGTTGTGTGGAGGAGCTGGCAAGACAGCAGCGCCTGTCAAGTTCTGCTCTTGGACTATTACTGATAACTTAACCAGCCGGTCCAAACAGAATACAACGTGTTAAAAAATTAAAAAAATAAATAAAAGAGTAGTAGCAAAAGATCAAATTAGTGTTTAGCCAAGTGAAACTGGATGTTAGAGGCAGCTGCTGTTCAAGAGTATGCACCCCACTAGCCATCTCACTTGGATCGCTCTTAGGAAACAGGCAGAGCTAGGGACACAAGTACCAGCAGAGCAGGAACAGCTCAGTGGTGTCAGTGCTTCGCCTGTCAGGTCAAAGCCTGTATGCATTCTGGCATCAGTTATTTTGACCTTCAACTCTTCCAAAAAAAGCAACCCCCCCAAAACCCAACCCTGTACAAACTCCCAAATGTCAACAATCACTGTTCATCTCCGCGTGCCCAGAACACAGCACCGACACGGAGTTCATTACTAACGCTTGCATGGGCCAGGTTTTTCTGGTTCCTTCCCTTTCATTTACAATTTCCTTCTTTGAGGCTGAGCTGTGAATGCAAAAGTGCTTTAGGATATTCTGCAGAGCTCACCTCTTGTGTTTAGTGCTCCTTCTTACTGACAACACATGATCTTTCTGATAATTTTTACAGAGTATTTAAAAATTCCCTTCAGGTATTTCACAAAATCCAGCCACAACATAGAAATTGCCTGCGTAATAATTTTACATGCAGTTTATTTTTGTACAAGTTTCATACTCTAAAAGATAGGGTAAGATGCTGTCAACTCATGTATTTAAATTTTAAATCTGAAGCAAGATACAGGACTCACAATATTTTAAGAATAAAGGGGAAAAAGTCAGCAGCAGATTCAGACATTAAAAATACTTGTCTACACAGCAGAACACTATGAAAACTAATTACCCTCTGTGAGACAAAACAAAACCAACACAACTCTCTTACCTCCCCATTCTTCCTTGGGACCTTAGTTACGCAGCATTTTGTTGCTACCTACCTAAACAGTGACTTGCTTTTGGACTCATTATCAGATGTCTTCTGCTTTATCAGGAGAAAATAAGATTTGAGAAGGGAGAAACGTGTGGCTTTCACTCAGCAGGGACCAGAAAGCACAGCTTGTGGTATGCTCTTCTGCATCTGCTTAGTGGTAACACTGGTGCAAAACTTACTTCATTGTCTCTGAAGGCAAAACCTGAAAATTCAGTGGCCAAGGCACCTACGTATGGCCTGTAAGTCTAATAAAGCTGATGGAAAGAAACGAACATATGACAACATGTAAAGAGTATCAAATCAAACATCAAACTTACACACCCCCGTTTCTAGCCTCTGGCATGCCAATAATGCAGAATCTAACTGACTGTGTGATTCCTGAGTATAAATAAGCAGCTCAAACCCAACCATCACAGCCTCTTCTACTGGGATGAGCTGAAAGAAGGGGAATGTTGCCAGCCTGTCCTACAGCAGCAACGCTACTGTCTGTGTGAATAGACCTTGTGAAAGATGCCTCTGCTAGTGAACTACTTTAACCTAAAGCAGAGTTTTACTTCAAAGCTTTCAAGTTGGGCAGAGTAATCTAGCCCAAATAGAGCACAGTCAGATCCTGAGAATACAGAGCACAATGGTGAAGGCAACTATTTGCAAGGCAGTGAAAAGGGAAAAAACAAGCGTAAAAATAACTTAAGGTCAAAGCCACTTCTACCTACTTGACATCATGTGCATCTAATAGAAAACTAGGTTTAGCCTTCATCATTACCAAGAAAAAAAAAGTCCTGAACTTCCACTGCAAGACTCTCTGCTTTAATAAAAACTAGACTTCAATTTTAATTTCAAGTGGAATAAAGCAACACAGGAAATTCACAGAAATTATGTTTCTATGAAGAATTGTTTAACCTTTATGCAGTTGAACAAACTTCTCATTAAATCAACTGGCTTATTAGAGTGCAGACTATAAATGTCTCCATCTTCACAGAGCTCAATTTCAGACAAAGGAAGCTGCGAGCACCTCTCAGCCAAATTAGGATATACCAGCAGAGCAGGACACAATACAGATTACATGCATAACAGCAGGTATTGAATTTTTCTGAACCGGCAAAAGCAAAAGGATTGGTAACAAACAAGATGCCTTAAAACTACTATCAAAGCAAAAAACTCTCTTGAAGGAGTAGCATCAGTAGGAAGAGCTAGTGAGGACAGATTCCAGATATAAGAATAGGTCATACATGAAAATCTAGGGCTAAGACTGAAATTCATTCCCTTCCCTCAAAAGTACAGGCAAACCCAAAATACCGATTAGGGAGCAGAAATGCAAATGTAAAAACATTTCATCCCAAGACAGTAAACTGGCAGCATCACTCTAAGTAGCAGGGAGAAAAGTGGTGGGGGAGGGAAGCCTGGAAAACTCTAGTACAAGCACTATCAAGGCCCATTTCAGTGGCTGACAGCTAGCAATTTTGCTCAGAGATTATGGCTTTTTTTTTTCAGAGAGAGATTTTAATAGGGCATGGCCACAGCAAAAAATACAGGCACCTGGTGGTAATTCTAAAGAAATGCAATTTACAATCTTGTACTTATATTCTCCTTTATTTGCAATGAAAAGATTAGGTAATATGAACACCCAAAAGAACACAGAATATATGTATATGTGTGTGTATTTGTATTTATTCTACTGCTGTCTGAGAAACACATGTGTGTCAGAACATTATGTAGACACACATCATATGAAAATTTTGGCATTGTTATTAGTTTTCAGATTCAAAGAAAAGACTCTGAAAACTGAATTGATTTGCTTAACATTTTTAAAAATTCTAGGTTAGCCAATTCCTTTGCCTCTCAGACATACACATTCACCACTGTACACTGGCTGAGAGGTCTACTACATGCTTGCCAGACTGATGACAAGCCTGCACTGCTTTCTCAAAGCTTCAGCTTTTCAGGGATGCTGCATGTTTGCTAAAACCATTTAATGACAGTTCTGTTAGTAACCATAAAACCAAAGTAATATAGTTCATTTTATTAGCAGTTACTGCAGTGTCTCAGTCACAGTAAGTTAAGATCTGGGCCTTGCAACGTGCAAGGGATTTGTGGTTTTTGAAACACACTTTAGGATGCAAATATTTCAGTGAGATTTTTATGGCAGAAATATCTTCCTTTTGCACTGGCATAATTTTACTTAAAAATTGCTGCTATCTAAGCAGCTCAAATAACACCACCAGCCCTATCTAGTATGCTGATTAGAGACAATAGGTCAGATTCTAGTTTTGACCAAGATTTACATGGCTCTTATTTGTAAAACAATCGAACCACCCAGTGATGTATTAGTATTTTAGTAATTAGCATTTTCAATTCTGTACAGCATGACCAACTTGTAACAGAATTTACCTAGAGTCATATATATAATTTATTTTGATCTTTCTATTGATTCTGACTCTGTGTCTCCTAGACCCAAAACCTTGTTAAAGGCTCACTGACTATAAGGACCTTTCATCAGAAGAGACCATTATTTGTTAAAAGAAACTTTTCAGATAAATGTACTTTTTCAAGGACATTGTCCTGTTGCAGAAGATGTCTCAAGTCTTGACTTGAACTTGTTGTTATGGCAGAATGGCCACAACAGCCACGAGCAGTGCTATTAACACCAGTATCTGTCTGAGCAAGCATGGAGTACTCACTGGCATGTGGCTTGCAGCATCTCACATCCAGCGTATGTCATGTCAGCTTATTACAAATATGGGAGGGCACTTGTCTTTTTAAAAATTAAAAAAGAAAGAGCTAAATAACTTTAAAATGGACCCTTAACGTATAGACTCTTCCCCAATCCCCCCCCTTATTTTTTTCGGATGATTAAGGATGTGAGAAATAGACTACCTAATTCTGTTTACTATATCTGTAGTATCATCCAGATTAATGATGGAGAAACTAGCCAGGGGGACAACTTTGGGTGTTTGTGGGTAGAGCAGCTGCTGGAAAGAAGCTGAAGTAGATTTGACTGCTGGCAGTAAAGCAAGACCACCAAGAGGGGAAGAGAGTAATGAAGAAAAGGAAGGAACCAGCCAGCCAGAAGGATGCAAATGCAGCTGAAGAAGGGCTGGCGGAAAGAAATGGATGGGTAGGCGAGCAGAAAAAAGGGGGTAAAAAGCACGTGGGTTAACAGGCAAAAAAATCTTGATATATGCAGCTGCTTAATCCACTAATATCAGGAATTTGGCAGCAGATTAGGTTCCATTCCTTGACTGCTGGAGCGGTTTAATTTGAGATGGTAACAACAAGGTAGCATACAAACTCTGACTTTTCTCCTCCGAAAGAAGTCATGGCAACCAGCAATCCTATTGTGCTTTGTTGTTGCATAATTGTTAAAGAAATGCTTTCCGATGCCCTGTGAGAGGGGGTACTATCTCGAAAGCTCAAAGGGATTGTTCATTTGATCACTAAGCACAGTGTTATTCTAAGCACTCATGAACACAGAGAATGCCTCTATTCTTATGTTCCCCTGAGAGTTGAGATCATCTGAGATATGTCGCCTATCACATATAAAGGCGGAGGTAGAACTGCTGGCAGGACATTTTTAGTGAAGGATTTTCACAGACCTGGAATTTCTCTTCTGCATTATTGGACGATGGTTGAATTTGCTGACCACTGGGCTAGTTTAGAAGGTGTAAGTGTACAAGCAAACCTTTACCTAAGGATTTCAAGCTTGAGAGCTTGTGTCTTGAATAGTGAAGCAGTTTTAAGAATGACAAAACAGGTACAGATGTGCTTCCAATCCCAGATCCATCTCTCACTCCCCAAAGACACAAGCAGAAACCTGTAAGTGCTTTTAGTACAGGCAAATAATAGCACATGAGTCAACAAAATGAAAACAAAACAAAACACTGACCAAAAACTAACCGCAGGGAAAAGCCCTGCACTCAAAACCCACACACTAGACAATAAAGCTGAACACAAAGATAATGCAATTAGGAAACAAGATTACTCCTACCATCCCCTAAGAATATTTGCAAGTTTTTATTTCTGACCTCTTAGAATTTGTTTTATGATATTCCATTCAAGTCTTTTGATGCACTTTAATGATTGTTAAATTGTGTCGAAAACGTGGTTTACCAGTAATCTCAAAAATGAAATGCCCAGCCTCTTACCCACGCATCAATTAATAACCCCCTCCTCTGATTCAAGCTACTGTAGCGCAAGGGGCGTATAGCCCAGAACTCAACATGTTCTGTCTACGTGTCAAATTCTACGCAGGACTGCTACACTTTCCAACTTTGCTTGAGAGAGGCAAGGAAACTTCCTGTGCATCTCCACTGTGCACACATTGCTGGTCTCTGAATTAATACACAAACCAGCCCAGACCCCAGCAGGAATTAAACTGATGCATCTACAGCACATGAACTAAGATAAATATGCCTTATCAAATTCCTCTCCCTAATCTGAGTTGTACTCCCCCTCTGCTCCCAGGCACAGGGAAAACACAGCTTACTAGTATGACTCCTTACTTTTGTGTATAAATAATAACCTTAAAATAAATGCACTACTGTAACCACAACATTTTAAGGTGGTCTGAGGATTTCTAAAACCCTACACTTGATGCAAATAAATACAGCTTTCAGAAAGATGCGACCCCATTAAAAGTTCTACAGCCAAGAAATATTAGGATATTTCACTCAGATGAAAATGCCATTAATTTGCACATATATATTTTTCTTTTAATGTTATAGGTTAAAAAAACCCAACAACACCTTTCAAAACATTCTGACTGAGAAGCTCCAAATCAAACTCCTTATTCTGGACTTTAAAAAAGCAAATAAAACACCTAAATAAAACCATCCTAAGGGATCAAATATTTTTATATTGCAGCAATGAAATGTGTTAAAGGGTTTATATTTTTATATTAATTGGAATATTTGAATTATGAATCTGGCCCTTAAAATGTAAGCTTTTATTTTGCATTGCTGCATCACAACTATGTCAACATAGGCAGACTAATAATAGACAGTGGAGAAAACGCTCTAATTTTAAATAGCTCCCTATGTCCAACCAGCTTATATTCAGTCTTTTCCCACGCTTCATTCCTGGAAAAGAATGTGATAATGATGCTCTGAAAATCACAGGGAGCTGACTAGAAAAGCCAGATATTGGTGTGTGTCTGCGGTGATTTCTTACAGAGAGGTGGAGAGTTGCCATGCCCAGGCAAAGACCCCTGTGATTTCGAGTAACATGCTGATTTCAAGACATTCATGTCTGTTTTCTTGAGGGGGCAGCTCTGCATTCTTTCTTTATCTTATTTTCTTTTTACCAGAATCTTGCAAATAAATGGCAGGAACATTCAGGCTCAGAAATGTCGTAATAGGTTATGAATTTTAAGCAGTGCTAAAAAAGGGTCATTTTACAAGGGAACTAAGAAACTACATTAGAAAAGGCCTCGCATTCTCACCGCAGGGGACATCTGTAATCAGAACACATGTTAAACAAAAAATAAAAAGTGGATGGGGAAAAAATGTAACTCGAGAGATATATTTTCACCCCTTCTAATTATTAAAAAAAAAAAAAAATTACAAGTCAATATAAAAAGACAGCTGATGAGAAAGGCTGGGGAGAGAAATAGCTTCAGTGTTTGCCTTCGGTGAGAAGTCACCAACAGAGCTGCAGTGGTTTAACACTGTACAGAACAAAACAGGGAGAGGGTGCTTCCCTCTCTCTACAAAATGTATATATTCTGGAGCACGCACCAGAATAGAGTTAGCTGGTGTGGTGTGACTCTGCTACTGAGTTTTCTGAAGTACGCCAGGCTTTATCCTGAAGCTGTAAAAACCAGAGCGATTTGCTTCTTGCACGACAGTTAGGAGAGCAACGAACCCCTTGGCGCAAGAGTAGTTGGTCTGGCAGAGGAAGTACTTACTAGGAGGAACAGGAATTTGCTGCAATGGGTACAGAGGAACCTTCTCACCGTCTCCTCATTACATTTATAGATCAGTAGGCTTAGCAAGGTCTCAGTCCTCGACCAGGTGCTACTGCGGTATGAGTAATAACTGAAATAATGCTAGAAATGAGTCTCCACTTGGATTATGGTACTTCAGTAACAGAGGTAAAAAAAAACCCAACAAAACCAAACATTCACACCATGTAAATAATTAGAGCAGTTAAAAAGGAAAAAGTCCCAAACATGCATGCATCACATCCTGAGCTTCTCACTTCCAGAAAATCCTGTAATTAGGTTTGCTCCCACAACAGGCCACTAAATACAGACTCTTACAATCAGGGTGAGCACAGATTTTGAAAAAGAAGCTGGATTTATTGTTGCTGGCACATAGGAACAGAGGGAACACCTCTCTGCTAGAGCCCAGGAGGACTGGTCACAGAGGGAAAAAGTGGGAAACAGTTATTTTGCTCCATCTTCTGATTCTCAGTTTAAACCCAGATGCACCAAAATATCTATGGCAAAATCTGGATAGTATTACAAAGCGTTAAAACATATTCCTAATTCTGCTGAAATCTAGGGAAGTTCCTCTCTTTAGTTTATCGTTTATTTATCATTGTCCTCTGGTAGGTTCTGCAGTTCATGATGATGTCAGCCAGTCACTGACCCCCTCAAAGCAAGGGCAGAGTAATTTTGTGGAAAAATAAGAGGGAAGCTTTCAGTTTTTCAAGGGTCTTGATAATCACTTTTGGCTGAGGGTTTTATTTCAGCATGGACTTTGAAACAAATTTGCTTTCAGTTCTTCCTATCAAGATAGATAGTTCTTGAAACATAGCAAAAATATTTCAAGAAATTTTGGCAAATAAACGGAAATAAGTAAACTTTCAGAATTCATATCTAATGCTGAGTAAGGGGATTCAGACTGAAATTAGGTTTGCTGTATAATTGGTATCCATGCATCTTAAGTTTTCCGTTTCATCCCATTTTGTAATGGGACTTCCCATGTTAACAAATGCAGAAGGAATACGATACCATAGCAACAAAATCTGGAGAGCAAACAAGAGGCTCTGGTGGTCATTTAAAGAACGGCCAGTTTATATATGAGACTGAACGTGACACACAAAACAAAGGACAGCCTGAAAGAAAGTTAAAGGTAACAGAAAAATGCTACTAACGTGACAAAGTCCTGCTCATGCCATACCCTCACCTTACCAGTGGAAAATTTTAGACCTGGTGAACAAGTAGATTCTGCACAAAACTAGAACTAATCTAGAACTGATCCCACCTGAAAAGGCTTTGCAGAAGATTTAGCCCACTCATAGCAATAAACATCAGGACTGCATGTAAAACAGTCCTCCAACAGTTCAAGAATGAAATTCTCTACTTCTCCCATTTGGCTTCAGGCTGCAAGGCCTCTGCAGACAGGAAAAGGGAAACGTCCTTCTGCCTGAAGCCACCTCAGTGGTGTACAGGATGCCTGGTGCAGAAGATGGCTTCCTCCAGCCTGCCAGCTGAGCCGAGGTCTTGTCTACCACAGACCTAAGATCAGCATCTTCCCTGGCAGGAATTTGGGCTTAACCACCACTCTGCTGAAATTAGGAGCGTCACTGTGCCGAAAAAGCAGGAGGTAGATAAATCAAAGTAAATAGGATCACCACATCCTGATAAACACTCAGGGAGCTCCACTTATTTCAAGGAAGGAACAGTTTGCTGAACCTTAAGTACGTATTTTAGAAGCATCAATATTTTAATTTTGTCTCCACTGAGTGCAGTGAATCCAAGTCTATTTACGGTGATGTTGAGTGGTGGCTTAATTCGTTGTCCAAAACCAACTGCTTTTGTTTCAAAGAGGATATTCAGTCACTTTTCCACAAGCAAAGGTTAAAATGAAAACCCTATTACAGAACTTTCTGAATAAAATTGAGAACTCTTGTGAACTTCTTTTGTCCGTAGCCAGTTTCTACTGAAGTCACTTCAGATACACAGAGGTTTAGAAGTATTTTTGCAATAGTGTCCATACACGTGTTCGTACAAAAAACTGAGTTTAGCCTTTAAAAATACTGATTTCTGCTGCAATTCTCCTTGTCAGCACTACCAGAGGGATTGCTAGTTTTCCATGGTTAAGATCAGGCACAGCAGAAATTTTAAGACGCTACAGCTAAAAGGCTCAAAAAGGGAAAAAAAAAGTCACAATGGAAGACAGCTACTAAAAATCACTGGGACTAATTTAAAGTTCCTGCTTTGATGGAGATAGTTTCTACCCAGTTGAAAACAAGTTCCTTCTAATTAAGTGGGAAATTAAAAGGCCTAGAGAAAGCCAAGCTTTTCACTGGCAAGAGGGAAGGGAAGCATAGGGAAGGCTCTAGAGAGGGAGCCTGCTCTGAACAGCACGGAAAATAAAGAACAGCATTATCATGGCTGTTCTGTGCTCCTCGCAAGGCTTGTAAGCAACTGCAGTCTTGTCACCACCAGGATGTTTCTGTACAAGTACCAGTGTGTGCACACCAGTCAATACTAGTCCTTTTCACTTCTATTTTCCTCATCAAAAATAGATACCTCAGATGTGAATTTCTGCTCTGTGCCTCCTTGTCAGCACTTAAAGGGACACCGTCACGCCCACAAAACTGAACTGCTGCACAAGTGCCGCCAAGCTATGTGCTTGAAGGAGTTAAGCCAAACCAGACTCAGCTGTCTTGAGCAAAGGTGTAGCAGAGAGCGCCATAATTTGAAGTTTGGGTTAGATGTGCTGCCTGCCACAGTGCCGGAGCCCTGAAGTTTCACAGAGCTCCAAGGTACAGAGGTGGGAGTGCCAAGGGGAAGCCCTCCAAATTCCCATTCACTCATTCGAAACCTTTGCATTCCTTCTTGCTTTCACTCTTCACCACCACCAGATTCATTATCAGCCCTGCAGACACAGCTGCAAATGTCATACATTAGGCTGATGAATAATTTAGATTAACTCAGCATAGTTATAAAAATATTTTGTCAGGGCCACCACCAAAACAGCTCCCGTGGAGCGTTCACAGTGTGCTGTCATTCTGTACTTCCATAATCCTTTCACAGCGGGCTTACTGCTGCTTGGCTCTCCCTTCCAGAGCTACACCCATCATGTACCAAGTCTGATACTTTCAGAGAAGAGCTGCTGCTGGATAAGAGGATGCAGCTAAGATGCTTCCGCACACTCTTCAGGCAACACCTTACCTTGCACATCAGAAAATCCAGAGCTCTTTCCATACTCCAGCCTACCCCTTCACATCTGGAAGGTGAGGTGGATGATTTTTTGATTTTTAAGCTCAACCCACTGTCTTTATAGTTTTCCCAAAGTCAATGGAGCTAATTACAATATTGCTAATGAATGAGGCTTAAATGGGAGTGTCAATGGGAAGTACCCCTAAGAAATCCAAGCCAGAATTTCTCAGGCCCATCTGATCCTGACAAGGAACTGAAATATCACCCAATCCAGAGCACACTGGATGGGAAAGCACCAACTAAATACTCTGTATCCCCTTTTCCTCCTGGTTTCTGTATTCTGTATTCTGCATTCAGGCAAGAAAAAAAATAATAATCTGTGTTAGGATCCCTCCCCATGACACATGCTGTGGGCAGCCTAATGGAGCCTGGTCACACAATCAGGTAATTGGCAGGGCTAGACCATCATCGAAGTGCCTCTTTTTAACTGGGATAACTGACTACTGAAAGCTTGAGGAGACTCCACTGCCATTTTTATCCAATTCTTGCAACAGGACATTATTCTGGCTCAAATTTGGTTTACGAATTACCCAAGGAAATACCCTAATTCTTATTATGCAGGATGCCAGAGTTGGTGGCTTTCATATGATTATTTTTTTACAACACAAAAGGATTATCAATCTCAGCTGGTGTTTCTGTATCCTCCTAAAAGACTGTACAAAAACTCATTCTGGCTCTCTTCTAGCTATTGCATTAGAATCTGAGTCACATCGTAATTAAACTTTAATGACAACATCTGTTTCAGCTAACATGACAGAAGATCGGTTGGCCCACGGAGGACTGTTCCGCTTCTTATTCCACTCAAACCAGAACTGAGTATTTATTCAGCCTCCACAAACTGGAAATGGGACAACTGCAACATCCCGTCTCCTTTCCCCAAAATAAAGATCTCTCAGAAGCACTTTTAAATCGTTTACAGATAAAATCCTGCCATAACCAAACTGGATGATGGTACATAAGGATCAGTGACGGGGAACACTAAGGACTCTGTTTCTTCCATGCAAACAGAATACTCCCTTGGGCTGCAGCCTGCTAACAGGACAAAGAAGACAAAATACACTGGACTGAGAAAAGAGTAACTTGTTTTCATGGCTGGCTAATTAGCCAAAGGCCTCATATCACCACCCAGCAACATGTGACAGTAGACCACCCTTAGCCATCCTCACTTTTACAATCAACTACAATGTGTGTTCTGGATAACAATAGGATGGCAAATGCCCATTGTGCTTCTCCCCATCTCAAACCCAGACCCACTGAATAAACACGGAGAAAAAAAATTCATCAGATCCTGTACACTGTATAGCAAGCATTAAAATAATGAACAAGTCATTTATTATACGGTTATTGTGCCCATGAGCCTTGCACTGATAAAAATGTAGCAGGCATCAGGTCCCTGCCCACGCTAACGAATCCAGTCCCTATGAAAGCAGAAAGCCCCAGACCTCAGTTGTGCTAGTAGCATGCATGTGTACAGATGAGGAAAAAAAAGAGAAACCATACCAGATCGGACTTGATAAAATGCCCTTAAGAGCTTCTGTATTAATTCAACGGCAAACATGAGTGCTGTGCTAAAAGTAACCTTAAAGGTTGAGATGCTACTGTATAGCAGTGCACTAATTATAATGGTATATTAACTAGTTAGGAATCCAAGAGCTACTGCTACTTGTTGAAAGCATCAGATGGTTGCCAGAAAAAGATACATTCGAATGCTACTGTTAAAAAAAGAAAACCCATAAAAAAAGAGCCCTAACCAAACCAACTATGGAACTGATATCAAAATGCAAGGACCTATACTTTAGAAAAAGCTTCAAAAATTAAAGTAACAAAAAAAAAAATCCCACCACTTCTCCAATTGCTGGCTCTGAAATCCTGTGGATCTCTTTCCACCATAGCAGTTCTCTACTCTTCAGCTTCTCTTGTCCATAAACTAGGCAAGGAAACCTACACAGTTATCAAAAAGCATTTTATGATGCACAAGATCTTGCAAGATCAAAGTTTCAGCCCTTTTCTTGAAAAGAAAACAACCCAACAGAACCAAACACAAAAAAAAACCCCACAAAAAAACAAACCACAACTTCAGCTGGGTATAAAAAACACAGTAAAAAAAGAAAGGTGTGAACAATACTTATACCCTACTTCTAATGCCTGCCCAAAAAATGCCAACTTTTTTTTTAATTATTATTTTTTCTTTGATAAAATGTAAATATATTCTTTTCATCTCAGAAAATTAATTCAGTCTTGCTGGTGTAATTTTGATAAAGCAGTGGTGTCTGGATGGAAGCAGACAGCCCCAGCCGTGCAAGAAACTGGGAAAGGAAAGAGATGGTGAAGGCAAGTGGAAATATGTGGACAGTTGGAACAACAGAATCATTACTTAGCTTATAATGAAAAAACTACAGGAGTCTGAATTCCCCTATTTACCTCTCATGCAAGAGGCAATAACTGCACCGTGGTAATAACATCTATTTTAGGACAATTTGCTGTCTCACCAGATTGATTTTGTTGTGTAAGCTCGTCATTACTTTGCATTAAAGTCATAACTTGTGTCCCACAATTGATTGTGTTTACAAAGAAAGATGCTTCCCAGTAAGAAGGTCACTGAACTACAATAACCCTCAGCTTTTAGCAAGCTCCTGACACCACTGCATCACCTCCATGCATAAAGGCATTGTGCAGGCAGGAGCTGCTAAATGCCTTCCAGCTTGTTTAAACAAGAATCAAAAGGCAAAAATGGATACAAAAAAAGAGTGAAATCCATACCGATATAACACACAATCATATATTGTAAGTGTGTTTTTGTACACAATCATAAGTTTATTTTGTACAACCACCTTGTAAGTGTATTTTGTACAACTGATTGAATGAAATACAATAACGCTGAATAGATTGATGTAGATGTAGCTTGAGACTATTAATATAACTTTAATCTGTGTATTTTAAGAATATATTTGGTTTGGAATATGGCTGTAGCTGTGTGAGCTGTTTCGTGAAAGCAGCTACAAAACTTAGCCATAACAGTGCAACAGCCTTGAAGCTAGTGAAGATAGGGGAGTGAGACTAACGACCAATTAAGAGACAGTATATCTTTTTTTCAGCAAAAAGGAATGTGTTTTTGAGCTCAGATAGCCATGGAGAAGAAACATAAAGAGCATGTGCTGAGAGCGATGAAGATGTCCAGCCTTCATCCCTGAAGACCAAAGGAAGACCCCCTAAGTGTCACTGAGCATGCTCTATCTGGGAGGAATTAATATAAATGACTTCCTGGAAATAATTTGCATAACCCTGCCTGTTCTTCGAAATTATAATGAATTTGTAGAGTTAATTGGTATAAATATGAGAAATTTGGCTTTAATGGGCGCACACATTTGGAGGAGCGATCCCCTGTGTCCCTGGCACTGCAATAAAGAATACCTACTTAATAGTCACCAAGACTATTGAGTTTTGATTCTGGCTTTCTGAGGCATCACAACCACTTGCTAATTTGCAAGACATGATGCTGTCTATTATTTTGGGAGAATAGACTGTATATACCAACATGTAATCCCCAGCTGAATCAAAAAAACCCCGAAAACTGGTATTTGATACATAGTGTACAAAATGCACTATGTGTGGATGCAGGGTAATTGCAGCAACTGCAGCTACCTGTGTCCTACCGTGGTGAAGGGAGGCCAACAGCGAGCGTGACTACATCTGTCAAACCATTAGAGATGGAAATCTCATGGAGCCAGAAGTTCTTCAACCTGCACAGGGTTATACAAATATCCGCAGGACATTCTGCGTAGGACTCAGCAGCAGGCGTCAGCATAAGCAATGAATCAGGGTCAGCCAGGGCCGCTGTGGAACTGTGCTGAATGTACACTTTCTGGCTATACCCCTGGGCTCTGCAGGCAAAAGGTACCTCAGGATGTACCCAGACCCGCAATTAGAAACAGCAGAATGACGGATGGTGCTGTGCTCAGTGGCACTTTGCCACGCTCAGAACAAAGCTTACCAGTCCTGCTTAAATGTAAGAAAAGAAAAGCTCTACAGTTCTGATCTTTTTCTCTTTTTTTTTTGGTGGAGGGGAGTTCATTTTGCCATTTTAATAGAAAAAAACCCACACAGAATCCCACTAAATCCAACAACAACAAATAAACCCCAACACCCCACAGTACAGCTCCATCCACACAGCAGGGATCACTGGAAAGCACTAAGCCATGAATAACCACGGCCACTTCCACAAGATATAATTTTAGAACTGATTTACTGGATAGAAATGAAACTTTTCCTATTTGGGAAGATAAAGACTTACTGTACCTTGAAACGTTAGTACACTGTGACCTTTCATTGCTATCAGAAAGGGGTATATGCTGTCAACACATCACAATTCCCCCATGGAGAATTTTTCCTTACCTGTAATTTTATGCTGGTTCAGCCCTAGCCCTGGAAAAAAACAGTATTAAACAAAAGCTGCATTTGTCCTTCTCCAAGTTAATACACTAAGGGGTTGCCCCAAAGGAAGGTCCAATCCTCACCGTTACCTGAATGATGGGCAGTTTACCCCCTGCTTTTCCCTCACAGCTGTAGAGCACCAACAGATCTAATAAGCTTCTAAAAATTATTTCTGGAAGTAAGGTCAGCAGACACCTCCTGATCCACTTTAAACGCATACCACTCTACCCAAGAATTTTCTTCTCTCTCCTGGGCTGATGTCATTCACGATCCTTTTCTGACTTAATACTGGTTGCCACAGAGACAATGTTGACTACGTGCAAGTTCAACAGAAGTTTGTAGCAAGCAAGACATTCTAGTACTACACCACAGATTTATATTCAGTATAAATCAGACAACAGAACTCTCTCGGATGTCACAAGAAAATCCTTTCAAAGGACAAACAAAACTAACTCTTGTTAATTCAGAATTTCATAGTTACAAATACCATCACTGTGTAGACTAGATTTCTTTTCTCTCCAATATCCTCACCCTTCTGCTCCACTTCTCCACGATATCCTCCTGCATGACAAGTTCATCACCTTGGAGAATTAGCTCTCTGAAACACACAACCTACCTGACTTGACTGTTTGTTTCATAAAGCTGCTGGTACAATGTGGCTTCGTGGTTGGGAAAAACATTTCAGTACAAAAACAAGAGAAATGCAAAAAAAAAAAAACCCAAAACCCTCAAGAATGAGAATTCCCAGATCTTACTCATATGAAGACCAAGATGGAAACTAAGACCCTCCACAGTACTTGATCAGCCCTTGCTTGTATCTGTGAAGAATGCTATTGGGTCTAGCAGACTTGCAAGAGATACCCATGTTTGGTTCTTTAGCACAGCAGCATTTTCAATCAATATGCTCCAGACCTGCACCCAGCTAACAGGGATACTGACTCTGGAAGCAATTCCAAAAGAAATATTACTGCAGTCAAGGAGGACAGCTTCCTCAGGTAACGTGTGTGTGACAGTCTCTAGCAGCTGCATCTATTCCACGCTGCCCTTAGTACAGAAAGTTCCTTTTCCCTGAAAAATCACATTGTCAGCAACAATGGGAGGCGAGGGGGTTGGGGAGGGGGGATGGTGGGGAGAAGGTGTGGTAGGACAGGCAAGAGCAAAGCAAGAGACGTCTGTCTCCTTTGCCGAAGAGCCTCTGACCTGCCAGCCCAGGCACTGCGGTGGCTGCCAGGGACTGGCAGCTGCTGCCACCGGGCGGCTCAGCGAAGAGGGACAGCCCAGTGCTTTCGGGGAGGGGGGAGTGGGGGGGGCGTGGCTCCTCTCAGGACCCGATGCACACCCACCTACCAAGGCTTTCCCACACTCAAGGGGTGCTTCCCCCTTTTTCTTGAAGAGTGGGTTCGGTGGCTTTGCCGGGCAGGAATTGACGCCTCTGGTGCCTGTGCTAACCTTTCTGTAGGGGGTGGCATCGGCCAGGGAAAGCTGGGGAAAGCGGCCTCTGTGGAGAACAAATAAACTAAACACAGACGTGGGTGGGAGGGACGGCTGCGCTGCCCCCTCTCAAAGGGACCCGAGGCTATTTGAAATTCTTCAGAGGAGAGATTCGAGTCAAAGTTGGAGCTATAAATTAACCAGCATAACTTGATGCTCGGTATAATTAATGTCACTGGGGAGAAAAAGAAGACAGATATTGAAGGACAGCCTGAAATAGACCAAGCCAGAAGGAGAATAACTGAGCTGGGTCTGTAATCTAATCATTTAAGTCACAGGGCAACAAATAACTCACCTAAGGAAAACTGTTCTGGGCTCATCATTTATCCCCTATGACATGAGACAGATCTGAACACCTTCAGAAATTGCCCAGAACTGCAGGCAAAAGCAGGTACATGCAACAGTGTCGTTCTCACACACATAAAACTTGTATCTGCCAAAACGTCCTCCCTGACTCTCAGGGCACCTCACACTAAAGCGGTTTCCTTTGCGCCTTCAAGTTCACTCTGATTTTCTCACTTGACCAGGGTGAAAAAGAAGACCACGGATTCAATTTGCACCACATTTTCTCTTCTTTTATTGCTGTTTTCATCTAATCTTAAAAAAAAACTCAAGCAAACCAGACATTCATTTGTGAAGTGGTAAAAGGGTTGATACAAGATGCTATATAGTCTGACGGGTTTTGGCGTTGGAAAGTCATTTTCCTTGCGGTGCCAAGTTAGCAAAGGTTAACCACTGGCTTATCTTAGATAAGCAATTCAATTCACAGATTCAGAACATGGAATGATTTAGCAATTTGTTAGTAAATCATTAGCTTTAAAGAACAGGTAGTACACTGCACATCGACCTTCCTGAATCTGTAAAACAATTTGTAGTGAGGGTATGATCTCAGTCTACTTCATGGTTTGAAATTCACTTTTTTTTTAAGTTCACAGTCTCCATATGGATCACCAGCTTGCCTAACTAGCAATTTAATTCACTGGTACTTGGGGCAAATGATCAGAAAGTAAAAAGCCTTAAAAGCCTGAGATTTTGCTGGCAGAAAGACGTCTCCTTGCTCTGCTGTCTTCATCCTTCTCACCGAAGGAAAACTAGAGGGGTCTGAATTGAGAAGTGACAGAGGCTGAGATGCACGTTACACAGCGCCGTGGGGCTCCGTAACCAGAAACACTGGATCTACTGCAAATAACCGGTGCAGCAGATGTAGAGGAAATGAGGTAATAGCCTCACCACTGAGTTAATAAAGTTCAACCTAGTTCTAAAGTCCACTTGTGGATTCCTCAGACATTGACATTCCACGATCAGTGTTGGAAACATTCATACCAGCAATTCAGGCTCGCGTGCCCATCATGCTACATTAAAATCAGCTTTCCTCTGTGAGATAAACAAAGCCAGCTTAATTGGGCACAAGCATCATTTCCATACATAGTAAGAGAGATTTAACTATCCATGCTCCATTCCTTTAGTACCTTGGAAGAAAAAAATCCTTACTGTATTCATAAATAGTTGACTCATCCAAAAGTTTTCAACCTAGTTGGCGTTAATAAAATCCACATGATTTCTGCAGATCTTGTGATCCTCACCATAACATAAATACTACATCAACTGATAAAGTTTCAGCTTTGCCCTAACCTCTCCTGCATTAATGTTAATTTATTCTAGTAGAATTCCAATTCTTAATTAGAATTTTAAAATTGGAATTCTACTAGAATAAATTCAACATAAAGTTGGAATAATAAAGCTTCTTTTGCTCTTTTCTAAATCTTAATACAGAAGAAAATGCCAAATACAGCTTTCAGATCAAATAGTAAAACTACCAACAAAGCCTATAGAGGGAGGGATGAATTTACAGGAAACTCAAGAAGAGCTCAACTAAAATCGAGGTCTCCAAGTATCCTCAAACATCATATATCCTGCCACAAGATGAAGTACATTACGTAGGTTTAGGCAGTTACTTGTCTAAGCTGTTTTTAAAGGCCCAGAATGATGAACCTCCACACTTCACAGACAATGTATCCCAATGTTTTAGTACTCATTGTAGGATTTTCCTTCCCAACTTTCAGTCAAATCTTCCTGCAATTTGTAGAATCCACTGATTGTCCTATCCATCATGGACAGAGAAAAGTTTATTTTCCCTCTTACTGCATACATCATTAATATTGTTGAAGACCTGGATTCCATCTATCTTCTCTGTGGTAACCAAATCTTTCTTCAGAGATGATTTATTTTAGACCTCTGATCCTTCTTTGTTTTCTTCTTGGCTCTTTCCTCCAACCTTTCTAGGTCACTGTGGAACTGTACAGCCCATACCCAGATACTTCACCAATATCAAGTAGATCACAAGGGCTCTGTGGAAATTAATTTACTGAACTAACACATCAAACAACATTTTCCAGCTGTCTGAGTAACTCACCAAATACTTCATTATCCTCTGAAGACTGCTGTGTTAGTCTAGCTGCTTTCGGGCTGTCTTTAGCTGCTTCCTCCACCTTGGTTTCAGCATTCTGCAAAACAAACATGTCTTCAGATTAGGTCTTTTTTATAGTTATCAACCAAAAGCATTCTTCAAACTTCTTAACTGTGCTCACATTACATTCTTAATGAATACAAAAGCATTAACACAGAGGGGTTTGGTATATCTTTGCTGTACATATGTGGTTTTGCAAAACATTGAAGGGAAATACTCTCAGAAAAAAAGAAAAAAAAAATGAATCTGATTAGAGGACATAAAATGGAGGATTAGAGAAGACATCTAAATAAGAGACAGATCTTAAAAACCATGACAAGCTTACAAGTTTCCAGCTTTCCTCCTCGTATTTAATTTTCTATTGACATCTTCCATAGTAGATTTAGTGAACCCAAAGACCAGAATACAGCACATTAATATTTCTTCTTACAGAGTGAGAGACAGCTGCTGTTGTTTAGTAGCAGTCTCAAGTCTTTAACTAACTCATGTACTTGCTGTTTAAAGAACAAGTTAGTTATTTATTGCTGAAGCAAATCTCCAGTTAGCTGCCTGGTGTTAGGCTGGGCCCAGAGATAAGTCAACAACTTCAGTGCTTAAATTGCCAGAAGTCAGAGCATTTCATTTCCTAGCTAGAAAATACTGAAGAAAACATAAGCTGTGAAACTCAGAGTTTTAAATATTTATACTTCTACTACAGAAAAAGTAACTCATGTTTCCAAAACGCTTTCCTTTGGTACTCAAGAGAAATGTATACGCATGCGCGCAGCGGTGCAGAGAGCAAACTGCTTATGTAGCCAACTCTTGAGTGATGGATATGAAGTGACGTATGCAGTATTAAATATTACTGGGAAGAGTTGACTACGAGTTGAGGAAGGAAAATAAGAGAAATGCACCATGCCAAAGCTTTTTAAAGGACAGATATTGCTCCATTCAAGCCCATGCTCTATTCAGAAGACTGCGTGATGTTTTGGAGAAATTAGCCCTGTACGATTCTGACTCAGGTTTTGAACATGCTGCTACACAATCTGTCCATGAAAATGACTGGTTCTGCCCTCAGAAGCATAGCATGTTCCCAAACTATTAAGTGGTTTCTTATTCTCCTTATTAATAACCACACAGAAGATAAAAGACAACAGGTAGATTACGTTCCTAAAGAACACAAGTACAAACTTAGGGCACATAAACTGAAGAGACTTTGAAGTAAGACAAGTGAGCTTTGTCAGGAAAAAAGTGGAAGACAGACCCAGGAATCCTACTGATGTCTCACAGCAGCAGACACAAATTAGAGAAAGCAGAGAGAAGAGGAAAGAAAGGAGTTAACTGAGCTTCAGAGGAAGAAACACCTGCAGAAGAGGAGATTCACTCATGGCACCAACTTGAACATCCCAGACAGAAAACCCGTCAGCTATGTATCTCTTAAAGCTGAGGAGACAGTCAGTTTTAGCAGATGCTCCCCTCCATCTTCCCAAGGTTAACACCAGTTAACCCAAACTGAGGTAGGCATCCCAGGATATTTTGGTTCAAGTTAAATCACTGGGGAGAACTACGCAGCAGCTGTGCTGTCTACTGCCTGGGTAAGCCACAATGTTGGTGTTGACAGATGTCAGCTCCAAGATGTTGACAAGAAAGTTGTGTGATGTATCAGTCTAAACCATGACAGTGCAGGGTTGGATGTAAATCTGCTTGGTATGGCTTCTTACACAAGATTTAAACTTTAAAAAGATGCTTTGTAATTTGTACTAAAAAACTTACATGGCACATTATTACTGGCATATCAAATATCCATATTACCAAAAGCAATACAAGAAACATCACTGCAAATCAATGATCCTGATGCTCTAAAACAAGTATATTATGAATATTATAAACCAGCATTTCAGAAGACCAGATTTAGCCAGTTGCTTCCTTCCTTTTTCAAGTGTCCTAGAAAATTCTTAAGTGTCTCTATCCTTCCAATCTATGAATAGAAGTGAAACTATCTTCCCTTACACTGTCTGAGCTGTGCCAGAAGGGATTCTTTACCTGAAGTTACAAAGTGCTTGCAGTTTGTTATAAAACAGAGGCTCTTTGTACAGAACATAGCAAATGTAATTCTATCTAGCTCTTACTTTCAGATTGAGCACTCAATGCAAGTTTAGAAGAGCAAAAGTAGGTTTATTTTACAGTATCAGTCCCCAAGAACTAGAAATTATACCTGATTTTAGCATCAAGTAAGTATTTTATTGACCTAAATTCACCAAATGCCTCTCTCCCCACACCAAAATAGTGTCTCCTCAACCACTACAAAAATTTTCAGTAAAATGGAATTCAGGTGCAGGTTCTTGAGATGAGATGGGAATTCTCAATGTGCTTAGACCCTCCTCTGAACTAAGGCTTCCAACCTGTATTTCAGAAAAAGCAATGAGCATGTGTCCTGTTCTGCAGGCATTCTGACATTGGGAAAGAAATCAAGATCACTACCAAAGCACATTGGAGTTGCATTTTGTACATAAACCAGGCCACTCATGCTCCTAAATACCATAAAACACCGAAGTAGCAAGCCAGCATTTACAGCATCATAACAGCTCGTCACAGACTAGAAATACTTCTATAATTTTATAAAAGTTATAAAATCAGATAGACATATATAATACAACTAACTATGGCCTACCAATATTTAAAGGGGTCCTGCAGGAAAGTGGGAGAAGGACTGTTCATCGGGGAGTGTAGTGATAGGACAAGGGGTAATGGCTTCAAGCTGAAAGAGGGTAGGTTTAGATTAGCTATAAGGAAGAAATTCTTCCCTGTGAGGTGGTGAGGCCCTGGCACAGGCTGCCCAGAGAAGCTGTGGCTGCCCCCTCCCTGGCAGCGTTCAAGGCCAGGCTGGATGGGGCTTTGGGCAACCTGGTCTAGGGGAGGGTGTTCCTGCCTGTGGCAGGGGGTTGGAACTAGATTGGCTTTGAGGTCCCTTCCAACCCAAATCTTTCTCTGATTCTGTGACCTGTATATATGTGACTATGTATATATATATATGCCCTTGACTCAGCTCTGATAAAAACTACAAATTGCATTATAATCTGCCACAGCTTTGCAAGACATTTTTGGCCCAGTTTCCTGTGGTAGCTGCTCACTAATGCCCTGTGACTCAGCTCGACGATTGTCCAATTATCCACCACGTGCCCACCAGTCAGGCCCACATTACAAAACGTTTTATAATTTTGATAGGTAAATATACAAATAATGGGTATCTATCAATATATCTGCAACAAACAAAGAGCATAATCAAATACTCTATTCTGGCTATATACATGTGCAATAGTGTAAGAAGCAAGGCTATTTGTCTTTTGCTGCTATCTGTGCTTGTTTAGATGACCTTCACCTAAATGGGAAATATTAAGAAATGCTGAGTTACAGTGACCCATGTTCTGCAAGCACTACAGTAACAGGTCAGGCTAAAAAGTGCTGTGAAGCGTACTATGTTTCCTGAACCAGCTGTATCCTTAAGAAAACACAGGACTTGGAAATGGAAAATTGTCACCTGGAGAATTCAAGCCACTTTTTTAACCACCTTGCCACTTCTGCATACTAGTTCGGAAGGGCTTGTTTCTTTCCCTCTAACCATAGAGCTGTTCCTCAATGACTACATTTTGCAAAGGAAAGACATACAGAAAAGTTAAATCAGAAACCAGACAAGTATTCAGCAAGCATTAGCACTGTATGAAAAAGAGAATTAACGAAATCCAGCATGAAGCAGAGATCTGTACTGTCTCTGTGCTCAGTCCTGCCTTTTACAGTCTATTCTGTTTTCTTATTACATACATAGCTAATATATGTTTAGTTCCATCCCGATGGCACAAATGAAGAGAGTGACATTCCCTTTATGCTGAGAAAAGTAGCACACAGACATCCCAAGTTCTAAATGCAGCGACACACCACAGATCCCGAGTACAGAAACTGCTGCTTTGGCAGCACAGCCGTTCCTACAGTTCCTTCTCTTCCACAGCACGTCACCTTCCCTGTACTTTACCACTTAATTCCACAAGACCTGGCACAGCCAGGGGCATGGGAAAACGCTTGATTCCCTCCCTACACTAGATTTATGAAACTAAGATAAACAACAGACTCCGCCTCAAAATACAGACAAGAGTTTCTAGTGGATAAACCCAGATTTAACTGGCAATACGCCTCCATTTTGAAAGACTAGGAAAAGGGTAAATTGTTGTAGGCAATAACAATATTAATCTAAACCATATCATGCAACTCCAGACTTATCTGAAGAACTTGGCCAAACATTCCTGAACTCCCACCCCTGCAGTGTTACTCACCTGAATTTCATCACGCTGGCTTTCATTTAATATTCACACAATGCATGTATGATGGTCAGGTTATAATACACCTTCAGGACATTATATACATTGCCTCTTCTCAACAGCAATAGCTGACATTCCACAGAGTTCCAAGGAAAGAAAAAACCCAAGAAAAACCTTTCAATCATGGATGTGTACTCCTTCCAAACCTGACAGTAACATGACTGAGCACCATATATCTTAAGTCTTGCGTCAACTGCACAAACACTCCTCTAAATACCAAATACTTGCTGCAATTGGCAGGACAGGACAGGATTCATTCTTACAGGGATAATTTTCTTTGTCACTTTTGTCTTGTGTTCTGCACCCCCAGATTAAATACTAACAACATTACTATCACAAGAGTTCCTTGTTGCTTTCTAAGAGACCTCCAGTATTGAAGCCTTTAGCTCCCATCCACTGTAAGAATTTACAGGCACAGCTTAACACAGCCAAACAGATGCTGTGGGCAACCCTTATTGACAGCAAGGATTCTTGGAACGGCAGTTGGCCACCTTCAGGTGGACAGAGCTTTTCTGGACCTGTGCTAACAAGGATGTTCAGACACCCTCCTGAACTCACCCACCAATTCTTCTTAACTGTGGAGATCTTCCAACCCCCTTTCCATTAATACAGGATCTCACACAAATATTAGCAAGCACCAAGCTTCTTGCACAGAATGTGAATGGAGAAATTTTACAATGCTGTACTGGCTAATTCGTACTCTGATGAGGAAGACTTCTGCCATCATTCAGAACATCAGTCTGAAGGTGGGGTTGTGTTATCTCTACAGCTTCAAGCTCCTGAAAATGTTCTAGGAACTTCTACGTCAGTTTCTTCTTCGGTCCCCACCAGTCATGGAAAGGATTCAAATTTTTAGATAAATACAGTAACACTTTTAAGCAGCAGGCTAATCACAATCATCACCTACAGTTTTCTGGCATACTTCATATTCTCAGGTTAATTTACATACAGTTTCTAAAGTACAATACTTGAAACGTCCTCTACTCAGTAGCTTCTATATAGAGCGATTATTCATATGTACCTGTACATGTGTCAAAATCTTATCTGAGATATAAGGTAAAAGAATGAAAAAAGAAAGAAAGAGCAAGCAATGGAAAGAAAAATGGGTTGAGTTTTCCAAAGACAGTTTTCTGTTCCTTTTGGCTTCGGTACTGCTGCTTTTGGTGCTACTGCTGCTAATGTTACCGATAGAGAAATTCAGAAGAATTTTAAAACAAAAGGAATTCCAGCTCTAACCCCCAAGGCAGACAATAAGACCCTTTGGAAAAGGTTTGAGATGCCTCAAACACATTATTCAGGTCTTTGAGGAAATGCATTCAGTCTGTTTTAAAACCATAAGGTACTGAGGAGTTGCAGTAAAAACACTGAATTCTAACAAAAACATTTGTTAGGTGCCTCATTAGTAGTTCCATACAATTTTGCTATGTGCTTCCCTCCATTTATGAAAGGCATTTAAAAACTCCTGTTTGTTGAGAAGTTCTTACAAAAAGGGTTAAAACACGGCATATATTGCTTTTATAACAATTCTGTTTCATTTTGAGAAAATGACTGCGCTAGGGCTCTCGTATTTTTTAACTTAACATCTTCATCTCAAAACATAACAGAGAAAGCCAACAGATGTATCCACAGTATGGGACTGGTTAGCTTTAACCAGTCTGTGAGGTGTTGTCCCAGTGCAGAAGCAGGAGGATCGAGCAGGCGATAGGGAGAAAACAAGTGACTGCACTGCTGTGACTGTATCACAGGTGGAGCCAAACTGCATTTGGTGCTGAACTGGTGGTGGTCGTTTGGGAAACAAAACAAAACAAGAACCAGGACAGGCAATGCTGTGCAAGAATCGAGGTCTTCCCGTGAATATCATGAACTCAGAAACCCTCCCAAGAAACTCAGGTACTCTATACATGGGGGCAGAGGGAAAGGAAATGGCATGCGAGTGACGTGTTACTCTGCAGGTACCCCAAGACACTGCCAGAATGAGGAATTCTCGTAAAGCAGCAAGGAATTAATTTGCAAGTTAAGACAAGACACACCACCACACTCCAGGTCAGTATTTTCAACCTGAAACAAGAATCCTGTCACGTCTTCCACTCTGCGCACGTTAATCCTGAAACCGTACAGAGGAAACCTGAGCGCGAATCACGCACGATTCAGACAAGTACGGACAGAGCTATGACTTGCTATCTCCTCTGCCAATCCCACCCCAGTCCTACAGAGCAGGGCAACCACCCCCACCACCACACTGCCTGTACAAGCAGCGCAGTGGCACGTACAAGAGAAAACCATAAAGATCAATATAAGGATCTAAAACCGCGCGTGATAACACAGCGAGTTTTGGGAGCCCCCACAACACTTGACCTGAAATTAACGTTATTAAAGCCCACATGCTGCCTGCTTTGACCCCAGGTGTATTTTCTATAATGCCACTGTGAACAGCATCTGGCAGGCACACTGATGGACACAGCTCCTGACCTAATGAATCAAAGAGAAACCATAACAACACTTGATGAGCAAAACCAAAAATAGGCACTTTGGACATCAAGCACAATAGCAAATCTCTTTTGTAAAAGGTGTTTAAGAAGATTTCCAGAACAGTCTGAAATGTGACAGATACAAATACCGATACTTTCACAGTCCACTCATCACCTTTATCCTGTCTAGACTGTGTGTTTGCTAATTAACTTTCATTGGAACACTCATTTTTGCCACATGCTGAACAATACAGTATTTCACTCTCTATTTTTTCCAGAAAAGGAAGTGGTTTAAGTCATAAACACAACACTGATGCTTCAGCCTCAATTCTCAGAGTATCTACCTCCTAAAGGGCTTCACAAACGCACTGAACAAGGGCAGTGTCTAATCCCAGGAGACTGCGACCTTTCAAATGCCACCATGAGGTCTTTCTGAAGGGCAATGACAGAAGAAGTGTACAAAAGCAATCTTGCTTCATTCTACTCACGAAACTGCTTCTGTATTCTAGTTTATCAATAAAATCTGAAAATAATTCATAGTCATCTCTGATACATCAGGGAAAAAACAGACAAAAACAGTCATTGAAGCATCTGAATAATCCATCTATGCTAACACCATAACAGATGCAAAAACCAGCAACAAGTTACAGAATGATGCACAACAGTAAAGAGGAATAAAACCCAACAAATCCAGGACCCTTAAAAAAGTGCAAAATAACAATCCATTAGTCAGGGAGGGAAGATTACAAAAAAAAGCCTGAAATGTCTGTAAATGCAAAAAAATGCCTTTCAACCTTGCACATTGAACCCCCCATGCTGAGTTCAGCAGTCTGCAGGACGCTTGCCACCAAGATCCTCATCCCCAAATCCTCATTAGGTGTCTACACAGGACTGCCTGTAGCAGCAAACCTGTTGATTTGCCCCTTTTAACCACTGGAAGAGAGAAGTAAGAGAGGCGGCAGCTCTCCGTGGGGCGCGCAGTGCAAAGGCACGGCATGGCACTCAGCAGCACTACAGACATGCCTCAAAGCAATGCTGCCAGGATTTCTGCAGGGCTGCACAGCTGCACTCAGACCCTTCTGCACAGCAGTACTGAACAGCAAAGGTCCTGAGAGAGAGTTTCAAGCACTTCCCTGTGGGCTGACTAGACATGGCTGGCCACAAAGGAACATGATTGGGAGACTTCAATCGTTCTGCTGCTGTTACAATGTCATGATACTGAGAGGAGAGAGTACAGCCCTGCTCCAGACCCCCTCCAATCACTGGCTCTATGGCACTGCATTTGCCTGTGGCTTATGCAGGGGGGTGCAGAGGAGGCAGGGTGGGTGCGGGAAATCAATGCCTTAGGAAGCATCCAGATGTGCCTCATCACACAACAGGATGCCTGCAGTACTCCAGGAACAAGATGCTCAGTTTCTTAAATGAGTGAAAATCAAATATCCATTTGCATCAAATACTATTTTCTTCCTCCCGTTACCTAGAAGATATTTTGAGAGAAATTATAAAATGAATATTATTACAGAGCACCTCAGAAATGTTCACTGTAAAAGCATCAGGCCTAAGAACAACACAAAACTATTAGAAACAAACCAGTCTGCCACCTTTTCAGCTCCTTTTCTGGGCCCCCAGCTGTGAAAACCTTCCACTGCCTGCTGTACTCCAGTTGACAGTGGACAGGTATTTTTGACCAAAACCCAACACAGCTGACATCCTGCCTCAGCAGCCACCATTATCTTTGTTAAGAGCAAACAGATAAGGTTTCTCTTGTCAGTAACAAAGGGTTGACTCCACAGGCCCCCAGAAGCAAAGTGGAACACATGCGACTATATGGGCTTCAGAGAGCTGAAGCATAATCATGCCAACTAAACAGAGAGAGAAGGAACTCGGCACCCGACGCCACAGCTCAGCTCTTCCCAGTTCCCCAGCAGCACACCAGACTGCAAGGTGGCCAGACTTTCACTTCTGGTATTTTATTCTTAGCTCCATTACGCGCATCTCGTGGTTTAACCCAGCAGGCAGCTACAACCACCACGCAGTCAGTCGCTCAGACCTCTCCCTCCCAGCAGGATGGGACAGAGAAAAGAAAGTAAGTTTCGTAGGACAGAAAACTACGATGATGGTAATAATAACTGTAATTACAGAATATGCAAAAGAAGTCATGTATACCTCGATTTTTCACCACAAGGAGCCGATGCTCAGCTAGTTCTTGAACCGTGTTGCCTCCCAGCCAATCCTGAGCAAGACATCATATGGTATGGAATATCCCTTTGGCCAGTCTGGGTCAGCTGCCCTGGCCATGTCCCCTCCCAGCTTTTTGTGTACCCCCAGCTTCCTCACTAGTGGTGCAGTATGAAAAGTCCTTGACTGATCAGCAACAGCTGTAACATTCAGCGCATTATCAAAATTTATTGTTATCCTAAATCCAACAGATAGCACTACACTGGCTACCAGGAAGCAGGTTAACCCTATCCCAGGGAAAACCAGGACAGCGCAAGAACCATTCCTTCAGTCTGCAAAATAAACACCCCAGGGTATGTGCCTGTCCTTGCTGTATGTAGTCGAAGACCGGTTTTACTGAACAACAAAAGTATCTTTTAAGTGCTAGTTTTGTGTTGAGTGCACCATGAAAAAAGAAAAAAAAAAAAAAAAACAAAACAAAAGAAGAAGAAAAAAAAGCCTAAAAAGGATAGACAACTTTTTCTTGCCGTTCTCCTCACTGCAACACATTACACCGATCCAAATCCCCTCCGTGCTTAATGAGTAGGAAGCATTCCCTGAAACAACTGCCACTGCACACTAAAAATGGACTTTCAGCTTCTTGGATTTAATTTTCATTTCCCAAGTCTTAGCTCATGTGGAAAGAAGGCTCACAAAAAAGCAATTTAGATTGAAAATTACATCCCTTCAACTCCTTAAAAACTACCAAGACATTTTCAGCATTTAAAAAGCTGTTTTTACACTTATTTGTCAAGAATTTAAAGAATAACTAAATACAATACCACCCAGTTAATTTTAGAAGGGAATTTTTCTATATTCTGATTCAGAAGGAAGGTAATTTTCACTGCTTTAGGTCACTTGCCAGTTTCTAGCTTTGTAAAGGGTATTTCTAGGCCAAAGGTATGAAAAAAACCTTACACACAAGCTGCCTGATATTAAAATATTTTTTTATTCTTTACCTCGAAGACCTGTAGATTCAAAGGAAATTTTGATGACAGCACTGACTAATGCATTTGTTTCTGCACTGTGATAAAATTATCAAATGTTTCTTGTACAAAAAGGGGGTTTGTTTGGGGATTTTTTTTTGGGGGGGTGGTGGATTGTTAAGAAAAAGACATCTTTGTCTTTCAAAAGCGGCAAGGTATTTTAACCCAGAAAAGCTGATGTTTCAGCTCCTCACTAACGTGCACTCCCCACAGTGGCCCCAGCTTCGTCCCACTGCCTAAGCCCTGTCCTCTTTTACCATCCCCTCAAGCTGCGCTGCTGCCAACGCTTGTTGGGCCCCCAAAGAGCTGAACGAGGGGTGGGAGAGAGGCTAAAAATAATCTTTATTAACAGTATGAGGGGAGAGGAGGGAGAGAATTCAACAATACCGGCCCTTGGACCCGATCTACCACATATACCCCCCGATTTTAATGGGAGAAACAAGGCTTGCTACGCAACCTCTGGTTAAGGGGGAAGCTGCTGTGAACTTGTTGCCAGTCACACAGCATGAGGCCTTCATACAAATATTCCCATCTATCCACCCAAGACAGAAAATTAGGGACTTTTCAACTTTATGACAAAAGCCTCTCCTCTTCCCCAACTGATTAAAAAAGGCCAATATTATGATTATACTGAAAAAACCCTATGTTTTATTACTTTGTGCTCCCAGAAGAAAACACTGGTCCTCTGCATTGGGTAAACAAACACAGAAACACCACTTAAAATATTTTCAAATGTCAAGATTTATGGGGTGATATTTACAAAATAATAAAAATGTGATTGCCTTTTCAAAACATAAATAAATATTTCTTTTCAAATAACAGTTTTGAAATACAGTTGGCATGGAACACAGTTTTTGTTAGTTAAAGAAACAGATACAGCTGCCAAAAAGACCTTGTAATTGTAAAACACTGGTACAACACCTTTTAACTCCCACTTATGTAAATTAAAAAACCCGAGCAAACAAACAAAAAAATCTCCATTCACTTCAGAAATGTATGATTTTGTAGAAGACATATTGAAGCTTAATCATCAGCACAGAATAGTGATCAGAAAAGGGTAACTGCTTAGAGCAGGGATGTGATTTCCTGCAGTCTGTCTGGTTTCTCTGTTGTATTTGAAAACTAAGTGCATCTAGGAAACCCCACCGGTGTTGAAAACCTCTATGGTCAACAGTTTGAGCACAAAAGTAAGAATACCTTTTGGTTTTTACTACTACTAGCTTCATGTTCCATTCACTGTCAATGCTGTCAGAGTTCAAGGAGCATCTAGACAATGCTTTCAGTTATATTGTTTAGTTCTGAATAGTCCTGTAAAGGAACAGGGAGTTTGACTCTGTGATGCTTATGGGTGACCTCCAACTTGAGACATTCCATTATTTTATGTTATGTGAAAGGCAAGACATTGACCATTTTATCAAGAATCACTTTATCAAGATACTAATGTGTCAAAAAGAGTTCCTCACTGTAAGACTACCTTTAAAAAATACACTACAAAAACTAGGTACTAAGTCTTACAAAGCCTTGAGTCTAATGGAGACTCTGGCTTCAGCCCTGTTGTGTCCTTCTTGTACACAATCACCCTGCATCCTTTTGCTTGCCAGTTCAGTCCATCACATCCTCACTTGTGGGTCATCATCTCACTCCCTAATTGTGCCTCGTTTAAAGCTCTCCTCACCACAGATTCACTCTCTTCTGAGCAGTCCTTGATCCTGAGAGAGGGTGCCCATGGTTGTAAAAAACAAATCCCTGCTGTCAGCAGCAGCTGTGTAATCAGTTGTTGGCCTCCAGGATCCCTGCAGTCCCTCTCAAGCCCTACACCCCTATTGGGAGGATCAAGAAAACCCTTGACCTCTGTGCCCTTGGTTCCTCAGCCCCTGAGCCATATAAATGCGCTTGATAAGCACCACATCTCCCCTTTAAGTTATCAAGGGTGCCCGTGTGGAAGAGCAGCAAGGGGGTAATAGTCCAAGGATTATTCCAATATTCCTCTGGCACTACCACTAGTATACATTTTAAAATACTTTAAGAAACAGACTGTGCCTATCAACTCTTAAGCAAGAAAGTTACCAGAAAGCAACATAAAGCTAAATGAAAAAATCTGAAATAAAAATCTTTAATCAGGAACAACTCCTTTTCTGAAATCCATACACAGTGCTATCCTGGGGACTTACCTAACATCCAAATCTGGTCCCTACTCTGTCTCCCTTTCAGCAGGCCACTGCAAGTATCTCAAGTATAGATATTGCGAGCTAGTAGATAACTGTCAACAATATCTAAATAAATTTACTTCTAAGCATGAAAAAACCCTAGGTATTTCTCTGTTCCAGTTAAAAAAAAAAAAAAAAAAATCACCCTAGAGCTGAGGAATATTAAACACAAAAGTATACAATGTTCCTCTGAATATTTCTGAGAAAGCTATTTCACAACATCTATTATAACAATCTGTGATTTTGCCTGAGGTGCTTGAAGCGGATCAAAACAAGGATCCCTCTCCCATTGTCACTAGTTACCTTACCAACAACAAAATGCAAAATCCAATGAGAAGCTTAACAGATTTCTGAAACATTCTAGCTGTCAGTCATTCTTCAAGAAACTCCGTAAACCGAACCTGGAAAACTGCCCTAAAGCATACAATAAACAATACAAGCCAATACACCTAGTTAACATAAAGCAATAAGGCACAACTCAGCAGAATCTGAAAAAAGCTCCCAAAAGCTAATCCACCCCAGTAACATGGAAAAATTGCACAATACAGACTCCAACGTGAATAGAAACTGCTCCCATTCAGCGCTTGCTTTGACTTCAGCATCCCTTGCTAGGAACAGAGGAGCAGAGCCTTGCTTAGATGATCATTTCCCTTTCACAATGTTCTTACGGACTAAACAAGGTCATGGTTCTTTATTATCTTGCCAGAGAGGAGGTGATCTGAAAATCCTTAGGAAGTCAGCGCTTCTTCAGACATCGTACACACACTCTCCAAGTCTTGAGCAAGTACCCCATCAGTACCCATGCAGATCATTTGTGCAAGAATGCCGAGGAGACAGGAAACCTGACACGACATAAAAATCGTTATTTTCTTCTTTGACGGCTTCTTTAGAAGCAAATAATAGCATGATGCTGCTAGTGATGAGAACTGCAACTCCAGAGACTCTCAAGTGAAAGACTCTACTGAAGTCATCATGAAACCCTGCTCTATTGTTTCTGCAAATATTTCTTCTTTTTTTCTTTGTTCTTTTGCCTTCAAAGCAAAATTTGTCAGCTACCTCTGTGGAAGTGACATTATGTCGACAATTTGCTTAAACACAGATACCTCCTTCCCATATTTTTACTCCTTACTCTGTTACTGTTTTCTAAAAGCAAAAGAAAGGAACAGTGCTTTTCCTCCACGCTTTAAGCCAATACAGAGGCACTCTCTCAAAAACTACAACACAAAGTTACAATTGCACCAGTATAATCAGAAGAGAAATGGACCATTTTAACACACGTACAAAGCTAGCAAGATGAAATATGAACCTGCGGGTTCAACAGCAAAATCTCAGAGGGAAAACATTTGGGAAAAAAAAAACAACAAACAACAACCCCCAACAACAACTGTTTACCCAAACATGCCCAGAGAGATGACATTTTAATTGGATATTTTCAGTCCGTGTTTAAAATGTCTAAATTGGAATTCAAATTGTTCTGAACACTGCGAGGGGGGAAAACGACAACTACAAAAAGCCCCCAAACCCTGAAGAGCTGGCTGTGCTAATGAATGGCAATGGTGATTCCATTAGTTGTCCCACAGTTGGTGGTATATGAAGGTCCTCTAAAACACAAAGCCACGAGGAAAAGAGCACGACACATCTTTTCATTCAGCAGCAATAACATCAGAAAGTTAAGGCATCTGTGAGATATATGTACCTTAATAAGTGCCTATGTAAAAGCTGATCAGAGCACCTTGATCTCACTGGGGCTTCTAGACACTGTAAGGGCTATTGGTCCGAGACATATGAGGAGCGGCTGAGGGAGCTGGGGATGTTTAGCCTGAGAATAGGAGGCTGAGGGGAGACCTTATCACTGCCTACAACTACCTGAAGGAGGTTGTAGAGAGGTGGGCGATGGTCTCTTCAGCCAGGTGACAGGAAATGGCACAAAGCTGCACCAGGGCAGGGTCAGAATAGATGTTAGGAAAAAGTTCTTCACTGAAAGAGTTGTGAGGGCCTGGAACAGGCTGCCCATGGAGGTGGTTGAGTCACCATCCCTGGATGTGCTTAAAAAAAGGGTAGGTGAGGTACTTAGGGATATGGTTTAGCATAGGACAGGAACGATTGGACTCAATGATCTTTAAGGTCTTTTCCAACCTTGTGATTCTGTGAGCCTGACCTCAGCGAACTCTGGCTGCCAGGCCAAGTGGTTTGTTACATCTGTCCCAGTGCCACCTTCAGATGCTGGTGTGCTCCTCTGGAGCACACTCACACGCTAAAGCAGCCCAGAGTGTAATATACAGATGTGAATACTTATACAGCGTTATTAGTGTTAACACAAACTTCGATGAAGTGACGTGGCTCGTTTCCAACATATCTTGGCAATTTGACATGCAACAAGTACAGACAAAATGTGACTTTTCCCCCCACGTCCCCGCCTTTAGCCCAAGAATTTCACACATTCCTAACTTTCAGAAATAGTCACCTGACATTAACTACTGCTGCTTACCACCATGAGCTGATGGTAAGACTAACCTTGAGAGCCTGAGGAAGTGACTCAGATCTCACACTTAGTGCTTCTTCAGTCCCAGGTGACACCTGATTCATCAGGAAATACACACTATTACTCACCTGAAAATAGGGGAGGGTTTCCTGTAAGGCTAATTGCTTCCATTTACGCACACCAAAAAAGAGACTGCAATCAGAAAACCTTTATGAAAAGCATCTTCAGATACCACTATAAGAATATATGTGCCATAATATAAAAGCTTCATAAGACTGTGCTCATAGCTTTCAAATAACATGAGCAGATAACCTGATCACTGAAAAAGATGCCACCTGCACTATACATAAATCCTGTTCTTCAGGAGCACTTTATAACTTATTACTGTTGGTTTTGAAAATGGAACAGTTTGCAGAAACAGTATTGTTTTAAACAGTTGTAGTTACCATTTTCCAAATATATAAAGTCAAACAAAAAAACCCTGAGAAAGACCACACACTAGGAATTTCCAACTGACTGTAAAAATAAACATCCATATTCTCTACTACCAATGCAAAGAAATGTCAGAGGTGATGACAGTGAGAGACTCATGTGCATGTACAGATGAGAGGAAAGGTAATACCAGAAATACAACCACACCTGTCAGCAGCCACCTTAGCACTCAGTGAGCCAAAAAACAAACAGAAACTGACTTGTGAAAAGCTTATTTGGTTTGCCAGAGTTTGATTCATTGAAGTTTTTCTAGTAAAAACCCTGCATACCTTCAGCAGAAGAAAAGTATCCCAGTGGGGACAGGCAGGAACAAAGACATAGCTGTATCATCCAAGGGTTATGTGTTAAAAAAAAAGTGATTTAAGTAGGTGCTACTTCTGCATCACTCACAGTCATCACTGGTGCAAGGCCTAGGCTCTGTGGGGGAGAACAGAGCATGACCAGCAAGCGTTTCTATTCACTATGCGGGTCTGTCTCAAACTCCAGGCAGGAGCACTTGGTCTTCTTTTCATCTTCCTCTTTCTCATTCAGTGCCTAATTTTCAGATCTTTGCTCATTTTTAGCTGTTTAATTAAAAGAAAGCCTCAACTTAGCCAGCCAGCATTGTCTTTCTTCTCCCACCACTCAACACTAACTCCACACTGTTGAGAGTTAACATCTGCAAGCTAGTATCAACTTTTCAAGTCTTTGTGAAGCTGTGACCAGTGTCCATCTTTTTAGCAAGGTTTCAAGCAAGCAAGGATCATCATTGAACTGGAAAGTGCACTTAATGCCTCTTCTCTCCTTTATGTCAATTTGTCTTGAAAGAAAAAGGCCTCACCTCCAGTATTTTTGTCAATTATCCCGAAGTGCAGTACTTTATTGAAGAATAAAAGATTGTCAAAAGTAGGGTACATTTTGTGCTCAACAGAAACCTCTGCATCAACAGTAAAGGGGTGCTAATGCATTGGGAAGGCAAGAGCCATACTTAATACACAGCACTTCAAACACTAAGCTGTTTTCATCTTTTTATTAAAGGCAGATGATGTAACAGTTCTAATAGTAATTGCTCTCCATGGATAGAGGGTGTGTGGGAAGAGCTTTCTTGGATTTACTAAGGGCAAATGGTATCTGACCAATGTGATAGCTTCCTGTAATGAAATGACTAGTTCTGTGGAGGAGGGAGAAGGCATGATGTCATAGAACAAGTCCACTAGCCACACTGCCCACGTCACAGAAGGCGAAGACGAGGACTAGAAGAATGAAGAACTGCCCACTGTGGGAGGTGAGCAGGTTCAAGAATATCTATAAGGAACCCGAAGGCACACAAGTTCAGGAGATCTGATGAGATATATCTGGAAGTTCCAGGGAACTGGAGGATGAGGTAGCTAGGCCGCTACCTGTCATATCTGAGAAGTTGTGGCAGTCTGGTAAAGTTTCCACTGCTTGGAAAAGGGGAAACGTAACTCTCATTTTCAAAAAGGAAAAAACAGATGTCCCAGGGAACTGCAGGCTGGTCAAGTCTCACCTCTGTGCCTGGCAAGATCACAGAACAGATCCTCCTGGAAACTGCGCTCAGGCACATGGAAAAGGAGGAGGTGACTGGTGACAGCCTACACGGCTTCACTAAGGGCAAATTGTGCCTGATAGATCTGATGGCCTTCTACAGCAGGATTACAGCATTGGTGGGTAAGTGAAGAACCAATGATGTCACCTACTTTGAACATGCAAAGCATCTGACACTGCAGTGCATGACATCTTTGTCTCGGAATTGTAGAGACATGGTTTGGATGGATGTACCACTCCATGGATAAGGAACTGGCTGGATGGTTACACTCAAAGAAATGTGGCCAACAGCTCAATGTCCAAGTGGAGACAAGTAGCATTCCTCAGGGTTTGGTACTGGGACCAGTGCTGTTAACATCTTTGTTGGTGACATAGACAGTGGAATTGAGCACAGCCTCAGCAAGTTTGCTGACACCACCAGGCTCTGTGGTGCAGTTGACACACTGGAGAGAAGGAATGCCATCCAAAGGGCATCCTGACAGGCTTGAGAGGTGGCCCCATGTGAACTGCATGAAGTTCAATGAGGTCATGGTCCTTTTTTCATTTTTTAAAATCCACTTCAGTAAAATGATTGCAAATTATTGTATTATGGATGTTTGAAACAGATGAACAGATCCTGAAGTAACAGTAAAAGCAGGAGCTATTAGCAAAAAGGTTTAACCCCAGTTGCCCCAAACTTAGACTTCTGTGAGAAAACATGCCTGAGTCCCTGTGCAGCAGCAAGAAGGGGGTTGGAAGAACAAATATGCACTTAAGAGTTCTGCTGACAAATTTTCTCCTCTTGTTCTGCTTTGCTGTTTCTACAGAATTTAAAGATACCTTGCTCCAAGTCAATACTATCACCAGAGATGACAGCCTCCTGAGGGAAAAGCTGTGGCTAATACATCAGTTTAAAACCACTTGAACATCACAGCTGGTCCCAGAGAGTTACAGAAAAACAGGAGCCTGACTGAGCAATGCAAACTCAGAGCTGATTTCTCCCCAGGGGGAAAGGTTCTTGGCCTCAAATTGAAAACGGGGGACAGTATGAGAGAGTACAAAAAAAGCTCTGATACTACAGTGTCTCAAGCACAGGCAAAAAAAATGCAGTCAGACAGTACTTTGGAACTATACCTCATCAAAAAAGTCAGGAGACTTTATGATACTGGAACAAAACAAAACAAACAACTGCACAGTGATAAAGGTTTAGTTTTGGTTTGTTGGGGGTCAGCTTTCCCTCCTCTTCTTTTCTGTAAATCATCCATAGCAAGAAAGAAAAATAAATTTTAAAAATTAATTGTCAGGAATGAATAGATGAAGTGAATTTTGCAAGGTTGACAAGTTATCATAATATCCACATGCAGTTAACTCAGTGGAGGTTGGACTCGATTTTTGGAGGTCCCTTCCAACCCCAACAAATCTGTGAATCTGTGAACATCCCTGGATTCAGCTAAAACAACACTACAAAAATCCAAGAAACTGACAGCTAAATATGCCTGATAGATATTTATGCCACTTTTATAAAGGGACTGTGGCAATAGTTACTTATCAAAGTTTATTTTTGCACCTTTTAATGTACCCTGACACAATGATGTAATTGCCCATCTTCCAAGCATTTGCAGATAAAAAGTAGCCTTGTAAGAGAGAAATGAGTTAAACGCTGTAGGACTTCATGACAGTTCAACAGCCCATTTTCATCAGCATAAAAAGGTCATACTGTAAGCTATATAAGCTCCATCAAGGCTAGACACATGATCTTTCCAAAGTAACATTCCTTGAAAATAAATCCTTGGAAAACCCTCAAATCATCTGATAACCTCTGTGCAAAACTAGAGGTAAACACCGTTACTAGAGGAGACACAGCTCAAGGCAAACTTCTCCTTGTATTAGCAACACCAGAACTCTCCCTGAGTCATAACTGGCTTTTTGTTTGTTTGCCATTCAACCTTCCTCTCCCTGGGGGAGGGCTACAGGGGTGGCTTCTGTGAGAAGCCACTAGAAGCTTCCCCTATGTCCAATAGTGCCAATGCCAGCTGGCTCCAAGATGGACCTGCTGCTGGCCAAGACCGAGCCCATTAGCAACAGTAGCAGAACATCTGGAATAACATATTAAAGAAGGGATTGAAAACAGAACTGTGCCACTGCAGCTGGAGAGTGGAGTGAAGATGTGAGAGAAACAGCCCTATAGACATAAAAGTCAGTGAAGAAGGGTGGGCAGGAGGCACTCCAAGTGCTGAAGCAGAGATTCCCCAGCAGCCCATGGAGAAGACCATGGTGAAGCAGGTTGAACCTCTGCAGCCCATGGAGGATGATGGTGGAGCAAATATTCACCTGCAACCTATGGAGGTTTTCCATATGGATTCCATGTCTGAACAGGTGGATGCCCAAAGGAGGCTGTGACCCCATGGGAAGCCTGTGCTGGAGTAAGCTACTGGCATGACCTGTGGACCCACAGAGAAGGAAGCTCACACCAGAGCCAGTTTGCTAGGGGTACTTGTGACCCCATGGGGGACCTGTGTTGGAGCAGTCTGGTCCTGAAGGACTGCACCCTGTGTAAGGGACCCACACTGAAGCAGTTCATGAAGAACTGCAGACCATGTGAAAGGACTCACATTGGAGAAGTTCATGAAGGACTGCCTCCCACAGAAGGGACCCTACACTGGAGCAGGGGAAGAGTGTAAGGACTCCTCCCCCTGAGAGGACAGCGTAGCAGAGACAATGTGTGAAGAACTGATTGCAACCCCTATTCCTTGTCCCCCTGTGCTGCTCGGGGACAGGAGGTAGAGAAAATCAGAGGTGAAGTTAAGTCCAGAAGAAGGGAGGAGTGGTAGGAGGAGTTTTAAGATTTGGGTTTATTTCTCCTTATCCTACTCTGATTTGATTGGTAATAAATTGATTTAATTTTCCCAAACTTAAGTCTGTTTTACCTGTGCCAGAAGTTGCTGAGCGATCTCTCCCTGTCTTTATCTCAACCCACAAGCCTTTTATTATATATCTCTCCACTGTACAGCTGAGGAGAAGAGGGATAGAGCAGCTTTGGTAGGTGTCTGGTGTCCAGCCAGGGTCAAACCACAATGCAAAACATACTGATTACATGTGGTAACCTTTAAATCAATAAGTAGATATAAATATAGATATACATAAATATATTAGTGTCCATAATTATGGTGTGTTACGGAGAGGATTAGGTAGAAGGAGAAAACTGGTTTTCATCTGCTGTCCACAAGACCAGGCAGCAGAGAGACTCCGACTCTTCAAACCTCACTGCTGCTGCTTTTCCCAAGGCTTTGCTCACACGTAGCCTGCAGCAAATGCCATTACATTAATGTTCAAAATCTATGTTAATGCACTACTTGGCTGGCAATTTTAAGTGCACAGACGTCATGCAGTTGAAGACTGCATTTCCCTCAGCAACTGTTACTTAGTAACCCTCGGCACATAAATAGAATTTTACATTACCACATATGTGTTGTGAAGGCTAAAATCCATACCTCAATTCTGTAGACAAGCAGGAATCAAAGGAGTCATGCATTGCACTGTAAATCTGTGAATCAAACTTGCACTAGCCATATTCAGCTGCTTCTCCAGGCAGAGAATTTAACTGGAGAAGACTTGTGCACAAACAAAGAGGCATTTCCACTGTCATTCCCTTGCTGGTATTTCACCATAAAAAAAAGGAGGTGGTACAACTTCAAAGAAGTTAGACCTCAGCCTGACTTTCTGGTATTAATATTCATACACTGTGCAGTGCAGACTTCAGCTGTAAGCACAACAGACCAGGCAAAGGGCTTCACCTCTCCCCCATAGGTTGTATAAACCACTGGCTGCGTAATATCTAGGTAGAATTGGTACTGTCAGATCCATAGTCAAAACACGACTAAAACATTAGCTGTGCAAAACAGAGCCAGGGCTGGAGAATAACATGTGGAGAATGACAGGTGCAGGAGGAAAAAAAAGAACCCCACAAAAGTCCCAACCAGTAGATTAGAATTCCTTAACTCTAAATACAAAACCTTAAATATCTGTATTGTATTAACATACATATTTGATCCTTCCCATATACAGGCTACTTGGGAATTGACAGGCAGCCTGTTCAAGCCGCAGGGATAACTATCAACATGGGACTTCAGAATCACCATAGAGCAAGAGGCTGTCTTTTCAGCGTTGAACAAAATAGGCGGCCTACTGGAAATACCCAGGCATATTTTAAACTCCGTTCCCTACCATTGCAAAGGGCATATATTATCATTACTCTGCTTTGTCCCACCCTTTCCCTTGAGCACCAAAGAGGATTGTCTTGACACAAAAGCAACTGATTGAAGTACATATATTGCATTTCACAAAGAAATACATTCATACGTATATACATGTGTCCTGGGATCAGCTAGAATAGAGTTAATTTTCCTTGTAGTAGCTGGTGCAGTGCTGTGTTTGGGATTTAGGATGAGAACCATGTTGGTAGCACCCTGAGGTTTTAGTTGTGGCCAAGCAGTCAAGGGCTTTTCAGCCTCTTATACTGCCCTGCTAAAGAGAAGGAGGGGGGCACCCAAGAAGCTGGGAGGGGACACAGCCAGGGCAGCTGACCCAGACTGACCAAAGGGATATTCCATACCATGATGTCACACTCAGCATAAAGGGGGGTTGTTGGGGGAGGAACACACCTCCAGGATGCTCAGTTTGTGGATAGGATGGCTTTGGGACAGCTTTGAGCTGTGTGGTCTGAGTTGTGCAGTTCAGTGCAAAACTGCATTTGTGCATCACCAGTTTTGTATATTTTGCTATAAAATCCTATTATTGTTCTTTCTCCTTCCCTTTGCTGTCCCAGTAAACTGTCCTTATCTCAACCCATGTGGTTTGCTTTTGTCTTCCCTTCCGCCCCCCCCCCCCCCCCCCTTTCTATTTCTTTTTCCCCTGGAGAGAGGGGCTGTGTGGTGCTCAGCTGCCAGCTGAGGCTAAACCACAACAACATGTAAAATACAGTTGCATTTATTACACTGAGTCACAAGGCGTATGCATATAGATTAGCAAAACCATTTAATTTGCAACTCTATTAGCAAGTTTACAAACCCTTACAGTCTAGCACATCTTCCCAAGCACAGCATTCAAATAATCATTTCTCATTTCTTCCTACCAACTGATTATCCTAAGAAAGGATTATGGAAATTCTAGCAAACCAAAATACTCTCTCTACAACTTGTCCTGAAATAGATAATGTAACAGACACAAGTTCTCCTTACAAAATCCTAGAGTCTATCCTTCAAAAGATGTGTTCCTGCTTAAAAGCTTTTTCTCTGCCACAACCGTACATCAATGTTAACAACACTGTAACAGGCAAGATTTCCTAATTCAGACCATGAAGTTTTCACCCTGTAACATATCAGGCAATTTTTTCTTTTAAGAAAACAGAAACCAGCTAGGAACCATTTTGGGGGGTTGAAACTAACCATTCTAAATCATAACTAAGTCCAGATACTCAGAGATGTCCCTGAAGTCCTCATTTTCTTAAAGCCACAAGACCCAATTTGGCAACACAGCAGTAGAATTGAGAACTGAGCAGGAGGAGACTTGGCCAAGTCTTACTCAGTGATGGGACAATTAACTGGCCATCTGGCTTCACTGCATGGAAGAAAGCAGCTCTGCACCTGCTCTGCCAGCCCACAGTTCGTCACCTAATTGGTTAAAGCAAGATAATCCAGGCGAAAAACAGATAAACTTGTCGACGGCTGAGACCAGTGCTCAGCAGCTGGGATCGGAGCCTGGCCTCCCCTGCTCCTGGTGGAGCCATCTCCTTTGTGGGCTCCATGGAAGACATGTTCAGGGGGCCTCCCATCCGTTATATGTAGCACCAGGAAGCTGAATCAGAAGCTATCAGAGACACACAACTGAGCTGATACAAAGCCTATGTGTCAAGGCCCCTAAGCTTCCAAAACACCACAAATCTTTTGTTCTGCCATAATCAGGCAGCTCACAGCTGTGCTACAGTGTTACTTCAGCATTAACTGCATGCTGCTATCCCACTACAAACTCTCTGCAAAATCTCAGAGTAGAATGTGATGCCCGAGCGATCACGGCACCCTCTTTCCAAGGCAGACATAGCACTCGTTCCCCTGGCTGTTCGTGTACTTTGAGTTACAGGTCAGTGGCCAGGACACCTAGACAGTCCACTGAGAGGGTATGAGAACCCAGGGCTCTCTACCTGAATGCATCTACCGACAGGAACCTTCTGACCTCCTTTTTCCCAAACTCTATAACTTTTGGATGGTTTTATCAATTGTTATAGGGCCTATAGAGCATATCAGAATAGAATCATAGAATGGTTTTGGTTGGAAGAGACCTTCAAGATCATCAAGACCAACTATCCGCCCATCCCTTCTAGGTCCAACACTAGACCATGTCAGAATGATAACAGATTAATAAACTGACAAGGGGCCAGAGGAACGGAAAAAAGTTGCAACAGGCAGAAGAGGTACATCAGACAAATTCCAGAATGGAGTTGTGTTCCCTCTCCTCCCAATGGAATTGAAGGAAAGGAGAACAGAAAGCACTGAGGGTAAAGCAAGAAGAAAAAGTGTCAAAGCTTAATTTTAAATAGGTATTTCACCTATTTTTTCTACTTCACAATAGCTTTACTTACAAGGCAACAAATTAGCTGAAAAACAACCATAAAGAAAAACCTCCTCTTAAGAACTTTTTCTTGAATTATAGAAAAAAAAATGGCATTAAAATAAATTTATCAGATAAATGAATTGGCAAGAATCCTAAGGCTAGATGTTGCAGGTCCATGTTTGCAGCACCTACAAATCAACAGGTTTCATTTAAGTCAATCTGAATATAATGGATTACAGTGGTTCAGATTAATCTCAGATAAAATATACTTTCTTTGGATACTGATTTGACCCTCAAAGAAACTGAAGATCAGCACCACACCGGAGGAGAGGATCTCTTTCTATCAGCAAGTATGCTGCAACACTAGGGCCAGTTATTTCTTTCAGTGGAAAAAACCCCCAAGTTTTAGTCTTCCTTATGTACAGTTTATGACCTAGAATCTCATGTGACCAAGCTCCAGAAGTAGCATCGATCACCCTAAACCTGTTGAGTTTTCTGTGTAACAGCACACCAAAGACAAAACAACAGCTGTGGCTTTATGCAGCAGCTCTCACCTACTGTGAGTTTGAAGCCTTTCCTAGAATATTAAGATATATTAATCTATAGTAGTAGTACATATTTCTTAAATAAAGACGTTTAACATTTTAAATAAATGCATATTAGTAGTAATTACTGAAACTTCTTTAAAATATTTAATGAGATATAAACACTTCTCAACCGCTCCAGGCACTGACTTGAGATTCTCAAGAGTCCCACATTCACCAATTCAACCTTTTATTTGCCTAGTCTCCAAAAAAAAAAAAAAAGACTGCTCCAGGACTGTCTAGAATTTCAGACACTGAAAAACAACACAACCAAAACCCCAGTGATTATTTGGGTTTTATCACTCTGCACCATAAGGCAAATTTCATCTGTAGTAGAAAGCTGTGGCTCATCATTATGAAAATAATTAGCCCATAGTTCACAGTAAAGATCAGAATGTACTTTTTATATATGGATATGTGTGTGTGTATATATATGTGCAACAAGGAAATAAAATGGGATTTAATTTTTTCTGTCTGCAGTTCTACTTGACATTGACAAATCTCAGCCATGTTTTCCCAAAAGCATTCAACAGCAATTCCATTCTCTGCATGAATCAAATTCTTTAACAGGTAAAAGGTACAGGTGCAAAAAACCCAACACAACTTTATAACAAAACACATGTTAGCTGGTCATAAAAATAACGGGAGACAGTTTTGATTTTCAGCTTTCGACTATTGGCAATGGCACTACTGCACTGCTTTGTAAAGCAACGTATAGGTAGTAAGCTACATAGATTACTACATACAGGTAGTAAGCTGGGACAGTTGCTGCCAGTCACATGGTAACATGGAGAGAGTGAGCATGCTGGCTAGAAGAGAAAACCATTCTCCAAGAGAGCATGTGCTTGCAGAGAAGTGAAGATTTTCTCTTTTCTCCTTCCTTCCTGATCAGACTGCCTGTTAGGTGGCCATCTCTTCACTGTTCCTGAGCACACAACTGCACTGTTAGCAATTAAGTGTTATTTCTAATGCCTCAGGGAAAAAAAAGAGAAAAAGAAAAATCAAACCGTGGCATTGAATTTAGACTGCATTGGAGACTGAGAAGCTGGCAGAAAGAAGCATGCAGAAAGAAGCAGGGTGTAAGGAGGAGTAGAAGGAAGATGAAGAGAGGAAGAGGGGTGTGAGCGAAAGGCTGGGAAAATGTGCTAGACAGTTACAACCACAAAACTAAACAAAAATTAACTCAGATTTCAATGTAAATCTTCGATAGTGCCTTTTAATTGAGACATTTCCAGTACATTCGGGTTTCCATAACTCATCTTAAAACCTCAGCGCTACCAGACAGTGAATCCAATCCTGAAACTCTTACACAGAACAGGAACAACTGAGGACCCAAAAATAGTAACTGTCTTTTTGATAGTGACTTGTTTAAGTCTAGACTTTCCAAGGGTAACTTATTCATGGGTGATAGACTTAGTAAGATTTCTGGCTCTTAAGTCTTTCCTGTGGCTTTTGAGCTGCACAGGGTCCATGAACAAGCCAAGTGCTCTCATGCCTCCCTACATTCATCTTTCTGTTTTAGCTAAGCCCAGTTACACTACCCTGACTTACACACTCTGACAGCGTGACAAAAATGCAAGATTTCCATTACTGCTTCTTCTTGAGCATAACCAATGCTCAGGAGTCCTGCTAATTATCCAGGGTAAGTGGTATGTATCTTGTGGCTTTCAGCTTTATGCGAATTTGGGGAATTTTTATGGTCACATCTACGGGATGCTGCCCTGAAAGATCAGGGGTTTTTTAAGAGTGAACCTTATCTCAGCAATCAAAAATAAAGTCGTATTACTCGGTTTTGGGTTTTTTTTTTTCCTTTTGCAAAAACCTTTTTCTCCATCAAATACTACCGAAGTATTTCCGTCACCTTAAAGCAGAAGTCACAAGAAAGTTAAGGAAAAAAAGAAAAAATTCTGTGACCCTTTAATTCTAAGTGGAAAAATCAGGTTTTGAACTGTAGCCGCAGACAAGGTAAATTTTCTCAGTGTGCAGATAACTGTGTAAGAAATTAATCTTCAGCTTCTGAAGTGCAAAAGGAAGCAATTGTCTTACATTTTCCTATAATATAGATGAAAGCCTTGTATCTTTTTTCTTCTGATGCCCATTTCACACTTGGTGAATTTCCGAATGAGAAAAAGGTTCGACTCGCCTCAGCAATACTCAACTTCTCTCTCCTCATGGCAACATGAGTAGCATCAGACCTGAGCAGAGCTGGGGTTTTGGCTTTGTACCCTTGCGTAGTGTAAACCCAGGTCTCACAACTGGTTATGCTGACCAAGCTGCGCAGTCAGTTACCCTACCAGAAATACAAGTCTGGCCAGAACCAGGACAGCACATGAGACTGAGAATGAAAATAAAACATTGCTGCAGCACTCATCTTCACAGCCCAGGTGCATCAGAGGCAACAGAACTAGAATTAAGGAAAAACAATAAGGACAAACTTCAAAATGCATATTTGCTAGGTTTGATACGTTCTACAGGACAGATTTACCTGTCCTGTCTTAGATGCTGGGATGCTGCTGTTGTTTGGCCCTGAGTACCCATAGCTTGGCAATCTCTCTAATAGAGGAAATGTACTTCACTGTAACCAATTTTACAGATATAATTTTATTCTGGGGTAATACATTAGTGCAGAAGTTTTTTTAGGCTCTTCTCAAATGCAGACGATGGAAATTCTGATTTGTAACTTTGACCCATCTTACCCACTCTTGGAACAGATGATACAACATATCATCTCATGCTGATCTATGACCACCAAAGCAGTAAAAGCACAAAAAGGTGAAGTGGGGAATAAGGTAAGTGCTTTCAGGATCTCCATGTCACTTATTGCTTCCTCAAGATAAAAGATACAAACAGCTTCACCTTATTTTTCCCCAGAATGCAAGAACAACCTGTTCTCAGGCTAAAGTAGGGGCTGATGCTTATTAGAAAATCCATCCTAGCAACTAGAACAGTTCACAGAAATTTCACAAAGAATGGGTAGTGCCTCACACCCCTCTTCTTCCAAGTCCTTATTAATTTAAGTGATACTGTCATTTAACTCAATTGATAGCACATTTATCTAGTTCTAAAGCTAGCAAGAAGGGCACTATAGAAAACTACACCACAACAGCATGGCACCTGAAGCATAACACCTTAAAAATAGAGAGCGTACTTCCCTCTTCTAGTCTGTTCTGCAGGCTGAGGGTGGGAGAACAAAGCTCAAGACCCTACCTCCTCCCCAGCCAAAACCACAGCAACTGTGCCTCTTCCTTTTACACCCCTGCAAGTTCTACCAGCTCAAGACCTAAACCAAAAAAACACTAGCATTCAGCAGTTGTGCACACAACAGGAAAACATGCTCCTGATTTATTCCATGTATCCTTTACTCATGTATTTACCTACTTTTTGACTGCAATGCAGATCTAATGATGTCCTGAGCCCAGATTATAGAACCCAAGTCAATTCCTTCAACGCTAGCAGCAGGTGCTGTGGCACTGAGCAGAACTTGCTCCTCACGCACGCCTGCCTTGCCTTGAACCCTTCCACCAGTTGCTCTGCACACAAGCCTCGCTACACCATCAGTGGCCTTCACATCCACACAACAAAGGGAAATAGGGAAGAGTAAGAGTACCAGCTCTGATTCAGGGGCAGTTTGTCTTCCAGACATCATTACTATGAGCTTAGTGTATTTTAGACACCAGTAAGAGTAAATAGCATAACTACAATTGACCCTGTTCAATTCAGCACCCAAAGAGTTTAATGAACAGTCAACTGTTCGAACACAAGACTTGGATTTAGACATGTTTATCATTCCCTTTAACTTTATAGCAGAGCTACCTGCCTGCTTAAACATGAGACACAGGCTTCCAACCCCCCGAATGATGGTCTTAAGGGTAATTTTTGAGGACAGATGTCATAGTTACCACATACTTGGCATTCTCAGAGGCTTCAAACGGTACAGTCATTTCTGTATCGCTGTGGTATCATCTCAGTAGCTGAAGCACATTAGTGCCTTAAGGCTCCACTCAAGGTCTCCAAACACCACTACTAATCAAGAATGACACTGTGTTTGTCCCAACAAACAATCCAGTTAGACAGGATGGAAGTTAAGAAATTAAACAGGAGGACAGAGTGAGCACAAAAGGATTTCTTCAAGGCCAAATCTAGATTGATGGTAGAATTTGAAGAAAACAATGATCTGGTCTTGCTTAACCTGACTGCCCAGGACTTCCCTTCACACCCTGGGAAGAGATTTGCCACTTCCAAAAGCAGTGCTTCCTTTTACCAGACACGAGCTTAACCAGACGCTGGCTGGTCTAGAACATTTCTATAGTGCATAACCTGTAAAAGTGGCTGGTGAAAATGCTTATCAAATCTCTCACAGAAATCACTGCCACTCTCAATGTTTTAAAGTTTTTCTCTTTTTCCTTTGCCTTCAGAAAGATACTGACTTGAGAGGGAGTATTTTACTTACATATCAAATTGCAAAGAATACACAGATATAGCCCTGTGCTCTTTATTGCTTTACAGCAAAAGGTAAAACTGAGAAAACAAGCAATTGTACTAGCAAATAAAGAGAGTGCTATACAACTTTGCTAGGGGAAATAGTGAAAAGGCTGCACTCCGACTACGTATGGTAATAAGACTGTTTATTTAAACATAGTAAAATCAAATGCACAACTGTTTAGATTGAGTTTTGTTTTGTTTTTTTTTGGGGGGGGTGGGGGTGAGTGTTTTTTTACAGAAAAGCATATCCCAGACTCAAAATCCATATAATCTGTACGTTGTGTATCTCTCAAATGGCACACATTAGAAAAGAAACTTTATCTGAGAAAAATAACACTTCAGAGCAATTAATAAAGGAAATAAAATTACTTCATCTGCTGTTTTTTTTTCTTTCTTGATACTTTAAGATGCATACCAAGAGGAAACACCTGGTAAAAACCACACGTACGGCTCAGGTCTGCAAGCAGTCTAAACCATGAGAGGTAGGGCATCAGATTAAATCAGTGTGAGAACCCTTCTGCTAGCAGATGGCTGAGTGTCTGCAAGGTGAAGAATACAGTAACTATTGTTCTTTGCCAGCCATCTTCAGAATTTCAGCTCTCATCAGGGAGAGACAGAAAACTTCCCGCTAATGCAATCAGGAATAAGGCTATGCAGGCTGCACATTTCAGAACATAATCAAGACAACAGGGGAAAAAAAAGATAAAAGGAGATAAAATCTCCTCAGAAGCAGCATAGAAACCATCTGATTCATTGCTACAAGAAATTTAGTTAATTATGCTGAATTCTTAAACACTGAGAAACAGCCAGCTTATTAAAATTATCAAATCAACTACTGCAAACCACTTTATAGAATCTAGGTACCTACATAAGGCAATGAAAGGCAAGAATTTTCATGTTTACAACACAGCACGATTTGGTCATTGTTAGCAGATAGCTTTTAGTTCAAACAAAACACTAAATTATGGACTGAGTGCCTTATCATCACTACATCAGACCTCAGTTCTGGCCTGTAAGAACGCAATATACATCTCCCAAAGTTTTTCAGACTTTAATATTAGAGGTAGCTATTGGTTTTGGTTCCTTGGTATTTATTTACAACACACCCCAAGTTGATCCAAGACATGAAACAGATAGATGGTACAGTATTTGCAATAATGTAGCATGTTCCAGGCCTGTGTAAGTTTCTTGAGCAATCCCTTAACATAGAAGGGCAGTAGGTTTGATAACAGAATCGAAAGGAAGGGACCTCAAAGCCCATCTAGTCCCAAGCCCCTGCCATGGGCAGGGACACCCTCCCCTGGACCAGGTTGTCCAAAGCCCCATCCAGCCTGGCCTTGAACATTGCCAGGGAGGGGGCAGCCACAGCTTCTCTGGGCAGCCTGTGCCAGTGCCTCACCACCCTCACAGGGAAGAATTTCTTCCTAGTATCTAATCTCAATCTGCCCTCTTTTAGTTTAAATTCATTAACCTTTGTCCTATCACAACATGCCCTTGTAAACAGTCACTCTCCAGCCTTCTTGCAGGCCCCCTTTATTAGAATACTGCAGTAAGGTCTCCCCAGAGCCTTCTCTTCTTCTGGTTGAACAACCCCAACTTTTTTGAACTCTTGATCTTTTATTGCAGGCCTGCAGCTTGCTTTATAGGTCTCCACAGTACTATATGATTTGACATATGTGGAAACTTGGTTCTACAGACTCAGTGCATTTGGTAGCTGCTGTGGAATAGTTGGGACAATGCCAAAAGCCTTCCTTCTAACACCATGTTCCTGAATAATCAATGAAGGTTTTGACAGGTACCAAGATGGTTCAAAGAATTTGGGATGGCAATACTTGTGCAGAATTCTCTGAGGGAGACAATCAAAACTGAAAGTAGCAGAGAACTGTGCTGTTGCTAATACTCACAGGCATCTTTAGTCATTAGATAAGAGCACATGGCACTTTGTACCTTAATGATGACAAATTAATATCAGCTACAATTCCAAACAAAGAGCAATAAAACTTTAGTCATCTACTCTGTCTACATCTACATTTAGTCATCTACACTTGACCATTTGCTCGAAGAACCTAAAGAAAGTCAGGGCATGAATGACAGACAGCCCATTCTTTTTGTTACTGTTCTTAGATGTATTTATGGAAGTTTAAACCCAAGCATAAACACTAAGAACAAAGTTATACAAAGCAAATACTTTCGTATTTACTAGTGTATTAAGCAGACTGCAAAATCTAGTATCATCCAAAGTAAAAAGAAGAAAAATTGCTGGGTTTGTAGAATAGTATTTATGTATCTTACAAAACTATGAAAAAAAAAAGTAGATCCATTAAATAGATGGGAAAGAAATCTGACAGAAGTGAGATGGAGCACGTTGTTACTCTGAGTAAAACATGAGGGTTTTGTAAATATTTTCCATGTTATTTAGGTCAAATAGACCAACTGTTTTTCAAAACATTCAATTAATGTTACCGCATCTCCTTGTTATTTACTAAATAATCAGTGGAACTTGGCATATTTATAAATCAAAAGAAGAACAATATTTTGAAAGAAGCATCACAGCACTGAAAGCCATCTTGCTGTCTTTTGCAAATTTCCAAATTTGAAAGCAACTTGGTGTCACATTAGACATTTCATGAAATAACTGCTTTCCAGGTGTCTAAATTTGTAATTCAAACACCCAGATTTACTGAATGTAAAGCAAAGCTAGATGTCAACTCAAAAACCAAGAACGTAGTAATTGCTGTATTACAGGACATTCATTGGACAACCAAGAATTACGACTGCTGCTCTTTGGCCACATTCTCTTTAATGTCAGTATGCATAAAACAGTTGTCTGGAAAACAAGTCTATCAGTTAAGGATCCAGTACAGAGTTGGTGCATTAAATCTGCCATCACAGGTTCAAAGCAGGGGCCCAAAATGTTGTTCTTTGGTACTAGATTTTTGGAAAAGGAAATCCAGTAAGCAGCCTGAAGTTACAAGTAACAAATTTAGGAAAAGCCCTTAATGAGATGTTAGCCACTTGCGTTGCTTTTCTATAGCTAAGAGCGAGGAGAGGCAGTTCAGTACTTCCACTGTAGTCTCTGCAAGCTTTCAGTAATTGTCTGCTATACAATGCTAGAAGACTGGTGGGAAAACAGTTCCAATTTACAGCTATATTCAACCACAACAACAGAGCAGCCCTACTTCAGCTCAAGGGAAATAAAAAAAAAAAAGCATGAAATGGTTACTGCTGCCAGGAAGAACATTAATGCTGCCTGTAAGAACTGAATCGAGATTGACTAGTTATGTGGAATAATACATAGTAGCACCTTAACCATATATTTCCTGATTTTAATCTGTGGCCTTATCATTTCTTATGACATAAATACTGTCTTATGCGCACAAAGGGAGATTTTGGTATAGCACTGCCTATTTCAAAGTTTAGGGTGTCAGTGTTTTGGGGTTTTGTCACTCTAGAAGGGTAAGCGAGGGACAGAAGATATTACTACAGAACTAAGTCCCCCCTTCAAAAATACTTTAGGTAAATGAATATTATTTTGACTGCAGAATCAAGTCTTCTCTATTAACTAATTAGGAAAAAGGAGGAATGAAACAAAATTCCAGCAATCCACTTCCTGTTGACCTGTCTTACCCATCAAGCTGAAGACTCACGGCCACCTGACTCTTGCTCACCCTTATAAACTTGTGCCTATTGCATAGGCTGCTACAATTTGAAAAAACATTTCATTTTTGAGGGCCAATGTGTCCAAAAACTCACACCCTGATGCCCAGGTGAATCAAACACAGGTGATCCCACAGAGGCAGAAAAGTTACAACATGTTTTTCTAAACAAATTTTGTCCTCAAAGACCAAAGCAGAGGATACACAGTGCACAACAACCCATCAAGTCCTGTATGCTTGCCAAATCACACCTGCAGGATCTCACATCCGTGGTCTGAAAAGATCAAAACATTAACTTAAATATATTTGTTAGGTCCATTTGACTTTGGTGGATCTGCACAACGGGGTTTTCTCTCAGGGAATTCTGTAAGAGAGGCCACTACGACACCACAAGCAGGAGCTCATACTATCGTTTGTACTGAAACTGAAACTTTGGTCCCCAAAACCATTTTGTAAAGTACGACACAAACTTAAAACAGAAGCAGAGGTTGCCCGTTGTCCTCTCTTGCTGTTGTTCCCTCCCTATTCCATCCAGTGTGTTTATATATTTTCCTAAAGTAGATGGCAAAAGACTAAAACCTGCGTGAATTCTAGCTTGTATACTTTTTAGGGATACTTGCTTATCTGCCACAGCAATGAATGCAAAATACCCACGTTCCTCCAGATAAAGCACAGAACTATCTGTTTATATCATCTGTCCAATGCTTTACACAGTGTGGGCTCAGACTATAAACTGTTATTTTTGGGTGGCAATGGGTGGAGGAAGTTAGCAACAAGAAGCATCTTTTTTATATATATAGAAAGATTTTTTTTTTCTTCTTTTTTTTTTTTTTTTTAAGATGTGTATAAATTCTCTTCCGGTACAGCGCGTAGAAAACCAAATAAACAAGATATTATCACAAGGCAAACAGAACACCACATCGTGTGCAAAATACACAACAGTGTCAGCAGAGGCTTAGAAAGCAAATACTAAATTTTAACGAACATTTGTCATCTTTTTTTTTTTTCCCCTGCAGAGAAGATTTTTAAAGCTGTATCTCCTCAAAGTGATAAGCTTTTCCTTTAGAATTCTCTTACTTTATGATTATACATAGTGTCTTTCTTATGGATAAAGCCAATGACTGCCCAAATGCAAAGGTGCTAATGTACAGAACATAATTCAGCTCACTAAATAGTTCTGCAATAACATTCTCATAAGGTTCATTTCATTTCTTTCCACTGTGACTGAGAAGCTTTTTAATCAGCTATGGCTCTGACATAGGAAAACATTACATCTTTCATTAAATCCAGCACAGCAAAATCCTGGTTTAACCACATCTCATAGGACCCCTTTTTTAAAAAAAGGCTGTCATTTTAGAGCGACAAGTGCTCTGAAAATCCCATATATATAAATACACATATATATATATACACACATTTCAAAACATACTTATTTTTGAATTTTCTATGCTTACCTTTGCTGACTTATCAGTGCCATGCTCTCGTTTTCCTACATGGTTCCCCATGATGGACCACCAGAACTTCAAATTCTGAAAAGATAAAACCAAAACATTTTTGAGACCAATACATTTGTAGTGAAATATAAACTTTTTTTCAACCAACTCAAAACAAAGAGTTCTCAGACAATAAGAATTTTTACAGTCCAAGGTAAGATATATCTAGTTTCCAAATCTAAGCAATACCAGAAAATCTTCTTTTTTCTTAAAAAACAGACAAACCAAAAAATAAACAAAAGACATCAAAGAAGGAAAATAGTGTTTATTACAAAATTTACACATAAACCAAGACTAAATTAGAAATTAGGTAGAGTATCTGTCTTTCAAAATTAGGATTATAAATACCTAAACAATGTAATATGTATCAAATGACCTGTAACTAAGGCCATAAAAGATCAAGGAAGTTCTTTCAAATTTGCACTTGCCATTACATAAGTAGGAATTACTGAAATAAGCACCACATTGAACTGCTAACAATTTGCCATGGAGGTGAGAATGGATATGTTCTATACAGCCCACACTTTCATGACAAGCACCTACGGAAGGAATGCCAACTCTCTGTATTTCCTGGCTCATCCTGTTGTATTTCAGCTTTAACAGAGCTCATGTAGGTTAAACCACAGCACTCAAATTTGAGCTTTTTAGAGTATGCTTGTGGTTACCCTATATATTTCTTCTCAGAAACACGTTTGTATAGGATTTTATACAAAGCTACTGCCTTTGGTCAGTCTGAATGCTGTGCAAGGTAGCATGTGAAGTCAAAATACTGGCAAAAGAAGTTACAAGGGGACTTTTTCCTCTCAGAATCATAAGCTGAACTTTCTGTAATCAAGTGCAATTTCTGATCCTAACAGCAACACTTTGCTCCTCTGCAATAAACAGAGGTATATATACTGCAAAACTCTAGCATCAGAAACCCTAGCACACCACTCTCGCTATCAGAGGGCTACGTTACTTTATTAAGCATAATCTTATGGAAAACCTTGGGAGAAAAGGACCACCAGACCCTTTGCTATGATAGAAAATGCATGAAGTAAAACAGTAGGCTATTAACCAGTTACATTTGATAGAGCATGCAAATACAGATATAACCCTGACTACGTGCTCTGATTTGTGTACCAAAGGACTCTAAAGATAGAGGTTTTGATTACTTCTGACTTTCTGCCACAGAAATGCGTACTTTATCGAAACCAATCTTGTCCTGATTTTGCTGCAACTTTTAGACAGACTGATTCATCCCTCCACACAATAATAAATTTTCCTATCAGTGAGGGTCTGCATGCCAACCAAATGAAAACCAAGCGGATGAAGAAGCTTTTGAAATAGCTGATCAATGCACTCCCGATTCCCATGTGCTTAATTACTTCAGCATGATGCTAAAAATTACACACAGAGGGAAAAAAACCAAAGAAAAGAAAACAAAAAAATGGGGCTTGAAGAAATGGAAATGCACAACACTTTTCAAAGGTTAGGAGTGTGGTTTGAGAGTAAACCTACATCTGGGCTGAGTGTTATGTTTCTCTACAGGAACAGAATTAAAAACTGAAAAGTAAAGATGCTGATTAGGCCTGTAAATCTGCACTGCTGTTTCCTTTATATTTTGAATGCGTCAAATGGTCAACACCCACACGATCAACCCCTACTTAATTTCACTTCATAGCCAGAAGTGATATCCTTCTCATGCACAAATGAACACAGATGTTTAAACTCCAGGTAAGTCAGCTATAAATACCTGCTATAAATTCCTTATGTAGAGACAAAGCTACTATTTAGCCGGATTGACAAATGTAACCAGCTGTGTAGCAAGGGTATCCTAAAAATTACAGAATTCTTCAAGCTACCTATTGAATGGAGAAGATTGTAAGTAATCCTTTGGGAAAAGAGGCTTCAAAAAAATCTGACATGAATTAGGAAAGGAAATGTAGTGCAAACTGCTCTGCAGATATCTGATTAGTAAGCAAAAATATACATACACGCAAGCCCGTAAATTTCAAAATCACAGCAACAAAAAGATCTAATTTTTCACTTTAGCCCTGAGCAGATGTCTGCCTTACTTGATTAAAACCAGAGCACACAGGTCATTTCCATTTCAGGATTCAAGTACATCCTGAAGTGCTAAGACGTAAACACTGATTTTGGTTCTTACTGCCGTGAGGAGACCACACCGCACAAATTCTACTTGCGCCAATCTCTACACAACGTGTTGAGTCACTGACTTCAATGGGATTACTCAATGTATGATATTCGTAGGAACTTGCAGCCAACTATTCCAAAAATCTGAGCTGGGAAAAGATTTCTATTTTCTTTTTTTAAGTCACCTTTATAGCCTATAGTTTGCCAGACTAATCAGCTCTGCCTGTAGTAAAGAACCAGCTTCTTGCACTTCCTAGCAATTGTCAGACAACTGGATGAACATTCTTGAGTTCATACGTGCTTTAGCACTAATAAACAGACACAAGAACAGTCATGAAGCTACAAAACAATGCAAAACAGAAGTACTATAGAAGTTCAGTAACCTTCTTTGAATCTGACATGAATTACTTCTAGCAATAAGCTGCCAAAATAGGCCTGAGCACGAGATCGAGCTTATGACTAATACAGCTGCATTTGTCCAAAACCTTCCTGGTGACACTCTGCAAGTTTCACAGATCCTGACAGATTCTGCACATGAACTTGAGTCACATACTGAGAGGGGACACTGTGCAGGTCTGCAGCAATCATCGTACAGCACCAGCTCCCCCATAAAACTCCTCATCAAGCCTACAGGTTTCAGCATATTAAAACTCTCTGTGAGGCTCAGGAAGTAACAGGCCATGCAAGCAAACGGATTTAATAAGACTAGAAGTTGAAAACATTTCTGCTACCCAACAACTCCTTCGTGTGAAGCAAGTGAACTTTGGCAGGAAGCTGAGAGGCACCATGCAAACACCATCGGTGTTCTATGATTCTACGGTGTAGTCACCCAGTCATCTCAACCACCTACTGAGCTGAATCAACTCTGCTTCCAAGACCTGGGCACTTCCCAATAGATGACTGATACAGAAATAACTCCAGCTAGCCAGGTTGCTTCAAGTCATTCCACAAACAGCCCCGAGATTTTGCCTGGGGAAATAAAATAGTGTCTCCTCCCACCAATTTAACCGCTTGTGGAGGCAGTCTAAGAGATAACCCAACTGAAGGCTACACCAAGCTGCTTCCCCACTTTCTTCATGATAGAAAGACATACCCCAACTATCATGTAACTTATTTCTCTTAACCTGAACAGTTAATTAGAACAGAGCTTTAGAAACAAGTAATAACATTTTTTAGCCCCTTCTAGTCTGTCTATTTAAATTAAACAGATATTTGTAGTTAAAAATAGAGGTTCTCATCATCTCATACACACAGACTGTCCTATAAAAGGTTTAAACTATGATTTAGAATTTTTGCAGAAAGGCAGAAAAATACTTCCGTCAACTTTTTGACTACATCAAGAACTACAATGGCAGGTTGCAGAGCCTGCCAATGCAGAACCTTCTGCAAGCGATGCTGGTTTAACTGCAAAACAGATCACGGGAGCCTGAGAAAAATTCACCCCTTCTAACTGTCAGGCCCTAAAGAGCATCCTTCTCCTGTACTATCTCACAGAAAGTTATAATTTTTTTGTATATTTTAAATACAAACAATAAAGTTCAGCCTAGGAGCTGGTTCACAGTGACAACTCACTGACTGTAATTCAAGAGTTACAAGAGGCTATAAACTAATGCATCTGGAGCACCTCTGTTGAACATCACTGTGTACTTCGTATTAACATACATCAACTACTAAAGGCAAGTCAGAGGATGCTGCAAATGGATTGGTAAATACGATCCTTGAGGAGTAATTTAGTTATGTAAAATAGGGGTTCAATCTCGTCTCTTCCCACACAATTATGACTCAACAGAACTACATATAATAATGAAGGTATGCAAGGACTTACATATTTACATGCATCAGAACATAATTATTACCTTGTCTAGGAACACATATTCACCACAGACTGTTGCTGGTGGATAATGGTGTGGAGCTACCATGCTAGATACGTTTATCAAGTGCTCAGAGCCTTACTCACAAATGGGAAGAGTAACCACAGAATATAAAAATATTTGAGGAATTTACTTAAAACTTCCTGCTAAATTAATGACTACTCTTATCCAAATAAATATTACAATTCACTACTATATCTGGATCTTACTCAACAAAATAAAAAACGTAATTCCTTTTAAGAAAAGTACAAGTTCTGCCTAATTTTGTAGCCCTCTAATGCAGGCTCTTAATTACAAACTTACCCAGCAAAGTTACATGCAAAAGACTTTTTCCCTAGAGTCAGGTCCAGGTGAAGCAGCTTTCTGAGAAGCACTGGCTGCCAGCTAGCTGGAAAGGTTTGAGTGCTCTTTTTAGACTCTCAGTGTGATATACATCTTTGGAAGGAAGCCCTTCACTTTAGCCTTCCCCCAAAACAGATCAAGACAGTGGGTACGCCTCCTCTCTTTCTCCCAATTCCCTCATCATGGTAAGCTGGTACGTCAAAGCACCAAGAATGAAAAGCTCAGGTGGGCACAGGTGAGTGACCTGTAGCTAAGTCCGTCAGCAGCGGCAGTCCAATGCTTCAGAGGCAGACGCAAGCAACCACGTAACAAAAGTAACCTGCCTCATGGGCAAACGCCTTCCCAGGAATCCTGCCCTCTTAATTCAAGTGTTAAATTATTTCATAAAAGATAGAGCCTTATATCCCTCACAAATTTCCTTGTCATTTAACGCAGATTTAATTTTTCATTACCTGTGAAACTGTAATCCTTGTGAGACCAAACCTTATTTCACTTCTAATTTCCATAATGATATTTCTCTGAGGAACCCTACCCAAAAGAAAGATACATTATTCCAGACACATTTTCATCACAAATGTTAGACCACCTGCAGGGTCACAAGGAAATTTCCTTAATCACCTCCACTTTAAGAGAGGAAGGAGATAAGTACCACCCCAAAGACCTGGGGCAAGGTACAGATGCCCCAAGGGCAACCAACCACGCCATTCCTGCTGCTCTTCTACCACAGCACTGGGTCTTGACAAAACATGGATTTCCTTGTACATCCTCTGTGACTTTGCTGAGATACCTGAGTCTCACAGCTATTCCCAGTCTAGGGAACAGAGAGGACCATATACATGTCTAACAAATACATCCCTTATAGTTGTACAAAATAGAAAGTATTGCCCTACTATGAAGTGAAGTCTGATTTCCGTATTTTTATCTCAGTCACTAATGTCAACAAGGTCATTTAATTTGCTACATACTTTCTTTTGCACACAACACCATGAGAAAACAGGCTGATTTATTTTTTTCTTCTCATGCTGGAGGACTGTTTAGGTCTGCACAGCACACAAAACCTAGAGGCAAAGACCAGTTTTTCTGGTCTTTTTCTCTGAAAAGAATCAGACATGTATTCATCACTGTTTTTTTCCCAGCACCTGTATACTCCAAAGACAAAATTATTTGATACTGCAGTAACAAATTCTCTAATGAAACCCCCCCAACAAAACCCAAACAAACAAACAGGACAGAGGAAGATAGAGAGAGAATAGCTAAGCACGAAGACACACCATAACCTCATTCTATACACTGTAAATATATGCAGTAGCTTCTTAGACCATCACTACTTCTGAAGTACTGGATTTCCTTTAGGAGTACACCGCTAGAGCCGCGGACTTTGCCTTTTGGCCTCAATGAGTCAACAACCAAAAGGTTCACATTTGTTCCAAATGCTAAAATATTTTTAAAAAGATAAACCGGCACACAAGAATATGCAAGTGTGCTATTAGCCAGGAAAAAGGAAAAAGAATGAAACTCAAATTCAGATCATAGACAATTTCAGGCCAAAGTAATAATCTTACCAGTACCTGAGGGGAGAAAGCATGAAGCAATCAAGAAACACTAGAGACATCATTATTTCTTACTAGGAGACTTTCAGTTTTTGAGATTAAGGTAGTCTGAAATCAGACAAGACCTAACTTCTGTTTTCATGAAAAAAAACCACCATGAGAACAAAACCAAGATATATTTCAAGGCTCACTTTCTTTTTCCCCTGTTCTCCGCTTAGCAAAGTAAGTCCTCTCCAAACAGTGAACGGTATATTCACCCTTTCAAAGTGAGGTAGGTCACCTAGGCTTCCCAGTGAGCAGAGCCACTTTGATGATCAGCGTTTCATTAACACACAGTAGAGACTGATGACAAAATGCACACCTGCAGTTCTAAACACCCATGAATCAAAGGCACCGTATGCTGGCTCTTATCTTCTCTTATTCAACAGGCTGACAGATGCGACAAGAAGATGATTCACCCTCTCCAGACACCGTTAACTTGGCTGTGAGAAAACTCGGAACCGCTGTATCCTTCTCATTTAAGTAACTAGATTAAATAAATAAATAAATAAATAAATAAATAAATAAATAAAGCCTAAGCCTCTCTGTGTGTGACCTTCCTCTCCCTTTATCTATGAAATATATGAACCCAGAACAATCTGTCTATACTGTAAACATATCAACCAAGAGGTGGGTTTCCTGTAAAGGCTCCTCTGTCACATTTGGCATAAATGTTGATATTACGAAAGGGTCTGACTTTCACCATACTCCAAGTTGACACCCTCTTGGCTCACTATACTGCTGTAAAGTTATGTCCCTCCCTTCCCAGAAACACACAGCCAAAGAGGCACAAATCACTATCTTTCTTTTCTGGCATTAAAAGACGACCCTTAATTATATGCTTATATTTATCACTTTCTGTGCATTAAGTTTCTCTTTTCTTTTTGCCTTCTCTTTTACCAGCTTGATGTCCTGAGGGCTCATGCATGACTTCATGCTCCAAAGGTAAATTTTTTAAGTAATGTGATGGAGACATGGTCCTCAGTATTTTAATCTGTGACTGCTTAAAACATGTAATGAGGTTCATGTGACAAGGTTCAGCATCCTATCATGTTACCATTAACTGCAGTCCACAAGCACAAACACCACTATTCTCCAGCTTAAAATGGTTTGCTATGCAAGCTGCAAGTGACACCTCATGAAGCTTAAGTAAGGATTTGTAAAATCCCGTGCTTCTAAACCAGTAATTAAATTTCTGAACAAACTGACTCAAAAAGCTGTAGTGAAGCAATTTTTCTGTGCTCAGGAATGCCTATTTGGAAACACAAATAATGTGACACCAGTTTGGGATTTTCTCTGCAATGATACAATGGTTTACTTTCTCTTCTGAACAGACAAAGCAATTTTTTTTTTTTCTAAGGGTAATTGTATATTTGAGAAACAAATAAATCTATCTCCTTTTCAAACGGAATGTCAGTCCAGGTATATTGGGGTTTAGTTGCTCTGGTCAGAGGTTCAGCAGGTTACAGTCAGTAAGCTGTGAGTTGTTGCCCTTGGAATTTTAAATAATTAATGAGTAACAGCAGCAACCCTGGCACTGAAGTCTGCATGAGAAACCATTTAAGTCTTTACATCACCCCGACACAATTACTGTACTTGTGTGCTTTGTCAAATATGCTTTCAAGTATTCAAACATGCCTTGTACTCAAACATCGCTCCGATTTGCTGCTTTCCCAACCTTTATCCAGGCTACGTGGAAAGGCAGTATAGAAACAGTCATTACTGAATTACTATTGAAGATAATAATGACAGCCCCAGGGAAAAAATTCTATTTGAACATGAGAATATACAAAACGTACACAAGACAATTTTTTTCCCCATTATTTCTTTCATTAAAAAGAAAAAAAAAACACCCCAGACTGTTTATTTCATGTTAACAGGAAAACAAAGACAGTGACAGGCCAAACACTAGTTTCTTCAGCATGATTTTCCAAAGCAGTTCACCATTTACATCCAGTTCAGTATACAAAAAAAAGCTCTAATCTGGCAACATGTCAAAATACAGAGCAAGAAAACATGTGTTTCAATAAGGACACTAACAGCATGTTCACTTTCAAAGATGATTACCAAAATTTAATCATATATCGGTTTTGAAATGTAAGCCTATGTATAATATTCACAGCACCCATCATAAGCATAACTTGTTCTTGAATAAGTTGCACTTGTAAAATATGTGGAGAAGCTATTTCATTCTTAAAGTGTTCTATTAACAATAAAAGCAAGAAGAAAATGTTTCAAATACTATCATCAAAATCATGACAGGGCCAGCAGTCTTCAACCAAGAGGGTGCCTGATTCCAGACAGCACACAAAGATAGTGAGGAAGTTGTTCCTTCCCTAGAGATTTTGCAACATAAGCACACAAAACACAAGAGCAGCGGGTAAACCCTTCTCCAGTATTACAGGTATGGAACAAAGAGGGAGAGAAGTGAAGGGCAACAGTGAAAAATTACTTACGGCCCACTTGAGAAGCTTAGGCAGACATTAGAAACTTAAGTCCAGAGCTGTAATTCTGAGAACCTGTTCTCAGCTACCACATAATACCGGGGTTGTAATCACAACAGACATCTCCTTTCTTATTTTACAAGTGCTTCGTGGACTTCAAGTTCTGCCATCAGTCATACAAAATAACACTCCAGCCATGATGACACGGCCAAACAGCTTCACATGATTTTACACCAGAACTCCATCAATATATAATGAGGTTATTTCTGCCATCCTAGGTCTTAATTCAGTAGACTTTCTCAGACACAGAAAATGCTAACCATCATGCTTATCACAAGACAGAGTGGAAACCTCTGTAATATCCCCCTCTCTGCCTTTATTTAAATAGCAGGGTCATCCATAGCATTAGGTAATAAGCTTGTGATTAGCATACTCACACAGGATGTGGGAAACTAGGGATCATTTTAGAAGATACTGAGGGGAAAGATCAGTCTGACTTGATCACAAGATAACCATGAGTCACCAATGTGATCTGACAGGGGAAAATTAAAAAAAAAGAAAAGAAAAAGAAAAAAAAACAGAGAAAGACAGACAAACAGACCTATGTTGTATCATAAGGGGGTAATTCCAGTCGAGACAGGGAAGAATTAATGTCATCATACAAACCACTAGCATAACCTCAGCTGAATACAGAGTACAATTCTGGTCAGCCATATTAAACAACAACATTAATTTTTTACTAGAACAGATGCACAGATGAGGAGAGCAACAGCAGCCTATTATACAGGGGTAAGACTAAAAGACCATAACACGTCAAACCTAAGCAAAGCAAAGTTAGCAGTCGTTAGGAGAAAATACATGCTGCCCACCTATAAACCTAAGCTGAAAGTCAGAGCGTGTCTAAACATCAGAAGCTTCTTTTTCTTCTTGTTTCGAGACAGAAAACAACAATGTGACTACTGTATTTCAGAGATTGCACGAATGGTGTGGTTCTTGCCATGGCAGAACAGTCCCCAATGACACAGGCGACTCCTTTTGCCTGGGGATATTCCAATCCACATTTCCAGGCAGTGTACATGAGCACAGCAGGGTGCAGGGTCGAGGAGGGGGGTGGAACAGTGTGGGACTACCTTTTGCTGAACTTGTTCACACTCTGACTGGCTTTAAAAAAGATGAAAAAATACTCAACCCCCCCCCCCCCCCCCAAAAAAAAAAAATTGCATCTCAAAAACTATGATACCCTGGAAGAGGAGAACACAAAGAAGCACGCCTGCTTTTAGCCAACTGCGTAGTATACCAGACAAAGAGACTTGACTTCCCTTTCTCAAGTACATTGATGAATTCTTGTACATCCATTTTATCCTGTAAGGGATCAGTATACAGCAGAGTAACACCATGACTATGCACATGGACACAAATCTACTGAAGAAAGGGACCATCACTCCTTTCCAACAGCCTCTACCCAACAGCTGCTGAGAGGGAACTCAAGCACAGCACCACTGCATCCTGGCTAACTAGATCTTCTGCAAATTTGTGGGCATTTGCTCTCAGAAAGACTTGTGAGAGACACACAAAGCCCATCTCTGCCCCCACAGCTCTGGGAACAGGAACAGCAGCATGACACTCTTTGGACCATCACTGACTTTAAGGAACCTCCTGCTTGGCTTGCTGGCTGCAGTGGCAAAATAACCTGAGACATCTAATTCTCAGCGTGAGACAGATGAGGCTTTTCAAGTCATGTTAACCTCCGTTTCCCAAATCATTTACAAAGCAGCTGGTCTTTTCATAACATTCCTACAGAACTATATTATGACATAGTCTGTAAAATCCCCTCCCCAAGTACCTTCCCCTCCCCTTCCCAAGTACCCTGCAGCAGATGCTCCACCATGGGAAAGCCTTAATGAACAGTATTTCTGTGGTCTATGACTGAAACTTTGCATCACATATTTAAAAGAAACTCTCCCGAAATAGACATGTGTGTGTGCATCTCATCATTGTTTCAGCCAAGAAAGGTGCCTCTCATCCCACTCCTTAACAGAGTTAAAACCTTTCAGAAGATAGATACCCAGCTGCTGGTTTGGCTGAATTCCTTATTTTCCCACTTCAAACGGTGCCTCTACCCAACCTGTTACTATCAACTCACCTACAGCACTCTCAAGCCCATAGCACTAGAAGCACAGCCATTAATACAAGTTACTTTCTGAAGTACAAATTATAAGATACTTGAATTAAAAACTGTTATCTAACACTTAGGTGAGTTATCTATGAAGGAAAACAACGATTCTTTCATTTCATACAGCATCTTAAACAAACCGCTTTTATTGAGATTGTAAGTGGTCAATCCGTTTGCAAGCAATTAAGTTACATTGGCAGCTTTTAACTGTTTTATAAGTCCTTTTTTAGTGGAAATTCAGCTATTCTGTCAGTGGTTATGATTAGTTTGAGATTTTGCAGCTGGAGCCTTTCACTCCCAAATACAGTGGTGACGACCCATGTACAGCACCAGCTCCTTCTTTATGCCAACACAGCCCAGCTGTGGCCCCTAATATTTAGTCTGTGGCATTTTAAAACCTTGCAATAATTCTGAATGACCAAATTTGCCCTTTCTAATAAGCTAATGCTACAGTTTGAATCACAACCTCTTTTTTTAGTTCACCAAATAAGTCTAATGCATTACTGTTTATAAATAAGTATCTATTAGTAAATCCTCATATCTATTAGTAAATCCATTCCCAGTCTGGTATTTGAGCATCTGCCAAAATTAATGCCAGTGTCCAAAACAAATTACAGCAATTCAGGAGGAAGTTTTTCTTATTTATTATCTTGAAGCACAAAATAATCACTTAGAAAAAAAACCCCACCCTGATAAAAAAAAAAAAAAAAAAAGTAAGAGTTCCATTCCCAAACCACAGGCTTCATAGTATCTGGCAAGGATGTTTACAATCATAAGGTAAAAGCACTGCACACTTTGTATGTGTAAAGTTAAGCAAAGTGGGAAGCAATTACCACCACAATTATTTTGCTTTGCTTTTTTAAAACATAGCTGCATTTAAACATTTAATCAGTTTGGATACATCAGAGTTCACTTATAGTCACTCTTGAACTCAAATCAGTAACGCACACAAATTTCCCTTATCTGCACCACATAAACAGCCAGTCTTAAAGCAGCTAAAATTACACTATACATTGGAGAAGGTTTGCAGATCATACTCTCTCAGATGCCACATGGGGAAAAGGTATAAACAGGCAACAGTGCAATCAGGTGCCCAGTGATGCCAGGCCCAGTGGGACTGCAGCATGCACAGGGTGATGAAAGAACGGTATCACGACATAGTAGAAACAACATCGGCACCCCATAATGCTGGTACTGATTACTCTGTTGCTCGTTTTAAGCCCGCCTGGTATTGCTCCCACAATACCAGTGTCCTGCTCATCACTTGCTTGCCCTTTGCACACTGCACCTTGCCCATGTCCAAACACAATCCAGAATATGTCATTTTTTCACCAAGGAGATAGTTTTTTCATGTTCCCCCTCCCCCAGCGTGCCTGACCTTACATTATTAATAACATATTGCAACCAGAAGGAACTCTTCTGTCTCAGCCAAAAAAAACCCCAGCTATGTATGTCCCATAGCAATGCTGCTCAGCATTCTGTTCAGTCTGAACTCCAAGTTCTTGCCTTTCCCCTGAACATAGCTTTTATTTTCTGCCTCATGTGACCTGGTACTACTGTTGTGACTTGCCCACTTCAGGGGCTTTTTTAGGAATTTCTACGCAGAGAGCAATCACAAGAACCTCCTTAATGAGGAGCTACTCTTCATCTTTATAATGGGTTGAAGTGAAATAATTTAAGTGCATGTTTCAGTTTCATCTAGTGATAACTTCATTTTCAGGAACTTGAGTGATACCAGACCTCAAAAAATTCGTATTCTATGTAGTTAAAACATTAGATCATAAACCATTATTATAAAAATAGGGTCTCTTAAGAGTGGCAATTTCAATTACAACAAAGATTAAAATCTGGTCAATAACTTCAAAGCACGGGGTTCCTAATCAACTACAAATAAGTGCAATTTCAAACATTTCTGAATTGCAGCAACCTTTAAATGGAGAACACTTAAAATGTTTAAAACTCTAAATGACAGGCAACTCACTCAACTGACTCAGGAGGAATTTTTATACAAACAGAATGTAATTATAAGCTGGAACTGAGTCAACATACTCTAAGTCAATGCCTCAATCAAAAAAATCATCACAAGATGATTCAATACCACAAAAACCCCCACATTCAGAATAACCTTTTTATCTATTTACTATCTGTTCAAAATTAGTGTGACAACAAATATTAACATCTTAAAATCTTCTTGCATACATTTGATCTTACTTATTTGGGTGGCCTTTTCTTATACAAGCAAGCCCACTGAAGACAGTCGTACTGTTTGGCATCAGGAAGACACTGCAAAAACAGCTTTCAAGCTTGTGTGTGCCAGTATTACTGCTGTAATGCATGAATGATTTTGAAATTATTTAATTGCTCTCTTTCCAAAGCCCTGGTTATTTCTCTCAGGTTAAAGTACAGAGCTGGCTGATTGTGAAATAGCTTTAATCATCTGGCCACCTTCAAGCGTAATATTCTGCCAATGTCATACCTGCATGTTAATCTTTTATTTGCAGTGGTTAAGTTGCTAAACTGGACAAAAGGAAAATGTGATTTTAAACTTCACAAATAATTAAAGCATAAAACCAGATTCCTAACATATGAGAGACACAGATGTTAGAGATAAAAGTAAGAATTTATGTATCTATCTAAAACTTCCTATGGAGGTATTTGCCTTTTAGCATCTCACTTTTTCCCCTACACGCATTTTTCAGTTCCAGTTTAGAAATCATCAATCTGATTTTGGAGTACAGGATTGAGTTAAAATACTGACAATAATTCGCAAACCACTAGGATTTATTTTTTCTTAAAGTATTACAGTCTTACTGCAATTAAACACTATTGGAAGCATTAAAATAATGAGTTAATTACAGGTCCCATTCAAAATATACTATGAAAGCTGTATTTCTGATTAATTCACTGCTGAGAGGATTGTTACTAGAACACTTATAAACTGTAAAATGTAATTCTTACATTCAGTTCAGCTACTGGCTCTGGAGATATATTTATAACCTTACTCCAAAGAGGGTTTCAGATCCTAAACAATAAACACAAGAAATATAAAAAAATTTGAACACCTAAAACATAAAGTATAGTTCTGTACAGCATGAAACTAAGGACAGCTATCATCACATGACAAAGTTATTTTGATACATGATGAACTACGCAAAGTAATCACTGTTCATCAGTAACAAAAAAACATCTGAACCAGTGAGGCATGTGGTGCCAATGATGAGATCTGAGAAATACTAAATTCTCCAGGAAGTCATTGTGAACTGAGCGCCAAGCACATATAAGCAGGTTAAATCACTACATGCAAATCAAACAAATCTCAGTTTTACTGTGGGTCCAGTGTTTTCCAAATGACCACCTAAAAAAATTATGAGTAATAAGGGAATATCAAAATGATGATTAGAAGAAAAGAAGCCACCAGGACTACAGAATTTTTAAATGCATATTGACAACAACAAAAAACCCACACTCAAGAGAACAACCAACCAAACACAAAAAAAAGATACTTTAAATGCATATTAGAACACACATAAGTTTTCACATGCCCTCTCACGAATACCTGCATATGCTGCTATCAAGCTAATAGCAAGATTGTGGACCTAAACAATACAAAAGAGAACCCAAGACAAAGCCTACTGGCTATAAGCAGATCACCCATACAATGATCAAACCAATATAATGACTTACTGTCACTTTTGCTGCCACCTTCCTTTCTTGCAAATTCCTCAAACACACCCAGGGAGCAAGAATCACTCTAGTAGGGACATCCTGTTCCTCACAAGCTTGTTCCCCTAGGTCACATGAAGTCCTACCTCATTCATGACCACATTCCCAGGATGCAGGTGCTCTATCCTGTGACCAGCACATGCTCAGTCACCTACAGATGAACAACTGGCCATCCAGAAAAGAAGAGCAGGAAGGGGACTATGCAGAGTTTACCAAGTCTGAGGGATCACTGGGAAAGAGAGCAACACAATAAGCAACACAGTCACCCTACTTCCATTGTTTAGTAAGTCTACTCCCACAGTATGTTCAGACACATGCCCTAACTGGATGTCATTTCTGGGCATATGAAGGAGAAGGTGGTGACTGGGAATTACCAGCATGGATTTGCCAAGGTTAAATCATGCCTGACCAATATGATTGCCCTCTGTTATACAATGATGGGATTTGTGGGTGAGATGAGTGGTATAATCTAGCTTGATTTTAGCAAGACTCAGCAATGTCTCCCACAGCATCTTCGCACCTAACCTGACCAACATCCTTGAAGTCTCTTCTAACCTGAGGTGAATCTACAAATCTTGTGTTGTAGTTGTGAACATGTGTTATGCAGAGCACACATGTTTAGGCACAGGACATCCAGGAAGACAAGAGAAACTTCAGGCATACTCGAAACACGCTCTACGAATGATCTATGCACGTGCAGTAAATGGAATGCCTTCACTACTCCCTGACCTGCATGCACTTAGGCAGATCAAAAGAACTGCATATGCACGTTATTTACTTAGAGGCCCCGCGGAACACGTCCTGCAAAAGCCTCTCCAGAGCTACTTGACTCACTGAGCCAGGGAGACAGAACAACCCTAACCATAATTAATCCTTATTCGCTTAGTAGCACTGCGGCTATGGGGGAGATGCCACCAAAACATAAAGCTACAGGTACAGCACACAGTTTGCAGCCGATACAGCAGTCGCTACTGGTAGAACAGAAACTGCAACTAAGAACTCTGAAAGTGACGCTACTCCCCATTGTACCAGGTAACTCCATTCAGCGAAGGAGTATGTTTTTGTTGTTGCTGTCTGTGGCCTCACTAAGGCCTAATAATTGCACAAAGTATTACTCATGGAGAAGAACTGTACAAACCATTTATAATAAAAGGCCAATTAGAAGTAATGAAAACTATTTCGCAACCTGTCTCACACTTTCCAGGGGCACAAAGAATTATTACTTGTGGCTACAATTCCAGCTTTCAGTTGGAACCAAATTTGTTCCTGTAGCACTTTCATTAATAGAGACAGTTGTGGCACTCACAAACAAACAAACCCAGGAAACCACACCACATACAAAGCTTCTTACCACAAGAGGAGGAAAAGAATAGAATATTTTGCAAACTACTCTACAAGTCAGCCTAAAATTAATGTTTCAACACTTACAGTCCTGCACTCAGTTGAAAAGCACCTACTACAATTCCCATTAAACCAACAATTTTTCCCTTTGAGCCTATTATGGGGTCTTTCCCATTTGACAAGAGTATCTTTCTGAAAAATAAAAACAAAGCTAAATTATTGTCTACCCTCCGGGTGAACGGTGCTGAGTCAGACTATGCTGATGAAAGCTGTGCAGAAACTTATACCTATCTCTTTTCCACAAACAAGTCAGGGCAAAGTAATGGTACAGATAAAAGATTACGAAAAAGCAAGCCAGGGAGTTTCTAGCTGCAGAAGCTATGCACTTCTTTATTTAACTAAGAAGTCCCTCCATAAAGTAACTTCTAATATTTGGGGAGACAGTGTAGGAGTAAAGTGAGTAAAGAGCCAAAGTAAAAAATAACTGCAATTGTTTTCCTCTAAGTCAGTCCCATTCACCTGAGCACATATTAAGGTAAAAAGCAACCATGAACAAAACATCACTTTTTGTCTTCTTTATATATTCACAAAAGTAAAAGGAGAGTTAACATCAAGGCTGACTTCAGAAACATGAAAAGCTCCCGTCCATCTTTGCTATCACTGATTTTGCTAATACATGAAGCACATCAGGGAACCATTTCCACAACAGCACACAATTGTATTGTGGTCAATGTTTTGGCAATTGTGGCTTTTTCCCTTTGAACTAAGCAATGTATAAATGAAAATGCCTGGCATCAAATTGCTGAGTACTTTTCAGTGACCATTTCATTAAAGAGACAAACTAAAATGGGATCACTGTGTAAACAGACAGTGTATTTTAGTATTTTAGGGATTCCGAGTTTTGCTCTCATTTAAGCTCTCTAGAATGGTGTGAGCTGTAAAAACACTACAAATGCAACACAGTAAGGGTCAGAAAGTTTCCTATTATACTGATTATATCCTTCTTTATGGATAAAGCTTCATAAAAACACCTAAAAGTTACTGCTTCGTATTGCTTCATCAGTATTTTGCACCATACCGCACATCTCCCGAAAATTCTGGCCTGTTATTTGAGTTGCTTTGGCTTCAGTTGTTACCACAGTTTTAACTGTAACAGGTCCTGTCTGGACACAAAGTTGTAAAACTTCTGTAGAGCTTCTGTAGTTGTAGAGCTTCATGCAAAAAGGCAGTGGTTGCCCACTTCCATCAAAATTCCTTCTGCACCTTCTTAACACTCAAAGGGTCAAATGAATGACTTTATTTTAATCCCTGCAAAATATGCCTGTGGTAACTTTTCAGATGATGTTCCAACACTACTTTTCATCCAGAGAATTAGCAAGGTTTGAAAAGAGAGTTTAAATAAGGACTGGTTTTTATATTTTTCTTTAGAATCATAAGAGGGATGCTGACATCTGGGAAATAACAATGACGGAGAAAGATAAATGAAAAGCATTACAATACATTACACAACATCTTAAAGCAATGTTTTGCTATTAACCATGAGATGCTGTGGACTTAACCATGATCCCAGAAGCTGACGAGTCTCTTCTGTGATGAGAGTTTAGGTTACTCAAGGAATTTGTCATAAACTCCAGGAACACTTCCTGGGAGTGGGTACTACGGGAAGCCAGCAGAAGTTCTAAGTATATGTATATATTATTAAATATATTAGTCACTAGAAAATGTCTATGAGCTGGGTATATTGTTGATGACACTAAGGTTTATGCACAGATTTTAAGGCCAAAGGATAGTAATAGCTGTCCCTAGGATCTGCAGAACTGCTGCATTAAAATAACCAAAAGTCTAGGTTTTATCTTCATCCAGGCACTAACCCAGCCTATACAAAGCCTGAGGAATAAGTGAGATGTAGTAGACAAGATAAAAGTGAAACTGTTATGTTGGCAAGGAAGAAGATCTGAGGAGACAGCGAAAACCATCTTTACCACTTAATGCACCCAAACAACATTACCAACCTGAAGCTACTCTACCTTACTTTAGTCCATCTATCTGACGTCTATCAAGGAAAACAAGGAATGTGAATACCAAGTAGAAGGTATAGGACAGGTGTCGTTAGGGCTCTGTGGCTATCATTACACCAGAAGCTATGATTTTACTGGACAGTTTTACCAGTGAAACAGCTTATGTTCAATGATGAACCTACTTCATGGTTGTCTTCTTATCATCACACCACATTCTGGCAATGCCATGCCCAGGAACAGCTGACAAGGAAGGCTGCTACACAGTGTCCTCTGAAAGACCACTGGATACCCAGAATATGCAATTGCCTTCTAATCTGGAAACTGTCATGGCCCAGTTTATAACCAAAACAAAGGAAAAAAGAAACCAAAAAAACCACACCACCCCCCCACAAAACAACAACAACCAACCAAAAACTGGAAGGGCACTGACAATTACAGAACATCTGTATTTCAAGCCTTTTAATCTTTGGAGGACAAATATATTTCCATTGAGATGACAGACTGCTGTGGCACCACAGAAGTCCTCCATCAAACCTAATTCATTGCATATAACCATTTTCTGTCACGGTCTGGCATGTATTCACAAGTTCACAATCAAGAGAAATGACTCAAAACTGCAGCAATGGGTGATGAGCGTATCAGTATCTTTGATAACAATGTTCTTGAAAAATCTGTTTGGGAGAGCAAAGAATTAAAAGCAAACATTAAGACCAGGTACAAAGGTTGTAAAAATATAGCTTTATGTGTGTCTGTTAGTACTGATCTCACATATGTGTGTCTGTTAGTACTGATCTCACATACTGCCAAGCCTCTTTTTTCAAGTGTCTGAATTCCACAGACAGCTATAACTTGTCCAACTGCATTGTTTTACCTGAATTTTGAGACTTCTAAATAAGTAGTAGGCTAAAAACAAACATATTCTCATTTGTGAACCCGAGATTTCAACTGGTTGGGAGGAGCCAAAGATAATGCACCAGGTAAATATATAAAAATACACTACACACCTGAATTAATTTTAGGAATATATGTTGGTGTGCATTTGCTCCTCACTTTCAAATAATCATAGTTAGATGCCAGATTCCCACAGTTCTTAATTTCACCAGTCTTGAAAAACTTCAATTTAAACATTCCCAAATGTTCAAGATTTCTCAAAAGTTTAAGAAATTAAATATTGAGACTTTCAACTACACACTAAGAGATTTTGCAAGTGTTGGAACAAAATACAAAAATAGTAAGATTTTTCTAAAAAAATCTTTCATTTCAATGTGAAAAACAAGCCTAGAACAGCTGATACATTGATCAAAACCTGCTGAAATAAAAAAAAAAAATAGAAAAACCCCTATTGTACCTTCAGTGACAAAACAAACCAACCATAAATATATTTGATCAATATCTTAATATTTATTACTTCGCTTCCTTTTCTCTTTTGAAAGGCTTCACAAAGGCTTGAGGGGGAAGAAAAAAAAAACCCCTACAAAGTGCAACAGAGAAGTAAAGATTTAGAAAAATAACTTCCCTACTGAATTATTTCAAAATCACTTTAAAAAAACACAACACAAAAAACCAAAAAACAAACCCCCAAAAAACCTGGCTGGAAATTTCCATGTTATTTCTTGTTTTTCTCTCACTTGCCCTTTGCGTGGGCTTTCCTGGGATATGTCCAACATTTACAGCTATTCCAAGTAACAGAGCTGGGATTTCACAGTTACTGCAATTGATGCAAGAAGCCTCGTAGGAATGATCTCACTTTATATTAACCAAGGATTTCTCCAATTATTTTTAACTGAACATTTTAAGAAGCATAAAGCTTTCTTTTCCTGAATATGAGAACCCTGGAACATTAAGATCTGAATACTGTTGTCAGGAACTGTTGTTTAGAAATTCTTTAGGCATAAAAAATTCTTCCTAATAGATTCTGAAGCCTCTAAAGAAAATACTAGGAAGTTGTATGTCAGTATCTACTGAAAAGTTAAATCCAGGATGATCAACCTTTTACGGAAAGGTCAGTTTCTCAATTAAGAGGATGAGGTATAGAAAAAAAAAAAAAAGAGATGAGAATGACTGATACCTCCTGGACATCAAGAATATTTTTTTAAAAACACTAACCAAACCAAACACCACAAGTCAAACTCTGAAAAACAGCTGGCAAGGCACGAAAACATGAGTGCAATTTGTTCTTCAGAAAAGTTAATGAAATCACTAACGGTCTACATAACCAACATCAACATTATTGACTACTACAGCCAAAAGCCCGTGTGGCCCAAGGGTTCAACTAGGATTACATTTGATATTTGTTTGGTGATTAGATGGTAGGAAAGAGAAATTTCTTCACGTCCTACTAATACATGAAAATAACCAGAGAAACAGATGCAGAAAATCCACAGTGAGTCAAATTAGATGAAATGTAAACCTGACCATGACACAGCCTTTATTCAACGTCACTGAATATGTAAGATTAGCCACTCTCATTGCCTTGCTGGAGGGAGAGCCACCAAGGGCTTCATGCAACTCTTTCCAACCACAGGTAATTCTAACAGTGTTCCGCGTAACTAAGAACATCTTGTCTGGAGTCTCAGGTGGGCAAACCCCCTAGAGAACTAGCTTTCGTTTTGATTTACCACCTAGTTACTATCACCATATTGTGCTCCGTTAGCTCAAACGCAGCTTTCGCGTGTTGTCTCATGGGGAGGAGAACAGGCTGCCTGCAGAGTGATCAGCACAGCCATCAGTCGCGGGACGGAACAGCGACCGAAGGCTACAGCAACGCAGCTCTAGCGCAGCCTCCACTGAAGGCAGCCACGGATCGGTCTCTCACAGACCAACTTGTTCATTTGGTACCAATTATCTCATGAGGTCCAAATGAAGCAGTTTGCCCAGAAGGCTGGGTGCCCCAGAAAATGGATATTAACACAAGTAAATATGCAAATAAAGTACTGTGGCCTAGCATAATCTTTCTGAAATTCCAGTTGCACAAGTTGTTTGAGCAGCTGAACTCTAAAGCATACATCCCTTGTTCTGATTCTTCTTCTGTTGGTTGCTAATATATTTTTTTTATATGTATAAATTCAGGCTTCTTCAGAAATGACAGTGTCCTGCTGATGTTTCTCTTGGAACTTCTGGACACAACTGCAATGTTTTTTTTCACTTTCCATTTTTAAGAAACCAGACAAATGCCTGATAGACAAAAGACTATCAACTGGCTCTACTCAAAACTGCATCTAAAAGTTCCCGACCTCCCGATGTTCATCACTGGCGTCCTTTGCTTAAGTAAAAGCCTCACCACAGAGAACACGGATCACAGCTTCAACGTGTCATCTTGCCTGACAGAGAAATTATTCAGGTGATTAAACACCATGGGACCAGGCAGCTCGCCAACAACCCAGGAGACCGTGCTATCCTTTAACCCATGACAGAGTTTACACTGTAAACCTGCATACAAGACCTGAGTCTTAGGCTGCAAACTTTCCAGACTTTCTCCCATTAAACATCATTTTGAGCTTTCAGTGCTCTAGCCGAAGAATACAAGATTTCATCCACATAGTCCATATACTGTCTTGACTATCAAAAAACCCGCTCCCTTCTCATCTAAATTAAATCAGTTATGTAAAAATTGGAACCAAGTTGCTCAGGTTCTAATATATGACCTTTCACCTACTTTCACAGCACTTCCTTCTGGCAGGTTAGAAGTTAGCAGAGAATGGGTAGCGTATTGCTGCAAAAGCTTAACAACTTTCGACACTTATTCTGCAAGTATGAGACAAGAATTTCAGTTTAACCTGCCTTCTCTTGACAGTTTATAATGAAAGTGTTACTTTAGTCCTAAAAAGCATGTAGTAGAGTAATTAGAGCCTAAACTATAATGATACGTTCTATTTGATGGAATAATGAACTGAAGTGGCTACTTCAATCATATGGGTAATTTATACAGAGTACTGAATAAAAACATCAGAAAAAGAATAAACAGGAAAATTGAGCATACTCTGCGGTACAGAAACCCAGGCATCTACTTTCCAAATTCCACATTTCTCTGGGCAACGCCAAAAGGTAACACTGGCATTCTCTTAGGAGGGGGTTGCTCTCTTGCCTGACCCTGCCACCACCATTCCATGTACCTTCTTTCGTATTCCAGCACACCGCTAACACTCATCTTCTCAAACTCTCAGAACTGGAATGACCTGGAAGCATGTCACAAATCATGTCATCAATTCACAGTCCTGGTTGTTGACGTGCCTTGAAAACAGATGTAATCCTTCTCTGCACGTGCAGGATGTTTTGAGACCATCACTTCTACAGTCCTGGTAAGCTTGTGTTTTAAAAAGGCTGTAAGGCCTTAGCTGACTAGAAGTCTAAGTATCGTATGGGAGCTGACTTTATGAGGAACACAGCCCAATGCAAGAACAAAAATAAACAACTATTTTTTCAGCTACATTCTGCAATTTCTATCATAAATAAAGGGTCTGTGGGGGACCAAGACTTATCACTACAATAATGACTGTAACATTCACTGCCATATTTATAGTAATTATTGCTATAAACAGGGGCTTTGAAAGTTTGTGTACGTTCTTTAGTTGTACAGCATGCCATAAACTCTCAATTTCTGTTCTTAATTCTCTACTTGTTATAAATCCTGCGAAGCTGACAAAGCTTTGCATTTTATTCATGGCTTTCTCCCAAGTCAGTGAAAATTAATTTGAATCCATTTTATTAGGAGACATTAGAAGGATACATTCTGCTTTTTTCTATTCGTTATAAATATCAACCTTTATTTCAGATGTATTATCTCAGAGCCTAATGCACAAACACTGCTCAGAAAAGTCATATCCATCTATATAACTTCTATGCCTTTGCAAACTAGGAATTGCCCTTTAACCTATTATTTATTGTTATTTGCCTTACTAGTGATCAATAATGTCTGTAAAACGCTTCGCCTGGTTACCCATTTCCTCAGATGCTTTTCCATTGTCTTACATGGCTGCAAAAACTACTGTGTAAGATCAAAGAAAAAAAAAAAACAAAGGAACAAAAAAAAACCCAAACACACTTGTGTCTGTTAAACACCAAGGCAATACTTCTACCCAAGGGATTCCTTGAGCCAGAGCTGCCTGGAGTACTCTGGGGAAGCATTTCCCAACCGTGGTCCTCTCCAGGCACCTAGTCTTGGCTGCTGCCAGTGGAAATTTTGGTATATCCCAGAATAGTATTTTTCAATGCCTCACAGGTGTGTTTTAGGATAATTCAAATGCACAGAGGCAGAGCCAATGTAAAACATGAAACGCGTGTAACCCATGATGCTTGAGAGCTCTGACGGACTCACACCAGTTGTCACTAACTGCTCTTAGACCATTTAAAGACTTCAGAGAACTGTTTCCTCCTCAACTGCCAAGAGTAATCAAATCATTAACATAAACCTAGACCGTTCTCTTACTCTGTTATTATTTACTTTGACTGACAGGGAGCACTTCATCCTTCCAGCCAGGTATTTCAAGACTACACACAATCGCCCTGCGATCTACCAGGTAACCTGTTTGTATCTGTGAACTAGCAGTGCTCCACAGGCACAAAATCAGATGTATTCATCTCAGCTTTTAAAAAAATAATTAGTGGACATAACAGAAATAAAACAGTGCAATGTATCTGCACTCCTCATCACCTGAGACTGAATGCTGGTCCCACTGAAAAGGGGGAAAGTTTTCATTTCTCCACAAAAAAAAAACCCCAAACAAAAACCCTTTATTGTCACAGTTCCTTCGTACTTTCTTTTTTAAAATCAACATTACTCCAAAGGTAGTGTCTGATTTATTGAATGACATATGCCCTGCTCACAGGAAACGGCACCATGGCTGACCTACTTAAAATTACAAAAAAAAAAATAAATAATAAAACACACATTTACATCGCTCCCAGGGAAGACTGGGCAGCTATTTTCCAAGTCCCCGGGAGCCGAAGAACCTAAACGGGCCGCCTTCGCTATGACCCCAGCCCACCGCTCACACACACACACACACACACCCCACCCCAAATTATTTTAAACACCGCCAAAGCCACCACAGAAACTGCACATCCCCAGCACAGCCGGTGCCAGGCGTCGAAAGTACGGCAGCTTCAAGCTCAGCCGGTGAGAGGAAAGGAAGAGGAGGAGGAGGAGGAAGAGGAGGCGGCGGGCCCCGGCGGCAGGGCCCCGGGGGAGGCGGGGGCGCTGACAGCAAACCGGGGGCGGGAAGCGCCACAGCGGCACCTTCCAGCCGCCGCCCGCGGACCGGCCGCCGCCGGGTCCTCGCTACCGGGCGCGCTTGACGCTCTTCCTCACACAAACTTCAAGGAAATCCCTGGCAAGAGCCGGTGAGTGCCCGGGTAGGGATGGGCAGCAGGTGGGGATGGCGGGGGAAAGGGCGGGGGGGGACGGGGACAGCACCAGCCCCGCTCCTCAGCTCTCTCCGCAGCGCCTGTCGCAAGGCTTTCGCCCAGGGAGGTTAAAGAAAAATAAATAATAAAATAATTTAAAAAAAGAGAAGTTGGCTGTTTCTGTTTAAAACTACGGCCACGGCGTGAAACCGGAAGCCCAAGGTACCGACTTCGGGCCTCCCGCTGCCGGCCGGGACGCGACGGGCTGCGCTCTCTCCCCCCGCGCCGGGTTATGCAACGCACCAGCTCCGCCGGGGCTGCCGCCTGCCCGCGCCCGTCGGAGGGGGACCCCGCGCCCCTCACCCGCCCGCGGCGGGCGGCTCTGCCCTGCCCGTCCCGCTGGTTGCGGCGGGCCGCCCCGAGCACCGCTCGCCCAGTCCACAGGTACCTGTCCCGGAGGCGAAATCACGGGGAAGGAGCCGGGGGCTACCTACCGCTGCCCGTCGGTGCCGGAGCCACCTGCTCCAGGTGTCCCGAAGCGCCGCTCGCCCTCTGCCGAGCCCCCTGCGGCCGCCCTGCCGAGAAGGAGGGACGCGGGGCACGCAAGGCGAAGAGGAAGAAAAGCAAGTCAAAACGCTGCCCTCCCCCCTCCCGCTCTGTGTGAACCGCTCGCTCTACCGCCTCTTTCCCCGGAGCATAACAACAAACACGGCGGAGCCGGCCGTGCGGCGCGGGCACGGCCCCAGCGCCGGCGGCAGCGGGGGAACCCCCCGCCCAGCACCCCGGCCTGTCCCGCTCCCCTACCCACATGGCTCCCTACCGCGAAGCCTCTCGGAAAGAAGGGGGGAAAAAAAAAGAAAAGCCCCTACAAAATAATAAAGAAAGGAGTAAACCACAACGCACCCGGCGTGTCCTCCTGGGCTGCGGCGCTCCGTGCAGCGGGGGCGGCCGAGGTGCAGAAGAGCGGCAACCCGCGCCCCCCACCTCGCTCGCCCCGACCGTGTGTTTCGTGTGACACCCTTTCCCCCCCCGCTACTCCTCGGGGAGAGGCGAGGAGCGGGGAGACGTAAGGATGGAGCCAGCAGAGGAGGGGGAGCGGGTGGCAGACTTCACAGCCAGGCGAGGGGAGGGGAGAAACTCCAGCGCCGCGCGTGGGTCCCTCCCAGAAAGCCGGACGACCACGCTGTCCGCGCTTTGGGGGTCGGGGGGCTCCCCTTTCGCTGTCTCCCACCCTTCCCTTGGAAGCGCAGTGGCGGCGCTGAGCCCCCGGTACCTGCTCGGGAGGCGCCCGCCCCTCGGCAGCCGCTCCGCCTGCAACCAGGAAGGAGCAGCGGGAGAGGGCACCCGCCGTGCCCCGCACCCCGTCCGCGGCTCCGCTAGCGGAGGTGGGCTGGCCAGGGACCCCCGGGGGCGAAGGAGGGACGGGAGCCCGTTACCCTGCACGGTGCGGGCACCGGTCTCCGGACGGCTAAGGGTGGCGAGCGGGCTTTGGGCTACCGGGAGCTGGATTTGCCCAGGAGCCCGGCGAGACGAGCTGTTGGCAGCCTGCCTGCCCGGCTGCTTGCTGCCCTCTCGGGCCTGGCAGGCGTGGGCCGGTAACCCATCCCCCTGAGCTGGCCTAGGGGGGGTTTGAACGAGCCTGACTCCTGGGGGATATAAACAAGAAAAACTACCTGCAATTTTAGACTCGGAGTCACACGTTCAAAGCAGGTACCTGGGTCACCCCGTGCTTTGCCCGGCCCGAGTCCCAGGGTGTAACTTTGCTTTTTAATGGGAAGCGTGTGCTGTCAGGTGGGCTTCCTGCAGCGCCGTGACGCGGTGTCACCTGAGGTGCAGGTGCAGGCTAACTTCATCCACCTTGGTGGGAAGAAGTTTGACATCTTGAACCCCTAGGATAAGGCTGCTCGGGGTTTAGAGGGAAGAGAAACTGCCTTCAGAATTTCATCTGGCACTTTGGGGAGGGGCAGGGGAAGTTCATGTTTATGACTGCTTTGGGCAAGTATTATTTGTTTCCATCCTGTGTGAAAATGCAAAAGCAGGAAGCAAATGTATAGATAGCAGCTTTTTTAAAGCAGTCACTTTATTTGGAAGGTTCACTGGTGATTACTGTTTTTATCTGTTGCACCTGCATCATGTTTAAACCTCAACAGATGGAGAGTTATTAAGTCAGCTACCCACTAATTCCTCAATACCTGCATCTTCTTTTGGTTTGCTAGTCATTTTTGAAGGTGGGGAGGTTTTAGAAAAATATTTTGGGCCACATTATAAACTATATATTCTTGTGGATAAACAGTTGTTTGGATAACCATTTCCATTGGATGGAAGGAACATTCTACCAATGGCTCCTTACAGTGCGAGGTGAGAAGTTTGCAATGTGAATCTATGACAGGTATGAAGACTACCATACAGTGTGCTACCTGATGATAAAATGCTAGAATGCAAGTTAAAAAAGATTATAGAAGGTTGGAAGGATTGCAGAAGAAAAGAATAGATGGGGTATCAGCAGTATAAACAATTCCAAGTCTGGGAATTTAGTATTAAGAATACAGACAATACTGTTTTGAATCACCTTATTTCCTAACACTCCTTCACTGGCAAAAAAACCCTGTCGCTTTCTTATTTTGGAAATTTGAGGAGCACATTAAATGAGCTTGATAGTTAAGCTTTAGGCATATTTTTACTTTGCTAAAAATCATGACAAAAAGAAACCAATATTTATAAGTTTTAAAAGACAATGTCCAGTTTCAGTCTTCAGGTGGGCTTCTCTGCCTTTTTTGCATGAAATCTGAGGGTGAAATTAGATACCAGGTCTCTTCTGACTGCTGTCAGAAGGCAGATGAGTGAATCATGGTAAAGACTAGTACCCTAATCTCGCATACATCCATGCAGGCATTAGGTCATGTATTTGCACATGCACAATATCTTTGTGTACAGATGTGCATGTGGAAGTTCTACATCTATATATAGAAAAAATAAAAGTACCTCTGTGCGTGTCTGCCTCTGGTTATGCACAGTTACTCTGCTGAGGCCTAAAGGCATACAAAGTTTTGAGGGGAGTCACACTTGCAGAATGTGGATTTTCATACAGAATGTTCAATAAAAATATTTGGAAAAATTATCACCCTTGCACAGCTGTGTTCTATGGCATAGCCACATCAGCTCTCTCTTAAAGTGTTGAACATCTCCCTGCTACTCAATTTGTAGCTTCCCTTATTGCTCCAGGATTCTTGCATGTAGGCAAATGTCAGTATGCTCATTTACATATGCTCATAAAAATTCTGCAGGAAAGCTAGAACCACTGGACAGCGTTGGTAGCTAGAAATGTAGGCATTCTAATTCTGCTACATGTAGATGCCAGCTCCTGGAAATGCTTCATGAAGAAAGCAAGTGTGTCTGTTCAGCAGCAACGCTTGTGTGTCCAGATTTACAAAGACAGTATCGTTTCATCCTCTGTTTGCTTCCTGTTGCACAAATTAAAAATGCCTTTTTTATATATAAATATATTCCCTACACACTACTGCACCCCTGCTCCTTGGGCCCCTGTTGTAAAGAGCTCTACCTGAATAAACGACTCTATGAGAAAAGTGACCCGGGGAAATTAATCTTGATTATTTATTTTTTTTAACTTCCCAGTAGAAATTGCTGGAGTCAAATACAAAGTGTTCTTTTACGCAAATCAGAGAAAGAGAATGGAAGGAGGGCAGAATTTGCACAGTATTTCATATGTAGCTTTGTACTAGAATCGACCATTTTATTATTCCTAATGTCCTGGTTGGCCAGTAGGTTAGGCTTACTAGGGAAAGTATCATTGGAGTGTGAAAACCTCATAATGGGTAACCAGACCAATGTCATATAAACTCAAATAACGATTTAATTAAAATTCTCAGGATGCTGTTGAATTAAGATGAAAGAACAACTGTTCGCTTCCAAGAACTGTAAACGGCAAAATGCTGTAATGAGGAACTTCCATTGACACAGTGGTGACTGCTGATGCAAGATTAACGGTATCAAGCCTTACATGCAGAGAAAACAGAAGCTAGACCCAATTATGAACTCATTTGAATTTTTTTCATGAATGGACCTTTAGTGAACTCGAGATAACACTTTCATTTAAGTCTTAAAACCAAATCTTAATTGTAAAGACTTACAATGCTTGCTTTATTTCATAGAAGCTTTTATGATGTGTATTTCATAAAACCTTTTATTATGTATCTTCCAGGCACCAACATAATGCACACAATACTTTTATCAGCAGAATCAGAACAAGTCCTTGATTATTTTTTTCCCAAGAAGACTTTGATACAAGAGCATCATCTCAGCAAGTGCTTGGTTGGTCTATCTCAAACTGTGTACCTAGGCAAACAGAACAGTGTTATCTGCAGATACTGAGAGATAACACAAACTGGGAGCTATTACTGGGAGTTGGTAATTGATTAATACCAAAGTTAGATTTGGTTGCTGAGAATCTTCTGTATGGTCAAGGTTGCTAAGCTTTAGAGGATCCCTGCCAAATATTTAGAAAAATAGTTCAAAATATGCCCTTCTTCAGCAGATACCTGTGAAAGGGGCAGGGGAAAAGGCCATATTTCTGAAGTCTTTGAGTCTTAATAACTGCATTTTGATTTTCTGAATGAACCTCGAGACTCAAGGAGGTGTTCTGCAGCCAAAAGGGGATGGAACTCAGAGTTTCTTACTCCCCATGGGGACCAAGCCATATAACCTCATTGTAAACATGCACTGAAAAGAAAGTCTTTCTCCTGGTAAATTATGATTCTCTACTGACCAAAGACAGCAGTGGATGAATGACAGTGTAATAGATATTGACAGTGCTTATAAATAATATTTTATAGCCTTTACTGCATGAGAAAGAAAAGTAATTGTTTACAGAAATATTGGCATTTAAAGTTTCGAGTGATGATGTTGCATTTTAGAGTAGAAATAACCTAACAATGATCAAACAAGAATTTTTGTTCAGAATTGTTTAACTAAATATTTTATCTTCAAAGTCTAAAGCATTTTTCAAGAGATGAGTATTATTTTTATGACACCACGAGTATCCTGTTGGACAGGAAAGATCAAAAAGCTCAGTAAGAGCTGGTTGCAGTAGCACAGGACTGTGAAAAAATGAACATAGAAAACTTTCAAACCCTTTTTCTCCATTTTGTAGTTTCTTGTCTCTGTCTAATCATTGCCTCTGGCAGTTTTCTGTAGAACTGATCACCTCACAGGGTATTTCAAACAGATCCCATGCTGCAATATTGGTCAAAAAAGCCCTGTGATAAAAGGAGCTTTTACTCTTGCTTCTCCTAACATGAACATTCCAGCTAATGGAAAAGTTAGTAAAAATATTTGATGTGTGTAAGTGCTATTAAGCACGTTACTGTGTTTCTGTTTTTCACTAGCACTTAATCAGTAAACATGCCTGATGTGTGCAGTTAATTTACAAACGAATGAGTGGAAAACACTCCTGTGTATAAATGCTTCTTCACTTATACAAATTAACGTGTCTGTATTCTCACTAATTACTTACAGATGCTTGCACACACATATACATATATACAGTACTTGAATATCCCTTTTTATTAAGCCCCGAAAGTGTGTGTTGAAAGCTTCTGTGGGCAGAGAGCTAACTTGAAGAGGGGCAGAAATGGATATATCTATGACTCTTCCACCTTTGTTCTTCCCATTTTCTCCTTTCCAATTCTTAGACTTTGGCTCTCATGTTTCCTGTTCTTCAGAACTGAGACTTCTCTTTGGGATGACCATCACACCACTTCCTCTGTTTCAGTAAACATGCTTTTAATAGAACAGTTCTTGCTCAGCTCACTGTCAGGGAAGTGCTGCCCATGTCTCCATTTTCAGTATCCATTTTCTCATAGAATCACAGGATGGCAGGGGTTGGCAGGGACCTCTAGAAATCATCTAGTCCAACCCCCCTGCTAAAGCATGATCACCTACAGCAGATTGCACAGGATCATGTCCAGGCAGGTTTTGAATATCTGCACAGAAGGGGAATCCACAGCCTCTCTGGGCAGCCTGTGCCAGTGCTCATGTCACCCTCATGGTGAAGTTCTTCCTTACGTTGAAGTGGATCTTCCTGTGTTCCAATTTGTGCCTGTTGCCCCTTGTTCTGTTGCTGGGCTCCCCTGAAAAGAATCTGTCCCATCCACTTGACACCAGCCCTTTATTTATAAGCATTGATGAGATCCCCTCTCAGCCTTCTCCAGGCTGGACAGCCCAGTTCTCTCAGTCTTTTCTTATAAGACAGATGTTCCAGTCCCTTGAGCATCTCTGTAGCCCTCCGCTGGACTCTCTCTAGTAGTTCCCTGTCTTTGTGGAACTGGGGAGCCCAGAACTGGACACCTGCAGTGCACTGAAGTGCTGGTGTGTTTCTAATGCCAGTTTTTGAGAGCCATTGAGAGAAATCAGCTTTATTTCAGAGATGTAAATGCTCTAACTGTCCATTACACTGAACTTATAAGCAGATGTAAATGCAGGCCGATCCAGTTGGAAACCTTTTGACTTTTATTCATGAAAAAAAGAGGAAGAATGCTTTTCTTGGTTTTAAAAAAGGAGATGTACAACTCCCCAAGTGAAAGTTTCCAAAAAGAGTGATTGGAAAAATATTGCTTTAATGAACTTACCTATAAGAAAGATTTCTTCTTTACAGAACAATAAGATTCTGACATCTGAACTTAAGTGTTCATTTTTATAAGGGAAATAAAGGGTGTATTAAAATGTGTGGTAGAAGATAACGACAATGTTATTTTGTTTTCTACGGTGTGGTTCTTGAAATGAAACTCCACAAAGGCTAAGATTTGCACTGTATGCAGTTTGTGATCACCTAACTCTTGAATTCACTACATTTCGAAACTAAGTCACAGAATGCAGGTGAAATATGGTGTGTCTTTACAGGAGAATCGAATGTGTGCTCAGATCACTTTTACACTAAGTAAAACACACGCTTTAAGTCTGAAACATGATAGCCATTATTACATTTTCTGCTCTTGCTGAAGAGAGAAGAAACTGTAGTCATTGTGTGGGCAGACATCTACAAAGCTCTGCTTTATTGCTATTCAGTGCATTTCCAACAAGAGGAAGTCAACCAGCCTCACACATAAAACATGCTCCAGAATCCCTGAATACAGCTGCAGCCGTATCAGCACAGAAAAAACAGAAAACATTTCTAATAATCGAACCAGGGCTTTCCTCTTCTCACTCTTTTCTTTCCTACCACAAAACCATTTTGCTGCTGGGTTTCAGTTTTGTGGGATGCCATTTTTCTCACTTGCTGTTGCGTAGTCTAGAGGCGTTTGAAAACAACGAGCAGTTTTCTGTATAAATCTAGGCAAAGCACACAATTACAGGGCATGTACTTGCTTGCACTGCCTTCTCTGTTTCCACACTGGGAAATACTTTTCTCTTTCGTACATGGCATTGTGCTAACCACTCTCTTATCTTTTCTTTTAGTCAGAGCAGATTAAATACCTAGTGCAATGTAAATAAGAAGGAATTCCATCAACTATGCTTGCAGTGCTTGTTAATGAAATGCACACAACTTTCCTCTGTTCCTAACTTTAGCTAGTGTTCTCAGTGTGTAATGTTCCCTCCCCCAAATTCTACGTTTGCAGAATAGGTGAAACAGCAAAGACAAATTGTTTACAGCTGTAATGTTTGTTTTTAGAAAGAGGACGCAGCACCCTTGCAGGGTGTTGCATCACTACAACGAAACGGGACCAGAATGGATGAATGTCAGTAGCATTTTTAAGATAAGCAAGATAGTGTCCCAGTTTGTGCCAGAGAAAGTCTGTTTGTGGTGATTGCACCTGACTGACAGGTATGTATTGGCTTATGCTATGGGGTAAAGAAATAGTCAAGCAGAGAGAGAGAGAGAGAGAGGTGTTTGTTCAGCAGCAGCAGCTCATTCCTTTACACTGTGCGCTGCACTGCATTGCTTAATACTAGAGTATACCCCAGTCAGAGATAGTGGATAGGAGGGTGATTCAAACCTCAGTCAGAAAGTGCTTCAGGTTTATACACCTAATAAATTTAACCATTATAAAAGACTGCTATTTAGACTGACTATGAAAAAGACTGTGAATATAAGAATGATGGAGAAGTCTGAATCTATTAACACAGATACAATATTCAGTAATCACTGTAAATACAGTTCTGATCTTGTCTTAATGAACAATGATAGATTGAATAACAATGTCTTCAATTCCCTTATTTCTATGGTTTTTATCCCTACATGTCAGTCTTCAGGAGACCTTCTTTACAGTCACAGTGCAACAAGACTCGTTTGACAAGCCACAGCCTCCAAAAGTTCAGGTGATACAAAATTATCCTGGAAGTTTCAGAGGGGTTTGAGGATATTAATTGCTATCTTGCCTCTAGAAGCAATACTGAAAACTTAATCTCAGCTCAATTCTGCAGATGACTATGGCGAAAAAAAGAAGATAAGTTAGGATAGGACAATGCTACTGGATATTCATTTTGACCTGAATTCTAAATATTAATTGTCTATGTGGATTTTTAGACATACATTGCAAAACCTAAGTTTGCTTGTTTGTTTTTGCATGGGTAAAGCAACTTTCCGTAGAATCCTAGTATAAGAAATAGCTCAAACAATGTTTTGGAGGTAGTAGGAAAAGGCATAACCCAAATAAATTGTTTTCCCAAATAACTGAAATTTGGCAAAACTGTAAGTGGCCAAAGCTCAGTATTCCAAAGGTTGGTGTTGACCACCTAGCAATACTTCCAGGTGTATCTGTGATCTTTTCTGTAGCTAATTATGAGGTATTTCACAATGCATTTCATACAAATGTGTTGTAAAAATTATATGCAGTCTAAAAGAAGGAGTAAATATATCCAGTTGTTTCACAAAGTATAATACTGTATGGATTTTAAGAGATTCTCTGATCTCTGTCATAATGAAAACCATACAGCTTTTTTGCTTTAATATTAAAGCTGCCCCTTGAAGGAAAAAGAACAGGCAACTCAGAGCTAGCAATAGTCTACCACATCCCTCGTATGTTTTTCCATTTGAGATAAGCTCTAGTTACTAGCACAAAACTTATTTTCATGAACAGAGATCATTAACACTGGAAAAAATATTAATAGGAAAAATAATAAATAGATTAACTAGACAGTATGAAGGAATGTGGAAGCAGAGGGGGTACACTTAATAAAGAGAAAATACATAACAAAAAACTGAGAGGGAAAATATAACAGTTTTTTTTTCAATACAGTGAGAACTCAGGCTTGAGTAGATAACAGAAGATGGAGGACTTAATGTCTATTCCATGTAATGAAGCTTTGCTTGAGCATAATTTTGTACAAAAATTCATAGCTGAGACATCGCTGAGTCTATGGGAGAAATAATTAATTGGATTTATCTGTCAGATGAGCACATATCTGCAAAGAGAGACTACATTTGTTGGTGCAAGTTTGTTTCAAGGAAGGAAAACTAAACTTTCCTATACTGAAAATTGAGCAGGAGGGAGATCTATGCTTACAAAAGTTCACTTTTTTATAATCCAGTTATATGAGGTGTTCTTCTTCTATCTACAAGCTACCTCCATTTGTACATGTCCACTACTTGATGTAATGGTCATTGGAACAAGTATGCAAATAGGGATTTTTGAGAGAAAGAGCCCAAAATGAACTCTTTAGTCCATGTTAAAACACCAGAATAAACCTGATTTGCAGGAGTAGTGTACTTCATCAACAGCCAGTGTGATGTCAGTGTGGATTTTCGAATGCTTAGCAACTAAGGGACCCGAATGCTTTGAGAACTAGGACTCGGAAGCATTTCAACAGGGACATACTCTACAGTTGTCTGTTTGAATTCCTTCCTGTCTAATATGAGCTAGGTAAAAAGGATGCAATTAAAATGGGTGGAAGATATCAAGAGAGAAAAGATGCAAGTAATTTGCTAGGACAAGATGCAAATTAAAACCTTGAAGAAATTAAACTTTTCCTAGGTAATGCCTTTAGGAAAGGGAAAACAAAGGTATTAATACAAATGGGGGAATAGAATCACAGAATCATAGGGGTTGGAAGGGACCTTGAGAGATCATTGGGTCCAACCCCCCTGCCAAAGCAGCTCCCTAGCTCATATTGCACAGATAGGCATCCAGACAGGTCTTGAATATCTCCAGAGATAGAGACTCAACACACCTTGAGCAGCCTGTGCCAGGGCTCTGTCACCCTCACTGTGAAAAAGTTCTTCCGCATGTTGGTGCGGAACTTCCTGTGCTCCAACTTGCAGCCATTGCCCCTTGTCCTGTCTCCACAGACCACTGAAAAGGGGCTGGCCATTTCCCCCTGCATCCCATACTTAAGATATTTATAAACATTAATAAGGTCCCCCCTTAGTCTTCTCTAGGCTGAACAGTCCCAGCTCACTCAGCCTTTCCTCATAGGGGAGATGCTCCAGGCCCTTAATCATCTTTGTAGCCCTCCTCTGGACTCTCTCCAGGAGATCCGTGGTTTTTTTTTATACCAGGGAGCCCAGCACTGGACACAATACTCCAGATGGGGCCTGACCAGGGCAGAGTAGAGGGGAAGGATCACCTCCTTCGACCTGCTGGCCACACTGCTTTTAATGCACCCCAGGATCCCATTGGCTCTCTTAGCCACCAGGGCACACTGCTGGCTCATGGCCAACCTGTCATCTAACAGGACCCCCAGGTCCTTCTCCACTGAGCTCTTCTCCAGCAGGTCATCCCCCAGCCTGTACTGATACAAGCAGTACCATAGGAAATGACTGGGATTAACAAGTATATCATTAACTTTATTAGACAAGCTTTGGGTGGAACATGTAAATCTTCCAGTGTGTAGAAGACTGTGACCAGCAGAACAAATAAAGGCAGAAAGAAGGTAGTTTCATTTGTAGCTAAGTTGTTAAGGGATGGGGAACACTAACTGAAAGAGTGGGATGAAGTACCAGAATGAGCTCCTATGCCTCGGACATGTTCTGTCTGAAGCCATCCACAGGTAGGATCAGTTATCTCCCTTGAGGTTGCCCTCTTTGTGCCCCTGTAGCTCTAACACTCTGGCATCTGCAATGCTGATGGCATGCCTGCCATAAAAGTCAGCCATGTGTGATCTTTCTGGTAGTACCCTGACGAAGACTAATCAAGAGGCGTGACAGCACTTACTGAGTTCAAGAGCGCAACCATGGTTCCAGACTGCAGCTATTGTTACTTACAGCTGAGGCAGCTTTATGGCAGCAACATCAAGTGGCCCAAATAGTTGGCAAAGTTTTTACCTTTTTCACAAGTTGAAATATTTGAAAGAAATCTTTTTGTTAGTTTTCTTCTGCAAGTCCCTGGTAAGGGTTTAGGCGCTGGCAGAGAGCATTATTTGTCAGACAATTTCTTTATGCCATTTTTTTTCCTGACAAGAACCAACTTTTTAAGATTTGTTTTCTTAGAATTAGTAATCAAAAGTCCTTGAAAGCTAAATATTGGAAGCAAAATATTGTGTACAGTTCTGCTTCAGTACTACTTGTAGCTAAAACAAGGATGTTTGCGCATGGAAATGGTTGCCACCAAGCAGAAGGGCGACAGGAACATTAGAGAGGCAAAACCAGCTACTTGAATATTGCATAAATGACTAACTACATACTGTATTTAGTCAGTGGGATGAAACATGGGTGTTCAATGTTTTAGAAGAACGCCCTTTTTCTAAAATTAAGAAAATACTAAGTACACTCCATTGTTATACAGTTTACACAGCTGTGGAAAGACTCAAAGCTGTTGCTTCAACAAGAGGGATGATGTAAACTGGAAACTTGACATTTCAAGGGGAAAAATACTTACAATGGAAAAGAGAAAAAAAAAAAAGCTAGTTACTTGTCTGCCGGAAGCTGAATTTCCAAGAAGAAACACAGCAAATGGAAAGGATGCAGATCAAGATGTTTGTTGTGAATGCTTTTTAAACTTACTCTCAGCACCTCTGTTGGGGAACAGCCAAATTCAGTGAGTCAATGAGTTCAGAATTAAAGTATCTTGATAAATTGTATGTATTTTAATAATTTCATTAAAAATAGTCAAATCTTAAAGTTTCAGTCCAGAGCATTCATTTCTGTGTACGCATTCAGAAAAGTCTTTATAAACTAATAAACCTGTGAAGGCCAACATTTATTCTTATAGGTTTTAACTATATAGTAATAGATTTAAGTTACCAAAAAAATTAATCATAGCAGAAGTGTGAGATGTTTTTTGTGGACTGGTCTTACCTGTGGTTCAGCCTTAGCTCAAGGAAGTCTTTTGAAACAACTTTGTTTCAGTCATCGTTATTATGCTCACACTACTCATGTTGTCTTTGGATTACTTTGTGTAATGTTTCCTTCACATGTCATCAACCATTGCATATCTTTCAAAATTTGGGCTTTGGTACAAGAGTGATTGTAGGCCGTGGCTAGGCTTCTCTTCCACAACTTTCCACCAGGCTCATTGAAAACCTGAAAAAAATTTAAGAGTCCTTAGAAATCAGCAAAATAAAAGCATTTTTTTCTAGAAACATCTTAAAGAATATCCAATTTTTAAAATGCAGTAAGAAACAGCTAAAATCGTTTTTAAATAGCCATCTTAAGATGATGAGCAAAAAATAAAAATTCCCTACCCTTGGAAATCAGCATTATTTACCGGTCTGTGTTGAACTTTGTTCAAAAATAAGTTTTGGGAAAATAGTATTGTAAATTAGCATGTAGTGGAGCCACCAGCCTGTACATAATAGCAGAAGATGACAGTTGTATTTTTTTATTAGTAGTATAGCTGGTGCATAATTTTGACATCAAGTGTCAGCATGAGAAAACGGTGTGTTCAGAAAGCAGATATTGCAGAGTGAAGAATATGGAAATGTTGTACTCTAGAAAGACTGTTAAGGGAAAATGTGATCTTGATGACAGTAGTGACACATCAATCCAAGTTAGGTCAGGTCCATATTTAACACCAGAAGACCCTTGGACTGAAGACCTCTTTACATTATCAGTTTTACAGATAACTTACACCTCATCCCCATTTCCAGCATCTTTTTCAATTAAGATTCTGTGAGTTGAACTTCACCAAAATGAAGCTGTTTGTATTGTATGAAGTGGGAAGGTCTGAAGCCAGTTATTTGCTCATTTGAGTATATAAAACCACTAAAACTGACAGAAATCCTTAGAGGGGAAGAAAGAGATGACATTGGGATAAGCCCTCTATTCTCCCTGTGTAAACATCTGCAGAGCTATCTCATTATCCTCCTTCCAGGTGCTTCAATACCTTCAGTTGCAATAATGCCTATGTTAAAAAAAAACAACCACAACCCAAATCATGCAAAAACGACCCATCCCAAATAAAAACACCCACCCGCAGCGTGATTGTGGTTAATCTCTTAGTGTACTGAGACAACTGCCAGGCAAGCTGACCAATAGTCTTTGCCTCTTTATACTCCTTCCCATCTGCCTGGGTCCATCTGCCACCTTGTCTGTTATTTAGAGTCTTTGTAGTGGTCACTGTAGTAGTCACTGTATTTTAGTTTTATGTTGGAAACAGCATGTAGCAGAAAAAGGCCTTAGGTTCACTGTGACATTGATAAACATAATTACAGCTAGTATGCTTTTATTATATGAGGGAGGGGGCCCTGGTTGGTTTTTTGTGTTTGTTTTTTCTTTTGACTACATCAGTTTCTCATGCTGTGGGATTGTAGTTCATAAAGATCTTTGAAGAATTCTGTACTACCTACATTTTTAATGAAAATGCATACCTCCTGCTGGCTTGGCACAAAATGAGGGCTCCAATACAATCTAATTTGCAGCCAGATGGGAAAAAAATACCTGTTTTAACAATGAGCAAACATACTTAGTTCATGGCTTATTAGTTAGCTCCTGTTTTTTCCTCTTAGAAATTGCTTAAACTAGTTTATATATCTTACACATGTCTTTAAAAACTGGCAACAAATGAAAGAATCTCTTTCTAGAATAAGTTTGCACACCTGCTTTATTGAAAGTAAATTGCAAAAATTGAAGGATTCCTTTCAGGATCAGGCCTCTTTTGCTAATCTCTAAGGTTGAACAAGCTGAGTGGAATCTCTCCAGCCTCACTGGCAATCTTGTGTTTTGCTTTGCTTGTGCTGAGTGCTGTGAGTGGCACTGAGAAGCATCCCACTTTTTCAGTGGAAAGCATCTTTGAGTGGAGGAAAAAAAAAAGTGCTTTCAATGGGTGTTCCACTTGCAGAGAACAGCTTGCTGAATGTCACCGTGCACTTGATTCACTGAAGCTGCCTATTCAAAGCAGTATGCGACTGTGATCCTTAACTTTATATCTGTGCTGATGCAATCAGTCCCTTTCTCTTAAGTTAATGAGCAGGTCTACGTTGATTTTCATGTCAGCTTAATCAGACTGTAAGCTCTTCGGGAAAGAAATTGAAATTTCTGTGCTGTGTGGCACCCAGCCTGCTCTCAGAGATTTAATTCAGGATGCTAAGAGTACTTACAAAAAAACTGGAAGCCATTTTATTAAGTAGAGAAAAGAGTATTTTAATGATAGTGTCTGCCATAAGGCTGCTGTTTAAGTGAAATATTAGGTTAAAATAAAACATATAAACCATCAACTAATATTATGGATACTTGACATGTGTCTCAGCACTATCTAATAATGAAGTCTTCCGTTTCTTCCATAATACAATAATACTAATTTCACATTCTCCATTTTTTTCCCTTGCAAAGCACTGAATTTGGAAAGTTTTTTTTGTGTTGTCAATCTCTCTCTCTCTCTGTATCCATGTCTTAAATATTAGATCACAAAGTAAATATATAATGCTGCTTTATCCAGTAATACTGGCAATTAGTGACACAGTGCATCATTATTACCTGCCTGTACTTGGAAAAATCTCACTTTAGGAGGAGATCTTGCAACTCCTTAATGTGGTGTGGAATACTTTTTTTTTTCTTTCTGCAAGCAATCCAATTAAAAAACAATGGCATTAATTACAAAATAATTTACTCTATGAGTGGTCAGAACAGTTGAGTTTGCCTTTTCTACAATAATCTGTTTTATCAAGAACCTTTCACAGGTGGTTGCACTGCTCAGGAGAGGTGCTGAGTTAGTAGTGTGGTAGTTTTGCATGACCAGGTTCTGGTGGAGAAGTTGAGGCAGCAAGGGTGGCTTCTGCAAGAAGCAGCTAGAAGCTTCCCCTTGGCCAGACAAGGTAAACATCAGCCGATTCAAGGTCACAGTCATTGACAAAGGCCAAGTCCATCAGCAACAGTCACAGCTCCTCTGGGAATCACATTTAGGAGAAAAAAAACGCAACCAATTTTTGTCCCCAGAGAAGGGAGTGAGAAGATGTAAGAAACTGTGCAGACACCAAGGCCAGGGAAAGAGGGCGAAGGTGCCCCAGGTGCAGGAGAGAAAGAAGCCCCTGCAGCCTGTGGAGAAACCCATGGTGGAGCAGGTGTTCCCCTGCAGCCCATGGAAAAGGCTGGGACCCCACTTGCAGCCCATGGAGAGGCCCCACGCTGGATGGAGCAGGTGGAGACATACAGGAGATGCTGTGGCCCACCTTGGAGCAAGCCTCTGCCAGCCCTTGCAGCCTGTGGAGAGAGACAGACACAGAGATGAGTGAAAGAGAGAGAGATCCTTACTGGAGCAGGTTTGCTGGTGGAAAAGGCTTGTGACCCCGTGGAGGACCAGGCTAGAGCAGTCTGGGCCTGAGAGACGTACTGTGACTACACGCCATAGAAGTGACCCACACTGGCAGCTGGTTAAGAGCTGAAGCCCCATGAGAAAGGAGTCACGTTGGAGAAGTTTGTGGAGGACTGGCTCTCATGGGTGGGACCCCACGATGCAGCAGGGGAAGGGTGTGAGGAATGCCCCACTCAGCTAAGAAGGGAAACAACTTCTGAGGAACTGACTGAAACCACCATTCCCCCATTCCCTGCCCCTTACTGTGCCACAATGACGGGTGAGAAAGGAGTGAAATCATGACTAAAGTGAAGTCTGCTAAGAAGGGAGGGATGGGGGGAAGGTGCTTTAAGATCTGGTCGCACTTCTCATTAACCGACTCTGGTGTCACTGTGTGTGTGGATAGCATAATAAATCAGAGAGGTTTTCTTCCTGTATTCTGTGCTGAGTCTCTTTTGCCCGTGACACTGATTGCAGAATGATCTCTCCCTGTCCTTATCTCGACTCTTAAGCCTCTCAATATATATTTTCTCCCCTGTCCAGCTGAAAAGGGGAGTGATAGAGCAGCTTTGGTGGGCATCTCGCACCCAGTCAGGCAGGGTCAAACCCTAAAAGTGACGTTTTCTGTCCCCGTGATTAGTCAATCATCTACTATAGATGCACTGCCACCTGCCTTTTTCCACAGAAACTGCCACAGTCATTCCTTTTCGAGGCTCTCTGTGAGCTAAGTCCTCAGTCTTCGTGAGCCCAATTCAATGTCCAGCTTCTTCAGAAAGTGATCATTAACTTCTCAGGTATCGTAACAGGCTTCAGACTGAATTACTCTGAAAAAAGAGGAAAATGGTGGGTGTTACACTTTTCTCCAGTGAGAGATGGAAGATTTTCTTTTCATTTGGTATATTCTGGCATTATTTCTTTTCATTCGAGAAAAAAATGTAATTTATCTTTTGCTCTTGAAAAAAGTTGGTCTCATTGAGGAAAACCTCCAAGCTATTTTCCTTCATTTTTCCTACCACCAAATGAAGAGAAAGAGATTGTCATTAGGACATAAATGAAGATGATTTGAGAAAGCATAATGTGATAATCATGACTTCTCACACAACGTTCATTCATAACTGATTAGCACCTGATGTACCCATTGGCTATTTTGATGCAGAAGATCAGTTTTTTCTATTATGAAACCATTTTCCGTCCTCCAGATCCATGAACTTGCTAAATTGGATCTCTGTACAGAATAAGACGAAAAGTTAGCAGTAGATGCAGTGTAAATATTTCCATGTTTTCTGAATGTGTTCAATAAAGTTTTTTTTTAAAAAAGACCAGACACATTAATTTTTCTGTATTTCTCTCCCTTTTTATATTGTGTTCCCATGAAGAAGAAGATGTAATTTGCTGAGGCTTCCTGTCCTAAGTGTTTGGGACAAGTATGTCAAGGAGTCAAGGAGGCTAAAGTGCTCACACAGTTAGCATACATATGTTAGATGAGAGACCTTTCAGGGGAGTAAAATAGTGAAGAGTCCTCTTTATGCCATGTTGGAGCCCTGGCAGAGAGGTGATTAACAAATCTAGCCCTTGATCAAACCTCTCTCTTCATTACTGGAAGCCTCATGCATATGCAGTCGATTGCCTAGCAGTGACAAGAGAAAATTAAAATATGCATTCAGCCACACTTCCACTGTCAGAGCTTAAATCTTCTAGGTAGAGGACTCAGTGTTCTCAAGAAAGGCAAAGGTTGCCTAGAAGAAAGTGTCTTCTGGATCTCCCTAACGCTTTCAGGGCTGAAAGAGCTGTAGGGATTTTAACCTTTGGGGGATGGAAAGAAGGCGCAAGTTCTGATAAGCAGCTCTACATTTCCATCCATCTTTACTCCTGAATGACATTTAAACACACATTTACAGCAACCCCAGCAGGATTTGGTGATGTGTTCTATGCTGGATATCAGTACTGCTTTGAAGAATTGAGGACAATCAGCATATATACTCATTCAGTCATGGCACAGTGACTAGTTCTTCCGGCTCAGCAAAAAGCTTGGGGTTTGAGTTCTTACTGACTAGATAGAAAAATCCCATTGCAATCTAGTCAGTTTTGCTTAGTGAATTTAAGCAAAACCCGAAAAAAATATGTGGACAGTACTTGATGAATTTAACAGAATCACAGAATCACTTTCTATTCATCAGCATCGCTGGTATCAATTATTCTTTCAGCTATGTCTCACAAACACCATTTTCCTCTGTCTCACACACTTCAGATATTTATAAACATTAATCAGGTCCCCCCTTAGTCTTCTTTTCTCTAGGCTGAACAGTCCCAGCTCACTCAGCCTTTCCTCATAGGGGAGTTGCTCCAGGCCCTTCGTAGCCCTTCTCTGGACTCTGTCCAGGAGATCCCTGTCTTTTTTATACCAGGGAGCCCAGAACTGGACACAATCCTCCAGATGGGGCCTGACCAGGGCAGAGTAGAGGGGGAGGATCACCTCCTTTGACCTGCTGGCTATACTCCTCCAGATGCACCCCAGGATCCCATTGGCTCTCTTAGCCACCAGGGCACACTGCTGGCTCATGGCCAACCTGTCATCTAACAGGACCCCCAGGTCCTTCTCCACTGAGCTCTTCTCCAGCAGGTCATCCCCCAGCCTGTACTGATACAAGCAGTTATTCCTTCCCAGGTGCAAGACTCTACACTTGCTCTTGTTGAACCTCATCTGGTTTCTCCCTGCCCAGCTTTCCAGCCTGTCCAGGTCTCTCTGGATGGCAGCGCAGTGTTCCTGCGTGTCAGCCACTCCTCCCAGCTGTGTATCATCAGTGTACTTGCTGAGGGTGGATGCTATTCCCTCATTGAGGTCGTCGCTGAAGATGTTAAACAAGACCGGACCCAACACTGAGCCCTGGGGAACACCGCTAGTCACAGGTCTCCATTCAGATTCTGCTCCACTGATCACCACCCTCTGAGCTTGACCTGACAGCCAGTTCTCAACCCACCTCACTGTCCACTCATCTACCCCATACTTTCTCAGCTTTGCTATCAGGATAATAAAACTATAAATGTATTTTTTTAAAAACTGAAGACCATTAGTATGTACAACTGTATGCTTTGGAGTAAGAGGTTGGAGATCAGCCACCAAAATTCATTGTCAGTCCAGGCAGGACTCAGCCAATAATGAGATGCAGGCAAGCACCTAAGTATCTTAATTATGATTTTAATAAATAGACTGATACAGAATACAAAACGCAGTGAAAGCCTCAACCCACACTGAAACACAGCAAGCAGCCATTGAAAAGAGGAGGAGGGAATTTTACTCATTGAAGGCAAGTATTGTCTACTAGCTAATTACATATAGGCAGCAACCACATGGCTACCAAAGCAATGTGTACATATAGAAGGAAAGAAAGCAATTTTCGTTTTAATTAAGAAGAATGGCCTGATGATCTCCTGTACAAGCATGTGAGCTTTGGAGGAAAAGAACAGGTCTGTCTGGATATCCTTGAAGAATTGATGAGAGCTAACACTCCACCAAAGGGTGGGAAGGGGAGCAGAGGTGTAAGCGTATCTGAAGGTGCCCTGTGAATATAAGCGTATCTGAAGGTGCACTGTGAATGTGTTTCCCTGATAAAAACTAAGAGAAGTTGTTACAGGCAAGATTTCAGGTGGAAGCTACTGAGCAGAGTCAGTCTGAGACTCAAGGGAGGCAAGGACCCAAGCCCCACATGATAACTTCTCAAAATGGGCGTAGTATTACATGAATAAGGGAGAAAGGCTTTTCTTACACATCCTTAATACGTACGTCTGTACTCGGAGGGTAACAGGACAGGCTACATTTCGGTCACACCAGTCAGAGGGAGAGTTCGCACCACAGACAGCAGGAGAGAGTCATGGATAAATGTGAAGCTTGAGGGGGAAATGTCAGTGCTGTTACTGGTTTCCTCTGCATTGCAGGCTGAAGGCATCTTTTAAAACGCAGAACAAAGCCACATGCTCCACAAGCTGCTCAGTGACTTTGGAGTAGGAGATAAGGCATAAACATTTAATGAACTAGTAAGCCTACAATACCATCTTCTGATGCAGCAGGCTCTTTCCAGAAGCTTTACAATGCATTGCTCTTGCTTTCCCCAGGGAAAGGTTTCCTCCTTTTTGAGGAGTGGAATGATATGAACTCCAAAGGAAGGAGATTTTTGAAAAGGAGGAGGGAAGATGTTTCATTCAAAACCAAAATGGAAATAACACTGCGTTTAGCTGACATTTAGACTTCATATTTATCTGGATTATGAGAATCCATAATCTGGAATTGCTCTTCCATCTTTTTACTCAGCTTTTACCTCTCTACCTCTCTGAAAGCATGGGCTTTAGCATAGGTCTCTGATACTCAGAAACAAAAAGAAAAGCTTGCTCTTTATCACATCTGTGTTCCACAATCATTTATGAAAGCAAAGCCATCATTATTTAAGTTAATGTTTTGTCTCCAGCTGTATGTTGGTTATTATATTTTAGTTATTTTTATTACAACATTAATTGCAAGATCCTGCCACGGTTATGTTTGCCAGTTACAACAGCAGAGTCTAAAAACACAGTAAGGACCGCTGTGCTGAGGAAAAACTCACCTAGGTGCACAAGCCAAATTAAGAGACAAATGGATGGAAAGACAGATGAAATTGCTTGTTTCGATCCACAGAGCTTATCTGTCACAGTGGCTGAAGAAACCCCGAATCTTGCTGGAACAAAACTGTCAGATTTAACGGTCTATCAAGCCTTGAAAAAGTTTGGTCACACATCTGAAATCCACAGTTAACCTCACCCAAAAGTCACAAATCAAAATCCTACACAAAAGCTATTCAGGGAAGAAATAAAACCGTGAAACAACCCATGTTCATCTGTTTTATTTGTTTTGTTAAACTGCTTCTCCATTAATCACGAGTTCCTTTCAGCCTAGTGATGTCTGTCCCCAGATCTTGAAAAACTGTAATATTCTGTGCAGAAATGAGTGTGCAGACAGAATCATCTGTGAATCAGATGACTCTAAATAACTAAATTGTCTCTGAGGGACGTGGTCAGTGGTGAAGAGAAAGCCTCATGCGTCACATAATCCCTAAGTGCTGGTTGATGCCTCGAATCAGGAGGAAGACACCACGGCACGCTCTGGCTAAAGGGTAATAAGAAATGTGAGCAAATTTTTTGTGGGTAGGGAACATGAATCATTCTTCATAAATACAGAAAAATTAGCCAAGACAATTGCCAGGTTTCCCATATATCATCTGAACCTACGTCATTTGAAGCATCCAATTATGAGGTAGGAATCCCTATGCAGCATTTAGCATACAGTCCATATGGTGGAGTGCTTTGTGTGAACAAGTGGAAAATGAAATCGAACAAGGTGTCAAAAATTTTTTTTCATATCTTAATTTTGAATGCTATGCAGTGGGAATAGAGCGAAGATGCATTTCACCAAAGAGTAGTCAAAAACTAGAATCTTTGTCTTAGCATGTGGCTTGCAAGCCCATGGAGGTGGAGGAGTATACAAGGCATGGAGCTGCCATCAATAATAGAATAGCTCGCTCCATTTATGAACACTTTATGAACTGGAAAATACAATGCACTGCATTCCTGCATGCTGTTGGAATGACAAACTCTCCTGGTGGAGAGCAGCTATTAAGAAATGTGATGGAATTTCTATCTTAAACTTCCATTCTAATCTATTTCTTCTCTATCTGTAGTCCACATGCTGCTACTATTGCATCCAGTGGCATCTAACTGTGGCAGGTTACCAAAAGTCTAGCCAAACCTTCTGGACAAGATTTGGGAACAGATTGACACACTGACACTTTCATGTAAGGAAGCTTTTGCAATAGATTGTTTTGAAGCATGTGATGACTACACTGAGAGTTGCAAACTGCCCTGGTAAATGAAGAATTCCTCTTAGATGTGCGACAAGAAGTTCAGCCATCTCCACTCTCAGGAGACTGGCTAAATGTAAAATATTGGAAATCCAAAAGTCACCTCATTAGTCAAACTAAAATCAATATAACACACACAAATATAATGGAGCATGGAAGAGGCAGAGTTCAAGAATGCTCACCCTGTCTCAATCATTTATGTTTCTGTGCTGTTGCCTGTAACGCAGTATGACTGGTACACAAGCAAGGACAGGCAACCTTAAAGAAGACTCCCTGTGTCAATAGAAATGTCACATACTGGCCAAGTATCTTCCTCTGGAAACTCATCCATGATTTAATATATGTTTCACTTCAGTAGGTTCTTCTGCAGCATTAAAAGAAATAGTATTGTTCCACCACATGTCACAGGCCCCATTTCTCTGTCAGCCCTCTGCAACTGCTGCTTTGCAGAGTGAGCACCCATCTCTTCAACCGGGTGAACACTGCCAGCAGTGCCAGTAGTTCCTTGGGCTTGTTTCCCCACACAGTGTTTTCCTTTTGGTGGGGATGAAGCTGAAACAGTAAATTTGTGTTGAACAGCAATGTCATGGCTCAATACCAGGAGGCACCACCAGCCTGGCTGTCCCTGCCTGGCCCCGGAAAACATCATGAGAACTTGAGCTGGTCTTACCGACAGAGGGACGGGTATGTCACTTGGTCCAATTTAGCTACAGAAAATGGGTCAGTATCAAACTCTATTCTTCCCATCTGAAATATATGCACAACAGTTTAGACTTCGAGTTTATTCCCATCCATTTTCTATGCCAAGGACTTCACATGCTTCTGTTACTCTGAAATAGGGGGGTGGATATCACTGACTGTAATGGATATCAGGTAAAGAAAGGACCCTGAGTGGTACATGACAGCACAAAATGTTCTGTCCTTCCTGCCTCAAACAAGATAAGCAAAATCCCTTCCAAATGTGAGGAATTAAATGATACTAAGGTGAACACCATCCAGGACCACCCTGGATGTCCTTTCCTTGGATAAAAGAGTATCACTCAGCAGAGGACATTTAATTCTTCCTCTAATGTTTTTTCGTTAACCAAGCATACTCCTTGTTCTCATTAATTATATACATCCCAAAATACTTTCTGGTAGTCGAGTCACTCAGAGATGAGTAATTTGAGAACAGAATATTAACAACTGTGTCATAAGCAGCTCTTTCCAAAGTACATTTAAATTAATGGATCTGAGAAATTATTTCTTTTCTAATGAGAATCATTAAACATGAGATTGAATTTTAGCAACATCTGAAAAGGCATAACAGACTGTCAGTGGTTTCAAAGCCTAAGCAGCAGTTTGAGCAGTTACTCTCCAAGGTGAAGAAAAATGTATGGGGAAAAAAAATCTTAAAACCAGTTAAAACTACAGGCAAAACTGATAAAGAATTCTTCCTTGGGATCATCAGATGAAATACACTTCAAGTGAACCTAGAGAAAACGAACTCAGTGAATGTATAGAAAAATATGATGTCTTTGCCTGAAAGGACTTATGATCTAAATAGAAAATAGAAAGGCAAGAAATGGATGATACAAACAAGCAAATAAAAGGCAACTGTATTTACCATATTCTGCGAACTCCAAACATTCATTATCCAGCCAAAAGATTAAACATTGTGCATTAAAACAGTATTTTACAACAGTAGAAACATGGAAGTAGAAAGTTTGGGCCAGAAGGAGCAAAGTCAGAGGCCCTCATCAAAAGTTGAATGAAAGAATGGATGAATACAACAAAGTCTCTAGCTAGCTTCTAATGCCCTTTCTTGTTCTTCTGGTTGCTGGCTACAATTTGACCCCTCAGGAATAAAAAAATGTACAATAAATACCATAAAATATACTTAGCACTTACGAATATCCTGGATCATCTCCCATCACCTCTTTTATACTGTATTTTCTGTTATGAACATTGAAATATTTCAGTGGAGGATGCACAGATTTTTACAACTTGATGCGAATCTTTGCAAACAGATGGGGTAGCCCATCTTCAGGAAGGTCCCGATTCAACACTGGTAACTATGTGACACAATAGTTTAGGTGCATCAGGCTCTTAATATAATTCTTTCTGTCCTTACTGCCTGTATAAACAATCCTTTTCTGAATCCAAAATCCAAACCTAGTTTTCAATACATAGAAGATTTATCATCTGTGAGAAAGTCTCATGGTTCAAAAAATGGTATCTTTGCACATATAAGTTTTTAAGGTTTTGAAAATTAGAAATAAAAAAACCTAAATGTTTTTGGTGATTAAAGAGCCAAGCCAAGAGCTACAAAATTTCCCATCCTGTTTACGTACCAAGATTTAGAGTGCCACAGAAAACTACAATGAGCCTTTGCTGAACATAGACTTTCATTACAAACTGGATATTTGCATTTTTCAGCAATTTGGCTACACTACTATAAGAATATGGGGGATAATTCTGCCTGGGTTTCACCTGAAATTGTGCACTGAGGTAAATAGAGCTATGTCAACTATGAACAGCAATGAATGGATACAAGTTCTTTTTGCCAGGATGAATACAAGCTGTTAATGTTGATACTTACTGATGGAAAATCCGGTTCAAATTGGTCAGTATGAACAGTCTTCCTATGGAACAAATTCTGAATACATCTAGAAGAGCTGTCATATGAGATATTGCAGCTAGAACACATCCTGAAATCAGATCCAGAGATCCTGGCTGTCATTTTCTAGTACATTAATTAATACATCGATCTTTCCTTCTGAACCTCTAATGAGGCCCAGCTTCCTCCACCCACACAGAGGGAGAATCTTTAATACGACTTAATAGCTAACAGAAGTGTGAGTCAGTACATTCATTACCCTTAATGTCAGTCATTTCCCCAATGCAGGAAACTAAGAGAACCACTGCAAAAAGGAGGACTCTCTAGGCAGAAGAGCCCAGAGGCATATCAGTCTTTTCCCCAAAAGCTGATTTAGGCATGAATTATGAAGACAATACCATTATGCTACAATAAGCTTTAGCAATTGTTTTGTGTCAGTTATACCTTGGGGAGACTGTAGGTTTTCTCCCAGGCATCTGTGCTCCATTAACAGATGTAACTCCAAAGGGTTAAAGGCAGAAAGGAAGAGAAACACTAGTGAAAACAAGTCCCTGTTTGATACTCTTATCAAGCAAGTTCATTTGTTTCAAGAATCTTCTGTGTCGAGATGAAAAGTGATGGGCGATATTCTTCTGCAATATCAGTATTGCAGTTTTTGCTATTAAGCACTGCTGGAGTCCTAGGTTTCTGGTATACTCAGAGTTCCTCCTGTCACGATCTGCACTGCCCTAAATAACCATCTCTGTGCCAGCACACCTTTCCCTGGGCCTGGTCTTCCATCCAACACTCACTGAACCCTTTTTCCAAAAGTTTAGACAGTTTATGATATTTGGTGGCATATAATGACAAAGGAAACATACTGAACTTAATGCTGCTGATGGTACTGACCTTCCCGAGTATAAGACAGACAGCTAGCAGCATACACAGATGGTATCAAAGTCTTTTCTGGTCTTGCACTGCTACTCACGCACTATCCTTGGCATGCCAGAGAAACCTGACATCACTGTGGCAACTTGTCAGTGTCATGGAAATGGCATGGATTCAAATAGAAAGATAAACGATGTAAAACATGGAAACCTGCTGCACATTGCTAATACACTAGACTTACAGGGCAGTTTAATTATATGTTTAGACATTAGCAGACAGGGCAGAAATTTATCCAAAGCTAGGTAATTATTTATTCGATTTAAACAATTTCAATTGAATATTTATGCAAATCTGCACCTTTTCCCTTTGTCTTTGTATTGATTGAGTCTGCTTAATTTATAACAACTATAACAGTCCTAGAATCCTAGAATCATTTAGGTTGGAAAAGACCTTTGAGATCATCAAGTCCAACTGTAAACCCAGTACGACCAAGACCACCAGTAAGCCAGATCCCTAAGCACCATCTACACATCGTTTAAATACCTCCAGGGATTGTGACTCCACCACTTCCCTGGGCAGCCTGTTTCAATGATTGACAACCCTTTTGGTGAAGAAATTTATCCTAATATCCAGTCTAGACCTCCCCTGGCACAACCTGAGGCCATTTCCTCTCATCCTGCTGCTTGTATTTGGAAGAAGAGACCAACCCACACCTTGCTACAATATAAAAATAAGAGGGACCGTTCCTGTAAACTGACAAACCTTTGTGATGTTATCAGGTTGTTATCACCAGCTTTTTAGTTTCAATCTATGTGAAGCTTACAACAGTTATTGCCGTCACATCTGAATGCTATAGCCTAGTGTTCAATTTCACAATAGGAAATGGCTTGAAAACTTAACAAGAGTGACTATAGAAAGCATTACTGAATTTTTAGGATCTGAGCAATTTTTCAAATTTGTCTGACATAGATTTGTTTCAGAATTCAGGAAATAGTTCAATCCTGAGAGCAACGTTTACAGCCATTTCTGAACAAAAAACCCCAGGATCCTGTTACTACACACAGCAGTTTATTTTATATACATTTTTTCATCTCTATTACTATCTTTATCTTAGCAATTCATTCTGCATTTGACTTACACTTTCTTCGATTTCATTTCAGATATGGAATTAACTGGCCAAGAATTAATGCAGTGTTTCAGTACAGAATTTGACAAAAAAATATTGAAGAATTAAGGATTAAAAATAACCCTCTAAATGTTAGTAAAGTATAATTTTTTCCACCTTTTTTCCCTCCTATTATTTCCCTTTTTGATCTTATTTGTGAAGTTTTGACACTTTGAGTACATTTCCTACAGTGAAAACAAGAGTTCTGCTGTTGCAAATCAGTCACTGCAAGTTCATTATATTTTCATTACAATATCTAAATATAAGAGATTTGGAAATAGTTATTCTCATCTGTATTTTCAGGAGTAGCAATGCTGAAATGCAGGTGACAGCACAGGATGAAGAAGCAGAGAAGACCATGTCTGAGGAAATATTAGCAGGAATCAGGAAATGAGAAAAAGAGTGGGAAAATTATATAACACAGCAAAGTTATTGAATTTTCCTGTAACATTTATGAACCGTCCTCTACCTTTTATCTCTTCCTTTTAAAGCTTTATTTGATGACCTTCAATAAGTCATTATTTTATGACTGCTGTGTAAGATAATGTGATCTCAGATGTTGTTTACCAGATTACAAGAAATTCAGTATTTCTTGGATACTTAATATTTACAAAACCACGGAACCAAAGATAAAAAGGCTATTAAGTCAAGGTTTATAAAGTTAGAAAATGCAAATAAATGCACTCTTTAACTGCATAATCAAATTATATTCTTCAGCAGGACCCCTGCCTCATTCAGCACATGGGTTGTCGATAGCTATTCAGTATTTTGGCTACTATTCCCCATTTCTGATCAATATACAGGTAGTACCTTTTCCTGTCTTCTTTATAATATTTACCCTATGCTGAAGAAATCCTGTTTTAAAAGCAGAAGGGTTCATATTCTCACAGGTGTTTTTTATGCTACTGGTAAGTGTAGCACTAGGGTGTCTCACAGCTCTCCCGTCATACAGAGATGTAGCATTCCCTCTGTTTCATGAAGAGAAGCATACAGCCAGAAATTAAAGATAGAATTTTTTGTTAATTTAGATAACCCATCAGAAACATCTACAACTTGGTTTCAACGTACCTAATAAATACCCAAGTGTCACATTTTGAATGTAGAAACTACAGGAGTCTTTGGCCTAGCTTGTAGCTGTGGAGTAGAGCTGTAAGAGAATTCAATTTAGCCCGTAGCATTTAGTGGTCTCACTTAATGAAACTATGCTTCAATGAACAAAGATAGTGTGATTATATAAACTATCGTACAATGTAACTAGCACACAGTATGCCCAAAAGAATAGCAGTCAAGATGGGTATGACTTTCTGCCAACATTGCAAGAATGACAGTGACAGCTACAAGAGCCTCTCATGGCCACGGGTACCAGTTTCCTGCAAAAAACTCTGGAGTCGCTACTGCTTCTTCTATCACCCCTCAACAAAGCATGATTCTGCCTGCAGTGTGTTATACTTTGGGGCAGATACATTTGGAGATCACCCTTGTAGAGTTATTCCCAGGTTTTTCTGTAAATATTCATAAATATCTGTCTCAGACAGCACAACTGGTCTAGATCAAGCCCTCTAAAAAAAGTAACAGGAGGAGGACTGGGATATTGTAGCCTGAACGTCTTGCATTGCTAAAAGTGAGAAAGAACTACATATAATAAAGCTTGTAGATAGGCCTAAAAGGACAAGTTGCAGGCCTTTTCCATTTGAATTTTGGTATTGTAATGAAGCTATTAGTTTATATGTGTGCCACCACAGGGCAAAAGAGGATGGCCTTAGACTTTTTCTTCTCATTCTTCTCATGGAGACTTTCTAAGTTTGAGGATCCGAACATATGATTTGTTTTCATACTTGGTTTTACTGCATTAAGATTTAAGCAGCTCTGTTGGGCAGCATTTATATTTCAGCAAGCATTTTTTTCTGCAAGACAGTCCCTTAAAAGTTTGATTCTGTCCTCATAGCAATGTGTCCTTGGGATTTGACATTTATGTAGACCTGATAATGTGTCAGAAGGAGCTGTCAACAAGGTAAAAAGTAAGGCAACCAGAGAGCTTCCAGCATCAACTACATGAATTTCACCTACCCTGGGGTTTTGAAAGTGAAGATGCAAACATTTAGTTTGGCTGATAATATTCATGGAGCGTCCATTGCTGCGCAAACCCACAGGTTGGGCCAGGGCTACCTCTTGCCCTGTAACCAGATTAAAATGTTTATCCCCAGTGGAGAAGGAAAACCTATGTACATAGCCTGCACATTGATAGCCTTTCAGATTTTCTACATCTTAAGTGGAGTTTGCCTTAATGTTTGATTGCAAAAGAAAAAAACTCTCCTTATGCCACAAGGCTGTTTATACTGCTGAAATAGGAGACTAGATTCCTGGAATTACAGTCGTGCACATCAGGGATAGAGGCTACAAATTGGCTTTATGACAGTTACAGTCCAAACTGTATTAATGATGCCACCGGTCTATGGCACAAAGTTCGCAATATTTTTGGGGACCTGCAATATAACACAGTACAAGCCAGACAAATACAATTCACCTGGTCAGAGAAGTGAAGTAGCAAAAGCCTTTTCGTTCACAAGATGATTTTTTACTTGTGACAAAAGTCAGAGAACAGCTATCTAACACGTACAGGTCAAATGGTGTTACCTCAGAGTAGTACATTCACATTTTATAATAAGCACTGTACTATTTCATGTTTATCATCTGCACCTGGCAGCCTCTGAATCTCAAAAGAAGACCTGTCTACACTGGAATTATTAATATGAATATACAGAATAGGATTTGGAGATTGAATCTAATCGAACATCCAGGCCTGGCATAGTCTATAATTGCAACTGAAATAAACCAGTATTTTCCTCCACCAATCTTTTTATGCTACTAGCATAGAAGATAACTTCCCTTTAAATCAACAGGGTAAGTTTGAACTTCTTCACAATTGTATTGTATCTGCTTCTCATGTTCTCCTGTTTTAGCTGTTACCTCTGATTTGAAAAGCATATCCTCACTGATGAATAGCTTAAAAACACTAATCAAAGAAATGAAGAAAACAGTTTGGCTTCCCAAATTCATTAGTTATCTTCCCATTCAGTGCAGAGTGTTCTTTCACTTGTTAAGTGTAAGACACAAACCCCTGAAATCCTTTTTGCTTTTAGCTGAAGAAAATGCTCCTTTCCCTTGAACAGGGCAAATCAGTGGCCCAGTAAGCATTTTGCTTATAAAGGCATGTTTAGAAAATAGTGGCAGACAGTGTGTTTCTTTTTCCTACAGAGGGTGTTTGCAGTTGTGCTACCAAACTTCAGTGTTTAACTACTTACAATTAATCTCTGGCCTTGCCTTGACAGAGTTTCACATGTAAGTGTACATCTAGCTCACTATGCACTGACTTAACCACTCATTTCTAAGGCTAAGACTGGAAAAGACTATTATGATAGTCTGGTTTTACTTCCTGTATATGATTCAGGCCACAGCTTTAGTTCCACCACTTAAAGCAGTTAAAACCCTGTATGTATATGTTTCTAGAAGCCTGAATTCAGTGGATAAAGATTTAATAAAACCAACTGAATTAATTAAGCTGAAAATAATATCTGTTCTAATTTAAATTTCTGAATGTTAGTTGCCAAAAGTCACATTAAACAGCCATCACTGCATGGAATAGTCTTAATTTTTCATGTTTTTCTTCACTGTTTTTGAGTCTTTAAACAACTTTGGATTGGGTGGTCAAGGTGTGATCTTAAACCACTAGATCTGTTTGGTTTGGATTGCAGAGATTTTCCTTTTTTACATGGTCCTGATGCCTTCATTGCCTGGTAGCCACCCCATGTTTTAGCCACTCAATGGCTCTATTAAATAGTCCTTCTAGCAGTACTAATGGCTATTTCCCAATCCACAATAACATCAGAAATAAAACGGTGACAACAAATCCACGATACTTTGTTTCCAAAATCCCTGTTGCATATGGTACATAGGAAAATAAATTTTACTACTTTGCTACTGTATTGGTCACCACAGAGTGATTTGATTCAAGGAATAAGGGTGAAGGCAAGGACAAAGGTGAGTCCCAGCTGAGGCTGGGCCCCTGAGCTCCAGCCGTGTGAACATTCCTGGGGTAGAGTTAAACTGCTGATTGATAGGGTTACATACGCTTCTGCTGCACTCAGAAGATGTTGGCTGTGTTCCGAGAGATGGGACTCTGGACTAGCATTGTGTGACTGAAATGGCAACTGGACAAGTCTTGCCAAAACCATGAAACTGATTTAAATTTTTTTTTAAATGGTGGACATGTGGATAACTTTTATTTGCACTTTGGCTTTTGAGTCAGCTGCAGAAGGAACAATAACTGCAGAGGTTGCAGTCAGGTGATCTGAACAGTTAATGAATTAAGGAGAAAAATCCCATTAGCACTTGAAGGGTCAAAGCAGGGTTGGAGTCTTTGAAACTTTGACAAGGACTGTGAATGACTTCTATTTCCTCCTTAGCACGACAATGCCACAAACCCAAGCTTAATGCTACTGTTGTCACTGGACTGTTTCTCCAGCAAAGGAATTTTGTTTGGTGAGAAGAAAGCTTCTTGCCCATAGTAAATGTTGTGGTTTGAGGCATCAGTTTATAGCTGTCAGGAGAGAAATAAGATTAGAGGGAATTGAAGATGTGCAGATGTTTCTGGTGACATTATGCAGAACCAAAGATGTACTGTATAATATTTACTTTTCAAAAAAACATACCACAGGCACCAAGATATGCTTATCCTCTGTATATAGTACACTGCTCAAAAGACATGTAGTACAATAATTAAGTTCAGAAATGAATGTGAGACTAATCAGTAGCTCTACTTTCTAAAAAAACGTTTAAACCTGAACCCATTGCCAACCTATGTTTCATCTTCTCTGGTAGCTGTGCTAGTGCTTTTTGTCTGATCTTACAAAAATTTTGCAGTAGACTCATGCAGATGGGTGCAAGTATTGGAGGTTTGAGACAACAACCTTATGGAAAACAAGAGCAGTATTGGTCACTCATTACCAAGATAATACTAACAAAAGTAAAATGTTTAGTTGCTATGCCTTGGAACACAGAAAAAGAAATGCTGTTTCCTTGTACAATGGGAATTCTCACTTTGAGAATTTCTCCCACGTCTCTTTCTCATCATCCCTACTTAACACATACTTGCTTTCTAATGTGGGTATTAGGGAAAAAATCAGGCTGATGGGGTTCAGAGGCTGGAGTTGGAGCTCTGTTCCTTGTACCAGGTGTTCCATCCTGCAAAAGAAGCAGTTGCTCCATTGAACTGTAGATTTGGCACCTGGCACAATATTGTCAGGGCATAAAGTTGTATTGTGAGCCAGGGATTTTTCTGTTGCTTTGGCTTTCTGCAGGATGTTTTGATTTTCATTGTGCACCTGGAATATTCGGCTAGTGCTGGGGCAAGTGAGAGTCGGAAACAAGTTAGATTAGAAAGAACAACAGTTGTGCAAGCGGAAGGTTTCTGTCCTCTGAACAGCTGATCCTGTGGGAAACAGAATAAAATCACAGAACTGTAGAACTGTTTTGGTTGGAAAAGGCCTTTAAGATCACCAAGTCTAACTGTTAACTTAGCACTGCCAACTACACCACTAAACCATGTCTCTAAGCACCATATCTATGTGTGTTTTAAATACCTCCAGAGATGGTGACTCCACCACTTCCCTGAGCAACCTATTCCAATGATAGACAACCCTTTTGGTGAAGAAATTTATTCTAATATCCATTCTAAACCTCCCCTGGCACAACTTGAAGCCATTTCCTCTTGTCCTATCACTTGAACAGACGAACCCCCACCTGGCTCAACCTCCTTTCAGGTACCTGTAGAGAGCCATAAGGTCTCCCTTTAGCGTCATTTTCTCCAGGCTAAAATAACTCCAGTTCCTTCAGCTGCTCCTCCTAAAATCTGTTCTCTAGACCCTTTACCAGCTTTGTTGTTCTTCTTTGGACACACTTCAGCACCTCAGTGTCCTTCTTGTAGTGAGGGCCCCAAAACTGAACACAGCACTTGAGGTGCAGCCTCACTAGTGCAGGGCACAATCACTTCCCTAGCCATGCTGGCCACACTATTTTTGACACAAGCCAGGATGCTGTTGGTCTTCCTGGCCACTTGAGAACACTGCTGGCTCATGCTCAGCTAGCTGTTGACCAACACCCCCAGGTCCTTTTCTGCCAGGCATCTTTCCAGCCACCCTTTCCCAACCCTGTAGTAGTGTTGCATGGGGTTGTGAAACAAGTGCAGGATCTGGCACTTGACTTTGTTGAACCTCATACAGTTGCCCTCAGGCCAACGATCCAGCCTGTACAGGTCCCTCTGTTGGGACTTTCTGCACTCAAGCAGATCAACACTCCTGCCCAACTTGGTGTCACCTGCAAACTTATTGAGGGTGCACTCAATCCCCTCATCCTAAGAGCCAAAGAAAATTGCATTTGGCTTTTGTGGGAGATATAGAAGCATGACTATACCTATCTATCCCCAGTAAAGAGCTTGGTTCTTTATCTAACTTGGTTAACGAAGCTGCTTAAGCAAGTGCAACACGACTTCACACATAACATGTGAGTGAAGGAGCTCCCCAGAATCTGCTGTATGCAACTGACACAGAATTCCTGCCCCCTGGACTGCTGCAGTGGGAAAGTAGAGAGCAATCTGCTGGGACCTATATGGCTATGAATATCTGCTCTCCGGGAGAGCTCTCTTGCTGCGTGGATGTAGATGCTTGGACAAGGCGCAGCCCTATACCATTTACTTCTGGTGTTTCTGCAAAAATGAAATATGGATGAACCACATGCACCAAACATACTTAGTGCTCCAAGATATTTACCACATGAGCTTTCTTGCTTTGGCTTCTGTGAATATCTGATTCAAGAATCTTGGACCAATCTTCCAGGGCTACCCAAAAGACGGATTCTAAAAAGAAGATCATACTTTGGATTAACAGTAATTATAGCTCTTTTTACCAAACATGCTGTCTGTTCCAAGGACTGTATATGTATAGTGTACAAACTATAATATCTCCATTTTCCCTGAGAAATCACCCTCGCTGACTTCTTAAGCCAGTCTATCTGCACCATTTTTCTAGCTGTGACACAGATACTGGCCCAAAGATCTGGGCTATCTGATGATGGGGATTCAGTCATTGCAAGCACATCTTCCTCCTCATTTTAGGAGGCTGAGATGAGTCAGGTAACAGACTACCACCTGAAGGCTTTGGCTTTATTGCGGTTTTGTCTAAGTAACTGAATCAAGAAAAAAAATGTTTCTTCTGTTTCCCAACTTTACGAATGTGGGTAAGTGTCCACTTGCAACTCTAACAGCTCAGGTGACTCATAAAATACAACATGCAGCAAGGGTGTAAGAGCAATTACTCACGATGTACAGCCACCCTGCCAAGACAGAATTTTCCAAAGCTTTTTTATTATTAGCCTCTGAATACTATGACCTAGCAGGATGTAGCAAGAGAATTAAACTGAACAGACTGCCAAAATACCTGCTAATTATCTTTGTTTAACTTCCTCCAGTATCAGTTTATAAGCAGGATACATTTTCAAATAATTAGGTATATGAGACCTTTAAAATTTGTTAACTGTTTCATTTTCTAACTGCTCTGTGTTACCAGAATGCTTTTTGAACTCCTTTGATTTGTTTGTACTTGGTTAGGGCCAATGCTAGTGAAGACTTAGCTGCTCAAACAGATCATAACCACATTGGTAACGATGCTTTACCCAGTTCTCTCTGCCCAGATATCCAGCTCTGGTGTGATTGCTCCCAGTTTGAAGACACCACCCTTCTCCCAGGTGAATATAACATAGGTTTACTCCAAACCCCTGTATCTATTCTTGTTTAGGTACAGTGAGATATTTTTCTGTGTTTTAATGCTTTATTATATACAGCACACTAGTAGGTAAGGTGTTATAATAATATATTCTCCAAGGTCGTGGAGTTTCTATCTCATTGCCACCAACAGTTTGAGTCCTGTGTTCCAGTTCCTCTCTTTAATCAAGATTCTTTCTAAGATTTATTTAGTTCTAGAAAGTGATATGAAAAGAAGTAAATTAATGCATCTTGTAGAATTTTTGGTGGTTAAGGTTTTGAGAGATTCACTGTCATTCTGGGGAATGCTACACCACTGATGTCCCCAGACTGGGCAGCCTGAAGAACAGAAGCTAATGTAGCGAGGAAGGTCTGGAGGCTTCCTTCTTTCCAAAGCCTACCTCTGCATTAGCTTTCCACACCAATCCCATTGCACTGCTCAGGGATTCCCACCTTTGCCCTCTATGATGGGCTGAACTGTCCCTTACAAAATTACTCTCTTGTCATTAAAAGACTGCCCTTCTCTCCTTCCATACTGCTTCTTGAAGATAAACCTGGACAAAATAAATAACTCCACCACACAAAAACTTTCACATTTTCCCCAAGACTCCAATCAACACCATAGGGAAGAAAAAACGTGCCAGGTCCACAACAGACAAAATACTCCATGGTTGCTGCAAAGAAAATATGAATTTGTGGGGCAATTTTGTTGGTATAAATTAAAGCAGAATTGAGTCTCAAAATTATCGAAGTGCTGACTGACTGTGGTGGTTTGGCCCTGGCTAGATCAATTGGTGAAATTTTCTGCTGAACAGGAGAGAAAATATATATTGAGAGGCTTAGGAGTCGGGATGAGGACAGGGAGAGGTCATTCCATAATCAGTGTCATGGGCACAACAGACTCAGCACAGAATAAACGAAAGAAAACTCTCTAATTTATTACACTGCACTGCACACCCAGTGACACCAGAGCCAGGTAATGAGAAGCATGACCAGATCTTAAAGAACCTTCCCCCACCTCTTCCTTCTTAGCAGACTTCACTTTAGTCATGATTTCACTCTCTTCTCCCTCCTCATTGTGGTATGGGGAGGGGCAAGGAATGGGGGAATAGGGGTTTTGGTCAGTTCCTCAGAAGTTGTTTTCCTTCTTGGCCGGGAGGGTATTCCTTACACCCTTCCCCTGCTCCAGTGTGGGGTCTCACCCACAAGAGACAGTCCTCCATGAACTCCTCCAACATGAGTCCTTTCTCATGGGGCTTCATCTCTTCACCAGCTGCCCCAGTGTGGGTCACTGCTATGGGATGCAGTCATAAATCACAGAAAGTCTCTCAGTCTCTCAGGCCCAGACTGCTCCAGCACAAGCCTTCCTGGTCCCCCACAAGCCTTCCCACTCAGCAAACTTGCTCCAGCATGTATCTCTCTTTCTCTCACTCATCTCTCTGTCTCTCTCCACAGGCTGCAAGTGCTGGCAGAGGCTTGCTCCAAGGCGGGTCACAGCATCTCCTGCATGTCTCCACCTGTTCCAGCATGGGGCCTCTCCACAGGCTGCAGGTGGGGTCTCAGCCTTTTCCATGGGCTGCAGGGGGACACCTGCTCCACCATTGGTTTCTCCACAGGCTGCAGGGGCTTCTTTCTCTCCTGCACCTGGGGCGCCTCCTCCGCCAGCTTCCCTGACCTTGGTGCCTGCACAGCTCCTTACATCTTCTCACTCCCTTCTCTGGTGGCATAAAGCGGCTGCTTGTGTTTTTTCCCTGGTAAATGTGATTCCCAGAGGCGCTGTGACCGTCACTGATGGGCTCGGTCTTGGTCAGCAACAACTCCAGCCTTGAGTCAGCTGGTGTTTGCTCTCTGGGACCTGCAGAGAGCTTCTGGCTGCTTCTTGCAGAAGCCACATCTGCAGCCCCCCCAGAACCCAGCCATGCAAAGCTGCAACACTGACATGGTCAGTCTTGACACTGATTGAGCAATCAGAGCTTTTTCCCTGATAAAATCACTACAAAAAATACTTTGTGATGGGGAAATTTTGAATTGTTGTCTTCCAACTGTTGTGCACTGAAATGAGAATGTAAACAAATTATTTGGTATGGAGAAGTAGGGTAGAAACTAGCATCTTGCCAAGGGTAATTTCATGATTATCAGACGTACTTTTCTTTCATAACACAAATCTCGTTTCTTCTACAACAGGAGGAGGAAACTTGAGTCCTGGCTGCAAAACTCGGCCAGATGTGAGGCCATGGAAGAAAGGGTGAAACTGAGCATTCATTAAATAGGACAGTGATGACACCTGAACTATGAAACACTTTTGGGAGTGAATAAACCCCACCCAAAACACCCATAATCTTCTGTACATACAAGGTTCCTAATTTGGAAGAGCTGTATTATGAAGCATAAAAGAAAATGAAATGAAGATAGTAGGACAAGGAGAACAGTCATGACATATGCAAGGTAGCAGATGAAAACAGGTGCCAGCTGTCCCTGCTGAGGCACCTGAGCATGTCCTCCTGAGGGACCACCATATTTTCCATCCAAATCATATGACAGCCCTTGTTGACACCTTGATACATCTGATCTACCTCAGCGTTTCCTACTTAAATCCAGTGCCATCCCTGTGGAGGCACCTCGGTCTATGTCTCTCTTGTGCTGACGACCCCAGAGCTGGACACATTAGTCCAGGTGGGGTCCCACAAGAGCAGAGTAGAGGGGCAGAATCACCTCCCTCAATCTGCTGGTCATGGTGGTTTTGATATAGCCCTGATACAGTTGACTTTCTTTCTGGTCTGCGAGTGTGCATTGCCAGCTCATGTTGAGCTTTACACCAATCAACACTCCCAAGTCCTCCTCAGGGCTCATCTCAAGAAATATGTTGGAATCATGTTATTTAATTGTAAATGTGAAGGACAGAACATTTATTTGTTCTTATTTTATTATGATTTCTTAATCTATTTTACACAGGAACAGTAAGTGAATTCTACATGCCAGAAGAGGCTCTTTGTGCCAGGTACGATGTCTACTTTTAGAATGTGCCAGGATCAGCTTGTGTGGTAAGAAAATGTGAAATTCTTATACACTTGAATTAGATGTCTCCTATTCCTTGCCTCTAACTTTTCCAAGCATGAAATCACTGGAGTTCAGGGAGCTTTGTAGTGGCCACAGATCTTCATCTCATCTCCGGAACAGTTATAAAAATGGCACCCCTCTGAGATGGTGATCAGATTTATTTTTAATATGGATAAGCAGCATGCATTTCTCTCTCAGAAGCAGATGAACCATCTGGGCTGAGATTTCCCTCCCCCAAACCTCTATGCTTGAGACAAATACTTGAGAGAAGTTTAGCTGTTTATCAAAAGCACTATTGGAGGAAAAAAAACCCAAACCCAAGGCTCTTACAAGGTCTAGTAATTTTGGTGCTAATACTAGGCTAGCACACAACCACATTATGAATAGATGACATTGCTTTTCTTTGTACACCCTAATGGCTAAAAGGCAGATAGGTGAAGGAAAGGATACATGAAGAAGTAGTATGTGTCCTTGTGTAGAAAATCAACTGGAGATCAGGCAAATCCTGGTCTCTGGGTACATATTTTTGCCATCTTCAGAAGAGAGAGATAATAGCAGCCAACACTTCACTGTGTGTTGAAGTGCTTCATTCTCTCCTCCTCAAGGTTAGTTACACTTTCTCCTTCATTCTGCAGCCTGCTATAAAGGCTATGTTGCTGAATTGCAGTCTCAGATTGACAAAAGGACACAAAATAAGCAAGTCTAAATCACCCTTCAGTGCCTCTAAGGATAATGACCACAGTCTACTAAAAACATACACGTAATAACAGTCCCCATGTGAAATGCCACTGCTTCTGCCGCCTTTCCTCTGAGTTTCTGCCATTTTCATTGTCCCTTGTAGCTGCATTGGCTGATCTGTACCACTGTAGTGTTGAAACTGGACCGTTTCCCTGATACTTGGTCTGGTTTCTTTATTATATCATTGTCAACAGGACACTTCCTGCTCTTGTTTTTGTGCAATATGATGAAAGGATGTGTGCAATTACTAAACGCAATACAGGAGGGAATTGGATGTAGGCAACAGCCCTTAACTTTTCTCTTGTTTTGTTATCTTCTTAGGTGCAACTAGTATACACAGAAAATTAAAACAGTTTTTCAGAGAGGCTAAGAAAAAATATTTCTATAAGCCACTCCAGTGGAAGAAAAGAATGATGCTTGACTAGAAGCTCACACATAAAGCAACATCAGTGACTGCTCTAACACATTTTGACTGGTGAAGGTCTCAGCAGAGAACTTAATAGTAGGTTTTTGTGTACAAGCACAACTGAAATTTCAGAAAGCAGGACAGCACAAAAGAACAATGTCTGGTATTCCTAATAGTAACACAATAATACTAAGGAGACAGGTGACTTAGTTGTTTCACTTAGGAAAACATAGAAAATAACCTTGTAAATTACCTTGTAATTTTCTGCTGCATGCCCCTTTTTGACCTAAGACTTAATAGCCACATGCTCATCTTTGCAAGCTAGGGGATAGCTGGAAAATTCTCTACTGAAGGGTAGGTAGAAGGTGGGTAAACATGTGAAAAAGTCTATGATCCATTTAAGCACTAGTAAAAGAAAAAGTGTATATATGGAAATACATGTTGGTAGATGTGTAACTTTTGGCATTTGTTGTGGCATGTTTCCTCCTTGTTATAACTAGTGTTGTGTTACTATTATGAGTGAATGACAAGGAAAGTTTTTAGAGACATATATGAAGCTCTGCTAGGTTGGACCCTACTATTCCCAAGGCAAGAGCTACCCCTGTCCTCTTTGCCTGGCTCGTCATCAGTCTCCTTTTCTACACCAGTTCTCCAGAGCAACAATAGCCCATCTTGGACAATCTAACAAAAAAAAAAAATATTCTGAGGCTGCACTGAGACTGACCCATGATAGATGAGCTCCTTCCTCTTCTGAGCATGCTCTTACTATTACTGTAAAGAAAAATCCACCAAAATAGAGGGTTACTGTATGTTTGTGCAGATGTACATATAAATGCCTTTGCTGACATAGCATACAATTTGCATATAGCTCAAAAATAATTGCATGTCTACCAATTTAGACGTAAACTTCACACTTTGGTGCATGTTCTTATTGACTATATAATGCTACTATGTCCTTTTCTAAATAACAAAGGAATCTGTGGACTTTTGCATGTTACAAAACACTGGAATATCAGGATCTTTTCTACTGAGTGATACTAATAGTGTCCTTCCCATATTCATGGGTTACTGGATTTCTCAGGCAGGAGAAATACTGCAGTTGTACCACACATGGGATTTATTAGAGAAGCTGTGTGGGGACTGTAGCAGCAGTAGGAGCAATAATGGAAAGTTCATATTGTACCAATTCTTTTATTCTCCATTATTGGAAGAGACATACTAAGAGGCACTCGGCTTACATCACCTTCTGAATGAGGATAATTTTGCAGCCAGCAGGAATAATTCACCCTTTCATTAGGAACAAGCCAAAAGTTCTCAGATAAAAGAGCTCTGCATAAGAAAATACTGTTCTATGCGGGACACGTTGGGGTTGCTAGTTATGGCAGAGCACCCAGGAATATTCAGTGCACGAGCATTTGACATAGTCAGGGTGGCATGTGCTTTTATTAGATAAAATTCTTATTTTCCTGGAAGTAAAATAGATACAAAGCAGGTGCTGCAAATACTGTCACGCAAACATTCTAGAAGAATCACTAGAAAATGATTTTTTGTTGGAAGATAAATTAATCACCACTATTTCCCTTCCTCTCTGGTAAATGCTCATGATTGTTCTGCAGAATAAACACACATGCATATGTCATGTCATATCCTGAATGTTTCCCCCTGCGTGTTTGATGTTTTGCCTCTCATGGGATACAGACCTGGGGCTTGATCAACCTTCTGTGACATCCATGGAGCTAGATAAAATCCTTATGAGCCTCACTCACAACTGCTATAGGTTATGTCAAACAATGTAAAAATATTCTTCACTGAAGCTTAAATTATTTTATAAGGCATCAAATACTTGATAACCTGAATAAAATTACGTGGGCTATCGACATGATGCTTTTAACAGAGCTCCCCCTCCAGATACTTAGTGTTTTATCTTCCAGTACAAGCAGTAGTCGCATTAAACAGAGAACATGTTGTTCCTCTCTGTGATGATATCCTCTGAAAATAGATGTTAGCCTTTGTGTTTAGAGAACGTGTGAATTCACTTCATTTCTTTCAAGCAAAGCTCAGTATGCTGCGGGAAAAGCTTGGCATCTTTGCTTGGAAATGGGCTAAATTGCAATGGCAATCTTTTACTTGGCCTTACACCATGGTGCATACAAATAACAAAAGACACATAAGAAGAATAAAATAAACAGTTTGACATTATAAATGATAGCACTTACTGTGCACTTGAAAAAGGAAAGGGGTAAAAGCCTTGCTGCCAGCAGACTTGCAGGGCGCTGCCACGCTCCGTATCTGCTGTGCTACGCCGTGTACTTACCCCGGTGGTTGAGGGGAAAGACTCAAGCAGTGCTCTGCTGCAGATAGCGCACAGCAAGCGAGCATGTCAGCAAGGCTTCTCCAAGCAGATTTGGGCTGTACCTGCCATTTCAAGTCAAGTGACATCTGACATAAAAAGTGACATCAATTTGGGCAAAATTTCCCCCAGATGATGGCAATCACAAATGGAGTTTCATTGAATTGAAGTTTATTTGTTTTAGAAAACATACGAAATTACATTACATCTTTACATTAATTCTTTACATTGTAGAATTGCATGGGATGGTACAATTCTTATGGAGATGTTTGGAATAGCTCTAAGTAATATGGTGTAGTGTGAAGTGCTGTAATAAAAGCAATACACGAAAAGTGCAATGCATATTTTTAAAATGTTTGTTTGTTCGTTTTTTTTATTTAACTATCATATATTATAAGTATGTCATACATATTGTGGGAAAGATATTTTTTTAATTGTCTCTGCTTACATTCATTAAGAAATTAAGAATGTGAAAAATTTTAACGGAATAAAAATTCTGTGCTCTAACCAGTTCTAATACCAATAAATACTTGGGGAAAAAAAAAGTGTATTCATGACTTACAATACAGAGAAGCCAAATTAAGCCAAATCATATTCTGTTAAAAATACTCTCCTTATTTAAAAGCAAAAGAAGGTAAGACAAGTGAAGTATTATTTTATATAACAAACATGAGCAATCCCTGTGATTTCACTTGAAAAACTGTAAGAAAAGTTATGCAAATAGCTTGGGAAACCGAGTTCCTGGATAATAGAATGACATGACATGTTACTGGCTCACAACTTAATAGTAATTGAATGATTTGCTGCTTGTTTCAACTGTATGTTTATTTCTAGCGTTGATTATTATTGTTAAAGAAAATATAGTCTTCCTAAAGAAAAGAGTCCACATTTCTATATAAACTCAAAAGGCATAAAGAGGCTGCTAATTTGTGTGAAAATTATTGTTACTGTTAGAACATTTTTTGAAATACCACTTCAGTTTGAAGAACAATTTCCATTTTATTATCCTTGGGTTTGTAACTTTTTTTTAAATATTACAATTATGTCTCCTGTTCATGGATTTCCCTATAACATCTCTGCAGCTACAGAAAGATTTGTTTGTTTGTTTCCTGCCATTTCTATCAGGACCTCAGGTGAAACGTTTTCTGCTGCACGCACTTCGTATGCGTGTGTCTTCCGATGTACCTGAGAGTTTGAACAACCCCCCTGGCTGTTTCAAAAATGTTATCGTCAATGAACAAAAGAAAACAGAGACAAAGATTTAAAGCTCTGTGGGGACAAAGGAAGTTATTCCAGGTATTTCAAGTTATAAACAAGATTAAATTGAGAGCTATAAACCATGTGAAATTACTCAAACTCTTCCTTATAAAATCAGTTTGTCTTGTAAAGCTAATTTCTTTCCTTCAACATCTTAAAAGACAGTATCATCCTTCCATGCTTTATACCTCAAGCATTCTCCAACTCATTTAGTGCTGCAATTAACCTTACATTTTGTAAGGTTTTTTCAAACTGATTTTTTTACAGAAAAAGCACAACTGTTGAACACAAGAGTCAACCAACTCTATCAGAGAAAAGGCTGCTATGTGCAGTCTGAGAAATAGTACATGCTCGGACTTATCTTGCTGATTTGATTTGTAGCAGGTGAAAAGAATTATCTGGGATGTGATTTAGACATTATTTTGCAGCCTTGGTTTCCTGTTGACAAGCATATAGAAAAGGCATAAGAGGATTCAATATCAGGTAAATTTGCTCTAAGCAGTTAAGAGAACAAGATTCTGTCTTAGTGTCCACAGGTAAGTTTTGATACATGAGCGAACGGCTTTGAGCCAAGCTTCTGGTGTTCTTTTTACCACTGAAGCTACTAAAAAGGTTCTCCCAACTTCAGTGCATTAAGGATTGAAGGTTGAGTGCTGGTCTTGACACTCATGCATCCCCACAAGCAGCCATGGCAAACTATGCAAACATGGACCGTAGCAAATGTCATCTGCATGACAACAGAGTCCCAGTGTAGGAGGTTGTACAAGATGTTTTGTCTAAGAAGCACTATACAGCACAGGAAATTCACATGGTCTCCAAGTGGAGAATGGCATTATCCTGATACATTTTGCATTCCTTTTATAGAAATACAAAGAAAGCTTTTGTTTTAAAACTGTTATTATCTAGTAAATGATATAATTCATAGAATAATTTTGTACAGTTTCCACTTCAAATCATCAAAAGTTTTGTCCCAGGCATTTTCTACAGGACTTTTCTACAGGGCCTTGCTACCTGTGTTTTCCCGCAAGGTAATTCCTCCATAAACTTGCCATACTTCTGTATCATTCCCTTCTAGTCATCATTTATATTTGCATATTGGGAGAAAAGAAGTAGTGCAGATCCTTTGAAGGTGATATAGCAAAATATTCATAACTAAAATACATCAGAAATACTTTTCCAGAAAGAAATGTTCTTTGGACTGTGAATGTTGACTATGGCTGTACTATACATCTACTTGAAGAATGTTTGAAGAATCCCACACAGAAAAAATGAGGTTTCAAAATGACAGGAGGAGGAAGTATAGCCTAACACTTGCATTACTGCATCTTTTGAAGACACAGGCTACCTTGGACTATAAACTTAGATAGATGAGTTGCCCTCCTATCAGTCAGACATTTAACTGTTCACATATTGACCTGTAGATAGGCTCTTCATCCAGCTCTGATTCTGAGAGAAAGTAAAGCAGGCTTATGGCCATAGAGATGAAAACCAGAGTGGACTCAAAAACAATCAAGCTGCAGAAAAATATATATTTTACAGTGTTTCTTCAGCACATCATAAAAACAAGATACATCTGAAAATCATGTCTGAAGAACACAATAATCTCAACTGGGTTTGGGGACCTTTTTCTGATGTTCAAAGGCTTGAAGAATGGTTCAGTATAGAAAAAAGCACAGCTTTCATATGAATGTCTAAACAAGGAAACTGTTAGGGATATTCATTTGGAATAGTATTTTCAATTAAACAGTATTAATTATGGGTCATTTTCCCAGATTTCTAGAAAGTAAAAATTTTTGAAAATCACTATCTCTTCCAGTTAGGCCATTTCACTCTCATGACTTAAAAGGGAACATCGCTACAGTTCTGAGTCACTTAGGATTGCCTCTGCCAGTCCTGAAGTAAGAAAGTCCTGTCTGTAGGAGATAGGCTACCTCTGCTTATGGAGAGACATCATTTTTTCTCTTTCTACATAACCCTTTTTAGCACATCTAGCCAAGCATGACAAACATTATCAGTTAACAAAAAGTCCAATATTCATTTTTGCAGGGAAGCTGTTCTATTAACTCTATAGTTAGGCATCTTCCTTTCCCTTGCCCAAGCCCCAGAAAGACCAAACGTAGGACTGTGAAGTACAGAAAAATATCCCCATTCTCCTCCCGTGTACAAAAATGGAACTTCACTGGGAGTTGAGGTTAGTAGGCCAGTTGAGTCAATGTATTATATCAAACATATTTTAAAGTCAGACTATGGAATAAGAGTTGCTCAAGAGGCTTTCTAAACTAAGTCATATAAAAGCCTTTCCTAGGCTTTTCTTTTTTAAAAGAAATGTATAATTAATAAAGAAGAAATTCACTAGCACTTTTTGATGAATATAAAGATAACAATCATATCTCCTATGAATAATTTGGACAAAAATCCTTCAAAAGTACTGTACATTTTTTATTATGTTCAAGGACATTCAAGTAAGTAAAATAACTCATTTTTTTTTATCATGACTTTTCCATGTCTCTAGCAGTTGACTAAAATATGCAGAAGAACTCTAAAAACTGGTAAAAGGATATATGAACTATTTTTTAACTCTTTTCCTCCTTTAGATGCACAAAGAAATTTAATAAAATTAATCACTATATAAAGTGTGCCACTTTGAAAAGCATAGGCAGAAAGGGACATTTCTGGTATTTTATTTGACCCAGAGCAGAAATCAACTAATATGATGAAAATTACTTAAATAGCATTGGATCAACAGGTGGTTACAGAATTGGTCCTTCTTCAGTTCAGTCACATCATGTTCTCTCCATAGGGAGTGAGATTAAAGGGAGGCCTCACAGTGACTAACTTTAAATGCAGCAGACTGATCCCCATAAGCTCTATCCTCACTTTCCCTTCCCTCCCCCATCCCTTTTCCCCTTTCCCTTTCCTCTTCCCCTTCGCCTTCTCCTCTTCCCCTCTTTCTCCCTTCTCCCCTTCTCCCCCCTCCCCTTGCTCCATAAAGAAGCTCTTTAAGCAGCCCCAGTAATACTACTTTCACTACACATCCCAAGCCTCCCCCCTGCAGTTCACTGGGGAAATCAAATTAAAAGATTAAAAAGCTCAGGTCAAACGAATTCCAGAAAATCAACATAGTCCTAGTTGGAATGTACTGCCAATAGCTCCCTTGATAAAATAAATGACTCTGCATGTGCAGTTCTCCAGGAGCAGGAGACACTGAGAGAGGAGGGGAAGATATTTACTTAGATAACTCTGACCCAAGGCCCCACCATACTCAGTGGGACCACTTACTTGGAGGTCAGCAGAGTTTAAAAGGAGCCAATATTCTAGAGTACATAGACATTCATACATTTAATTAATATTTTCCCAGTGGTTATCTATTTTTCTAAAGCATCCACTTCAGGACTGTAAAAGAAAGTCCAGTACTTTAGAAAATACCCTCTCCAATTGCCTGGTCCTCAAATCATTTGCTACCACACAAGCTGTCACAGAGACTAGGTATAGCAAGTGTTAAGGTTGCAAAAGACTCATGAAATTCCAGGTGTGTAGATTTGGTGTGTTTTCAACTCCTTTTGGGTTTACCATCAGAATAAACAGGGATTTTAAGTACACTTGCTGGAATCTAAAATCCTGTGCTGGACTACTGGGGTTTTTTATGCTGAGCAACTTGTGCATGTAAACCCCATGAGCCCACTTATGCAAGGAGAAGCAGTCTGCTCAAAAAGAAAAAAACCCAAAACCCCAACAACCTTTGGGGTTCTTAGCTGAATTATCATTCAAGTTCAAAAAATGAAGGAAAAAAACCTTTCAGAATAAGTTCAGATGCCTTGAGCACATGCTGGTTTAGGAGAAGGCTGACAACAACTCCTGCTTTTGCAGCATCTCTGAGGAATTAACTTCCTGGTATCACTGTTTTCCAAAGTGGACCAAAACCACTAGGTGTTTTAGTATGAACATTGTGTTTGAATTTCAAATAGGAATTCCTCTTTTTCAGTCTGAGAAGAAGATATTGATTTTAAGATAAGCCCCATCTGAGGAGAAAAGGCAGCCCACCATGCAGCACAAGGGATCAACACAAGCATATTAATAATGCAATTATTATAACACAACAAACAAGACAGAGGAAGCAAAGTAGTTATCAAGATGAGAACAAGCTGAAATTGGTATTTTGTAGCCACAAATGCTGCTGATATAATTCATGTTCATGAAAAATACTTTAAGCTGGAAAATGCAGTGGCAATTTAGGTATGAATCCTAAAAAACCATAACCCTTTACAACCCCAGAAGAGGATGTGGTGAGAAAGAATGTAATCAGAATACCACCTTTGGTCCAATTTTGCTCTCAGTTAGGTAGGTGAAAGACAACTGGACAGGTGGTGCCAGAAGTCAGACCCATTACACAGAAGAAATAAGGCCAGTAACTTCTGCAAATTGCTGTTGAAACCTCTGAACTCTCGAGTGGAAATCAGACAGCTCCCCACAGGGCTTCAGTTGGTGAAGCTTATCCCAGCCAAATGCTGGTATTAGACATATAGAGTAGCACTGTTTACACACACACACAAATGTTTTGCTTGAATACAATAGAAAATGCATAATAATGCTTCATGAATGATTCTTCTATTAGTGCCAACAGTTGTAAAACAAGGCACAAGGGAGATGTAAACACTTTTTCAGCAGCTTTCTACTCTCTGCAAGGTGAAGGCTGGAACAAATTGAGGTAGTCTTCCAATTATACTTCATGCCTGAGGAAATCTCAAGCTTGAAGAAACTGTAAGTCTTGGCTTCCAGGGTTGTTTTTTTCTTTAGCATTGCTTTTATAACGTAGTTTTTCAGTACACAAGAGATACTCATTTCATAGCTAGGCAAAAAAAGCTAGGCTAAAAACACCACTTGAAGTTAAGAAATTATGCTTGCATTACAAATGGAGGTTTGTGCTTTTGACAATAAATTGACAGCTATCCACAGTTTTTCTTCTCAAGGAAATACCGCCGAATTTTATTGACTTTGATTTCTCCTGTCATGTCTTTATATTATTACAGAGGTAAAGGATCTAACTGATGAAGCTTATATCCTCCCTGATAAAGAGATTTTTAGAGGTTTTAAACCACAAAACTTTCACTTTTTAAAGCAGTAGGATTATAAAGATCTCAGATTATTTTTTTGATATTTAAGCAAGTTCCAAGAAAATTCCAGGAACTCTCTATTGTTTCTCAACTAGTCTCAGTGAAATGAAGAAAAGAATATGAATTCTGATATAGAGGATTCTACTGAATATTTCAATATGATGTGAATTGGCTTTGGGTGGGTGGCCTGAGCAGGTACGTGTATTTCTGAAGGAAAAAAGGCAAACAGTGAATGTTTTGTGGTTGAGGCTGAGTGAGCTGGGACTCTTCAGGCTAGAGAAAAGAAGACTAAGGGGGGACCTTATTAATGTTTATAAATATCTGAAGTGTGGGATACAGGGGGAATTGGCCAGCACCTTTTCAGTGGTTTGTGGGGACAGGACAAGGGGCAATGGCTGCAAGTTGGAGCACAGGAAGTTCTGCAACAACATGCAGAAGAACTTTTTCCCAGTCAGGGTGACAGAGCCCTGGCACAGGCTGCCCAGGGAAGTGGTGGAGTCGCCTTCACTGGAGATATTCAAGACCCACCTGGATGCCCATCTAAGTGATATGTCCTAGGGAGCTGCTTTGGCAGGGGGGTTGGACCCGATGATCTCTCGAGGTCCCTTCCAACCCCTATGAATCTGTGATTCTTTTATTCTGTGAAGACCAGTTACATAAAATAGTACAGCATAAAAAGGAAAATTAATTTAATGAATGGCATTCATGTCAACCTGGCCTTCAAATGCAAGCAGCCTTTTCAATTATCTTTGCTATAATTTGAAAATAGTGCTCTCTCGCTTTCTAAATATTTATGCACATATATTTATTTTCTATATATCTATATATGAAAGAATCTTGCAAAATACCTCATAAAATCGGATCAAGTACACAGGCAGTCTACTGTTTTAGCACAGACAAGTGGTTCTATTAGCCAAGTAACTGAGGTTCATGTGCTGTAATCTTTCCAGTAGTGCTCTTCACAGTTTCCAGGGAGAAAAATATTTCTTTGGTTCATCAGAACAGCTGAGTTAAAATAGAGAATATAAAGCCTCAAATTTTCAAATCACTCTAATGCAGCATTTTCAGAACTTTGGAACAAGATTCACTGTCAGTTTTGTGGGTAGTCAGATAATTATGGGCAATACAGTCTCCCCTGGGTTTAAACACGGAGAAGGCCTCACACAGAAGGATGTCTCCCCTGTCACATCCACCTCCTCATTAGTTTAAAGAGCTTCCTCCCAGATATATTTTCAGAAAAAATCTATTTTCCTCCTTTATTTCTGATGACAATCCAGCTGCAAGCACAGAAGGCTTCAACAGTTTTTCACTACTGGAAATAAAGATAATTTTTTGTGCAAACAACCATCAGCATTATAGAGGTGTGTTCACCATTTTCAGCTCTGCCATATAATCTTGTGCCTCTACTGAGTATTTATGAAAACCGTGGCTACTGTGGTGACAGCTATGAAAAAAATCAGTTAACAAAGAATTCAAGAAGTTTGTTTTGTCTATTTAAACCAAAAGTAATAGACTACCAATCCTTTAAATATATTTTGGACCAAAAAACCATGTAATGTATCACAGAAGCAGAAAGTAAAATTTTTCTAATGCTGATTTTCACATGAGTTTGATTAAATGGTAATTCCCTGGCTTTAAGCAGTGAAGTGTTGGCTCTTCAGCGGGCTCTTCCCTCTTCTCTCCAAGAACTGAAAAAGTAATTTGTTGCCTGGAAGTAAGTACTTTGTAGCCAAAGTACTGGAGTTAGTAGTTCATAGCTGTTTAAGAACATGGCACTCCAGAAAATGGTTTAGTTGGCATGGTGGCATTGGACAGATGGTGGGACTTGATGATCTCATCAGTCTTTTCCAACCTTAAAGATTCTGTGATTCCAAGAAATGGTTTAAAAGCCTGGCTGTAAAGGTCCCTCCATTTGTAAGGAAACGTTTTGGTAAGGAAAGATTATCAGTGTAGTTCAGCATTGCCAACTGAACCATGCTGGGACTGAACACGGGGCCGACTCTTCCTACTAGAAAGATTCTCAAGTCCTGCACAAGTCTGCATCTTCCAGGGTGAGCTTTCCCTCACTCATTCTTCAGCTCTCTTTGCAAGGAGATGCACTTGTGCAGAAGGGAAACTCCAGGTCACCCATTGCTGTTTTGTTGGATATGGCCCAGTGGAGCCAAGGTGGATAAAGAGATCAGGAGTACATGTATTCAAAATCTAGGAGATTGTAGCTGTATTTAATCTGGTATCTATTAGAATGCATGCAATTATGTGAAGACTATTTCTTGGACAATGTGAAAATTAAAATGTTGCATGTAAAGTAGTTGTTTATATCAAGTTTCTTGGGGTAGCATAGAAATAAAAGGGTATGTCAAAAAGGAAAAGAAGACCCAAGCATGAATTTTATTGCAGGAATTTTTACCTGTGTTTTTGGGTGCTCCAACAACTTTACTGAGGGGATCATAAAATATCTTCCATGTACCTCAGTATAGCTCTGCTGACACTGACTGGAAAACTGAAAAGACTGTTATAATATATACATTGAGAACACACAAGTGAGGTCTCACATCTATAAAAATGAATCATTATGTGGATTTGATACTCTGCAGCTACCCTCCAGAAATAAATTTTGCTGGTAAATCGAATAAAAAGACGCATCTCAAAGATGGCTCTGTTAATTTATGAACATCACATTACAGGAGGCAAGCACACAGTGTAGGAAAGCAGTCTGGAGTCTAGCCAGGTAATACACTCTGATGAGAACTCATGTGCCATCTTTCCAACAGACTGTGTGTTTACAAGCAACTATCACCAACTTTTAACGTATGTGGTAGCAATTGGGTTGAACAGGTTTTTTAACCTATGGGAACTTGAGTGTGTCTTCCTCTGTTTAGATTTTTTACTTCTCAGTATGGTGCATGCCATCATTTCCTTTAGAGCTCTAGCAAGGGTAAGTAGTCCAGGTTTCCTCGGTAGTCAGCAGAAAGACTTGACCTCTGTAAGTCATTTTAGAGTACTTAAATTCATCTTTGCTGTTTACTTATGGAGCTTAGATTCCCTAGTGAAGGCAAATGAATCAGGTCATTTCTGAGCATTAAAAAAAATGCTGCATCATTAAATTTTCAATAGTGTATATTGATCTCATAAGTAAATGCAGACCTTGGTCAGAATGTGCCTTTAAACTTTTTTACTGTCAAGATGAGCAAGTCAGCAAGAGCTTTTAAGCAGCTTTACCTGGTCACCATATTTTTAATGACTGATTAATATAAAATAAATAGAATAAGTGACAGAACATAGCCTTGTACATGTGAATGTGCTTTATCAGAATAACCCCACTGAGACAAATTACTGGGAGGCTGTTTTAAATATGCGTCTTGAAAATGTTTGCCTTTCTAACTCATTTTGCCTGTTAGATTGACTCATATGAGTAACAAGGTGATGTACACAGAATGGCATCCTTTGCTGCTGATTTTGCCCTCTGATTGGATCCAAAGGATGCTTATCATGGGTCAGAAAGTCAACATGATGTGAAAATTTGGAAGAATCATATGAAAGAGAACCTTATAAGTACCAGACTGTGTGCCTGAACTGATCAAATTTTGGTTTCCAAGTCTTGAGTTTTTAAAACTTAAGCCATAAAAATGAGGAATTACTTCATTAATTAGTAGGAAAATCACACAGGTGATGCCTAGCCTGGTGAGCAGCTGCCAAGTAAGGTGAGTACTCAGTGAAATTTTCACTCAGTAATTGAGTTCTGTGTAGGAGTCTTGGCAAAGCAGCCAGACCTCCACGGTTGTTGGTTCCTCAGATTTATTTTTGAAAGGTGTTTTGTTTTCTTTACATGATTTTGATTTTATGCTGTCTAGCATCATATTAACATTTTTTCTATTGCTGTGCTTAATATAATCTGAAACATTTTAATTTCCTGGACTGAAAAACAAGGCTGTGCACACGTGCATGCTGAACAAACGTGCAGAAACATCTGTCCATTGCCAAAGTGATGGTAAAGAAAATAACTATACGAATTTAGAAGTTTCAAAGTTAGTGAATCACAGAACTGATTTGATCATTTAGATCCTTAAGTGTTGTTTAAGAGTAGATACAGGGTTTTTAAATCAACATTCTCTGAGAACCATGGACTAAGCAAACGGCAAATAAAATTGGGTGTTTTCAAAGAGGCAGCATTTCAATAATAATGATGAAATTCCTGCTGCTCCATGACCCTGAGAGGACTGTACCTTATCTTTCCACAGTGACTGCCTGCACAACACAGACCTAGAAGGTCCTTTTAGAAAAGGATTTCTTTATATAGCTGACAGAGAAATTAATTTGAATATTTTTCAATTCTGTTCATTATTTCTAAGCATCTTTACAGCATTTGTAAAATGCATGTGAAGGAAAGAAGGAAAATACTTGGCATTTTTTAAAAAACAGACCCACAGCTATAGATGATTATTAATTTTGAGAGAAGGAGTGAGCTTATTGCTCCTCTGAGTTCAGAGTAGAAAGTGTCTGGATTTATTGCTGTATCTGTATTTATGTAATTAATAAAGTTCAATATGAAAGGCCCTGACTTTTAATAACTCATTAAGTGAATCTAGCAATGCAAGAAGCTAAACATCATTACTTCCCACTGAGATACATTTCTTTAGCACAGACTCTTAAGTGAATTTCAGGGATGATTAATAGGGGGACTCAGGCAAGCACTGCTCAAATCTGTTTGCCTTATGAATTCCCTTCTAAACCTCACTTCAAATCTCGAAGATTACTATTATGAAACTGCTTTATTATGAAAGACTAGAATGGGCTAAGAGAACTATCTGATTATTATTATTATTTTTTACATGTCAAATAATAGTGTCATCAACCGAATAAGGATGCAAGTTAAAAATTATTTCAACTTTCATTTCACTACTACTCATTACTCTGAGTAAAGGACATACCAGGGCAGACCCACTGCCCAGTGTAACACTCATTACCTTGAGTGAACCCATTCAGGAGGCATACTTGGGCTAATGAAATGTCAGCCGTAAACAACCGCTGCTGAAGTGACTGACTTAATACTTGCTCACAGCATGCACAGCAATAAAACCTGTTGCAATTATTTTACTCTTTGCTGGGCTAAAAACTGACTGGATGGCTGGGCTCAGAGACTGGTGGTGAATGGAGTTAAATCTAACTGGCAACCAGTGACAAGTAGTGTTGCCCAGTGGTCGTTACTAGGGCCCACCCTCTTTATTATTGTTATTGAAAATTTGGATGAGGGAATTGGTTGCACTCTCAGTGAGTTTGCCGATTGACACCAAGTTGGGGGAAGTGTCAATCTGCCAGAGGGCATAAAGGCCTTCCAGAGGGACCTGTACAGGTTCAATTAATGGACAGAGGCCAACGGGATGAAGCTCAACATGGCAAAGTGTCAGGTCCTGCACTTTGATCATAACAACCCCAGGCATCACTACAGGCTTGGGGCATGGTGACTGGAAAGCTGTACAGAGGAAAAAGATCTAGGGATGTTGGTTGACTCTCACATGAACATGAGCCAACAGTGTGCCCAGGTGGTCAAGAAGGCCAATGGCATCCTTGATTGTATCAGGAATAACGTAGTCAGCAGGACCAGGGAGTTGGTCATCCCCCTGTACTCAGGTCTAGTGAGGCCATACCTTGAATACTGTGTCCAGTTTTGGGCCCCTCATTACAAGAAAGACATCAAGGATCTGGAGCATGTCCAGAGAAGGGAGATAAAGCTGGTGAAGGGTCTGGAATACAGGTCTTATGAGGAATGACTGAGGGAGCTTGGACTGTTTGGCCTGGAGAAGAGGAGGCTCAGGCAAGACTTTATTGCTTGCTACAACTACCTAAGAGGAGCTGGTGGTCAGCCTTTTCTCAAAGATAAGGAGCAATAGGACAAGAGGGAATGGCTGCAAGTTGCACCAGGGGAGGTTCAGGTTAGAAATTAGGAGAAAATTCTTCTCAGAATGAGTGGTCAGGCATTGGAATGGGTTGTCCAGGGAGGTGCTGGAGTCACCATGTTCAAGGTGTTCAAGGAAAAATTAGATGAGGTACGTAGGGACATGGTTTAGTGAATAATATAGGTGGTAGGGGGATGGTTGGACTAGATGATCTTGAAGGTCTTTTCCAACCTTAATGATTCTGTGATACTTAGTATAAAACATACCCACACTTATTCTAAGGGACCTAACTTCAGCCCAAATTCAGCAAATTATTTAACCTATGATTCAGAGTAATTACTGCTCTAAAAAGACAATGTTCATCCTGCCTTCAGGCAAGAGTTGCATTTTGCCTGCATTATGGGACCAAATATCAGGGCACATGGGAATCCAGTTGGTCAAACAAAAGTTAATGTTGGGAACACAAACTCCACAACACACATTTCCAGTAGTCTCACCCTAAACCTATTTCATTCTGGATGAGCCCCTGAATACCTGTCAGCTGCCAGAGCACTCAGTGCGTACTCCGAGGCATATCACATCCCCAACTCAGCTTCAGCTGGAAGTCAGCCCCCAGGCTCAGCCTGAGTGGGGACAACCCAAGTACAGCAACGAGGGCCAGCCAGAAATTTGCTTCAAAAAAGACTCTCTTGTTCAAAATTAATACACTAATGTAGAATCACAGACTGGTTTGGTTTGGAAAGGACCTTAAAGATCATCAAGCTCCAACCCTCCTGCCACGGGCACGGACACCTCTCACTAGGCCAGGCTTCTCAAGGCCCCATCCAACCCAGCCTTGAACACCTCCAGGAAGGGGGCAGCCACCACCTTCCTAAGGTTCCAGTGTCTCATCACCCTCATAGTGAAGAATATCTTCCCAATAAACTGAGCTTAACTGGACCTCTGGGGTTCCTGTCATTCAGCCTTACTTTCATGTGTTTTCTACATCCTTCTCTGCTGTCTTTAATAAGAATACAGGTGAGAATTAATGGGAGCAAATCTCTAGAGCCTAATTTATGCAGGTTTAAATCTGTGGCTGAGCTGCGCCTGTGTAACTTTAGGGCAAATAACCCTACCCAAAGCTGTTTGGATACTTACATTCCACTACTAGAGGGATTGTTCTTTGCACATAATTCTTTACCCAGTTTCTTATTTTATTTAAATTCACTGGTTTGACATTCTAACAGATTAGCTTCTCATTGTCATTCAAGGGAATATTAGCCTTTGAAAGGTATGCAAAGGACAGTCTATTGTGCAGGGATTTTAACCATTCTGTATGGACCTGTGTTGTTAATTTTCCTCTTGGTATGTGTGCAAGAGAGAAATTTAACTCAGTAAATTTGTATCCAGACACCTCAGAGCAAAATGGTTCTACACTATGGCCAGAATGGAAAGAAGGCAGTGTTCATCACTTTAAAAATATATTTAAATATCAGAGAAGCCATTAAGTGATTGTCTGCTTTTGCATTTATGGTGAAAATTCACAGACCTTCCTCCATATTGATTAATGATGATTCACTGAGCAATGGGATTTTATCCTTTAAGTATTTTTGTTCAGGCCTGAACCTGACAGAATTCAGTATTGTTTAACTTTGCTTTCTCCAAAGATGGAATAATAGTCTTAGATGAAGATGCAAAACTTCAGGAGATGGCCAAAGTGAGACGTATTAATTATGGAGTGTTTCTTAGATGACTAGTGTTAATTCTAATAACCTTTGCAAATAACTTTTAAACTTTCTTCTTTTTTTACTATTTTTTGCATCTTGTGCCAAATTTAACATTTAATTCAGTAGATTGGCATTGCCCTGAAAGTAGGATTTGACTCACTGCTATTTGAGGTGCTCTAGTTTTGCACTAATTACAGTTTTATGGTAATTTCCATGGCTTGTAGTTCTATGCATTTATTGTATAGCCTTGATGAGAGACACAGTGCTGAGGAGGAGTGCAGGCATAATATAATGATGCTACTCTTGAAACAACAGCTGTCTAATGAACTAACCTGTAGACCAGGGCTAGTCCTGACTCCTTGGTGTGAACTGCTACACAAGTGGTCCACAGGCAAAGCACAGCAAACCACAATTACGTCTCAGCCAATCACTGATGTGGAAGCAGGTGGGTTCTTCAAATGCAAAGGCTCTTGTACCAGCAGCACATGGGTTTGAGCCTGATCATGATGGGTTTTAGTAGTCTGAGGAATCCAAAGTGTGCCTGCTGCTGTCACTGCTGTCACGCCTCTTAGCTCAGCTTCTCATGCCTCTAGCGTTGCAGCTCGCAGCCTGACTTCATCTGCTGCTGTTACAGATCACACTCCTGCCTGATCATACATCCCTGAGTTGCACCAAATAATTAATACCAGTAAAGAGTTTAATATCACTATAAGAGAAATAATTTTAACCTACGTCTATTGTTTTTTTAAAGCTTTTACTGTTTTTTTTCCTCAAAATTAATGTTGCATTTGAATTCATAATCAATACTGCTTCCTTTCCAACATAAACATAATATCTTTTGAGTAACCAGTGATTAGGAAAACTTTGTCCTGGAGAAACAGCGTAGCAATGTTATTTATATGAGTAAATGAAATCTCTGCAGAAACAGGTATTTATAGGAACATTAATCTGAAATTAGATTTTTCTCAGGTAATGACGTCTCATGACGCTATGTCTTTCTTCATCAACATGTCCTGAGTTTTAGCATAAAGATGGCAGCTCAAGTATTAAAATCAGTGGCTACAAATCTATCAGGTTTACCAGTCCTGCAAAACACCATCCCTGTCTAGTATTATTTAGGCTTATTTGCAGAAAACCTGAAAACCACAATAAACCAAATTTGGCATTTGATTCCTTTTCCAAGCAACCTGATGGAAAGTTTTCCCTCTAACTTCAGTAATGCATAATCAAATTACTTTCCTTTTTGCAATACCAATGGCTTGCTTATACAGGCAGTATCTCCTGTGCAGGAGATACTGAACCAGCAAAGGTTTAAAATGTCGCTTAAACTGGAGATCGCTCCCTTCAATGAAGTTCTGTCAATTTCCCCTGGAAATTTTGTGGTACTATTTCTTTCCTTACAGGTGTTATTTTCTATTGTTTGTATGGTCCTTGAGTTAAAATTTAACTGGAGCTTATTCTAGGGTCATTTCATGTTTACATTTGAAGATCTTAACGTAATGTCACAAGACTGGTTTATTAAAGGGATTGCATTGGATTAAGTTCGTATATCAACACTCAAGTTTCCCTATATTGAAAGGTTTTTGGACCGTGGGTACACAGCCATCATCAGTGAGTTGTTACCCAGCCTCTCCTGCTTCTAGTCACATTTCTACGCTCTGCTTTTCTTTTTTATTTTATTTTTCTTTTTTTTTTCCTCTGGCAGGTTGTAATGTCACATGCAATGCAGGCAACTCATGCCACTGCTGTATGAATTGACCTCAGCTCAATCTTCATTTGAGCATTGGGCCGTAACGCTTTTGCCCTTCCAATCATGAAAGGCAACAAGTGCTCTTTTATAAATCTTACCAAGCAGGCAAGAACTCCAGATCCAGAGATTTAACGGTCTTAGTGAAAAGAACGTATTGATTGGAAGAAAACTTTCCTATTTTTTTTTGTAGCAATAGCATGATATTTATAGTAAATTGTCCTGAAGGAAAGGAAAAAGAGAATTAAAAACCTTTTGATGTTAAGAGCTGGTTATTTATCATTAGACATGGGACTGCTTTAACAAAATGTCTTCCAAGGTTTTTGATGGTAGTACCACTTAAGCACATGATTAGCTATTCTGTTAATTCTGCAGAAATCAGTAAGATATCCTATGATACTCCTATCTAGAAGAGCTATATAGCTAGCTACATGTTTAGGCTTTTTCCACATGTAGCAATTGAGTGTTTGCATTTCCTTTCAATGTATTAAGTCATTAGATCAAACATCATGGTGACTTGTCAAAATGTTAGGAATAGTAACAGTAATTTCAAGGTGAAGGATTTCTTTTCTGCTTTAGGTCAAACCTAAATTGGCAGAGTTTTTAGATGTGCTGTCAAGAGGCGATTGCTTAGGAAGATCAAACAGCTGCACGTTTAAGCTGGAGCTCAGTGTTTCTGCTGCTATTATTAATTGACTCAGTTTCACTTCATGAGAACTGGTGAGAAAACTATTCTTTTGTGCTTACTTGTTTTTAGAGAAATGGAAACTCACAAGCACGAGCTGGTAGCTGATAACAGTTCACTTCACCTGTTGCCATCAGGTCCAGAAGGAAAATTGCACATTGATGGCTTTCTGCATTAGGTATTCATATGCCTCTGGACAGCAATGTAGCTGAGCAATTAAAAAACTCCCTGGGAATTTACTAATGGCAAAGTTGGCAAAAAAATTAAATAATCTGGTTACTTCCTCTGCATAGCATTAAAAACAGCCATGGAAAAAACAGAGTCTACATCTCTCAGACCTAGTCTGCCACCTGTAAGCCTTTCCCAAGGATACTAGGTGTCTTTTTCCTGACTTACAGACATATCTAATCAAAGCTGAAGAATCAATTGCAGCCTGCCCTGTTCAAGACAACAATACTGTATATGATATGAAAGTCTTATAGGGGATAGTGCTAATATCCAAAATAGGTCTGCTTTTCCCCTTCTGCTCTCCAGCTCGAAAGCCTAGTCAGGAACAGTGACTGCAAAGAGAATTCCTACTGGTTCCTCCTATTTTTTACTGAAAGTGCAGAAACTCCAACTGCAGGGGAACTGTTGTTCCCTTCTGCTCCTGTGCCAATCATTCTCCAGGACTGGATCTTGTCACATTGTGAAACAGCTTGTGAATCAGAGACACTGTACCGTAACACAAAGAGCAGGAGGTTTAGCAAACAGACACTGTTTCTTTCCCGCAATTTTCGAGGCTTGTTTCAGTGCATTACTCTCTGTTCAGTGCCTGCTATTGCACAGAGAAATTGCCAAAGAGACACTATCACACAAGTAACGCTGTATATCGTATCTTTGCTGTGCTTTCCAGAGGATAAAGTATAAACATTCAATCAGATGTTGGGAACTGAGGATATAGTTACACATAAAAGCCAATGTTTACCTCTGAGAGGAAACAAGTATGATTCTCCTGGTAAAGTACAGTCATATTTCCCATAGCATGCCATCATTGTGAGTTTATGGAGCCCAGATATTGAGTAGCAGTCACAATTCCAGCACATACACTCATAAATCATGGAATATTCTTGTGGGGTATTTTCATTGGATTAGCTACAACTACAACTACAACTACAACTACAATTAAAATTAAAGTACTATTTTAATTGTACTTGCCCTGACGTTAAATTGGATTGTATTAAAATTCTCAAAGCATCAATCTCAAATACTGATTTTATTGCATAGGCTAGCTTGCAAGTAAAAGATTATTTAATTGCACATTCAGACCGCAATCCTAAGTGATTGAAACAAGAAGACAAACATTTTTGTTCAACATCTACAATTAATTATAATACACTATGAAAGTTAAAGAAGTCTCATTTTCCTTAGAAGTATTTGAAGTCAATGAAGTAGAAAAAAATGATTCTCTTTATACTGTATAAAATACAGAAAAGTGCAGCATTAATTCTATGAAACAGTGTTAAAACTCAGCTTGATGGAAAGTGAACCCAAACCCCAACTCATGAGAACCTGGATATGCTTCCAGTGACACAGCTAAATTCTTCAAACCATCATCTTGAACAGTCATCTCTTAAAAGGAGCACTCATTCCAATTATAATCCCATGTTTTATCTATTGCTAGGAGAAAAAAAAGCTAAGAAAATTGTGGTAGATTTACATTTAGAGACGTAAATTCTGTTTTACACATGCAGACCCTAACTGGTTTCCAACAGAGATGCCCGTGTACACTGATGAAAGCGTAAGACTTCAGCTTCCAAGTTTAGTATGGGTGTTTGGTTTAACAGCTTCCAAAAGCCAAACCTGGGAGGCAGATTCACTGCTCAGAAACAGACTAGGTATCAGATTGTTTTATTTTCCTTCCACACGTGGTAAGCGATTGCATTTGTGCATGGCTTCTATTGTTGTTGTTATTTTCCTTTGTTATCCTATCAAACTGTCCTTATCTCAGCCCATGAGTTGTCTCTCTTCTGATTCTCTCCCTCTTTCAATTCTCTCCCTCGTCCCACCGGTGGGAGGGAGCAAGTGGCTGCGTGGGGCTTCGCTGACGGCTGGGGTTAAACCATGACAACTCAGAAAGGAGTTTTCACCTCTGCACCTTGCAATTTCATTTCTACCCCTGTGCTACTTTAGTTTCTCCAGCTGCCGTTGTGATATCAAAGGAGTATTGCTGGTACCAAGGGGAGAAAACACATTTTTTTGAGTTTTCAAATCTAATGTCTGTATGTTGAATTAGAGACAGCTGTTATGAGAAGTTAGGGTAAATTATCAATTTTTAAAAGGAAGCACTTTAGCTACTGTGTACACGAAGCGCCAGTAACTATTTAATTAAAAACTAAGCCCAGCTACAGATGCAGTTTAAAGAACCGGGGAGGCGTCATTTCATCTCCATTGTCCTCTCGCTGGATTTCAATCAGGAAACCGTTCAGCTATAGAGATCTCATTACCGAAATCAATGGAAACATCACTTTGTGTAAAAGCCTCTCGCACAGGGACAAAAAGGGGGGGGGGAGGGGGGGGAGGGGTAAGCAAGGTTAGCTTTGCTATTTGTTTTTTTTTAAAGGGGATTTTTGCTCTGCGAGGGTCCCAGGCCGGTTTCCCTCTCCAGGCTCCCCGCGCTCCCTCTGGCGGTTACCCAGCAGAGCATCCCTTCCCTTGGCGCCGCTCGCACACCCGCGAACCCGCCACCGATTCCATCAACGTTTCTTGCTCTAATAACAATTATGAATCTACAAATTTATTAAATGTGAAGGCTTTGTGTTCCCTATTGTTTATAGTCTGGATCATAGTATGCTTTCTGAGCTAAAAAGATTTGAAAAATCCATTCGGATTCCACCCCCCCACCCCCCCAATTCTTGTCAGGTTTGGAAAGTGAGAAATAAATAACACAACTAAAGAGTAGGTTAATAACCCATAATATCTATGTTAAGTGTCCAAATAGAGCGTCTAAGTCCATAATTTCAGTGATGTGATATTTAATACCTCTCTTCACTCAGGCAAAATTTTCTGATGCTCTGGATGTGTCATACTCAGCTGACCATCCCTTCTCCTACCTCATGTATGGATGTGGATTTTTCTCTTGATCCTGGGGATATTGCAGACTAGCATGGGAGAATTTTCGGATGAAATCTCAATAGAAAATGCCCTCTTTTGAGCTGATAGCCACCCAATTTCAACATTACTAATTATTCCATAATCTCTATCATGAAAAGTCACCTCTAAAGGCACAAGAAAGAAGCTTTTTTTTTTTTAAATAAAGTATTGGGGTTTATCATTTTATACAGTAATTCTATTCATTAAAACAGAATGCTTTGAAATATGGAAAAGCACTCAAAATTTTTCACAAGGCAGCCCTAGATCACAGGGCTTTACAAGTTTAATGTTACCTTCATTCCCTTTGGGAAGGAACAGAATTAAGCCTAAATAATTTCTCATTGAGGGCAAGCTTCTGACATCTCTTGCCTCTTTAGTACTTCTTACATTACTTTTTATCATTTCCAAGAAACAGGTAAGTACAGAGATAATGAAAAATAGAGACTGAGTGCAAAACACATATTTCTTTATCATCATTCTAAGTGATGAATAGTTATGAGTGTTTACACTTCTTGTATTGCATATGGAGTATGAGAAAGACTTAAATCTTAGCCAGAAATGTGCAAAAAGTAAAAAAGAACCCTTTCACTCTTGCTGGATCTGAGGACATTTAGGTCACTGGAAAATATTCAAAACTATTCATAGAATCATAGAATCATCAAGGTTGGAAAAGACTTCTAAGATCACCTAGTCCAACTGTCCCCCTACCACCTATATTACTCACTAAACCATGTCCCTAAGTACCTCATCCAACATTTTCATAAATACCCTGAGGGACAGTGACTCCACCTCATTGGGCAACCCTGTCCAATGCCTGACCATTCCCTCTTGTCCTATTGCTACTAATGTGTGAGAAGAGGCTGACCCCCAGCTCACCACAGCCTCCTTTCAGGTAGTTGTAGAGATCAATAAGGTCTCATCTAAGCCTCCTCTTCTCCAGGCTAAACAGTCTCAGTTCTCTCAGCCACCCCTCATAAGACTTGTGTTCCAGACCCTTCACCAGCCTGGCTGCCCTTCTCTGGACATGCTCCAGGATCTCAAGGTCTTTCTTGTAGTATTCAAGGTGCAGCCCCACTAGAGCTGAGTACAGGTGGATGATCACCTCCCTGGCCCTGCTGACTACTCTATTCCTGATAGAATCCAGGACACCATTGGCCTTCTTGACTACCTGGGCACACTGCTGGCCCAAGTTCAGTTGAAGCTCAACCATTCCCTCCTATCTGATCTCGAACTCTCATATCTTTCAAGACTTATAATTCAATATTAATGGTTTTATCAATTAATATTCCTAAGATGCTCTTTCTTTAGCTCATTACTCTAGGAAACAAACCCTCCAGAGAGTCTCATAAGCATGTGCCTGGATGCATAGATAAAAATCTTTTTATTAATTTGATTGATGGATAGATAGATAGATAGATAGATAGATAGATAGATAGACAGATAGAGTAGGTAGATAGTTGCATTTATAGTTGCACATATATTTGGTACCTACTTCATGAAAGCTGCTATACAAAGAGGCTGGGCACCACAGTATCTGCTGCTGACTGTTTATAGGAAATGCCATCATGCATGAGTTGATAAAATGTGGAGAACACGATGCCTTCTAGACTCAAACATGATGCAATTTTTGGAAGAACATTCTTTAGGCTGTAATAAAGTATTAAGTATGGCTTCTGGTGACAGGGAATTTTAAAAAAGTAAGCATTATTTAAAAGATCAAAGTCCCCTATGGTCTGTAACTCCAGTGAGCTCTTAAAGCATCCAAATGCTTTTGAAGCCATCCTCACACATTTCACAGTAGTTTCTCTTCCACACTAAGAAGCTGCCTGATCTCCCACGTATTCAGAAAAAAAAAGGAAAAAAAAAATGTCTTCAGCTGCATCACTGAGCAGGTATACATTTTGCTGAAGTACAGCCACCCTTTCTGTTTACGAAGGTCAGTGAAGGTTGTGTGTGCGGGCACAAACCTGTACTTCAATGAAATGTGATTTCTCTGACCTAATGACTGTTGAGAACACACTCAGCATTATGAGGACATCGAAAACGGTTTTTACTCCTTAGTTTCTGTATCCATACTTTTCTCTTTCTTTTCAGCATTTGATTTTTTCTTCTATAAAATAAATCAAATACTAGCTACTATAAAAAAATCTTTTAAAACCTTGCATTTTAACCAAATGATCATATTAAATTCTTAGATTAATGTAGAAATACAGGTTTGTGTTTTCTTTAATAAATGGTTTTTTATAAAAAGTCAAGACTCAGATACAAAACTGACACAAACTGACAGGACTTCAGCTGAGCCAAATCATATCAGTGATAGATTTCCCCCTCAGTGAACCCATGGGTCAAATATTGTTTAAAAATTAAAAACTGATCCATAACATTATGCATATTCTATAATCTTCTGACCTGATGCTGTGATTGACTTAGGTGTTCCTGGGTGCTTACATAGTGGGATATCACTGGAAGTTGAGCATAATTGGCACTCAAGAATTGTACTTTTTATTCAAAAATGGAAGTTTGAAAGGCTGGCTTCCAGAGTGATTTTTAAAGGAGGAACAAGAATAGAGTGGCAAAAGGCAGCCAACCTAAAATGAGTTACTTTGGCTTCTCTTTCATTACAAAACCCAACTAAAACTCAAAAGAAAACCAATATATTAAAAATTCCAAAGAAAATACAGGAATAATTTATCTCCTGACAGATACACAGAGTTTGTCACTGTGGTTAAATATGAAATTGCCCCAGTTTCATGTTGATTTTCACAGGTCTTGAGTCCTCAGGCTGAAACACCTCAAAAATAACATCATGAAGGATTTTGATGATCAAAAGCAGCCACAGCTTCTCTTGCTCCATGTTAGGGCTGGTGGTACAAAGGACCAGGCTGTGAGCAGGACTGAAAAGTGGGATGCCGAAAGACGCACGTTATGCTTACTCCACCATTGTGTCTATTTTCAGTGCTTCTTTAGGACATCTTGCATAATCCTCTGTATTCACTACAAATGATCGTTGTACATCCAGGTGCATTGTTGTTTTCCTTCCAGGAGGACAAGCACAATCTTTGTATTTTAGATCAATATTTTTTCCCTGTGAATCTGAACTGCTTCTGGCAAGGGCTGCAAGTCTTCAAATATTAAAAAGTGTCTGCAAGGAAAAAGAATAAACTGGTTTCCACATCCACAGATCAGAAAGGTTCATGCTTAAATTGCTGCACTAGAAATGTAAGTTAGCAATCGCAAGCAGCTTTCTGATTGTAAATGATTGCTGAGTACTGAAACAGGCTGTCTACAAAGGTGGTGGAGTTTCCATCAGTGATATGTTTAAACGTTAAATAGGTATTTATGAAGATCTGTTGCATGTAACTAATCTTTCTGATTTCTGTGTGCTTTCTGAGATGCAGGGCAGTTAGATTCGGAACTCCTCCAGCAGCCTATTTCATGGTGCTCTGCATCTGCCCAGCGAGTATTGGGAGATGAGAGAAGCGAGAAAAACCTCCTCTATATTTTCAGAAAACTTCACATAAACTCTGAGTACTAACAGCTCTTATGAAATCTCAGAACAATGAAAAACAGAATCAGACTAATGATCCGGACTCCCTCTCCCAGAGCAAATTAAAACACCATACAACTATGCCTGAATCAATAAGCACCAACTCAGGTAGTTACCAAAATCAATAGAGAAGTATGGCTCAAACAAAATCAAGCTTTTGTTGCCTCCGTCCACTGCAATAAAAAAGTTTTCACTGACTACCTGGAAGTAAAGGCAGTCTCATCTCTGTTCTATCAGGAAAATGATGAAAGCTGGAAAAAGAATTCAGCAAAACCCAGAGAGCAACCAGCAGCACTGAAAATTGTCTTCTGCAAGCCCTTAAGATAAGATGTATGGCAACTACAGAATGATTTTGCTGTGTTGAACTCATCATTTTGATCTCTATATTTTAATGTCCTTTCCAAACTCATAACAGTGGTAAAGTGACGGGCAGCATACAAACCTGTAAAAGGAAATAACCTTCTAGTCATCCCCATAAAGTTCATAACTCATTAATTCTGTCACAGTATTTAACTAGAAGAGAAAACACGTTTTGTAAAGCAGTCAGGATCTGTTGGTAATTCTAATAGTAATTCTAAGGTAATTCTAATAGTAATTCTAAGGTAATTCTAATAGTAATTCTAACGAAGACTATTAAATCCGCCTTAGGATTTTCTCTTCCTGCCTCACAATTTATATGACGGCAGTCTGCCTTGTAAAATTAACAGAAAGAATGAACTAGCAGTTTTTGTCTACAAAAAAACCTGCTTTTCTCTACTGCATCTGCACAAGGCCTTTGCACAGCTGTAGAACCGTAGCTGTACCGTTCTCCTAGAAACAATAAATCTCTGCTCATGTAGGCATCCATGTAACAATTCTTAAATGTTCCGAGCGCCATCAAAATCAGAATTCACATGCTTTTTGGTCAGGATGCCTGCAGAAAAATGGCAAGCCCTTCTTATTTTTTTCTTCCCTAGTTTCATTTGGAGCCATCTCCAGGCTCCTCAGCAATGTGGAAAAATGTGGTGTATCTTCCCTTGAATGAGGAAGACCATGATCAAGCCTAGGCCAGGATGTTGCTGATACCTAAGGAGAGCCTGAGTGGGCCAACGCTGCTACTCTGTCTACTGCCAGGATGCAGGGGAAGGTAGTGGCAGCAGCCACCTCCGGGAAGGCTGCCCCATCTGCCCTCCACTGGCTGCTGTCCTTCTACCCATCCGTTTTCTCTCTTTCCCAAAGAGCTGCCCCAGTGCCCAAGGTCTCCAGGGCTAGGCAGTGGGGCCTTGGCCTTTTTATTTCCGTCAGCCTGTTCTTTGCCTTTGGCACCTGCTTCCATGGCCCGTGTCCGGAGCTGACCCTGGACAAAGCGACCTGCAAACTCCGGGCAGTGTTACCAGCAGCGTGCACCTCCTTCAGCGCCAGTCATGTTTTTCAAGTTCCTTCTTTCCACCGTGACCTCTTTCAGCACAGGCAACTCTGATGTTTCCCACATGGCTGAGGTATCTCCTTTAGCTTGTATTTCTGTTTTTCCTGTAGAGAAACACGAAGCTCATTTTACAGAACTTAACCCTTTCTATTCTTGCCATACCTCGAGCCAGTTAGATGCCCATTTTATGAAGCTGCTTGTAGGTAGACTAAGTATCCATTCAAACCACCTCAGCAGATGCTGTGCCCATGGCCTGGATAACTGCTTCACTCTCCTGGGTTTTATAAGACTTGCTCTACTGTGCTATACTGTACTATGAGCATTCCTCAAAATACTCTTGGTTCTGTTGTGTCGAGGAAAATCAGGTACTGGTGCTCCCCGCTTAAAACACAGTTGTGTTTTTATGCACAGGCAAGGTGCTTCTGCAGCCAGCATTAAAAAGCATCCCACAGGGTAATTGTCACAAATCAAGGAACATGAAACAAGCAACCCTTTTCAACAACTGTAAAACAAGAGCATGTTGCTAGACCACGGTGATTAGCTTTTGTCATTTTCCCAGAGAAAATTGCATTGAATAAGGTATGGGTACATGTTTTCATGTGTAATTTTTAAGTTGTATGCTTAGAATACTGATTTAAAGCAATAAATCGTAATACGAAATACAGATGGGATTTCGGGAGCTATAGCTTCAAATTTAGGTCTCTGCATTTGATTGCCTGCTATTAAAGGCTATTTTAGAACTGATTTTTAAGAACTGGAACAGAGAACTAGGAGAAAATAAATCAGCATAGACTCCAGATTGGAATGGCAATGGCTCTCAAAAGAATAGGGGCAGATGTTTACTTATTTCTAAATGTCAGCAAGGAGCAATAAACTTCAGTTTATTAGTGACACCTTTTTGCTACAGAAATGTGAATGTAGTGACAACTATGACCTCAGGGTTACATTATTCCCAAATATATAGATAGATGGGGAGTAAATGCTTATAGATACTTGACTTTTACTAATAGCTTTATAGAAGGCGAATCAAAGGTGGCTTATGAATCATGAACTTTTTAATTTAGCTTTTGAATGATATTTAAAGTTCACATCTGCCTTTAAAATGTAAATTCCCTCTCCAGGAACTTGTCATAAAGAAAAATAGTCGGGTACGGTTGATGTGACTATTGTGCCTGATCTTGTCTCACAAGTAAATAAAAGAGTCAGTCTTCAAAATAAGCCTACATTCAGCTTTGTGTTTTATAAACAAAACAGGAGCAAATCTGAGGAATATTTTTGCAGCAAACTGGTTGAAAGATTTCTAAAATTTTCAGGGCTGCTCATATAATACAAGTACAGTTTAAACTATTTCTTGATACTCGTGCAGTTTAGAGGCTTGAATCTCAGCTCCAGCTTCATCTGGAAAAAAAAAGAAAAACCAAAAGTATTTCAGGATTTTACTGAAACACTTCTCTGAACTAGTTGTATTCCCATAGAATGATACAGATTATAAAGACATATACCTATGTATATATTTGTATAATCAGCCTCCAATTTTTGTGCCTCACTTAGTCAATGTATCCTAAAAATGGTAAGTGGGACGTGGGTGAAAAAAGTAGGAAATTTGTATTAACACACACATTGATTATTGTTTCTGAGGTGCTAAGCAAATGTTCATTTTTAAATATAAATGCATTTTACTGACAATTTTATTATGTTTATTATGTATACATTACATAGCAATAAAGATTTTAGTAGTAATGAAAGTTTTACATAAATTTGTTGGTTTGTTAAATGATTTCTCTTTTCTGAAACAAAAAAGTCAAATATATTTATTATTGGAACCATATTAAAAATAAAAAGTAACCAATCATTGGAAGAACATCATTGTGATTTTATTTTTTTTTCTCAGTAATATATTCCAGATTAAGCCACTGAAGAGTAAACATGTAGGTCTAGACTTAACAGGGTATTTAGGTTCCCAGCTCCTTTATAGATGTCTTTTACTATTTTTCCCATGGTTAGCTATGGAAAACTATGGAGTCAAAATACTTCTTTGGGTGTGAGTAATAACATCCAGTGAAGAAAACTATTGATTTGATCACAGGCAGAATAAGACTGCATTTAATTTCCTGCTTTTTCTGAATTCTATAGGCTGGTTTAGTTTTGACAGAAGCAGAACTTTTAATGTCAGAAGTTGTTTCTGATTAGATTCAATAAAACTAGATTCAAGGAAAGGTGTGAGGCACATACATGTGATTTCTTTTGCAAAAAGATATGAAATTCATTTTCCTAAAGCACGATGTAAAAGTTTTACAGAGTATTTTCTCTTTTTCAAGTAATTTGTGTATTTAACTCTGATAGAGTCATAGAATATCAGGTTGGAAGGAACCTCGAGGATCATCTGGTCCCACCTTTCTCAGCAAAAGCTCCACCTTGTCAAAAGCACCGTCTAGACAAGGTGGCCCAGCGCCCCATCCAGCCGAATCTTAAAATTGTTCAGTGTTGGGGAATCCAACAACCAATCCAGGTCCTCTTGTGCCCAGTGGGAATTTCCTCAGCAGTAGCTTGTACGTCTTACCCTTCGTCTTTTTCCTTGTAGCCACCCTATAAGTACTGGAACACTGTGATGAGGTCACCCCCCAAGCCTTCTATCCTCAAGGCTGGACAAGTGCAGGTATCTCAGCCTATCCTCAGCTGGCAGGCTTCCAGTCCTTTGATCGTTCTGGTGGCCCTCCGTCCTCCAGACCCTCTCCAGCCTGTCCACATCTTTTTTGTACAGTGGGGACCAAAACTGAACACGGTACTCCAGGCATGATAATTATTTATACTGAATTCATAACAATAGGAATCACGTGTGCTGCAGTGGGGGAGCTTCCTTTCTCTGATGCAGAAGCTGAAGCCTGTAGGTCTGACAGAAAAGCTACAATATAGGTCTGCATTGGTTTATTTTGCCTAATGCTGAGGGGCAGTCTTAAAAGGGCTATATACATTACAATATATACAAAAAAGCAAAGCCTGAACAGCAAAACTGCCAGTTAAACATGTAAGGAACTAATGGAGTAGATCATCCCATCCAAATCACTAATGTGATTTTTCAGGTTGCTTTCCCTTCAAACTGATTCTGTTTCTGTACCCACTGTTTCTGCTTACTTGTCTATAAAGCAGTCAGATGCTCTTTGATCACCTTTCAGGCTATACTGTTCAAAAAGTAGTATGCCTTAAGAAAAAAGAAGCATCAACAAGGACTAATGCAGTGTTTTGGATGGAGTCTTGTGATCAATGCAACCTTAGATGTGGCTTCAGCAGGGCTAGGGTTGCACTCCTGAAATCTGAGAAAAGAGTGATGGCCAGCAATGAGACACGATTCAAATGCAAAACACCAGTGGTGCTCAAAAATGTTTCTGTTACCTCAGCATATGAAGGAACTCATAGTGGCATCCAGAAGGACCAGCAACACTAAGGAAATCCACAGAGACTTCTATTCGTTCTCACAATATACTCAGGGAGCTTCCAAGAAGTCTGCAGGATCTGATACATTCCAGAAATATTTAACCATGTCCACTTTGGAATCCCTAACAGAAATAGAGATGGGTGGGCTTGCATGGCAATCAAACACATCAACAAAATGGTAAGGTAGGGATATAAGGAAAAAAAACCCACAGGTCTCTTAGGAATCTTTACTAGTTTGTCTTTGCTCACTACGTTTGTAATGTCTAAACCCAGCTGCCACAGACACTGAAAACAGTTCAATCCAAATAAAAGTTTCTCAGATCTATAGAAACTGAATTGTGCTCTCCTGTTATTTGTCCCTTTGGACATAATGGGCCAGACAATGCATGAGTTTAATTAAAGTCTGGATCTGTACGGAGCCAATAGCTCTGCAGCCAGCCGAAGTGCAGCTGCTCGGGTGCCTCAGTATAAAGCAGCAAAAGGCAAGGAAGGCGAAAAAGCTCATCAAAATTGTTCAACACAAAACAAGCCAAGGAAAGCTCGTTGCCTTCGGCAGCACATCTGGGCAGCTGTTCGTCCCTACTGCCTCCGCAGGAAGACTGCTGCGAAGTAGCACTGAGCTCTGGAGTAACTATCGGGCTCTATTTGGAAGAGCCGCACCTCTCCCAGGCTGTACCTTCAGCTGTGTGCCCGGCGTGCGCTCGGGGTCACCAAGGGGGTTTCAGCCATCAGCAACCAGCATCCTCGGAAAAGAGATGAATCACAGGGCCGCCAGCTGCAGCTCACCGACCGGCAGCGTGAAAACAAATATCCCAACCCCCTCAGGAAAACCTGTTTCACCCCCAAGCTGTATATATGCGTGTGTGAGTATCTACATGAACTGCCACCCATATTTCCCAGGAAGTTTCAGGTTTCGCCCAGTTCTGAAAAAAAAAAACAAACCCAAAACAACCCAACCCAACCACCCGTGACTTTTCAGGAGCTCTCGTTGCGGCACCTTCCACAACCTCCTGCGCCCGCCCCGCTCCCAGCCCCGCCAAGTCTCCCCCAGCCCCGCAAACCCTCCGCGGCGATGTCGGCGTGAGGCGGCGGGGTTTTGAAACACGGGCTTCGTGATTCGAGGGGGGTGTGAAAAGCAGCCGGACGTCTGTCACCTTTTGTCCTGTGAGCTTGCTGCGTATGGCGGAATGATTAATGAGAAAACCCGCGAACATAGCGAGCAAAGGAGGTGTTGAGTCCGCACTAACTCTTGCTGCCGGCTACCTGTTGAGGTGGGATTACGCAGGCACTTAATTACTTCTGTCTTTCCGAGAGAGTTCATTTAAGGGAGGCTGGACCCGCCTAGCGCCGCTCCAGCCGTGCTGGAAGCCGCCGGCTTCTGAGCCTCCCGGGGAGCGCGGGGAAAAGCGGAAAGAAGTTTTCGGAGGTGGGGACCGGGGCCGCTCCGCTCCCCTCGCTCCGGCTGCCGCCCCGAGGCTCCGCTGGGCAGCACAGAGGGAGCTAAACCGGGAGGGCGGTGGTGGAAAGAATAGAGGGGAGCACCCCCCCACACCCGTCCTTTCCCCAAGGGGACACCCCGCGGGTGCTCAGACTCCCCGAGCAGCGGGCGGCCGCCAGCGCGGGGCGGCGCGGAAGGCTCCGCCGCTCCCCGGGGCGGGCCGAGAGCAGCGGGGGTGGGGGTGGAGGGGGGAGTGGGCGCTGCCGGGGCGCCTCCCCCGACGGAGGAGGCGGTGGGGGCGCCAGGACCCGCGTCCAGCCGGGCGGAGGGCGCTGCCTGCGAGGGGGCGGCCGGGACTAGCGCGCCGCCTCCGCGCCCGGCGGCGCAGCCTGCGCCCCTGCGAGCGGCGGGGCACCCGGCGCGGCGGCACCCTCCTCCCTCCCTCCCCTCCCTCCCTCCCCTCCTCTCTCTCGTCTTCCCTCCCCGCCGCCGCCCGGAGCTGGCGGGGGGCTGCCGCCCCTGGCTCGCCGCGGTGCCGGGGAGCGGCGGCTCTCCTTTCCGCCGGCGGAAACTTTGGCCGGCGCGCACGGGGGAGGATGGAGCTGGGGGAGCCGGCGGTGGTGCCTCTCAACCGGTCCCGAGCGGGGGCAGAGCTGCCTTACGGGGAGTTCAACCTCTCCGGGCTGGCGGAGGCGGAGGGAAAGCCCCTTTTCGGCATCGGCATCGAGAACTTCATCACTTTGATCGTCTTCGTCTTGATCTTCACCCTGGGGGTGCTGGGCAACTCCTTGGTGATCACGGTGCTGGCGAGGAGCAAGCCAGGCAAACGCCGCAGCACCACCAACATCTTTATCCTCAACCTGAGCATCGCTGACCTGGCCTACCTGCTCTTCTGCATCCCCTTCCAGTCCACGGTCTATGTGCTCCCCACCTGGGTGCTGGGCGCCTTCATCTGCAAGTTCACCCACTACTTCTTCACCGTCTCCATGCTGGTGAGCATCTTCACGCTCTCGGCCATGTCCGTGGACCGCTACATGGCCATCGTGCACTCCCGGCGCTCGTCGGCCTTGCGCGTTTCTCGCAACGCGCTGCTGGGTGTGGGGCTCATCTGGGCGCTGTCCTTCGCCATGGCCTCGCCTGTGGCTCACCACCAGGGCCTCTTCCACCGCAAGGCCAGCAACCAGACCTTCTGCTGGGAGCAATGGCCCAACCCGCGCCACAAGAAGGTGTACGTGGTTTGCACGTTCGTCTTTGGATATCTGCTCCCGCTGCTGCTCATCTCCTTCTGCTACGCCAAGGTGGGGCAAAGTGGGTAGGGGTGAAGGGTATGTAAAAGGGATGGCAGGGAGACAGTGGTGGCAGGTGTCCTTGAGCTGTGGGGACATCTCTGGGCACACGTTAGGAGACATGGCACTGCTGGGAGGCAACGGGGCAGGTGTGAGTTTGTGCCGCGAAGGGAGAGGGCAGGTTTTATAGCTGAGTGAGTTCTGGGGAGGGGGGTACGTGTGTGTGTGTGGCACAGAAAGGTCAGGACAGGGATTGCACGGGACAGGGAGGAGCTTTGTTCAGGCAATTATTGGGGTCCCTCAGCCAGATTTCCTTGTTGTAAAGTACTAAGAAGCCTCAGTGTTCTGCTGCTTTCCCTGTCAACACAACTCTCTGATTTTCTTGCAGTGTTGTATGAGGAATTTAACTCAAGTCAAACAAAAAGATAAGTTATTCAGGCATCAAATGAACAAATCTGCCAGTTTGGTCAGATAACATTAGCACATTAAGAGCAAAAGGTGCATCACACTGCTCTGGGTCCCTGGGAGCCCCGTCATCCCCTAGGTTAAGTGGACAGGAGATTGACCTCTGACTAAGAGGCAGAGGTGCTAGGGAGTGGTGCATGGGGACCCGGGTAGGAAAAAGCAAGTAGAGAAAGATGCCTGGAAAATGGCACTTCTGGACTTCTCTGCTTAGGCAAACTGTCATGTTTGTCTATAAATATTAATTGCAGCCTTCAGTGTAGGGTCCACTGCTTGCAGCTGGAGAGGATCTGGAGCACCTGCTGCTACCTACCGAGTTAGGCAGAGAGCCGCCTGTTGCTGTGCCAGCAGCCTTCAGTAGCAGGATTTGCCTTAGCCAGTAATTTACATTTGAGAGGCTAAGTCTGCTCTTGCAAACAAGCGCTGCTTAAGTGTTGAGAAATCAGTTCTTTAATTGGCAAGTTCAGTAGATGTAATTAAAGTATTTAATTTGATCAAATAATTTTATTTTCTGTTCAGTTTTAGATGTATTGCATCAGCTTAATTGTGATGTGCAAATTAAGGCTAGAATGGCATCCAATTCTGGTAAAACAGAGTTATGCAGAACTCAGAGGACAATGTTTCTCAATTACTGTTTGTAATGAACCAAGTCCAACCTGGCAAACGGAGAAGAAATACATGTTCCCATACACAAACTGAATTCTGCTTTTTGCCTGGATGAATACACTGGTATTTCACCCACTGTGGTGAATATGACTGAGTTGTGAGACAGATTAAACTTGCCATAGCCATAGATCACCAGAATTTTAAGAAAATGTCACATATTTCAGGGAGAATGTTACAGAATGTGTGCAGAGGGAGTTCTTTAGCTATTAATATTTCTTATATTTTCTCAGAGCCAAAGCATCTTTAGTTTCAGAATAAAGTACGAGCCTCCAAAGTCTAATTATATGACAGAAGATTGAAAACAAATCTTTCAAAATTATGACAGTCCTGCATACTATGGCGGGGGGGGGTGTGGAGGGTGGTGGAGTGGGAGGGGGCATTAAATACATTTAAACAAAATACACGCATAGAAAATATAACACACCCCGCAGTTAAAAAGTACCACTACAGAAGTACATCTCTCAATATTAGTATGAACACGTAGTAAAAAAACCCAACCAACCAAACAAACAGAAAACCCCAAACCAATGAAATGACCCTATGTGAGATACATGCCCAGAACAAGTTTGTAAAATCAAGGCCACTCAAAGTTAGGACTAAAATCTTGTGCTTTAGTTATTGCCAGGGTAGGATCTCACCCTTCTTGGTGATGTGTTTTGAGCCTGTATGTATGATCCTGCATGCTGTGGTGTCAGGTTGGATGATCCAACCTGAAAGGATGAGTTTGAGGAGATACCGAGGAGATACCTGGTATTGCCATCAGTGCCAATGAAGCCGAAAAATGCTGTGACATGTACAAGGCTAATAGAGGGTCTTGAACCCTGCAGCATAAGGGCTCATTCCTGCACTTGTTAGGAGCCACTAGCAAACCTCTAGGCACAGTATTTTGACACGTGGAGCAGGGCAAAGGAGAAATTAAGGATGATAGTAGTTGAAAATCAAAGCTGAAGTTTTAAATTTGTCAAAGCTATTGCTGCTGTCACAGGTCTCAAGCAGAGTGGTCACTGAGCTTTTATTGATGTCACTGAAGTGCTATGAAGTGCGACAAGTAGCTTGGCTTCTGAATACAGGCAGGGTTAGAGAATTGCTGCTGTGTAGTAGCCATAGAAGTATTATAAAAATAAATGCACTAATTTCTTATGAACAACTGGTTTTCATGAACTGTGGATCAGCTAAATAATGCAATCTGCTGATATAGTAGATTAAGACAAAGGAGACTCATTTGTCTATTTGAATATATTGTGTTTTCCAGAGTCCTTTAAGGCAGTTCTGTTTCTTTTATAAGCAAATTGCAATTGAACTTTCAATTTTGAAAGTCTCATTTGTTTGGCACTCTAATAGGGAATCGAGTTCTTTCACTCTCTCACTCTCTCTTAAATTATGTTAGGAGAGATTTGTATTTTCCCCAGTTGGAGAGCAGTACTGTCACAACCTATGGAAGTGCTGCAATAGTGCTAGGTATTTGGAAATTGTGTCCTCCCATGAAATCAGAACTGGAAATCTCACATGATGTGCTCTTAAGGCAGAGAGTTATAAGATAGTACTCCATGTCCTGTGTGTGCAGCTGCCTGTTTGCCTTCTCCCCCAAGTAACTTTGCTTCAGTTTCAAAGTGAAGAAGTATCAGAATGGTATTTCCCCAGCCTCAATGAAGAGTCTCCACCATTGTCTCTCCTTCAAGGAGAGTCGGTTTGCATTCAGCTGTTAAAGATCAGACAAGCCATAGGGGGAGGAGGTGTTATGTAGCATCTGCTCATGGAGGAGACACATCTTTTGGGGAATAAATGGCCAAAAAATCACAAATCCATAGGAAAACAGCTTTTGTTAGCTCACAGAACTACTCTAGAAAGGAACTTGCTACTCCAGCCAAAGGAGTAATTACTAGTTGGGTTGCAATGCTGGCTATGTGTAGACACCTCGTGTTCTTATTTTTTTATTGCTTGTCATATTACTTGCCACACTTTTTTAATACTGGCTTTTTTTCTTGTGTTTTGTAACATTGCTACATTTGCTCACTAATGTGTTCTTAAAGGACCAAGTGATAAACGATTCCCAGTGAGCTCTAATAATCTGCCAGGGTAATGTAATGTGACAATTGATTTTGGGTGCCTCTGCTTTTGAGTACCAAGTTATGAGGATTCAGTCCTTGAAAGTCAGGTCTCCTTCTAGGTTGTCTGACACCTAAAATCATTAGCAAACTTTTCCTTTTTTAGATGCATGATGTTAAAAGTTGTTTCTTTAACAAAAAAAAAAAACAAACCCTTGCCTGCAGAAGGTTTCCATTATTATATATCATTCTGAGCATTCTGAATTCATGGAAGACATGTGTGATTTATAGACCTGGTTAAAAACAAGCCATAAAAAGTAGGAGCCTCAACATAAAACACGAGCTTATATGGTTCTTGGCTTCAGATATTGTGTCTTAAATTTTGCTGAGCAGTAAGGGAAAACTTTATTAAACTATGCTGGAAAGAAAAAATAAAGGGTATGACACATTAGTGACACACCGTTAAACAGAAGAGGGTGAGTGATCTATTGTGACAATGGAAGCAGCAGCATTACTTTAAAAAATGGATTGCAGGCAACATCACTCGAATTTAAATCAGGTTCATACTAAAAAATACGGTTCAGAATGTAATGCTCACATTGTATCTCTGTTAAGGAAGCAGTTCATTCTTATTAGATAATGACCTTGGGCAGGCTTTCCTGCTGCATGGTTTTCAATGGCTGATAATGAAGGTGTAGTCATCGGAATGATTATATACAGCCAGGCAGGAGATACACTTTGCAACACGGTAGACTTGAGACTTTTACAGTGTTTGGTAGACTTATGTCAGTAGGCACAGGCAGTTTAAGCTATTTTGGATTGGAAAGATCCTTTTCTTGACTTGGTCATAGTCCTTCAACCTGGGCTCTCAAATCATCTTGAATGCAGTCCCTGAAAACAACTGTCTGTAGGCAAAATCCAGGGCCTCTCAAATGCCATCACTGGTAGTTGTGGTAGCACGGTCTAGAACAGATTACAACTTCTTATACTTCTGTGTATAAGTTTCCATGCACCTTCTACAGCAGCATAACTTTTATTTCCCCAAAGCACCCCACCCTCACCTCCAGGAAACAGGAAAGCTCTTCATTTTCCAAGAGCCAAATTAAGATCTCTGATCAACAGATACAGGAGAAATGGAGTTAGAAAAGTTTCACAGAACCACAGACTGGTTTGGATTCTAAGGGACCTCAGAGACCTTCTAGCTCCAACCCCACCCTGCCATGGGCAGGGACACCGTCCCCTAGACCAGGTTGCCCAAAGCCCCATCCAATCTGGCCTTGAACACTGCCAGGGAGGGGGCAGCCACAGCTTCTCTGGGCAGCCTGTGCCAGGGCCTCACCACCCTCGCAGAGAAGAATTTCTTCCTAATATCTAATCTAAACCTACCCTCTTTCATCTTGAAGCCGTTACCCCTTGTCTTATCACTATACTCCATGATAAAGAGTCCCTCTCCAGCTTTCCTCTAGGTCCCCCTATAGTTACTGGAAGGCTGCAGTAAGTTCTCCCTGGAGCCTTCTCTCTCAAGGCTGAACAAGCCCAACTGTCTCAGCTTGTCTTCACAGGAGAGGTGCTCCAGCCATCTGATCATGTTCGTGGCCCCTCCCTGGACAGTTTCATGTGAAGAGTTAATTTTTTCATGGAGCTGAATTTTTTAAAAATGTAACACCTTATAAGAACAGGTCATGACCTGTTTTTTTAGCAAGATGGATATTTCATTCCATGAGTTAAAAATACATGTGGAAATGTATTAGGGGATATTTTGAAAGACATCCTCTAGAGGAACAGCCTGAAACTAATTAAGATGCACATGTAGAGTTATTGTTAGAGAAACAAGTGATTACTCATTGGCCCAGAGAAGAGATAATTTGAACAGTGCAGTGAGGAGAGGTGTCTTTGATTTGCTTTGTAGTGTTTGTGCATCAACATGGCTCTTAATGTCCCTACATGGCATTCTGTGTAGGTCTTTGAGTGCTGCTCCATTGCTGTTGATAGGTAATTAAATTCTGCCTATTTCTCTTGCACCTGGTTTGCATACCATCTGGTGCACTACCATGTAGAGCTGGCATCTTTTCATTACAGAGGCTAATTTTATGAAATAGGCATATAATCTGAAAGAGGGGAAGTTGAGAAGGACTAATTGGAAGGTTATCATGTAAAATATTCAACACATCCCTCCGATCCCCCAAATTTCCAATTTAGTATCTTTCTTTGGACTGGAAAGAAATTCAATGCAAAAAATTGTGCTAAAAGCTTCAGAACAAAGTGAAAGAAATGTTTGTAACTTTAAAAGATTTTGAAGTTCTGATTTCTGGGAAGAGTTTAACTGATTTTAGTTTTGGGCTGTGAGGGAAAATCACATTGGTGGTGGGTGATGGGATTTGCAAAGGTCCGGTAGAAACAGCTCATCGTTGTAAGTAATGTGAAGGGGTGCAATAGGTGAAGCAGCAGGGATGGAAAGTGAACTTCACTGTATTTCTCCCATGCTCTTTTTGGGTTTTACATTTTTCTGTTCATGGAATAAGTAGTTCAGGTCTTTTGTACAAGGCAATGGGAGGTGGATAAAGAGTATGTGAGACAGAGTCAATCTCCATGTCTTCTGCTGGACCTCAGGGGCTTTTCTGTCCTTTCCTTCTGGTCCGCTTCATCCTGGAAAAGAAAGGAGGGATGAAGCCAAAATGGGACCTTCTCAGAATAAACAGATTTATTTTTCTTCTGCCTTTCCTGAGCTCAGGTTAGCCTTGCTAGAAGCCTGGCTAGTGCTTCAGAATAGAGAGTGCATGCAGGGCTGTTTCATGCACAAACAGATGCATGCACAGGTAAGCAGAAATGAACTTCTCTTCCAGTGTTAAGTGTTTACAAGTAATTTTATTGTTTTTTGTGGTTTGCTGGTAGAGAAGAGTAAATACTTTAAAAGTGGAATCCACTGATTAGCTATGTTTTTCACAAATACCATCTTATTTCTTTTAATTCATTATGTAAATTTCTAAGATTCAAATGTAAGAGTGGGATCAAGTCTATAAGTTACCTTGTCTGGTGTCTGTCCTGGTAGTGGTTAGCTGTGCATCCCAAAGAAAACAAAGGAAACATCCCCATACCAGAGAATTTGAATTGTATCCTTTTCACATCTCAAGAAGTATCTTTATAAGCCCTAAAATTTAGTGTTACATTCCTTTAAAAAAATCCTTTTAATGCTGGATCATTTTAACTATTAATTTGGGATGATATTATCTATTAAATTGTTCTCGGTTCATCTTAGAGCTATGTAAAGTGCAGTCTAACATCACCATCGTTTTCATCATCATCAAACTGAGCTCTATACGCTCTCTATTCACTCTGAGCTCTATCCTGACACTCTCTAAAAAATTCCTCTTACCATATTTTGTTTAAACCCTGGAGTTTAGTCCCGTGTGGTTTTACAACTTGTTGAGCACATTCAGTTGAAGAGCATATTTCCCTGCCCCCCATGCCTACAAATTATGATGTATGAATATATTAGATTCAGTTAATAATGACTGCAGATGAAGTAGGGCACTTCTGTGCATCTACTATCCAAAATCTCATGCGCAAATGACCATGTTAGAATCTGGACCCTGCTCTTGGATGACACATTCTAAACAACTACTTGAGGAGGGTTCTGGTTGTTTAACCTTGGCCAGATGCCAGATGCCCACCAAGTGGCTCTTCCCTCTTCAGCAGGACAAGGAGGGGAGAAAAATAAGATGGAGAAAATAACCTCAAGCTTATGGGTCAAGATAAAGGCAGTTTAATAAAGCAAAAGAAAAAAGGACATGAATAGAAGCAAAGCAAAAGCAAGAGATAATTCCCTACTTCCCCCCAGCTGCTTCCCAGGAAGCAGGGCTTCAGTACATGTTGTGTTGCTCTGGAAGACAAATGTTTTAAAAAACAAATGCTCCCACTTCCTCCCCTGATCCATCAGCTTCTTATCATTGAGCAGACTTCACATGGTATGGAATGTCCCTTTGGTCAGTTGGGTGAGTGTCCTGGCTATTCCCCCTCCCAAGATCTTGCCCACCCCCAGCCTACTGTTGGTAGTGGTGGGGATGAGTGTTGGAGAGGCAGCCTTGGTGCTGTGCCCCCACTGCTCAGCAACAGCCAAACCCCTGGTGTGTTACCAACACCTTGTGAGCTACTGATACGCAGCACAGTGCTGGAGGGCTGCTGTGGGGAAGATTAACTCCATCCCAGCCAGACCCAATGCAAAGGTACATGACAAGTATCACCCATATAAAGGTGATAATAACCCTTGGTAAAGGTCATGCCTCATGTGGAACACATTTAAGTATACGTTATTTTTGAAAGCCTAAGCTTCTTTTGAAGATCAAATAGCGTGAACATCCTGATTATATTAACCAAACATCCATCTGAAGAAAGCAAATTATACAGGTGACTCAGAAAAGCTCTGACTCAAAACATACACTTTTTACGTTACATTCAGCAAAGGTCATTCTAAATTAACAAGCATTGACATTTTTATGAAAGAAGAATGATTGCTAATTCTAGGTGCATGATAGGTTTCCATTTACTGCCTTGTTCATTTCTAATATGTATTTGTTACGTAATACATCTGGGTTTTTCTGTAAGAATTCTATTGTGGTCTGCTTCATGTTTGTTGATTGACACAGATGCAGATACGAAATTTCTTTGGAATTTATACTGTGCACTTTTGAAAGGTGTAAATTGGATCAGCAATGTTGGTTAGCGACTCACAGTACTGGAGAACGTACTCTAAAATACATGGGTTTGAATTTTAGAAAATGGTGAAATACAAGATGCAAATTAATCTTTTCAGGTTCTTAATCATCTGCACAAGAAGTTGAGAAACATGTCAAAGAAGTCGGAAGCATCCAAGAAAAAGGTAGATTGCTTTCATTACCAAGAACTATTTGTTTATATTCTGGTTTATGGCTAAGCTAATTTGCTGTTACATTGCTTGTTGCTGAAGATGTAATGGAGAGAAGGAATTGAAACAAAGTATTTAATGATGTATCCAGTGTCTCTCTGAACTTAGCAGGATTGCAGTCTGATCTGAGTTCCATTGCGGTACATCCAGCTATTACCTGAGATGCCCCGTATGTTGAACTTCAGAGCGTCTAAAATTTAGACATGGAAAGCCACTTCTCTAATATTAGATGTGGAGGGTTTTCTCCTCACTGGCATTTTTCCCTAACTTGAAAAAAAAAATCAATATATGTATACACACATTTTTAATGTATTTTTTAACTGTCTGAATTTTAAAATGTTTTATGAAGAATTCCTATTTTATGTGATGAGACTTTAAAATTAGGTTTATGGTGCTTCCTGATAGGACTTCAATAAGAAACTTTCAATGAATTTGCAATTCTATTGTTATTCTGCAAACTTTTTGCTCTTTTTATGTTCGAGACTGAAGTAATATACTGGTTACAAGTAGAATTGTGGAAGGCCTTTAAAGCAGAATATAAGCTATGCAATTTAAAACAATATTTGAAAGATGTGTTTATATATTGAATTTGTCAGTTAATATAATATGTTTCTGATTTTTGAACAGATTTGACCACAGTAATCATTTGACTTACTTCTCAGTTTATGAATGTGGAGTCAGAAAAAACCCTTAGGCTATAGCTCTTCATTTGATCTGATCACTATTACCATATGGACATGCAGACTGTCTGCAATGTAAATGAGATATACATGGGCTCAACAGGGAATAAGTAATCTACTATTTATGCATTTTCTATTTTTTTTAACAATATCCTAGTCAATAGATTTTAATTCCTAGAATTAAAAGCACCGTGGCCCTGATTCCATAAAAAACATAACATATATACTTTTGCACTTAATGTCATGAAGACCAAAAGTGTAGTTTTCAAAGGCATTCTCTGTATCGCCATCCCTACTCTCATCTAAATTATTTTCAAACTGGAAATATATGTGCATTTCCTCTAAACACTAACTCTTAAAAATTGCAAGTAAAAATGAGATTGGGCTGGGAGCTGCTTTCATCGCTTCAGGGAAAAGCATTAGAGATATGCCCAAGACTGCTTAGATGTACCAAGGTTTGCTAACTAAAGGGGGAAAACAAAACAAAAAAAAAAAAGGCAGCCCAAAGCTTTTTCTCCTTAGAAAATAAGTTTCTAATCCCCAAAACTGAGTTTTTTCAAAGCAATTCTGTGCAATCTGTTCCCATTTGGAATGTTAATACATTGAAGGGACCTGCTCTTAATTTTACTTTCTCGTTTGCACATATTCTCCTGATGAGACCTGAAAGAGGAAGTATTTTGTGTGTCTGTCAGTGACAACTGACTTAAACTCCACAGGGCTAAGACTAGACAAATTATATTTACTATGAAGTCCTTTGGTTTCCATTGTGAGATTTAGCTAATCAACAACAGTGTTTGTCATGTTATTTTGGCCTGTTTGCACAGAAATCACACTTTTCTTTACCCCCCCCCCCCCCCGTAAGTTTCTCTATGTTAAGTCATGTTGTGATTAGGTAGGTCAATCTGAATTGTTATTGAGCATTAATCAATTCAAGAAGTGTACACTGAGCTCAATAAACTAGCCAAAGTCTAGGTGTCTCTGTGCTGCATTGTGTATCACTGGATTAGTTTTGCCTGTGAATAAGAGCCTAAGTTACCTGAAAAATACATTGCAAAGTGTTAATACAGCAATTACAATGGTCCATAACATAATATGTTTGGGAATTAATATTAGGCTTTTATGGGGAGAATGATTTTGTTGAAAGATGTGTTTGTCAGAGGAGTTGCTATTAATTAGTTGAGCAACTGCAAAGCACCAAGTGCTGTTTCTGAAGCTAAAGTAAACATAGACTGTCAAACTCCACTGTGCCCTGGCAGAATACCTTCAGCACCTGAAAGGCCTGTACTCACAGATACTGTAGCTGTGTGGATGGATCTAATGAGCTTGATGGCCCTTCCTCTCATAAATAACGAATTGGAGTCAGGGGGCAGCACTGAAGATACTTTGTGTTTCATTTCTCTGAATTCGGTGTTTGGAACTGAGCTTTTATTTCCAGATTGTTTTTCACAATGTGCAATCACCAGCAATCTCAAGCTTCTTGCTTTTCTCTTTTTTTCCCCTACTTGTATCCCAGAATGTTGTTGTGTGATTGTCCTTGTGGAAATCTTATGTTTAAAGGAGAGACTTTCAAAAAAGCCCCTGCTCCTTTTGCAGGCACTTGCGCAGTCTTTGGCTGGCTGTTCTAAGCTCTTCCACTAGCTGCCTTCATGTGTAATAGATATGCCTTGAGATCTTGGTCAGAAAATCTTGTGCCACATACTAAAATATAGATCATTAGATTTGGATGAGATTTCCCGAAGACCCACGTTATCATTATTTTCCATCCATCTCAGAAATAGGTAGGCTTTTGAGTAAGGAATTGGGAACATCATTCTTTACCTTTGACCAAAGTTACACATTTGCCTTTTACTGCAACATTTTCAAGGAGAAGGTTCTCCTTGCAGCAGTCAACTATGTAAATAAAGCCCAGATAGGTAGTGGAATAAAATCAGTAACAAATATTCCAAAGCATGTTATTTCTTGGTATATCTTTCTCTCACCCCCTCCCCTCCCCCCAAAATGGTCTTGAACCAAATGTAAAGCTGATTCTCCAAGTGCTCATCAGACATCTGTGTTTTCCTTTCCCTGTCTCAGACAGCACAGACTGTGTTGGTGGTGGTAGTGGTTTTTGGCATCTCCTGGCTGCCTCATCACGTGATTCATCTCTGGGTTGAATTTGGAGCTTTCCCACTGACTCAAGCCTCCTTTCTCTTCAGAATAACTGCACACTGCCTGGCCTACAGTAATTCGTCTGTGAACCCAATTATATACGCATTTCTCTCTGAAAATTTTAGGAAGGCCTACAAACAAGTCTTCAAGTGCCAGATAGGTAATGAGTCACCTCTGAACGATGCTAAAGAAAATCGAAGTCGGATCGATACACCACCGTCTACCAACTGTACGCACGTGTGAACTTTGAGAAGTCCTGTAAGCTGGCTCTTCATCTGTGTGAACTAAACACCAAGAAAACAAAGCACAATGAGCTTTATCCTGGGTTTATCCTGATAAAGATAAGTGGTATTTCATGTATGGAAGTTGCACTTGTAGCAAGAATTTGGGAAAAAGGTATGAAAGAAAACTGAGCTGTTCCTTTGCCTCTTAGATAGCTATGTGAAATGAAGCTCTTGGACCTTTAAAAGGTACTGGAGAAAAAAAATGTTGCAGATGATATGTCTGTATTCTTACTTACTAAGCATATAGTGTTTAAACATTCAAATACTCAAGAAGGAAATGTTGCTATGGACAAGTAACTTTCTGACATCTTGCACCACTGAAGTGAAGAGATGGATAAATTTTCAGTCTTACAGATAATAAATACCATAGTACTATGATTTTAGAGAGGAAAACCTTTGTTCCCTCTTCAGATTGTTTTGACAATGCCTTTTCTCTTTTTAAAGTAAAGATGGGCTCCGACTTGGGGTTGAAACGTGTGTACAACTTGAGGTGATTGCTTTAGAGAGGAAAAGCTAATTTTATCTGTTTAACTGTCTTTTTAATGTAACATACTGAGTAATGATAAAGGTTTTTTTTCCACTTCATATGCCTGCCTTACTGTATACACAGAACTTTTGTGTACGCTATATAACGGTTTGTTTATGGCCTGTATGTTGTTGTACTAAAATGAGGATTTTGGTCTATCTGAGAGAAACTTTTCTTCATGTGTTGCATGTGTGTGCCTGTGTTTTGTTAACTTTGTTGACTTTTGAGATGGAGATACAGTTTTGTATGTGCAATGTATGCATATGTTTTAAAATATTACATTACATAAAGCAACTCTGGGCAATGCTTACGTGTTTTAAAATAGCATTCCCTTAAAATGTTATAGGAGGGCCTTGATATTGTATAGCTCTAAACAGGAAAAAACCCAGAAGGATGCATTTAAATCAATACAAAGTACATAAGGTAAGCGGTACAATTCTGCAAATTCTTAAATTAGATGAGTAGTTTCAGCAATTTTATGGAAGTACTTAATATGTCTTTAAGTGGTAAACCACTAAAGAAATAGCAGCAGGGTACTCAGTCTTTTGAGAACATTATTGTTATCTGGAGTAAAATATTTTTATTAATTTATTAATGACCCATACACTAATAGAGTAAATTAAGTTGAAGGAACCTCTGGACATACTCTCGAGGCAGGGCTACTCTCAGAGTTGGATTGCTTCCTTTTCTAGGCAAGTCTTGCAAAAGTCTAAGGATGGCAACTGAGGTATTTTGGGGGACTAACCTGTGCCACTGCCTAGCCGCCCTCACTAAAATATATTTTCTTATCCCTTGTTGGCGTTTCCCTTGATGTGGCTTGTGACCGTTGCCTTATGTCATTTTGCTGTGTACTGAAGTCTTCTCTCTAACTAGCTTACATGTGATTTAAGATGGCAATTATGTTTCCCCCAGCCCTCTTTTCTGAAAATATGCATCACACTCAATCTCTCCTTATCTGCTGTGCTCCAGCTCCCTGTCTGGAATAGCGGCCTTCCACTGCCCTTTCTTCCAGCGCATCCATCCCTCTTATGAAATGGGGTGTTCAAAAATGAACAGCATGTTCCAGATGTGGCATCATGAGCACTGAGTAGACTAATGGCTTCCCTTGACCCGTTGGCTCATTGTTGCTAATACAGCCCAGTATTACAGAAACTCATTGCTGCAAGGGTACATACACTACTGACTTCTATTTAATTTCTGCTTTACAAGCACTCTCGTGTCTTCTTCTGCAGAATTGCACTGAGTCCCAATCCAAGGTTCAGGACTTCGCTTTGACTTTGTTGAACTTCATGCATTTGGTAGCTGTTACTTCCATTCTTCTGTTTTATCAGGGGCCCTCTGAAAGGCAGCCCTGCTCTCCAGCACACCCACCATGCACTCCCCCAGGTTTAGTGTCATGTGCATACTTGCCAAGAGAATCTTGCACCCTTGTCCAGATCTCTGAAGATGCTAAATGGCATTGAGTCTGGCAGTTCCTTTTTCTCCACAAACTCGCTTTTAAAAAGACCCAAACGTTCAGAGTGGTGGAGCCACATCAACTATGGAGGGTTAGTTCACATCAAAATGTCTACGTTTACGTGTCAGTATTGTCTGCTTGGAATCAGTAAAAGAATATTGAAGACCTGCTATTGCACGCACGGTGTTTGTGTCCATTCTTTCACATGAAGAGACAGTGTGATGATATTGCTAGGAACACAAAACGTATGAAAAGACCCTAGAGGGATAAGAAGGGTTTATGTGTGCAGGAAACCATCTTCTGGGTTATGACTGAGGTTAGGAAACATGACCTAGAAAAATGTTGAAGTTTGTTGGGTTTTTCAAATCATCACCACCCACTAATCACTCAAATTATTAAAGCACTATCAGACTTCAGCTGAATTTATAACATATTAGGAGCTTTGAAAGGTATATCTTTTCCCTTGAAATATTTCCTGTAAATTTATTACTTTGAATAAAAAATGACAATGTAAATATGCAATTGTATAAAGTTAATGATGAGTTTGTTTCAGCTGCAAAGGTTTTTTTTTTTTATTTAATTGTACATAATTTTAAACCCAGAGGCTTGACAGTAATGGACCTGCATCTGTTGGAATTTTCAAGGATGGTGGAGAAGATGACTGCAGTAACAAGTAGGTAGAAAAACTACCACCTCACTATTCAGAGAAACCTTAAAAAGCAGCTGATGCACCAAGGCTCAAGTTCTTGCCTAAAACATACCTTTTTTGGCCAGTTTCTCAAGCTGACTTTGACATACTCAGCTCTGACACAGAGGTTGTGAAGGCAAATTCAGTGTTGAGGTATGCTGCAAGCTGTGCCAAAGCCCTGAGCAGCTGGACAGTTGGGCAGAAATCTGTCGTGCCACAAAACCAGCTAATTTGGGCAGAAAATCGGGGAATCCCTTACAACTGAATGTCTGCTTCCAAGTTCTGAACTTGTTTGCAGGGATTGTTATTTCTGGTGGAGGGCAAAGCAAAAGTTTTGCATCACTTGCTTAATATGCTTTTTCACATCTCTTTAACCAGAAAGGTTAGTTTTAGTGTACACTGAAGTAAAAAAAGGAAAAAATCTTTGCTGGCTAATGCTGAATTTTCCACTCATCAAAAGATAAATAACCCCACTGAATTCCACCCTGTTGTGTGATTTTGAAAACATTATTCTGTACAAAACAAAACAGGCAACAGGAATGGTTACTCACGAGATATGTGTAATTAAACAAGTATTTAACTTTCTTAAATTATATTTCTCAGAAATTAAGAGAATTGGGGAACCCCAAGAGAAATTGCTACTCACATTTTTTTTATAAACTGCCTAAAATGTTGTATAAATCCTGCAAAATGCTACATCTTTGTACTGCTTCATCAGTGTCTCTTTGAAGTTTAAAATGTAGAATGCACGTTCAACATTGATGGCAGAAGTAGTGTATGCCATCGTATTAAGCCGTAGTTCAAGTTGTTCAGTCCATCATAAAACTGCTTTTTCATGGAGAAGCATGAGAAGCCTATACTTGTCATAGTTTAATCTCTACAGAGTAGATGAAAGACCTGTGTAGAGGTGGGTGTGTAGCCCCTCATGCTGATGTGAGAGGGTTTCCTTTCTTGCAGTGTTTGGAAAGGTGCTTGGTTCTGTCCATTTTCTGAGCTTGTAATAGGACATTGCAGCAGGTTTCTCATCAATTTTGAGTTTTATATTTTGGACTTTATGGGGTTTACCTTTTGTCTTAAAAAGATGCAGAAATCTTGTCAAAACACTGCACCGGTGGAACGTTAAAGCTGTGAAAACTAAAATTCAAGGAGGTCAAAAAATCACTCCTTCAAGGATCTTCGTGTGGTGTTAGCCCTGCCTACTTGTGGGTCAGTGTTAGAGGTATGACACAGAAGATTACAGCAGTGGTCGTCTTCAACTAATAAAGCCTAAAATATATTTTGCATCCACCTAGATATGGGTGGATCCAGGTGCACATGTTGCACTACCACACATAAACCAGGTTGAGGATTCATATCCAAAATGGAAAAAAAAATATTAAGTAACACTTAACCAACATACTGTTCAGCATGTGCAAAAGCCCCTGAAAAATCATAGGACTTGCTCACCTCTAAGTTCACCTCTACTAACTTCGCAGGTAATCATATCACCCATTTATCTGATTTTGAAGAAGGTCAGCGTTTTTGTTGAAAGTAAATCTAATGCTTAATGTCTGCTTCTGAGTCATTAAAATGCATATAGTTTTCATGTAGATGTACTAAACACAGGATACATCATAATGTAAATATTCAGAATTCCTTAAATTTTCTAACTCATATCAAACAGGTAGAATTTCCTAATCGTTTTCATATGTCTAAGGTAGGTAACAAAATCATATGCTATAGTCGATTACAAAGATATCACCAAATTGACGAAAATAATGTGTAAAAAGTTATTATGAAAGTTGAATTTTGTAGCTGAATGCTCCCATCTGCAATCTTCGTATTCTTTCATTATTTTGTGTGATGAAATTAATTGGACCTTTGATTATTTACATCTTCTTCTGAAGTAATTTTCTGAATTAAACATTAGAAACTTACATATTTTCAGACTAATTTAATTTTTGGCAAGATAAGACATTTTAATGACATATTTTCAGTGACAGTCACTTTGCATGCACATGCACCTCTTTCTTAAAACCTTAACTATATTATTTTCACAATCTTTTATTTCTTCATTTAAAAAAAAAGTCACTATCTCCAAATGATAAATATTAAGCTTTGTATATTTAATGCAGTGAAGTAAATTTTACTTTAAATCCCACAGTATAATGAAATGGAGGGATCTTTTTATAAAATAATATTGTGGATGCATTGATTTAGTTTTTTTTATCTTCACAGTTGCTTCACAATAAGATATGTTACCTTGAACTTAATGATATTTGTGGTACTTTGGGATAGCATAAAAGCAGGGAAAAGAACAGCTTCTAGCTTAAAGAGCTTGTACTAGTGTTATGTATTCAGTACAGGTACAAATGTTTAAGACCAGAAAATTAAAATTCTGTATTTGTTTCAGTTTGTAATGAATCTAAAGTAGTTAAAGCAGTTTTTTAGGCTATACTGTAGTTTGTATGAATTTTTGAGTGGTTTTTTGTGTAGATCTGTACTGTCTCCACTTATCACTATAATATGAAATACAAACTGCTTTTGCATAATTCTCAAGAACAAGCAGTGCTTTCAGGAAGACTTCCAGAAGAATACAGTACACAAAAATCAGTAGATTTTCATAGACTACTTCATTCATTATCTGCATTGAAAAAACATTTTTGAAAATCTCTCTGATAAGAAAGCATTCTAATTTTCAAGTACTCAAGTGCAGGAGGTGTGGTCCTTTCATTCGAGCTGGTCAAAGTCAATTGAAATTGATGGAATTCATTGATACTTCTTATTCAAGTGCAGTTTAAACCTCAGTAACTTACATGTTACAGAGGTTTAAACTGCACAGACATACAAATAGACATACAAATAGACATACAAACTTAACAGACATACAAATAGAGCCAGCTCCATGTATTTGAATATGAAGACAAACCAAGCTCTCCAGTGATGTGGAATTCTAACCGATTTTATTAGGTGAAGGCCTGCATGTAGCTCCACTTTTGGAAGGAGGCAATTAAATTGGTACGTATGTGTGTATAGGTTTGCAGTTCTTAGTCATCTGTATGTTTATATGTACCTGACACTTGTAGGTACGTCAATGCACTTTACCAGCTACATTTACTGGATACAGAGTGAGGTCTCATTTGATAGACCTATGTGAGGTCTCATTTCCTAGACCTATTTCCTTAAGTGCAGAATTCTCCCCTTGGAAAGCTTTGTACCATTTCCATTTCATGGTTATTCCATTCCCTGATAAATATCTAACCATATTTAAAATTTGCTTGGAAACATAAAACCTCTCTTTTAGTAATAAATCCTCGGAGCTGCCTAGCTGTTTCTAGCAATACCTGTAGAGAATTTATCAGCCTGGTTAAAGTTAATACAAGGATTCTGAAAGAAAATACAAACCTCTTGCTGGTGGCTTGCAGAGGTGGCATTTATAGATGAGGTGATGACATGACAGTATCGCTTTACACTGAATGTAACAATTCAGCACAAGCAAACTGGTAGTTTTCATATAGTGAAATGAAAAGTCATACATTTAGGGATGAAGAATGTGAGGAAAGCTTTAAGAAATAGTTATTATAGCGGAAAGCTATTATTCTGAAATTGTCAGTTTAATTAAACTCAGCCTTCAAGAGGGTCACTAGAAGCACTGCTGCACACAGGGAGGCTTTTCCACAAAAAAAACCCAAAAAAGACCAAGCTGAAGAACTTCAGCAATTCAACTCACAGGGATATGGTTAAGAAGTGGCTTAATTACAACACAGCCTTATAGACATACAGAGAGAGATATACTTTATTCTGCTTTTAAATGGGTGGATGAGTTAATGAGATCCAGTACAGTGAAATTAAACTTTAATAGTTGAATCTGTAAATGAAGTGTAAGTCTTTTCATTAAGCCCTGGGTATAAATAACCCTAGAATGCTTAATGAACAAATATAATATATCCGTCTTGCTTCAAATCCCATTTGGGTGTTTCTCAAAAGATGTTATGTATTTAAATCTCAAAAAATGGATGAGGTGGTAGCACTGTTATGAGGGAAAAAATGCAGCTCATGTTACAGAGTATTTAGACCTGCCAATCACCGTGGTCCCTTGTGGCCTTAGTCTATTAGTACTCTTACTCTTATTTTTGTAATGAATAGTATGAGACCTTTGCAGGTATGAGGGAAAAAAACATCACAAACCCGAGCTATTATTCAGTCATCATCTGAAGATGTATCTAGAACAACTCCATAAGTGGGCTGCATCATGAAAAGATCTTACGGTGAGTAAGAAATTCGAAATCTCTGGCATATGGATTGCCTTTGTTAGCCAGAGAAGTAAAATGATGCTGTGCTCTCTTCTCATCTTAATTAATTACCTTTTGTCAGAATTAGTCTAAATCAGAGTAATCACTGTGCCTTACTTCTGCACAGCAGTTTATTGTTTTCACGAGAGTTAGGAGCTGGCGGTTGCGGGCGCATTGGAAACACCTGGTGATAATTGTATTTCACTCCCCAAGTCAGCCTCAAAGCTTTTTGCCAACCCGATGTGAAACTGTATCGGAAATCTTTAGAAGCTGGAGGCTTTCTCGGGTAATGTTTTCATTTCATCCAAATTTAAATGAAACCTTGTAAAAGCCAACATTATACTGGACACACATGATCTGCCACAGCACTTCTGATAGAGTAGTCAAAGTTGTGGGGAGATTTTTATAGGTTGGTGGTAGATAACTGTTTTTTTAAAGAAAAAGAAGCTTAAAAATTGTGCCTGTCTTGAATTCCACTCACTTGCAAGAGCATTACAGTGCTTTAATAATGCCATCCTGTCTCTTTGGAGGGGTGTCCCCTTAATCTGCTGTCAGCAGCTAGGCTTTGCTGTAATGGTATGTGGTCAGCCCAGCATCTTGTCTCACTGATCTGCTGCTTCCCAGCTTGCTCAGCTGCCATGCAAGGCTTCCTACAGGGTTACGAGGTGGGAAGACTGGTGTGGAAGTGGGCTCTCCTGTTTTCAAGACTTCTGGGCACTACTACTAAGGTCTATACATAGCAGGGGGGGTTTGTTTTGTTTTCCCCTCACCCTCAGAGCTACTAGAGAGGAGCAAAAAGACCAGTTTGTCCTTAGAAAGTAAGCAGCTTAAATGGGATATTAAGCATCAAGAAAATGACTTCTGGATTTTCAACCCTGAAATCTATGATCCTGCAATATCACAGCAGTCACAGAGAACATCTTTTCTCTTCCTTCCCTTTCTTCTGACATCTGACACCTAAGGTGTAATTGATCTTGCTCTAGCAATTCAGGTAAATTAATCCCATAGTTAGATGTCTGTAATGACAAAATGTGTTGCTGTAGATTCAAGGGTATCCTGAGAATATGGCCTGATGCACTAGATGAAAAGTAGGTCTTAATTATTAAAATCAGAGAAGAAGGAAGGATAGAAGGAGAGGGAGTAAGTGCTGAAAACCATCAATGTCTGTGAATGGAATATATTTAGGGCTCCAATTTTCAGCCTCTACCTAGACAACACTTAGTAGTTCGTAGGCAATTTGTCAGTACAAGGAAAGAGTAGAATCTTCTGGTCATTACCATTTACATGTATTTATCTCTCCATGTCTGTAATAAACCTTGCTGAATCATTTTTCTATCGCATTGTCCCTTGTTCTCCACAGAGTTGTCTCTAGATGTGTTTTCAACTGTTCTTGCATTCATATCAATGAAGATTGAAATATTTTTTTCTTAAACTTTTGTGGTAATCTTAAGGAAAAAAGAAAAAGGTTTATTTCACCTCCAATTCTGCAGACACCTGATTGCAAGGCACCACTTACGTATGAATCACTACTAAACATGCAGGGAAATAACCCGGTAACACTTGAAATGATACTCGGGGCAAAATGAGACACAGCAAGTAGGTTCAAATACAGACTGGATTTTCACCAGCAGTGTTACAGCTGGTGTTCATGTGTGAAACTTGCTTGGAAAGAATGCTTATACTGTGAAGCTAGAAAAATTCTTTGGCTAAAGGCAACTCAGAACTATACCATGGACATGGGCAGAAAATATTGTACAGATAAAGGGCTCAAGAGCATTTTGCTATGGGTGAAATAATGCAGCGCTATTTACGGTGCTTTGTAATCAGAGAACCCTCATTGAAATATTTCTGGTGCTTTGCTAATTTTGCCACATCCAGAAGCCTTCTGTAATGCCAGATGAAGTAGAAATCTTGTATTTAAATTATTTATTCAACAGTTATGGTTAATATATTCAGGCAAGAGTCTGTTCCTCTTTTTATGCCAGTAAAATTACCAATGTTTAGTTGAGTATAATTGGATGTAAACGGACTTTCCTACTTCTAATCTGAATCTTAGAGTATTTACACATTCTTAAATATTCTATTCAGATACCTTTCCCACTTTTCATTGTGAAATACTGATTTTTGTTCAATTGTAAGTGAAATCCCTTCCATCAGCGTGAAAGAACATGGTAATAAAAGGGCTGCTTCATGGCTGATGAAAAGGCAATGATTATAGGGGGAACTAAGCTGTGCACATTATTTTGTGTTTAAAATTTGATTCAAAACTTGAATTGTAATACTTTTCTTCTTATGTATGAGTGATATTTGTTATATGTAATTCTGCCTGGCTAAAAAGATGCAAACGGAACATATTATTTGCTTAGTGACTCAGATTTCTAAAAAAGTGTGTATTAATCAAATTAAAGTTCATACCACTGAATGCCTGTTCATGTCCTGCTTTTCTAATCTGGGAAAAAAAAAAGCCACTGTCACTGAAAAATACACTGGTTTTAAATTATTTGTATCCTTCCAACAATTAGTGCATATGAGAGAGAAAGAAGAGGGAGGATATTATTAAGTCTCTTTCTAAAGGCAAGAACTGTATTACACATCATTCTAAGAGGCAAGAGGGTAGAGAGGGAAATGCAAATAAGGGTGAAGCTGATCTATTATTGCTGCATAAGTATGTAGATGACTAAGTCAAGTGCATCCCTTGTTTTCATTAGAAGAAACAATGAAATTTGTTCTTCTCAACCAAATACTATTTTATCATTCTAGCTGTATTGTAACTTCCAATGTACTTCACCTGACCAAAATCAAAGTTATTGTTAAATTAATCAACTGGACTTTACTGAAGGAAAAGAAAAGATAAAACCATGAATACACGACAGTAGAAGGTATTGATAGAAATATGTCTGATGCTAGGCATGCCAACTATGATTGGGCAGTTGGAAAGTTCTCCAGCATGCAATGTTTTGGGATGGATCCCTATATGATTTAGCAGGTCAGTAAACTTTCTTACTAGCCATAGTTATTTTGCCTTTTTTTTTTTAAATCTGATCTAGATTCTCAGGAAATTAGTGAGCCTTTCCAATTATTTCAGTAGAAATCAGACCTGACTCCCTCTCCCACTGCAAAACAGCATTGAATTGCTGCTTCTGCAGTCTCTCTCTGTGCCACAGAACAGGTCTTTGCGAAGACAGAAAATGACGTGTTTTAAGGAAGAGGAAAATCTCCTGATAAGCTTTTGATGGCATGAAATCTGGCCTTTATAGCAGGAAAGCTGCAATGTCTATCAGTAGGAGACTTGACCCCATTTGCTGCTTCTTGAACAGTACAAAATTGAGGGCTTAACTTCGGTCCTGAAAATGCCTTGAATTCCTACCGCTGAAAAAAAGAAAAAGGAAAAGAAAAGGATGATCCCATTTGTTATAGGCTATGGATTTGTAGAATAATGAAACATTCAGAAGTATCTAGATTATGTCTAAACATTCCATTACATTGTTTAATACACACTTCATATAAGCATAGTTAATTCTATATAAACAGGTAAAGTGACTGCTTAAAAACACCCCAAACAGCCCTTGCATGCTACCATTGATAATTCAGTTTAGAAATTAGATCATAACATTTTAGAGAGGCAGCCAATACATGTTAATCAGACTTTTCGGTCAGGTTGGAGAATGTGGAGAGCATTTATTCTCTCCTCCCCATTTTCTGTATTTTATCTTAGTATAGATTCATATTTTACTTCATTCTTTCTGCTTAAAGTGCCTTTCCTTGTATGACTCATCAGCAAAAAAAAAAAAAAAAAAAAATCCACAGTTCTACAGAACTGGTTATTTATTTGTTTCATATATTTATATTGTATTAGAAGTATAATTCTACAGGTAGTATTAGTAGTAAATCAGCCACATTTGAATGCAACAGTCCCTAAATCCTGCTGAAGTGGTTACCAGTTCTAACTCTGTGTAAACAAGAGAAACTATCAGTTTATCCAAATGTAAGTGACCAGCCTAAGTCAAATAAAGTTTACATAGAGACATCAAACAGATGCCACCAGAACATCTCATTTTGCAAGCATTATCATCTCATTAGGAGCTCTGAGACATTCTGTTCCATTAAACCAGGAAAAGGCAGGCTGGAGTAGGTGTCTAAAACATTATGCAGCTCTGTGTGCCTGTTTACTGTACATGGTCATGCTTAATCCTCACTGCTTCTAATGAGGTTTTTAGTGAAGTTAATTGTGTTAAAAGGTTTTGCCTCTAAGAGCTCCATGACTGCAGTTGCAAGACTGCTTTTGTTGAATCACTGAGGGCAGGTACCCACTGCTTTCTAAAAGCTTATTTTGATACAGCTTTCTTCAGAGTTTCCTCTTTTGTTATTGTTTTGTATTTAACCACTTACTGTTTGTCAAAATCTGCCTTTATTGATGATAAACATAGTATTCTTCATAGTTGTAGATACCCCATCCCTGGAAACATTCAAGATCAGGTTGGTCGGGGCTCCAAGCAACCTGATCTAGTTGAAGATGTCCCAGCTCATTTCAGGGGAGTTGAACTAGATGTCCTTTATAGGTCCCTTCCAGACCAGGACCTGGATGTCCTTGGAGATGACATGTCCCCTGACATCATCCCTCACCTACCTGTAACTGAGACATTGTGTTCTGTCCTCTAAGAGACCCATGAGATGTGTCTCATTGCCTTTTTCCCAGGCTCCTGGTGACAGAGCTCTGGCAGTACAGATCATTACTGAAGTCCTGGGCAATCTCATGCACCAGGTACTGGAATGGCAACTTCTAGTGTAACAGGTGTGGGTGATTTCTGTTAGTGACTGTTCTCTCCCAGTTACCTGATGCAGGTCAGTACTTCCTCAGTCCCATCATTTTTGGCATGTCTTGAGAATTTTGGGATGCCTTGAATTTCTTTTTCTGTACAAGTTTAGCTCATAGCACATCATAAGCAGTCTAATGCATCTTGTTATTTTTATTGCAGTAGTGCTCCTGAAACTCAGAAGAGGGTTTTTACAACCCTTAATGCTGTCCTTTCAGAGAAAAAAACATGTTCTGCCAAACTCTTCCAGCAAAGTTAAGAAAGTCAGCATAAGAAATAACAGAAAGGATTAGCAGTACAACTGTTATTTCCTACTTCAGCAACTCATGTTTTCTGCAAATGCAGTTATTGGTTTGATAGACTGTTTACATTTATGAGCTCAGTGACAGTCAGTGAAGATGACTAAATATATGTTTCAGAAGAAAATACTTTGAGAAGTGCTAAAGAGAAAACTCAAAATGAGATAGGAATGAGGATAGAGGTCAGATTTCTGACATTTAAGTAAATGTGTAATAGAGCAAAAAGCTTGTTCCTTTCACAGAGTTGTCATATTTCAACATGTCATGATTTTATTATATTTTTTTAATAACACATGGTTTTTAATATGAGGGTTGTGAGTTAAGAGGTGTAGTCTTGGTGAATGCGCATACACATCAAAGAATTTATAAAGGTGGCAAATTAATCTCCTTCTGAGGTAGATAAACTGAGTACTCTGGAGACAATGGGAAATTATTATGGCAGCTTAGAAGTTATGGGAAATGATGATTTACCTGTGCCATAGATGGAAGATCAAGTACTCATCATTTACTAGCATGTCTTGTTTCTGGTAATCAAATTCCATGCAAAAAAATATTTTTTCTTCTTTTCTTGTCCCATTTTGTCTCTGCTCAACATTACTTCTGTTCCTGACCCCTGCCAGTGGCTACATTCTGGAAAAACTATATACCTGGATTTTTCTCAGTCCTTTGCTGTTTTTCCTACAAAGTCCAGCTGCCCACTATTATTTGCTGTGTTCAGAGCACCTCTGCCTCTATTCTGTACAAAACCAGAAGTGAAGAGTGGAAGCTGAACACACACAAATAAATACACGGGGGTGCAGTTGGAAGTGTTTTCCTCTTGCCAGGCCACCGCTGAAGCTGTGTCCTGGGGCACATGCTAGGCACCATCTTCCTCCCATGGAGAAAAGTGTTTCTTCTTTAAGGTCCTTGGGTGAGAGACCTTTCGTAACAGCAGGGCAGTGTGGGAGGCCTTAGGGAAATCTGCTTCGTGTTGCCTGCTACCCACAGACCCCTCTGCCTGTGGCAGGCAATGGCAGCAGCTTCATTGCTCAGTTGTGACCAGGCGGGGCCATGGGGACAGGGCCAGACTAGGGCTTTGCTGGGATGTGGGACTGTGACTGGGCCTGGTTTGGGAGGACACAGCTGGGCAGGGCAGGGCTCTGGGCAGTTGCAGACAGACTCTGCTCCAGTGTCCTGTGTCAGGGACTGATAGCCCTGGGGGCTGGGATGGGGTCCTGGGCCCTGGATAGGTAGAGGATAGGGATAGGGGTATGAGCAGGGAGGGCCAAGGCTGTGAATGCTCTTGATGCCCTGAGGTAAGTCATCAGCTTTTTTATTTACAAACTCCTCAATGCTTTAACCATAAGATGGAGCCAGTAATTAACTTGTACTAATGATATGGAGCTGACTGGACAGCTTCAGAGGAGTGTCATATAAACCCTGTGCGATGGTGACAGACCAGGTAAGCCTGGTGTATCCAGACAGTTACAGATATTCATAACATATAACATTTCCAAATATTCATTGTCTAGTAGGAGCTGAGAAATAATTTTTAGGGAGTTGAATATATGAGATAAAACTGTGTTTTTACAACTTTAGTATGTAACAGACAAATAAAATCGTACAAGGTAGTATTTCCTGTGTAGTCCCTAAATATAGGGATACTGTAAAGTGATGTCTGTTTTTGCAAAATGTACCAGACTATATGACTATCCATTAGATCAGCCTAAGGGCATGTTTTTGAGGCAAACGTTTGCCTAATCATCTTTGCAATGTTTTTGTTTGCTTCCTAGCAGGAACAGAGGAAGTAATAAAAGTTAAATAAGGTTAATATGAGAGGAGTATGGATTATTCAGCTTTTATCAGTTTGGGTGAGAAATAACAAGTTTATTAATAGACCTAGAGCTCTAGAAAGCCAATAGGTTGCTGCGCATCCAATTTTTCTACTATGGTGCAGATTATAATAATTTGGGTTTCATAATGTTTTACATTTATCTGCATCAATGACTTGCATATCGTGTGGAAACATTTTCACCTGTGTTGTTATTACAGTGCAGTTTGAATTTGTGTTGCTCTATGTATACATTTTATGTCATGAATTTTGGTTGCAACTGAAATGAGGTATTTGGAATATTACATGTTATTTAAGCGTATAAAGGAGACCATCTGATGAGGGCTGTAGATGCAGGATCTGATGATAAAATCTGGTGCTAGGCTCTTAGTCCAGCCTCATGATACAATGGACTGGCCTGACATAAATGCATTTTGTGGGTTTTGCTTTACAAATGTTGTCAGTTAACTTGTTAAAAGAAAGCTTTGTGCTGGGTGAAGCTCTGCAAACTGTGTAAACCATAAACATAAAGCTATAAGCTGTCATAAACTCCATATTGTGTACTCTAGCATTTCAAGAGATACGCAGTTGCACGCTCACATCTAACAGGGATCAAACTTGTGTTACTGAGTGATTGAATACTGCCCAGAGGTAAATGATAACAGTCGAGCAACCAGGGAGTGCCATAATAGGAGACAAGAAACAGAAATATTGCCTCTTCAAACCAGAAAAGCTCACAGCAAAAAAGACCTTCACAAATTCTACTGAGAGCAATGGCAATTTAATGTAACATGATCTAATAAAAAAACTTCACTAAGTAAAACTTTGGCTAAAGCTTGTACGCTTTACACACCAAAACTATTGAAACTGTGTCCTCTTGGTTGATCCAACAACACAGCAATTCACAAAAAGGAATCAAACAATGTAGGACTCAAATCCTTGAGAAATTGCATATTTCAGGCCTGATGATGCCCTAAACTTATATAATATTTTGTATTTGCTTAATGCTAGTGCCATTTCTAGTGACTTCAAGTGCTGTGAGGGTAATCTACAAAGGGACAAAATGGTACATTCTTAATCAGGTAGCTGGCTTGCATGCTGTGCATTTTTGCATTGCTTGTTTGCATGCCTCTATCCAAGAATACAGGTATTACCTTGCAAAACAAGTTAACACTTAAGAAAAGAAAAACAACCCACCACAGGAGAACTATTTTTTTACATTCATAATAGTAAAATTTAACTAGACAATTCAGGTTTATAAATCTACTTACTGAAAAATCTGAGTACGTTGAGGTTGATGTTGAAGATTTTGTATTTGAAATGGTGTTTGTTTTGACAGAGCTTCTTGTTCTCCCACTTTCCTTGCCAGGATGCCATTAGAACTAAACATTCTTTATTATTCTACTGAACGAGTGAGAGGTTCTTGCAAAGAAATGAGCAGTTTTGTTTATTATGAGCCTGTTAATATCAATCTGCAGTTATTAATAGGTAGGAGAGTGCCAGCATTTTAATAATGACTAAAGTCACGCATTTCATATTAAATGTAGCATACAATATTGTTTTGACTGAATATATTTGTTTCTGTGTACAGTTAATAATGCTTATGCTAATTATAGATGAATACTTTTTGAGATCAGAGGAGAATATAATTTTCTTTTGACAGATTTCATTTATGACACCAATTATAGACTTTCAGCTACCTCTGCCACAGGTTTCTTAAGGAAAGGGCAGGAATGGTAGAGGGGAAAGTTTGCACGTCAGCAGTGATGGGTGTCACACTTGCAGCTGTATACTGGTGGTTTAAATTGGGATTCCATCCACATGCTCTTCCTTTGAGGTCAATAACTTTGTGTTTGTGTAAAATCAATCTTTGAGAAAAGGCATCCAACCCCGATCTGAAGAAATCAAATCAAATCAAAAGACCAAGCTTTGCCTGAAGAAATCAAAGGATGCACTATCCAACTACTTGCTGTTTTGTGTATTTCTAGTTTAAATGTGTATGTCTGCCTCTTCTACCTTTGACTCTGTCATGGTTTAACCCCAGCCAACAACTGAGCCTCACACTCGCTCACTCCCCCCAGCTGGGATGGGGGAGAGAATTAGGAGGAGAAAACTGAGAGAACTCATAGGTTGAGATAAGAACAGTTTAAAATAAAATAGCAACAATAACAATTTGAAATTAAAAGGAGAATAACAAAAAATACATAAATACTATATAAGAAAAACAAGTTATGGAAATTGCTGACCACCAATCAACCCATGCCTAGACTGTCCCTAAGTGGTGGCAGCCACCCAGCCAGCTTCCCCCAAGTTTGTATTATGAGGTGATGTCATATGCTATGAAAAATTTTTTACTGAAAGAGTTGTCAGGGCCTGGAACAGGCTGCCCAGGGAGGTGGTTGAGTCACCATCCCTGGATGTGTTTTGAAAAAAGGTAGATGAGGTACTTAGGGATATGGCTTAGCTTAGGATGGGATTGGTTGGACTTGATGATCTTCAAAGGTCTTTTCCAACCTTGCGATTCTGTGATTCTGTGGTATGGAATATCCCTTTGGACAGTCTGGATCAGCTGTCCTGGCTGTGTCCCCTCCCAGCTTCTTGGGCACCCCAAGCCTTCTCATTGGCAGGGCAGTATGAGAAGCTGAAAAGTCCTTAACTGCTTGGCAACGACTGAAACATCAGTGTGTTGTCAATATTATTCTCATCCTAAATCCCAAACGCAGCACTGTGCCAGCTTTAAGGAAGAATTGACTCTACCTCAGCCAAAACCAGGACAGACTCCTTTTTGCCTTTCTCTTCCAGTTGGAGAACCTCTAAGAAAATACCAGTGACTCTTGCTCTGAAGCAACAGGAGAACACTGTCAACTGTGATCAAGTAATCTTGAAATCTCAGACGGATTGTAGGTAAAAGTAACGTCTGCTGCTTAGCAAATTATTTGGTTTAGAAAATCTAAAATAGAAACATTTTCTATATCACATTCAACTTCAAATACATGTAGTGATAATGGAACAGGCTCACCGCTGCTATAAATCTGCCTGTTGCCACTGATGTTGATATCATCTCCCCAGTTTATGCCTCTTGTAAATATTCTCTAGGGATTATGTGTTTGAACAAAGATAATGAGAAACTAGGACAGGAAAAAGAAAAAGTAAATAGCCTTTTCCAGAAACATACGTGAAGTAGAAAAAGAGGATGTACAACAGATAAAATATTTTGTACTTGCTATAAATTTCAAACCTTTTTTTGAAAAAGCTTTTCTCAGATCTTTTCTTCATTTTTAGAAAGGCAAATGTTTGCAATTACAGAAAAATGTGGGATAAATGAACATATAGCTATAGAAACTGCACAAGATTAAAAATGAGCCTTTCAGAGAGGAACACCTGGTTTTACAGCCACATTAAAAAATTACAGATATGCAGTTTTTTGTGATCAGGTTTTTTTTGTCATCACACATGATAGAGCTAGAGAATTTACTTTTCACAACTCATTATAGATGCATACACATTTCAATTTAGTATTTGCTGGCCAGGTTCTCTCTCACTCAGTCAATACTGTAATGGCTACCTCAAATTGGCATATCCTTAACCAGACTCTTCACGAGCTTTATCATATAGCTACCTGAATGCTCCTTGTGTGGGTAGAAGCGTGGTGTCGTACTAGACCAAGGGTGAGCACTTGCAGGCAGGAGATACAGACTGTTTCTTTCGACAGCTGTGCCTGCTTTATGTCACTGTAAACTGGTTGTGAAATTACAGCTTTTCATTAGATTTCAGAGACGTCTTAGAAATGTCCACTGGAAAGGGCAATGGTTAACATTAAATCTTTCTAGCTCATGACAATTTTTTCTTACCATCCTCGTCTGCATTAGATACAAAATATATCTATCCCTTATTCATCCCAAGGGACTGATTTCCTTCTATCCTCAAACCTCAAAATTCTAAAAGAAAATAGCCCATCTCATTCCCATTTAACTCCAGCTACAATCAATCCTATGCCATCTCACTGCCTTGTCCTCTGTGATACAGAAAGAGCAATTTCCATCCATTTCCTATCCATTTCCATCTAGGCAATGCCTTTTGCTTTATTCAGACCAAGGGTTCCTTTGAATTCAGCAAGAGCATCTTCAGACTGATTTTTGCATTTATCTGGATCTGCAAAAGGATGTAAGTGTCTAACACAACCTTTCCTCTTACCTGGGGGCGAGCTGTCAGTATAGCAATAATCACAGCCCATAGTTTGGTGTGCCAGGTTACTCTGACAGACTGTAAATACTCCTCTCTAGCTCCCAGACCAGACAAGAGAAAGTACGGGCATCAAGTGCACTGCAAACACAGTAACTACAACGCTGTTTATACAGATATTTGAAGTTAATCACAGACAATAGGAAATGGTTCCAACTGGTAGGAAATGCTTCATGGAGGTATGATTTCTGATAACAGGGATGTTATATTTCTCTATTATTTCTTATTTTTGTCAAAAAAGGCTTTCACACACACACACCTTTTTGCCTGATGTTTATTTGGTCTTCAAAACACAAAGTAACTTAGCTATTGAGTTATTTGACTAGTGGAAGTGCTGACTGATAAACACAGACAAAATCATTGTAAGGAATGTTTTTTCTGTTGTCTTCAAAGGCACGAGTTTGAAACATCATATAGGCAGGTGTAAAAATGGTGTATGCTTTGTAGCTGGAGCTGTTGCAGAGACTGGCTGGTGCTCAGTGAGAAATGCGATTTGCTGCCTTCTAAGTCTTGTTTTAGAGTGCACCAGTAAGGTTCAGCCACCTTTTTACTCATCATGGAAAGTCCACTAATATAATTTTATGTTACTCCCAAATTCATCTTGGATATTGTCACAATCCAGATTATAAAATCAAACAAAAATATAGTTGTAATATATGTCCCAAGTGGTCTCATAACTTCAGGCAACTTATAGAGCATATTATAAAAAATGTCCTCACCCAAATATGATTACGTTACTTGTTCATATTTCCAAAGAAACACCACCAGCACATTTCACCTCTCCATCTCCTGCCATGAGGCTCAGCAAAGCCACGTGCAGGGTCCTGAACCTTGGTCAGGGCAATCCTTGGTATCGGTACAGATGCACGATGGAGAGATTGACTGTAGCATTTCCAAGAAGAAATTGGGGATAGTGCCAGATGAAAAATTGGATATGAACTGGCAACACGTGCACTTGCAGCCCAGAAAGCAAATGATTCCTGGGCTGCATTAGAAGAAGCACGGTCAGCAGGTCAAGGGAGGTGATTCTCTCCCTCTACTCTGCTCTTGTGAGACCCCCCTTGAGTACTGTGTCCAACACTGATGTTCCCAAGATAAGAAGGATATGGAGCTGTTGGAGCAAGTCCAGAGAAGGGCCATAACGATAGATGTCTGGAGCACCTTTCTTATGAAGAAAGGCTGATAGAGTTGTGCCTGTTCCGCCTGGAGAAGAGATGGCTCCAAGGAGACCTTACAGTAGCCTCCAAGTACGAAAATGGGGACTTAGAAGAAAGATGGAAAGACATTTTTTTTTTTCACCAGGGCCTGTAGTGAGAGGGAAAAGGTTAATATTTTTAAAGTAAACTAAAGTAGAATTAGATTGCACATAAGGAAGAATCTTTTTACAATGAGGGTGTTGAGACAATGAAACAGGTTTTCCCAGAGAGATTGTGGATGCCCCATATCTGAAAGCCAGGTCAGATAGGGATTTGGGCAACCTGATCTAGTGAAAGATGTACCTGTCCATGGCACAGGGTGGGACTAGGGGATCTTTAAAAGGTTTTTGCAACACAAACCACTCTGTATTATTCATATTGTACTTTTTAGGGAACTTCATATAGAAATATAAGATGGCAAAAGAATAATTATTTAAATTGTTTTGCTGTTTATAAATTTGTATTTAAATTTACTGATCTGTAAGTGCCTGTTTCCAGAGAGTAAACAGGTGAGTATCATCACACTGTTATTAGGTAGCTTAGGTCTGTATATTTTTTTACTTGAGAAGGAGCTGTGCAATGTCGTCTTGTCTGCTTCTGGACTGCAGGTTTTATCTTGAAAACTTTTTACCTGATTCTGAATTTTCTCTCTCTGTCTCTGTCTTCTTCTTTCCCTTTCCCGGGCTTACCCTCACACTATTTCTTTTTTCTGTTTCCATAATTTGTGAGGGGTTTTTTTCATTTCCACTGGAATGTTTGTGCCTGAAAGATTTTCATTGTGACATTGTGTTTAGGTAGTTGAATTTTGTGTTTATTTTATATTTTCATGATTAAATTCATTATATTATGCTGCAAACAGCTTCGAGTGTATTAGACATGTACTAGATAAATAAACGTGTGCATTATTGATGTATTATGTACATTTAGAGATAGCTCATATATTTTCTTGTCTATTTATTTACTATTTAAAGTCATTGAAGACATATTAAAGATTATTAAGCATTCAGGGATGACTGAAGTGCCACAGTAACTGCAGAAGTGGCACAAGAAGCACAGGGATACTCAAAGCAGTTAACAAACACTCAAGGCCAATACCTTGTAATGATCAAGCGCTGCCTTTATCTGGGTTTCAAAAACAACTGGGGATAAATAAATTACGTAAATGTATTCAGGAGCACAAATCCTCTGGAGTAAATGTCAAAGCAATTGTAAACCACAGCATCTTTAAAATTAACAACTGGTACAAAAAAGCATGTGTCTGACGCCTGGAAGACCAGTCGATTGCTTTTCAGACACAGATCTGGGGGGAGAGGAAAGTGAGTCTTTAAATGTCACTCATGGAGGGCAGAATGGGAAGGAGGAACTGAGAAAAGTCACACATGAAGCAGAAGAGATCTTCAGCGTATTTTGAGATCTTGACAGGTGTACTTATGATTAAGCTTGGCTGTGAAAAACATAGACATCGTTGCTGTTTTGCTAGTATGAGACAATAAAATGTCATTAACTCACAAATAATGGCATTTTTTTATCAGACAGGCAAGAGGATAACATAATCTTGCCTAGTTCCACTAGTAATTATATATGTAAAGGTAGCAGTTTTAACTTGATCCGATACAATGCAATCAAAATAAATCTGAAGTTTAATCCTGTAAATTTATTGACATTCAGTGTCCAGTCATAAAGCGTTTATTGGGAATAAAGTGTGTATATTAAATAGTTTGTTGCATAGTGACAGAGCTGCATTGAAATGTACCCAGCACATGTCTACCCTATATGTTGCAAAGCTCTGGGGTAACATCAGAGTGTGTTTCAGATGACATAGTCCTGCAAAATGGAGGCAGCATAGCCATATGGGCTGTTTGTATGCTGTGCCATGTAGACATATAATTGTTTTAGCTGAGCTGGGAATCTAAATTAATGCTTTACTGTTTAGCACAGAACTGAAACACTGATTTTTATTGTTCACGCTGTGAGCACGGGACTCTCTAGTCGTAATAGATGCTTCCATTGATTCAGCAGGGCTAAACAGAAGAGTGAAGACCTAGTGATAGGTGTTTGCAAACACAATGCTTCCTGAAAATAGGGAGGATATTTCTGCAGTAGTGTGTATTGCCTATTAGTTTGAACATATAGATAGATTTAAAGATTTAGAGTATCTGAATAGCAATAAAGGAGTACGGTTGTGCAGAGATAAATTGGAATCTGTCAACCTCTTATAAAATAGTTATATGAGATGTATCTGAAGATAATCTTGTCCACAAAGACAAATGTTTCCTATATAATAGCAGAGGGGGCAGAAAAGGTATTGAGTTTATTAGCATGCATGACAACCATGATAATGAAAACCTCGAACATGCAAGAAGGAAGAAAAATATATGCTGTTGGTTCCTTCATACTTCACAGTGAAGAAAAAAACCTCTACTTTTTAGAAATACAAGTAGTAGATTTTGGATAGTGATTAAATAAAGCAAAAGATATGGGCAATGACCAATTCTATATGTGAAGAATTTGAGATTTTTAAACCTAACATTTAATTAAATTCTTGATTATAGAATTTTTCCCAGTGGTATTCTGTGGAAAGCAGCCTGAGTTAATAGCAACTGTGGGAGCTGTGGAGAAGCTAACAAAATTTCCTGAGTCCTACCTGACCATCCATAAGCTTTTTTAATTAGCCAGAGCAATTGTCAAACTGCAGCCTGCCAGAACAGATGAAATGTTTCCTTTGAGGTATCTTGATCAATGCATAGGCACTGGTTTTGGTTGAGGTGTTTGCCTCAGTGGGTTGGCCTACTGAACGCCTCAGCAGCACCAGCAGCTAGGCAAGGTTGGAAGATTAACCAAGGCCACTTAACCTCATATCCTATTTTTGACAGTGGCCAAAAGTGAATGCTTAATAAATAATATAAGAATTGGGACAGGTTTATGGTAATTAGTTCTGGTAATTTTGTATCCTCCTCCTATTACCCTCTCAGGGACTTGAAGACTTGGATGTGGTTTCTATATTGTTTGTGATGTGCAATTATTTTTTCTTCAATGTAACAAGGGTTACTAGATCTTCCATTTGGTCTTTGGCCATCTGGATATCCCTTAATTGCAGATTACCAGAAACAGGGACAGTAAAACAGGGGTCCATTGCTCTCATTCTCCAAAACACTAAGGAAAGCACCAACCTCAATATGCGCCATAGCAGCACAGACTTCTTGATAAAGTTCAAGTGGTACTCAAGCACTGCTAGGGTGGTTCTGTGTCACAGAGCTGTGTGCTGATCTTTTTTCATCTTCAGCCTCAGGTGCATGATTGGGGATGACAAAGCAGAAAGACCTTGGTTTAGTTTATTTTGAAGAGGCAATCCCAGAAGCTGCTGGCCATGAGTCCTGAGCTGAGGAGTGTCTGTGGGAGGAAGCTGTCCTGTTCTTGTTATTTCAGAGGTCACTGGAACAGGAGTTGCCTGAAAGTATTGTACTGTGCCAAGGAATAAGACAGGGACATTTACTGAAAAACACCTCACAGAAGAGGTTGCTTATGTTCCCTTCTTCCTCCATGTCCCTGGCTTTTCTGTAGAGTCCTGAATCATAACAAATACTGCTTTATTTAAAACCCCCAATGTGTCTGCCTGCTGATCTTTCTAGCCTTGAAATTTCCCCCAAGCACTCCTACTTTCCTGAGTCATTTGCACTGCTGCTTCTAACCACTGCCTTGTGCTTCTTAAATAACTCTTCTTTTCTGCATTTTCTGTCCACTCTGCCCCACCACTAAAGTCTCAGAGAGGTGTTTAACAGTTTTCTGCTAAAAGACTGGCTCAAGTGCAGTTCCAGCTGAAGTAAGAAAAAGTGTGTTTGCTAATTGTTTGGTTTCCATGGCACCAAAGACTTCAGTCTTTTTCTCTCTTGTTTTGACAAGCCATCTTTGTACCGAGAGACCATAGAGATTGTAAGTGGGTTTTATGCTGAATCCTTTTGTGATATCAGTGCCTTTGTAATCAGAAAATGGCAAATACACAGCTAGTAGGATTGCCAGACATAAGGGTCTAGTAGTTGATCGCTCTTCTCCGTACCATAGAAATGGGCTAAGAGAAGTTTTGTCTGTATGAATGACAAGAAGATGCAGAGCTGAAGATAGATTGGTAATTTCTCAATATGAGGTTTTTTTCCCACTGAACAAGCTGCCTATCTATGTGACCTGGAAGCAAGTACTTGGTTAAGAATGATGATAGAAGTGCTGTAAAGTAATCATTTATGTTATTCATTAGAAAGGGTCTCCCTGAAGCTTTGCTGAGTACATAGATGCCTGTGCCAGATGGACCAAGACAGCTCTATTAGATATGAGTTATTTTCCATCTCCTGCCAAGGTACAGAGTGTGTGTTTCATAGAGACTGCAAAGCTCCAGGGGCTAGCACTACTTTCCCTCTCCCCTACTTTACTGTCTATCATCTGCACTGTCATGTGTATCCAAAATATTCTATTGACTCCTGAAAAGTGAATTTTATGATATGGAAAAAACTGCTAGATAGAATTCTTTGTAATATGGGGGTTTTTGCAATCAATTATTAAATGCTACAGAATATACACTCAGCAATTAATCCACTTCACAGAGATAGGCAGTACATGGCTAGTACAATAAAAACTTGTTCAGACTCTGAGACAGATAATTTAGATGATATGTGTTACCAAAATAGAGAGGTTTTCTTTGAGTCTGGTGCATGGAAAAGTATTGGAAGTTAGTTATTTTGAAGAGCTGGTGGCCTAACTAGATTGCCCTGGTGAGTTATCATGATGCAGCTGGAAATGGGAATAAATTAAGAAAGCCTTGTGGTACATGATAAATCTATCAGCTGTCAGGATGTCAAATTCCTTGTGTATTCATCCTCCTCAGTACAAGGAGAGGATGGGGGTCACCACTTTTGGGTAGCCATGAGACAGCCAAGTAATAACAGTTGGGAGACAAACACATGATTTTTCACAGTACCACTGAGGCAGCCTCCCTTTCCCCAATCCCTTTGTACTCCTGGTTTCAACAGGACCCTGGATACAATCCTTACATCTGATCAACAGATGCAGTCAGCAGGCACTGAAAACAGAGAGATGTGTACTGCTGTATGAGGCAGAGCTTGCAGTAAAATCAAAAAGTATTCCATAACAGAGCATTCTCAGTCACAATGCAGTTGTCAGGTGCACATCGATCTCTATCTTCTGTCTTTGGGAATAGTCCCACTATTTGTCTCAGTGATGTGTCTGTCTCTGCCTCTTTGGGAAATTTCACGGTGAAGAAAGTCAGCATTATCAGCGGGTTTTTTTCACTCAGAAACAGAAGCATTTTTCCAGACCTATTTAAAATCAGTATTTCAAAGGATGGGCAAGCATGGTTTTGTTTGATTCTTTTCCTAATCAGGTTTTAAAAAGGAAAACACAGCTATCAATTTAATGGAATGCTTGCTTTTCTGAAACTGCTTTTTGCAGTGGCAAATGACAAAAGGATACTGTTACCTGGGGTATTTAGGGGTGCATTTCATCAGCTGTAAATATATTTCCTTATAAATTAGACAATAAGGTGTTTTATCAGTGAAACAGATGTATTGTCTGTTTGCTTCGCCCAGGGTGTTGCTGTTTGGTTTGCACTGTTTTCATTACTCTTTTTCTGGTATTGCAGTTGGTCTGTAATAGAAAGATGCAAAATTAAAATGGGGAAAATTGTAAGACACTTGTGTTTGGCATCTCCGTAACTTGAAGATTATTTGAAGCTTCAAAAGCCTTGTTACTGAATCTCTCCTCTCTCCTGTCCTCTCCTTCTATTCCATGCTTTGTTGTTTTGTTTTTTTTTGTTATTTATTTTTGTAATAAAACATGGAACTATATTCAAAACTAAGTGAATGAAGCAATTCAAACTCTTTTTCTGCTCGGAGTATATCAGTGGCAGATTGCAGGGACTCTTTCAGTGGCTTTCAGTTCAGTAATTAGTTGTAAACATTGCCTATTAAAATGGATTTCACTGTGTACTAATTTATGAGATATTTTGAGGAGGCTATTAATGTACAGATTACTAGTGAACAGTTACACTATGCCTGACACCTTATCCATCGCCGCTGCCTGTTTTAGCTCAAGGTGTCAGTTACAGTAAAGCTTATCCCTTTTACAGGGCTGGAATACTTGTCCCTGGTTTATTTCTGTGTTTGAATATTATAGGACCTTATCCAATGTTTAGGCCTGCACACATATTTTTACATTTGGATAAGAACAAGATGAAATAAATGATTAAATTATAATACTATTATTACCGTGTTTATAATAATTTGCCATCATGGCTCAGCAGAGAGAAGCTAAGAGGCTGCTATCAAAGAGCTTGCAGTGTTATGGTTGTTACTTCCTGATGTTGTCCCTGACACAGAACATTTCTACCACACCAGCAGCACTGGGTTCTGCTTGCATTGGCATGATTAATTCCTACATTTCTGGGGCATAATATCACAATTTCTTCTGAAATAACTGGTAATGGATTCTTTTAGTCACTTCTTATAGACATGAACTCAAGGTTTCAAGGGAAGAAAAGGAACAAGGAGATAAGAGGGAGAAGGGACTGGGAGAGGAAGTTGCTTTGATTAGTTCCAAAGGGAATAATTTGTTACATTTCCAGCTCAGCATACTCATCAATACCGGTGGAGAGTCTGCAGTACACGTTAAACAGTTCTTTTCTGCTCTGTAAAACTTGGCGTGATTCCCTGCAGTGCAAAAGAAAAACAATTCCACTCTCAATAATCTACAGAAACACTTCCAGCAGGCACCTCTGTTTTTAGGAAAAATTCCATCTGTCTTAACACTTCTGAGTTACTAGGAGTTGATACATCTTTTTTATTGGCTTCTTTTTCAGAAAGTGATCAAGACTAATCTCGGTTATAAACCTCCAGGTGTTTTTTAGGTTTTGTCTGGATATTTTCTTCCTCACTGTTCATGGGAATGTTCCCTATATAACCTTCTTAATCTAGATTTTTATATCTATATAGTAACTGAAGCTACCTACACATTTGATTTATCTTTAAATACTTGATGTAACAATGTCTGATCTATATGATCAAACACAAGAAATATACTTCCTGGTAACAGTAAAAAGCCCAAACTTTGGGTTTCACATCCTTTCTTTAAAACTCTATGCCTTTCTCAGAATCACAGAATCACAAAACTTTAGGGGTTGGAAGGGACCTCTAAAGATCATCTAGTCCAGCCCCTCACCAGAGCAGGATCACCTAGACTAAATCACACAGGAATGCATCCAGGCGGGTTTTGAGTGTCTCCAGAGAAGGAGACTCCACAGCCTCTCTGGGCAGCCTGTGCCAGGGCTCTGTCACCCTCAGAGTGAAAAAGGTCCTCCTTAAATTCCAATGGAACTTCCTATGCTCCAGCTCCAGGTAAGGGATGAGAATATTTGAGGCAATTTCCTCTTCTCCATTAACACTGCTGTTACAGTCAGTAAGCATTCAGCCTCCATTAAAGTTACTGAGTCAGCCTCTTTGGGAGCATGTTTGTTATGTAGTCACCCATTCTCCATGCTACTCAATGGCATCTGTTTAAAACTGCAAGCCTTTCCAAAGCCCTACAGTGCACAGATGTCTTGCAACAGGTACCACATTTGAAAAGACAGTTTCCCGTTCAATGCCTAGACTAGAGCATCAAACAAGTGAGAAAATGCTCGATGCGTGTCTTGATGCATTTACTCTTTTGTTGGTCCTGAATGAGTAGTATGTTGCATTTATCTAATTTTATCTCTCAGAGTGAAAAATACAGTTCATCAAACTAAGGATTTCTTCCAAATACTTTCGCTTCACCATTTGTTTTTTGTCTGAGTTGTATCACTAGCAAACATGAAAACTATTCTTATAACTAAAAGCATTTTACTATCTTGGGTGCATGATGTTCCCTTGTTTCTACTGTACACTTAAAGTAGGCTGAGGGGAAGCAAGGTTGCTGACCTTCACCCTGAAAAGGGAACAAAAGTAGGATCACACCCTCCATACACTGTGTTGAAGTCTGTGGATTATCAGACTTCAGTTTAACACCATCTCTATAGTGTGCCACTTACTTGTCCATGCATTTCTCTTCAGAAGGAGGATGCATTTGATGTAAATGGCTTGTTCTATCCATAAGTACTGGTATATTCACTCAAAAGGCTTGAATATTGTTTCAACTGTGAGTATTTATTGTATATTTAGTGTGTCTTACAATAGTACAAAACATATTTCCAATTACTTTTATTTGTACTGTGTGGATAGCATGGGACCTTAAGATAATTCGACTTTGGTGCCTGCAAGGCTGTTTCTAAAACGTGGCAAGAAAAAATGCATATAGATTTTTCAGGCATGAAATTTCAATAAAGTGACCTTTGCAACATTATTTGAATGACAAGAACACAAGAACCTCATTGGAAACATGACATTTACTTTTTTTATGGAATTATGCTTTAAAATTTCATTTCCTATTAGGTTTCCTTTACATCTCTGTTTAAACTTGTGCATGTACTTGAGTTTGTTGTAGATGGGCAAATAGAATTTCTAATGAAAGCTGGCCTGTAAACCTGGTATGCATGCACAAGATGAAAAACTGAGCTTCTAACGCCTTAATTTTCTTCACAGCCAAGCTGATACATTGTTTTTACTTCTCTGTATCTTAATTTTACCATCTCTGGAAGCAAATAAAAGAACAAAAACCAAACAACACTGGGAAACTAGTCGTATTGTGAAAAGAATGATATGAACTCTTAATTCTGGCTTTTTTCCAAGAGATTTTAAAATTCCCCTTCCTGCATCTGACTACATGGGGTTGTCTTACTAGTGGGTGATCAAAGGGTTTCTTTATCTAAGTACCCGTGAAAGGTTTTTTCTTCTCCTGTCCCTGCAACTGGTGTCAGCACTGACCTTTTGGAACTCGAGCGGCTTTTCTGGCATTTTTGAGTTAGCTCACATGTTAAGTTTTAAACAATATTGAATGCTTGATTCACAAAGTCATACAATTTCAGTTAAGTTGTTATAACTCTGTGGAAAGGTCATTCCCCAGAGCAGGTCACAGTTGCTCTTTTGGCCCTGATTGATGACTCACTCCCAAGACAAACATGCAGCAAGCATTTTATGGCTCCAAGTGGGAATGGGCACCTAAGAGTGTCTTGGGGATCTAACAAACTATCCTAGGAACAGTGCCTGTGAAATGCTTAAGGCACCTTATTAATACCCATGTTGCAGCATTTAACAGTTACGTGATAGATGATTGCTGTTCTTGAAAAACTGGGTCAGGATGCTATAAAATGTGCTGGCAGTCTATCCCCTTGACTATTAGTTGCTGTTGCTAAGCTGTCCTGATTTACATATATAGACTATATGTGTGAGTCATTAGTTATGTATTCAGGATTCTCCTGATCTCCCTTCTTTTAGCCAATTTCTGATATGCAAAGTAAGTGTTGCTGGAGCTAGACAAGATGCACGAATTGTAATAGGAACCTCAAAACACTAAGATTAGTGAAGTCCTGAGTCGCACATGTATTAGTCTGATAGATAAAGAGTATCTTTACAGATGAAGTCAGGAAGGCTTCACTCTATAAAGGAGACATCTCAACTAACCTGTAAGGGCAATGAGTTAACTTGCACATTATATGTCATATACTACATTTGGTTGTTGCTTTTCTGAAAAATCTTGAAAAATCTACCTTAGGTGATGCTATAAGGAAAATTAATACTGAAACTGTAAATTTAAAGTTCTTAAAAGTATTAAAAATATTAGCAAGTATGAAAAAAATGAACAGGGTATCTACTTTCTTTGAAAAACAAAGTTAACAGGTGACTAGTAAGGTCAAACTTGTTTAACTGGGTAGTTCCTTATATATTGTTTGTGATTTCAATTGTTTTAAATTAATTAGAAAACTAGGAGAATTCTCTGTGTGTTACTCTTTAACGCATTGTATTTTCGACTATGAGAATTTTCTTTCATGCTAATTCATTAAAAGGTATTTTTGGCCTCAAAATCTTTGCAGAGCATTATGCTTTCATTGAAATGTGGACAATCTACACTTTTCAAAATCAGGTCAGTATTTAGAAACATAAAAAAAAAAAAAATTACTTTATACTGTTGACTTCTTAAGAGGGGAAAAATAGATTTATATCATTAAAAAAAATGCTATTTCCCTAAAATATTTTGCTAGCAGCATGTTAGTTGTCTAATACAGGGATGATTCAGCAAACAGCAGTTTTTACTTTAAATTGCAAATATTACTTTATTCAGCTCTTTCATTTCTTGGAGATCTCTAGTTATTCCTTTGTTTGGTCTTTATTTTGTTCTTTGCTTGGTTATTATTTATGCAAATAAAAATAATTTAAAGTCAGTCTACTTTAAGGTAACTTTTTTCCTGTACTGGTGTTCAGGTAAAGGACAAGAAATGAAGTTCAGTACTTGGCTGAAAAACAGACTTTAATTGTAAAATAGCTGACCCAAACTGACAAAAAGGGATATTCTGTAACATGTGACATAATGCTGATCAAGAAACCTGGGATGAGTTGGCCAGGAATGGCCAGGGCTGCTGCTTGGAGTCTGGCTGGTCATGACTCAGCAGGTTGTGAGTGATTGTATTGTTTTGTTTATTCACAGAAATCACAGATATAACAGAACATTAAGAGTTGGAAGGGACCTCGAAAAATCATCTGGTCCAACCCCCCTGCCAGAGCAGGATCACCAAGATTAAATCACACAGGAACGCATCCAAGCAGGTTTTGAATGTCTCCAGAGAAGGAGACTCCACAACCTCTCTGGGCAGCCTGTGCCAGTGCTCCATCACCCTCAGAGTGAAAAAGTTCCTCCTTAAATTCCAGTGGAACTTCCTATGCTCCAGCTTGCACCTCTTGCCCCTTGTCCTGTCACTGGCCATCACTGAGAAGAGCCTGACTCCATCCTCCTGACTCTCACCCTTTACCTATTTATAAACATTAATACTGTCACCCCTCAGTCTCCTCCAAGCTAACCAGGCCCAGCTCCCTCAGCCTGCCCTCATAAAGAAGGTGTTCCACTCCCTTAATCATCTTGGTGTCCCTGCACTGGACTCTTTCAAGGAAAGGACCTCTCTTGACCTACTAACCACACCCCTACTAATACACCCCAGGATGCCGTTGGCCTTCTTAGCCACAAGGGCACATCGCTGGCTCATGGTCATCCTGCTGTCCACCAGGACCTCCAGGTCCCTCTCACCTACAGTGCTCTTCAACAGGCCAGTCCCCAACCTATACTGGTACCTGGGGTTGTTCTTCCCCAGATGCAAGACCCTACACTTGCCCCTGTTAAATCTCAATAAACTTCTCCCCTCCCAGCTCTCCAGCCTGTCCAAGTCTCTCTGAATGGCAGCACAGCCCTCTGGTGTGTCAGCCACTCCTCCCAGTTTTGTGTCATCACCATCATCATCAATGTATTTATTTTTTCCTGTCCTATTAAACTGCTTTTATCCCAACCCACAAGTTTTACCTTTTATTTTCCAATTCTCTCCCCTATCCCACTGGGAGGGGACTGAGCAAACAGCTGTGTGGTGTTTAGCTGCTGGCTGGGGTTAAACCACAACACTAACATAACAAAGTTCTGGGTTTACCTGAAGACTTTAAACCCTACAGTGGTATTAGAGTAGTAGTGAACCAGCAGATAGGATAAGGTGAAGGTAAATAATACAAAAGTTTATGCAGATTACCAGTGTTATTCTTACAGAAACAAATTTCCCAAAGAACTTCATGATTCAAAAACAGGATTGTGGGTTTCTAGAAAGAATCTTTGGAAGACTAAATGAGATAATCAACTGCAGGGAAAATGCCATATTTGAAATGTGTGGCATTGCCTTGCTGGAAAAAATGTTATATGACTTGATACATTAAAACTGCAACAAAGGCAAAACAATGTCATTATAATTACAGACACTTGTACGCTGTTAGGAATTTTGAACACAGGAATATATTGAATTATACCCTAAGGTGAACATTATTACTAGTACCAGTACCAGGAGTACTAGTGTCTACCTTAAATTCTACTTCATAAATACGTAACTATTGCAGCCATCAGTATAAACACCTTTTTAAATGCATAAATATCACTCTAATAAGCTACTTAGCTTATCTGATTCTTAACTAAAATGAACCATTAGCACAATCAAGTTATATTAGTATTCTGACTTCTATGAACAATGTTAAAAGTTGGATTATTGGAATATACTTATTAAAAAGATATGCTCTATGCTGAAAACAATGATGTTCTTGTCAGCATGCACAGAGCTTTCATGTATGCTCTAATATAGATCAAAAATCTCCTATAATTACCCTCTAATATCATAGATATGCAAGTATTTGAAAATTTAAATTTCATGGCATTAAAAGTCAGAGTTATTAATAAGATGCATTACCTTTACGTACAATATGAATATCCTATGGGCCATTACATGTTCCCTTGCCAAGTATTTTTCCCTTGCCAAGTATTTTAAGAAACTGATTTGAATGGAACCTTTTCAATGTGAAAACGCATTAAAACATTTTACTCTATTACCTGATTATCCTATTCTACTTTATCTATTATTCTGTTTCAGTCTTTTGTCTTCACATTAGTTTGCTTTTTAAGCTTTTGTTAAAATTTAATTAACTATAATTTTCTATTCAGTTTTTCACCTTACTTCCTACTTTGGTTCAATATGTTTAATGCACAACCATAAATCTTTCAAGTCACTGAGATACAACTGTTCTTCACATCTTTTTTCTAAGACATTAGGTAGAAATGTGCTTCACATCTACTTCTTTTTAAAGCATTATGTCCTTTATTTGGATTCTCAAATACAAGAATTCTCTGTGAAAGAAACTACAATTTGTGAACTGCCCTTTTGTTTCAGTTTACTTAAGATTTATGCAAGTCACTTAGGAAACTGGAAGTAGCATCTGGCTACAAGCACCTACTGCAATTGTAGAAAATATTTCCTCCACCAAAGAAGTAGCTGATTTAATAGTCAGTTAAACTCTTTATGATGTTTTTAAAAAACTTTGGGCAGTTATACATTTATATTCATATTTTAATAGTCAGCTTGTCCAGAAAAACATTAAACTAATTTACAAGATTTAGGCAGATTTTTTTATTGAATGACTTCATTATCTTTGATCTGAATATTAGAATGATCATAACCAACATATTATTCAAACTATGTCCAAAATCACATCAAATGGAAATAAGATTATGTTGGCAAAATTAATCTCATTCACACAGTAAGACATATATCTCACACCTCAAAGGATTTTGTCGGAATATGACATATCACTATATCTCTGATCTATTCCAAACTTTTATAGGATAGCACTTAACAGAGCAAATTCCTTAATGTTTTATTCATAGTGTCCAGAGGACTAGACCGGGCACATCTCTTTTCAATCTAACATTCTAAGTATGGTTTTCTTACCAATAATCACCTTTTTAATTTACAAAATGTTAGTTGTAAACATATTTTTCTTAGGTGAAGTCTTCATTATTCATAATGTAGTGTCAATATGGCATATAAAGCAGCAGTACAGAATTTATTAATTACTTTCCCCTGTGCATAATTTCATTATATAGTGACATTTCAAGACATTGGTGGAAATTATATTGAACTGGACCTAAGATTTTGTCCCAAATATTTTATTTTTCATTGGACATGGGGAAATATATTGCAAGGGAAACATAAGAAGAATGTAGCCCGCATGTCGTTTCTTTTTTACCCCCAAGAACTGAAAAGTTTAGTCACTTGTTTTAAATTTGTTAAATATTAATTGAATGAATGAGATGAAAAATTTCAAATATGAAATAATGCAAATTATTTTTAGAATAATGTGTGTAGTTATGGAAGAGTCTACTCAGATTTATGATTTGATTTCCCAAAATAATTCTTCACACTAACTGGGACAGTTTAGTAATTTTAATTTTGTTTAGGTCACGGCTTTTCAAGACAATGCTGTAAAGCAGTTGCTAAAAATAATTTATCCAGGCTGAAATTGTAACTTATTTTTTCTGAGAAACAATTTATGGTCTCGTTTAAATTTTCCTTCCCTCAGGTTACACAGAAGCCTAGAGTAATCACAAATACCTATCCTGTGCAAATATATCCTGTTCTCTCTGCTATAATTGACACATGTCCACCAGTCATGTTTTTCCCTAGTAAATTAGAATGACGAATAGTGGTAGAGTCTCACGGGTTTTCCTATAAAATTTTCTATTTCTTTCCTAGCCCACCATGACTCAGACATTTGAATATGGGCACAGATACTTAAGTATTTGCAAAATGCAAGGAATCTCTATGTATCAGATGTCATCTTATAATTAGAGCTCAAACTCCTATAAAAAGTTCTGCAATAAATATTTTGCTGAAGCTATATATTTTGGCAAATTAACTAACGAAATACAATTTAACCTGAAGAAAAATCTGACTCACGCTGACTCTTATTTCATCCTTCATATCTTGTTTGACTATTTATTAAAAAAAAGAATGTCACACAATCCCAGATTATTTTAATCGGTTCTAAATATCCTACAGATTAATTTTCTTAAATAAACTGCTTTGTGCTCAGATTCAAATCTCAAACTGAAAGTCTAGTTTTGGTGACTTTGAATTCATTGGCTTCAAAGGGAGCGCTCTTTAAATACAAATGGACAAATCTTTCCCACTACAATGTTACTTCTGCTTGAATAGTGACAGAATAAAATCCATGTAAAAGCCTGATGGCTTTGTCTACACTGCCTTATATGTAGTGTGAAGTTTGTAAAATGACCATGTTTTTGATGCTTCCAGTTTTATATGCTCAAGCTGAGATATTTCAAGGAACCTTTGCACTCAGTACCACAACTTAGCATTTCCTTAAGATATGTCACTGAAACATCTTTGTGCCAATATAACAGAGTATTTGCAGTACTTTCCCTTAAACAAAGTTAATTTGGGGAGTAACTGAGTGACAATGCAATAAACAGAATTATTTGTTCAAAATTACTGTGAAAATAAGTGTTGCTACCTTTTTGGAATGGCAAGTTTAATTTTACTACTGTAAATATCAAAGACCGTAACAGAGATAAATTGATAGCCCAGGATTACCTGAATAGCTAATCATTTTTGTCTGCCCCATTATTGAAATTGTGCTTATTGTTTTGCGTACTTTGTACTACTGCATCTATTTCTACCAGAGCCAGTAACAGTGTGCCAGCAAAGTCTTCGACACTACATTCAAATTAACCACAACATTTAAAAATACCCAAGAACAAGATAAAACATAAGAATTTAAGGTGATGGTTTGTTTCCTAGGCCAGATGAAAACTGATGATGTTCCTGACTTGGTTACCATTAACCAGCAAAAGGACATGAAAGACAAAGTTCACATCAGTTTTACATATATGATAAACAAACAGAGTGAAGTTAATTATGATGCAGAAAGATGTAGAAAGACTTAGTACAGGATTTAATATAAAGTGGTTCCTACCTGAGAAGCTGTAAATGCTTGGTAAAACAATACTAGCAGATTTTACATTTGTCCCAGAAATAGTATTTTAAAATCAAGATTACACACAGAGTATTTAGTTTACAAGGAATTGTTCTTTTTGTTTTGTCTTACAAATTTTTATGTGGTATCTGTTTTGCCATCACATTTTTAGAGAAATTTCACTTACAATGAAGTCTGACTATAATATAGTTTCAACTCTTATTGAGCCAATTATGAAAAGGTCTTTCCACTGAAAATTTTTCTTTCTACTGCTGAATGAAATATGGAGAAATTCTACATTTCTCCTGTAGCTACTGAAAACATGTTCCAGATTATTAGCTTTGCTGAATACTTCCTTCATTACTTCATTATGGATTTTCCCTGAAAAGGTCTTTTAAAAAGTAGTATTAAAGTTTCCATTTATTGACATTTAAGCTCTCAGAAAAATGGATTTATGGAATCTGTTTCTCCTGTCCAAATTCAGCAAATGACCAGTAATTTTTCAAATAACTTGCTCTGGATCTGACAGATGAAGAAATTTGTATTTTTACTGTGACGATGTGCACTATGGATAACAACAGAAGAGCCTCTAAAAACTTTTTTGATTTTATTTATTGTGTTGAATCCTTGTTGCTCTGGATCAATTAATCTATTGGGTTAAAAATAGAGAAGGATTTGGCCTTCTAATGCCTGGTGATGTGGTCTGGTTTATGAGTCATGCATATGGAAAAATTTGTGAGTAAATAAAAATGTTCTTTACTAAGAAGGTAATATTGAGAAATTAAGTATAATTAGGGACTGGATGTCTTAGACCTAGAACATCTCTGCAATGAGATGTTTGAGTTGAAGAGCAAACATAAGGCTACCAACTGAAGGATGCCCTATGCCAATTCAATTGTTAGTAGCCTCTCATTACAGAGTATGTTACAGGCCAGTCTATTATACATGAAAATCCCATTTCACTGGGAACCAAAAAAACCAATATTGCTACAGAAGCAAGATAAAATGAGTTCAATAACATGTCTAGGATGACCTATTGCTTAAGGTTTAAAGACATAGTATTGAGTATAAAACATGAATATCCCGTTAAGGGATATTTGACACACCTGGAATGTTTTTGAGGAACTTAAGAAAAGGAAAGGTTAAATTACCTTGATAATGTTTTCTATAATTAATATCTATTAGTGAAAAAACAAATTACAGGAAGTATTTTTACTATTGTTTAAAATGGAAGAAGCCTGAGAAGTTTATATTTATTACCTCCAGGTACTAGTGGGAAGAACAGAGAAAGATTATCCATGATCTGTGGATCCAGTATTTTGTTTGTCTACCCCAGCTTCCTTTAAAATGTTCTTGTTGACAGTTCATATATTTACCCTCCATTAAACATTATTATGATAAAGCAAAAATTATATTTCTGAAATAGTAGTCTTTAAATATACTCTTTAGACTGCTGCTTAAAAAGATGACAGAAAGGAAAAGTGGGGCATGAGAAGAAGAAATCTGGTTTTCCTTATCTGTATTTAGTCTTCCTGGTTCTGAAAAATTTGGTCTTGATCCTATTTCATTTAGAGTGGCTCAGGATTTCACCACAGAAGATGACTCTACAATGGCCAGTCTGAGAGCCAAAGGCTTAATTAGCTATTTTGTTTTGAACTAATGTGATCAAGGAGGTGCATGGTTTGTTCATTTTTCCAATACACTTCCAATGACAGTAGAGACAATTTCTGGCCATGGATATATGGTTAGGACTTGAGGTCTTATGTGCAGGATGAATCAACATGACTTCTTTAGAGACGTCTTTAGAATGTCTGTGATGTGCTTGTTTGCTTTCTTGAATATTGTAAACTCCCCATAGGCGTTCCTTGTGCTTTAAAGTAGGGTATCCAAAGCAATGCTCAAAGGTACCAGAATCAAAGATTCATGTTTGCTAGCAAAAAAACCCTCCAACCAAACAAAAAAATATCAGCAAATTTAATTTAATGACATTGTACAAACTCAAGTGAATTTCTTCCTAGCTTCTCTGAAATTCCTTTGTTTCTTTTTGTTGATTGCCATAAACCCTTAAAACGTTCTCATCACTCTTTCACACTTTTTTTTTTCTCTCTTGGCTATATTTTCTTGAGATAAGTCTCAATTACAAAACTGAACGCTATCCTAAAAACCCCAAAGGATTGTTGTTTGACATGTCACCTTATCTTTCTGTTCCCTGTCACAGAAGTATATTGATGAGATTCAGCTTCACATCATCTATCTTTAGAGAAAAGGTACAAAGCAAACTCTGAAATGGCACTTGCAAGACTTTAAAATTCCCTAATTCATCCAGAAAAAAAAACCCCTCTGTGTGTGGGGGTTTCAATATGTTGTCCCAAATCTGGGTTATACACCTGGTGTGTGAAGAGTCAATCACACAGAGTCAAGCAGTTTATTTCAGTTCTGGCCAGAATACGGTGCCAGGGATCTCACAGTAGTTGCCACACTGCATACACCAACCATGCCTTTTTTACAATAGCAAGATGTGTCTAGCTGATTAGTGTTCTTAAACTTCCTTAACTGCCTTTCACCCACCTCCACCATATGTAGGCTTTTTACCTCATGTTTCAAACATGCTCATTATTCACAAAGGGGTGAATATTATTAACATTAGGAACATTATCAAGAGCAATACAGTATTTCTTGATACGCTTCCAAGGGTAAATATATTTTATATACACTTACAATAGGGAAAGAAAACTTTGTAGGGTCCTGTTGCTCTAAATGGTTGGTCCATGGAGGGATCCTATCCTGGTTGCTACAGTTTCAGAAGATGCTGTTAAGGATACTTGAAGTGGCACATACTTTGCACAGCCTTAACCCTTATTTTTCCTGCATCAACATAGGTTATAAATGTAAAGTAATTGTTTAAGATTTGAGGCAACTAAACTTCAATTAAATTGTAAGAAGAAATATACTGTGGTATGCACTCCTGAATCACTCACAGTGCTCCTTCCAGTTATCTACTGGAAAAATCTCTGTACAGTATTTCTTAAATACATATAAATACCTAAGCTGCTTAGCTGCTGTTGCAAACAAATACTATATCAAACCACAAGTTTTTTAACATGTAAAAAGGCAATACTGAAGATTAGGCAGATATAGAAATCTGTGTAAATGAAGGTAGAGATAAAGAGAAAAAAAAAGGGGTCCACCCTGACTCACAAATTCTTTGTCCACTAAGTAGGTACCTGATCATATAAGAGGCTTGAATGTGAAGCAAACTGTTTCTAAAATGATGTTTGCAGTACTGTGTTTATTTAACGCCAGACACATCATGCAACACAGCACACAACAGTAAAGTACTGGAAGGCTTTATTAGATTCAGCACTCTCTCACTGTGCCTTCCTGGACAATGGTATATAACTAATTTGTGTTGATAGGATGATACTGCAAATGTTAGATTAAAATCTGCTGGAAATTTTGTACCTTTTCTCACAGAGCAGTGAATGTATACAGTTAAAAACAATTCAGCAGATGTCCTTTTCAATGTACAGAATGTTGACCATTTTACAGGTAAATACAGGACGTATGGTTAATGTACCATATTTACCACCAACATGGAAGTGGGTTTTTTTAAGTTTACCATCCAATTGTACTCCCATTTAAATGAATATGAGCGCTTAAAGAAGGGTAGATTAGGGCTTCTGGTCAGATGAACACATAGCATACCTATTTATAAATCAAGAAGGAGAAAGCCATAATCTAGTTCAGCCCCCAAGCAGGTGGTTATGTAACAGTGACTACACGGCAGATCTGAGCATGGAAAATTGCCATAGTGTCTCCAACCATGGCCAGAGCCATAGGCAAAGAAGTATTCAAGCTGCACATAACTGCAAAGACTGGCCACTGTCAGAGTGTCAAAACAGATCAGTGTTTGCCTGTCATAGTATTTGAGATAACAAAATCATGACTTTTCAATCATCAGTGGCCAGTGGTAAATTACCAACAAATGGCAGTTATCAGATCCATCCTCTGTACTGTACATTATTATGATGATTTTTATTGCCTAAATCTGAAAACACAGCTAAAAAGTCATTACGATATTTTGGATTGTTCAATATTTTCTAATCATATAAACAAAGATGCACATATGAAGAGATGATGAGGTATAATACAAGTCCAAGATAATGTAATTTCCTTTTTTCTTGTAGGCTTGTTTCATTGTGCTATACAAAACTCGACTTGAAACTGCTCTGAGACTAAATAATTAATTTAGACAACATACATAATATGCAAGTAGCTACAAAGAAAGTGACTTTTCATAGTAGGCTATGAAAGAAACGGACTGGAAAATAATTAATTTGCAAGCTACAAAAGTATTATTATGTGTAAATATGTTCTCCGCTATTGTTCAATGCTGTATCACACTCTCAATGCAAGAATCTATTCCCAGCCATCCTGTCTTGTTATAAATATCAGGAAAAGGCAGAGGAAACATCCAGGAATGCAGGTTTGTTTAATAAAGCAGAAATACAATATTTTCTACAGAATTTGACTGATTTGGGGCATATTTGACAATGACAGTAGCACGTAAGCAGTCAGGAATAAATTGGTTCCATGTGTCTCCAAAGCCATCTAACATCTCGAGATCCCTTGTAGCTGTTACTCTGTATATACACAGTAAATGCAACCTACTCATAGTGTGTCCCACATGAACTGAAAAATAATTTCAAGCTTGGATAGAGATAATAACTTTTTATTTTTACTTCATGCAATCCTCATATGTGTCAAGGAAGTGAAATTTCTATATTTTCAGGACCCAAGAAAAAAAAGTAGGAGGTTTTTGGCTATTTAAAAACTTGTCCCTTGAAGATACAAGCCCATCAAACAGTGTCCAGCAAAATCTGCTGTTCCTCTGATATGACTATATTCTTTCTCCCTGAGAAAATTAAACTCAAGGCCCAATGGTTTGAAATAAGGGAATAGAAAGCCCTGAAAAACATTAAAAATTTTATTTCATATATATGGAAAGAAAAAGAGGAAAATAACATTAAATCTTTAAAAACCTGTGAAATATTATACAGCTGATAATTCAGAAATTAAGTAACCTTATCATAAAAGCTTGCAGCTGTCAGAAGCACAGGACATAACATTTGTGATTTCATCAAGTAGGACAAAATATTGCACACATACTCAGATAGTGTTACAACCAGAAGGTGTGTTGTCCTGGCAGTGCCACCACCTTGCACTGTCTGTGTAAGAGACCTTTGCTATTATGTAGGTAAGACACATGTGGTTTTCCTACTGTAATGTTGCGTACTCTTCTCTTGCTGGATTAAAATGTTAATGGGTTAAAACAATATGGTATTAATGACTAATTCTGATGTTCTAATGGTTTGTTTTTCATGAATTGTATGTTTGACATGTCAGTGTGGCAATTTTTGCAATTAAATCATTATTTGTCCATCTATCCTAGAAGCAGCTCTTCACAAACAGTACTGGATTGAGACATAACAAATATTAGCTTAAATAGTTAATCATTGGAAGTGTACAGAGATCATAGCAGTGGAAAAAGTCAGATGCTTACAGAATAATTTTATTTGGAGGAAAAGGGAAAACTTTTTAAAAAATCCATTGTTTTAAATAAAAATGGCTAATTGTGTTATGCTTCAATTAAGATATAAACTCAATCCCTTGTCATGACTTTAAATGAAAGAGGAGCCTGCACACCACTACTTCATATACTTCATACAGACAAAATTAAAACAACTCTTCATCTTTTGAGGTTTCTCCTGTTTGGGAAGAAAGAGAGAAAGGAAGCATGCAGTGAATTCTGTTGATGTCGGTGTGAATTTCCAAATTCAGATGTGTTGCTACTTAATGTTACAACAAACCAAATTTCTGAATCTCAGCACTCCCAAACTTGGAGATACAGGATCAGTACTGGCACATCTAGTTCATTTTTAAGAAGGTTTTACAGAGTTAGTATTTGTTGGCTGCTGAAAGAAAACTGTGTTCCTTCCAGAGAGGAAGTTCAATTCAGTCCAATCGATTTAACACTGGAATGGTCCAAATCACTTAAAATGGAGGGAAAATTTGAATTTAATGACAGATTCACTCCTTGTGAAAACATGCATAGGTCAAACAAATACTTCTTGCTAATACACTGTGTGATCCACTGTGTAAAATACCAGTGTGTTAAAAAAAAAGAAAAAAACCCCAATATGGCAAAGTGGGAAACCATGAGAGAGGTGAAACCCCACTTTTCTCTAGCATTATCCCTCTCTATCTCTTATCACCCCTTTCCTAAGCAAACAAAAATATTTCAAAATTTAAAAAAAAGAACAACCAACCCAGCCCAAATAATCTCTCTCCTGCTGGTATGCTTGAGAGTTTTCCATAAAAAGCAACACGTATCTTAGGATTTTATGAGCTTTCAGCTTTTTGGAAACATGACTGAATAAATCAAATGGTAAGTTTTCTGGCTCAGCTTTCGTGAGCATTCACATGGATGTTTCTAAGCCCAACATTACTGCTGAGAAGCTTTTTGGGCATGCTGAGAATAGTTCCTTTAAGAGATTATGGCAATATTTTAAGATGCTGTCATATTATGGTGGCCCTTTAAAAAGCCAAAAATAACAAAGAGCTGTGTTTTGGAAGACCTGTCTTTTCTTTATGCATGAGTAGCTTGTTGAGGCCAGGAGGGAAGCAAGACTCTTGATCTAAGAGTACCTTCACCCTGTCTAACCCTTTCCTAGATCTGAATGTTGTCTGTCACATGTCTGTCACATCATGGCCCTATGGCATGGGTAACCTGTGACATGAGCAGGATAACCTGATGCACCCTACCCAGAGGGCACACAGTGCACTGCTCAGCAAGGACCAGGCACCCAGGAGCCAAGTTTGATGAAATGTCACCTAGGAGGCTTGTGCACCTCTTGCTTCACTAACAGCATGACCCCCTAAACATGGTGGTACCTGCCTGGCCATGATGCCTGCCACAGGTGAGGGCTGGGGAAGCAGTGGGAAGCTATATTGCCTGCGTGCTGGCTGCTGTGGGGGCAGGACAGGGTGCTAGCACCTTCCCAGGTGGGCAGGCCCAAGGCAGCTGAGGGCAGTGGAAGCATGCAGCACTGTCAGGGGCTGGGGTGGGGGCCCTTTCCCCTTTTGCAGCAATCTATCTCCTTGCGTTATAAAGTTCATCTCTGTTGCCCACAATAGTTAATTCCTGTAGCATTAAAGTCCTTAAAAAACAGTCACCTCTGGAAACTGAGGAATTGATCACATTGTCACAGTTTACATGTATTTAATTGCAGTGCAATGACAGGCTCCCCTGCTTTCCTGGTTTCTCAGCTGGCTCCAAGCTACAGTCCAGGCTTAATGGAGGTAGAGGTAGATGCTTTACCAGAAATCATTCTGCTAGCCCACCCTTGAAAAATTTAATAGCCAACTAGGATAGGGACATTAAAGCAGATAGAGGCTAATGAAGGAGAAAACAATGTCACCAAGATTCATTTTTATAACTATATTCACTCTATTGTTTATAATTATAGGGAGTGATGAAGGGCCGAGATCACAAAATCCAAAGTATTTGCAATTAGCCAGGCAGAGCTTCAAGTGTTTTTATATCTGACAACACAATTCTATCTTGAGCATATAAAACTCATTCTTACCCTCCTTTATGACAGAGAGCTCCTTAATAAAATCAAATTTCAAATATTTCTTACATAAGTGCAGTCAAACCAGAAGTTCACCTAGTACAGTATCTGCTCTCATACAGTTGCCAAAAGCAGATGCTATGGAAAATTGTACGTGATTGCCTTAACATTCACCTGGCATCCAGCCATCTTTGGCCAGGGGTCATGAGCTGATTGTGTAGTCTATGTATTTATAGTCTGTGAGTAGGAAGTTTCCTTTAGACCCTGTGTTAGATCTTCATTTCCCTACCATCCATCAGTAAGAAAAAAGCCCAAGAGTCACAAACTCACACAACTTGGTAGCTGATGAAAAGTATCAGAAGGCTGCATATTTCAAAGATATGGTTCAAAAAAGGCATCAGAAAAGTCTGATTTCCTGAACACCCACACTCTACAGTGTATTTCTGCTCTATGCAATTTTCTACGCTGCTGCTGAATTTTTGCAGTCTCTGTTACTCCAATACTGTCTGGGCTATTTTCTAGTGCACTGTTTTGGGTTTGCATGTCAAGGTCTGAGGGGGGGTGGGGTGGGGCAGGGAAGAAGGAAGGGTGGCTTCTGTGAGAAGTTGCTAAAAGTTTCTCCTACGCCAGTAAACCCCCTGCTGACCAAGGCTGAGCCAATCAGTGATGGTGCTAGTGCCTCTGGGTGAAAAAAAACCCACAAGCAGCAGCTTTTTGCTGCCAGAGAAAGGTGTTAAAAAAATGTAAGAAACCTGCAGCCTGTAGAAGACGCCATGCCGGAATGGGTGGAGACACATAAAGGATGCTGTGACCTGGTGGGAAGCCTGTGCTGGAGCAAGCCCCTTGCAGCCCATGGAGAGAGGAGCCAGTACAAGAGCAGGTTTCCTTCGGGGACTTTGTGACTCCGTGGAGGACCCGGCTAGAGACTGCACTGTGTGGAAAGGATCCACACTGGGGCAGTTTGTGAAGAACTGCAGACCATAGGAAAGGACTCACATTGGAAAAAATTCATGGAGGACTGTCTCCCATGGGTGGGACTCCATGCTGGAGCAGGAGAAGAGTGTGAGGAGTCCTCCTCCTGAGGACAGAGCGGCAGAGACGTGTGATGAACTGATTGCAACCCCCATTCCCCATCCTCCTGTCCCACTGGGGGGGGGAAGAGAGAGAGAAATGGGGAATAAAGCTGAGCCTGGGAAGATGGGAGGTGCAGGGAGAAGTGTTTTAAGATTTGGCTTTACTTCTCATTATCCTACTCAGTTTTGATTGGGTAATAAAATAAAATTTTCTTCCATGATGAGTGTTTTTGGTGTGTGATGACCTCTCTCTGTCCTTATCTCAACCCATGAATCATTTATTATATTTTCGCTCCTGCGTCCAGCTGAGGAGGGCAGTGGTAGAGCGGCTTTGGTGGGCACCTGCCCTCCAGCCAGGGTCAACCTGCAACACACTCTGAAACACCTTTCATGAGTTGGAGTGCAGGTCTTCAAGCTGATTTCAGGTAGCTCTTGAATAATAGGTAACATCTTGGTCTTAGAAGCACCCTAGCCCTGCTGAGAAGGACCTGGGTGTCATGGTGGATGAGAAACTTAACATGAGCCAGCAGTGTGCTCTTGTAGCTCGGAAGGTCAATGGTATCCTCAGCTCCATCAGGAGAGGGGTAGCCAGTAGGGACAGAGAGGTGATTGTCCCTCTCTACTCTGTCCTCATAAGGCCACATCTGGAGTACTGTGTCCAGGTCTGGGGCCCCAATACACGAAAGATGTAGAACTGTTGGAGAGGGTCCAGAGGAGGACCACAAGATGATTAGAGGGCTGGAGCACCTCCCCTACAAAGAGAGGCTGGGGGAGCTGGCCTTGTTCAGCCTGGAGAAGAGAAAGCTGCGGGGGGACCTCATTGAAGCCTTCCAGTACCTGAAGGGAGCAGAGAAACAGGAGGGGAATCCACTTTATGAAAGGGTAGACACTGGCAGGACGGGGGGAATGGATTGAAGCTGACGGAGGGAAGGTTTAGATTAGATATTAGGGGCAAGTTTTTTAAAGAGAGAGTGGTGAGGTGCTGGAACAGGCTGCCCAGAGAGGTGGTGGATGCCCCGTCCCTGGAGGTGTTCAAGGCCAGTTTGGATGGGGTCCTGGGCAACCTTGTGTAGATCCAGGCCTGGAGGTTGGTGGCCCTGCCTGTGGCAGGGGGGTTGGGGCTCTATCATCCTTGGGGTCCCTTCCAACCCAGACCATTCTATGATTCTGTGATTCTATGACAGTTCTAGCACTGCTAAACAGATTTGATTTTCATGCTCTGGAAAATCTTAGAGATTGCAAAGATTTAGCTCTTTTTTAAAGTTTATGTTAATGTATTTGGCAGCATTACCAAAGTGTTTTCTGCTTGGCTTAAGGTTATTTGGGGACCAACTTCCCCATAAAGCTTGCACCTTTCTAATGCCTTAGATCTGCGGGCCACACTGGCAGCTTAAGAAGTCAGTCCCTAACTCCAGTGAATACAATATAAATATTGCTTAAATTTCAGCGGAAATTGAATTTGGTCCTAGATAAAATATTATGATTGCAAGTTTGCAAATCTCTTCATGCAGCTGTTTAATCAGCTGGCTACTGACATTTTTTTATCAGCTCATGAACTGAAAATGCAAACTCTGTGGTGGTTCAAGTTTACAAAAAGGAAAGTAAGCAATTGGACAGGAGAAAAACAAACACAAAACCATCATTTAAAACCCTTTATTGTTGTGTAGGTAATGAGATTCACGGATTCTGCAACGTCTTAGCATGACTATGGTTCAAATTGCAATGTAATATTTTAAAAGGGAAATTCTTGGTCTCTGGAAATTGTTCTCATATTAAACTCCAAAGCAATTGATAACACTATATTAGCTGGTTTTGAACTTAGGAGGATAGTATGTGTTTCAGAAATTAAGAAAGGTATTTCTATTTTTTTTCTAATTCTGTATATTTTGTGCATTAAAAAGGTATTTGTTAATAATGTGCTGTTAATAGTATGAAGAAGTGTCTGAAAATTTCCTGGTTGGGTTTGAAAAGAAAAAGACTGTGTGATCAAATTTAAATAAAGTATCTTACCAAGGAGATAAGGAGATGTCCATTGACATGCACACTTCAAAAAAATCTCAGCACAGAACAAAACCAACTTAGGATTTTACTTTAGGTACTTGGCATTCAGCATTTCTTGAACTTTTTGTAAAGGCAAAAAAGGAAGATTCATTTTAAAAAAATAGTTTTCTTTCATGGGACCTAAGCTATTTTTGATTTTTCAAAGTCCTATTATGCCTAAGAAATGTGCTAGTCATTTCAGACACTAGTATATTATGTTCCTGCCCATTCAGGGCATAGCTTTTTATTTATCTTTTCTTTTGTCTTTTTAAAAATAAGTACTGTAAACACGAGGGCCTTAGTATGTGTTATAGCACACTGGAGGAATTTTTCTGTTTTTACAAAATAGGACTTGACTTACTTTCAGTAAGTCGTTTGTTCTTCTGGAGTTACACTTATCTGAAAAGTACAGATATTCTTCTTTCAGTTTGAAATAAGTGAAAAGTTTACATCTTAGACACTTATAATGAAAATACGGAGGGGATTTTTTAATATCTTGAAGTGAAAAATTAAATTAGCGTCTGTTTTTAACATGCAATCTGATGGAGATCATTAGGGGTTCAGGTTCTGAACACTTCAGTTAGTTTGGCTGTTTATTCTGCTTGCAGTTCAGACAGATGTATAAACACATACATAAAATTGCCTTTGGAGTTTTGTGAGTGGAAAACATAAACCTAGCTGAGTCCACAACCTCTTTTATCCCTTTTTGTGTTTATAGGCTGTTTTGTCTCATTTTGTCAGTTTACATAATGCAGTAGATATTTGCAAATACTTGAAATTCTTTTAAACAAGCAGCTATTGTACTGTGCACGAGATTATTCCCACTGGTAAGGTAATATGGGCTCTACATGTAGAAGACATTCTGCTGTGATACAATTTCCATTGATTTGGGTCGGGATCTATTTGAGAATAAGGTAATTAGGATCAGCACATCCCATCTTCTGCCAGAGGTATCCAAGTGCTTCATTTCAGGCAAAGCCTCGTATACTTTGTAAATTTGATAGCTTCAGCAAGCATTTTCTCCTTTTATCTCAAACTTAGTAACTTGGTTAACCCAGAGAAGAATGCTGTTTGAGAATGCCTTCAGGATTCAAGCGCTGCAACAAGTGAGATTTACTACATGTAATTGCTGCATGCAGGAGGACTACACCCCTGCAATCTGCACTTGTAACTGCTATATTTTGCAACAACTTGTTGTAGCCTTGGCAACCAATGGTGGCGAAGAAAAATGCTAGCATCCCCTGGGTAACCATGGAAACCAAAACAATGTTTATGGGTAAGTGGATAATCTGACCTACCTATGGGACACAGGAGATACTTTATATTTAATACCTGGAGATACTGTTGTGATGGTAATCATTTAGAGCAAGTGATGTGTTATTTCTACAAAGCATGAAGCAAAAAGCTACATAGAAAGCACAGAACAAAGGAAAACAAGATGTCGCTTCTCTGTAATAAACAATTTTAATAGCATTTTTGTTAGTGTTAGTTTGGGGGCATTTGTTTGTACTGTTTATTGGTAGCTGGATTATTCTTACTGCTTTGTGATATGGTTATTTGGTCATCATATTGAGCAACTGGAACAGAGAGTACTCCAGTTGGAAATAAAACTACTTGCAATACCAACATTTAACATCAGAGCCTTGTGGGTTCATATTCAAAAACCAAAAAATACCCACCCCTCCTTCCTGTTTATTCTAATTGGTATAATGTTACTATGAAACTCCTTAGTAAAGGATACAAAGAATTACTGAATTTTGTTCTAGCCTTGATGTGGCTTCAAAATAAACTATTTATTCTCTTTAAAACAAACTATTCCATCTTAAGTCATTCAAGAAAATTACCCGAAGGACCAAGAGTAATCAAGTGATATAAAGTGCTTTCATAATGAAAAAACTTGTAGTTTTGAGCAAGCAACCCAGATCCAGAGGGTTTTTTTCTGAGAAATGAGGGAGGAGAGCCTGAGAGCAGAGACCTGAACATCCCCTGATCCCCCTGGTCTCAGCTGCCGGCTTCTGCCAGGAGTGCTTTTCCATTGCTCTGGGGCACCACTGTCCCGGTAGATCACACAGGTCAGAACTGTCGCAGGTGTAATAAATCCTCTGTTATAAATAAACCCTTGGGCTGCCATGGGAGATGCTGTAAATATGATTGGTCTAGTTGGAGTCTCCCTACAGTGCGCATTGGAGAAAATACTTTTCTGTCTCTGGGCAGTGGGACTCTGCATCTCCTAATTCTCTGTAACTCAACCAGTTATGGTTTTCCTCTGTCTGGAGTCTGGACGTGCTGCTCGACTAGTTCTGTACGCAGATGGCGAAGGACAATGGTGGGATGTAATTTAATACACTATCAACAGGAAATCATTTGTTTAAACAGGCAATCTTTTAGAAAAGCAAATAGAGTTTTACTTCTGAATGTCTGCTGACTGGGCTGAAACAAATCGGGTTCTTCTCAGTGTCATTAGCAATTTTGTACCTTTTGTAGTATTAACCTACTCATTTGGACTCTGGTTGCAGTTGTATCTGGGAATTACATCCAAGAAGAGAAGATGCAAATACCAGCCTCTCCTGCTTTGTCTCATGTCATATGAAATGCTTTAATAGATTGTGAAAGAACTGCATCAAATATTAAACATAACCCATGGTACATTGCATTATCTAAGCAAAATCTGTGCAAAGACTTACAATTTTTTATCTGTGCCTTGGAAAGTTAAATGGACTTATGATCTACCTCAGGCATAAAATGGATCTTGGTATGACAAAAATACTAAATAACTTAATCAGTAGAAAACTTCAGCTGTACTCAGGGAACTGCTATGGGAAACAAGTCAGTGATGTCTCCTTAAAACAGAGTTTGTAAAAGCAATACAGGAACAAAATCCCATTCTTTGGGGAGGAGCAGAGATCTAAGACTTGGTGTGGGAGGCCCAATCCTTTGTTTCTTCACCTGAAATTCTCATGTTGCACCTTTGTATGGGTGTGGGGTTCTTCCTGCTGACGCCGGTGAGGGAACATGCCAGGGGCATGGCAGATGGGACTAGTACTACTGCACTGAGCTAATAAGACTTGCAATTGAATGTTTCTATGAAGAGAACTGCCTTTGATTCATGGTGGCCAGAGCTACTGCATCCAAATGGGAAGTGTGAGGCATAATCATCTCAGCTTACTGCCATGGGATCACCCAGGACACCGGGGAGCAGTCCAGAGAGGGTATCTGATGAACACAGGGTTTTTTAGATCAGGGAAATTAAAAGAATACCAACAGTAGATATTCACTGAGGGAACGCTGGAAGCTAATTGCAAGGAAAAGATAAGGTGTTGAAATAAATGTCAGCTCTACATGTCACCAAGCTTACAGCAGGAAAAGTCACCAGTAGAGATTTGAGATACAAACACAGTTGCTGTAAGACAAAGGATAGAAAGATAATTACAGATGGGGACTTTCACAGCAAAAAGGTCAAATATTGAGATATCTAAAGTCAAGCTAGCTGCTAAAGAAAAAGAGGTGTAATGAAATGGGAGGCATTTCAGAAAGCAGCAGTGAGGGTCACTACTTGAAAGAAATGTCTGAAGAGTGAAAGATAAGAGAGAAATACAATTTAGTTAATTATGATTCACAGAAGACAAAGAACAGTTTCACTATACTTAGGGGGGAAGGTGAGATTTGCAGGATATTCTAAGAAAATAAATCCAGGAACTTAAAATAACATTTGAAAACTGGAAAAGCTCAGCATTACAGAAGGATGGCTCTTGAAAATGCAGTTGACTTGTTAGAGAAGTAAAATATGTCAGTAGAGAAAGGAACAGAGTAAATGCAAGCATGAAGATCTAACAGAATTGCCACATCACAAAAGTATGAAACCTGAGCTGCTAACCCATTTAGGAGATACTTGCTGGAACTGATGTAAGAGTATGAAACATAAACTGCTATTAGAAAAGCTGTTTACCACTGTAAACGGCTTCTCTGCATTGAGTTTTTATGTGACCTTGTAACTTGAGGAAAACATAAGGTACATCCCCTGTCCTTTCCTGGAGTCTAATTTAGATACATGATGAATTGCCCAAAGGTTATCCATGACCATTCCACTGCTATTTCCTTGGTGATGATTTGAGACATTATTTTAATTTAGTGCTCCACGACACTAAGGAATATATAAAAACGCTAGCAAGTATATAAAAGTACAAGAAAAGCTAAGTGCTGTCTTTCAATAAGAGTGAAAAGTAAAAGTCCAGAACAAGTGCCAGATTTTACTTTTAGTTTCAGAGAATCTACGAGGACTTTTTTGACCATGTTGCGGAAGCAGCTATGGATTTGTGATCTTTCTTCCCTGCTGTACCTTTTGCATTATTACAGGTAGACGGAAGCCCTTATTTCTAAAGCTGGCAATCACTCTCCCCTGTAGGACTTTGTGATTTTGTCAGAATATAAACATTTGAACTGCTCTTTTCTGAGCTCTTTTAGAGCTAAATCACTTTGTCAAAAATATTTGAAAGTGGGTCAACTGTACCTAAGACCCCCCTGGTACTCTCATTTTAAATGAAATTTGGAAGATCAATCTAACTAACCACTGCCTTTAGCTGCTTCAACTAACCTAAATCTTTCAAATAAGAATCTAATGACTTAGTGTGTGTCAGTCACCTTCTCCGGTGAGTTAACACTGTGCATTTCCATGGACTTTTTCCACTGTCTTTCCAGTGGCATCTCTGCACCGCAGCAGACTGTTCCACATCAAATGCCTGATTTGAAGAGGAGTTTGCTTTATTTGTGTCCTGTGGTCTCATTCTGGAGTAGGGCACTGACCAATTCAGGAGACACAAAGAAGTAACCATGTGGAAGACTTGGAAACTTGGGGTAAATGAATACTGGACCATTACTATTGGCCATGCCTGTAGCTGTGTGATGCCTGTATAAAGGGCTTCTGAATCCATCTGTATTTGCAATGAGATTGTAAAAATACTGGCACCATGTAACCATTAAACATTAAGAGTAGCTGAAGTAGCACCAGCTTTGGCATAGTGAGCAAGGAAAGCCAGTCGATCAGTTAGAAAGGTGCACAGGAGTAATATAGCTGTGGTTTGTTGTGTTTGTACAGTCATATTTATGATTAATCAAGCAGAATACTCTGAAAAACTGGTGAAAATACCCACAATGATGAATCCAAGGGGTTTTAGTGTGGATACCAATGGTTTTGGAGGAATATTACTCACTATTCTTTCAGTGAAAGTAGTTCATTATTCCCCCATTCTGTAAAATCATCAAAGAAGAAAATACTGGGCATTGTATTTTACAAAGGTCCCCTCTCCCTCCCACAATTGGCTACAGATGGATAATTAAACCAAATAATTTGAAAACAGTAGATGGAATGCATTAACTTATCTAAATTATTAAAGAACTATGTACAAGCTAATAATGTATGTGAAAATCAGGATCGGGTCAGGATCAGGTGTGAGGAAAATAACATAGCCTAAATCAGTAACCTGTATCCATCAGCCATCAGCAGCAAATGCTTTCGGGAAACAAAACACTTCTTCTTGCAACTTCACATCTTATGGGTAATAAGCTTACTAATGAAGTTTTCAGAAATGTCCAGAAAAAAAAAAAAGTTAACTATTGTAGAGTAGAAACAGTCACATAATAGATAGATCTGGTTCTGATTGAGACATCTGATTGCATTATACATTTAAAGCAGATCATAGGTACTTTTTTTTCTCCTTTTTTCCCAGAAATCTCCTTAATTAGTCACAAAATCTTCATCATCCTGAGCATCTTTTGTCAGTCACACGTTAACAGAACTGCTGGGGACAAGAAACCGTTTAACAGGGTGAGAGAAATGCTAAAGTAAAAGTAGCAATATCCCATATCTTCAGAACACAGGGTGAAAGGACCAGAAAATAATGATGTTTTGTAATAGAAGTGCATATCAGTATTCGTTATTTTAATTATTAGGTTGTACAATTTTACGTAGCATAGATGGGGAATATTCTGAACCACTGAATACACAGACACATATTCCACATGAAGGCACTTAACGTTTGCATTCAGACCACGAGGATAACGAAGTCTGCTTCTGTAAATCTGGCCCAGGATGACTTCAATATGAATTATTCATGCAACAGCTTTGAATTTTTTACTACTTTTAAATAGACAAAGAGTGTCAAAAGGAAAAGAAAATGTTATCTCTAAAATCCTCCTTTTTTTTTCTATAGGCAAAGGTTGAAATTTGCACGTACCTTTGCCTGAAAATTTTGCTCATAGGTCCTCAAATCGAGAAACAGAGCATCTTGTTTCATTTATTGGATTTTTTTTTATTAAACAATATAGTAAACCAGATCTTTTTCAAGCCAAACTGAAAATGAAATATCTGACAGGTAATGTTTCTTAACTCCCTAGTCACAAACTGTTAAACCTTCATTCTGTCAAATTAAAAATCGTTAATATACTTTTTTTCTTCTAGCAAGTACCCCCAAAATGCTGAAGGAAACAGTGCAGAGTTCAAAACAGTTTGCATCATACTCAGTTTCAGTGCAAGAAAATAAAATTTATGTATTTAATTTATTTTAACCAGGTATCATGAAAAGCTCTGCCTTGCATGATGGTGTGTGTCTAGGAACTGTATTGTGCAGTTCTGAATACAGACCAAAGATGGAAATGTTGACATTTTCTCAGACAGATAGGTCTAATCCTAAATGTGTTAGCCTGAGCTGTTTCTCCCAGAATTGGCAAACCTTGTGCTGTTTCTCCTGTTGGGTTGAAGTTAAAAAATAATAAAAAAAAAGGAAGGAAAAAAAAGGCTCACTGCTGCTTTGTGGATGAAGAAAGCACCCTGCAGAAGTTTAGCAAAGCTATATGTTCATCTAACTCTTGGTTTAGAAGGCTGTTAGCAATCCATGTGATAAGTTATTGCATAATATAATTACCCAGCACTTTATCTAGCAGTTTGTCTGTGTGGGAAATGACCACAATGGTTCAGATGGTGTAGTCCTCACTGTCCACCTCTTGCAGTACATGTGGGCTATCTGAAGTGGATTCTCAGTGATAGGGAAGTTGTCTGAACTCCTTAGTCATTTCCCAGTATCATGGCATCTGGCAGAGATTTCTTTTATTCAGTGTCTGAGCCCCAGCCATCACACAGTCTCTCCTCCTGTGTGGAGCTTCAGCTGTCTTCATGGCAAAGACAGGGAGCACACCCGAAATAGTTCCTGTTACCACTTCTAGATGTACCAACTCCACAAAATGTTCTTTCTGAGAAGGCATTAAGGGTAATTTTCCAGTGATGAATTCTTGTTCCTGGAAGGTAGTCAGTGTGGGTTTGTTTTCCAAAAGCAGTTGAAAAAATTGTGCTAAATGAAACATGCCTGTCATTTCCATTGCCAAAATTACTCTTTACTCTTTATTGATGGAGATGCTGTAAATGGCAGGAAGCTTGATGACCAATAGGCTGTAATTCAAACAATATTTTGGGATATTTCGGTATGAAAAGCTCTATAGAAATGCAAGATATTAATAACAAACTTGATGGTTCTAGGCTGCTCAAACTTAAGGATAAATTCCCATTAGAGGCAAAAATGAAATTCAGATCTACTCTATTTTTCCAGCCAACATAATTCAAATAACCAATCTTTAAACAAAATTATGCTCCATCCATTGTCATCAGCAAAACAGACTCAACTTGGTGGATTTAACTTAATTCCTTGACAATAAATGTAATTACTGGTTTGAGCATTGAGAAAAGTAGAAGACAAATCTTTAAGTACTTAGGGAAATCATCTCCAGAGACATCACCAACTCCTCACAGAGGCTACCCTGCAGGTTCCTGCTGCCAGCACCTGGGCACTGGCATCCAGTACACCTATTTTCTCTGTTTTCGTGATTTTCACATGCAGAGTTCATTTTTGTATATATATGTACTCCAACACTAATTTTTTTCTGGGCATTTGTGATTTCCCAGCTTAACTACCAGCCTGGTGTGTTACACACCTCAGGGCTCTGAAAATCCCCTCTGAGTCTTTCATTTCCATGTGCAATGCTCTACGTTATATCAAAAATGGGTGGCATATTAAACGGGATTAAAGTTTTACTTAAAGCAAAATGAATCAGGGTATGTTTTTCTGCTGATGGCTAATTTAAGTCCTTAAGCTATTTCTTTGAGATAGGCTTGCAAAATTAAAGTGTCTTTCCCTATTTTTTGCTCTCTGGCAATTTTGCAATTCTGGCAGTGCAGCTGTAAATACCATTTACTCCAGGAAGTCTCCAGCTATCCTATCTTCCATTACCTACAGAAGATCTAAAATGTGTTTACTATGATTTCTCTTTTGATTTGATATGTCAGAAAGGTTCATAATCTTCCCTGTACTGGTCACATCAGGTGAGCCTATGTAAATTGCAATCATACAGACATAAACCAGCTCAGGTTGGAAGGGATGTCCAAAGATCATGTGGTCCCACCTTTCATGGCAAAGGGAGCCCAGAGAAGATGATCTGTCCTGTCGCATCTGGAAAACTTCCAGCATTGAAGACTATCATGTCCCTGGGAGGTTTTACAGTGATCAGTTGTTCTCTCTGTAAAAAATATCTTTCTTATACCAATATAAAACCTTTCCTGGTGCAATTTGTACCCATTGCCCTTGGTCTTCTCCATGTGGCTCCCTCTTTAAGTACTGGAATACTGTGATGAGATCTGCAATGAGCCTTCTTTTCTCAGATGAAAAGACCTAACTCTTCTCATCTTTTTTGATAGGGCAGATTCTCCAGCACTTTGATCTTCTGTGTGGCCCTCCTTTGAACCTTGTCCTATCAGTCCATGTCTTTTTTGATTTGTGGGAAACAGAACTGGACACACTACTTCAGGTGTGGCCTGACAAGCATGAATTGGTTGGAAAGATCATACCTCTATCTCTCTTAGTAATGCCCCTGCAGATGCAACCCAGGACCTAGAATAAATACTGTGCTTTCAGTCAAGAACAGGAAGAAGGCAACAAGCTGGTATTTTCCAGAAAGGAAATAGTAGAAATAGTGAGTTTGGTATTTGCGTTAAATATTTTTAGATAATGGCAAAGAGTATTTGTTGGTAACTCTGCTGAACAAATGATGCTAACATGATTGCATGTTCTGATCGTAATTATCATAGAATCACAGGATACTTTGGGTTGGAAGGGACCTCAGAGATCAGCTAGATCAACCTCCCCTGTCACAGGCAGGGACACCCTCACTAGACCAGGTTGCACAAAGCCCCATCCAACTGGCCTTAAACACCTCCAGGCATGGGGCTTCCACAACCTCTTTGGGCCGCCTGTGTCAGGACCTCACCACCCTCATAGTAAAGAATTTCTTCCTAATATCTAACCTAAACCCACCCCCTTTCAGCTGAAAGCCACGGCTCCTCATCCTATCACTACATTCCCTGAGAAACGGTATTGGCATGCTGCAATTAGGTCAGCCTGAAGCTTTCTCTTTTCCAGATTGAACAAGCCCAACTCTCACAGCCTACCCTACCAAAGGTAGGTACCCTACTGAAGTATAAAATTTCCAAATGTTCTATCTAATATTAATATTTAGGAAATATGACATAAAATTGTTTAAATAAGACCAACCAAAATCTGTGCAAAGGAAATCCTACTTTAAAGGGTGATTAAAGGTGAGCTTCAATGTATAGAAGCCTTTCTTTTAAACCAAACCAATTGCAGCATCTGAAGAGCCATGTAAGTACCATCTCTTACCTGTTTTGGTCATATTTTTCCTTATTTTCACGTATAAATATATCAGACTGCATGTCTACACTTTTGTGCTATGTTATAGAGTACGTGTTATTTTGAAAGATTGACATTTATTGCCCAAAGATTAAATCTGGAAGTGAATTTATACGGCTGGGATAGCCATAACTTGTAAAACTTAAATGAACTTCTAGCTTCCACAGTAAATAAATTAATCAGCTTAGATTAAACAAGAGATCTGGGGTTTTTTTGAGGAAGGTACATTCCCCTCACAGAAACAACCTGTATCTCCCTTGAAACCATAATATTTGGAAGATGAGCCAAAATATGAACCAGTGGAGTAAAAAAAAAAAAATTAACAAGTTTTAAAAGTCAAATGTGCTGCTTTGTCTTGTTGGTGGGAAATAAAATAATGCAGTTTACATTTCTCATTTTCTCTTGAAATACTTGCCTTGTGTGATTTCAATTTTTGGGTGTATCTCTCTTTTCCTTACTCTTCCTTCTCTACATGACAACATCTAGAAGTGTTTCGTTATTCAGTACCTTGTACTGAAGGTGTAATAGAGACAGATGATCTATTTGCTGTGCATGGATCCTGAACAGTTTATGTAGAATATAGGTTTGTTCCAGCAGTACTGCATTTAATCTCTGTCGTTCTTCTTGTGGTATGGTATTCTGACTGGGATGTTTTTGTTCTCCACTTTCAAAACAACATTTTAAAGTTCTCATGGCAGTCATAACATTTGTGCTGCGTGCAGGAATGAGGATTTTCAAAAGGCTTCTGACAGCTGACTGCTTTCTGGAACACTGAGTGGTATTTTAACCTAGCAAGGCCTCATTTTTCTCTCAGATTGAAATTTTCTGACTGTTTTCCTTCAAGATATTTGGGCACTTCAATAATTGCTATAATTATATTTTTTTATATAATGGCAATGTTATTTTGTTGCTAGGTCCCCTCTCACTAAAATGCCTGAAATGACTGTGTTTAAACTTGCCAGAGATGCTTTCTTGCACGGCTGTTGTTCCATTCTTCCGCCTTTAAAGGCGAGGACATGAAACATGAGAAAATTCTTAACATGTTAATGAAAATACTTAACCAACATTAAATATTCTCAGCAGAGCTAAGCGCCTGATTATAAGAATATGTACAAAATCTTCAAAAGCCATCTCTGCTTAGCTTTTTTAAATCCCTAGTAGTACTTCCATTTGTGTGGGCGTCTATGTGTAGCCCACTTGGCAGCTGGTCTCAGATTTCTCTTTCAACAGAGTCAGCGTCTTTGAGCCCAGCTGTAGAGGTTCCTATGTTTTAAAACAAAGATCCTTAGTTAAAGTTTAGGGAATTAGTATGAAGATGTTTTTGCTTCAAATACGACATATTTCAAGCTTAGGATACAAGACCATCAGAGCAGGGTTCTTTTCGAAGGATTCACAATTCCATTTGGCAGGCATCCTGAATTGTTCTTCCTGCCTTGCAAGGAGTGTAAGCCAAGCTCTTTGCTATAGAAGCTAATTCATTAGCTGAGACCATAGAGGACTGTGTTATAGCAGGTTCTGGGCCAAACATTGTGCATATGACAATTTGGCATCTAGGTTTTTCCTCCCTAACAATGTGATTGAGGCCATTTTGTCTGGACATGCTCTTTGATCTGGAATGATGAGTAATGTTCATTCATGAGGAGAAAATTGTTGAACTCTTTCAGTGAAATACAATAGGAAATTGTTTCTTGCAGAATTAACTAAGCGACAGTCATTTATATCAGATTCAGTAGAGTATAACTAACTTTTTGCCATCATATCAGACAAAACATGAACATTTTAATTCATAAATTGGATTAAATAGAGACAGATCAGGTTTTACTTATAACATATGGAGTCACTAGGAGCTTACTCAGTGATGAAAAAAATATTAAGAGTTTTTTCTTTTCCCTTGGAACTGGCTGGTATTGGTAGTAGTGTCACATCCATGGAAAGGAGAGCTGGTCTCATTTCCAACAGGATTTAGCTCTTCTTTTGCCCAGTGCACACCAGCCTTACCCAATAGATACACAATAGAGTCTAAAGTATTTTTCTTTACTTTGTAGAGGGTATTCTAAAATAAGGTGTAGATAAAATGTATTTAGTATTCCTAAATGTATTTTTTTCTTTCCACTGCCACCCCTCCCGCCCTCCACCATTTTTTAAAACTCTTTAACCATTTCTTTATTCTTCTACCTCATGAGGAAATTAGCTTTCAACACTTCTTTCATTACTTTTATTTTTTCCAGATGCATATTCCATTTATTTACTCCAGATGCATGTGGAGAAATCTTACAATCTCTATGAATGGAACTTTCAGAACTTTTAGTCATGAATTTTTAAACAGAATTAAGCCAATCTATGTAAATCTGCATATACAAATTAATCGTTTTCAAGTGGCCTTAAATAGTAAAGAGGAGTGGAAAATTTCCAGCTCAAACTAATTTGATAAGGATGCATGTTCTACCATTGCACATTGGAAAATATTTGTATCTCTCTCACAAATTCTTCTTACAGAAGATCCTATTACATTTAGCCACATATACCATACAATTACTACTGTAATCATTTATATAGCAAGTAGTGTTGTATATAAATGCAGACAACAGGCCCAAGATATTCTAGTTTAATTGTTCACAGTTGTTGAAGTTGTTTTAAAAACAGAAGCAATCAAAATGTAAACATGATTATTTTTTACTTATAGTTGAAAAAGAAAGAACCAGGAAGAAAATTTCCATGCTGGTCCTTGGTTTTGGGGCCAGTAACCATTTGCTGCCCATGGAGTTTTTCTCGTAATGTTATGAAACTGACATGTCTCTTATTGTTCTCTATGTTGCAGTAAATGAAGAATAAATTGACTTCTAAAGCAAACATATTGATTAGGCACATAAATAATGTTCCCTACCAAGTGATAACTTTTAGTGTGAGAATGCTGTGCTGAACACAAGATGGCAACTGCAACTTCCTTATTAAATCTTGTAAGAACTTAGGTTGTTAAAAATAAATCATGATACTTTCTGCTTCCTGATACACATTTGACATCAGATTTATTTCCCTGTACAGTCATTGTTAGGCACATGAAACTGTAAATGAGCAACTGCTTTTATGAGAACTGTGCTATCCATGCTGCAGACCATGAACCGCTGTATGGGTTTTAATCAGAAGTGTGTGGGCATATAACAGACAAAACCCCCCAGACAAACTAGCAATTTGCTGGAAAACTCAATGCCTGTTAACTCCATTACTGTCACTATTCAGATTGAAGAATAAAAAGTTTTATGAAGAATATCAACAAACTGTTTTCAGACCTGACACTGATGAACTATGAGTTGATGCCAAATAAGCAGGGATCTTCTTTTATTACTCTTTTTTTTATCTACTCAAGGAGCTATTTTTGTGTCTGCTATCCTTTCAGAAGCATTTCCTACTTCCATACAAGATTCCTTGTGCCCAGAGCATTTCATGTACCTAGGAGGAGACACTGGTGTTTCCAAAGTGCTGAAGTAGGTTGTATGATAGAAAACTCTGGTAGAAATCTACCTGCATCTTTAAGCAGTAAAAAAAAAAATAAATAAATCTGTCCCTATATTTCCATTTATCATGATAAAATATTGCCTAAACCAGATTAAACATAGAAACATTCCTTGATAACTCTCTCTTTTAACAGAGACCTGTTATCTCTCTAAACTAGTCTGCATTCTCAGCCTGTAGTCTATTCTGCATGAAGTCATAGAGCAGAATGAATTGGTTGATACACTCTATCATAGCTGAACTCAGCAGGGAGCTGCAGTCAGGCAGTGCTTGGCAGAGACCTTTACAAGGCTTGGGAGCAGACATAGCCATGGTGTCAATAAATCTTCAGTACTTCCCTTTACCTGTGATTGCATTTGTCCTGGTTCTGGCCAGGCTAGAGTCAACCCCTCCCCCCCCAGGCAAGCAGCCAGCCCAGGTGAGCTGAGTTAGCCCTGGGTGCCTCCAGGGCAGTGGTTAGGGTGTAGCCAGAAATAGACAGAGCCACCCTGGGTTGGGATAAAGGCAGTTTACTGACAAGCACCGCAAGAACAAAAACAAATTGCACACACCTGGTGATAACACAGAGCACTGCACCAATGTGACCACTGACCTGACACTCCAGCTGCACTCAGACTGTGATGGAGGCACCCAGAAGTCCCATCTTGCCTGACTTTGCACGTTTTCTTCCACCTAAGCTCTAGAAAAAGGTCCCTGTTCAGCCAAGCTGGCCTCCTGCCCAGCCTCCTTGATTTCTCAAATTTTGGAGGTGCCTGTTCCTGTGGTTTCAGAAGGTGGTACTTAAAAAGTGACCAGCATTGATGGACTTATGTTACTTTTTATTTTCACAAAGAGATAAAAAGAATCATGTAATAAAATTGGATTTCAGTTCAGCAGCCTAGCCATGTGCATTTTTAAGCCTAATGACTAATTAAGCCTTATTGATTTTTTAGCATAATCCATTATGCTAAATGGAGGTTATAATTTTCTTTGACAGTAGGTATTGATTGTTACAGTGGCATATACTACATAATGTGTTAATAAATTGTTATTATGTCAATCATTATTATTTTCCAAAAAGTGATACATCAGAGAAGCATTAGGAAAGCAAATATTAGAAGGAAAATATAGAAAAGTCTGTAATACTAAAGAATTAATTTATTTAATATATTGCAGTTATGAATGTTGTAAAGCAATCATTGTAATTTGTAGCAACACAGTAGGCTGCAACTTGTGGCAGTAAAAATTATACTTTTTATCACCTATGATATATTTTCTACCATTAAAAAGAGTTCTCTGAAACATAAACAAAAGAACAGTCCGTTAAATGAAATCAAGCCTATTGTTTTCTTTATGACAATAGGTTTGATTTCGTTCAAAAGATTATAAAGACTGTGAGGACATTTCAGACTGTTTGTAAACAGCTACTTGATTTTACAAAAGGGTTAACCTTAAAAAGTATTTGAAATTATTGTAGAGGGTAATTGAACTGTAAGGAATCTGTGTATGTCTTTGAGCAACTCAGGTATAAATAAAGGAGAAAGAAATGTGGCAGAGTACTGCTGTGTAGCAATCACCCTATATACCTGTACATCTTTTCACAATAGTTGCAATTTTTGCTAATACCAAGATATTTTAGAATTCTTCTGTAATGGTCATTTTAGGATAATTTTTTTCTTTTTTTCTTTTTTTTTTTAATTGACTGGCAATAGGAGCTTTTCTTATTTGTGTGATTCTGTTGACATTTGATAGGAAGGCAAGGTCTAGCTAGGTCTTCACTTTGTATTGAAGTCACTAGAATTGAAAAGAAAGGGGCATGACCTGGAAATGGGATAAAATTTTCTACATTAGTTATGAGCACAATTATCTTTGTCTCAAGATTCACTCTTGAGGGTAACGATTTGACTGTTTCAGTGGGGTGTAACTACCATGGGAAAGGAAAACAGTTCCTAAAAGTAACATGGGAAAATTCTGTGAAGATATTGAAGAGTGAAATTCTGCATGCAACACAGAATTATTTGGGGAATTAGTAAAGATAAATTCGTAAATCCCATAGATTAGGGATTTCTGATGACACAAGCTCTTTCCATCATCCCTCATCAGTTCTGAATTTTTTTAGGAATGTAAAGACAAAACTTCAGCTCATCAGGCAGGCAATCTATTGGACTATATGTATCTATTTATTAAGATAAAATAGATTGATAATATTTAATGCTATCAGTCTTAACTGACCATCCACTTCTGAAACTGACTGAATCAAATGGAGTTGTGAAACAGGTACCAGTCAATTCCAGGATGGTCTTATGGAAAGTCGTGTGTTTTCATACAAGTTAACAGGCAAGATATGATGCTACCATGTGCATACAGAATTTAATTTACATTTTTTCAGACTACCATCTCATCACTTTAACTAACTAACTAAACGGAAATACAGAAAAATATGATTATGCATTAAGTATTTTATTATTCTAAGCAGCAATTATTAAAATAAGAAGGAAAAACTAGTCAAATCCTGCCATGGAAAACAGAAAGCATCTAATGTTTTAAAAGTGTGTGGATTCCTTTATTTACAATAATGAACTATAAATGAACTATCAACCATTATCAATGTCATATTGTAAAGTCATGATCGTGATTTTATTACTTCAGTTGTAATCCTCTTCCATTACAGACTGTAATCTACAGACTCTTCATTAATCTGAAGGTGTGAAACACAAATTTAAGCAGCATTGAATGGTTTAGTGATTTTCTGATGAAAGAAAACCAGAAAGCTGATGAAACTTCTAAACTCTGAGGATAATGAAAAGAACAGGAGAGCTCGATACTCTGTTAATGTAGCTTAAAGTAACATACTACACTGAACTGACACATATCATGTGTTATATATGTGTATAAATAAATACAGATACATAGAGTGGATTGTTCTGATGAATGGGATAAGTTTGCTGATAAACTGTCTTCAGAATATTTTTACAGCTGTGCTGCATATTTTTTTAATATGTGATTTTGGCTATAAAACTTCTTACAGCATTTATAATTCTCATTACTACTACTCTTACCAAATGTTGGACTTTGCACAAGAGGAAATAATTTTGTCAGAATTCAATAGAAGTTTTATGAAGAAGAGGTCCAAACCCTTTTCTTCATGTGCATTTGTGTCTACAAATTTGATTCTCCCCATTGCAGGTCTGTTTAAAATCTGCGTAGAGTGGGAAGACCTTGAATCTGGGTGGTTGGTCGCTTCCAGATGATGTTTTAGGCTTCCATCCTACTCAAAACCAAGACGTGAGGGATGCCTCTGGAGGAATGAAAAGCTATGAACTGCTAACAGACTTATGAAAAATTAAGAATAAGGGCTTAAGATTGGGATGGACACTTTTTTTCCAGATTGTTTATTTGAATTTGTTTTGCTGCAACTATTCCTATTTATGTTTTTCAGCTTACAGAACTATGTTAGGTCATTCATAGATACCAGAAAAAAAATGTGCCACTTTGCAGAGCTTGCAATCTCATTTTTACATATACACAGCGTTCATTACTTCTCAGAGATTGAATGTTTAGATGTTGGTTGGCTGATAGGTGCTCAGTGGGGACAGGCGATATTCACTCTTTGGAATATTCACTAAATTTCACAGGTTTGATAAAGGGTTTGGGGCAGCTGTGATGTTATGCTTGCATGGGAGGGTGTTTATGCAATGATCATCATTCAGGTAAAATATTAGCCTTAGCAATTGTCTTATGTTTCTCATAAGGTTTGTTGGCGTATTGTGTTCTCATCACAGATTTTACAACAGATGTTTCTCATATAAACTGTATTCTTCAGTTGGAAAATATCACACCATCACATGCCAGTTATATTATTTTCTAGAACAAAATTTGATGAAGATGAAACAAGGAAGATGGTTATGAGGAAGATGCTGCGAGTGAGGGCTCAGATCAAAGCTTTCCAAAGCTCAGCCATATTAAATTAGGGCTTGGTGTAAAGCCGAGATTTTGCTGCAACTTCTCTCTTTGCGTGAACTACTGAAGTTTTCCATTCACATCTGTTTGCTGCAGACAAATGGAGAAAGAGATTCTCTCTTTAAGCTCCAGTTTCTGTGATTCATTCCTTGGCAGGTGAGAATTATCACCTACATTCAGCACTCTTGATCGACATAAATGTGGTGGTACCTCTCTTATTTTCCAAAAAATGAAGAAAATCCTGGCTGAAGAATCAGGCAAAAAAAAAAAAAAAAGCAATCCATCCCACCTGTAGTCCTGCTGATACCTAAGGAGCACTTGAGGGAAAGATGCAGGCCACAGGCTGGTCAAGTTGCACTGTTGGGCTACAAACAGTCCGAATTTGATCATTTGCTTCTGTAGACAGCACAGATCTATGCCAATGGCAGTACTTTGCACTTAGCACAACAATGAGATTGGCTGTGAGATTGGGCTCTAGATCTCGTTTGTAAGCTCAAAGGATCCTTTTAAGGATCTCTCTGCTTTCTTGGAATCCTAAATAATGCCCTGTTTTAAGGGATGCTCGTAACTGAGTGCAGTCTAAAACTCTGATCAATGCACTATTAATGATTGCAGAATCATTTATCAAACCCTTTAATGCATTCTCTCTGATTTGTGAGCATACTTTAATGGCTTCAGGCCATTCATCACTATAGTTAATGTACAGACAAACATAAAAAAAACCTCTTTATAAGAGTTAATCTACTGTAATTCCTGATTGCCAAGAACATCGAGCCATGTCTCACAGCTTTGCTTAATGAGGGCCTGTTTAGGCAAAAGAAGTATGTCATGCAATTTTAAGCATCATGACACAGAAATTGTAGGCATGGTTAAAGGAGGTCTATGACTTGGGTGCAATGATTTAGTATTGTCTAGTACTTCATTGTACGCTGTAACAAACTACATTTGGCAAGATTTCCTACAGTTAAAGAAATCTGGATGAATTTAGACATAATCAACATAAGCAGAGTAATCTGATTTACAGTGTTTTTAGAATAAGGTTACCTTATGTTCCCTGATCTGAAAATAAATATCTATTGACCTTTTATTTTATTTACTTAGATTTCTTGCTCCTTCATCTAGATTACAAAAAACGGTCCTAGGCCTGTGGTAGGCTTAGGCAGAAAGCAGATATTCTTAAGCAGTGCTAGAGCACCAGGTCCTATCTCCATCTGATTTGTGGTGAAAGCAAGTTGCTTTTTTTTTTCCTAAGGCTTTGAGTAGATCAGCTGTATTGCAATGATTCAGTTACCCTATTGGTTCTTACTTATTACTGCCTACTACATTTTAGTTTGGGTTTTCATCTCTTTAGTTTCTCTTCTCTGTTGTCATCAGTCACTAGTTTCAGATCTTCACACACTAGTGCTCTGGGAAAAATAAATTATATATTTTATTACAATTCTCTAAACACTTTAATGTAAAATAAGAATATACTATTACATCATGCAGACTTCTTTCAAAATGTATTTCTCAGTTCAGTAGTGGGTATGAATTGGTTGAAACAATACCTATTTCATCTTGAAAGACAAATGAAATATACAGCTCAAAAGATGCCAGTAATAGTATTGTTATTTGAGGGGTTTTTTGTATGATAGCCTCTGTCAAAATGTGTTGAAAGCCTAAAGCCATAAATCCCTGTAGCATTTATACACAGTAGGCAAAAAAAATAAAATCAAGGTCCCGTGTAAGCCTTTGTAATTTTGTCTCTGTGCAAGTCAATGGGGTTCTTTTTAATCTAAACTGAACTTGAATGTGAAGGAGAAACGTAGGAAATCAGCTACCGACCTGACAATAGGAAGACAACTGACTGAGGAAAATCCTGAGGAGGCTTAGAACAGCTGCTACCCTATCATTTTCAGAACTATAATTATTCATGAGAGATTGATGGTGCATGCAAAAAAATAATGTTTCATAGTCTAAGGTACGTTATGCTAAACTACAGGATCATCTTTGTGCAGAAAGGGCATTAATAACATCCTGGATTTTTTTTTTTTTGATTAATACATTATGAACATGGTGAAACTTTCAATAAAATGGTTTCACAGTAAGACTGTCTGCTAACGCTGATGCAACCCTTTCCTAGGTCTGCATGAGTATTTTGATGGCAGAACTCAATGAAATAGAATAAAATGTCATGGAGGATCACTGCTGGCTGTAATTATGATTTTCCAGGACAAGCCTTATGATCTTCAAATGCTAAATATTATAGCAAATTCAGTGGGTTTGTTGTAATTTTATTATCACTATCCCCTTTCATTTACTTTGTTATGTGGTTAAAATACCTGTAGGTATAACTTTTGGGAAACACTCCAGTGAGAAACCTTGAAGGTAAAGGTATACCAAGACACAGAGATAACTGCACCTTATCTCCCCGAACTGACAGCAGATATTTTCAGACAGTAATTTAGGGTGGTGTTCCTTCATTCAGACATCTGAATTTTTGGATCAGTTGCAATCTGATCTGGAGAAACTCAGTGAGGCAGAAGCCACTGTACAAGGTAGTGACCTCTCCTGGTCCTTTGGCGTACACCCTACCTATGGGACATGTGGGAATAACCCCTTCCCTCCCTCACCACTCACAGGTGGTTTTACCCCTCTTCTCCCCTCAGCACCCCGAGAGGAGTCCTGCTTTCAGAGAAGGGAGGGATCATGGGTCACTTCTAACCTGTCTTGTCACTGTGGGGAGCAGCAGCTATACAGGCAGTGTTACTACTAGAACCTGCTTTGGGAAGAAGTGCAGGGCTGGTGCAACACAGCAGTGTGCAGGGCTGTTTGTGAGCAGGCATGGGGCTTCTGTTGACCTTGCAGTGAGATGTTGGTACCGTGAGCATCCCACGTCTACATTTAAAAGTCTGATACTGCCATGGGTCCATTGCTCATGTTTACTGGCACAATATACAAGCAGTAAGAGGAGCTGCAGTATGTCCCAAGTACTTTGTCGTAGTGATCACTTTTTGCAACATATAATAATGAATTTTCATGCAAGAGATATAACCAGCAAAATTAAATCAAAACATCAAAGAAAAGTCCATGATTTACTCAAATTACTCATGAACATTTACATTTGAGTCTTGTTATACAGGTGCCAAAAAATATCACAATGCCATTAAGTATTGCAATAACAGTGACATTTTAGGCAAGTCATGAGTGACATTTGTGAGAGCACTTTCAGGAGGCGGGGAAGCAGCTACTTGCATGTATTATTATCTGCTATTAATAATATACCACTTTTGAAAGAGGAATATTCATTGCCATAGCAATAAGTGGATGACAATTTTCAAAACCACCCCACTAGCAAAGAAGGTCACAGAGAACTGGCTAACTATCACCTGTGTGCCTTTAAAAATACACTTCACCAAGTTAAATTAGCACAGTGCAGCCACATAGCAACCAGGAGTGTAGCTTTTCAGTTCTGAATGTATCTTGCCAACATGACTTCAGTTTGCTTTTGTCATAGTTCCTCACGATGAGGCAGGAAATGAGGAGGATAAAAAAGATATATCAAAGGTGGACAGTTGAATGCTATCCAGAAGTGGAACTTCTGAGAAGAGAGGGGGCTGCTTGCCTCAGAGAAAGAAGGAAGGACCCAAACATAAAGTCACCTGTGGATAAAAGGGGAACAATGAGACAGGATGATGAGTAGCATGCACACCTCTGAAAGCAAAGCTGGGATGAAGCAATGAAGAGCCAAAGCAGCTGCAGTGCAGATGAGGACTGTGAATTAGAAATGGGCAGGGGAAAAGAAAAGTTTTTCTCCAGAAGTGTTTTTTTTTGCTTCACTGTGACAAGCTTTACGGTCTTTCTGGTGATGCCAAATTTGAACTTATATCTGATATGTGAGAAGGTCATCATAGAATCATAGAATCATAGAATTGTAGGGGTTGGAAGGGACCTCGATAGATCATCGGGTCCAACCCCCCTGCCAAAGCAGGCTCCCTAGGACAGTCAGGTCCCAGACATGTCAGGTATATTGTAAGCAGAACCCTAGCTCCTGTTCTCATGAATGACATTTAAAGTTTTTTCTTAATATTAATTTTTTTTTTTTTCTTGGATGGGTGTGAGGGGGCTGATTCTGTAAATACTTTGGGTGATGGAGCCAAAGCTGAGTATCTTTCACTTAAATGCTACCAGCTGAATCAGCAACAGTTGAACTGGGGAAGCAGAATGTTGTTGAATGTAGCTGTTTTTCTTCCACTTCCCTTCAGATTCTTTTTTTTTTCCTTTTTCATCTGATGCAATTTCTCTTCTATGTGTGAAGTCTAGTTTGGCAAACTGGAAGTTACAATAATTATATATAATGATTTTTATATATCATATATAATGAGATACACATGTCATAGCTTATTTGGCCAAATTAGCTATAAATTAAACAACAACAAAGAAAAATCAGTGCATTTTCTCTGTTGCCAAGAGTATGGTCGGTGAGGGCTCTTAAATTATGCCACGCAGTCTTCCCCTGCAAGTGGATTTTCAGTAACATTAAAAAAAAATGGTTCTCTATTTTTTCTAGAAATTCATGTTGGATTTCTAGTGACATTAAGATCCCACCAGATCTGTTCTTATTTCAGGCACAAAAATGTTTCTCAAGGCACAAATGATTACATCATCCTCAGCCAGGTTTCTCATGTGACGCGAGATTTTTATGAACCAGCCATAACATTCTTACTAGATATTTGCCTTTTTTTTTTCCATTGTTTCACCAAGGGAAAAAATATGCTCTATATTTTGATTTTTAGAGCAAAATGATCAAATATGGATTGTCAACAGAAGGTATTGTTACTACTCACAATGTTGAGTGTATCATGAAGGAACATTTCCAGTCTGTGTAGAAGCAAATTTGTAGTTCTATAGTGCTCTGGAACATGTTTGGTTATGTTTGATTGTTGACTCAAATTTAGTGTTAGATCAAAACAATTCAAAAAGGCCTAATTTTTTTACTATAGTTAATTACAGTCATATGTATATATAAAACATACAGAATTATTTATTTGTCTATATCAAAATATCTGCATTAAACATACCTAGTAAGAAAGAAAGATGATCCATTCCTGAAACTTCACTAGAATTTATTTTATACTGTTCTCTTCTGGATCTTCAGTTAAATTTAGGAGTTTCCAAGTATAGGCTAATTAGCACTGCAGTTTGGATGCTGAATGAGACTATTAGACTGTTAAGGTGGGAAGTTAGTGTAAGACAAGCTGAGAAGTTCATATGAATAAAGATATTCGCTAATCTTCCATAATGACTGTGCTGAGAAATGTTACAATATTTACTGTCTTCATGGGTGACAATACTTTGAAAAAATTCCAAAATATTAAATGTCTGCGAATAGGAAAAGTAAAACATCTCTTCTGTGAAATTTGTGAGTGGTCTTAACTCTTTTCTCACGTTCATTCTCTCCTGTTTCTCATGTCAGTCTCTGCCTTTTAATATATTCTTTGTATTTTTATGTTTACTTTTGATTCCTTATCTTCCATGTCTCTAGCCATCTACGTTTGTCTTACCACTTAGTGCAGTATTATTTCTCCTTGTACTAATGCAGTGAGAGTGACCCAAAACCTCGCACTGACTCTGCTTTTGGTGGAAACTGCTGTGAATTCCATAACCACCTCAGTGTGGTCTACCACCGCCTGCTGCTTTACCTGTTTGTGATGAGGGCTCGAGTGCCTGTTGGTGAACCATACCTTCACCTACATGTTTTTGTACTAGATGGACTGAAACAGCATCAAACGAAGGAATAAAGAAGTGTATTCCAGAGACGATGAAAGAGAAAGAATGCAGATGTCTCTGTGATTCTGCAAAGTACTCCGTTTTTCCTCATAAAGAACTGTTTCTTCCTATCTTTTAATTGGACATATTTATTCTATGTAAATGATTCAAAGCCACTCAGAGCATGACCTCATCTAACAGCAGGCTTGAGCTGCTGTTTGCAGCGTATAGATGTGTCTGCTGCACTGCAACGCCCTGTCAGCAATTAGATGTGTTTTGAAGGTGCAGGTGGAATTCCCTAATCTTGCTGCTTGGAGTTTGTATCTAGCTGCACATTTAGGCTGTCAAATGTGCTGAATAAACCACAATTCTTTCTGCACATACTCTGTACCTTTGAAAATCTATAGGTAGGCAGTGACTGGTCAGACCTGGTGACTAGCTTTAGATGAGGAAATTCTCTGGTATTTTGTGTTCCATGAACTTTTTGGTCTAAAATGGAGCTGTTCCTTTCAACATCCAGCTGGCATTCCCTGTAACCTCTATAGAGCACTGAAACTTAGTCCTCTGAAATCCTTAGAAAGATGCCAATGAAATTATTGCTGCTCTTGCTATTTGCCCAGTAGCACTTACTGTCTTGTGATATTTTTGTGAAAGCTTTCCTGTGAAGTATATCACATTTTCCACAGTGCTCTTCAATCCAGGTTATCCTAAGAGTGTTCTTCAGCCTGCTCTGCCCCTGAGAGCCCTTGTGCTGGTCTCAGCTGGGACAGAGTTATTTTTCCTTTCTAGTAGCCAGTATAGTGCTGTGATTTAGTATGAGAATACTGTTGATAACACACTGATGATTTTAGTTGTTGCTGGGTGGTTGCAGTCTCTACAGTAAGTCAAGGATTTTTTTAGCTTCTCGTGCCCTGCCAGATGCACAAGAAGGTGGGATAGCACAGCCAGGACAACTAGCCCAGACTGGCCAAAGGGGTATTCCCTACCATATAATGTCATGCTTCCTATAGAGCTGGGGAAACCATTTGGGAGGCAGAATTGCTGCTTAGAAACAGACTGGACATCAAGGCGGGGGCAAAATGTTTCTGAAGGTGCAAGGCATTTGACACCATTGTCCCTAAATTGGAGAGACATGGATTTGACAGATGGACCACTCGGTGGATAAGGAACTGGCTGGATGGTCGCACTCCAAGAGTTGTGGTCAGTGGCTCAATGTCCACATGGAGGTCCGTGACAAGTGGCGTTCCTCAGGGGGTGGTACTGGGACCAGCACTGTTCAATATATTTGTCAGGGCCATGGACAGTGGGATCGAGTGCACCCTCAGCAAGTTTGCTGACAACAGGCTGTGTGGTGAAGTCAACACACTGGAGGAAAGGGATGCCATCCAGAGGGACTTTGACAAGCTGGAGGGATGGGCCCATGCGAACTACATGAAGTTCAACAGTGCCAAGTGCAAGGTACTGCATGTGGGTTGGGGCAATCCCAAGCACAACTACAGGCTGGGTGGAAAATGGATTGAGAGCAGCCCTGAGGAGAACAGCTTGGGGATGCTGATCAATGACAAGCTCAACATGAGACAGCAGTGTGCACTAGCAGTTCAGAAGCCCAAAGATGTCCTGGGCTGCACCAAGAACAGTGTGACAAGCAGGATGAGGGAGGTGTCGTCCCCTCTACTCTGCTCTCATGAGACCCCATGTGGAGTACTGTGCCCTGCTCTGGGGTCCCCAGCACAGGAAAGGCATAGAGCTGTTGGAGTGAGTCCAGAGAAGGGCCACAAAGATGAGCAGGAGGCTGGAGCCCCTCTCCTGTGAAGACAGGCCGAGAGAGTTGGGTTGTTCAACCTGGAGAAGAGAAGGCTCCAGGGAGATGTAATTATGGCCTACCAATACTTAAAGGGGTCCTGCAGGAAAGTGGGAGAGGGACTGTACATCAGGGAGTGTAGTGACAGGACAAGGGGCAATGGCTTCAAGCTGGTAAAGGGTAGGCTTAGGTTAGATGTTAAGAAGTTCTTTACTATGAGGGTGGTGAGGCACTGGCACAGGTTGCCCAGAGAGGCTGTGGAAGCCCTATCCCTGGAGGTGTTTAAGGCCAGGTTAGATAGGGCTTTGGGCATCCTGGTCTAGTGAAGGTGCCCATGCCCATGGCAGGGCGGTTGAAACTATATGATCTCTGAGGTCCTTCCAACCCAAAACATTCTATCATTCTAAGGTGGTGACTAATTGCACTTCTGCATAACTTGGTGGTTGTTGCTGTTGTAATTGTTATTATTGTTGCTGTTATCGTTGTTATCATCATCGTCATCTTGGGATATCATCATCATCATCATCTTAGGGACATAAAAATACTGGAGAGTGTCCAGAGGAGGGCAGCAAGGATGGGGAAGGGTCTGGAGAGGAAGTCTTATGAGGACAGGCTGAAGTCCCTTGGTTTGCACAGCTTGGGGAAGAGGAGACTAAGGGGAGGTCTCATTGGCTTCCTGATGAGGGGGAACGAAGGGGCAGGCGCTAATCTCTCTTTGGTGACCAGCGGTAGAACCTGAGCGAATGTCATGAAGCTGCAACAGGGGAGGTTTAGGCTGGATATTAGGAAGAGGTTCTGTACTGAGAGGGTGGTCGGGCACTGGAACAGGCTCCCCAGGGAAGTGGTCACAGCTCTGAGCTTGGCTGAGTTCAAGAAGCATCTGGATGCTGCACTCAGTCCCATGCTCTGACTTGTCTGGCCCTGTGTGGAGCCAGGAGTTGGACTTGATGATCCTTATGGGTCCCTTCCAACTCAGGATATTCCATGATTGTATGATTTTGTCACCCTATGAAACTGCCTGCATCTCAACCCATGAATTTTTTTCCACTCTTCTCCCCATCCCACTTGGGGGGAATGAGCAAGCAGCCATGTGGTGTTTAACTGCTGGCTGGGGTTAAACCACAACAGCTCTCTGGAGCCCTTCAGCCACATTGTGCAGCATCTGGGCCCATGGACTGAGTTTTGTCCCTGACAGTCTTCACTTTATCCTCTAACAGGTTGCTATGGGAACAGTGAAGCACATAGGACAACTGTACAGCATCGACCAATTGTTTCGAGGTCTACTAACTTGAAAAAGGCTTCAGAGGGTTGTTTGGTTGGTTTAGGGTGCTCTTTTTAGTTGAAAAATGTAAAAAAAAAAGTATGTATGAAGTACCAATCACAGTTCTTTAACAGAAAGTGCATAACCAGGTGGTAACTTAAATATATGTCAATATAACCTGTGTGAGAGACTTCAGCAAAGAAGAACTTAATATAATATTTATCTATTGGAAAGCTCACTTTATTCAGACTTATTCTGCTCTGGGTTTCTGTGCACAGCTCTGACACATCAAGAAGGATATACTTTAAACAGAAAGTTTGTTTTTGTGGGAACTGACCAGCAACATCACTGTAAACAACCAGTTCAGTCACACCTGAGCACAGACAGGGCTCTAACACTCTGTAAGGACATAAGCTTTTGCAGCCTGATGAAAATGTATGTGCATACAAGATAAAGAGTTTTTTAGGAATCTTGTTTGGGTTTTTCTTGGGATGAGCGAAGGCAGGGATATCTTATGTGGAACATACTCTTTAGCTAGATTATATAATTTTCTTCTCAGTGGCGGTACTGGCTGTGTTGATGTAACTGGCTAGAGCTGGCACACATAAAAAGAGACAGGTTTTTTGCTTATTCTGATTCAATCTGTCCAGAATGTGGAGTCATGTTGATCTCTCTAAAGGAAACCTTTTCATTTGCCTTCATTTTCTTTATTTTTAGTACTGTAAAATTATTTTTATATTCAAAAGACACACAGTAACCGGGAGTTCTGTTGCAGTGCATCCCACTCCACCCTACTCAGCAGCAATATTGAATGCCAAGAACATAAAGAGTTTCTATTCAAATAAATAAATAAAATATAACAAAAAAGCCAAGAAAAAAAATACGTTTAAACCCAATTCCTTATATGGCAACAAAGATTAGCTAACCGAGGATATAATTTGTAATATTATTACTGTGGGTACAGTTCATATCCTTGTATCTCATTTGCATCATTTGGGGGTTTTGTTGTTGTTGTTGTCACATAAAATTACCCATTCAAATCTGTTCTGTGCTGAAACATGGCTTGCAGGACATCATTTAGTGCCAACTGTATTTTTTTCTCTGTGTCAATAATGAAAGCTCCTTTATCTCCAGGGTATTGTGCTGTGTGATTGAGGCATATGTAGGAGACAATTGTTTGATTTGCAGCTGATGCTGAAAGAACCAACCATTCCAGAATTTTAAATTAGACTCTCACAGTGGAATAGTAAGCAAACATGCCAGGACCACGTGCAACAGCCCCCTGAAAGGTGATTCCACAAATCTGGAGTCACAGCCATTAATGAAAATGACAAAAAAACCAAAAAACTTTTTCTGCTGTTTACACTCCTCTTTACAGGTATATGTAAAGACATTGCTGTTATTGAGCATGGAATAGAATCATAGAATCATAGAATCATAGAATGGTCTGGGTTGGAAGGGACCCCAAGGATCATAGAGCTCCAACCCCCTGCCACAGGCAGGGACACCAACCTCCAGGCCTGGATCTACACAAGGCTGCCCAGAATAGTCTGAGTAGGGACTAGCTGCACCCTTGTAAGTAGAGGCAGTGACTAGCTGGAGATAGGAGCAGTAGCCCATAGTTCAGCATGGGTTGACATCAGGTATGCCATCTGTATTCTGTGCTGAGATCCCATTCATCTGGGTCTTTTTCATAGGGCTACCCAGGCTGTCCAGGGGAGAGAGCTGGTGAGAAGATGGGTAATAGGCCTGCGTCTGCGATAATCATACGCAAACTCCATTCAGCAGCCCAAGCTCTGATACAAATGCTGGAAGGTCTATAAGTGGAAGGTCTCCAGTTACAGAGGCCAGGGAGAGAGCAGTGCCCAGGAGAGGTGAGATGCCAGACAGCATGGCATGATTAAGATGACGTCCTACAGGGCCTCACCGCCACAGCCCACGGATACTACGAGACTGAAGCTTGCATATGGGAAGCCCAAAGAAGATGTGGTAAAATCCATTTCTGCTGAAGTCAGATGCTTTTGCCTTGAGATTATATTCTCTGTGGGTCAGTTGTGAAGATATATAGTGAATGACATTTCTACATTAACAGGAATGCAGATGGAGGACGCTGTTACTGCATTCTAAGGCCTGAAATGGGGTCTTGCTTCTGGATTTGTGGCCAATCTTTTCTTCCTTAGTCTTGTTCACAAAACTGGAAGTAGTTTACATATGTCTGTACATAGGAAAATGGGAATGCCAGTTAGCAACCAGGAAAATATATCACCTTCACTTTGCTTCTGTCTGTGTTTCCAGATGTCACCATATTGTGAATTAAAGCCTTTCTGGTTTATTTGAATTGGATTTCAAACTTGCTATATTGCATTGCTGCATCCACAGTGGTTCTCTCACCAGTGATGAATTACCCTACAAGATAAACATGAAAACCAGAGGCTGTAAACTAGAGCTGAATCTAACATGCAAACATTTTACAATATTGATACGCCTAACTGCTTCTGCAGCCTACCCCAAAGAGTGGGGACTAAAAACCTCTCCCCAATCAGGTGGTCCCATAAATCTTAGAGACATTTCTTACTTCTTACAACATGTTCTCAGTGGTGCTTTGCTCTATGTTAAACTTGTGGTACTGACAAGCCTCTCAATCAAGTTCTCTCCCCATCTTTTAAAAACATTCTTTTTCAAGTCTGATATATAATTTGATCCTAAGTTTGGGTGAGGAAGAGTCAGCATTGCCATTCAAGTGTGCTCTAGACTAGGGCATATCTCTCAGTGACAGCTTCATTAACAACCCTTGGCATTGCCTATGACAGCCATTCCTCTTTGCAGTTATTCTGTTACTCATTAGGTTTTCCTTATTAGTCTCCCTCAACTTATCACTTGTAAGGTGAGATTAATATCACAGGTGATGCAAAATAATGTGTAATAACTCATTTTCCACAAGTGGTTAAGAAAAGCCTTCTTTAACAGCAGATAATTCCACATTTACCTACCACTGATTCTTTTTAAACATTTTTCTCCAAAGCATCTGTTACTGGCCTCAGGATGTTGTACTAGACAGTCCATTTTTCTGATTTGATATGGCAATTTCTATGTCCTTAATTGTGCTGGTGACAGCATCCCTGAGTTGAAGATGGACTGTAGTTTTGTGAATTCCTCCCTGGGTGTAAACCTGGCAGGGTGGCTGCAAACAATGCTGGGAGAAGGCTGGAGTACAGCCCAGTCCTGCTGTTTTCCAGGTATTCTCAATCAAGAAAATGTTCACAAGGGGGAATATTGCAAATGAATGTGAATTAGAACAAAACTAAGGTTCCCCTGGTCCCTTTGGTAAGAGCTAGGGCTGGAGCTATGATGAGCTAACAAAAGAGTAGGCTTTGCCCCCTCCCTTAGTCTGCTGATGAATAAAGTTCAGAGGCAAGGAGGCTATAGCACAGAGTGCTGAATAACCTTCAGACGTGGCTGTTCAGGTGCATGCTTCCAGGTTGCTTTCTATGCAGTTGCCATGCCACTTCCTACACACAAACCTACTGGCCCAGGCAATCAGCACTCAGTTGAATTAAAAGCCTTTTCCTGAAATGGTAAGCTGTCTGTTTTTCTGTCAGTCTCAGTCTTTAGGAAATACTGCAGGTTAAATCAGGATATTTATCCACCCCCTTCTGAAATGGCAGAGGTAAATCTGACTTCTCCTTCGGCTACAAAAGCATCTGCTCACTTTTAGAAATTGTAGCCTATCTGGAGGATTCTCTTTCTCCTGTTAAAGTCTGTGAGAGGAAGCTGGAAGTCCTGTAGAGTCAAGAACAAAGAAAGAAGTAAGCTAAGCCTGCCATAACTACTGAGGTAACTTATTTCCCCTGCTTTTTTAAGAGAATAGGTATTGTGCTATTGCTTTATTTACTGGAGGAATCACACACAGCAAAGTGGCAGAAGCCTGGGCTCATTAAGCCCGACCCTCTCCAGAGTTAGCCTTATCACTTTCTGGAGAAAGAACAGTGACATCTACATGTAATAATATATTGCAATTAATTAGGTCCCCTGGTAAAGCAGCTTTCAGCAAGCTTTTTCTATTAGTAAGCCTGGTAATGGCAGCTTCCATGCTGCTAACACCACAAAATGCTTGAAAAAAGTATTATGGTTCCTTCAACAAAGCTCCTTAGAAAAAATAGTTTGATGAATGGACTTTCTTTCGTTGGTTGGCTTTACAAGTTGGGAGGGATACAGGACAGCACTCAGTATAAAGGCTTGTGCAAAAAAGAAAGACCATGGCAAAGGAGACCCTAAGAGTGGAGGCATATAATTTCATGTCATACACTCTTTCTCTTACAATCTATAATCTATATGTAGAATTCACATAGACAGATTTTAGTGAAAATTAAAATAATTTGACTGCATACCAGATTCATTTGCTTGTACAGGGTGTCAGGATGGCAACAGGTTTTCTAGAGCTGTTTCAAAAGTAAGTGAAATTCACAATGACAGAATAATGGAGACATCAATAAGTAATTTGTAATTCTGAGGAATTTTCTTTAATTAGTTGGGAAAAAAAGAAAGGGTGCCAAGGGACGGGGTCTGGCATTGCTGTGGTGTCTTAGAGTGACCGGGCAGCTGACAGAGGCAGCTCAGTGTTCAGCTGGCTGCTTCCACGGCTGCTTCTTCCCACCACCCTATGGTTGTGTCCTATCTGGGTGAATTAGGAGACTCTCTGAGCCTTTTCTTTGAGGGGAAAATAAAATTAAAAAAATAAAAAAAAGAAGAGAAGAGAAGAAAAGACAAAGGGTAAAAAACCCATAACCCCAAACAAAACCAACAAGGAAGAAAAAACAAAGAAGCAGTACTTTTCCTGAGGATGCTTGAGCGAGTCTTGCCAGTTTGCTTACTCATTCCCACACCGCCTGGGAAAGGTGTCTCATCTCAGACTCAGTATCTGTTTGATGCTTGTCCAGATTTCTCTATGCCTTCCAATTTTCATTTCAACACATTGCTTCTGCAGACTGTAACTGTATGCCTTTAGCAAGGGTACAAAAAGTGCACACAAAGTACATTGATGTGGTGTGCACTGTGCCTTGCTAAGGGACTGGCGTCTAGTCTCTTTGGGTTATTTTAGCTTTGACATAATGTGGCCTCTGAATACCTTATTAGCTAAATAACAGATCAGAAATTATTCTGGCAGATGCCACTTTGCTGATAATGTTACCACCATGGAAACATAGGCATTTCCAAGATGAAACAGGTATCTGTGCATCTTTTAATGGATATGGCAGCGTTTGACTTGTTCGCTGTGGTATGTGGGAGCAGCAGTAAGGAGAGAGACTGAACTTCTCTTCCAGGTTTGTGCCAAGTATACAAATCTCTGGTCTTTTGAGGACTTCAATAGCTAGCAGACATTTCAACAGTATGTTATTCCTTTTGAGTTTATTTGAGGTGGTGGAGAAATTAAAGGAAGGACTGCTCTTTCTTGTGTGTGCCATAATTTAGAAATCTGGGATTTTCAGAAGCCACTGAGCAAACCTACAGGTTTGTAGGAATGAAAAAATTATGACTGCTCATGTTGCAAAAGATTTTATCACAGTGAAGTCAAGACTGTGATAGGTACAATAACATGGAGATTGACAGGTAAGCTCACAAGAGAGGAAAACTGAGAAGTGAAAGAAAAATATACACTCTGCATGAAGAATAAGAAGAAAGGAAAATGCTATTATTCATAGAAATGATTGACATTGCAAAAAGGATAGCAACAGCTTTAATGATGCATATACAGGTATTGTGTGTGGTCTGTGAAAATTCAAGACACAATTATTAGAATTTCAGGGGCTATATTGTTTATTTACTCATAATCTGCACGGATAATATCTTATGGCCAAATGGCAGCTGTCAGAAACTTAGAAAGCGGAAGACAAAAATGGTTTTGTTGGATGCAACTAGTTGGAGTCAACTGAACAGAGATCACTAGTTACCCACATTTTAAAAAAAAAATTAGTTGTCCAATTACATGGACACACACTGGCTTGCTGCTCATTTAAAAAAAAAAAAAAAAGAAAAGATAATTTAATCAGGGAAAATCTGTATCACTTCAGTATCACTTCAAATTGTTTTTCCTGGCAAAATTCCTCATACAGTGGGATTTCTCTCCAGCAAGAATAAACTGATAGCTTCAAAACCAATACTACAAAAACATTTAGTGCCTCTTACGCTCTTGATTGGTCACTCATTTGATGGTTACCAAACTCCTGCTAAAAAAATGATTTCCATTTTTAAGGCGATATAGTGTTCTGGACACATACATCTGAGAGCCTGGATGCTTGGCCAAAATGGCATACAGCTGTGAAGCACAATAAACATTTTGATTCAAATCACGTATTCTGGCAAGAGACAACCTGCCTGAGATCAATAGGGCACCACATAGCGTAATCAAGCTCTTCTCCCAGTGCTGGATTGCTCCCTGTATTTTAACCTTATTTCACAGAAAATTTGTAACATCTTCTCAGAAAACCTTTCCATGGAAAAAACCAGAACTCACCATTGCTTCTTTTTTTTTTTTAAGTGAAAGTAAGCTTGTCATTCCTGCACTTTGTAACTCTGTTACTCATTACCTCTGCCTAAAAACTTTTCCCCAACTTAATTAATTATTCTCATTGGTTTACAGGAAGTCTGCAATCATGAATATCTGTTGCATGTTTGCACTGTGAAGGATGACTAAACCCATTGATGACTGTCACACCAACTCAGCTATAGCCAAATCAACATGGTACTTCAGCATCTATGGAAGGAAAGAACTGGGTGTGCTGCTTCTGAATGCAGGGGAGACTTTGCAACTTGCCAAATAGTTTGCTCTCTGTAGGATGAGGTATTGGCATTCTCTAAATTTAGCCTAACTTCATGGTAGCCTGCTGCATGTATTTATTTTTAATATTTATATATATATGGCAACAGATGCCAAAACATTTTCAGAATGTTGCTGCTTGCTAGCCCCCCTGTGAGGGGATTTGTCAAATTGGTTGTATTAGGTCATTTCATATAGTCAAAAGCAAAATACACGCAGTGTCACGACCAAATTACGTAATTGTCAAGTCATTATATCCTTCTTTTACAACCTATGATAAATTGAAAATGAGCTGATGAGGTTTGAACAGGAGCAGTAAATTGTATAACCTTTTGTTGAGAATTTTTTTTACTCCTTACCTCCCAAGGTTGTTACCTCATTCTGCAAGTAATACTGACTTTATATTTTTGAGATTTTATATATCCTGTACACTGCAAAATAGATTTTATGTCTTGAAAGTAAAGGATAATAATAGTATGCATAAAATGCATGGGCTTTTCACAGAAACATGTGCATTCAATCAATTCACCAGAACTCTTTTGCTATACACCATTCACGATGCTTTAGTTGTGAATGGTATTTGATTGGGGCACAGTGACATATATGAAGGGACATGTACATTCTATTAGATGAATTAAATGAATATTCTATCAAATGAATATTCAGACACCAATTAACAAGTTATTTCCTTCATGCTGCTAGGTGAACACTAGCCACCTTTTTGACAGTATGTTCTTATTTCATAGAATCACAGAATGTGTTAGATTGGAAGGGACCTTTAAAGGCCATCTAGTCCAACCCCCTGCAGGAAGCAGGAACACCTTTAGCATAGAATCATAGAATTTGTTACTGTGGGTATATAAATATCAAGTTAGGTAAATGTTTATGACAAAAAGTATTCTGATGAGACGGGGGAAATGCATATATGATTATGTAAAGTTGTGTCAGAGCAATACCGTTTTAGGATGTTAGTTTTAATTGTTTGTAAATGATTGCAAATGTAAAATGAATGTAGATCAGATTTTCTGTCCTACTTTCCTTTCTTCTGACTGATTAAACCAGTCAGCTAATCTGAATATCACCTCTGGAAAGGAAAGGCAAATGACCATCCTTTCATGTAAGAGATCTGATATGCAGATATAATTGCAATATGTTTGTCTTAGGCCATTTTTACTTCAACATTGTTATATACATAAAATCTGACTTTCTTGCTCATTGGAAGTGATTTACTATTAAGATACATTTTTTTTTTGCATAGCAACTGATAAAGTGAATGCAATCAAATCCTGTATGCATAAATAACACGATCATCTTTTTCTTAATAACATTCAGAAGAAATTGTTCAAAAATGTTTTCACTGTAAAACTGTTTTTCTTCTGTGATCCACTTCCTAGGCTAAGTGGTGGTCATGGAATAGAATAGATCCTCATTAAATAGTTTTTCTTGAAGAAGTGTCCATATCTCTCTATTTATCTGTGCCTCTCTCACACTTACTCTAGAAAAAAAAAGCGCCTTTCTTAGAAATGTATCTTGGACATGTAGGATGGACTTAGACAAAACTAGGTCTTTCAGCTTCATTTCAAGAAAAGCTGGAAGTGTAAATAGAAATGCTTGTAGTCTGTACTTTTTCTGTGTATTTTATCTTTATGTTCAGATTCCAAGAAAGTCAAAGCACTACTTCCCTTGAGTAATAAAACCATGACTTGAGTTAGAAGAGTTGCAAGAGTAGCACTTGGAATTTATTAATTCCATATGCATTTTGCATTAAATTCTGTGATTAAAAAAACTCTACAGTGAGAAAACAGTGAGGAAATTTAGTCTAGAATTGTGTGTGCAACACCATCAGTCTCACTTGAGGACCAGATTCAGTACAATGAAAGTCCTGTCATTATTTTCCTGCATAGTGATGATATTAAGTACCTCACAGAAGATATCACTGCTGCTGGTGATAACAAGCATGTAGCAAGCATCATGACAGGGAACATTTTTCAGGGACAAGTTCTGACCTCTGCATGGTCAGGTGTAACTTCTTCCTGGAGCTCTAGAGTTAAAAAGATAGTATTTTGGGATACTTTCAGCACTAAGTGAATTAGCAGGCTGGTAACTTTCCATGGAAGAAAAATCATCATTTTCCAGCTGCGTTGCAGGAAAAAAGTTATGAAGTAGAAAAAAGAAGATTCCATGGTAACCGCTGTCAGAGCTTAGAGAATTGAGAAAGAGTGATAAATACTCTCAGGAATAAATCTCCTTGGCCTCCATTAGCCTTTCTGAAGGCCTGGTCTTGGTTTCACAGACAGAAGCTACTCAGGTATGCTGACAGTGATGAGGGGGCAATAACATCTCTTGGCTTCTTTGGCTTAAGAACCCATTTCTCTTCACTTTCTTCATCCTTTGCCTGCCAAGTAAAGCAGTATTTCTCTGGATATGAATATATATGGACACAAGATAACCTTACATCCTTTGTTTATTTGTAAGGCAAATAACAGTCTTCAGGTTAAAAATATCTCATTCCTTCAAAGGTTTCATCTTTGATGTCACAAACTTTCAGCAATAATCTACCAAGATTTGTTTCATCATGGTTTAATTATTATTTTTTGGGCAGTGACACTTTTTATTTCTCACAGCATGGTTTACTTGCTTTTACAGGTCTAGCCTTTGGGTAACTGTAAGCAGTTCAGATTTCTCTTCATTTTTTTCATTTGTCCTTTTTCCAATTACATTTGGAACTATTTTATTGACTGAAGTGTAATTCCTTTAAAGTGTTTTCTTCTAATTAATACAAGTAGGGGGTAAGTAACTCAATAAGTAATTAAATTTTTTAGGGATTTCTTGTTTTCACTTGTGGCTGTACACTGAGCACCGATGGTAAAAGATTCTCATTTTGAAAATAAAGAAAAAAAACCACTATTCAGATTTTACTTTTTAATCTAGCTAGAATTGTTAGCTAACTGTAATAGCTAACACAGCTATTAGAAAATCTCCGTTTATTAAGGGAAATATTCTATTTTTGTCTTTATTTCATTTTGTTTTAATTTTTAAGTAAGATTGATTCAATTAACTGACCCAATCTGGTGGTTTATATCTTTCTTTATGGGCAGCCTAAACTCACCCTAGAGTAACTTATTGTAATGGAGTTATGACAGAGATGAATGCAGACCAGTACATCTCATGTGAAATTATCTTTTTAGTGTGGAGAGCTTCTCAATGAGCTCTTGAACATCAGAGTTTCTGGCCTTTAAAAAAAATCCTCAAATTACCTTCTAAAGCTACACAGCCTGTTTTTATTTCTCCAGCAATGGGAGCAAACCTGATTGCTAGATGAGTATCAGCTGCTGCATTGAAGAATGCTGCTGCTGCTTCACTCCTCACTGAATTCTTCAGGCATTAAAAGATCATAGAATCATTAAGGTTGGATAAGACCTCTAAGATCCTGAAGTCCAACCATCATCCCAGAATCACCAAGATCACTAAACCATGTCCTGAAAGTGCCAAACCTAGATGTTTTTTGAACACCTCCAGGGATGGTGACTTCATGACTTCCCTCAACAGCCTGCTCCAGTGCCTGACAACCCTTTTGAAGAAGAAATTTTCCAGTATCCAATCTAAATGTCCTCTGGCACAACTTGAGACCATTTCCTCTTGTCCTATCAATGTCCTCCTGGGAGAACAGACTGACACCCACCTTGCTACAAACTCCTTTCAGGTGGTTGTAGAGAGCAATAATGTCTCCTCTCAGCTTCCTCTTCTTGAGGCTAAACAATCCCAGTTATCTCAGCTGCTCCTCATAAGACTTGTTCTCTAGACCTTTCACCACCTTCATTGCCCTTCTCGGACATGCTTCCGCACCTCAGTGCCCTTCTTGTAGTGAGGGGCCCAAAACTGAACACAGCACTCAAGTTACAACCTCACCAATGCTGAATACAGAGGGAGGATCACTTCCCTAGTCCTGCTGGACACAGTATTTCTGTTACAAGTCAGGATGCTGTTGGCTTTCTTGGACACCTGGGCACACTGCTGGCTCATGTACAGCTGACTGCCAACCAGCACCCACAGCTCCTTTTCTGCCTGGCAACTCTCCAGTCACTCTTCCCCAAGCCTGGAGCATTGAATTGTGGTTATGTTGTGTCTGAAGTGCAGGACCTGGCACTTAGCTGTGTTAAACCTTATACAATTGACCTTCAACCAAAAATCCAGCCTCTTCAGGTCCCTCTGCAGAGCTTTCCTACCCTCAAGCAGATCAACAGTCCCACACAATTTCGTATCATCTGCAAATTCAGTGAGGAAGCACTCAAACCCCTCATTCAGGTGTTGATAAAGATATTAAACAAGACTGGCCCCAAAACTGAGCCCTGCAGAAGTCTGCTTATGACCAACCACCAACTGGATTTAACTCTCTATGTGCTAGGCCATCCAGCTATTTGTTACCCAGAGTACACCTGTCTAAACCATGCTTCTCACACTTGTAAGTATCCAGGTGGCATAGCAGGTCAATCGCTTTCTTCTGGATTATGGGTAGTTCATTCTGCTCTCCTCTGCCTTTCAGTGCAGGGGGCTGAATACCTTGAGGATAACTATTGAAGACTGAGGCATTGAGTTTCTTACAGTGTGCTAATTTCTTTTTCTGGCCTTAGGTATGTCAAATCTTTCTATCTTTCTCTACTCAAACACGCACACACAATAATTCCTGAAATATTTTGAGGATCAGATTTCTATAAGTGTTCCTCATATTTAAGTATACCGATTACATACCAGATATTTTTTAAAGTTACTAAATAGGTTACATTCAGTGGGATTTAGGCAGTAGATTTTGCCCTCAATGAGGTTTGGGGTCCTGACCTTCTGAAAAGAATTTACAAATCCAGAAGGGACCACAGTTGTATTTTGAACCAAAAGCCTTTGGGTGTTTGATATTTAATGTCTGTGTGTCTTTTTGTAATGTTCATCCCTTTCTTTAAAACTAAATCCTACTGATCAAAGTCTTGTGGCTGCTACTATGGCTGCAAGCCAGCCTTTAGATTTTATTTTTTACCTTTAATGAACTTGAAAATAGCAGTAATGTTTCTGTGCAAGTTTAGTTTGAGAAAAATATTTTCTAAAGAAAAAGAGGACATTTTGTGGAACCGAGACTTGAATCAGTTGACTAATCAGCACCATAACAGATTCATCATTCTGAAGTGCTCATTACTGAAAAAGTGCTATGATCAATGTGATGGCTATAAATGACTTTATATATCCTTTGATCTGAATAAATTATTCTGCCACATATTTTCCTTGGAAATATTGCATTTAAATTCCCCATGAAAGCATATATATATATATATATATATATATATATCTGTATAAATAAAATTATTCTGTTGGGGTTGGGGTCAAGTTGAGAACCAAAGTTCACTCCTAGCGGTACTAACTCTTATTAAGGAATAGTTAACAACGAGCTTAGTAGACAAAATCAAGCAGAGGTCTCAATATCTAGCACAACTACAATGTGTTTAATAAGCATGTTGATTTTCAGCCTGAAAGGACTGTATTTAGCATGAGGGAATGTTGAAATATATGATATACTCAAAATAGTCAGAGATATGAAAGTAAGAATGGATATTTATTAAAAAAAAATGAAATCTTCTCTGGATTCACATAGCTTCCACAAAAAGTAAAAATTGCAAGCTGAATAGACTACTGGATCTGTTGACAACTCATATCTTACAGTTATTAATGCTTTAATCTATGATAGTGATTTTAAAATTTACATAGAAATGCAAGTACAATGGATTCTGAAACTTAGCCAAAAGTTCTTTCCTACATGGCAAAGCCAAAAAGATCTTTTTCCTGTTTCCTGAGGAATTCATAAGCTATATGTTTATACATGAAGTGGAAAGCTGAGGAATTATTCTTGTTTCATTAGAATATTTTGAAACTCTAGAACATTTAAAATGTAAATCCATAGGAGAATATAAGCCTCTCAAATGTTTATATTCTTATCGAACAAACAATGCTAAATACAAGAATTATATTTCAATAGGCTTACTTTCAAGGATAAAGATATTTTCTTCAGTATCTGTTTTTCCCCACAGTGCTATCTTTTCTGTGCAAAGTCTTAATGAGTGAGGTTGTAATAGTGGGCTACCACTGGGAAAAGAGATTCACAAATTCTTGCAAACTTTCTTGCCAATATTCTAATATTTTTAGAACCCTATTTTTCTCACCCTCTGTGAGAACTACATGTAAATAAATAAATATCATTTTAAAGTTTAAAAATCTTTAAAAAATAGAATTCATAGATCTTTTTATGATTGAGATGTGTTTAACTTCTTAGAAAATGGAAAAGTTCCTGTCCAAATTGAGGGCTTTACATGAAGTAGTACATATAACAATTACATCATTATTTACTAATGGCATCATGATAAGCTATGTACCAGTAAACAGCTATTAATAATAGGATAATTATTTTGTTATTACCAGAAAAGTTATCCATTTCAGTAACAGCGATAAGTAACAAGGAAAAACAATTAATTTGATCAGTAGAAGTTAAGTAGTTCTACTGCAAGGGAAACTTACCATCACTTATAAAATGCATTTTAGAGAAATGAAATGTGAATGAAGAGTATATAGCCAATGATTTATTAGATTCAAACTGGCAACATACCTTTAAAAAGAATTTGAGTTTTTAACCCAAACAATTGTGTGTTCATACATGGACCTCACTTATTTCCATACTGTGACATAACTGCAATCATAATTATATTCTATAAATTGTGCCTACAAATGAAAGATATGAGAGAGCAACTTTAAAACTGTGGCTGGAACTCATCCTGTGTGTAGTTCTCCAGTTGCTCACAGTGCCAGCTCAGAGATACACTTTGGCTCTTTTGGTTGGGAAACTCAAATGCAGAGAAATGGCTGCTAGGAAGTTGTATCCTGCCATCTGATGGACAGTCATCTACACCAGCGTCCCTCACAGTCCTCTCAAGGTGACCCATCATCACTGTACTTCTGTAGCTTCCTCTGAAACCAAAAGCCAAGCAAGTCCTGCTTTGTCATCCTGTATCTAAATGGCATCCAAGTAGCCCACCCATTATTTGTAGAAATCCTCTACAGCTCTGTGTGCTCATGGTCCTGCTGTTAAGGAAATCTTATCAGTACATTTAAAGGGTAGTTTAGGGGTAACTTTGTGGTAACATATGGTTATCTCAGTGGACATGGCTTCACTGATCTTGGGAAGTTCAAGTTCTAGTTGGAAAACTTGATGGTGAACCACTAGAATTGTAATGCTTTGCTAATGTAGAGAGTGTAGTGAGATTTATAGAGGCTGTCACCTATGTTCTGGCAATCCATGACAGTTTCTGGATAGAAATAGTACTCTGTCCTCACCCTTTGACACTGCTGTATTAAGCCTCATTATCCACAACCTCGGCTAGGGAAAACTGAGGAAATAAGGGAAGGACTTCTCTCACAGGTTACATCACATGACAGGTCCACCCTATATTGTTGTACAGCTGCCAGCATCTCAGGATCCATTGGAGGACAGTAAAAAATACCATTGCTACAGATCATTCTACTCCATCATAAATATCGAGCCTCTCAGACAAGCTAGCTGAAATGCCTTGCATTACAGGACTGCAGTAGGGATGAAGGAAATCCATGGTCAGTTGGTCTAGTCATCTCATGGAGAATGTAGGTAGAACTTGGGAATCTCACCAACTGTTGTCATCATCTCTAAAAGAAGCTCGCAGCTAAAGCTGAGGAACTGCAACAAATACATACTGAGCAGCTTGGTTGCATAAAGAAGAGACTGGCAAAAAGTGAATGCTCAGAGATTCCTGGGCAGCCAGATGTGTGGGACAGTTAGGATGGTGGTCAACACAAACCATCAACCTAGGTCTGTGTGCCGCTGTCTGGAGACAGATGCATGTGTTCTGTGGGACCAGTGACTTTCCATCTGTGGACCCTGAAATTGTTAGGGACCAGATGTATCAGCCAAATATTCTCAAGTCCATGCTGTCTGATGAGATTCATCCCAGAGTTCTGAAGGAGCTAACAGGTATTATGGCACCTACCAAAGGTCTGGGGAGTCTGAGGAGTCCCCTGCTGACCGTAAGTTAGTCAGAGTTATTCCAATTTACAAGAAGGGCATGAGGGAAGACCCAGGAAACTATGGGCCTCTTAGTTTAACCTGATTACCTGGAAAAATTACAATGAAAATTATACTTGGGTAGTGTTGAAAGACATTTAAATAATAACGCAATAATCAGGCACAGTCAACATGGGTTCACAAAAGAAATTAATTTGATATCCTTCTACAATAAGATCACCCACTTAGTGGATGAAGGGAAGGTGGTAGATGTAATTTTGCTGGATTTCAGTAAGGCTTTTGATACTGTTCCTCAAAGCATCCTTCTGTGTGTTCCAACTGTGGGATGAGTCAGTACGTGGTTTCCTGGGTGAAGAACTAGGTGAGGGGCAGAGCTCATAGGGCTGTAGTGAACGGGCTACATCTGGCTGATATCTGGTAAACAGTGGAATTCCTCAGGGTTCAGCTCTGGGCTCAGTTCTGTTCAATGTATTTGTCAGTGGTCTTGGATGCAGGAGTTGAATGCACTATTAGCAAGTTTGCTGATGATACCAAACTCAAAGGTGCTGTTGACTCTTTTAAGGTGTAAGAGGCCTTGCAGAGGGATCTAGATAAATTGGAGCATTTGGCTGCGATTAATGGGATGAAATCTAACAAGTCCAGCTGCTGAATTCTGCAGTAATGCTGTACACAGGTATGAATTTGGAGAGCCAGTGGCTGAGGGGCAGCCCTGCAGAACAGCGTCTGGGGTTGATGGTCAGTCAGCAGGCTCAGCAGGAGCTAGCAGCACACCCTGGCAGCCAAGAGGACAAACCTCATCCTGGGGGATATCACATGGCATAGGTGACTATCCCTCTGCATTCAGCATTCATGTGGCCTCATCTTGTGTGCCATTCTGGGCCCCACAATTTAAAAAGGTCCTTGAATGTGTCCAGAGGAGGGCAACAGAGCTGATGAAAGGACTGGAAGGAACATGCTGTGAGGAGCAGCTGAGAGCTCTGGGTTTGTCTAGTTCGGAGAGAAGGCTGCTGAGGGACAACCTCATTGCTCTCTGCAGCTTCCTGTGGAGGGGAAATGGAGAGGGAGGTGCTGAGTTCTCCCTGGGATGCAGTACCAGGATGCGTGGTTCAAAGCTCACGAGGGGTTCAGCGTGAATGTTAGGAAGCATTTATTTTCTAAGAGGGTGATCGGACACTCCTGAACAACAGCTTTAACTTGGTCAGCACTGAAATATCCAGGTAATTGGATTATATGATCACTGTAGGTTCCTTTCAACTGAAACAGTCTATTCCTGTTCTGTTCTGTTCTAGTCTCGTTCTAGTCCACTCCAGTCTGTTCTGTTATGTTCTAACTTAATTTAATTTCTGTTTTTTTAATTTCTTTTTTTATTCTTGGTTGGGGTGTCCAGACATTACCCCAGTGCTGCAGCTGTAGAGGCTGGGGGTGTCATTGCAGTTCTTCTCAGGAATACGTGATGCCTTTTTGATGTTGTCAGATATAGCCAAACTTCTCTTTTCCTCTTTTCCTTCATTACTCTTTCTTTTGCTGACATAAAGAAGATTCCAGTCCTTGCTTAAAGCAATGATAAAAGGAATGATGTAAAATTTCATTAGAAGAAAAGCATGGCTTGGCTGGTCATATCTTCAAAGGCAATTCATGCTCAGCCGATGCAGGCAATTTCCTGTCAACCTGATCTTCAGCAATATGACTGTCATTAATTATGCTTATAATGAAAGTTAACATATGACGAACTTTGATATTAGGACACAGTCTTCAATGTAAAAATCAAAGAGTATGAATAATTTGCTAGTTTTCTAAGGTCAGAGTTGTAATTACACTGCATTAATTTAATTACTCAAAGTTAATCTTTTAGACCTGCTTCTTATCATGTTTTAGGCTGTGTGACTCATGAACCATAAGCATGCTAGGACACTGAAAACAATATGCCATACATTGTAAGCAGAGGCAAATTAAATCTTGAGGAATTATTTGAAAGTAGATTATGTGTGGGCGTCTAAAAGTAACTGATTTCTCTGATAACCTGCTGTGCAGTAGAATTTACTGTATTAATCCTTATCACATTGAAAATATTTTACAGCTAGGAAAAAATAAAATCATTTCTTTCAGATTATATATATAAAAAATAACCTTTGTATTGTACTGTATGTTTCACCTAGTTGGGATATTATTTTTGCACCCTTGAATTTTTTTCCCCTCTTTCTAAATTCATTCTTAGTTACCACTTCCTATTTTTGCTCTATTTGGTTTCTCCTTCACTTTGCTTGTGTAAATTACAAACCTTCTTAGATCAGGGAAGAGTCAAAGGTTCAAAACAATGAACGTGATTCAAAGATAGACATTCCATATGTCCCATGTCCTGGACCACATAAAAGGACAGTAAAAATCCCATGAAAGAGGGTACAGTTTCACAATCAGCTGTTATTGGAAAAAGCAAAATCCATCCTTATGACACATACTCTGAAAGCTGATCGGACCTAGTACTTGTGTAAAGGACTTCACAGGACAACCAAGTGAGAAAAGGAGTCCAAGCAGACCTCAGTGTTTGCTGAGCTCATTATGAAATGGCAGCCTTATTAAGGTCACAAACATGCAGGCAGTTTTTGGACTACATGGTCCCATGAGCAAGAATGCTGGGTTCAGCTGGGATAGAGTTAATTTTCTTCCTAGTAGCCCATATGAGGCTGTGTTTTTGGTTTGTGCTGAAACAGTGCTGATGACACAGGGATTTTTTAGCTACTGTTGAGCAGCGCTTACACAGAGCCAAGGCCTTTGCTGCCTCTCACCCCACCCCATCAGTGAGTAGGCTGGGGGTGCACAAGGAATTGGGAGGGGACAAAGCCAGGACTGCTGATCCAAACTGACTCAAGGGGTAGTCCGTACTATATGATGTCATGTTCAGCATATAAATCTCAGGGAAGTGGGAAGAAGAGGGGGAAATGTTTGGAGTGAAGGAGTTTGTCTTCCCAAATAACTGTTACACATGATGGAGCCCTGCTGTCCTGGGGATGGCTGGGCACCTCCCTCCACATAGGAACTGGGGAATGAATTCCTGGTCTTGCTTTGGTTGCATGTGTAGCTTTTGCTTTACCTATTAAACTGTTTTTATCTCAATGCACAAGTTCTCACACATTTACCTTTCCTATTGTCTCCTCCTTCCCACCAGGGAATGTCCATGTGGGGGTTAGCTGCCAGCTGGGGATAAACTAAGGCGGCAATGAAGGTAGGACTTTTAAATAAGATCCCGAAAAGTAATCAAAATCATAATTCCTCCAAAATCCGTTGGTTTGCTACAATGTATAATTAAAGACAGATTCATCAGGTAGGAAAAAAGTGCTTAGTGTAGTGACAAAAACATTTGGATAGCTATCAAAGCTTTTTTTTAACAGATAATCTCATCAGTGAAACATTCCCTTATACAAAAAATAAGAAAATAAGAATTCAGAATGAATATAGTTTTACCCTAGCATTATCTGATCTTGTGAATGAATCTTCCCAGAAGCAAATGAAGATCTTCTATTCTGACATATATCTTCCTCTGAAATTACCATTGTGTATCATATTTAAAGACATTATAAATTTTTCTGAGGGACATTTTATGAAAGTCAGGCAATCAGTTACAGAAAAATGTTAACTCAGTCTTCTTTGACAACAGCCTAGATTGAATCCAGGTGTAGCACACGATCTTCTTCAATGCCTCAGGAGATTTTCTATTATTCTGTTACTTGCTCTGAAGCCAGCTTAATGTAACATAAGGACATTCTGGAGATACTACAAACCCAAAATGCATTATCTCTAATTTATTAAAGTTAATCCACTATAGAGATATTCTGCTGAATCTCTCAGTGATTTTCATCAAGGAGAATGTTGAAGTTTCTAGGTCTGTAAGTATGCCAGTAAATCATTTTCACATATAACTATTCAGCCCTTCTTATCCCAGACTAATAGGCTCCTCATTCCAGTGGAAGAGAGCATATGGCTAATGTCAGAAGTTCCATAATCCTATCAAATGAAATGCATGTGTCTTCTGTTCCTTGCAGTGGATGTCACTCTGTGGAAGGAAGTAACTATGGGTTTCATACAGAGCAATTACACCTCTGAAAGGGCCTCAGCACTGGTTTGGTTTTGATATATTTTTTCACAAAAGAACATTTGATTACTTTGGCTTTAATTATGGGAAAACAAATGAATATCAGTTTTAAAGATTTTAGGATAACAGATAGCATATAGAAATTTCTAACTGTTGCCTGTTGGACATCTTGCAAGCCAGCCTGACCAATCATGGTAGAAGAAGTGTGAAAGTGCTTTTATATGGACTATAATGTATTAAACTTTCATATTACTTAAGAAGGGAAAATTGATCTTGTTTCTTTAGGTAAGATTTTCTAGATTTACTTATCAGTTAAAAAGCTTACCTACAAGGTCACATCCAAAAGCATTGTTTCAAAGTTTTGTGGGTAATGATTCTTTTTAGGCAACAGGGCAATTAATATGGAACATCTAACATATTTTTTATTCCCCAAGAAGACAGAAAAGCTATTTTCTCTTTGGAACTGATTCTAATCAAGGATTTTAATTTTTTCCATAGTTTCTTCAGGCTATTTCTGTTAATGTGTGTTTGTTGTGTAGTAACATCCCAAACATTACTCTTCCATTGAATGAGCAAAGCATCCTGGTAAGCTTTTTCTTACAGGCAATATTTGTTTTCTTTAAGATAATTCATCATACACCTTAAAATTTATATTTTAAAAACATATACTTCAGTAGTCTTTGGTAAGTCTTAAACTTTCCTTTGAGGATGTGGTCAAATGCGACTTCCCTTGACAAAACACTTGATAACTACTCAACTCAAGTATCCCTTTTCTAAAGCTGTAGCTCAGTGTATATAAGAAACAGACTGTATCTCTGATGTCATTAAAGAAGAAATACCCCTTCCTTTTACACAGAGAAAGCCGCCCTCAGCAAGTTAGGGACAGATAATAAAGAGCATCCGTACCACAGTGAATGAGGGAATTATTCTTTTTCTATTTCCCAGTGAAAAGCCATAGGTTACCTCAATTTTACCATGAAATGTAATAATAATTATGGAGCTATCTGTGGCAGACCTGGATGCTCCAATAATCATTAGTTCTGGTGTTAATTTTTTGTTCCTAAATGGAAGTCAAAAGTTGCTTAAGTAAGGAAGTGTGACATAACACTGTACATATGCATAACAGCTCTTCAATATATATAGTTTGTAGCACCAAAAATTGCATACCTATAAAGGTCATGGTTAACAACATTCATTCCTCTTGTAAGATAGATTCTTGATTTTTTTAAATTCTGGAATTTTCTAGAACTAGAAAAACTCATACCCAGTCCTGCTCAACAGTCTGCACAGCACACCCCTGTTCTCCTATGGGCCTGCCTAGAGATGAGTTTGTTAAGAAAATTGTTTTGATTACACAAAATCAGTCTATAAAAATGAAGACTCCTCCGTGATTGCTGTAAATACATAATGAGTGCAAATTCTCAAAGTATTTTAATTCAGCCAAAACTGTTTCATATTTATTGTGGAGAACAGAGTAAAATCTTCCCAGCACAACTGCAATGATGCATGCATTTAGAGATTTCCCAAATGTAGGTATTGTTATGATCTTCTATTTTATTATTGACTTAGCTTATAGCAGCTATATAAATAATGGCTTTAATTAATTTTTATTTTATTTTATTTTAAATCTGGAAGTAAATTGCTTTAGGGGATCATTGCTTTCATGGATTTGTGATTCATGAAAAAGTTTCATGATTAATTTTTATGCCATAATATTTACACATGTTAAAAAGTAATTCTAAAGTGATACCTTAATAGCATTTATATTTGCTATAAAAGGGAATGACAGCTTTACATGTTTAGTACTCAAAGTTTCTTGAATGTATCTCTTGAGGAAATACCAACTTTTGTCATAAGATGACACTGAACGCAAACCAGAATTACTGGCTATAACATCCTCTCTGATTTGCCTAGGCCAGTCATCAGGAACCAATGTGTATTTTGGGTGACAGAGGGCCATCCAAATGAGTGTTTGTATACCATTAGAACAAGACTTCACGTTCTCAAACACTTTGCACCATTCTGTTCACTTGTTTCTGGAAGCAGCACGCAGTAGGAGAAAACACCTTGCCTTTTTTGGTTTTTGGTGGTGTTTTTATTATGCTTTGGGGGGGTATTTTATAAATTTAAGTGGCTTGTAATTTTTTCATTTTTCAAAAATAACATAAAACAGTTCTTCAGATGTGTGCCACACTTCTCTACTAGAAAAGTTGTTGAAGTGTTGTTTTGTTAAATGATGAAAAAAACCCCCACATTAGTAATGGTGTTAATTTAAACCACTTTCCAATAATTAAATGCAATTTTCTGTCTGCAAAGTGAAATACCTAGCTTTTAGATAAATAGCAAAACTGACCTCATGCATCACCAACTGTATCAGGACACACATGAGGGAAACCATTCGAGAATTAGCAATACGCTATGCAGGTTTTCTCAGGTAAAAGCAAAATATATGAAATATTTATTTTGATGATACTGGTATAATAAAGGTTTCCAAATTTTCCCCCTTCATCAGATTCTTGCTGTAGTTAAATCATTCTCCAAATTCCATGATATTTCATATTGGTGCTAGGTGAAGTTATCAAAGGCTATAGATAATTTTAGTAATGAATACTGGAACTTAATTCCATGTCCTTAATTGTTCAGCTACACTTGCAGGCTGTATCAGTACAGATAGGATAAATAGTATGTCCATTTCCTATAAGAAGAGTTAGAAAAGTTTTCCTTGTACTAAAGTTTATACTCACATAAGTTGATCGCCATACAAAACTATTGTTCTGGTGGAGTGAAACCACAGGACTGAGTCATCATTCAGAAGACTGGTTTTTGATCATGCTTTATATTCATTACAATTGATTGGAAATAAATGTGTGTAATAGAGAATGTAGCTTTCCCTAACTAGAAGTACTCTGCATTAACAGCAATTACAAACAACTTAAAACCAAATGACAGCAAGGCTTCAAAATACTTGAAATTCACTCAGATTTCAAAGCCCAGCTATGAGAAATAAGACTATGGAAGAGGAATTGCAAAGTCTTATTAACCATCAGGTAGCAATTAGATATGCAATTTATATGGCCCTTGAAACGTGAAAGCTGTTAAAGTAACCATTCGCCATTAAATACCCATGGTTGTACAATGCTGTACAAGACTTGATAGTATTTCAGTGGTTTTAGTCTCATTAATTGTTTTTCATTTGCTTGATAACTCATAAGACAATAGTTCATTTTTAAGAGAAATTATGTTATTATTAATTCAATTTACCTTTTAATTTCAGGGCAGACAGCCTCTACTTTCACTTGATAGGGTTAAATCCCTTAATTTTATGTCTTAGTATTACACCTTCAATTTTCAATAGTAAATTTCCAGTGTAAGTAAACCAGATAATTAACAAATTTGAGCCTATTCAGTTAAGAAATTCTCTTGTCTTAGGTAAAAAGAGAATGATCATGCCAAGTCCCTGTGCACTGTGGCACTGTTGCTGTTGTGGCAGGGAATACGATGATATCGTCTAGTAAGTGAAAGAACAGAAGCAGAAAGCAAGGAAACCCAAGGTAAGGAAAAACAAAATGGCAGGAATATTTTTTTCTGGAAAGAAATCTTACTCTGTAATCTGATACCTTGGCAACATACAAGAAAATTGCTTGGAAATTGTTTACAAGAAAGGTCTGAGAGAAGAAACTGGGTACAACTGCACAGTTTGTCATGGTTAGACATTAATTACGCTCTCTTTTAAAAACTACACACAACCTAACTAATTTAATAAAGTGCAGTTTTACATCTGCTATGTTTTAATGGAAACATTGTGTGTTCTGTCAGTTAATACACTTAGGGTGTCCAAGCAATTGTAATGGCAATGACAGATGTTGTTCTAAGCTAAAAACATCGATGCCAAAAGTGTACTCTCATAGTAGTGAAATGGATGCAAATACATTTCATGTGTATGAAACCTGCTTAACATATCTTTTGCCTTCAGCTTAGTACAATGTATTTTTTAGTGATAGATACCACATAATCACAACAAACTCAAAGAATATTAAAGCCTCAAGCAGGTTTAAAGGTACCAGTCCTACCTCAGTGCTTGTATGCAAGCTCACGTACAAGTCTTTAATTATGCTATCATTTAACAATTTTTTCCTAAGAGTTATTCAGATACAGTGAAGAGAGCCTAGACATTTCCAACCTTTCCTTTTCAGAGAATGTTCCTGTCAATCACACCAACATCACTGCAGCTGTCAAAGAAACACCACCAGCAGAAGTGACCAGCCTGTGCTCCCTGCAGTGTTAAAGGAGAGGAAGACCAACCTCCTGATGGTGTTGGACGCATCTGCCCAATCTCCGTTTCACACAGTCCAGGCCCAGATAGATGGCTTTTACGTTAGAGGATCCCACTCATGGTTATGGCTTGGAAAGCAAACGGGAAGAGGGAGAATGAAATGAGCCTTGTGTCCTCCTTCCAACAGCTCTGCTGGACTATGTATGCTGTACAAAGTCTAAATGCTCGTGGATTGTCCTGGAACAGGATAACAAAACTAAATCCCTGTGCCTTCTCCTCAAGTGAAATAAATCCATTAGAGTTCTGCAGAAAAGTATGATGCACATCAGATTTGAACTTCTAACTTGCTACTTGTTAAGTTTGAAATCTAAATTCAGTCTTTTAACAAAACTCTGTTCTTTACATGGCAATTCTCACGTGATTTTACTTTGTCAAAACTGCTTGAAAATCAACTTTGTCTTTCTCAGATATAAGAGAACCTGAGAGCAAAGAAGCTGCAAAAATGGTCATTTTAGTTTAATACAAAGTGTTTATTTGTCAAAATTTTAAAAATATGTAAATAATTTTACTGCAATTACACAGCTTTAATGTGTTTACCATACTGTATTAACATTATGAACTAACTGATTATTCTCTTGTAGCTTGAATAGAACTGCATCCATTTACAGGAAAGATCCTTTTGAAATTATTTCTGGGAAAACTAATAGCAGATAAAATTAATCATGGAGTATTTGTCTTCTGTTCAAAACTGCAGAAACTTTGCTTTGTGTTAAAACATGAGGCACTCTCATCTTCTTGTCTGGGATGACTTTCTTCAGACCAACTGTCTACGATTTTTTTTTAAATTTTGTTTTGCACTGTTGGTTTGGTTTTGGTTTTTTCCCTAGAGAAACATTTTCATTTTATAGGGCTTAGTCCAGAAAGATATTCCCTTGGAATTTCCTGACTTTGGCAGGGAAGTTTATTTACTGCTCACTGTATCTGATCTGCTTTACAGGCATGTTTCATTTTTGTAAAATTATCACTCTTTTTCAAATGAAATAAATACTTAGAAAACATAACATATTCATAATTCTAAATGCCACACAGACTTCCATAAATATAGGCAATATCATATTCCAATATTGTTGTTTCACTTTATCCTAGAGCTATGAATTCTGAGATCTTTCTGCCTGCCTTATATGCTCCTTCAACTGTGCTTAACTTTAAGTCACTGAGCTGGCAAATTAATTGATGAATTCAGTAACAGTACTTTGGTGTGCTGAGATAGTTGTATGAATCAAGAAAAAAAAATTAGTTTCCATGAATGATATTAAAAAATGTGATGAGAAGATATGAAGTCTGAACTTTATTTATGTTCACTGGGAGCTAGCACATTTTAAATCAATTTAATTGCATCATTAACTTCGATAGGGAGAAAATTGAACCCTAGTAGAAAAAAGAAAATAGGGAAAGAGGAAAAAAAAAAACAATTACAGAAAATAATTCTAACACACTAAAACCTTAACTTAACCCTTTTTTTAGGCCTTAATTGGCAAGAACAAACGTTCAAATTTTAGGGTTCCATACAAAACACTTGCTCAGCCACCTACCTGGGGAACATTATCTGGTCCTGCCACCTTGAAGACTTGTTGATTAGTCACACAAGGGAGAAAAAGATAAGCCAGCCGGGTAGATAAACAGGCAGTAAGATACCTGTGCACCCGCGACAGAGGTCTCAGCTTGAGCGCCTGTGGGAAGTGAGAGCTGAGCCCAGTCTTTGCATCCCTCAGCCTGCATCACTAACCCCGCTCACAGTTTGGGGTTAACCCACCATGGATATTTTGTACACACCTCTGGCTGGCTCTGCATATTGGAGGTGTTGGAATACGTGCTGTTTTCGGGTGTTCATGGTATGTGATGATACCTCTTGCTTCACAAAGTGCAGTAACTCGCAGGCAGGGGGTCAAAAATGTGTCTGTGGAGTAACGCTTCTCCCACCTTTCTGTTTTTCAGAAGATGCCATGGGGGCCTCCAGCATGGATGCTTCATTAGTTTCTTTCAGTGCAGTGGATTACTTCACACATGTTGTAGAAGACTCTGGTAATACATGAAAATAAGGGCTATTAAAAAGACCACAGTGGATCTCACAGGAGATCTAGCTTAATGGCCTCTCACTGACACTGGAAAAATCAGCAGCCCAGTAAAGAGAGTTCTTTCCAAAAAAAAGGTAAAAGCAGCATTTTAAAAAACAGCTGCTTGGACATTTTTCCAGCATTCACCACTTAGTGGCTAAAGGCAAGCTTTTGCTTAGACAAAAGTGTTTGTTTGAGGACATAAAGTGAAAAGCTGTTAGTAAGGAGAGCTGCAAATGATAAACAAACAAAAAGATGCACAGTTTAGTTCTGGATTAAATTTTGTTTCAATATTGTATTCCTCTTCAAGTGTGAACTGGGCCTAAGGGTTTTGTTCAGATTCGTGCTGCTATCTTATCCAGGCAGCTATTTCTAAATTACGTGCTCAAGTGGTAGTGCTTGAGAGGAATTAGCTGAGGTTGTAAGATCCTGTTACCTTGATTGAAAAAAATTATATATAAATCTTCCCTTAAGATTTCTGGTTTTGCAATGCACACTCCATCAACATGGGGAAAGACATGCATCTCTCAACTATTTTTTTAAGTCCAGCATGCTCTTCTCTCAAAAAAACAAGGGAGAGAAGACAAGACTTCTCCTTCAGAACTATCTAGCTATATACATGTTTAATTATAAATAAAAATCTGTGTCTCTGATTTATACAGATCCTTTCACCACTATAGTGATTCTTTTCCAAGAAGTAATACCTTAAATTCATCATATTTAGAACCTATTTCTGCGTTTTACATTAGCATGAAAAACAAAATACAATACATACATATTCAGAAACAAGTAATTAATGGTGCCTTATTTTTAAAATGGCAAGTAGCACTATGTCTATAGCTTATTTTTTACATAGTCACATGCCAAAAGATCTATTAGAAAAGAATGTAATTAATGTCCAAGAAAGATCAGCATCAGTGGTGATGTGGAATACAGTGTTTCTCAGCACTCTAAATGCCAAAAAAAAAAAAGGTTTGGGTTTGTTTAAGGGTTTTTTTCTTATTTTGTGGATAGCTGTTTCTAGCAACACCAGCCCTAAAATTGCTAGTAGGGAATCATGTTTTTTTAAAATGTATTTTCATCCAAATCCAATTTGAGGCACATATTTAATTTAAAAATACTAACAAATCTCCATTCCTTGTTTGATTTAATTCTGTAAAACATAACAGGGCTGTCTAAAATTGGAAATTTTACTAAATAGGAGAACTTGAGGAAGAAATGCACCAAGACTGCCAGGGGAAAGATTCATTTCTTTCTGAAACTCTTCTTTATGTATTTCATGTTGTACAAAGAGCAGAAACATACAGTTTGTGAAAGTGATATATAAATGCAACATGGGAGGGGGATGAGGCAGAGAAGAGTTCCAATATTTTCTTTAAATTCCAGATTTCTGTTTTAATTGTGAATACTGCTGTAGTTCAGAACTAGTTAAGACCGTCTAAATACCACTGTGGTTAAGAAGAATTGCTTATGAGTCCATCTGATTGCATGAAGATTAGCTTCTTCATATGTTCAGTGTTCTGAAATGCCTAAAAAACAAATTCCGCTAATTATTTTAACATGATTAACAATATGTTAAATAACATAAAGGATTTGAAGGGGATGACACCAGAGAAAAGATCTCGAGATTTGAAAATTGTGAAGCAATAGCAGCTGACACAATGTTACAAATGCACAAATGCTGATTATTTTTTTAAAGGACATTTTTCTATCCCAAAATTAGAAAGAATATAGAAACTGTTTATTCTTGCAAAGGAGAGGGACTACAAATAGCTCCAATGAACTAACGCTTACTTGAAAAATGAAGAGACAGAGTTTCAAGAGAAAAATGGCATTGCAGTCTGTGAAAGGAAATGCTAGAGGCAACATCAAAATGTGAGGCATGATGGATGCATGTTGTAACAGTATCTGAAATGCATTGGCTTTTGATTTTCTTTTTCAAAAAAAGCCAAAACCCCCCAATAAACTAGCTCTGCGACATCCCTGCAAAGACCTTTAACCTTCTCTCATAACCCCAAAGTTTTAAATGTTATACAATGCTTTCCTGCAACAAAATATGTTTAAGTTGCAAATGATCAACATTGTTATGTTAATTCGTGCATCTGCGGGGACAGTGTGACCTTACCAGCACTTGCATTATCCTGTGACTGTTTTAGCATAGTCTGTATCATCTTTGCTGTGTATCACCCTTGGCTTATTTTGTGCACCATCTAGGCTCTATCTCATGGGCTTTGTGCTCTGATTGAAATAGATTCAAAGCAGAATCAGAACATAAAATAGATGGAATATATTTTAGAAAACATCTCTTCAATGTGTTCTGTTGGTAAATTCAGTTCCCACCTGATTTATCTTTGCAAGATCTCGCTATTATTGTGAGTAGGGAAAGCAGCCAAAAGATGCTCTATCGGTAAATAAGTAAACATCCCTATTTCATTGTGGCATAAACAATGTTCTCAGTACCAGGATAAAGAGATGCTTGCAAGTAACATCCTTATTTTTTGATGGCAGATATTTAAAACTGTGCAGTTCTGTTAGGGTATGTCTGACGTTAGCGAGAAATGGAAATTTTCATAACAGGTCGTCCATTCCATTATTCAACTCTGTCAGAGTCTCAGAGTATTGCACGAGGCAATATGGTTCATTTCACTTGTTCTGTTTCCTCTTTATCTGATGATTGAATGCCTTGTATTTCTCTCAGTAACTCATCTTACTACTTGACAATAATAGGTTCATAGAAAACTAGATTTGTATTCTGCAGCATTATTTATGCAGCAACACCAATTTCAGCGGGTGTCCATATGTCTTGCCTCTTCACTGAGAAACTAAGGGTACTCCAATGCAGCAGCATTAGTGTAGATGCTCTCTGAATCACTTGCTCCAAAATAATATATGTTGGAATTACTCACTTGTTTCTCATCACCATGTTATTGCCCGCATAGCATGACCTAGCAACGTAGAGAGTCAGAACTCTAGTAGACTTGTAGTTTACCTTCTGAGTGAATAGTTGTTTAGGATTAGTTGTTTCCCAATTAATATTGCAGTTTACTTTCTGGTATTTTACATAAGACTCTTCATCTGGCAGTTGTTTCTGTATTTACTGGAAAATTACAAAGTATTCTATTTTTTTAAGGTAACCAGTATGTGATCTTTACAGTTATTTAATTCTACCAAAGATGTGTTTGTTGTATTTTCAATTAAGGGTAAATTTTTACTCTCTACTGAAATTCTTAATTTTGGTCCTGAAAATGTGATGAGTTTAAAAAAATGTCTGTTGCATTGCCCATCTCTGCCAAGCATTCTCTTCTTGAAGAATCCCGAGAATCAAGAATAAAGTTTGTTTCGGTTTTCCTAAGATACAGGTTGGCTTCAAATGCAGAAATTTTGCTCAGCATAGAACCCTATATCTTGTTAATCCAATGCACTAAAGAACCAAAGAAATTGAATCAGTGATACAAATTAAGTAAATGGCTGATTCAAAGCAATAATGCTACTCTTAAAAATATATAAAAATTGACTGAGGTTTTTACTGCAGACATGAGCACTAATATAGTTTGAAAGGGTGTGAAAATGTATTAAGCTGGTTAAGAAATTTAAAAATAATAGTTATTCTCTGTATCATTATTGCTATTAAATAACATAATTGAGCTTAAGAGAATATATTTCTAAATGCATCTGGAGGAGAGGCACTGGCTTGCTTGATCACACTCATGTTTATTGTGTGATTCAGCCTTAGAATATCTGTGTTCACTTTATAATGCAGAATAAATCTCAGCGCGCAGCCTCCCACGGATCTCACACCTTTGTTTCCTATCCCTTCTGAGTACACATTCGGGAAAAATTAGAGTAAGAGCAAAGACAGAAAAACTCCCACTCTCAATGCAATTGCTTCCTATAATGAGATTTGAAAACTCACTGACATACTTTTTAAGAGTAAGGAGGAATGTCTTTCCCTCTACCGGGAAACTTCTTGGACCTCAGTGCATGATGACTGGAAAGTATTTTCTAGCCTAAATTCAGTCAGTTTCCACCCATTGTTCTACTGCTAGCATCACTTTTTGGTTTAAGCATCTGTAGTGGTTTAGGCCTGGCTGGAGGCCAGACACCCTCCAAAGTTGCTCTATCACTCCCCTTTTCAGTTGGACGGGGGAGAAAATAGATATTGAGAGGCTTAGGAGGCAAGATAAGGACAGGGAGAGATCATTCCGCAATCAGGGACATGGGCAAAACAGACTCAGCACAGAATAAAGGAAAGAAACCCCTCTGTTACACTGCAATGCACACACAGTGACACCAGAGTTGGATAATCGTAAGTGCAACCAGATCTTAAAGCACCTCCCCCCATCTCTCCCTTCTTAGCAGACTTCACTTTAGTCACGATTGTGCTCCCTTCTTCCCCCCATTGTGGCACAGGAAAGGGCAGGGAATGGGGGAATAGGGGTTTTAGTCAGTTCCTCATGAGATGTTCTCCTTCTTAGTTGGAGGGGGGGAGGGAGAAGGGGCATTCTTCACACCCTTCTCCTGCTCCAGCATGGGGGTCTCACCCACAGGAAACGGGCCTCCATTAATTTCTCCATTATGAGTCCTTTTCCACAGGGCTTCAGCTCTTCACCAGCTGCCCCAGTGTGGGTCACTTCTGTGGGGTGCAGTCGTAAATCACAGAATGTCTTTCAGTTTCTCAGGCGCAGACTGCTCCAGCCTGGTCCCCCTCAGTGTCACAAGCCCCTCCCTCCCTCCAGCAAACCTGTTCCAGTGTGGGTCTCTCTCCCTCACTCATCTCTATGTCTCTGTCTCTCTCTCCATGGGCTGCAGAGGCTCCAACGCAGGTCATAGCGTCTTCTGCATGTCTCCACCTGTTCCAGCGTGGGGCCTCTCCACAGGCTGCAGGTGGAGTCTCAGCCTTTTCTATGCACTCTAATTAATGGGTGGTGATGAAGTGAAATATGGGCATGGGAAGAGGCCAGCATCATCTGGGAACAGTTGCCTCTGTGAGTGCACCTGCCTGAACAATTTCATGCACATACAGGTTCCTTTCATCTCTGCAGTCTCCTGGTGTCTCTGCGTGATGTGCTGTGCAGCCCACACCACTGCACCACCAGTGCTCAGATAAGGGTTGGCATGGTTTCTGTCTAGGGCAAGAGATTGGTAGACAGATAATGTTTCTAGAAGGCTATAGAGAGCTTTGTTCAAACAAACCTAGATTAATGAGATCCTTCTGTAAAAATTCTCCAAACAAGGCAATTAGACTGAAACATTTCTTAATTAAAACTCATTAACCTTCCCAGACTGTTTTGTGAAGCAGCAGAGCCATGTTCCCGCTGCTCTGAAACTATGTATAGCTGAGGAGGAGGGGACAAGGGCCTAGGGAGGAACACTTTGTCTTTTGTTTTAAAGTCACCTCATGAATGTTTAACTAATTGTGCTGTATTAGTCACAATTTTAGGCTGTAGAGACTAAATTGGTTTCACATTGGAGAAGAAAAACAGGCTCACAAAAATAATCTCTCTGGGGTGTTGAACTGAAATTATTTAAAATGTCCACATTTTTATATAAAAAAATACATATATACAAAAAAAAAACATATTTCAAAGAAGATTATTTGAGGTTAACAATATATCATATTATTATGGTATAGCATTAAGTTATACTCAAGGAATTTCAGGTCCTTTTGTCTACTTTGTTATTAAAAACTCTTTGACCTCACAGTCTATGCAGTCAGCACTGGTGCTAAAAAAAATATCTGATTATTCTGAAACCATTCTTAGTGTCTCACCTAAGTACCCCTTCTCCAAATTTAAGTCATTGCTTCTTCCTTTTTCAGTTTGGACGTGGGGGAGATTGTTTTAACATACATGGTGTGTCCTTCAGTTTTTTAGCTCTAGAGTCTCAACCATGTTTCAGCTTTGTGGAGCCTTCTTGTGAATCTCTAATTAGGGCTTTTACTGTCACTTAAAAATCTCTTCACTACCAGTTAATTTGAAATATGGTACTCAGCCAGATGTAATACACCGTCTTCTTTCTTGGTCCATTGGAGTCTATTGGATGTCCTAAAGCTCTGACACTTATTTCACATGAGAGTCTGGTCACAGAGGGGCGTGATGAAGTTGTTCTATGTTCAGCTTGCAAGATACTAGAATCTCCAACCCCTCTTCCACAAAACAGATGACTGCATAGATGATTGTTCCTGGTTAAATGCAGAAGCCTGTATGTGTCCTAACTCAAAGATAATTCCCAAAATTCATAAAAATCTACTTGATCCTGTTCTTCAGTGGAATTGCAGCACCGCCCAGTTCAGAGTTTTGCACCCACCCTATATTCCTAACTTCTTGATCTCTAAAACCTTACTTATGAGATGCTGTCAGAGGATATCTGATTAAATGTTAAAGGCCTGGTTCAGAGTTTGGATATGCATATCTATAGCTTTGAATCAATCCTGAGGTCTTTTAGCCTGTCACAGGAGGAAATTTGATTGATTCTGTGTTATTAGAAGAGCTTTTTGTCAAGTACATTCCTTTTGATATTTCACTTCATTTTTTTCTTCCATATCTTTACAGTAAGTTCATTGGATAATTTTTGCAGATATTGTAGCATAATATATAGCATCTTCTGGACCTTCCATATTCCCCTTAAAGACAGCCATTATTTTCACCTCTGCAATCTTATACTTCACGTAAGTTATCTCTGAGATAACTTCAGTCAAATTTTTAAGCTTACTAGCATCACATTTATAAAATTTAATCTTTACTTTCTGACTGTTTTCCACTTTCTTCAACGAATTTTGTTGGTTTTAATTCTGTTAACTCTCCATCATTTTTAGTGAAGAACAAAATGAAAGAGGTATGGCAGTTTTCACAGTCATTTCTCATGACCTGTCACTTCTCAGGTCGTTTTCCATAGGCTTTCTTTTCATAAAATCAGCAAAGACTTTCCTTCATTCTCTTCCTATCTTAACATGTAGAATGAACAAATTGTGCCTCACGTTCCTTGAAGAAGAACAGACCATAAATCAATAGTTCTTGGACAATTAGAAAACTTCTCAGGGTGAAAATTTTGTTATCTATGTAATATGAATTTCACTGCTGTCTCATCAAGAAGCATTGCTGTGTAGCACTAGCAAAAAACCCACTTCCAGTACATGAAAGGGCATACAGGAAAGCTGGAGAGGGACTGTTTACAAGGGCATGGAGTCTTAGGATGAGAGGCAATAGGTTTAAACTAAAAGAGGGTAGGTTTAGATTAGATATCAGGAAGAAACTCTTCCCTGTGAGGGTGGTGAGGCACTGGCACAGGCTGCCCAGAGAAGCTGTGGCTGCCCCCTCCCTGGCAGTGTTCAAGACCAGGCTGGATGGGGCTTCAGGCAACCTGGCTAGTGGAGGATGTCTCTGAACATGGTTGGTCCCTTGCAACCCAAACCAGTCTGTGATTCTAAACAAGTAAATTCTCAAAATGAGAAAGACTGCAATACTGAAGTGATGAATTGCTATTCTGCATGGTGGAACTGATTAACCTACTATGCATGTAAAAGGTCAGAGAAAAGCCAGACAATAAAACAAAAACAAACTGAACAAATTAATAATAATAATAATTAAAAAAAACCCCAAAACACAAAAATACATGCAAACCCACACACCTGCAATAGGGTATGAATGTGATTCACACTGAACCTTATTAAGTAAAAACATAGTGAATTACAAAACTATGGCTTAGAGTGAGAAAGCATCATGCCATTATAATGTTGCCGAAACCCCTCTCTGTCCACTCACTGACTATTTAATGTCCTCCTTTCTCAAGGGAATCTGTGAACTTTACAACCAGATCTCACACAACCATTATAACTGCTAAATTCCAGTTGTGGGAAACACATTCTATGTGTCAAAGGCCATAACAGGATACACAACGAGCAAATAGTAGCTTTTTTAAGATGTAATAGTGTATAGGAACAAAGGACTTCTAATGTTTTCCTTCTTTTTGTTTGTTTACTCAAGTATTTTGGGGAAGAGAAATTTCTGCCTGATAAAATTTTCTTATTGCCTCACAGTTAGATTTTTTTCTTGAATGTTCTGCATGGCTGTCTTGTTATTATAATATTTAAGTGCAAAATTAAATCTCACTTCCAAAGAAATGTGATTTTGGGGAAAACTCACAGTCAGGCTTTACAACTCAGACCCATCTGTAAATTCATAATTAATACTTCCTTAATATCTCACCTCTCCTGCTTTTTGTATTAGTGTTCATCTTTTCTCCTTTCTTCAACATTAAGGATGCTTAGTGTGTGCTAATATTGGTTTCATAGCTAGCACTGAAGCGAGATTTTGAATCCTTTTCTGAATTTTTGTATTGTAGGACCATGCATTAATTTTATTTTGTCTGACACACAACTTAGTCCTATCAGAATATTATTTGGCAAACTCCACAAGGAGTATTGGAAAATAAGATCAATAGTTTTGTAGCATCACTTCTTAATTCTTTATGTTGGCTTCTATGAATCATCATTTAAAAAATTACACACAAAAAACATAATAGGATTGAGTTGTCAGTGGCGAAGCTATGTATACCAAGATTTGAAATGCAGACCTCAGATACACAAAGGTTTTGAGCTGCAGTGTAAGTTATACCTACATTTTTCAGAACAATGAAGGCTTATTTCAAACCATTTCGTTATGTGCTAGATAATGCACATACATTTACAATGTGTATATTAAAAATAATACAAATATGCCTAAACTATGATGTGTTGCATATTTTTTATTTATGTTTACTTATTAACATTTTTACACTATTCCTCACCACCACGGTATAGTTCCTATATTTATACTGTGAAAGAGTATTTTTGTTGCTGCCATTGTAGATTTAGGACAGAATACAGTGAATATAGTGTCTATGTGCTTTTTCATTGAAATTAGCTTAAGTATGACTTTAAAGAAAAAGGGCTCTGGCTTTAAACCAGAACAGTTTTTTTCTCTAATGGGATTATCATCTCTTTTTGTCAATTTGCATCATAATTAAATCATAATGTTCTTGTGCATCAATATTTTTAAATTCTTTTTTTAGGACATGAGAGGGTTCTCATGAGTAGCTTTTTTTCTCTGTTGTGACTTGGCTGAGCCAACCAGCAGGAGGTGGCTTTAATTCTTGCATTCTCAAAAGCTGCAGAAATTCCATCCCTTTCATGTTTAAACACAACTGCAGTGTTGAAACAAACAGCTCTATTACTGACAGATGTTTTTCAAACGCCATTCAGGGACTTAGCAAGGCATTTGCAAAGCCCTGTGTTATGTAGAGGGCATTTTGTGAAAGCAGCACAGGAATGTAGATTTTCTTGGTCTCATACAAATTAAAGCTGCACTTGGTAGAATATAATCCAAACTATATACAGTGGTTCAGATTTGGATTCCCCTCCTGTTCATTGTTTCAGACTGGGCACTTGAAATCCATGACAGAAAATGACAGTGCTGTGAGTCTGATTGTGTGATCAGTCAGATATACTTCAGGTCAGTTACAGTTCCATAAAAAACCCAGACAATTAGCAGTAAGAATTATTTTTAAGCAAGAATTGTGTTTTTAAGCCTAGATGTAGTAGGAGTTGTTTTATGTTATAAAGCAATAAAAACCATATGGCCAGCAACTCATAGATTTGATTTATTTATCCTGTTTCTTATATTGAGGCCAACTGCATGAATGAATCATCCTGTTTTAACAAAGAATTGCTTTGTAACACAGGAGGATCAGGGATTCTCCAGTGAATGCACACGAGTCTTCTTTCAGACTGGCTTCTTTGAGTTCTACAGAAGTCCTATGGCTGATTTTCAATTTGTGCAGAAATACATCAAAAGACACAGGGAAAGACTGCATGAGGCTGGTCCCAATACAGGCTTTCAAAAAAGTGTCACACCAATGCGGAATTTAACACACACTGTTATTTTAGGTCAGTAACCAGCTGAATATGAGCCAGCAGTGTGCACAGGTGGCCAAGAAGGCCAACAGCATCCTGGGCTGTATCAGAAATAGTGTGGTCAGTCACGGAGATCATAGAATCATAGAATGGTCTGGGTTGGAAGGGACCCCAAGGATCATAGAGCTCCAACACCCCTGCCACAGGCAGGGACCAACCTCCAGGCCTGGATCTACACAAGGCTGCCCAGGGCCCCATCCAACCTGGCCTTGAACACCTCCAGGGACGAGGAATCCACCACCTCTCTGGGCAGCCTGTTCCAGCACCTCACCACTCTTTCTGTAAAAAACTTCCCCCTAATATCTAATCTAAACCTTCCCTCCTTTAGCTTTAGTCCATTCCCCCTTGTCCTGCCATTATCTGCTCTTTTAAAAAGTCGAAACACACACACAGGTTATATAGGTTTCTATATCAGTATACGATTTACATTACATTTCTGTTGGTTAGATGCTCTGTTCACCCGCCTTACATGTGTCTCACTATTGCTAATAATTGGTTGAGGCTACACAGTCATGTCGTTTCTTTTTAAGGCAGTTATTAACATTCTTGCAGTTGTTATCTCATGGATTTTCTTGCAAGCTCCTGTCCTCACAGAAATCTGCTCTCCTGTTACTGCATACCGCCATGTCTCTGCTAGCTTCCCCGGGCCTGATTATATGGGGGTCAGCAATAAATCTGGATGGACCAGAAAACCCACTCCTCTCAAAATGCATTGCTACAACGTTGAGGTGCTGGAGTGTGTCCAAAGAAGGGCAACAAAGATGGTGAAACGTCTAGAGAACAAGTCTTATGAGGAGCAGCTGAGATAAAACTGGGATTGTTTAGCCTGGAGAAAAGGAGGCTGAGGGGAGACTTTGTCACTCTCCACAACTACCTGAAAGGAAAGTGTAGTGAGGTAGCTGTTGGCCTCTTCTCCCAAGTTACTAGTGATCAGACAAGAGGAAATGGCCTCAAGTAAATAAAGACATATTCAAAGAAAAACAAGCTTTTTATTTCCACAAAGAACCAGTGTCTCGACTTTCAGCAAATCTTCCCATATGAAATTAACTCTGGGTTAACAAAAGCATATTTCTGCAACAGCATCTAATAGTTGTATAACTTAAATATCTATACAACATTTCATAAAAGGGACAGATCTGTGAGAGAGATGAGACACTTTTTTTTTTCTGCTAAATAAACACACTGTAAGACAAATTTATACTTAAATACTGCAATGGTAATACACTGAACTTGCATTAAATTATTTTGAAGCTCTTAATGTCTACTTTGTAGTAGATAACCACAGGAACCAAAGTTTAACATGAAGGACTTGCAAATCTAAACCCACAAAATTTGGTAGAGATGTATCAGATCTTTGATGGGCTTGTGAATGTCAACAGGAAAACAATAATGCCTCTTCTACTAATATGTCACTGTGTTGGAATGACACCAAGAAGAAAATAAACATTCAAGGTTAATAATATGGAGCCAGCATGATTACTCTGCCTTGGTTATATGTCTGATTGAAGAAAGCAGAAAGAAATAGCCCTGGACTCAGCAGAGCTGTGCTCAAGATCAGAGCCTCAACTGAGTTCTGCCTTGGGCTTGCTAGGACACCCCATGACTTCCAGAGGAGAGCCCAGGCCACAGGCACCTCTCAGCATTTCTTGTGCCCTGGTAGGTGGATGTGAGCCCTGAACTGTCCAACCTCTCTCTTTCCAAGGAGAGGTCAAACTGGGGCCTATTTTCTGTTGCTTGAGACTGCTTTTCCTTAGTATTTGTTATTATTAAAAACATTCCAACTGCATGGGCTCCTCTAGTAGTTTTAATTTCCTTTTGTTTTCTTCTGTTCCTAAAAACACTACTTTGAGGAGGTTATTTTACTCTCACTTACCTGAACACATTCCTGGATGAAACAGAGCATGTTTTAGAGTTAGATTAGAAAATATACTTTTAGATTAATATTTCTGTGTTAATCACAGCACTGATTTCACTGTCCAAATCCTTTTCAGTGCAGCTTACAAGGATGGCAATCTCCCACTTCTGTTAACTCGTGTTTGGTTTGATTTGGGTAGAGACATCTCTCCTGATGGGACATTAGTGAAGACCAAGGTGACTGTCAACACAGCACTGTCAACCAAAAGCATGTTCCAGAAGGTAGAACCAGGCATCTTGAAATGAAGCTGAATCATCAGTGCGTGCAAGCAGAGACCTGATACTTACAGACTGTAGTAGTTACTGGTTAAAATTTAAAACACAGTCAATGTGACCACTGATGATGCACTTCTGCTTACTGGTTCACATTTATTTGTAAAAGAATATATGCCATTATAATACCTTTTATCATAGCAATGTCCTGTCATAGCAACAATGTGTTTGTATTCCTGCTCTGATTCATAGGAGTGGCTCAGCTTCAGTTAAATTTGCTATGTAGAAAGAAAGAAAACCCTTACACACCCAACTTAAACTTAGAATGCATATTAGAATATACCAGAAGTTCCTTTAAAATATGTATCCTAGAATCATAGAATCAGAGATTGGTTTGGGTGCTCCAGGTAAGTTCTTGTGGTGGTAAACTACATCCAAAAAGTGTTTCCCGGTTTTCCTGGAGAAAAAGTTTTCAGGAACATAACAAAGCCAAGTCAGAGAGAAAGTGGCATGAAGAACCGAGACCACTTCCTCATGTTTTTTCCCTGGCCCTCACTAGTAAGTGTAGCATACCCAATAAGACTTACTATACAATGAGGTCAGTGATAGTCTGAAGATTCTGAGACTAAAAAAATCACCTTCAAACTTGATTTAACTTAATGTCTACAAGTCTGAACATGCATGCGGTGTGTGTGAATCAAAGCCAAAAGAAAACCTTGACATCCTGGAACAGTCTCATAAAACAACAAGAAATGGAATAATTTCTTCTACTTCCGCTCTTTTCTACACATGGGAGAACATTAGAAAAACTGGCTTACAGGGTGAATTCAAGGTATAACCTCTCAATTCTTTCATTAAACTAGTTGTGTTTGCATTGTAATGGACCAGCAGGAATTTTCAGTTCCATGAAGCAAACCTGTACTTTCTTTTGTGTAGCCTGTTTTGTGGCAATGGTACAGAAGTACCATCGGGGTTGCTGCTGGGTTGACATCTTGTTTTTCTTTTTTTCTTATTTTTCATTATGCTACCCTGCAAACAGTGTTTTATCACAAAGGTGAATTACTTTGTCTCAATTGTTTTTTGTGTAATAGGTAACGGAAATAACTGAAAATCAAACCCAGGCTGCAATACGTCAGCAGAGCAACAGGTATACATCAGTGCAAGCAGCGCAGTGCAGAGTTGACCATGGGACTACATATCCAAACCTCTTGTTTCCTGTGGGTGACCAGAATCAAGAGTATTCAGAGCCCTGCAGGTTTGCCACCTGCATTAGAAAAGTTACGAGAAGCACTTTTTTTAGGTCCCAAAACGTAGATTGTGGCATGAGTACTTCCCCCATTGCATTTTCTTCCTCTGTTACAACACTGCATGAGACAAAGGTGTGTAATGAATCATCTAGGAAGACAAAAACTTTCTAAAGCTTTGCCAGGTATGTCCTGAGCTCTTTTTTCCTCTGGACATGGTAACTGGTCCTGCTTTCCCCCCTGGGAAAATAATAAAAGAAAAATAATTATTTTTAGAATTCCATTTTTTAGTCTACTGGAGAGCTATTTGTACTATGGCAGCGAAGGCCCTAGTTCAAGTCATCATGTGGAAATTAAAACAAAAAATCGCCTTGAGGTAGCAAAAAACCCTACTCTTGACAAATATGCAATGTAATTTCCACTTATTGAGTTCTTTTGTTCATCTTCTGATTTCTTTTCATCTTCCAGTAGTAGTCAATGCTTTAAAGTGCTGTTTCTCAAGTAGCTTATTGAGTCAGCTTGCATAACTTGATGCCTTGTACAAAATTACAATTTCATGATTGCATTTGAAAGAAAAATAATATTGACTGCTGTTGCCTCCATTTATTTGGTATTATCTGGTCTGGATTATTGCTTTGGGGTTTTTTTAGATCAACAGGGTTATATAAAGACATTAAGAATGAAAGGGGAAATTTGGGCAAGTCAAGTTTTCATAATTTGAGAATTTCAAATTATCGAGGTGGTGGGATTTTTTGCTTAAACTAACTACCTAAGAGAAAAACAGTCTATTAATAAATTGATTCATTTTTCTTCAAAAAAAAATCTGCTTTTCTTCCTTCTGATAGTTAGCTAATTAAGATCTCACTCTTCTTTGAGAGCCTGAGGCTTCTTCAATTGAAATTCTCATTTCAGTTCTTACTCCTCTTTCTTGCCCTCCATTAATCTAGTGTGGTGGTTTGACCCTGGCTGGAGGCCAGATGCCCACCAAAGTTGCTCTATCATTCCCCTTTTCAGCTGGACAGGGGAGAAAATATATATTTAGAGGCGTAGGAATGGAGATAAAGACAGGGAGAGATCATTCCGCAATCAGCATCACGGGCAAAACAGACTCAGCACAGAATAAAGGAAGAAAATTATTTCTCTCACTCATTCCTATGTGTGTCTGTCTCTCTCCACGGGCTGCAGCTGCTGGCAGAGGCTTGTTCCAACACCAGTCACAGCATCTCCTGCATGTCTCCACCTGCTCCAGCGTGGGGCCTCTCCATGGGCTGCAGGTGGGGTCTTGGCCTTTTCCATGGGCTGTAGTGGGACATCCGCTCCACCATGTGTTTCTTCATGAGCTGCAGGAGTGTCTTTCTCTCTGGCACCTGGGGCGCCTCCTCTCCCCCTTCCTTGGCCTTGGTGCCTGCAGTTTCTTGTATCTTCTCACTCCCTTCTCTGGTGGCAAAATGCAGCTGCTTCCGTTTTTTTTTTCTCCTAAATGTGATTCCCAGAGGTGCTGTGACCGTCACTGATGGGCTTGGCCTTGATCAACAACAACTCCAGCCTTGAGCCGGCTGGTGTTTGCTCTGTGGGGCCTGCAGAGAGCTTCTGGCTGCTTCTTGCAGAAGCCACATCTGCAGCCCCCCTCCTCCACCAGAACTTAGCCACACAAAGCTACAACATTCCACCTCTCTGTGAATAACATGTTTAAGAATCATCATTAAAAAGCAAGCAAGCAAGAAATATTTGAAAACACAATAGAGAATGAAATTTATCTTGCCATATGAAAGATTAAAATTCCTCTGGAAATAAATATGAAAAACTACTCAGATATTTATTAGTTTTCAACAGGCTATAGCCATTATTAAAAGCAAATATGGCATTTGCTATTGACAGCTCAATAAAAAAAAAATCTGAAAGAAATGGAACTATTTCTTTAAGAAAGGAATGAAAGAAGCACCAAAAATGTTAGAGTGACATTTAGATCAAGTCTCATTGCCTGCTTGCAGAAAGATATCATAAAATTATTACAGACATAAGAAAGTCAAATTTCTAAATATCATCACAGCTCAGTTTTGAGAGAACAAGGATCTGAGATGGAAATGTCATTAGGCCAGTGCAGAGAAGATAAGAATAAGATATCAGAACTCTTCTTTAAAGGAATCTAGAGGACATCAACAATCTAGAGGAGCAATTTAATAAAATCAGTGGTAACAAATTGTCTGGGCCAAACCAGTCTTACCTGGTGTTAAAGAATTTCACTAGACTTTTGGGTTACTCTAGGCTTGCTTTTATTAACAACTCAGAGTTGGGCCATCACCTCAGTGAGTGGCAACCCAAATGTTATGTTTATGATCTTATATACTCATTTAACACAATTACATAATAGATGAAGTCCCCCATTTTGAATAGACAGAGTCCTCCATTTTGGTTGGCTGCGTCCTCTTCAGGTGTCAGTGACTACTCAGTCTCAGTTCTGCTTCAGATCTTAGATTCTGCTGATCCGTCTCAGAGGTCACTGTCTCCTCTTCATCTTTCCCAAGACATTCTGTGTTAAACATCTAAATTCTTAGAAATCTGCTTAACCAAAATAATTTCAATTGTATTTGTGCACCCCCCCAGTCAATCCTTCATTTATAACTATCTACTGATTAACTCGGCTGAGGACTAACTCCTCCATAGAAAGGGCTATACATGGGACAATGAGGCAGGTTAGTATGTTTAGACCTTATTGTTTGAAGCCACCTGTGATTACATATCTGTAAATACCTTGTCATTAATCCTATTCTTTCATAATAATAATTAACTAACTCTAACATACTCTTTGTACTAAAATATATTTTACTTTAATACCTGTGAGTCTGAAGACAACTCAAGGATGAAGTACCTGATTTGCTAATACAGGTGGCTAATCTCTTGCCTAGAGCTGCCTCAGTACCTGCAGTCTGAAGGGTGACCTATGTACTCTTGTATGTTGTCAGAACATCTTGAGCCTTCATCTAAGGGATTACAGTCCCACAAGCCTGACGTGTACTGGGAAAATCAAGGGGAAATAGAGTGAAAAATATAGTGTGCATGTGTGAGTTGAAGTAGGCTTACAAAACCTTCTGGACAAGGAGTTTTAGACTGTATATTAGCAAAGATGATATAGCAAGGTGGGTGCAGGGTTTCTTCTCCCACACAGCAGGTGATAGGACAAGAGGAAATGGCCTCAAGTTGTGCCAGGAGAAGTTTAGATTGAATATTAGGGAAAACTTCTTCACCAAAAGGGTTGTCAATCATTAGAACAGAGTGCCCAGTGAACTGATGGAGTCACCATCTCTGGAGGTATTGAAAAGATGTGTAGCTGTGGTGCCTAGGGACATGGTTTAGTGGTGGACTTGGCAGTGTTGGGTTAATGTTGGACTCAAGGATCTTAAAGGTTTATTAAAGCCTAAATGATTACATGATTCTGTGAATTCCATACTGAGAGGGTGGTCAAACCCTGGAACAGGCTTCCTAGAGAGGTTGCCAATGCCCCAGGCCTGTCAGTGTTTAAGAGGCATTTGGAGAATGACCTTAACAACAGATTTAACTTGGTCAGCCCTGAATTGGTCAGGCAGTTGGACTAGATGATTGTTATAGGTTCCTTCCAGCTGAAATAGTTCATTCGCTTCTCAACTCCATTAGTCAGTATCACAATAAATGGACAAGGAATACAAACTTTCAGACCCCACGGAATAAACCAATCACTAATTAAGGAGACTTGATGAACAGTTGACTTTTGGCTGTGCCTTGAAGGCTATACATTTATCATAATTTTTATTTTTGTTACTGTTTAAATAAGGTCTTTCTGGATTCTTCTGGGATTTTGGACTAGGAACGAGTTCTATGTGGTAGAATTTGGTAAAAGATCATTAGAGTATAATTTTTCAAATTTTGGAGAAGTCATTAACTGATTTTTCTGCTTTAGAAAACCTTTCACTGTATCCTGTCTCGCTCATGTTGACAGACTTTTATCAAGCCTTATGTTGAGCAGGAATTTAATTGGGGTTTTTTAATTATTTTTTCAGAAAACTTGCTTTCCTCTTTCCTGCAAAAATAACTAACACTCTTAAGAAAAATATTAATCAGACATTTTACTCATGAGTTAAATTTAAAAAAATTAAAACTCTCCAGTATTAATTACTTGCATAAACAAGTAATTAGAAAATGCACTGTTGGCTGACCAATGTGCTATTTCAAACAATAATATTGCCTGAGCAGTATAAAAGAACAAATCTCAACAAAACATGTAACAGTAGAAATAACACATTCTTCTAAGGCATCCAATGGATTATTAGTACTACACAAGCTAATCAACTAAAAATGTATCCATATATCTTCTTAGTGCTCTAAGCCATTGTATTTTTCAACATTGGCCCTAGAAGCTAGAAATCATAGAATCACAGAATGGTCTGGGTTGCAAAGGACCCCAAGGATCATAGAGTTCCAACCCCCCTGCCACAGGCAGGGCCACCAACCTCCAGGCATGATCTAGACAAGGTTGCCCAGGGCCCCATCCAACCTGGCCTTGAACACCTCCAGGGACGGGGCATCCACCACCTCTCTGGGCAGCCTATTCCAGCACCTCACCACTCTCTCTGTAAAAAACTTCCCCCTAATATCTAATCTAAACCTTCCCTCCTTTAGCTTTAATCAATTCCCCCTTGTCCTGCCATTCTCTACCCACTAAAAAAGTAGATTCTGTTTATATGTTCCCTTCAGGTACTGGAGAAGTACCCCATCCTGATCTTTTTCTGTAATTGGCAACTACAATATTTGGCCTTCTGGACTTAGAGAAAGATTTTTTTTCTTTTTTTCTTTTTTTCTTGCATAATCCAAATGACTCATCATCACTATGTGCCCAATTCTGAGTGACTGCTTGCCTGTTTACCTATAGATACATACACACACAAGGATGCTACTACGTTCTCACTATATACTACATACACAGTCCTTGTCTAAAGTCAAGGATAGGTAAGCTCTCACAGCCTGTATGGTCAAAACCATATTTTTTTTTCCTGGTCAAGAAGATTGTGTTAAACTATGTCATTGACATACATAATGGATTTCTTTTTCATTATGGAAGGTGCAGTAGAGAGGCAGGAACCATACCAGTTTCCACTGTTTTTTGTTCTCTGTACATAGTATGTAGTATATAGTGTGGAGTATGTAGTTTATAGTATAGTGTATATACTGTTTGTTTCCAGTCTTAGTCTTAATCTCTTCCTGGATTCCATAGTCAAAGAAAAGTTTATTACATATTGCAGTCTATGACAGAGCACTGCCATGCATTCTAGGCTCTTTTCCCCTATTTCTGTATGGAGTTTCTCTGCATGCCAACAGGCCTTAAGGGTGTGGGACTGATCTGTAAGACAGCAGAAATCCTGGAAGGGTTTCCTGGACTTATGGACTTCATAAATCATGCTATTAGATTCAAGTCTAAGTTTAACAAATATTAAACTAGGGAAGGAAGGAAGGAAGGAAGGAAGGAAGGAAGGAAGGAAGGAAGGAAGGAAGGAAGGAAGGAAGGAAGGAAGGAAGGAAGGAAGGAAGGAAGGAAGGAAGGAAGGAAGGAAGGAAGGAAGGAAGGAAGGAAGGAAGGAAGGAAGGAAGGAAGGAAGGAAGGAAGGAAGGAAGGAAGGAAGGAAGGAAGGAAGGAAGGAAGGAAGGAAGGAAGGAAGGAAGGAAGGAAGGAAGGAAGGAAGGAAGGAAGGAAGGAAGGACTGTAGATAACAAATCTGTCCATCTTAAGGCTCTGACAGCTTTGTCACTAGGCAGACACATACAATGGATGTTACAGTGACCCAGTGCAGGCATTTTGCCCACATTCATACCTCTAATTTTTGTTGCCTAAAAATTAGGTATGTGATCTAAGCTAGTTGTCTAAGCTTCCTTAATACTCAGCAGAAAGGCACTTCTCGAGGGTGATTCATCCGGCTTATTTCACAGAAGCGTTTATTACGTGCATACGTTGGTTTAGCTTAATAACCGAGATGCCAGGGTTTAAATAAGCAGCTTCCTAATAAACGTGGCAGGGGGTCATATAAATTCCCAGTGCTTGTTCACGGCCAGTTCACAAAGTTGAAAGCAATTACGATCGAATCAAGTAGGAGAAGTAATTTTTGAGCAAAACTGTGTGGTTTTCACGCCTGAGTACAGGAAATAAGGAAGCCTGGTTTCCCACGGATCTCTGCCTGGCAACGCACAAACGCTGCCTGCAGCGCTGCTCACAGCTATGGGAAGTGTAATGTCACATAGATCCTCTGGGCCAGTAGATTAGCATGGCCCACACCCCTGCAGTTATCTTGTCTGCTGTAGCTTGGCTGTTGATCTTTCGTGGATATTTGGGTAATTTGAGGGTATGATACGCCTGTCAAAATGAGGGCAAAAAGTAATGGACTAGTAACATCATAGTAACCTGTCATTAGGTAAGTGTTGTAGAGATCTCAATAATAATTCAGAGGGGCTCAGATTTTTCAGTGAAGTTTATGTTCTGCATTTGGGAAAAAGCAAACAAACAATTCCACTTGAAGCAGACTGATGAATAAATATTCACTAACTCAAATGCCACTCAGAACAGGATGATTGATAAAGACAGAGGATTCTTAATCAGCAGATCCAGAGGACTTGATCCAACAGCTGGCCAAGAAGCTCCCTGAGCTGGCACCACTAGTCAACAAAATTGAGTAAGATAATGTAAAAGGTGATTAGTCCATTAGCCGTGGCACTGACCCCGGGCAAAGTGATAGAGCAGCTGCTGCAGGAGTCAGGAAGGATTGGACTGAGAGGACTGAAGAGCCGAAATTTCACAGGCTGGCTTTGCTGGCAAAGGAAACATGATAAAAGAACAGCATCTATGCGCTTTCACAGCTTTAAAGACTTTTTTTTTCTCTGCTGCTAGTGGAGCCACTTCGTGATGAAGCTGCAAGTTTGGCTGATAAAGACAGTGCTTTTGATGTAGCAGACTCATTTCTGTAAGGCTCAGCGTTGCATGGCATCTTGATCAATTATCCAGCGTGGTACAGTATCAACATGGCACTAATGAATTTAGGACAGATTAAATGACAAGTCCTGATAGTAATTATAACTAAAGAATCATTGCTGAGTGATTGTGTTTCTTGTGATACCCTGCAGACATCAGCTCTTCGGCCTCTGACACTTAATGATTTTATCCGTGTTCTGAAAGACAATGGAATATCAGTGACGAAGTTTGCAGTTAAGCTGGAAAATTAAGTGTTGAATTAGAGGGGGTTTGGTTATGAAAGGAAAACACATTCACAACAGCTCTCTGTTTCTGCCGTGGAAGGCAGTCTATCAACTGCTAAAATCAGATAGAGTAGTGGGTTGCTCTCTGCAGATCTATAAAGGATGGTTTAAAATTAGATTTCTGGTATGGCTGAGATGAAACTGGGGGTATTGTGCATGGAGCTCTGAAGCTCATTTCAATTATTTTTCCATCTCTAAGCACTGTAAATCTAGCTACAAAGAATAATGAATTGTTTTCTGCTTGGCTAATGATCTGAAATGGCTCACTGCAGGCTGACGAGCACTGGAGTCAGCATGAAGAGGGCAGGGTGGAAGCATGGCAGAGAAAAGCGGTTCTGGGGAGAGCAGGGCCATAGTCACTGAAAAACATGGCAGCTCCTGTGAATCTGTCACTTCACAGAAGGTTCCTTAAAATCATATCCATGATATAAAACATATAACCTCTTAATTCTCTTTTATTTACTCATGGGAATAAATGCATGCAATAATTGCACGCGGAACTAACCCAGCTCTCAGTTGAAAGCAAAGTTGAGAGCACGGGCTCAGTTTGCCTGTGCAAATACAGCACTTTGTTCTCTGACACAGCCTATTAGAGGATGCTAGCAAGGTTTCAAAAGGTTTCTTCAATGCCTAGACATTTCAGTTTGTTTGCCCTGTTCACAGCTCTATATCTCTGTTGCTTTCACTGGTGGAGGGCAGATACCTACCACGTTGAATGACAAGAATATAGTGTCCCAACCTGCATACATCACATTCTTCAATGGGCATGGTTTCTTCCCTTTTACAGGGCTACAGCTGAGCATGTGCCCTGAGATAATTAAGCTAAAGGAGCTTGATTATGATCCTATTAGTAGCTAATCTCACTTGATTTTTTAAATTGTTCTACTTCCACACCAGTTCAACTCTGTTGGCTTCACTGGAGCTGTTCTCTGAGCAGAGACAGTATGAAAGGTGGTTCTAGATCATTCTGTCCCTCACTGGTGAGGTAATATGACCTATTAGTTAAAGCTACATGGCATACTTTCTTTGGCAGAAGAGCCATTTTTAGCAATCCCTAATTCTCTGTTGTGCCTGCTCCTGTATTGGCTTTTGCTGTCCCTCTTCTGCACCAATTCAACTCTTTTTTTTTTTTTTCCCCACACTAAATATTGGTGGAAACACCAGGTCAAAAATAATGCTTTTCCTTCTGAGGTCTAATTATTTGAATAAGAGTTCATCACAATGAGAGTGTTGCACAAAAGGCTGTACCCACACATCTGATAGGGAAAGGGCTTCTGCAGGGGCCAGGACAGCTGGGGCTGAGAGGTCTGAGGAACAGACTTCACTAGCTGACTTGGCTGGCAAGGGAGACATGATAAAAGGAGAGTCTCCATGTCCTTTCACAGTTTTAAAGTTATTTAGTCCATTACTTTCACGACATATCTGCTTAGTAACTGTAGAATGGCTTTATGTGTTAAAATTAATATTTCAGCTGTTATAAATGGTCTGCATCCTTATCATGTCCTTCAGCTTCAAAGTAGAAATGTTACCTGCTTCAAAGCAGGAACATTACCCTACTCTCTCCTGGATAATCAGATGCAAGGTACTTTCAATATAGAATTAATTTTGGGCTAGATTGGTACAGAATAAATCCTTCCCTGTGACTTTCGGTCTGAGAATACACAATTAATTTAGCTCGCAGAGACATCTCAAATTAAGTTCCCTCACTGTGATGCTTTAATTATACCTATTAGTGAAGTAAAACTTTAATGTCTCAGGATGTCAACACTTCTAACTGATAAATAAGTAAGGTTGTTATGATCTAACTGGCTTTTTTTTTTTTTCCAGTGTTGAAAATGTATGTAATGTTAGGTGGTTTCACAAAGAAGCATGGAAGTTGTTGGCACTGCTTATGAAACGGCAACATTTTTACCCTTTCTGAATGAGAAAGACTGAGGATAAATGACATGTATCTTCTTCAAAGATAAATAGCTTTTATTATAAATACAAGATGACAGTTTTCTTTTTTTATTTGTGCCACTTGTCCTTTGGACTTGCCTTAGTAACTCAGCAGTGACTGGGGAGGGGAAGGAGAATTGTTGGAATCATCATTTAGTATGTTAAAAAAGTTCACAGTTTCATAGCAGAGCAATGACTTACCTCAGAGCACTTTTCAGTATCACAGAACAGAAGTTTTCCTCTGCTTCCACAAATACACTTTTCTTTGGACTCACAAAGAAACACCAAGATGGATATTCTGACATCTAAATTTTGAAACAGTATTAGAAAGATCAGGATTACAGACACTTAAAGGTAAGTAAGTTACCTTACTTAAAGGTAACAGCAACTGCAAACACATTTTTGTAACTAAAGCATGAACAGAAATGACAATATTTCTATTTGCACAGTCACACTCTTACTCAATTACAGATGTGCAGGTGGAAGCCTGAGCTTAGGAATCATTGTGTTTTCCTAGGGCAAGATTCTCATGGTATTGAGATATATTTTGTTTATTTTTATTTATTTTGCTTTCACTTTGTATTGTCATTGTGCCATATGAAAATCTTTCTTTATTCAGATATGGTCTTAAACAGCACAGGACAGTCCTTTTAACAGTGGGAAATAGAAGGCTAAAGTTCTGTGCCGTGCAACTAGATCCCAACCATGAGATGGGCTGGCCTAAGCTTCCAGCTCACTCCTTTTGAAAGAGGTGAGAAAGAGCCCTCTCCTCCCTTCTCCCCTCCTATTCTGTTTCTCCCAGGTTTGTGGTCTCTTTCCTCCCGTGAAAGGTGCCTGATGGGCAGGCACCAGACCCAGCTTGCCACCCTGGTAGGCACGTTTATTTTCTGGCTTAATTGAACTAAGCGCAAAACCTCTTGCCTTACATTTTATGCTTGCAATATAGGCAGAGCAAGGTGGCAAGTGGTCAGCAGTGCTTTAAAATGCTTTTTTATCTGGGGTGAATAATCCTTAATAATGCTTAATGACCTAATTTGAAAGAAAATAATATGACACTGGAGAAAACCTTATTGTCAGAGGAATGTTTGCAGAAGTCTGTGACTGTAAATCTGTACTGGATAAAGTCTAAAACTTCTGATACCAAAAATGAAAGCCAAGAATTGAAAGCAAGAGCACGACAATTATACAAGCAGTAAACATGCCTTTCCAGGATTACAAATGCCTCGTACAGCCAGTGTACTCCTTTGTAGCAACAAGAAGAGAGCTACAGCTTTAGGACTTAATTTCAAATAGCAACACTTTGTGATGACTAATGTGTCACTATAATAGAAGTAATTAAACAGTATTTCCAAGACCAAGCATATATAAATTACTTTATCATTAATGTAAAAAAATAGTGAGAAATCTTATTAATTTTTATAGAAAGCATTAATCTGAATTGTTATAGGCAAATTACTTAAAATCATAGAATCATAGAATCATAGAATGGTCTGGGTTGGAAGGGACCCCAAGGATCATAGAGCTCCAACCCCCCTGCCACAGGCAGGGACACCAACCTCCAGGCCTGGATCTACACAAGGCTGCCCAGGGCCCCATCCAACCTGGCCTTGAACACCTCCAGGGACGGGAAATCCACTACCTCTCTGGGCAGCCTGTTCCAGCACCTCACCACTCTCTCTTTAAAAAACTTGGCCCTAATATCTAATCTAAACCTTCCCTCCTTTAGCTTGAGTCATGATAGCAGTAAAAGTTCTCAGAGGCAACCTGGTATTTGTTCCATTCCAGCTTAACCCATAATGCAACTTGTTACATCCATCCATGCCTTCTTCTTCTACACCTGTGCTCAACCAAACAAGATAGGATTAATAGAAAGCTGCTTTAGTTCAAGAACTAGCTACACATTAGCCCTGAAAGAGGAAATATTGAACCTGATCCTGCATTGCTTGCTTCTTTTATCTGTGTGGGCGTTTGCCCAGACTATAGCTAGATGTCCTCAGAGCTTTTACAGGGGCTGCTCGGAAGGCAGGACTCTCCTGACTCTGGATTAAGTGCCTTCGGATAGACATAAATTCGGGGGTAATGTTCATTGATGTAATTTGCCATCTGTATTCCTTGGACTAGCATGTAATTGCAAGAATGGACGATTTCCAAATGATCCACACATAGCTATCCAATTGATCCTGTAATTCTTCACAGGTAAGCCTACAACTGCCTACTCTTCCTACAAGCTAACCATGCCAATGCTTCTGGATGTTGCTATGTCAGAGATATCTCTTTTTAATTTTTTTTTCCCCAACCTAATTTCTGAAGTTCTTAAAAAATATCAGCAGGGATACACTTGCCAAAGCGGATACAGAATAAGCACATTGCTTTTCCCCACCATCAGTAGTCATATATCTACTGTCCCACTAGCTCCCGTTTCCGACATTAACAGGCCATGCTGGAGAAATCAACATGCGTAATAGAAACTGAAATACATCACAGCTCTGCAATAACCACAGGCTTACAAAGTGCTTGTATGAATCAAATGGACTTTCAGACTCAGCCCAAGAGCTGCCTGCATCTAACTGAGTGATAACGGGGAATCTGGTGGTTTGAACTGCAGCCAAAGGCAACCAGAATTTCTCTCAAGTTGTTAGCTACAGAAGCACCCTTTGATGCCATCAAACCAAGAACTGGTCCAGCTTGAAAAAGGTGATTTCTGCAAAAAGCAAGAATGGCAAATTTGAACCTCACTTCAGGACTTTGCTGCTAACAACTTGTTCAGTTTACATGCAGGATATTGTGCCATGGCAGCTCTCCTAATGCTTCCACATTTCACATTTTTCATGCTGTTCTCTTAGGAGTTTAATGCACAAAGAAGAAACACAATAGCAGAAATCAAAATTTAAAGGTTAGAGAGCAAATTAAGTGCTCCTAGCCTCTAAACACATTAAACAAAAGTTACAGAGAACTACAGCGTGTGGCCAAGGAAAGGCCACTCAAGGGCTGTCCCCCCTGCCCAGGGGTAAACTAGCCAGGAAGCAGAATAGAAAGGGCTGCACTCAGGCTGCCACATTAAAGGGAGCTGGGGCAGTATAAGAGAATAATACCAGCTGCCGGTTTTGTTCATCTCTGTACGCAGAGACAGGCAAAATGACGTGGATGGGGACAGGTCCATCCCTACCATCAATCATACACTGCCCAGAATAAATGTTGGTGAAGTCAGCCAGGAGTCATGCTGCAACACTCGCTGCTCAAACTCATCTCAAACAGCTATCTGCACTAAAACTTGCTCTGCTTGCCCTCAAATTCTTTCCCCAATAACAGATGTCTTGCAAGACCACCTGCCATATCCACAACAGACTTTATCAGAGACAGCCCTTTCCCAGTTCTTTTTGGTCTCTTTTATGACAGCATCCTGAGGAGTTCAATGGGTCTGAGGAGGACAGATGCACGCAGAGCTGTTAGTCCTCTGGTTCACAGAAAGCACATGGTGACCCTCTCCAGAAGGCTATCTGTTTCTCAGCTGGAGTGGGTGGGAAGGAACAACACGCTTGTCAGGAACAGTCTGGGGGAGAATTTAATGGCATTACAGCAGCAGTAACACAGTTTGCCCTCCAAAGTATCTGTCAAATTATGTTCTTATGAAAGACATTTGTCCCAACATGTGGTGCAGACGCTGCAGCTGAGTGATCAACCCAAGGGACTGATTTGTTCTTTATTTTCAGTTTGGTTGTATGTTTTCTCCATATATTTTTGTGATATTCCTGAGCACAGCCTTCTCACAACTGCCCTTGATTTCCAGTTTCTGCAGTCTTCCATCATGTTTTCCACAGTAATTTGCAATGTGAAATCAGAAATATGCGAGACCTGAATTTTAATTCACAGTCTATTAAGTACTCCTAAAATATTTTAGGGTGATTTCACTGATGAAATCCAGGGTGGAAGGAATTTGAGAGGTGGAAGAGATGAAAAGGCAATTTCACATGGCAAGAATGAAATTTGAAGCAGCAAACTGCTGGGAGGAAGAGCAAATCTGTAAAAGTGAAGTATTTGAACTAAACACCAGACTTTGAGTCTCATTTTGTGTAGTATAAATGGTAGCTGCAGTTGAACACTGTCGGATAGTAACCCTTTTACTACACAAACCAGAGCTGGAGGCAGTGGGCTTGTTCGCTTCCAGCCAATGTAAGGGATTGGTACCATCAAAAGTGGGGAAGGGGGCTGCTCGCATCCCCACCCACACTTGGGTCCTGTGTTCCTTCATTTACTCTTCTATTAATTAAAGAACTTGATGTAGCTGTGCAATGAGTGGAAGAAAACTTTAAATAAAATTTTTTTGAAAACCCAAAACCCAGGATTTTTGTTCGATAAGAGTAATAGACTGGTCAAACTCATGAGAATATGCCAACCTATGGGAACATACAGTCATGCCCAGGGCAAGTGATATCTTTGGCAGCAATATTGTTTTAGACCAGCTTAGGCTGGCTGAAAAACGAGTCTTTGGTGTTCATACCCAGAAAGTGACAAACAGAGGACATAAAAAGTAACTTCAGTTTCCCAGGGAGGGTGAATTTAACTTGAAAAGGAGTATTACAATATTGTTTTCTATAGCACGTTAGTAATCTGCAGCAGGGCAACATCTCCACTGGGGTCACTGAACATTAGTGCATCCTACTTCTGAACTGCAGCCTGAAAGAGTTGCTTTGGTCACAGAGCCTAGGAAGAAGAGCCTTCCACTCCAGGACCTCACTCATGAGTGAAATTGGTTGGGACTGAAAAACTGGGAAAAAGGACAATTTTAATTTTTTTTGCTGGGACAGGCAACCAGCCACTCTTTATTCCCATGGGATAATAGGAACAGAGGTAAGACTCAAGCAACTGGTGTACAAATTAACTGGATCTACTTATTCATTCAAAATGTTGTGCAAATAGCTGTTCCTTATTTGCCTCTGCAACTGTCTTCAAAGTGAATAAATTTGGGTCCCTGGGATAATAAACAGATTCCTTCTCTGTGTATTTTAAAAACTAATAGTACAAATCTGAATTTCAGGAAATGTGTATATGATATCTTACTGTCCTTTTATATTCAAGAAAGAATTGGATTAGCAGCTTCATCAATGTGACAGGGCAACAATCCTTGCTCCCAGCCATGTGTCCACAAATTTATCAAAAATAAATGACAAGCTGGAACAGGAAATACTGAACGTGAGGAAAGCCAATATCCAATAGCTTTATTTTTATTAAACCAAATGTTTTGTGAAAATTAACTCACTCTGAGTTAAATACCTCTTTGATGGATTTTATGACTAGTCTTTTATTTCATTCTAATTGGTTGTTATTATTAGCTTTGGATGTGTTTGGAGCTTGGAAACACTCTGATTCTGTTTTTCTGTGTCCTATTCAAGCAGAGACCAAAGCTTCTCCAAATTAGTTTTCTTCCCTGTTCCTTTTGTAGCTTTGTCATTTGATTTTTAAGTTACCTTTCAGAGCTCAATATTTTCCTAGGGTTAGTAGCACTTCACATTAACTTTTATTGAGCTTTGGGCTCCTTTTTGTAATAATTATACGTACACTGGGTACGTAAGGCCGATGAGGAGGAAGAGACTGTCCAGGGAAGCTCAGGCAAGGACAGGCATCCTGCTGATGCATGGAGGAGAGTAAAGGGAGTGGCGAATGAAGGAGTGCCACACTCTGTGCTTTTTCACATAGGGTGGTGCTTCTGTTGAAGTGCAGTGACTGTACCCCAGGCAGAAGCAAGTGCGAGGTTAAGGTGGTGTGGGCAAGTCCAGGCAGAGAGAGGTGAGCATTTGAAGCAATGTTCACCCTAACCTAAGGCTAGAGCTTGCAACCTGGCACAAATCAGGAGCGCAAGAGAAGAAAAGGACAAGGTAATTTGTTTAAAATGTTTCATTTAGGCAGCAAGGAGTTTGTGTGGCGCTCTATTCTGAGCACTAAATAGTCAAAATCATTCACAGAAAAGAAGGGGTAACTGGAGCAGAGCAGTAGTCAACGTGTGAGCTAGCAGAGGCAGCAGGCTGGGCAACAAATTTTTTACTTAGAACGGGTTTAAGGAAGTAGGCAGTGGTGGTTCATTTTTCTGTCAGAGAAAGGTCGTGAGGAGCTTGATCCCACTGCTTGGTGCCTGACTAAACACCTGAATTAGCATTTTCAAACTTAATTCTAGAAGATCATAGAAAGCACTGCAGTGTCAGAGCCACTGAGAAAGAGGAGGTATTTTCAGAAGGGTAGGTTGCCACCACTACAAGTTATTTTTTATGTTTTTAATGTTGAAAAGAATCAGGCCTTTTTACATTTTTTGTTTGACTCCCCAAAAAAAAGACCTCTCTTTGATCAGCTGGTCTTAGGATTATTCCCAACTCCATACTATGCATGTTATTATTGGGTTTGTATTTGAGGAAAATAAACTAAGAAGGAATAAAGTCTCCAGAAGCCTGGGGTTTAAAATAGACCGAGGAGATTATTTCAATCCCAGTCTCAGCAGTAGCTGCATTTGAGTTGCTATCTTTCAGGAAACTGGGAAAGAAAGCTTGGCTTCTGCCTCCATCCTTGTCAGCATGTTTCTGATAGAGGGCTCAAAGGCTTGAAACTATGACCAGAGTTCAAGAGAGTAAGCAGGAAATCGCTGATGACAGTGTAACTGCTTATAAACTCCATATCCAACTCCTGTGGTATTTATACGAGACAGGAGCTCCTCAGCTTAGAAACCTACTGGTTTTGTAAAATGGACCCATCTGTGTGTTTGATCTTACCCTGGATTACTCTTCATTTTAGGAAAGAGACTAGAATTGGAAATTTTATGTCTCAACTTCATCATTTACCGGCTGAGAAAGATCCAAGTTTGATGTCTGCGACAATTCTCAGTCACCCCTTTCCTTCATTTGCTTAAAAAAATCATAAACACCAAGCAACCAGGGCTGATGCTGCTTAATCTTGTTGACATCATCCACAAAAAGAGGCCCAGGAAAGGCAATCAAACAGTGTATGTAGCCCCTGTGTTCCTTACCACACTCAGTAACAAGGACCTGCCACGAGAACTAGGTCAAGTTGCAGTGTGTTGGAAAGAGCAGTGAACATGAAGGCATTTCAGATTTCAGTCCCCTGTCAGCTGTATCCAGCTGGCAGACGTGCTCTTGCTGCCCTTAGTCGTCGTGAGGCACCTGGCAACCAGCTACAGGTGAAATTATTCCGTGATTATGTGATGAAGAGTGGTGAGCATGGAAAGGTGAGGTTAGCCTGCTGAGGGTATTTCCCTGCGATGCTGCTGCAGCTGCCAGTGCAGAGACGTGAAGCTGGCAGGCGGCAGCATGGTTGCCCTGGTAGCCCCATGCATCATCCTTCCCGGGGAACACCCAACACTAACAGAGGCACTGGTGATCCGGGGAGCTCGAATGGGCGGATGGTAACCTGCTGCTGCCATTGTGGACCCGCTGCTGTCACCATGACAAGCGATGGTGTGCTTTTGCATGCATGCTGTAGAGCTCTGGTTCCTTTCTCTTCCCCCTTGCACCAGTGCGCCCACACACAGGACTGTGTGTGAAAATCACCTTCCCCCGCTGGCAGTGGCTGGGCGGGTGATGCGATCCCAGAGTAATCAGATTAGCGATCTGCACATTACCAGTGCAGAAATGCCCAACACACTGCATGCTGAGGGGCACAACAACAGTCTTTTTCCTTCACCAGATTATACTGACTTTGGGCTGCCTAGGGGCTGTAAATTCCTGCTGAGGGTGACACCCATTTGGGAGTTTTCAAAGCTCTCGGGCATTGCCGTATGTCACACGTCTGGCTCTCTTGGATGACCAGCTGGATTTGCCTCTGCTCTTACAGTGCTTCCTCCTACCCTGAATACCTCTAATGTCAAATCCAACCATTAAGCCTAGCTAAGGGTGGTCCTTAGTCCCTATATTCACCTGCAGCTTGACTAAAATATTTGTTATCTGGCATGTATTAATAAAGGGATTTATCCAAATCACGGGGAATATAAAAATGTATGATGCAGTGCTCTGCTTATGCTTAAAGTCTTAATATAATTTTTAATATCCAGAACAAGAATCTTAACTTTTTGGTATAGTGGGCACATTAATTAGGGTCAGTTTTCCTCCTGTTTTACTTTTGTTTTTTCCCCTTTCAATAACTGCTACTAAATCATTGAATCCTACTGCTTGTTTCAGTGATGGCAGTGAGGGAAATAAGAAGATTATTTGCCTTGTCCATTTTGTTCCTGGACATTTTTATGCCTGGATGACAGCAATTAACCACTGGCAGTTCCAGTTATATGGGGATTTCATAGGAGCACCTGCTGCAGAAAATAAGCATAAATTGATATGCCACATTTTGTTGCCATACCAGCTGATCAAGCAAATATAGGCTGTTGATCAGATAGCTGGAGAATGACAGAGATAAAATTAATCACCTACCAGTGAGGATCCTGAATATGCCCTATTGTGCCGCTCAGGGGCTACAAAATAGATGTAAATTCTCCCCTGTTATCAATTATATGTATATATACATTATAATTTATTAATTATCTCCTTCGGTGTCTATAGAAGGACTCCAAAGTTAATGTCCTGGAACCAGGGAAGAAAAACCTGAATAAGGTCCTTCAGTGTTCAGCTCTATAATGCTAAACTGTGTCAAAGTGCGCTCTGATTTTGCTTTCCCACACATGGTGCTCTCAAGTCCCACAGGTCAGCATTTAGACCCTTCTGACATTTCTTCCTCTGGGGGCAAAGACCCGGTTACATGTTGACAAGACAGACCTAGAACTAAAATATTTTGTTTCCCCTACCTTTGTGGTGTAGAAGCTCAAAGGAAGCAATAAGAAGCACCTGAAACTCAGAATCACTTTGGAGAATAGATTTCTGCCCATGCATTGCCTTTACACTCTCTCTGTTGTGGCCTGCTGTGCCTGCCATGCTGTTGATGGGCTGCATCCTATCTGAAGCAACCGTGCAATGTGATTGATCTAGCAACACACCAGCAAAACAACCTGAAGGCATTAAGGGCTTGCACTAGGGTATGCTCATTTGAATTTGTTGTCACCATGATTATTTCCTCCCCTCTCCAAATGACGGTCAATTTGGATTTGTTTCTGTCAAGGCAGGTACTCATTTTTCCTTTTCTACACAGCTCCAATGCCAAACCCAGTCCCCACAGGGACACCTGGCACACTTGAGCGGCAGTTTTCTTGTCTCAGCTACCCAATGATGAAAGCTTCCCACCCCATCTTTCCTTAACATTATTATATCTGCAACCATTTGTCTTTACTAGCCCTACTTATCAGCTGCATTTAAACAGGAGTAATAGAGACACGATATGCTTCTCCACTGAAATATTGCATACTAACACTCTTTAATACATATATATTCATTTCTCTACTTTCTGATAGCATTTCTGAGGTTACACAACAGATTTAAAGTTGCTTGGTTTACATTTTAAAATGAGCAATTAGTATTTGCATGGAACAGCAAATTGTGAAGGGCCATTTCAGAAGGTTGCTGATGACTCATTACTAAGTGACTTGACGATGCCTATTTATTTTTCCAACATCTTCTGAATGTTAATGCCATCCTGATGTTTGCTGGTATCATAGACACTAACTTAAAAAAAAATGGAAGTGCACTATCCAGAAAAGAAAGGCTGAAATACTGGTTTAAATGTCCTAAGTTCTGCCTCTTTGGCATTTCTGGATGGATCATTTGTACCTCAGGAACATTTGGCTAAAACACATTGAAAATCGATAGTTGATAGAAGGTAAGTGAAGCTTTCAAAACGCTCAGGAATGATAAATATCTGCAGTTTTACAGAGCTCCCTCCTTTTTAAAGAAAGCAACAGGAGGAGGAAGGGGGAGACTTCCAGAAGAAAGACTGTTAACAGAGGTAAACGTATTGCAAATGTCTTTTGATAGCTTTTTTTTCACAGAAAATCCCTTCCTGAACCACGAAACTAAGGCAAGCTGCCCTTTTTCCCAACATAGCATTTCTGCTTTATGCCTGCTATAAGAAGGTTGCAACTATTTGCTGGTTTGTTATAAAGCAATAAGCAGAGGCATGACTGGGTCCAACTTCACAGTGCTTAGGCTTTTTCCTCTACCTAATGGGTGATAATGGCTGGTGAAGTGCAGTAAGAGCTCTCTAAAAGGCCTGCCTCACGCAGGTGATACCGAAATGTGCTCCGGGCTCAGAAATGGTGCTGTAAAAACATGAACTACTCACAGGCTGTTGAGAGATGTGAGCTATTTAACCAACCCAGATACAGCTGATATTTTTTTTCATGTGCTTTGCCGACTTCTTATTCACATGCTTTATTTAATAATCCATTATCCTATCTACACACATCACAGCATTTGATTTCATCTCCGAAGAGTATGTAGCCCTCCTGAAAGCCTCCCAGTTTATCTTGCTGACAGAGCTGTGGGCGGTGAATAGAATCACAGCAAAGTGCTCAATGCCTGACGGCACTTGCGCCGGCGAAAGGTGTATCTCATCGCAACGTAACAGCGAGGCATCCGGGCCTGCCACGGGGGAAATGCCTTACGGGCTCTGCTCTGTCATCATACAGGGCAGTTTCTGGAGCAGAACAATGTGCACTGTTGCTGTTTGATAGGAACACGGTGTCTGTTTGCCCCGCACAGTGGCAGAGAAGTCGGAGGCCCACCCAGCTGCCATGCCGCAACGCTGCCTCCAACTGCGACGCCCTCACCACCCTCACGCAGAGAAGGCCCCCTCCACGCCGCTCCCGCTTCACGTCAGTGTGTGACACACTCTCCAGCAGCACGATGGCTGCGGATTAATTTATCAACAAAATTGCTTCAAAATGCTGCCTCATTTTTGATGCAAACTCAGACCCATGCATCAGGGCCTTGCACACCTTCACTTGTAGCTGAACTCCTGCAGGGACAGTGTCCATGCATTTCAGAGAAGAAGACCCCAAAAATGCTCCATACCCCTTAGAAAGATTTTGTCCAAAGAGGTGTCATCCCAGTGCCCCCCATGGTCTCAGCCTGCTCAGGGCAGATGAGCGCCAGAGAGGGAGTTCACAGAGAAGATGCTGGGAAATTCCTGAAGTACATGTCGATGACCAGGGAAGCAGCAGTGGGATACTCCTTCTTGCCACAAGTTACGCCAGATGCTTAACTGGCTGGTCCTTAATTAGGTTCATCTTTTGAAGTATTCACATGAAACTGGGCAAAGCCATTTCAGGAATTATTGTACAGTAAAAAAATAGCAAATGCTTTTTAACATTCCTTCTTACAACATTGCAGCTGTCGCTTTGTTAAAACATTCTGGTCATAACATTATCCTGACAGTTCGTTACCATAATGATTAGGGTCTTTGTGGAAAATGGACTAAAGTGAACAGCAGTTATCTGCCCTGAGCAAAAGAGACATTCCTTCATCAGAATAAAGCGCTGAGTTACAGTTTTAAACCAGGAAACAACACAATTCATTTGTCTGTGTGCAAACTATTGTGTTTTACCTAATGAAACACAGTATGTCTTCTTCTGTTAAAGATAATCACACTTAACCCTCCCTTATAATATTATCAGGATTACAGAGTTATCAAATATTATTTGAAGGCATCTTAAATATCTATAAGGACACTTAGTGTTGAAATAGTTTCATTTCTTGTTTTGCAAACCTAACATGAATACCCAGCAGTGTAATGCTATTATTACACTATTTACACGAATCATGTAATGTTTCCTTTTATATATATAAACTACATATGTAATATGTAGAGACTTAACTCATTCTTACATCCAAGATTTCAAATGTTCTTATAACTGTTATTACAAGCCAAGCTAATCCTCTCAAATCTCAAAAACTATTTCCATATCCATTGTGACAGACGGCTTTGAAAATTACAATAAATAGCATAATATTCTAGCTGTATTATTTTGACTTCCATGTCATCTGCACTTTAATAACTGATAGGTAACAACTTTATAAACTAGAAAAGCCAGAGCTTCTTTCCCAGGCATATGTTAATACAGTTTCTAGCTGCTGTTTATCTCCACTCCCATGCCTATCTTCATGCACCAGCGTAATCAGTCTCTACACAGCATGTTAGTCAACATGCTGCTGGCTGTTGTTGTTATGGTGCGATTAAACATATTATCCAGGATGGAGGATGAAGTGTTATAGCAGCAGGTGGTTAGTAACCACTTGCATCTGTGGAGTCTTCTTAGAAGATAAATTCTAAGTACACATGTACATTAACTCCAATCTACCATCAATGGCGAACTTTATCAAAATATATGCTAGGAGGAATATATATGTGTGTGTGTATGTATATAAAAACATATTCCTCCTATATATGTGCATGTCTGTATATATATATATATACACACAGATATGCATATATATTCCTCCTGGCATATATATATATATATATACACACAGACATACAGTAAACAAGTAATAGCAGATGGGGGAAGGCCATAAATTTTAGGGAAATATTGTTACAGGCTAAAGGCATTCCACTGCTGTGTGCTGCGAGTGAAATAGGGAAGACTGGAGACCTTCCTGATCATGCACCACCTTTCTTGGTGCAGTTTATATGTTTTTTTTAAAGCAGAAGTGTAGTGGCAAGATCCAGCATCTGCTTTCTGGGTTTTGGGGGTTTTTTTCCAAATACATAGCACACATTACAATTGAGATTACTTGCTAAAAAACTCAAAAATGGAGTAACGATACTGGTTGTGAAGTGTCCTCAGAAAAATAGGGTGTTCTCCCGTCAGATTCTTGTAATCCTCTGAATTCACAGAGGTCAGAGGCCAGAGGAGTGAGCTTCAGAGCTTTTTCAGCTGGACCACAATGTGTACGTACACACACACCTGTATATACACAAGGACAAGCATTGAATTTTACTGAAATGGAGGCTCAAATTCATAGAGATGTAGCTCAGAAAACAGTTCTAATGAGAAAACAGGAACATATCTGGATCTTATTTTGTGTAGCAGGGGGAAACAGTTTGACCTCTTTCTCTTGGCGAGTGCACTTACAAAACTACCCAGCCATGACCAAAGATTCGTATTTGCCCTAATCCCTTAAAAATTGTCTTATAATACCAGGAATTATAAAGACAATAGTGGCTTTGCTACTACTAAAAATTGTGTATCTATGTAAATAAACATCTTGTTAAAGGGAATTAATTCTATTAAGTCTTATCATCTTGAAATGCACTAGGGAGAAATAAGAACAATGTCAGATTTTGTTTTCTTGACAATCTTTTCTCTTCTTTTCTCTTCTTGTTTCTCTTCTCTTCCTCTTCTCTTCTCTTCTCTTCTCTTCTCTTCTCTTCTCTTCTCTTCTCTTCTCTTCTCTTCTCTTCTCTTCTCTTCTCTTCTCTTCTCTTCTCTTCTTTTTTCTCTTCTCTTCTCTTCTCTCTTCTCTTTTACTTCCCTTCCCTTTTCTTCCCTTCCCTTTTTCCTTTCCTTTCCTTTCCTTTCCTTTCCTTTCCTTTCCTTTCCTTTCCTTTCCTTTCCTTTCCTTTCCTTTCCTTTCCTTTCCTTTCCTTTCCTTTCCTTTCCTTTCCTTTCCTTTCCTTTCCTTTCCTTTCCTTTCCTTTCCTTTCCTTTCCTTTCCTTTCCTTTCCTTTCCTTTCCTTTCCTTTCCTTTCCTTTCCTTTCCTTTCCTTTCCTTTCCTTTCCTTTCCTTTCCTTTCCTTTCCTTTCCTTTCCTTTCCTTTCCTTTCCTTTCCTTTCCTTTCCTTTCCTTTCCTTTCCTTTCCCCTTTCCTTTCCTTTCCTTTCCTTTCCTTTCCTTTCCTTTCCTTTCCTTTCCTTTCCTTTCCTTTCCTTTCCTTTCCTTTCCTTTCCTTTCCTTTCCTTTCCTTTCCTTTCCTTAAATTGTAAAACTCTATCAGCTGTTGATGAACGCAGCTGTACTATAACATATGATAAAGTGTAAACAAACAAGGTTCTTAGAGAACGCACATTCTACTCCATCTATTTAGAATCCAGAAAAATTTAATGCAATATAGATTTAAATTTTTCAACAAATCATGTTTTGTCATTACAAAACTCTCCCATGTTTGCTCTTGGCTATGCATACTGAACTTGTTTATCAAGCCCTGTGTCATTTACATAGACAATACAATTTTGGATTGTCACAGGACATTGATATTCCCCAGCACGATGGCGTTTAACTGGTGAGTTAATGCTGCCCTCTGCAGTTACTCTGCATTCAAAAAATCTCCTACTTCAAGAAAGACTTGGTAGAAACGCTGTAGTTGTGATGATGGTCTAGAGATATAGGAAAAACATCTTTTTAATTAAATTATTGTAGTTTGGAAAAAAAAAACCCACAGATGAGGTCTGGGGAGGAAGGTACAAATTGTTCCTCTGGTCTAAAACAGAAATCGTCCTTTTCAGGCTGGGAGAAAGGCTGATATACTGAAAAAAATTTCTCCAACCTTAATGACTAAATTAATTAAAGATTTCACCACTCCTTACAAACTTTTCCTGCCTGCCTAACCAAAAGCAAGCACGGATCATGCAGTGAGTAAACACTCAAGGACACCGAGCTCTGCTGCGTGGCTTTCTGAGACCGTCTGAACAGCTCATCTATAATCTCTGCTCTTAATGGAAGGGGTGGGAAATTCACCTTCACTGCACAAACGTACATCTTGCTTATACTTGGGCCCAGGAGAAATGTTGATTTTCTGTCGTGTAGGTTGTGTGGATCACTGTGGATCTCGGGCTCCAGCTTCTAGATTTATCCAGCTTCTGGTTTTATTTACCTGTCAGCCTCCCTGAACTCCAGGGCCATAGATTTCACTCACCTACAGCAGGAGGAAGCCTGTGGTAGGAGAGCAGTTGAAACCCTGCTGACCTCGAGCAGAAAACATGCTTATTATCTAGGCTGCATTGTATGCTTTAACCATTTTGTCCTCACATTTCCATAGCATTTAAGGTTTGGCCTAGACTGTTACAAACTCATGTTCCCTGCTGAGTTTAAAGATCTGCTTATTGCCTTGTAAAATGTATGTGATAACTTGGAGCAGTTGGTTGTTACCACCTATTGGGTTGGAGGCATTGCTAGGGTAAAGAGTGATTTAGAAATGGAAGACTGAGCTCTCTCTTCCAAGAAAAAATATAAAAAAGAAGGGAAAAAATAAAGCTTTAAGAAAGCTTTTGCAAGGAAGATATGTTTTTTAAAGTGAAAGAAGAAGAATACATCAGGCATGTTGGTATTAACATGCCTGCAAAAGCACCATCAGTCCCACTGTGTCATTCACCCTGTCCTTAGAGCTGAGGACTTTACAAAATTGGATTTATGACCAGATGTATGACCATACATCTATTGATTGGAATTAATTATTACACAATATTTTTTTTTAATTGTGGGTTTAGCTGGACAACTAAGAGGTATTAGTGCAAAGACATTTCTGGAGACCACATTGCCTTTGTTTTATGTGACACCTTTTCAAGTCACCTTTATTTTCCATACCAGTTTTCCTGCACCTCATAAATGGAGCTAAACTGCATCTCTTCTTCACTACTTACCAAGACCATTTTCTTTCATTTCTGGTTTTTTCCTAACTCATTAACATGACTGGGCACAATGAATCCAAATACACATTTGGCATCCTTTCTGTTTCCAAGGTTCAGGTTTATAATTTATTATTCATGACACAATAGAAACCTCTTAACAATTTTCATTCTACTCTGAAGACACTGCTGGAGCTGTATAGGAGGCCATAACAAGAAAATAGTTAAAAGAAAAATACAGGCATTCTCCAGCACTATATAAAGCTGTTAAGCCAAATTCTACTTTAACACTGATAAATCCCTAATAATTCTACTGAAATCCCATTCTTTACACCCTCTTGCCCTGGTTAATGAAATTAGAATTTAGTGTGTTGGTTTTAAAACACGATGGGAACTTTGCCATTTTCTCAAATAAGGGCAGGATTTTACTCAATTGCAGTTTTATTTCCATCATAACAGGTAGACTCAATTTTTTAATATCAAATTTACTTGATTTATTCCTTAATGAATCCAGTAATTCTTTTTAATATTCATTTTACACTTTACCTTTCTTTGAAACAAATGCAAACAACATTATAATGAAATACCTGATGAAAAGATTTCATGAAGCCCATGATGAATCACAGAATATTTCAGACAAAAGCAATCTAGACTATCTTACATCATTCTGATGCACTGCAACAATGATATCACAGATCTTTCCATTAAGGGATTTGCATCCTTCATTGTTACAATGTGACTTTACAGCTAGTTGGAGCTCTTTTGACCTGATACGGTATTCCTCCTAACATAATGCCTGAAGTCTGTTACATTAAGGCAAATAGAATCATTAAAGTTTCCAAAATCAATAATGGAGAAATTAAAAATTATAACCATAAGATCTAATATATTTTTAATTATTTGCAATGTACAATGCTGAAAAATACTCTGTAAACTTAATCTAAATGAAATACATTCACTCTCCCAAAAAGGCTGAAAACGAGTGCTTCTCTTGTGCATCACCTTCTTAACATATAAAGAACACCACATCACACCTTGCCTCTTCCAAAAGCTGACTCTCTTGTTTCTGTTCAGTTTATGGCTCAGGACAGTTTAGATAAGATTTAGATTGCCGTGGTCATTTATTTTGATTTCTCTATTTTGTTCCTAAGCTGTGTCCTGTTCCCAGGACACCTGCAGCACGTCCCATTTACGAATGGAAGACTAGGGCCACCGTTTCTTTACACAGCCATCAATGCAGACACATACAAGAACATTTAAGAACATGTCCTGTGTAAGGCCCTTCGAAATTAAATGCTTTTCCTAGACAGTAGAATTAGTGCTAAATAGTGGATAAAAGGATTCGTCATTTTTTGAGATCATTAATCGGAAGCTAATGAATCCAAATTTGCTCTTTCATACTGACTTTTCTAACGCTTTTAGTTCTAATATGTTAGTGATCTATTATCATTAACTGGGCAGCTTCCAGTTTTATACCTATGCCCTCTTTCCCTTGCCAAAGTCTACCATTTAGCATGTTAGGTATAAATTCTTGGGTGAATTACACAAATTTTGCAACCATATCATAAGCTTTCATCTCTTTTATATACAGTTGACTCATTTTGCTGTAGTTACTCTTCAGAACTAAAAATGCAAGCATCTGTTGGATTATAATGTAATAGAATTATACTTCTTGTATGTTTTCTTATAACATTCAAGGGTAATTATAATAGTAACCATAATACTTCTTTTTAACCATTTTAACAATTTGATAATAATCTTCAGGTATCATTTTCCTTTTACCTAAGCTCAAGCCAGGCATTTGGGCCACTTTCAAGCCAGCAATTTTTCCTACTCACAATCTATTGTCATCGCTCTGTCAGTCATGCTGATGTTAAAAGTATTTAAACACCTTAGATCTGACAGTTTGTCAGAAATGAGACAGTAAATGCGCACTCGCCACTGCAAGTACCATCCTTATGTTTGGTCTACCAATATATGTCTCTCTAGGAGATACCTGTTTCTCAATTTTCTATAAGGAATAATGCAGTTTTCAGGAAGGAATTAATTGATGCTGGTATAAAAAGCCACACCAAAGGTCTGGAAAAGAACTGCGTGTATTTTAGGCACTTCAAATTACATCTAGGTGATGAAACAAAACTTAGTTGCCTTTCTGGAAATCCATTATGCTGTCACAGTGCCCAGCCACTTGGGATGATGGTGGAGCAGTCGTGAGACTAGAGCAGGCAAAAGTTTTAAAGCAGAATCTTCATCTGTGGGGTGTGAACACTCTTCCTTCAGAAATACACCCTTCTTTTGTACCTCTCCTTTCAGGTAGAAGGCAGAGAATCATTTCAATTATGCCTGGTGATTATTTAACTTCTATTTGTTCTGCAACATTACTATTTCATGAAGTGTTTCGGTGTGGCTGCACTCTCTGTTATAGATGCTCTCTTTTGTTTCAGTGAGTGCTGTGTGCGTATTTGAGAACAGCTATTGGTTGTGAATTTCCATTTGGTGGAGGAATTGCAACAACTGAATATGAATAATTATTTTTTGAAACACGGAACTCATCAGAAATCTGGGTGGCAGTAATCTGACCCGGCATGTGGTTACATCAATAGTCTTCAGCTTCCCTGAAAAGTGGATGTGACTGCGGGTAGAGGATTAACCAGCACAAGGTAGGGGTAGTCTGAAGGTGTCAGTCCTGTTAGAGTGGGATAGAAGACCCTTACTTGTCCCAGCTTCCTTGAGGAACCTATGTTCATAGCAGTACATTCATTTAAACAACAAAACTGGTTATTTGTTTCTCTTATTTGAAATTTGATCAGTTTGGGAGACAATATTAGCATTGCATAATTGAAGCACCCAAATTACTGAAAGATTTGTTTTCACAGTTGTAAATGCAGGTACAGTGAGAGATTTTGTTGCTTAATAGAAAATAACTGGGATAAAAGACCAGGGGAAAAAAAGATAACCAAAAAAGATAACAAATCAGCACGTTTGAGGATTCTGGTTGCAAATGCAAGATTCCCATCTGTGTAACTTGTGAGCCAGAAGGTAGCCAGAAGGAGTAGAGCTAATGATAAGCAAAAAAACCTGCTGTTAGCCTTCAGAGATACCGGGCTCCTAGAGAATCCAGCTCCCAACATTTTCCTGTCTTTTGGTCAACACTGCTCAGTAGCTGATCCAACCTGAAACTGAAGCACCCTTCTCGTAATTCACACAAGTGCACCTTAAGTAGAAGCTTGTAAGCAGTCTTATCAAATCAAAGGCGGCATGTCAAATATAAAACTGTTGTTGTCCCTTTCAGGTCTACTGTTGTCTCAGTTCGCAGTTCACCCTCTCTGTTGTTTGTCACCATAAAATAGTTCCTTCCTATCAGCAGTGACAGCTTCATCAGCTACCTGTCTTTCTATAAAAATTTACAGAAAAAGTACATCTTCCTTCTAATAAGCTCCTTCACTTCAAAGAGAATTTACAGCCTCTGTAGGTAATGTAGACAAAGCAGGAGAAATGGAGGTGAAATGATTTATGAAGAGCCATTCGGTCAGGCCAGGATTAGAAGGAGAGGATGATTCAGGTTTGAGGTCCCATGCCCTGATGTGTTTGCATGGCGTTCTCAACAGCATCATACTGCAGGATGCTTACACAGCACTTGGTGATGTATTCCTTCGGGAACCTTTTGTTTCCTAGTCTGACAAATTTCAAGTATTAGTTGACTATTAGTACTTATGGTTTTGTTTTGATCATATAGAGCTGGCATAGCCTCATGGGTTTCTGAAAACATCAGTCCACTTCGATGTCCCTTCAGAGAAAAAAAATATTGCAAGTCTTATTGTGCCAGATGCAGTCCTGCACCATGTTTTCCTTGAACCACAGGTGCAATGCTAAGGAAACTGAGAGCCACAGTTGACATTAAGTTGGCATGAAAGGAAAGGCTGCCTCAAAGTTATTAAACATCCTTTTCCCATGTCCTAGCTGCTATTTGATAACTCGCCTTGTCTGAAGCCCTAGATAATCCCCCCCTTTTCTTCACCTCTAAACCTGCTTTAATTAAGTAGGCAAATGAGGAGAACAAATTCTTTGCTTGGGAGAGTATAGATTATATGAGTCAGTCTTACTTCATTTTCTTGAGCAGAGTGAAAGCAAAGATAAAAATTAAGTGGCTGGAGAGAAATATTTATCTGCAGCAGGTTAGCATGCACTGTGAAAATTGCTTTCAGAAAAGGAAAATGCAAATACTTTTGACAGATGCATGTCAGTGACTTTCAGACCCACCTGTGTGTACTTTCCTTAATAAAAAGCTGGTACAAACTCCCATGCACCAGCCTGAAAATGGTGGGTTTGGAGTAGCTCTTAAGCACAAGCCTTCAGGCCCTTCAGATGTGAAGGGACAATCTGACTCGCCCTGATTTCTACCCCTGGCTTGCTTTTTTGTTTCATTGCTATAAACATGCATTACATCTGGGAGTGTGAGGGGGAAGATGAGAAAGAAGCATTCCCTTTGCAGCTTCTTGTTTATGAAAAGCAAAATATTGCAATTGTTAACTCCAGAGAAAAGTTACCTGTGCTTGTAAACAGAAAATGAGTGTAAATTCAACATTTAACACCTCATCATCGTAGTTCACTGCTTTCTGCAGGCCACTCTGCGAGGTCAAAGGAAGCATCCAAGGCAAGATGGGAAAGAATAATTATTTCAATTGAGCTTTTTCACCTTCAAATTAACTACAGATTGCTAAAAGCCAAAGGGGAAAAGGGGTTTCCTACCTTTCTGTAGCGTTACTGTGAATATGTTTTGAGGGGAATATGTTTTGTCACATCACTGATGCCAGCTTGTTTAAGGGAACAAATAAAGTGCTAGGAAGGAAATAGCATAATTATTTAATGTTCCTCATATCTAGTACAGATTTCAGGAATCAAGGTTCTCAAAAAAGTCCTTGGGGGTATTATGGGAAGTTATGAAATTAAGGGCGAAGCCGAAAGCATATGCTGAAAGCTGTTAGATTTTGATAGGTTATTTCTTATTCACTCCAAGTTCTCTAAATGGAGGTGAGTTGAAGAAAAATTGTAAAAGCACCATAAGATTAAAATCTGAAGTTCTGGTTTCAATCCCAAACACAATTTCGGATTGCTTTGTTCAGCATTGCCAAGTTCCAGCTTTCAAAAATCACATCAGTCCCCCAGTATCACAAGTCATCTGAAAAATGCTGAGATGCCAGAACACAGCGGTAAAGCCTTGTAGATTTACTTAAACCTTCCTTTGGGACACCTTTTTGAAACCCTTCTCCGCATTTCCCTAGGCCAGAACCTTCCTTAAATCATAAGTGCGTTGTTCTGAAATATTTGGTCTGTACAAAGAAAAGATCGTGCGAATCTGCTTTTGCATACTAAAATCTGCAACTATTGTTGTCTGACTTCTTCCTAGCTGGTTGTGCAGGCTAGGATGCTCTCTTGGTCTTGTCCCCAGAGCCTCACAGGGTGGTTTCAAGGCTCCTTATCAAGCCAAGGAACAGATTTTTTTAAAACATCTGGAACTGATGCTGGAATATAAAACTGGGAGTTGTTCCCGTCTCTAACACTACATCTGTGTACAATCCTGGGCTCTGTATTCAATCCTGGTTTCTGTTGTCGGCCTGGACTTTTGGCGAGGCATTTCGTGACATCAGGCTGTTGTGAAATTGTACTTCTATAGCATTTAGTGTGTCCCATTTAGCACTGACAAAACATGAGAAGCACTAAAACCATCATAATTGCAGGTTAAACACGGTAGGAACATTTTATTCCCGCTGTCATCGTCTGAAAAGTGCCATTGTTTCAGTATATATTGAACATTAATCTAAACTGTTCCTCCTTAAAGAAAAAGGAGCTCTGTTTAAACAAAGTACATGCTCTTTCACTGCAAATGTGAGAAAATGGTTTCTTTATTAGGAAAATGTTTTCTTTATTTCTATTTCTTCAGGTTTCAGGATTCTATCAAACCTCGGTGGAATAACTGGGGAAACAGAACATAAATTGCCTAAGATGAGAAAACAGCACCAAGGTACCGGCATGTGCAAGCAAGAAGATTAGTTTGCCCATGGGGGTTTCACAATGCCTGCATCAGCCCTCCCCCAGTTTCACAAGCCAAGGCAGTACAAATGGGACCATTTAACCAAACTGCCATGTTTACAAGATGCAAGGCTGGGTTCTTGTAGGCACGCTTAAGGAAATTGATTTGATGTGTGCTAAAGCATTTCATAATAGCTATCCCATAAATATCTATAATTTCTTCCCAAGTGTGTATGTCAAGCACTTTGTTTTTAGATGCATTACCCCTCATTACTCCTCTGGCAGCGACGCGGTGCTTGACTCCACCTAGCAGGCACGGCGTGCCCTCTGGCATGCTGGTGTTGAAACCATCTTGCTTTCATGTTGTGTTGCTCTTTCCCCCTATCCTTGTGTCATGTTCATATCACAAAATCACAGAATCATTAAGGTTGGAAAAGATCTCCGAGATTATCCAGTCCAACCATCCCCCTGCCATCTATATTACTCACTAAACCATGTGCCTAAGTACCTCATCCAACCTTTCCTTACACAGCCCGAGGAACAGTGACTCCACCACCTCCCTGGGCAACCTGTTCCAATGCCTGACCTATGTGGGTCTTTGCCTTCAAACCCTAAACTCCTGCTCTGGAGGAGGAAATGAGTTCCCCTATTGCCTTCCTGACCTGGCTGGAGTATTCCTGACTGCACATGAATGTTCAATAATAAGACCTGGGTGTTCAAGAGAAAATGCTGGAGTTTCTATATGTTGCAGGATGATTAAAGCCAGCAGAATTTTCTCCCCTTGTTATAGAAGCAGATTAAAAGGTGGGTGTTAGATGGCAATCTTTGAAACCCACAGGGTTTCACAGGGTTTCAAACTGACCTCTGCAAAATCTACTTATTTTTAGGAAAAAAACAAAATTGCATGGGAGTAATATCAAATGCCCCTAGTGTACTTGCTCCAGTATATCAATGTTTTTCTTGGTTTGGGGACCCTGAACTGCAGACAGTGCTTCAGAGATAGCATCAAATGCCTAACAGAGGAGAAGAAACACTCCCCACTTTGGGAAAGGATAGCAAGGGTTAGCAGCAAGCAGCAAGGGCCGTGCTCTTGCTGACACAGCCCAGGATGCAGATGGCTTTTGTTGCTGCAAGGGCACACTTGGCTCATGTTCAACTTGCTGTCAGCCAGGACCTCTTCTGTGAAATTGCTTTCCAGCCAGCTGCCCCTGGACTGTTCTGTTGCATGGGATTAGTCTATCCCAGATGCAGGACCTTGCATTAGCTTTTGAGATTCCTCATGAGATTTGTTTCTTTACGCAGCAGCCTTGATCTCCTGCCTATCAGCTGCTGCCTGCAGTTTGGTATCTGTGATACATCCCATTGTCCAGGTTCTTAATAAAGATGTTTGAAGTACTGGTGCCAGTATTAACCCACTAGGGACTGGCTGCTGGTGGGACATCATAGAGTATCTGCAAACCTTGAAGCCTGGCAGACCAGCTTACTTTCTGTCTGTCTTTCAAAACCATATTTCAGCAAATTGGTTGCAAGGTTACTGTGTGAAAGTGCAAGAAACCTTGGTATAGTATAGGCAAGGTTAGAAAAGAGCCACTCCTGCCCTCTAGTCAACAGAACCATTCACTTCACAGAACGTCATCAGGTTGGTCAGGTCCAACTTGCCTTTAGTGAATGCAACTTGTGTCTTCCCAAAGACTTTCTTTTTCTTCGTGTACTAGTGCATGGCATCCAGGAAGATTTTTCTCCATAACCTTCCTGGTGACCAAAACTGGTCTGAAGCTCTCTGCATCCTCATGGAAGGATAGTTTCTGTTTTCTGCTCCTAAGGAACTACAGGAAAATCCAGCTATTCCTCACCTATTACATGAGCAGCAAATGCATGAGAAACTGTGTTGTTTTACTGCTTGCTCCACCCACCTTGCAGTGAGGCACAGTGCATGGGCAATGTATGTGTACAGCCACCCCTGGGAACAAGGGCTTAACACTCTGGCTCCGTATTTGCAGACGCTGCAGCTCGATTGTGTTGATCCCTTCCCACTGCTGGGTCTGTTGGAGCTGAATTCCACTCTGCCTGAAAACTGCCTGGCTGGGCTTGAATCCAGACTTCTGCAGCCTCTTCTGTTGTAGAGCAGCCCTATGTGAAAATGGTTAGACCAAAACTCTTGTGCTACTGCAGAACCTTCATTAGTTTTTCTAAATACATCGGTGAACCCTTAATTGTTTGGGTTTTTTTTTTCCCCTGGGTGCAATCTTCTTGTAGTCACTTCTTTCTCAAGCAGCTTTTTAACAGGAGGCAATGCCCTTTTCTGTCGTCTAAACTGCTGCTGCACACTTGCAGCAGCGCTCTTCATGCCAGAGCCACAGGGCCACAGTCACTTCCATTGCAGGTGATTTCATGTCCCAGTTAAACCAGTAGCCATCATTTTCTTATCCTGAATCATTTAACTTTGGTCTTACTTCAGAAATGTTAATTAATTAGGTTCATTGTATATTGTCATATGCACAAGATGCCAACCCATCTTCCACCAGACCATCCCACCCATCGGTAATAGTTTAAGGACCTAAAGATTTTAAACTTTTGAAACTGGGCTCTCAAAGAGCTCCTCATGATTTTGCACAAGTCTCTAATGCCTTGTATTGTCCTCATTGTAGTTCAGTGCTGTGGTAGACTTTCAAGGGGATTTGAAGAGGGAAATTGGGTCTTTCAGTCATTTTTCCAAAGATAATGAAGAAGTATTCATCTCCTGGCAGGAGTCTGGTACAGGGAAAGGATTTGGAATCATTCTGAACTCATTTTTCTGTCAGAAACAGGGTCAAGAGAGATTATTGTTTTATTAAATCACTCTTACTCATCCTTGAAGTAGTCTCAAGTTCCCATCATGATGAGAACTCAACTGAGTTCAGAGAACAGAGAAAGAGGAGGAGAAGCAGTCAAGGAAGAATTTGCTAGGATTTCACCATGGTAATTTCACAAATGCTGCTTTACAATTCATCTATTGTCCTCAAAATAGCTCTAATGTACTCTGCAGTACGCACAGCAAGCAGGGGAGAAATGTATTAATCACAATGCAATGGATTTCTGGCTCCTGGATTAAAAAATAGAAACTAGAGACTCCGAAAGATACTTGGGGCAAAATACTGAAGATGGCATTAAAGGAATGTATTACTTTTTATGAAGAGAGATCCGAAAGTCCCAATCAAACTCAAGTCTCTCTTGTGTAAAGATTCTACAGTTCACACACAGAGAAGGGGCATTGTCTCAGTGAAACACACAAGTAGGTGTCATTGAGGTTTTGACACATCAGAAGCAGTATTTTGGGCTTAGTAGTGCATATGCAACTCGGGAGCTTCTACAGTAAGCAAGAGGCCATCAATGCAGCAGACACTGTCTGTTGGAAAGAACCCATCCCTGTTCTTGTGCTCACGCACATGGGATTTGCAGACGCACTGAAGCTCCAGCCACGCCAGTGATCTCCAGAATGTGATGCTGCTGCCTACGTAGCTACACAAATACCATCTCTGCAATTGCCATCTGGTGTCAGGTCCTGAAGCTGCGTATCTTCAGTTTCCTCTGCCACCACGGTATGACAGAATTCTTTCAAAAAGAGAAGCTAACATGAATTCCACTTCAGGGGGTCTAAGAGAATGCCAAATACAAGATTTCTAATGAAAGGGAGAATTAGCAGCACAAATGTGAAAACAGAAAAGCTTTCCTCTCTATCCCAGTTTATGCACCAGCAGGCAGAGGTAACGTTTGCTCAAATGGTTAAGTTCCCTCATTGCTCTGGGCTGCACTTAAACTAGCTTTAACTATCCTTGATTTAAAAATGCTTTAGCTCAATCTTGAAGTGACAGCACAAATTTCTGTTCTCCAATCTGAGGCAGATTGGATTTTAATATCTCCCTAGAGTCAGATATTAAATATGTAGTATTTAATGTCTTTTTAGATGGCCTTTAATAAGTTATTTTGATACAAATGGGTTTTATTTTCATTTTAGCTTTATGTGGTATTAAAACAAACAGAGAAAACAAAAGAAAAACAAAAAGGAAAAAAAACCACAACAAAACCAAGCAAACTGTGAAAAGGTGCTAAAAAAAGTCAGGTACAAACTATATGTTAGCACCAAAGTGGTACTAATAAATATTTACTCCTTAAGAGGTAAAACAGAAAAAAACACAGCAGGTCTGGAGACAAAACAGCTGCTCTATATCCGTGAAATACTGTGGGACTACTGCCATCTTCTGGGACGTGAAACAGAGGCACATCAATGCTAAACAAAATACTTGGAAGAACAGACACGGTTTAGGGTTTGAGATACAGAATACACAGAAATTCTTGAGGGCTGATGCATTAGCCCATGGTCCATAACATATCCCAGATATTCACCATTTACATACTGGATTTCCAAAAACTAGGATAACATCATTTTATAAACACAGCAAAATTATACTCCTTTAAGTTGTGTGGGAGATAGCTGTAAGCACCTGTTGCCTTGTTCTTCTGAGAAGTTTTGCAGACAAATTGCAGAGGAATAGTGTTTTTTTTTTTCCCATTTACACTGATTGGAGTGGCTTGGCACGGTTCATGATTAGGGCTTACTGAACTACTGTTACATGTTGTACAAATATATATATATGCATGCCTGTGTGATGCATTTTGTGGTAAATTTATTGTAGATTTCAGGCTTTTTCTGCTTTGGTAAGGACTCAGAACAGTGAGTTGGATTCATTTTTTTCTATTCTTTTTTTAATTTACAGTGTGCTCAATGGCCTTATTCTTCCCACAGATTCATTGTTAACAGAAAAGCTTGTCGTAGGAGTTCAATACTCAGTACATAAGCTATGAGTGGTTTGGTCATAGCTGACAACACAGAACCCTTTGGTGTTTCATCCTAGAAGCATAGTTCATGATTAGGAGGCAAGTAAGAAGTAATTGGGATTCTCAGGGACAGGTTAGACTTTAAGACCACAGAAAACAAACAAACAAAGTAGTAAACAAAGAAAAAAAATTAAAATAAAGATACAAGCACATTGATAGATAGGACCTGAATTCTCCCTGAATGGCACATCTCTGCTTTTCAAAACAAAGAGCAACTCCTTCCCAAGCTAAAGGTCTGGAACAGCCACCTGCTAGATTAGGCAGTTTAATGTGTACACATGATATTGAGGGAATATAACACTTCTGCCTACCCTCTTAAATATTAGCTTTTGGAAAAACTAAACTGGGGCTGGTTTTATTTGTTTTACCAGTTCCTCCCCAGTCTCTCTCCATGTCAGATGTCTCCCAGCATGAAAGTGTAGTTAACTCCTGGGCTGGTTTTGGAGGATATCGTAAGCAAAGACAAAATGTTACCTGTTTAAATCCTCTGCCTGATGGGAATGTGTGGCAAGAAAAATCCAAACCTGCATCCCACAGCTCAGGAAGATGCGTGAGCTCTCAGGTGGCCTTCGGGACAGGGCTCCCAAATGCATGTCATGCAAGCTGTATGATACTTGGTACACCGCCCTGGGTTTATCTTTGCTGTTAATACCAGCCATCAATCTTGTTCCTCCTGAGGCTGATTGCTTGTATAATAAATGGCCTTACTTCATTGCCTCCCCCTCGTAAAAGACAACGTTATGCTCTTGGAGCAGCTAAGAGTATCAGCCTGTTGGCACAGCAGAAATAGCCCCACATCTTGAAGAAGTCCTCCACACTCAGGTGAGACAGCGGAGGAAAGAGGCTACACAGTCTTTGGGTAATTTGGAGGTGAGTTTATGATACATGGCAAGTGAAACACACCATTCACTAATAGCAATCAAAAACCCCAAAATCTGGGATCAGAACTGTGCAACCTTTAACTGTTAAGACCCCATTCTGTTAATAATCCCAGTACATTTCTTTGTTTTATCATGCCCAGTAAAAGGGGATACAACTGGGCAGTTCTGAGCAAGGTAGTTTGTTAGTTATATGATGTAGTTTCTCTGACATGAAACCCATTTTTGTGATATCCCAGGGTTACATCATACTTGATGAGATGACTTTAAATGTCTATGACAATCCAGAGAAAGCAAAATGTGGGTTCCATGCTTGTCATTTCAGCACATGATTGGGTAGAAATTTTGTTTAATATTTATCATCCTGCAGTTATAGTACTTGCCCCATTTTTAACTATGCTGAAGGGGGTCTGTTTAACAGAAGAACCTTGACAAAAAGGGGAAAAAAATGTTCCCATCAGTTTCTATGCTAAACACTGGTGTTTTGCAGAGCACAGGCTCCATGAAACTATAGCGGGAACCTGTCAACTGCCAGTAAGTGTTACCCCAGTCATGTTGTGTCCCTAGGAAATGTGAAACACAATTTAAATAACTGTGGTGGTGTAAATTACTTGTTGACTCATTACCTTTGACTCTTACACAAAACTGTTCATTACATTCTAGTACTAATATTTTGAACAGCTACTAATATGTGGGCGCCATTGCTGTTTACAAGGAGGAGGAGGAGGAGGAGGAGGAAGAGGAGGAGGGTTTATTGCTTCAGGCTGTCCCAACACCTTCTCCTGGCTTTGCAAAGAAACCCTTACTTCTCGCCGTGCTTCTGTGTCAGAGTGGAAGATGTACAGTCTAGAAGAACACTCAATTTGAATTCTGAGCTGTCCGTAGGAGTATTGTTCATACCACAAGTATACATAATAATATGCCTGCTCTTAGAAAGCTGCCTGTGTTCTAAAAATGTTGAGATGCACATTTAGGTCAGTAGTGGAGAAATGTGTGTGGTCCTCCTTTTTCCTGTTTCGTAAATGAAAATGTACTGAATAGCAAGGGGTACCTTATAACTTTGTTCTTTCAGGCTCACACATCTGCTAAGTTTCCAACCACGGTATTTTGAAATAAGCAAAATAATCCACTTAAGAAATGTAGAATACTTTAATTAAAGTTCTTTTTTAACAAGTTCAAATGTTAAGTTTCATTTTACTTTTTTTTTTAATTGTAGGAAAGAAGTTAATGAAAACAATGCAAAAAAACCCCAAAACATCATATTAATCAGCCATTCTAAATATAATCAAAATACAAATGTACTGTTTTACAGATAATGTGGTAAAAGCTCCTGTGCACACCCATGAAGGAGCATGGAGAGACAGTGGCAACTGGAGGATCCCAAATAATACCTTGCCCTTGGTGCTCCCAGGCCCATTGCAGGAGCCATCACCCACCTCCACAAGCCCATGGTAGTAGAGGCATGTGGGAACATAAATCAAGGGCTCAGGTGACTCGCAGGGCTGCCCCAGGACAGCCTCAGGCCCAGGGTTGAGGTGTGACATATTTAGATAACTAAGACCATTATAAGGTCAAATATGGTCATGAACAGCAGTGGACTCCAGCAGACTCCAGGGAGCTGGAAATACTTTCTATTGCAGAACTGAAATTTAGACTTCCCATTTATTACTGTATGCAAATATTCAATTTCTCTTCAATTTCCAGAACTTCAAATTTTACCAAAACCTCTAGTCTGTCTCTCAAATTCTATTCAAGTAAGCAGCAGAAATGAGCATCTTCTACATAAGCAGGACAGAGAAATGCTCTAAGCATAAACAGAAGAAGTACTTGAGCAAACTCTCTGAGGCATAAGCCGTTTGCAAAAACTCTTTGGCTCCGTTTAGACCAGAAAACTCTTGCAACAACTTCACACATGGCTAAAACCTGTGCGCGCACACAAACTAACCCCTCCATCTCTCTGCTGCCTTGGTGTCTGCTGGAGGGAAGGCTAGATGTCTTGACTGAGGACAGATGGACCTTGAGAGCCCTGAGGAGCATATCCAGTGATTAGGTCTGATGTAGCTTTTTACACTTCTGAGAAAAAGAAAAAATCCTTTCTAATACAGCATCAGTCTAATTACTGCAGTGGAGCATTTGGGTAACGAGTGAAGAGGAAAAGTACAGGGATACAACCTCCTGTGAAGGTTACGATTGCAGAACCACTCAAGAAGAAACAAGTCCGCATGTAGATGTTTTCTTTGAACCTCGAGAGCTGGTACTTTGTGAACAGAATCTGCTTGAAGAGGCAACATGACCAGAATACAAGACCTGGGGCTGATGAAGGGTTTCTGAGCACTGTAAATTAACTATGTTCTTCTATACCAGGAAAGAATGAAGAGAAACTTTTTGACCTGGCCAGACTTCTCTTGTACCCCTCTTTCAGAGCTTGCAGGTTTGGGGTTCCAATCAGGAGGATAATTTGAATTACCATGAAGCACTTGTTCTACCATGACAGAAGGTGTTTGAGTTTCTTGATGACTTTCAGCATCCCTTCAGTTTCATACAGAAATCCATCATGTTTCTTTCACTTGCCAACAAGAACTGTGTGACCTGTCCTAGGGAACCTGCTTTGGCAGGGGGGTTGGACTCAATGATCTCCAGAGGTCCCTTCCAACCCCTACAATTCTGTGATTCTGTGAAATCTGTGACTGTAAAAGCACATGGCATATACTCCAGTTCTGTAGTTGCAGAAGTCTTACCTTTACTAAGTGTCTTCTGGAGAGATTAGGTGTAATCTGTTCTCCCTAGAGTTGGGAAATATAAATCGGGTCTTGTGCCAGCAGCGCTTTTGGATCGTAGGGGAACTCAAACTGAGGGTAAACCCATAACGTCTCTCAGGAAATCTGCTGGGTTAAAAGAGCTCTAACACATATGCAGGTCCTGGGTGATTCCAGTGACCTCTATTGTATTCCCAGGTCAGTCTGACTAGCAAAAGCCTAAACTGAGGGTTGGGCATAAATCAAAATTTGCCTGAGGTGGTTTCCTCCAGTTTTGTTATTGCCTTAGCTCCAAATAAAATCATAGTTACAAGTATTTTAGAGTGACCATCTAGAGAGACATGACCATCACTTACTGAGGGTAAATTTATTCATATATTGCTCCAAACAACAAATGGCAGCTATTGCTGCCCTCAAAGTCAAGCTGAGCCACGCTGAATTTAATACAACTGCAAAAGCATTTAAAAGTGTAAGTCATGTTGCTATTAAATGGTGAAGTATTTTGTGCTCTCATTCAACACGGTGTTTAAACCTGATTCTAACTAAAAGTAGTTGACTTGTTCTATTGCATACCCACAGTTTTAAAGTGGTTTAAATATTACCCTGAAACAAACCCACTGAGCTGCATCTGTGCACTTGAAATTGTAGCCCTTTTTTTTTTTTTTGCAAATAATAGCAAATGCCTCTGATGATATAGAAGTTGTGCTATATCGCTACGTCCAATAATTTTGAAATACCTTATTTAGAAAGAATTGGCTAATATCTGACACTAAAAAAGAAACAAATCCTCCTGTGGCATTAGGCAGCCTTTCTCCATTTCAGATATGTATATTCATACTGCCCTTTCCATGTGCATGCACCACATCTTCTCATTAATGAAATTCGACAATTTGTGGCAGGACAGGGAGGGAATTCATTATATTTAGTAACAGAAAACCTGTTTCTCATTTTTCTAGTGCCAAGCAGCTGCAATAAAATTGCCTAAACCTCTATATCACAATTCCTCACTATTGTGGTTCTTCAGCTCATCCTCCAGGGTCTTCAATTTCCGTATGTTCACAGCTTGGCACCCGGTAATTTTCAGAAGTGGGAAATGTAAGGAAGCTATATATTTTTATTCTGAGAAGGGTTTTTTCTTTATTTGAGAAGAAATAAATCTGTCAGAGAGAAAATACTAAAAATCAGAAGCTTGACTCTAATCATCATAGCAATGCCAATGCCAATTTTGTTTAGCAAACGTTGGAATGAATATTTTCTGCATGACAAAGAAACTATCCCCTCTCCCTGAAAGAAATCATCCATGTGCAGGGAAAATTGAATTTTTAGTTCAATAAGCAATGGAGTTTCCGAATAAGTTATGGTAATAAGGCTGAAAGGCACCCAGCATTATTTTCCCTTTAAAAGTTATTCAGTATTCTTGCTGCTGCCAACTTCAGTGGGCTATGTTGGCTAAAATGAAAGAAGATTAAGTCATTTTCTATATATATAAAATGGTGAAATGCTTTGTATACCAGTATTAATAACTGAGGAAGTGCTCTAATAGGCGATGGTACAGAATTCCATCTATTTCCCTAAGAATTACTTCAGATACTTGCTTTGGGCTCTGCAATGAAGTAAAAGCAGGGTTTTCTTTTTATCTAATTTTATTTTCACTGAATATGTATTTCCTAATTCTTGGTCTGTACGCAACTTGAAATATAGTAAAACAAATGTTTCTGTTCCAGTTAAAATGCTGCTATCAGTGGAAATAGAAAGTTCCACTTTGAAGACCTTATCATCTTATCACTGCCTACAACCTGAAGGGAGGTTGCAGAGAGGTGGGCGATGGTCTCTTCAGTCAGATGACAGGAGATAGGACAAGGGGAAATGGCACAAAGCTGCACCAGGGCAGGTTCGGTTTAGACATTAGGAAAAAATTCTTCAATGAAAGAGCTGTCAGGGCCTGGAACAGGCTGTCCAGGGAGGTAGTTGAGTCACTGACCCTGGATGTGTTTAAAAGACAGGTAGATGAGGTATTTAGGGATATGGTTTAGCATAGGGCAGGATCGGTTGGAGTTGATGATCTTAAAGGTCTTTTCCAACCTTGTGATTCTGTGATTCTGGGATGACAGTATGACAACAGTCATGAAAGGGAGTAAAAAAAAAAACCTCTTTCATATTTATTCACTTTGCTACTCAAACCCTCCAACATTTTCTATTTCCATATGTTCTCATGGAAAAACTGATTTGTTTTATCATCATGCTAAATGTGGCAGTGCAAACCTATTCACAAATTCAGTCATTAATACGGCCAGGGTGTTGTAAGAGCATCAGTTCTGTGCTCTGCTGTGTCCGTTCCCATGCAGATCAACAGGCTCAGCCCTGCTGGGACCTGCCGTCCCCAGATACTCCATTCCCAGCTCTGGGTCAGCACCTTCAGAGCCTCAAAACTCTTTCAGAGGAGGGTGGGGCAGGATCTCTGCTTCTCCCTCCACCCCTCAACAATACTTCTCAGCAGGGAGAGCAGTGGCTTTACAGAAGAGGTATTACAAGTTAGGATTACAACAATCAGGAAGACTGTGAGATGAGAAGAACTGCCTTGAGCAGTGTTTTGTGCTGCTACCTGTGATCATCTGCAGTTACCTTCCCAGAAAAGCCAGATCTTCTGAGGAATATTTGTATTTATGAAGAAGGAGAGAGGACGCCACCTGAAAAGACCATACAGTAAAACAAGCGTGAGATGATGTAGGGCAGGACTGTTCCTTCTCAAAGTCACAGCAGATTTATCAGTTCCATATTATATTGGATTTCCTAATATAAGCTATTACTTCAAAAATTCATTTTGAGTTTAAACAGATCTTTAACCCCTCTGAGAGTCGCTTATGTTGGTAGTTGCCAGTAATGTACACATGGAGCTTCAACCCAGCCAGTTAACAGTTCAGAGTAAGCACAGACACAGAACGACATGATATTAGCAGGGGTTTTTTTTCCAAGTTGCTATTGCACAGGAGAAATCCAGCTTATCAGAGGAGTAACAATATGAACTATGGAGATATTCTCCCATGCACGCACACGCCAAAAGCCAAAATCAGAAGCTCCATCTGCTGAGAGTGTTTCCTCTGCTGTTCATCTCATCGAAGGGAGAAACCTCATCGATCAGCTCCCGTTTCTTCTACAAAGCAAGTGCATTTTTTATTATATCCTTCTGAGATAATCCTTCTGGATCAGTTGTGGGATGAGATTTTGTGGGCTATGTTAATGATACATAATCAGCAGAAAATACGTAAGTTTTCAGCCCTGCATCACAAAACAACAGAAAAGGGTCTATAAGCAAATGTACATCCTCTTGGACTTTATGGCTATGAAGAATATAGGACCTTTTTTAAACCAACATCTTTGATAGTCCAGGAGTCCCCAGCATAAGAAGGATGTAGAATTGCTGGAACAGGTGCAGAGGAGGGCCAGGATGATGATCAGAAGGCTGGAGCACTGGGAGAGTTGGGGTTGTTCAGCCTGGAGAAGGCTCTGGGGAGACCTTATAGCAGCCTTACAGTACCTAAAGGGGCCTACAGGAAAGCTGGGGAGAGACTTTTTACAAAGGCATGTAGTGATAGGACGAGGGGGAATGGTTTTTAATTGGAAGGGGGTAGATTTAGATGGATATTAGGAAAAAAAATCTTCACTAAAGGGACAGTGAGACATTGGCAGAGATTGCCCAGTGAGGTGGTAGATGCCCCCACCCTGGAGGTGTTCAAGGCTGGGTTGAATGGGTCCTTGAGCAGCCTGGTCTAGTGAGAGGTGCCCCTGCCCGTGGCTGAGGAGTTGGAACTTGGTACCTTTAATGTCCCTTCCAACCCAAACCATTCTATGATTCTATAATGTAGTTTTTGTTGTCAGGGGCTAACTGGTTGACTGTTTTCCTTAAATATTTTAATACTTTAATATTTGTTTTATAGCACTTTGTTCTATTTTAAAAGAATATGAATGTGGTATTTCTACATCCCCTGAAAATTATATAAATGGAGATATTAATCATTTCACATATCTTTGCTACAGTTAATTATTTTATATTAGTGCAATCTGACATTTTCACCTAAAGTAATTAACAGTTCTAGAATGATGACTACTGTGTGTCATGGATAGCTACTCTATTTGTTTGAGGGTTTTATAGTTACAAACACCCATAGTTTCGAGCAAATAAATTTCATCTCAGGGGAGATACAGTGGTGAATAACTACTCTAATTTTCATCAGTCTGAGATGTAATAAATCATACTTTCAGGACAATTGTTTGAAAAAGAACTATTTGAAAAGAACTATAACTGTATCACAGAGATGCTGTTACGCTGAGCAGTTTGCCATTAAATGTATCCTGATTTTAATGGCTACTCTGCAAGAACTGTGTAGTTGGTCACTTGTATAATGCAAGGCTGGGAGATGGCATAGCCATAGATGAGAACTGCAGAAATAACTACTAAATCTTTGCAACATTTAATTTCAAACAGCTCTATTTGAGAATTAGGTGATTAAATGGCTGTTGTGTTGGATGTTTTCTTATCAGAACCCCAAGACTATTCTTTTATAGCAAAGCTAGTTGCATACCAAACACCACCACCTCCCCCCCCACCCCCCCCGCCCCATGTTAGTCTTCAAAAAATCCTGCCCATCCGCTGGTTCAACTGCAGAAGGGAAACCGCTGAGCATGTAAATACATCTCAGATCACTAGAGGTCCTCCTCCCACAAAAATTTGTTCTTATTCTCGGTTAGCAAACCGAGAAGACTCATAGAATTAAGACCTACAGACAGGTACAGCACTAAAAGATTGCCAGTGCAAATCTGTGCAGTGAGAAACCAACGTGCACCCATAAAACAGCCTCGGGGAAGGTCAGAGCTCTGCATTTTGGAAATATTTTTTATTGCACACAGATTAGGCCCTTGAGGGATACTGAGGAATTTTCTCTCACAAGACGTGCTGCAGTAGTGGGGCTCCTGCCAAGCTATCCCCTTGTTGGTGGCTGGCAAATATCTGAAATGCATGGGTAAGGAATATTTTTTATTATCTCTGTGAGCTGATTCTATGGTGGTTTCCATGCACAGATGTACAGATTCTCAAGATAATTCCTTATGTTCGTGTTATGTGGCCATTTCCCCTTCTGCTTTTTCTTGCTGAGGAAATACGGGCTTTGCATTTATTAAAACATCCCCAAATGTGCTGTCTGAACACAGCCTGTAAAACATTTGTCCCCACCACTAGAAACAGGTAAACATTCATAGTCAGCTAATGATACAATCCATAGGGCTCGCTGCAGGTCCAGTAGCCAGCACAGCTTTCCTGCCCCAATCCAGCAAACCCGCTTGGCACTGGGGGCTGGAGGTGCCTCTGGTAACTGGAAGGGATGGGGAAGGGAGTGATGTCTGGAGGAAGCCAGTAGGGAGGAAGGGAGGATGAATATTCGTTTTGGTTTTCCCAGAACTGACAACAGTTCCTGACTTGTGAATGATTGGAATTATGCACACTTCTTGTACACCTCCTTACTCAAAAATGTTTTTAAATGCTGATGGTGTTAATGAGACCAAAGTAACAATTGTGGCCTGTGCTTGTAGTTGATAAGTCTAGCTTGAGAAACTCAAGTGTACCCTAGAACCCAAGGAAGAATGGTATTTTCACAAGGCTTTGTTATATTCTGAAACAATGCTATTTCTGAATCTAAGGGCTAGGACCTTACGGTGGAGCACCATGTAAACAGGGTGTCCCAAGAGTTTACAGCTTAGGCTAAGGAGCATAGAAAAACAAGGTGGAAGATGGGTAGCTACAGTTTAAAATAGGCTACAGGCTTTTTAGGGGTTACTTATAGAAAGACACCTTTTATTTAAGGTGATGAACAGACATATAATCATCTAGTTGTAACGACCTAAGATTTCAGAGAGCTGTTAATGCTGTTGAGTTTCGAATACAAACAATGAGATTTTACAGGGATTTGCTAGGATTAAATGTCCTAATAAACATCTTCATGTAGATGTAGTAGACGTGAGACATGAGCCTATTCCAAAGAACATTGTAATAAATATGTACACTCTCATAGATTTTGGGTTTGAATCAGATATTTTAGTTTTATGATACTTCTATTATTTCTATCAATTCAATTGCTTGTATCTTACCATGTCCTTCATTGACAGATTTAGGGGTTCATGCACTGATGTTCTGTCAACACTGAACTTCAGTCATTGGTTTTATCCTGGTTTCAGCTGGGATAGAGTTAATTTTCTTCCAGGCAGCTGGCATAGAGCTGTGTTTCAAATTTAGGATGAGAGCAGTGCTGACAATGCACTGATGTTTTCAGTTGTGGCCAAGCAGTCAAGGACTTCTCAGCCTCTCGTGCTGCCCTATTAATGAGAAGGCAGGGGACACTCATGAAGCTGGGAGGGGACATAGCCAGGGCAGGTGACCCAATCTGGCCAAAGGGATATTCCATACCATATGGCCTCATGCTCTGTATTAAATTCGGGGGTTGGCTAGGAGGCAACACAGCTCAGGAACTAGCTGAGCATCAGCTGTGGGTTGTGAGCAACTGTGCTGTTCATCACTTGTTTGGTACATCCTTTTATCATCATCTTCCTTTTCTGTCCTATTAAACAGTCTTTTTCTCAACCCACAAGTTTTGTTTTTTTTTCTTTTTTATTCTCTCCCCCACCCCACTGTGTTGGGGGGAGGGGAGTGATCAAATGGCTGTGTGGCTGTTTCAGCTGCCTGCCAGGTTAAATTACAACAGCTTTGCAGCATTAATCACTCCCTTATTCGTTATAATTATAACAAGCAACGCAGCAGCACTGCGAAACACGTGGCAAAGATCATGGATGTGGTTTGATTGACCGGTTTTATCCTGTTGAGACATGTCAGCATTTTTCCAAAGCAAAGATCCGTCATGTGGAACCACAAGAGAAAAGAGCTGGGAGAGAAGCAGACACAGAGGGCCTATCAGCAAATGACTTCTTGAAAATTTAATTCTCTGAAGGCATCACGAAGTTTAGGAGGACAACATGTATTAGAGCAACTTCCCCCTCAGTGCGCCATTTCTTCTGGAAGACAGCACTTCAAGCTCTGGGGCTGGCTGGCTTCTGAATGCTCCTGAGCCTGAGGATATGATGACAAAGACCCTTGATAGGATTAAGATGTATAAAAACTGTCAGGTGCTTTAAGCTAGGATGGATAATAAGAAGCAAATTATCTTATATATGAAAGCACAAATAGCATGAAACTTTACTTCATATATATAGGTAGGCAGGTGGCTTAATATTGTATCAGAGATCCTAATTCATGTTCCTCCAAAACTGTCACACAAAGAACAGATGTGGGTCTTTATTCATAAACATGACCAAAACTAGAACAAAGAAAAAAAAAAGAAAAACAAAACCCACCAAACCCTCTTAAGTAAATTAAACACTTCTGCCAGTAGCCAAATTAACACAGGTGAAAAGTAAGGAGTCAGGTTAGCAAAACTCAAAGTACAAAGTTTGTAGCATGGTGTAGTAGCTCAGGTTTAAGCTGTGCAAAGGAGCTGCCATTTGGGAAGTAGCTGGGATTTATGTCCAGTGAATGTTTCTTGTGTTTAACATCATCAACATTGTTCACTGGTGGAACTTGAAATCATGCATTTCATGATATTCTGCTTCCCTGTTAAATATTTGGTTGGTGTCAACAGATGTAAATATTTTTAATATAATTATCAACAGGAGATTTTCTCTCTGTATTTCCCTTTTATGTCTTTCTTAATCTTGTGTCTCTAGCAGAGCTGCTGGTGTTGGACAGTAGGGTTTATGATCAGCAGATACTAATGTAATTTAGGACTTGTAAATTGTACAACAATATGGGAGGATAATGAGGTGGCTTTATAAAGTCTGTATGATAAACAATTCAGTTTCCTAATGTTGGCAATTAATTCCGGATGAGCAGGTAGAGAACACTGTTTAGACAGTGGGCATGTGTATACCAAAAATGAGCAACTTGGAACAAGAGCTGTAAGGGACAGTGCCTTTTACAAACTAGAGAAGTGATGCAGTCTGTTAAATATTGTCAGACTGGGGATCTTGTGCTTCTTTTAAAATGTGTTTTGTCCACAGTTGCAAGCTTTTGTAGGAATTTTTGAAATGAAACTTCTCATCTCTGTTTGAAGCATACAAATTTAAACCAAAGCAGATCTGAAAGCACATCAGCAGTTAACCCACCATAAAACCAGGCACAACCTTCCTACTATGCTCACATCCAAGGTCCACATCCATGTGGAACAGACTAAAGGAGTTAACCTGTGAGAGGCAAAATACTCTTGATTGTGTCATGTACACAAATGTAATTTAAATTTTGTTGTCATATCACATCTTTTACTGAGCAAAGTTAAATGGAAGTTTTTTAAATAGCTTCAGAAAAGAGCAATCAGCTCATGAAGCATTTCACAGCTTCATATTTTTTTTTATCTTAGCCACTAGAGGTCAAAAGAAAAGGCATAGAAATAAGTGGGATGTGGTATTCTTTTATATGGCTTTATGTTACAAGTATCACAAGCTGCAGGAGTAAGGCAGAGCTGACGTACTATCTACAGGGTGGGGTTTTTCCCTACCTGGACTGGGATGGATTTCAAATGTCTTGTATGGGACACAAGTTTGCTATCCTCTCACAAACTGAAAAGAGAAAGAAGACACATTTGGGGCACACTGAATGACATTTATAGATGAGTATGAGTTCAACCTTGTGGCTGAAAGTGAAGCTGTCATTAACTCAAGAGTAATCTCCTTTAGGGACCTGAGCTCTGTTTCAGAGCCTTTCAGACTTGAGAGGGGTGTGTGACACTGACCAGCTCCACGCTACTCCCCTCCCTACTACGGCAAGAAACCTGAAAAGCAACGACAACAACCCAAACTCATTTTGAGCAATTGTTTAGCAAACATGCTTTGAGCTCAGCTTATCCAGTGATAACACATAGAGACTCCGAGACTCACCAAATGCAGCACTGGAGAATATGGCTTTGAACTCCTCATGCACTTCAGAGAAATCTTTCACTTGCTAATATAACCACAATGGGGCAACATTTGCTTCTTATGCAGGCCACTACTTGTTCTCTTGTAGGCATACAAACTTCAGATGACAGCTGTCCTCTCCAGCTTTAAAGCAATCCCCTTTGGTTCTCTCTAATTACAGTGGATCCGTGGAAGAGAGAAATCTTGACATTCTGCCAAAAATCTGCATTACAATAATCTGCTCCCTAAGGTCTCCTGAGGGCACTCCAGAGGGTTTTTTTGTTGTTGTGTACTTGTTTGGTGGGTTGGGTTTTTTTTAAGAACTGTGCATCAGCAACACCTCTCATTCTTTTTTGTCTCTTTTCGATCAGCTAAATATACCTGTAAGATCAACTAACCACAACTCCCAAATAGAGAAGGCATTCCATTTAAAAAGACCACTGTGAGACATCATTCTTACAAGGATATTTCTAACGAATGGGTCTTCTTTCTCTCCTTCTGCCCAGAAAAAGAGAACCTTAATTTGTGAACAATTTTTTTTTCCATTTACAATCTAATATATAGTTCAAAAGATTGAGCAATAAGGCTTCATATTTACATTCCTGGTTAATAGTGAAAGCCTTTGAAAGTTTCTGTGAAAAACCAAAAAAAGTCTGTGAAAACCAGAATGTAACTACGTGTCCTGGAGGCAGCCCTGTGAGCACCATGGAAAGAAATATGCTGGGAAACAGAGAGGACCAGAGTGTTTGTTCTCTGTTTAACTCTACTCGTCCATAACAAGAATGAGGTGTGAAAAATAACTTCCTACAACTGGAAAACAGTAGTAGTGATGTTGCCCATCTCCTGACTTACACCACGGCGTGTCCTGGGCCATCACACTGTAAACATGCAGAAAAGAGTAGTTGAATATCAGTGAAAAAAAAAAATTATATATCTATCTTAGTGTCAGACTTTAACAAGCCTTTGTTGCATTTCACATTTTAAGGTCTACCCCTAGTCCTCAAAATTATAATGACTAATTAGAGGTATGTGAACAATGTCATTGTCTTCTGGCAATAAGTTGCTATAAATATTCATCCTCCATTAAATGGCCCTTAGAAAAACAGTAATAGTTGGTATGTCCTTAAAACATATCAGCAATTAATCCTCAAAATGATCAATAAAGAGAGTGTCCTTCTCCCACTGTCTCTGGTCTATGTGTTCCCATTAATTATTCCTAATTTCCTGTCAACACTTTTCTTCTTAACAAAATTCAGTTTCAGCGTATCTTTCCAAAAACATATTCACAGATATAATAATTTTTATTGTGTAGAAAAAATATTTCATAATTCACTAATCTTGGCAAAAAGACAATGCTTTGCCAATTAAAAAAATAATGAGAAGTATTGGTTTCCTGCTAATAACTTCTTTGGCCAGATCACCCAGTTTGAAGTGTCTATCAAAATTAATATCAATCTGGTTTCTTCCTTTGGAAGCTGCTACTCTTTCTTTGTCTTGTATTGAGATTATTTTTATCCCAACAACTGTATCCCTTGCCAAAACCAGTTGCACAACGATAGGACAAACAACAAACACAAGCTACAGCAAGGGAAATTCCACCTGGATTAAGCTAGAATTTCTTGATCTAGAGATCAAGAATTTACATGTTGCTACAATCTTGACCCAAGCTTATCTTAAGATCAATGACTTAACCAAACAAGAAGTGAGAGCAAGTAGAAGTGAGTTTAACTTTGTCTTTTCACGGCTTACTGTCTGGTTAGGACTGCTGCTTGTTTTGTTCTTAAACTTGATTAAACACTGCCTGTGTAAGGTACAGCAACCTTACCAGTGTCCCAGCACAGGCTCTGGAAGTTTGAAAATTTAATACATACAAACTACTTGATGCCACTACGATCTCAGGGGGAGCTCATCTTGGCTAGGCTTTGTGCTGGAAAACCCAGAGGAAAACTGGTATGACACTGGTGTAAAAGGCAGGAAGATTAAAGCTTCCTGGTTAAAGTACTTTCATACTCTGACCATTGCCTTCATGATCTCTGATAAACATTCTTCAGTATTGCTGTTGGGTTGGAGCAGGTCAGATAAAAACTGATGTGGGGACACGTTCTGGCTGCACTGTAAGTGAAATAAAAGACCTTTTTTGGGTGTTTGCAGCATCAGCATGTTCAGGCTGATCTATTTTCGTTTTGGTTAAATGGAAGATGTGGTCTAAAAATAGATAAAACTAGTTTGTTCTTTTTTTTTAAACCCTGCTGAAGTTTTACAGATTTAGAAAGTTTGTTGGTCGCTATTAATTACAAAGGCTATAGAAATTAATCAGAATGATGTACTCTACTTCAGGGCCTGCTCAAACCAGCTATTTTGAAAAAGCATTACCAGATCAAGTCTAAACATGGTACTTACAGGAACAAGTCAAGGCTTTTAAACTGCGACACCACTACTGGTGCCTTGGCATCTGGTAACTGTCCAGCAGTTTCTGAAAGGCAAGAACAGTAAAGCAAAACTTTAAACTTAGTTTGAATGCCTGGAAGACTGGGAGTATACATTGTTCCCACGAGATTTTATTACATTAAATACTATGAACAAAACCAAAACTATTAATTCCACATTACACCTCTTGCCCTGTCCTGTCCTGAAAATGCTTGGATGTAAGGAAGGTCACCTGGGTTGAATCCCTGTCAAGATTTATGCAGATGGCAGGGCTTCTGTGATCAGGTTTTCATTTATTGTGCTCCTATTGTCCAGAATATTTTCAGGAAAAGAAGCTGCACTCTTTAGACATGTACAAGGAACAATGGTTTCATACAGGGTGCTAAAGAGGTGTGTGTGTAACTTCCTCTTCCAATCTGCAGTGTCTGACATTGTGGTTCCCATAATTCACTGTTGCGAAGGCTTCTGAGAAGCAGAAACAGTGCACAGGGACTTACACGCTGCAGTAGTGAAAGCCAGAGCCTGGAGATTTATCAAAAGCCATCCTTTGATGATGGATGGCATGGTGTACCAAACTTAGAGTAGTGCTACCTGTCCTTACAGCACCGAGTCGAGCTAGGAAATTCGGATACTGCTGATTCCTGACTCTTCAAATACAAATATCCTAACATCTCCAAAATGGCTCTTTGAAGGGAAGTAGAATTGGTAGATGCATTCAGCAGAGAGTTGAAGACTGATGAAGGTTTTCTACCAGAAAATATTCTGCAACGTATATATAAAGATAGAAAGTTATTTTTATGACCCAAACCCACAAGACAAATGAGAATGTTTCAATAATTTTTGTTCTTATAAACAAAATATTTTCTCTTCCATTCCATCCTGCATTATATCAGGCAATTTTCCCAGAGTAACTAAGACACTATTCTCCTCTGTAAAGTACATTTAGCAATATGTGTAGCAAATATATTTCTCCTTTAATGAGCATAAAGTTTTCTCACTTGCATCACTACTTCCTTACTTGTGTTGCAAGGGCACAAAGACTCTTTTGTGGTAAGTACATTGTCAGCAGGAAAGTGCTGGAAATGAAGCTTCAAGTAAAAATATTTCATCATCCCCTCCTGTGTTTTGCAATTAGTTTTTGTGTGGGATGGGATCCATTTGATCCAATATTCATTTATGGTACCTGAACTGATTATCTAAGTTTCCTTCAGATGTCTTTTTTCGAGACATAAACTCTATTGCATGATCCGTCTCCTCCTGATGTAGTTGCCTGCATTCTATTCAATAATTTTTGAAGGATTTGGCAACCATTGTCTCCAACAGACACGCCCTTAGTCTTCTCAGGGCTGAAACCTTCCTGTGAATTCAGGATTAATAACAATTACCACACTTTATGTTGTTTTACAAAGGTTTAATGAGTTTGATTCTGTATTTCCATCATTTGTGTGACAAAGAAAGAAAGTATGACAGGAAGGCATGGGTGGTCATGCTGAGACAGGTTAAATTAAGGTGGCCTGTTAAACTAGGTATGAAAATGTTCGATGAGGTTCATGTTACATATGATCTTACAGGTGCTTGGTGTTGAGGGATGGGCCTGTTACCATGTCTGTAGCCCTCTGATTGTATTAACCCTACCTTGCTGTCCGTACGAAGTTACCAAATAGAAGTCTGTTATATCATTGCAGTAGTTTATCTTCAAAATATGACAACACTGGGGGAAAAAAAAAGAGACCCCAAAACCTTAATGTTTTTAATCTGTGTCCATATTTCTGCAGTTGTGGTGCACTTGTGTAATATTATCACACTCCTCTCAGCAATTGTGAGACACGGAAATTGTTCGAAATTTTTAAGCTCTGAAAGACCAGGTTTCTATGTATCTGGAGAATGCCACAAGAAAGCATTAAATCTTACTAGATTTATGACAAGCATCATTAGTACCTACCTGTTAAGTATTTCCATCTTGTAGTTAGACTCACTACAACTCAATTCATAGTTGGAGTGCTGCTGTGTCATATTGGGAGTCTCCTCTTCCCCACACAGAACTTGCCCCAGACTGTGGAACTTGCCATAGTAGATTCAGACCAACCAAGGTGAGCAGAGCTGTGCCCAAGGGCTTTGTGATTTGGGAATAGAATTATCTCAATTTTTCTTAAGAAACCCCAAAAAAAGTCAAGAACTGGAACCCCATGACAAAGAGTTTTAACCCAGTTGTTTTATTTAATGCAAAATAATTCAAAGGAATGAAAATATCTGGGATGTTGTGACTAAAGAATATTGAGACTTCATGAGAAATATCTTTCCAAGTGATTGTGCTACTAAAGCTCTTGTGGTATATGAGAATTACTAGCTAGGGATACCAGTGTTAAAACATGCCTTTCACTAACAGGCACTTAAGTTACAACCAGTACGTTGTTTTCATTGTTGAAATAGCCAGTAGTTCATCCAGATTTGGATAGAGTTTCAAGTGGAAGCATCTCAGATCAACAAGGGCTCCCCCATTTATTGCTGGTAAAGATCTGAAAAGTCTGCCCAGCATAATTTACTCTGCAGAAATCATTCTCCAGTATACTCTGGTAGCTTAACCTCCCCTTTACACTCAAAATATAGTTCCAGAAACTTCAGCTTTAAATCAAACTAGCTTGGTGCACTGTGGATCCACAGCATCACTAGTAGTCATCTTTCATCATTACACACATGAGAGAGGTAATTCTGAAGTTTTCAAAGAAATGTAAACAACACAATGTTGTACACAATCTTGTACAGGTAATACAATGAATGAAAACATTGACATTGTGAGTTGATTAATCAAAAATGCGTCAATTCATAGGTTTTATGACTCTGGAAATTCACTAAAAGGACTGTATGATCCTTTGTATAACAAATATATGATTTCTGTTGTTCAATACAATATATTTGGTACATGCTACTGATAGCTCCCAGGATAAAACAGTGCATTCTGGTGCTTTCATTCAATACAGCAAACTACATACCCACTAAATGAAAAAAGGGTGGTTTCTTCCTAGCAAAAGGCAAAAACTAATTTATGGAGAGACTAAAGAGCATTAAATATCTCTATTTTCATATTTTTCCTTAGCATGCTTATTTGTAAAATCAGTGATATAAAAGACACTCCTCCTGATCTGAAGTATCATGGCTCACACAGACAATGCATTTCATTAGTATAATTATCAAAGTGGGTGCCACATTATCAGTTCTTACTACAGAAAATAGTATTTTAGAACAAATATTTAGTGAAATACTACTAAATTCTCCAGCTGCCTGGGAAATATTTGTAAAAGCTGTACCACATTAACTGTGCCTTAAAACAACACTCATCTGTGTCTCAGCCGTGCACTGAATCTGTCTGCTGCAGTGGTTCAGCATTCTCAAAGCTCACTACACAGTTCTTTTTACCATCCACTTTCTCAAAAGTTAATTAAAGCATTGGCTGTTGTTATAAAAGGGGGAGGCACCTTTATTTCTGTAGTCTAATGGTAAAGCATTAATTATAAGCCATATAGCAAATTATGAAAAATAGCGATGCCCTGAAGTATTTATCACAGGATAACATCCCACAGAGGAATAATATATTATCTAATCATATCTGGCAGACTCCCCACCCTCACCCCAAACATGTTGCAGCCTCTCTGCTTCTTGAATCCTCCGTCCTACTTCCTTTTTGCATTTCTTCGGGGCCTTTTTTTTCAAGTTCTGACTGTTCCTGGGGGTTTTTTTAGGTCTATAAAGAAAACTCATCTGGTGGCTCTGTTTGGAGCTTAAATGTGCTTCTGTAAGAGTGAACATCAAAACTCCCCTTTCTCAGTGCTGTCTTTGCTCAAGAATGCACTTTGGTTACCTAAACAGATAATTCTCATTCACTAAAAAAGAAACACTGATGCATTTTTTAAAAGGCCATTGATGCCTCCTGATTCTCAACACTTTTTTTTTCTCATATCAGCCTTAGCTTTTTGATTGCCATAGGTTTTCCATCTGTAGTAATCCCTCTTTGCAACGGAATGAAATTTGGCCTTAATGGTTGCCACACTCTGACTGGTGCTGACCAGATTTTTCTTTCCAAAATCCGCACCCTGTTTGCTCCTTTTCATTTGCCTTGAGCTTAGGCTAATAAAACAAAATTCAACTGAAAGGATGAGGCTGAAATTATTCAGTATTGCTTTGAAGTTGAGTATCATATTTCTTGAAAGTGACTCATTTGCTGGCAAAGCACATCAGTGCTAAAAAGCCAGGAACAGCTTTACTGAATCATCAGGTTGCTTAGAAGTCAAAATTAAAACTCTGAGAAATGAAAAACACTCCTTTAAAAAAAGAAATTTTGAGTATTTGTGGAAAAATATTGATTGTTAGAAAAGGTAGACCATGCATCTCCTCTTGCTGATTCTTAACCAACGTAAAGAGGTCCCAGAGGTAGCCTTATTGAAAAGGGCTGGATAAGCGAGGTGGCCTTATCTAATGGCATCTTTACAGCCATCTTACACGGGTTGCCAAGAGTAGTATCAATCCCACTGCCAACATAAAGCTGATTGAACAAATCCTTAGGGATTAATTTTAAAGGATTTTTTTTTTTTCAGGGAGGATAATAACAAATTCAGAAAACTGTGGTTGTGTGGGAGAGAACATAATAGAAAATACAACCTTTTATTCTTTTTTCCCTTCCTGGAGAAAGAAGAATGAGAAGAATTCTCAGAATGTAATTTTCAGACTTTTTGTGATGATGCATGTGTGCATTTTAGCAATAGGCACCAAAACAGATGTATGTGCAATTTCTGGTTTAGTCAGAAAAAACAACATTGTTTTCTGACTTCAATCATTTTTATACTATACTTTAAGAATAAGCTGGAGGATTTGATACTGTAATGCATGTTATCATTGCACGAAGAAGTTATTTTTTCCCCCTATTTTAGATTTGTAAGTAGTGACATTTTTAACATCTGTGCTGTGCTTGAAAAACCTGTTTTTCCAAGAACCGAGTACAAACTGAACCAAAGTCACTGTTTTGTATATACAGACCCTCACCTTGCATACACTAAGGTGAAGCTATAGGAACTACAGAACACTGCAAAGAAATAAAATATCTCTGCTCTGCAGGTCTAGGGTGGAGAAATATATGAGATCACTGTGTTTTATGTATATATAGTCTGCCTTACCACAAGCTGTCGCTTGGAAACCTAAGATCTCATAGAGAATGTTTGTTTTTCCTTCACAGACAGCAGTTGTCTTTGTTCAAATAAGCTGAGAAACACTTGTAAAGAAACAGAAATGCCCTCCAAGAACTTGCAGAAGGATACAGAGTAAATCTGTCAGTCAAGCTTCGACAACAACCACAAAAGGTGCTAGCAAAGTCTTCCCAAGCAGAAGGAAAGGTACATTTTGGTAGAGTCTTTTCTTAAAAAATTCTGTGTGAGTAAAGTAGTCTTAAGAGAAAGTTCCCGGTTATGCGTTACCTATAAAGAGAATAAGAGACATTGACACTGCAGGTGTTTCATGGCTATGAACAAATAACTCATCGTGCTCAGAGCACAGAGAGGACCCAGAATTTGAAGTGCCTCTAGCTGACTGGCACATACCTATACCGTTGGGCTGGTGTAATGAAGATAAACTGATAAAGATCATGCCACGATGCTTTTTCTTTTGCATTGTCTGCTGAATGGACAGAAACTGTCTTCTGCAGCCAGGCAACTATTGATCCAACTCCCTTCTGCCAGTGATGCAGTTAATGGGAATTCCAGAGACAAATCAAAGCCACATTTTGTCTTCATTTTCATCTGAAACATGAGTTGGCCTTTGCTACTCTAGATAGGCACTTACTACTCATTTTCCTTCATTGATGCTTATGAACTGAAGTATAAAATGATTCTCAAAAATAGTTTTACCCAGGCAACAGTTGACATTGTGACCATGACTATTGATGCACCATCAGCTGCATTAAGTCCATGAATCAAAGTTTGCCTTGTCTTTGAGTCAGCAGACCACAGAAACTATCCTTAAAATGCAACTGTGCTACAGTTGAAGAAATATATCAATTTGTCTGCATAGGGACTGAGGGGGAGGAAAGTGCCCGAAGTCCTTAGCAAACAGCAAGAGAGCAGAAAATGTGTTCCTTACTGCTTTACATTCAAATGCTTTTCCCTATTTGCAGCGGTCTTTTCTTATATGCTTTTTAATATCCTTCTCACAATTATTGGCAACAAAGGGATAGAACGATGACCTGCCATACATTGCAAGAGGGAAAGCCAAGGCACTCTATTAATTTGTAAAATGATAAAGGAAAATCAACACTGTGGGCAAGCATTTTTTTTATATGCAGTTATTAACTCATAAGCTACAGTATTTCTCATCTCATTTCAACAACAGCTGATGTCTCCATTTCCTCCTGGAAATGCCTGCAGGTCCCATTAAAAGAATCATAAATAATATGTGTTAATAGATATGGATTGATTGTGTTGGAAAAGCTGACATTTTCATCCATCATTCTAAATTATGTTTAACAATGGATTACCAGCCAGTAATTTGTCTGATGTGAGATCAAATAAAATAGCAGGCTGTTTCTGCAGGCTGGTCCAAGGAGATGGCAATAAATCGGCTCAATTATTGTATTAACCAATCCGGTTTTCACTGCTAAGGATATTATTATTTCATTTAGACTTGTTCACGCATCATAGATTATTTTATTTCAGTCAGCCAATGGGAGAACCTGCAGTACTTTATTCTCAGAGCTGCAGAGAAATGAGCTTTGAGGCAGCACAGTGCATCCAGGTCAGTAGGCCTCAAGCAGACAGGAAAAAAGCCACCAAGCTCCTACTGGATCAAAATTTTGTGAAATCCACATTTTAGAAAATACACTTTGTTTCAACCTCTTTTAGCATACTTGTATTGCTATCTCAACCAAAGGATACTGCCTGAGAAGCTGTTCCATGGAAACAGAATTACCAGATCATCTCTGATTTGTACTTCACCTTGGTCCAGTAGTATACTGAGAACTGAGAATCATTCAGGCTCTCTTTTGTCCTGACAAATTAGATTGCAAGTGACTATAATAAAAAAGATTCCTTTCTACCCTTGCCTCATGCTCAGGAGGTGAGAAAGCATGTGAAGTTTATGATCAGAAGCCTGCCACAGAAAGTTACTTTCCTTGCCAGCCTGGCCTTGCAGTCCTTGCAATGACATAACGAATGTACTTTGCTCAGTGCCCGTGTTCTCTGCAGAATATTTCGTAACAAGGGGCAATACCACTGAGCCAGCAGTGTGCCCTGGTGGCTAAGAGAGCCAATGGGATCCTGGGGTGCATCAGGAGGAGTGTTGCCAGCAGGTCAAAGGAGGTGATCCTCCCCCTCTACTCTGCCCTGGTCAGGCCCCACCTGGAGTATTGTGTTCCCTGGGCTCCCTGGTATAAAAAAGACAGGGATCTCCTGGAAAGAGTCCAGCAAAGGGCTACGAAGATGATTAGGACCTGGAGCATCTCCTGTATGAGGAAAGGCTGAGTGAGCTGGGACTGTTCAGCCCGGAGAAAAGAAGACTGAGAGGGGACCTTATTAATGTTTATAAATATCTCAAGTGTGGGACACAGGGGGAAATGACCAGCCCCTTTTCAGTGGTCTGTGGACAGGACAAGGGGCAATGGCTGCAAGTTGGAGCACAGGAAGTTCCGCACCAACATGCGGAAGAACTTTTTCACAGTGAGGGTGACAGAGCCCTGGCACAGGCTGCCCAGGGGGGTTGTGGAGTCTCCTTCTCTGGAGATATCCAAGACCAGTCTGGATATCTACCTGTGCAATATGGGCTAGGGAACCTGCTTTGGAAGGGGGGTTGAACCCGATGATCTCTTGAGGTCCCTTCCAAGCCTATGATTCTGTGATTCTGTGATTACGGAGCATGTCCAGTCCCCAGCTAAGTCACCCAGATGCAGGGGAACTTTAAACAGATGGGCAGGTTTTAACCATGATCCCAGTCTGCAAATCAGTGGAGCAGGTTGTCTGTGGAAAACACACCGTACATACAGTATGAATGATCCTTGGTACTTTAGCAGTTACCTTCTGTAAAAGAAAGAAAGATGAGAATAGCAGAGACTTCCTCAATGCTCCAAACACCAGAAAGGTGACAGCCTTGTAGTGGAAAGTTGCAATCCATTCCTTGCAGATGGGATTTTCTCCAACCCTGGTCCAAAACCTCCTTCACAGATTTTCACAGACCTGACCCTTTCCCTGTGCTTATGAGCATCCCCAAAAGAAAGATGTCAATAAGGTAGGATTTTTCCCAAAAGTAAAAGCAAAGATCCCTTAAAGTCTAGTTATGAAAACTCTGTACTGAAGTGCAGTAGCTGGACAAAGAGGGGAGGTGCATGAAGCACTGAGTTTATTTTTAAAGAACAAAAATACCCACCATTTCGATTCTCATCTTTAGTCAAAAAGGTAAAGCAAATTGTTAGGAGTTATTGGGAGAGGAGTGGAAGTAAAGTAGAACTGTCATCATGTCAGGGGCAGACTAACACTGCCCCTTCAAAAAGGGCATGTTAAAAGCAGAGAATGCAATGAAATCAAGAGTCAAGCCAGGTCTAACCTATTGAACAAAAACTTGAAAAAAAATATCACCAGCACCATCAGATTCCAGCTGCTGCTAGGACTTGAAAACTCTCAAAGTGATAACTGAGCAGGAGCTAACTGTTAATTTTTAAAAGACAATAAGTCACAGATGTCTCCTTTTGAGGATGCACAGCACTGCAGGTTTTCATTTTAGGCACCTTGACTGTGTTTGGTCTGCACAGGTTTCTAAATGTATTCATGTTATTGATCTCCTAGACATTAATGGTCAAAGCAATCACTCTGAGTCCTGAAGATAAACCCAAAATCCAGATAAATCAGTGAAAGGACAGATTCCATGCACCATATCCAAATCCATGTGCACAGCCCCACACACACCTTAGTGTGCTTAACAACACTCTAAGGGTACGAACTCCAAAGGCTGTGTTTGGCTAGTCACGTGCTTTAAAATATCTCTGCAGATCCTGGTGCAAAGAACACAGCACCCAAGGACAGTCCATCCTGCTTACTACTGTGAAGGGAGGGAGTGGAATTTTTGCCCCCATGCTCTGTCTTGCTTGTCAACTCAGCTTTGTCTGGAAGCTGTGTAATGGAGGACATCAATGCAATCTTAGGAGCAGAGCCATGTAATTGTGGAGAATGAGAGGAGGGTATGAAAATACTGTAATTTATGCAATAAACAGTAGATATTTCATTAAACTTTTTAGCAAGAATGCTTCAAAGTTGTTCATGTTTGCCTAACCTATACAGCAACATAGGAGGAGAAGAATTTGGGAGGTTTGATAGATGTGAAGCTCGACATGAGCCGGCAATATATGCTTGCAGCCCAGAAAGCCACCTGTATCCAGTGGTGCTTCAAACCCAGCATGACCAGCAGGTCAAGAGAGACGATTCTGCCCCTCTACTTCACTCTTGTGAGACCCTACCTGGAGGACTGTGTCTGGGGTTCCCTGCACAAGAAAGACATTCAGGTGCTGAGGTAAGTCCAGGGAAGGGCCATGAAGATGACCAGAGGTTGGAGCACCTCACTTAGGAAGACAGGCTGAGAGAGTTGGGCTTGTTCAGCCTTAAAAAGAGATGGCTCCAGGGAGAACTTATTGCAGCCTGCTAGTAACTATAGGGGGGACTGGAGGAAAGCTGGGGAGGGGCTCTTTTATCAGGGACTGCAATGAGAGGGCAAGGGGTAATGGGTTTAAACTAAAAGAGGGTAGACTTAGATTAGACATTAGGAAGAAATTCTTCCCTGTGAGGGTGGTGAGGCCCTGGCACATTTCTCAGAGAAGCTGTGGCTGCCCCCTCCCTGGCAGTGTTCAAGGGGAGGTTGGATGGGGCTTTGGGCAACCTGATCTAGGGGAAGGTGTCCCTACCCATGGCAGGGGGGTTGAAACTAGATGTTCTTTGAGGTCCCTTCCAACCCAAAGCATTCCATGATTCTATAATTCTGTATACCTACATATATTCAAAGTGGTAATTGTACCGCAATCACTAAATCAATCCTAGAAGTGGGTTCAGTTGCAATCATTCTCAGAAGGAGACTAGAGGGGAACCAACAAAATAAGAGTCTGACTGTCATGAAGTCTGGAGTCAGCTGAGCATTCCCGGCAAGGGTTTGGTCTGTCTAGGAGATGTCATAGAAAAGGTTCATACACAGGAAGTTTTCAGAAAGACAGGCTCTGTTTTGGGTAAAAAATAAGTAACTTTCCTATTCCAGAGACATAAGAGGGCACAGGACATCACCACCTGGATGATGAATACAATGGGTGCGGTTAATGTCTATTTCTCACCCGGGACAGACAACGATGATGATGGTTTCTGGTTTCTTTCAGACCAATTTTTATATCTCCAGACTACTTTCCTTTTTTTCCAAGTAGAACAGCCAATAGCAGTTGCCAATTCTACCTTCTCAAGATGTTTCCCCCCTTTTCCAGGTATTTTTCACTTTGCAGATGATAAGCTGTTCTTAGGCTTGCTTGGCTTTGTGCTTACTGATGGTATCTCAAGATGTTTCCAGTTTCTCAGTACTCAGCTGCACTACAAGGATGTCAGCTGCACTTCTCAGGGATGATCCTGGTTCTCAAGGAGACAGGTACCTTCTCTGTCAGTATTCTATCAGCCATCTTCTCCTGTTCTGTTTTTTTCCCTTTATAGCCAGGTCACCTTTATGGCTGCTCCCACCAGTTGCCAAGTTCAGCTTAGTCTTTAATAAATTGACAATGCTTGACCCAGGAAACTGGTATTTTGCAGGTGGTAAAGGGATGACTGGAAAAACCAAACATGTTCTGAAGATGTAAAAAATGTCATCTCCTCAGTACACAACTGTTTTTACCTCCTCTTTTTACTTTCCTTCTGATTCCCACCTTGCCATCTTTGGTTTTTTTTAATGATGGGCTGAATGAGATTTCCTGAAGCTACTTAAATCTCCTTTGGTACAAGGAGTCAGTTGCTCAAGTACATGCTCTGTAAAGCAAGGAATGAATTATCTGAACTGCAGTACTGGATTGCCTGTGAATATGTACGAAGGAGACTAAGGAATTGTCTGACTGTGTTTCTCAAAATATGTTTTCATGTGACTTTGTTACCTCAATTTTGATTCCTCCGATTCCGTGATTTCCGTGTTCAGGCCACACTTACAGAGGCTGAAGTCTGCTTATTTGATGTAAAGACAATTATTCTAGTAACAATACAAAATGGTCAACGAGGATGTTTTTTTCTGATGTTAACCAAGACTGCTTGGCTTCATAGAGGGAATGTGTGTGGAGAGAGGAAGTCTGGCTGTGTTTCCCTTTGCGAGCCAGACCCATTTCTCACACGTCCCTGGCAGCCCCAAGGGTTGATGTACAGACCTGGTGGAGGGAGATGATTGACCTCAGTGCTTTGTGTGGCTGCGAGTTCCTAATTGTACTGACTGTAAAGACACCACAAATAGCTGCAAGATTTTATTTTTTCATTTCTTCTGCAGGGAAGACTATTCACTTGTATACGTCATGCTGGCACTTTTTGAACCATCTGTGCAAGTACAGAGAAGGTTCCTTAGAGTGTGTGTTCGTTCAGGAGATACCTCCCACCATCTCAGAGAAAGCACTGGGAAAAGGATGAAAGCAGCAACTGTCCCTGTTTGCTTTGCTTTCTCTGCAGGGCAGTAGCTGATCCAGTGTCTTTGACCTTCTCACACACAGGCTGCCTTTTGTGTTGAGCGAACAGGACGTGGCTAGACCCATGCAAACACAAAGGCATCAGAGCAAGCAGCTCCTGCTCCAGAAACCCAGCGTCAGCTCCTGTTGCCTACTCACTGTCTGCAAACTCCAGAAAGGCTATGAAATGGAGGAACAGACCAAGAATGCAGGATTATCACAGATGGCTGAAGCTAAAATGGTATTTTCTTACTGAGCCAATTCATGCTTTTCATAACATTGACGAGCTAAAAGGCTTAACAGAGATGAAATAATAGGCTGAGTGTGCTGTAATGCTATCTAAACACAACAGGCTGCCCAGAGAGGCTGTGGAGTCTTCTCTGGAGATATTCAAAACCCACCTGGAAACAATCCCATGCGACCTGCTGTAGGTGACCCTGCTTTAGCAGGGGGGTCGGACTAGATGATCTCCAGAGGTCCCTGCCAACCTGTTTTCCTGCAGTCTCTCAGTCTGTCATTCTGTGCACCATGTCTTCAACTGGATTTTGTACTGGATTGCCTGCCTCAGGGCAAAACCACACTAAGATATGCAGAAGTGATAATGCAATCTTTGTGGGCTGATACAAGTGAAAATCATGCCATCTGCTCATCAAAGCACAGCTCATCTCTTTTCTGTGTAATTATTGCCACCTTTTATTTTGTACAGCAACCATAACAATAGGCTCTGTGGGTGTTGCCATAATGCAGGTTATTGTGTTTGTATTTTGATCTAGTAATTTTGCACATGTCGTGTCTCTTCTTTTATCAAATTGACCAGATTCCATGTGGTGTGTGTGACGTGTGAGTTTAATCTTCCATGCAGTTTCTCTTTGTAAAACACTTTTTTATTAGCTATGATTTCAGATTATTCCCCACAGTCAAAAGCACATTTACTCTTCAGGTATGTACTTTTAATCATGATAACGTAGTTTACTGCTGCTACTGTTGTTTTCCCTGCTCCTATTTTTTTTTTCCTTTTTGTTTTAATCCATCTATTTCTCATTTACCTCCCTAGATGTTTACCATTTCTTTATTTTGTTCTATGGATATCTCTTTTACTGGATCCTCAGAAGAAATTACTTTTCTTCATACGTGAATCAAAACATTAATAAAATAATGCCTCCAATAGTACCTGATTTCCACAAGGTCCATTGTTGCTGTTGATTATTAATAGGAGAGAATTCTTACTGTTTCTCACACTCCCATATTTAAGACCTTTGGGATGTATAGGTGCCATCATATTACTGAATCAGGAAAGCAAATAAAATCACAAGTTTTGGCCCAAGGAATTTCTTTCCTTCGTTTAACTTTCTTGCTTCAGTTCAGCAGATATTTTACCTTTTACAACACCAATTAAATTAAGAGGCAAATTAATTGACTCTTAAGCAGCAAATTAATTGAGCTCTGACTGCCCTTGATTGTCAGCAATTTGTATTCTTATGAAGTGGCTTAAAGTATATTTAATTAAAGATGTGTTGCTTCACATCCAAGAGTCAGTAAAACATTCAATACTTACATCATCTTAAATTCATTTATTATCACTTTTTCTGTAGTTCAAGAAGCATTTGAAAGGTTGAGTGCACAAAATCCTCATTCTGAAGGAATGACTAGGCCCTAATTGGGTTCAATGTAGTCTTTCTCTTGCCCATGTTTTGGAATGAATTGGCCCTTACAAAGTGTTATGTCTCTGCATGTGCCTAATAGAAATACTATGTTGCCATTCACTGTCTATTGCAAAGGCTAAGAGAGGCTGTAGATCAGAGGAGGGATCAGTTAGTTGTAAATGCATCTAGAGTTTAGGCACCAAGTTGCACAGTGCTCTGAACCACTTTTCCTCTGATCTTTCTTTCCCCCAATTAAAAAACAATCTTAGAACAACAGCATTCAGCCTTTTTTGTATCTTCCAAAATAGTCCAGAAGGTGTAGCCACATAAATGAAACCATAATGCAGGAGGTCACATAAAATCAGCATTTCTTGGAATGAAGCGTGAGTTTATTGTGCTTTCCCCTTCTCAGACGTCTTTAGGCAAGTTAAATCACACAGAATCACAGAATCGTAGGGGTTGGAAGGGAGCTCCAGAGATCATCAAGCCCAACCCCGCTGCCAAAGCAGGTTCCCTAGGACAGGTCACACAGATAGGCGTCCAGACAGGTCTTGGATATCTCCAGAGAAGAAGACTCCACAACCCCCCTGGGCAGCCTGTGCCAGGGCTCTGTCACCCTCACTGGGAAAAAGTTCTTCCGCATGTTGGTGCAGAACTTCCTGTGCTCCAACTTGCAGCCATTGCCCCTTGTCCTGTCTCCACAGACCACTGAAAAGGGGCTGCCTATTTCTCCCTGCATCCCATACATAAGATACTTATAAACATTGATCAGACCCCCTCTCAGTCTTCTCTTCTCAAGGCTGACCAGCCCCAGTTCCTTCAGCCTTTCCTCATAGGGGAGAGGCTCCAGGCCCTTAATCATCTTTGTAGCCCTCCTCTGGACTCTCTCCAGGAGTTCCCTGTCTTTTTTATACCAGGGAGCCCAGATCTGGACACAATACTCCAGGTGGGGCCTGACCAGGGCAGAGTAGAGGGGGAGGATCACCTCCTTTTACATGCTGGCAATGCTCCTTTTGATGTGCCCCAGGATCCCATTGGCCTTCTTGGCCACTATCATCCTTCACCTTCCCCACAGGTCCTTTAGCTGTACCTACTGGGTGGGGGGAGGCAGCAGTAATGAAAGCAAACCCCATGACCTTTTTCTGAAGGCTTTTAGTGAGGAAGGAGAGAACATGCAACCAGACAGCACGACTATGCCAGACTCATTTGAAACAGAGAAGGAAAATCCTGGCAGTTGGGGGTATTTTTCACTTTTCTATAGGCCTATTTATTTGGGAAGAGAATGAAGAGATCACAGGCCCAACACAAGCTAAAGAAAGTCATTGATACATTTTTTCCTTTTTTGTGAAGCTGAATTATTATTTAAAAAGGGGGATACATTAGGAGTAATCAGGATGTGAGGATTTGGGCATCATTCCTGGCACAGGCCTCTCTCTTTCTCCTTTAGTAAAAGGAATTCGACGATTGATGTTTAAAGAAGCAAAAGCAGATCTGGAGGTTCCTGCAGCTGATTTCTGTGGCGATGCATGAACATCCTCAGGGTTATCTGCTTGTTTAGCGAGGTCACCTAGGCCTCATGTTGAATCAACAGAAAGCTTTAAATCAACACCAACCTCAGGCCTCCCAGTCCTGGAAGGCAGAGGAGCTGGTTAAGGATCTGACTATTCATCATCCTATTCAGGAGACGTTCAGGCTGGACTTCAGGATGCATTTCTTTACTGAGATAATAGTCAAACCCTGGAACAGGCTTCCTAGGGAGGTGGCTGATGCCCCAAGCCTGTCAGTGCTTAAGGGGCATTTGGATAATGTCCTTAACAAATAACTTTTGGTCAGCCCTGAAGCAGTGAGGCAGTTGAACCCTTATTCTGTGAGAATCTAAGAATTCTTTCCTCAGCTCCTTTACTGTCTTTCCTGAAGGGGTACATAGGTACAACACAAACTTCAGAAGGTAATACAAAACACCTTAAAACAAAGACAGGGTTGTAAAGTGCGATGGAAAGGGTTACAAAAGAAACAAAGCAAGCACAATAAAATATTCTTAAAATAAAAGGGCAGCATTTATTATAAGATTATATAACATGCCAAAAATAAAAGTGTCTTTTAAACTACTCTGTTTATGAACCATATTTACAGGTTTTTCCCTCCCATTTTAAAACTAGAAGTTTTTGTATTTGTGTACATTCTTAAATAATAAGATTTAAAAACGTGATTCACAAACAGATGCATACAATGAAGAAAAGGGAACCCTGTGTTGAAGCCATTCCAGCAGATGTCGAGAGCAGAGAATGCTTTAGGGTTTGAAATTTAAATACAAAATCTAAGAGGGTAAAAGTAGGGTGTAAAAGCAAGAATAAATAACCTTAAAATTAGCAACTGAAGCCCAGGGAGTGCGGTCTATAATATCAAATCAAAATTACACAGAATACCCCAGTGATCACTAGGAAACTTGCCACAGTCTAGCTTTTCCAACCCAATTAAGTCCATACTTCGTGGTATAATATGTCCTCCTTCAGCTGCGGGCCGAAAGTAAACGCGGTCAAATCTCATCTTGCACTTGTACCCCGCGTCCAGGTTGGTGTTGGACTGGGTGTCCCAAGTATAGCGGCAGTGCTGAGGTTTACCCAGGAACTCCCAGATATCCGTTACGTTGTCAGGTAATTTACCTAGTTTAGTCACCTGAAGGCAGAAGGGGGAGAAGAAAATCCACAAGACACTGAATTTACAAATTTTACCTTCAGAACAAGAACTGAATTGTCACAGTATCCCTGGTATTCCTCAGGATGTTCTAAGGCAGGACCAATTCCTGTAGCGCTTGCTAAACCCAAAACACGTTACAAAATAAACGTTCAGCTCTGAAATTTTCAGGTATGGGAGTCAACACAATGTTCTCAGAATCTATGTCATTCCAGTTCCCTGCAATGTAATTTGATGATGGAACACTGACCTTTTAGTAATACTGCATAAATTTCCCTTTAAGTATGAGCAGGCAAAAATTATTTGTGATTTTGAATGTCTCAATGATGGGGGATTGATTTTAAACTCCCCAAATATACCTCTGCAGAGCACCCACTTCTTTCACTGACTCTACAAGCATCACCTCTGAGAACTCAGAGTTGAGCAAGTGAAGATTGGGTTCTCAAAATGAGAAGATACTGCTGAAGTCAAAACTTCCACTAACCTCTGTATCTTCTCAGACACAAATACTCCTAATCCAGCATTTTGCTATTGTGGGTGGAGGAGGGACACAACTCTTCATATACATCACCTCAGCTATAGCAACGCCTCAGCACAGCAGCTTCTAGTCACACTCCCACTTTTTAAGAATAAATGTTGCCAATTTCTGGTCTAAGCAACTCCTTTCTCAAAGACAGCAGAGAAGCCTGACAAGATTTTGCCAGAATACTATCTCAACGTAACAAGGTGGCTTGTTTCTACTTACCTCACTGTCTCTGAGGTTTGTATCCCCTCCAAATATAACAGTGGTGGACTCTGACTCCTGCTGCATTTTGTTCAACACTATTTGCAGTTGCTTCATACGCTCCTTGGAGTGGTTTTTAGTGCTCTCCAGATGAGAGGTCATAAGGCAAATTTCGTTACCAGATATGCTCACCTGTGCATGAAACAGAAGCAGTGTTACCATCCACAGCATAACAAGAAGTTCAAAGACAAAAATCCAATCACAAAGTAAGTTACTGAATCACAGAGCTCTGGTTAGTATTAGTTTTACACTGAAGGGGCCTAGGGAAGGATAACCTCAGAGGTTATGAGACTTGAAAATGAAGTACAGCCAGAAGCTTACATTAAAAGTAAAGTTTCTGGCTGTACTTCATTTTCAAGTCTCATTTTTAATGATTTGTTAGTATCAAATGCAACTGGGTTTGTACATTCAGAGAAGTATTTTTTCCTGTTTGAGCCAGCTGTAAAGCCAGTCCAGGTTTTCCTGGGATTTTTTTGCTTTGAAGGCAGAAACACAGTGGTTTAGTACATACTGACTCACATGCACAACCAAGAGGTTCCTCATCATAGAGGTTGTTGGGAAAGGTATTGTCTCATGCTTCAGTAGCTTCACTCTTGATTTCTTCAACATTATGGCAGTGAAATAGCCATCTATGTTACCTAAAGAGGAACAAGGAAAGAAACTTTCGATGGTATCTTCTGCCAGGCCGTGAAGTTAAAAGTTCTGAAAGAGACCTTTGTGCCGTCACCTGGGAGAATCAAATTAATTTGCAAGATATGCAAAGACATTAGTTAAGCATAACAGAAGTGTGAATTTTTCATATTTTTAAAAATGAAATATTTAAAAAATTACTTAATCTATGTCACTTTCTGTCAGGCTTTCAAAATGCAGAAAAAAATAAAGATAAAACCACCAGGCAAGCAAGTTTTTCACATGCATAATTTGTAACAAACTATATCCCAGTATCAAAACACAGCAAGTAATTTAAGAGCTTCCTTCCTGACTCTACTATTTTCATTCCTACAAATGGCCAAGAGATTTTGGCAAGAAAGACAGAATAAAACCAAACTTATTCTTTCCAATTTCTGCCTTTAGAAACTGAGGGTTCCTTCTTACCTGGAATAATAGTGTAACTGCCTGCTCTCATCTGTAGAAGATAGAGATATGGTGGGATGACCTCTTGTAAAAACACGACATCTGGACTGTATCTGAAATCAGCAAGACAAGATTTTAAATTAACTGGATTTAAGTTACCTGAAAGGTAGTACTGTTACAGTCTTGAGGCCACATGGAACAGGGTCAGGGATTTCAGGTGCACCCGGTCCTTGTCTTCCTAGATATTACAAGAATATTTTAAAAATAAAAGAACTCTCTCCACTGGATTTAGTAGCATGTAGACACATCCCCATTGTTAAAAGGGAGGAAACGATTATTATTATGAACATGGAACTGACATGGTAATAAAAACCATAACTGTGATATAACTTGATCTTATGAACATATGCATGTGTTTCATATCCTACATGCACAAAGAATTCAATTTAGGCAGCTGCAAAGCAGTTTTGTGACATGTTTTGCAGCATCTAAGTTTGCCAGTAAATTCCAACCACCGCTGCCTTCCCTGACAACAGATCCCCTCAGGTAACCTGCCATTCATTTCCTCCAGTCTCATTGGTACGAAGTTCTTATTTCTCAGAGCTGTGCAATCAGTAACAGTTCATGTGGGGCAGCAGTCCTTACAATGCTGACTTAGACAGGACTTTACACCTATTCCCATTTTTTGCTAGGCTGCTGAAAAACCCTACCCTAAGCAGGTGAAGGGCAAACCTAAGGCCTTAGGGAAGAAAAATGCCGTCAACCTAGATTAACAACATCAAGTGAAAGTTGATTTAGTTATGGACTTTCTGCTGTTTTAAGAGAAACTTAAATTATCCCTTGTTTAAATCATCTAAATTACAGTAACTTACTGCATTAAGATAAATCAATTTACATAACTGCTAAACTGTTGCTAAATATATTCACAGGGGGCTTCCTCTGATGGAACTACAAAAGGTAATCACAGATTCTAAAGCTTTTAGAACACTGCACATTTTCTTCTTTTATAGAGAAGTAACAGTAATGGCAAGAGAGCCACTTTTCACATTTCACTAAAAAAAAAAAAAGAGTATCTTTTTTGTTATTTCAATCAGTTTGCTTTAGCATGAAGTCATTCATACTACCAGAGAGACAAACAAGTTTCTTGCAGTTTTATCTTCTCTCATGTACAGGATGGAAGCATGAAGTATGCTTCTGATGTATGACTGCAACTTGATTGCTATCATTCACGATTTACACAAAGAAAAGCTTTTTAAAGTTGCCATCGCAAAATATTTAACCTTTGGGATGCTTCACAGGTTCACAACATTTTCAAGCTGCGTATCAATTTTTATTCAGTTACTCTGGATTTATAGAGTGACTCTTATTGTGGCATCTAATGTCAAGACAATTTGGGCATGAAGATTTGAAAACATCTAAAACAAGCAGCTTGTTTTCTCCTTTAAAGCTGGGCAGCTGACAAAGCAAAGATGAAGCTATACTTACAATGACAGGTAAGAACAGACTCCTCTGGCGCGTTCTTTTAGATGTCCTACATCCAGCCCATCAATGTTCCAGGTTATCAGTGAGAAGCTGCTGTCATCTTCTTGTTGCCTTGAGTCTACACTACTGACACCAGCATTACGGGCAGTTTCATCTGCTGTGAGGTCAATACTATAGAGAAAGTTTGTTTGTCAACATATATAATACTATTCTTCATGCAATTACCTCCCCCGTTTTCTAAAGCAAAGTATTTTAGACCCATCAGAACTTACTGATGGCCATCTAAAACTTTCCAACAGAAAAGTTAATGTTGATCTCAACATAATTTAAATGGGTAGTAACTAAAACATATGGACCTTGGTCATACAAAGCCTTAGTACCCAGGTGAAGGGTTTTTTCTTCCTCCTTATAGACACAAGGTAACATTTACCATTCTGACCTAAGTTAATCAGAGGGCAGTATAATCCAAAACACTTGAGTAATTAAACTCTTTCCCAAAGCTAGAGGCAGGCCATGCACATTAGTTTTTCAAACACTTTCCAACACATTAAAAACAAAGAACTGCAGCTCAGACTTGCCTTGATGTGCCCATCCTTGTAGCACAGAAGATTCCTCCAACTGCCAAACCCTCTGGAGAGGTACATGCATAAACTCACCCTGTGACAAATTAACAGTCCTTCTCTTTGGGAATATTCACCCCAAATCCCAACTCAAAAGCACAGGCCTTGTACACCCTTTTGATGTGATAAAGGCTGAACAGCACTACAAAAGTTTGACTGCCCAGTGCAGGAACTGGTCAGGGTCTTGTGTTGCTATAGAGAACCTGACTCTACCTGCTAAACACATGGTTAATTTTCTTTACGTTAATTTACTTAATAGCATATGATATGGTGGCGTGTTTTAGACTTGTATGAAACAGTGTTGACACGGCTGTGTTAGCTGTGGCTGAGCAGCACTTACACAGCGTCAAGGCCTTCCCTGCTTCTCCTGCTGCCCCACCGGCAGCTGAGGGTGGGCAGGAGGGGACACAGCCAGGACAGCTCACCCCAGTTCACCAAGGGGATATTCCCTACCAGCAATAAAAGCTGAGGAAAGGAGGAGGAAGGGGGAGCATTCAGGATTACGGCATTTGCTGCCTCAAGTCACTATTACAACTGATGGAGCCCTGCTTACCTGGGCACAGCTGCACACCTGCCTGCCGGTGGGAAGCTGTGAACTAACTCCTTGCTTTGCTTTGCTTGAACGCATGGCTTTTATTTTCTTTATCAAACAGGCTTTATCTCCCCCCAGGAGCTTTCACACCCTTATCCCTACAGCTCTCTCCCATCCCGCCCGGGAGAAGTAAGTGGCAGTGCAGGACCGAGCTGCCCGCCGGCTTTAAACCACAACAGTGGCCCGACGCAAATCCCCTGAGTAACGGCAAAGCCGGGAACAAGGTGCATTAGGGAGTGTAGCTAAGGCTGTGCTGTCACCCCCCGCCCTGGGTGGGGGTCGCCTACCTGCTGCCGGGCTCCGCGCCGGCCGGCGGCACCCCGCTTGCCGCCTCCTCATTCTTCTCCGGCGGGGGATCGAAATAGGCGTTCAGGGCTCTCTGAAACACAGGGAGGCCGGTGGCAGGGCAAGGGCCGGAGGCAGGGCAGGGGTGGCCGCCGCCAGCCCCGGGCATACCTGCATGTGCCAGCCGTTGTCGGCCAGGAAGGTGTGCGCTACCGCCGCGTCGCTGCTAGTGATGGTGGCGAACTCGGAGCACAACAGCCTCCTCCGCTTAGCGAGGTGCAACGCCTCTTCATCTTCTTCCTCCTCCTCCTCTTTTTCTTCCTCCTCCTCCTCTTTTTCTTCCTCCTCCTTCGGAGGCGGCAGCAGCGGCTCTTCCGCCGGCGGGCAGTGTCCCGCCTCACCCCCCTCCCGCTGCCCCATCACCGCCTCCATGACTCGCCCTCCGCGCGGCGCCGCGGGAGGAAGCCGGAGATAAGCCCCTCCCAGCGGGTTGCTGTTCCGGGGCGCGGGCGAGGGGCTCTTGCAGGGCTGCCGGCATGGCGTTCACGCTGGAGGGCCTGAAGGAGGCCATGAAGTACATGGTGGAGTCGCAGGGCTTCGACCGGGTGCTCCGCAAGGTACGGCCGGGCGGCAGGGAGCGGGCGGCGCGGCCCCCGGGGAAGGGCACGCCGGCCAGCTGTGAGCAGCAGCGCCTGCTAGAGAGACAGCGCTGCGCCCGGGCTGGAGCTGCTGGTTTAAAAGCCGCGGGTTTCCCCTCTTCCAGAATAAAAGGCGGAACCACGCTGGCGACTGGCCCTCGGGGTGAGGAAGCCCCGCTCTCCTGCCGGGACCGCTCCCGCCTCAGGCCGGCGGCGGGTCGGCAGAGCCCAGGCCCGACTTGTCTGTTTTGTTTCTGTATTTCTGTCCCCCGCAGTGGTAACAGGCGGTACGAAACGCAACTGCTGTTCGGTAACCCTTTCTGCATACCCGAGCTGCCTTCCAGTACCCCTCTGCATACAAGTACCGCGCTGAATCACCTTCCTCGAGTTATTTAGTAACTGTTGTTATTCCCTCTGTGGCACCTGCCACTAAGCTAACTCCCGGGCTTGGTAACTATTAATTACATTGCTGCTCTTCTCTGTTTTAAAACAGAAAAGTAGCTTGCTGTGTACTCGGCATTGGTGAGGCGGCACCTCAAGTGCTGTGTCCTGTTCCGGGCCTCTCGTTACAAGGACATTGAGGTCCTCAAGCGAGTGAAGAGAAGGGCAACCAGGCTGGTGAAGGGGCTGGAGGGCAAATCATATGGGGAGCAGCTGAGGGAGCTGGGGATGTTTAGCCTGGGGAAGAGGAGGCTGAGGGGAGACCTTATCACCACCTACAGTTACCTGACAGGAGGTTGCAGAGAGGTGGGTGATGGTCTCTTCAGTCAGATGACAGGAGATAAGACAAGGGGAAATGGCACAAAGCTGCACCAGGGCAGGTTCAGATTAGATGTTAGGAAAAAGTTATTCACTGAAAGAGTTGTTGGGCCTGGAACAGGCTGCCCAGGGAGGTGGTTGAGTCACTATCCCTGGGTGTGTTTAAAAGACTGGTAGATGAGGTACTTAGGGATATGGTTTAGCATAGGACAGAAACATTTGGATTCAGTGATCCTAAAGGTCTTTTGCAATCTTGTGATCTCACACCGTAAGCTGAAGTCAGGCCACGAGCACTTCCAGTGCTCTGTGAGTTTCTACACAGGGCTTAGTATAAAGAAATGTGTTTGACAGGTACGGCTCTGACAAAGCTCTGTTATGGTCAAAAAAGCAGCAGTGATGTTACTGTGTTATTTTGAATTCTGTAGTGGGCAGTAGTGCAGCTGACATTGAAACGTGCTAATTCACCTAACAGTCAGAGCCCAGCATGACTGATGAGCAGACATCCTTTACTGCAGCTCTGGGTGCTTAGGGGATTGCTCCTCCTAAGGCACACCAAGCTGTAGGTGTAGCATGTTTATATAAGAGCACTGCATACATATTCAACACGTTTCTGGGAAGTCTAATACATATTCATAGCTATTCCCAGAATTGGGGGTCCCACCTTATTTCTTCCTTTTATAGTATTTCCACCTCTCAACTAATTTGAGATGAGGGGCGCTCTTCCTCATCCTTGTCTTGAAGGGTCACAGCTTCATGCCATTATACTCTTCAGTTCATTGAAGTTCATGGTTGGTCTGATCTCCACATGTGCATCCATCCACAGCAAGAATTCCTCTTCTGCTTACCTACAAAGTTTTCCTCCTCAAGGCTAAACTAATCGTTTTGCTAAACTAATCATCCTTATCCATAGTTTTCTTGTTAGTAAGTTAACCTAATGACATAATGCAATCAATTTAAGCCACATCTTTCTCAAGATGCGCTGCTTACTCAGGGCTCTTGTTAAGTTCTAGCAACAGTTGGTTTCACAAAGGTCTTTTTATTAACCCTTTGCATCTCTTCACAATGTTCTTGAGTTCCTGGGCAGGGTGGTCCCATGAAGCAGTTTCAGTGTTCCCATTACATTTCACAACACCATTTAGTTTTTATCCATTTGTGTAGCCAGGACATGAAGTGTTGCAGTTTATATATCAAAGAAAACCAACCATCTCACAGTTGATATGTTTTGCATTGTAGAGGAGCAAATGTAACATTGGAAGCAGTGCTTTCATTAACAGCTCCATAATCTGATACAGTGATATAAAGTAACTCTTTGCAAAGCAACTCTTATTGTCTTGTTTCTCCAAGACATTTTGGTCCTCTATATAAAAAGTGTAAAGCTTTAAGAAGCTCATTTATTTATAGAATCCAATTGGTTCTTAGTCACCTCTTCACTGCGATAACTTCATTCTCCTTTACTTTAAAATCCTGCTAAGTGGAGAGGAAGAGCAGGATTTCAGCTCATCAAGGTGGCTGGCTGGAACTGAGCCTTGGGAGGCAGGAGTCCTCCCTTGCTCTGGAATATTTCTACACTTGTTCTGCAATCTCCTTCTAGAATGACCACGCTACAGGTTTAATCATAACAACAATAAAAGTACAGTATCATTTGAATTTTAGGTGTCTTCTGTTTTTCTGGGAGACACCTGAAGCCTTTCTTCCTGTAACTGTGACTCAAGATTTTTCCTGTGCTGAGGAAGACAGATTTTAGTCTGAAACTTTTCACTCCCAGCATCAAACTTAGTTTCTGGCCTAATTCCAGTGTGGTATCTACATAGGGCTTAATGCCTCCATGTTTTAAAGCCCTTTCTTAAAAAGAACATAGTGGTGGAAGGCTGGAAGGCGAAGCAGCAGACTGTTCACAGAGAGACAGACGCGTGGGAGGACAAGCACAGGAGGGCTGTGGGAAGCACAGACCAGCAGCTCCCGCTGCGTAAGTCCTGGAAGCGCTGGGGTACTGAACTATTTTTGTCAAGGAGAGCAGGCAGCAAGTGCCAGATCAGAGCAGCGACAAATGAAACCAGATGCTTTCCTTGCCTTCCTGATGGATGGGGAGCACTCCCTGATGGTAGTGGAAGCCATCTGCTCCCAGTGTCAGGTGTCAGTGCTAAGTCCTCACTAGAAAGTCTGCCAGAATCTCAGGCCTTGAGTCAGCGCAGCGCAGCACACCCGGGTTAGGACTGGGGATTTTCATTGATCAAGGTGCTGCTTCTGTATTAGGGCACTGCCTCAGCCATTTCCCCTCTGATTAATTCCAGCTTTTTTCCATCCGTAGGTGGACTGGGTACTAACTACATCCTTTATCTTAGTATGGCTTTCTCTGAAAAATCTGGGTAAATTTGGGCTTATCAGAAAGGGAGGACATTGGCTGAAACCGAGCTCTTACACTGGACTGTAAAGAAGGAATAGTGAAACTGAAAGCATTTCAACCTGAGTTTCTTTTAAGATCAAAAAGATTTAAATCAACTCAGCTGATACAGTATGGAAACATCTAAGTTAACTTTTTTTAAAAACTAGAAAATTAGTAGGAATTACAGTAAATACTGTGCCCACATTTCACTTGTGACAGTCTGAAGGTACTTCAGAGTTTTAGTTGTAGGTGTCGATGTATATGCTGAACTTACCCCAGTTTTGCATCTGCTTTCGGATTTTAGGTGAAGTGCTACTAACTGAAGAAACTTGGAAAAAAATATTTTAAAATCATGAATTGCAGGAACTCCTTGGTCTCAGAAATCCAGCTTCCTGTGTGGGTTACAGGGGGAAGCATGGTACCAGAGATGTACCATGGTTTTTCTCTGTAACACCCATGGGCTGGAATAAAAGTGTGTGTGGAAGTCACGATGCTGTAATGCGGCCTGGTACAAGCCTTGGATACTTCAACCACAAGTATGAATTTCAGTTCAGGGAGGCAAATCTGATTAGCATTTCCAGTGCTTATATCAAAATACTGATTCTTACTGAGGTTGCTCTAGTATAATGATTAATGAATTACTGTCAGTCACACATTTTGTGAGCTAACAAATATACTGTCGCAATTTACCCCTACACACAGTGCTCTCTCTAAGCTGGTTTATCAGTCACCGATTCAAGCAAAGGAAAAACTGAAGAATGCTGTCTCCTAGGCAGACCCTGAAGTTTTGTTAACTATTTAAACTGCCAGTTCATCTGCTCTAGAAATACAGACTTTTCTAAGGCAACAATCTTCTGCACAGGATTTATGGAAATACTGAATGTGACAGTTGAATTGCTGAATTTTCCCCTCTTTAAATTTGTCTCAGGAGTCCATAATTAAACAAGATTTACTTTCTGTTTGATTCAGGGCAGTATCAGCTGTTGGTACTGTTGTCAGTAAGCTTTTTACTCCTTTTTTTGGTTATACAGATGAAACTTCTTTCAGCAACTCCTGGAAAAGTTGTTTGTGAAATGAAGGTAGAGGAGGAGCATACGAACAGAGGTGGCACCTTACACGGGGGTTTGACAGCCACACTTGTGGACGTGGTGTCAACAACAGCGTTGCTGTACACAGAGAGAGCAGTGCCTGGGGTCAGCGTGGACATGAACATCACGTAGGTATCAACCACCATGTTTTAGCAGAACATACTAACCCTTCTTCCACTAACACCATATTGTATGTCATTTCTGTGCTGTAGTACCCACTTTAAAAAAACCTAAAGATGCTTTCTTTGCTTTCAGAAATCTTGTTTTGATAAATTAAGGAGGGATTGTATTTGGGGACACTGCCATTTGGTTGCAAAATCAAGGTGGATTTCTGTAAGCATTTGGTACGTGTGTTTTAAGAGAGCATGCCCATTCACAGAACGCAAAGGGATGTTGTTAATGTATAAATTTTAGCCTTACAAAAATCTGCTGTCTTCAGTTGTGAAGATACGTTAAAGTGTGTCCTCCAACACCAAAATCTAGGGTAAGCAGCTTTCTATAAACCCTTTTTTAGTATTAGTCCATAATACGTTAAAACGGGAAAAAATACTAAACCAGGAACTATTTTCACTCTGTTTTGTGCTCACATAGAGGGTGAATTACAGATTGAATCACAGTTACCCACTAGAGGAAGATGCCTTGGCTCTTGGTGATTTAAAGATAGCTTTATATATTGAGAACAGTCTTTTCCTGTAATGCAAACGTAAAGTATGGTGTCTTTTTGCAAAAGTTGTATGAAACCTTAGATCACACTATTATAGCCTGTCACCTTTGCTTCATTTCTTCTAATGAAGGGGTGATCACTAATTGGAACAGAAGTAATCCTACTTGGAATAACTAACATAAAGCATTAAACATCTTGGAGAAGTAACCCCTCATCAAAGCTGTCAAAAAAACCCCAAACAGTTAAAAATCCTTCAGAGTCTGTGAGGAGTGTTCTGCATGTTTACCAGGTTCCCTACTTTGCCCCAAGCACCTTCCAATTTTTCCTCTGGGCAGGTGGGACTAGAGCCTCAGTTTAAGCCTTATACTGTTGCTGTGATGGCCAAGAAATTACTGGAAATGAAAACCTGAAATTCCCCTACCCCAGTTTGGGGTTTTTTTCTCCCTACACTAGTATAACAAGAGGCCACCATCTGAATTATTTACACCATCAAGGATGCCTACCCAATTACATGAGGGCCAAAGTCTTAGGAAAGTGCTGTCCCTGGAAGTGATCCAAAATGATGGAGTAGGGTAACCTTCAGGAAGCATTACTGAAGCAGCATCAATAGCCTTGTTTAACCCAGACCACTGCTTCCATGGAACAATGTTCATTGCTATAATGCAACTTTTTTTCCTTTCTGGGAAAGAGCTTTTTAAAGGGCTGTCACGAGGAAGCTATTTCAGTGATGGAAAGAACAGAGGGAAACAGAGAAACTTTTTTTTTTCAGAGGATCAGCAGCAGCCTCTGACTGAAACAAGACTGAAACCCTGCCCTGTCAGCTAATGGGGCATGTGCTGTGTCAGCACGAAGTGTGACTGACATACCTTTGACACAGTGTCATGTATAAAAATGGATTGGATAATGAAATTTATCTCAGTAAGATTTACATCCAGCAATTACACATTCTACTCTAACATTGGCATATTATTCCCTTACTTCAGATCATGGTTGGATCATGTTGCTCCTAATTCTTTGCAGGCATTTTGCAGGGGAAATTCTTCCTAATCCCTGTGGAGTGTTTTTAAAAGCACACCCTCCTACTCACACAAATAAAAACACGTGTTATCTGACAAATGGAAAGGGCCTTAAGCCTGGGAGGTTTGAAGGCCTCTCAGATTTCCATCACTTTTCTCTGCCGAGGGTCTGGGAAGCAGTTAACCTATGCTTTGGTTCCATGCAGACATGACCTTTGTAACAGAGACTTTCTGCAGTTGAACCAGCCAGGCTGGTTTAGAAAGGCTGTAGGGAGGAGCCAGCAGTGGCCAGAGTAGGACTTGGAGCTGAAGGTTTATCAGAGTTCTTTGATACCCCATTGTTTCTGCTCCGAAGTGTAACAGAACCTAGTTCCTCAGAACCAAGCCAACCGGTTTCTTCCCATCCTCAGTTTTCTCAGCGAACTCTTATGCTGAATCACCACTGCAGTACTTGGAGGAACTCAAGGACTTAATTAAAGTGGGGATTTGCAAGCAGGCAGTTAGAGGGGGATGTGTCTTTATTACTCACCATTGCTAGTTCCCTTTATGATAATCTGAATGCAGGAATATTCTTGGATTTGTGCTCTTGTACAGCCTCTGACCTGTTCATTTTGTTCTTCATTGAAGATACACTTCTGCTGCTAAGATTGGAGAAGACATACTGATTACAGCTCAGATTTTGAAGCAAGGAAGAAATATTGCATTTGCCAGCGTGGATTTAACAAATAAGGCCACAGGGAAGTTAATTGCACAAGGTAGACACACAAAGTATATAGGAAGTTAATGTAAGAAATTAATTTTAAAAAATAATGTTGGTCTTAACCCCATATAAAATTATTTTCTCATCGATGTGATAAGATACTATCTGCACAAAGTTGTGATAGTCTATATATAAAGTCAATTAGTCTCACACACATAATAAACGAACAAATTTCTTAATTACCATCAGAACTGTTACAAGCCTAAAATTGGTGCCTGTTTGGGGATGAATAACAGGGTGCAGTAGCACAGGGATGTACCCAGCTTTTTTTTGGTCAGGAGAGCAAAAGGCAAGAGCCTTTGGACCAGCCAGATGGTTTACCAGCATGACAGTGTTTTAAGAGATCTCTGTTTTCTTTGCCTGTGGTGTTGCCATGCGACAAAGCAACCGTGTCTTCAGGCCTGTCACAGTCACAGCCAAACAACACTAGACACGCTTACAGTCTAAACTGCTTGCTGTGCAGGATGGTAGTATGGAGTTCCTGTAACTGTGTGAAACTGGTTTGAAAGGACAAAGCAGGCTAACACAGAAAGAATGTAATTTAGTGATGCTGTAACAAATTTCAGAATCATTCAATAAAGCTTTTTGAAACTACATTCCTAAAGTGTGTTTAGTGGTTTTGTGATCTCCTTGCAGCCAGTGAAAGCTTGCCAGCATGGAGTGGCTGAGGGAGGGGTGTGGTAGCACACTTGTACACAAGTTCACCTGAGATTTCATCATCATCTCCCCGTGATTCCTGAATGTTAAAACACAAGTGACATCATCAGGGTTTTTTCATCTTTACCTACCTGCAGTTCTGTCTATTTTTAAGAATCATCAGCTGAGAGCCTGAGATGTATCAAAACAAACTTGGTGAGGCTGAGCCTCAGGCTAGGGCTGTGGATTGTCAGGTTTGGGCCCAGTGTGGTAGAGTTAAGCCGCTGTTCATCAGCTGAAGGCTCATCTCCTCATGTACTGTTGTGGACAGGTTTAACTCCAAACTGATGATAAGCAGTCCTTGGCAAGACCGTCACACTGCAATGACAACAGCAGTGCTGCACACACAGTGCAAGTTTTATGTAAGCATGACCTTCATTTGTCTTCTCTAGGGGAAGATTTGAAGTAGCTTGAAAAGTACAGGGTATCTATAATTCTTATTGCTGTGAAAGTTGACTCCTTGTCTTTAGTGGTTTGAATTTTGTGATTAAGGGTGCAGTTTGGTCATTTTTTTTGTGTGCTTTTCTAAACCTAAGTAATTTCCAGGTAGTTGAGCAACTTGTTCAACTTCATACTCAAAATCTGTGAACAAGTTTACTAATATGAGAAGCCTTTCCCAGATGACTTTTAAACAAGCAATATAGCTGGTAGCTCACCCTCCAGTGGAACCCCTCTAAAAAACACTTGCAGTGGGCTCAGGACATCAGCATGTATTTTTGCTGCAAGTGTAGAACCTCCCTGTGTGGTATATACATTATTCTCAACAAAAGCTTTTTCCAAGGCAGTCTCTGCAGTGTGCACAGCTTATGTGCCTGTGGGTAGCTGAATTTCTCATAGTAGCAACATCTCTTCAGCCATAACATCTCCTCAGGGGTACATCTGTAACCATCTTTCCCCTCAGCACTTGCACTCACGCTCAGAATCAGCCCCAAATCCCATTTAGAGAAACAGTGCTCTGCTAAAGCAGTTCTGAGAAGGCACTTAACTACAGGTCACAGTTTGGGCTTTCTTTTTTTGTTGTTGGGGTTTTTTTAGGGCGTGAGGTGAGGTTGTTTTGTGGAAGGTGTTTGGTTTGGGTTTTTTTTAAATCTTTGTTCACCAGGACTATACACCTCGCTGTATCAAGTAGTTCCTCACTTTATCAAGTAGTTCCTCACTTTAACACATTCCTCTGCTTGTCTGGAGATCTTAAAAAGATCTCCACAGGTACTAGGGCAAGCAGACCAAGGATCCACCACTGTGTAAACACACCCAATGGGCTTAGCAATTGCTGTTCTGGCTATCTTCCTGTTACTGTGTTCTGACACCTCCAGTCACTCATTCTCTCAGACTTAAGTTTACCAGCTTCCTTCCATGGGTTACCCCAGCACAAGAGGTAAAGGAAATATAAGTGAGAATTTAAACTGCTCCTCCAGCTACTATAACCCACCCACCCCCCACCCACCCCCACCCCCCCCCCCCGACCATGGGAACACAAGAGTGATTGCCACTGTGCCCTGAAACAAAAGGCAGAGGGTGGGAACGGAGGTGGCACCAAATTCAGTACGTGCCAAAAGATGTGAGAACACACTCAGCTCCATGTGCTGGTGCAGCCCTAACCCTGTCCTCATGTAGTGGTCCCACTGCAATGTAGCATGGCTTCCCTCCATCAAAGCTGGCTTCCTCAGGAACCTGCCATCCTTTGGTGGTCTCATTCTATCACTTTGCATTCATCATATCCAAGTAATTACAGCTGAGAAGCATCCAGGCAAATGAAGAGTTGTAAACCAACACGGCAACAACAGTATCCTCCTGTTCCCATTGCAGCCTGGCAAGGACTGCTGCTGGCTGAGAGGGAAACGGAAAAACAGCTTCCTGAAGAGAGTTCTCCCTTACAACAGGCTATTCAGCAGAGTATTTTAGTGCTGCCTCATTAGTAAGAGGGACATCATTAATATGCAGGCCAGTTATTTTTAAAGTGGCTCATTAAACTGATTATTTTAAGACAACCTTGTCTGTTATCCTTCCACCAGCAGTAGCATGTTGACCTCATAATTTATTTCACAACCCAGCTTAGGCTTGGAGATGATGTCAGAGGGACAGACACTGAGCTTGCTCAGTTTTGGGAATAGCTGTCAGGCTTAGTATTTGGAAGTGTTCCTTGCTGATTGGACCCTCACCTACAGATTGGAAGAAACCTATATCTTACCTTAGCTGAGTCTCCAAGGAAATAACGGGAAAGAATTAGCGTAAGAAGGACAAACTGTACACACAGTTCCACCTGGCATCAGAGCACAGATCTCCTGTGGCGTTGACCTGGTTCCATCACTGCAGATTTAGGCATAGTTCCCTCACAAGTAAAGTGCATAAAGCGACAAGATTTTCTTGTGAGTCTTGTTAGCATTCCAGATTACACATCCAATAGTGGGCAGACATTGATAAACTCCCAATCTTACAGCAGCAAATGTCCCTCCCATAGCATCCAGGGGTTTTCCCCACACACACTTTTTTTTTTTTAAGCATACCAAACACCTACACACTGTACCCCTTGATGGCTACAGGTCTGTCCTTATGAGGGCCACACTTCTCACAGAGGGGTATGCGACATGTCACAGAGCAGTCTGTCTCTCAGTGAAGTCAACTGCAGGCTTCCCCTTCACCCAATACGTTGGCAGCCAAGCGATCTGTGCCGCTTTCACCTCACTGCTACCACACAGGTGTGTTCAGACTGACACCCAGGGACCTGCACCCTGCAGTCGGGGGGGGGGGGTGGTGGTGGTGTGTGTGTGGAACTACACGTTACAGATCCCTTGAGAAAATGAGGAATTGGAACAAAATCATTCCCCACTGGAGTTTAAAACCAAGTCTGGTACTCATCACAGCAAACACTGAACAGACTAAGGCGCTGCAAGGAGGAATTTGGTCATTTGGGATTCCAACTCTGGGGAAGAAGCAACTTGCCAGTGACAAAGCAGGGAGAGGGGAAGGTAATTGCTGAAGGCTTCGAACTACCAGGGCTCCTTGTTACCCTTTACGGTTCAGCCACCTGAGCTGCTTCACGCAGGTTACCAACAACTGAATTGGGGGGGGCTAGTGGGTTTACAATTCTCAGACTGGCAAGCATCAGCGCCCAGTAGAGAACAGGGGTGGGCAGAATTGGGCTGTTAAGTAACTGTTCTGAACAGCCATTCAGTTCTATTCAGCTTCATTGCCTGGCTCCGAGCCACTGCCAGTGCATTTTATCTCTACCTATTTTAGACTTCTCTGTCTGCAGCAGCCATTTATCCAGCACCTTACCTCACTGTCCACAGGAACAAAGGAAAAAGCACTTGGATTTCTATTTTGCTCAAGAGTTCAGTGACAACACAATGCCCATTAACACCTTCATGATTCTATTACCACTGGGCAGCTGCTCTTACCAGATCCACTGGACGCAAGCTGCCACGGTTTGGGACTTCGCAGCATATACAGTTCTTGGCTACCTGCAAGCTCTAACCAAACACATGGGCTATCCTCCAGAAAAAAGAACACACCCACAAACAAGCCCTACTCTACTTTTGTTTCCCAAAATAGCACCCAGGGCTCTACCACCACAGTAAGTTTCTAGATCTTTGATTTCTTTGGCTTAAAAACAGTAGCTCTTCAGGAGTCCAGAACAGCAGCTTGTAGAAGTGCTGTAGCATACAATAATCGTGCTTAAATGAAGGGATCTTTCCATATGTAAATCTTCTCCAAGCAGAACTAGGTCATAGATATCTTCAGCTCTAAAAAGCATTTCAGTCAGGCATGCAAAAGGGAAGTTAAGCTCATCACTTAGCTTGCTGCAGTTAGCCTGTAGAGCATTGGAGCCATGCAGTCAGCCCAGCGAGCCCCCAGCTGCAGGGCAAGAGATCAGAAAGTGACACTACCAACCACTGTAGACAGAGCTGTGCTTTCCTTCTTTACATCCCTGGCAGCAGAGCACCCATCTCTACTGCACCACCAGGTAGACTGAAGCACCAAAGTAATACAAAGACCCAGCCCCTGTGTCCCAGAGCAGGGAAGGAGCTAAGGCGACTCTGCAGCTGGACCTTGGAACTCGGTCATACTCAACACCTGCAGCAAAGTGGAAGCAGCCATTCAGGTATGGAAGACACCTACAAGCCACCGAGGCCTTGCTCTCACAACACTATCACAGCATCAGTTAATGCAGGTGCAAAGGCAAACACACACAGAGACACCCTTTCTGTGTGCTAGTGATACAACGGGACAAGAAATAACATTAGCCTTATGGTCTGAGACATTACTAAAAACAAAGTAGACTTAAAGGCATTACAGAATAAACACCACTCAGGCTAGCACCACCCTTCAAACATGCATGCTAAATGCTTTTTTTCCTGTTGTAACACACTATTAAAAGCCCTTTACCTCTTTACTTCATTGCAGAAAGCTGTTCAGGAATCTGCAGGTTTATACAGCTCCTGAATTTGCTGCTCCAATAAATGCAAAAGGGAAAATAGGAGAAGCTTTCCCAGGCTAACAAAAGAAAACAGCAATTAAGTAAACTCACACCACACGTCTATCTGCTTATTGGATGCAACTTTAGCCCAGTAATTCTTTACTTTAACTGCCACCACGCCAGTGGCAGGAACCTTAATGTCATCTTAAATTAGCCCTGTAACAGGCCATTAGAGTTCTCTCACACTTAAGCAGCAAAAAGCCCTGATGTGACCATTCTCACTGATCAACTCCTCTGAGATCCAGATCTACTTTGAGAAAAGCAAACTTACATGCAAGTAATCTAATGACAGCACACACAGCTTTAAGAAATGCAGCATTGTCACAACAGCAGGAGCAGTGGGCAGGGGAGGAAGCCCATAGAGCTCAAGAGCTGAAGAGTAAGTGCAAGGAGCAGGGCCTCATGGCACTTGCCATCAGGTCTCAAAAAGTAATTTTAAAACTAAGTGTAGTAAAAGAGCCCTTCCTGGTATGTACAAACTGCTGCTCCACTGAACAAACTGATTAGGTTTACACAGTCAAACTGTGCTTTGTGAACATTAGCTTTGTGAGAAAAAGCCTACACTGTGGAAGTTAAAAGCCAAGAAGCCACTACACTGAAACCAAAAAGGCCCGAAAGCTAGATACTGTGAACCGCTTCCACTCACTTCTGAAGGGCATTCTGTGGAAGAATATTCTGTGATTGAACCAGGAGCTCAGCTGAAGTTGCCTCACTCTTAAGTTTAATCTTCTCCCTCAAAACTAATTCTTGTTGGAGTGGAGAGACACCTTTCAAAAATACTAAATGTTCCAAGAACAATCTCCCCTACACTCACTCCCAGAGGTTCTCATGCTCTGAAGCACGAGTTCCCTTTTATCTTTTTTCCACAGCTGACACAGTGTAGATGGCTATCAACTCAACCCCATGGCACAGCAAAAAGCCTAACACTCATTAGCTGGGTAGAACAGGCCACAATTCACCAAATTAGTGTTACACCCCTGTGATCTCCCAGGAAAGGACAGTATTATTTTACTCTGGGATCAGCCATCACACACTCCATACAAACTAAGAAAGTGATTAAACTGCACAGGATGCTTCCTGCAAGATGGAGAATTACAAGTTCAGGATCATACCATTGCTGACAGTTGAAAAGCCCTGTATGCAGCCACTCAGGCCAACACCTTGAGACTTCTTTTAAAAGAAGCCAGAATGAAGAAAGCCAAAATTCCTGATGCTAGAACTACTAAGTCATTTGCTGTGTTAGCCACGGTAACTATGGCCATAATCTCACTACTGTGAGACGATGTCCAAAATGACAAACTAGAAAACAGATATCCCATTTAGGCAAGAAAATTCAAGAACTCAGCAAACTTGAATGTTGAAGACCCTACAAAACCTCCCTCCAGCTTCATGAGGACACATGCTATTATACCTACAGGCTATTCAAAGAGGCAGAACTAAAAAAGCTGGGAAACTAAGTAGTATTAGCTGGTGTGGTGGATATAAATAAAGCCTTAGCCTTCTGCAAAGTAGCATTTTTGAGATACTTCTCTGTAATGCAAGCCATTAATTAATATGAAGTTTCACCTCTCAGGTGTTTTTTTTCTAGGGGGCTCCACTTTAACCTGTAGGACCTTATGACCAAAGAACTAAAAATACCCACATACCAATACAACAGTATGCCAGGAACTTGATTGTTCCCAACAGCTGCTTTTCAAAACAACCACACTGCCCAGGCATGTAAGGACACCTTTGCTACTAATTTTTGTTAATACCATTTTGCAGTCTGCACATTTGCAGTGTTTGCAGTGAGTGACACTCAAGATATACAACACTTAATATCTGATTCAGAGGATTTCCATAAAGCCAGTTATCTTTCACCTAATTTATTTAAGTTCCAATTTTTTCCAATTCCAAACAAAAGCTAAATACAAGTTTTAAACAGGTAAGCACTAGGTTTATCTAAAGGGAGCAGGCTTATGCAGTTTTACTCCAGTAAAGTACCCAACCCTTAAGCAGAGCCTTCTTTATCATCAAAACAATACAGTAGTCTTCCTTTTGTCATTGCACAATCTTAAAATGTTCTGTCAGAACCAACTTTGACACTCCAAACACTATTTTACATTGGTTTATAATGTCTATTCCAAAAGAAAAAACCTCAATGGGTTTTCTGTAAGAAATGTTTTAGAAACCAGTATTTCCTGCACAGTTCACCTGCAAGTTCACGAGTCTCAACTCTCAAGAAAAAAAATAATCCTCCACCAACATTGTTTCTGCAGCTATTATTTTACTTTATTTTTAGCTGCTTTAGCTACTTCAGACTCCAGGTCTGCCTCATCTGTATAAACGTACCCAACTCAAAAGAATACTTTCATACAGTTAATACAGCAACGTGGGGAAAGAGATCCAAAACCAAAGTGCCAGTAAACAGACATGGCCCAGCAAAACAAGAGGCAAAAAATGCCTACACATTAAATGAGATGCTTTTTTTTTTTTAAAAAAAAAAGATTTCTTTCCCACATTTACTTCCTATTGTAATAGCCACTTTTCTGTTCATTAAAATGAATGATAGTGCTCTCTGATACAATCATTAACAGCAAAGCTGTAAGGCTTTTATACCTGTTACATTCACTTCTCACCCTCCCAATATTGATGGTTAACATTATCGATGTTAGGGGGCATGACCAGCACAAATGGGAACACCACCACAAATGATCACCTTGTGCTTTCGGATACATTTGTTTCAGTGTACAGTCCCTTCATTTCACATTTTATAAGATGCTGATGCAGTGCATAAGTGTGCAGAGCATCCTCTCTTTCACAAGGTCCATGCAGAAAACATCTAAAAAAAATTGTAAAGTTCTGAGATACAAATGATAAAAAAAATCCAGGATGATCAAGTTTCACAATGTATAGTGTTCTGAACATGAGTCCATTTTCTTCTAAATTCTGAAAGAATAAAGTGGTGAGGAAAGTGAAAATCCACTGCTGCATTCTGTGATCTTCCCCATTTTGCTGGCCAGTGCCTTACTCTGGCATGTAAGGACGGAGGTGATCCTCTACGGTACCAACCGTCCAGTGAGTGAGCTGCTCCTGTGGCAGGTACAGGCAGATGCTGCATAACTTGAAGATTGTAGCTTTGTTTTTTGGAGTCTGGAGGCAAAGAAAACCCAAAGAAAAGCGGTTAACCACAAAAGTTAACTCAAGACTAAAAGGCAGACCCCAAGCAGATCCAGCCTGACTATGAGCACGTTGCCGGTTGTAGAGGAACAGAGACATTTAAAGGCCCCTATTTCATCCCAATAAACTTCCTGGACTCAAAATTATCATCTGCAACCCCCAATGCCTAAAATATTTGCACTATTCTGTTTATTCTTCACTTGAATTATTTCTGTCTTGTCACCCAAATTAAGCCAATGTTTTTATTTTTCCAAACCACAGTTAAGTCTGTTTTAGAACTTATTTTGAGAGGAACATTAATTCTATGTGAACACATCCATGCCCTGCGACTCGTTTCTGCACACATGAACCCTACTTACAGCATAAGCTTCCACTGAAATGCAAGCATGAATGCACGATCCATCTCTCTACTTGAGGACTTTCACAGTAAGATCACTGATGTCCCCAAGAAGAAAACAAGCGTTATGATAAACACACACTCATTAAAGAGGGACAAAAGCAGCTTACCTGCAAGTGCTGTCTGTCAATGAAGAGAAACACTGACTGGTTAGGGTTGTTGACAACAATTCCAGTCTTGTCCTTTCGGCTCAGAACATGCAGAAACTGTTTTTCATAGTCACCGTGATGAAACTCAAACTTGGCCTGCATTGTATGAGAGGGGGGAATTAAATATTAAGCTAAACCTCTCACATTTGACCAATTCATTTCCTTCAACATGCAGCTTTACAACCAACTTGTTTCTTTCCTTTTATTATCTATGAAAAGCTGAAATTGGGGACCACAGCAACGATGACACATAAGTCTTGGCAAGGTTTGAAGAATTCCTTAGTTTCATTCTGCCAACAGAGACTTTAGTCATTGCAATCATGTATCAACAATTCAAAGGCACAACATTAACTGCACCAGATTTAGCTGCTTCTGTCTGAAAACATCCCCGTGCATCAACAATACAGCACATCTCTTCCATTAACTTACTATTATTGCATAACAAAATCTGATCAGATATGGTTGGGAAGTGCTACTGTAACAGTGCATGAAGACAGGAAACAATCTAGCATTCCAAACACCAGCTGCTTTATAAAAAGAAACAGACAGCATACTCTCTCACATCCTCAGAAGTCACACACCTGATTGGTTAAACACAGAGAGCACTTATTCTTCCCTCCAGCTCTAAGTTAATGAAGTTAACCCCCACAATAAATACCTGAACAGGCCTAAAGGGTTCATCAGATCCCTTCCACCGAGAAAACAGGAGACAGACTATCTTCTCAATATCATTACGAGGCCAAAGAATGAAGTCCATCTCCTGGGTACAGCCGATCACATCCTGCAAGCAGTCAGAAGTTTTATACTTTCATTCCCTCCATTAGACAAAGATACAGATAAGCACCTTATCTATACAGGCACATAATTAAAAGGTTGCACTTATTACCACATTTGTGTGATTCTCAATTTATCTTACTCTGAGCACAACTAAAGTCCTCCTCACCTTCCACTGAGTTTTAGTATCAGTATCCTATTAATACATATTCCAACTTTAAGAAAACATTAGCAAGGACAATCTTCCAATGTTCACAAAGAACCACTTAGTTGGACAGCAAGAGCTGCTGCAAGAATTTAACACGTGCCTACTAAAGGGCAAGGATGGCAGTAACACATCATACTGAAATGAGGCAGATGAAAGGTAAAGCTTGAGCATTACAAAACCAGAATTCCACAGTACGTATGTTGCTACCCTTCAAACTAGGCCCCATAAACACATGCTCTCAGAATCCTCATGCAGAAGAGCTGAGGGGAAAAGATCCAGCAGGATTAGTCTTAACATTTGAAGAGACACACAGGTGTTGAAAACAAACCAACCAAATTTCAGCAAGTGCAGAGAGTGACTTTACCCTGCGCATAGACTGGTAGCGGGGTGCGTGGAGCTGTACTACATCCTTCTGCAGAAGCTCTAAGGAACTTTCCAAAGAATAGCTGGAATCCCGCACACCTTTCAGGATATTTTCTTCATAGTTATTGGTCATGACTGGTATCACTTCAGACACTTCAAAAAGCGCTGACTTTTTCTTCTAAAAACAAACAAAAAAAAGCACAGGTTCCATTAAAATTACAATCCCTTCCAGGCAGTTATAGGTAACAGCTGATTGCAGAATTGTTTGTTTTCTGCTAGCATTCATGTATAACACACCACAGTTAGAACTTTAACACAGGCCACAGTAAAAATGACATGCTTTATGGATTAAATAGAATCAAACCAATGTTTTTTTTAAACAGAAACTTGAACAAGTTTGTGGTCTCCAAAGATGCACTTACATGCCAGCCTTGCAAGCATTAAAGCTGTATCTAAAGGTCAAGTGAAATGCCCCTTTCAGTACATACAATACCTGTCCTTGGGCTGACCAACAGCCCTCTGCAAACTTCTCTCTGCAAATCAAGTAACATTTTTTTCTTTTTGCAGTACCTTAAAGCTGACCTTTTATGACAACTCAAGTCTTGCAACACCACACTGGGTAACAGTGAGTGATCAAGATGGAAACTGAAGCCAGCTACAAGTCATAACCTTGCCAAAAGAGTGTTTAATTTGCTAAGTAACTTTTATGCTCACTACAACTATTTCAGTATCTCTCAAGCAAGGCCAAAACATTATGGGGAATCTGGAAGAGCAGTTTTTGCTGTATGTAGAAATCACTTGTGTGTTTGCTTCTAAGAGCTTTCTTGTAGCTCATGAGAAGTCTTGACCTGTTTAAGAACCACGACAGACAAAGCATATTCTATCAAAGCCTTCTGTGATTCTGTGAACCCTCCACTCTCCAGCCAAGAACACAGATAGCAGGCAACTATTTGCTGACCAAACTGTACTCCTACTTTAAGCAAAGTTGTCTGTGATATTAGCAAGTTTTCTAGGATTTAGAACAGGCATTTGCAACAGGTTTCCACAAAGCAATCAGCAAGTCGCATGAGTGCTCCAACTAAAACCATTAAAATCACCATCCAAGGAAACCTGCTACCAGCACTTAAACATTCCTATTTCTCTTTACCACTGTGGGACAGTACCTAGAAATTACATCCCACTACATCTATCTCTATTTGCACTAGAGCTGATGAACAAAAAGTTAAAACTGAGAAGAATTTTAAGGAAACTTTTCAATTAAAACAATTCAAAGAAGAGTCTTCATTAAAACATGCTGTACAGTTGAGGGGTTTATACAGTTTCAGTTCCCATCTACATGCATTTCCTGCATCATGGACTCTGCTGCCATTTGCTGCTATCTTCACTTCCTCACCCTTTGTGTTCAGCACATTCGCTTCCTATAAGCACCCACTTCTTCGGACAGAAACTATCCCATAATTCTGGGTAAAAGTTAGCTTTAGAAATACCACCAGGCTCCCAGCCCTGGCTCAGGCACACAGCATCCAGCAGCAGCTGACGCAGCAGCCAAGCAAATTTCCCTTCAAAATGGGAGCAGGAGTTCCACTCAGGGCTGTGTGCCTGGGCCATTCCATTATCACGTTCTGCCACTCCTCCCTTCAACTGCCAGGTTTTCCTTTCTGCTTTAACCAGATAAACACAGTGACTTAAGCAACGACCCCAGCCAGGTTTCCCTTCTCAACAGCCAACAATTACACAATTCGGACCCCAATTAGGCTTAACGAATTGCAGTATTCCACAAACCATTTACCCCATGCAGAAGTTACCCAGTAATCCTTTAGCGAGGCATTACAGAACTACAAACATGAGAAGTCAAAACACCAGAACAGAATCCAAGTAAGTATTACGGCAGCTAGTAATAAAACCTGGTCAAAAAGTCGATGGACTCTATTAAGGAAAAGCCCGAGGCGCAAACAGGCAGCAAAGATTTCGCGCCGCATGCTTAACATGCACTGCAACAGACAACACATTAAGACAGAAAGACATCAGACCCACGTTACCTTGTCTTTGAACACAAAGGCAATGTACATCTTGAAGTCAAACTGGTCAGCTAAAGATTCTTTTTTCTTTCTAAGCTGAGCACGAAGTCTGTTCAGAGCTTGTTTCTTCCGGGAGTTTGGGTCCCCCATTTTGTAATAAAGGTGGTACTAAAGCCTTTGGAAACTGTCGCTAAACTATGGGCACCTTCTCGTAAGACTCGAGTACAACAGAAACAAGTCGCTTTATTCCTGCTAATACGACTGAACAGATAAAACGCGAATGTAACCCAAAACCACACCTCAGGCAGTATTTTATGAGAATGTCGTATTGGAGGGGTCAAGAAACAAAGTAAGCAGTTGTCCAGCCATGGCTGGACAAGTGGCTTTACAATAAAATCATGAAAAAAAAAAAAACAACCCCGAAAAATTTTGAAGGAAAAAAAAATCTGAACAGTTTAGCCACAGGAATAAGTGGGTAGGAATGAAGAAAAAACAAAAACAAAAAAAAAAAACAAAACCCAAATTGTATCACAATTTATGTGTACAATAAAAAGCAACCGGCACAAGCCCAATCCATGGGGGGGTATTTTTGCTCTGCTTATAAAAAAAAAGAAAAGCAGCTGAAATTACAAATTGCGTTTTACCCCAGCCAGATTCATGACTCTACAGATTATTATTCTCAGCTTTCCACTACTGCTATGTTGCCCGTCTTTTTTTTCTTTAGAATTCTTAGACTTGGTGGAGAGCAGAGAAAAGGGTGCAAAGGAGGAGTGCACATCCTGGGAGATACAAGATTTCTCTGCCAACAACAAAATCGACTACAGACAACACAGTGCTGGTTTGCAGGGGAGCAAAGAGAAAACACAGCGGAGTCATTTCTAACTTCATCCTGCTCATCATCAGGCACATCATTGCCCTGAGGCTACTGCTGCCAAAGAGAAGAGGGATCATGATGGCCATAGACGAGGTGCGGGCAGGGGTCCAAGGGGCAGTATTATCTCACCTAGAGACTAAAACCCAAACCAGCGCCCTAAACCCGGGCTCCTTACCAGCAAGAGAGCCCTACATCCCCTAACACCTCACACTCTCCCTGGGCTGCTGATCCCCCGGGGATCCTTCTCTCTCTGCCGCTGCTGGGCTCCACAGCGAGCACGGTTAGCCGAGGCTGTGCATGGCCAATGCTTTTCGCTTCTCCTTAGGCCTCTCTCTATACAGGAGGCGGCAGAGGCTGCAGCGGGCGGCCTGTGCCCGGGGCGGCGGGACACCCACAGTAGCACGGCGTCTCCCCTCTCACTTCATGGTCACGACTGGGAAAACATGGAGGGTTCTGCTCCTGCTTTTCTCGCAAAACAGGTTTTCAGCGCCAAAAAAAAATTTTGCGAGTTGTGATTGCAAGTCTAGATTGCAATGCTAGATCTTCGAAACACCCTCCCCCCTAAAAAGCAAAATCCCAATTATCAAGTTATTTTCTTCCTCTCTCCAGACATTTTCCCCCCTCAGGTGTTTTGATTAGTCGGAGTTAAAAGTTTTTAGGTTAGCAATCTGTCGGACCAAGTTAAGAAGAGGGGGAAAATGTATTTCCCTCTCTTCTCGTAACAAAAAAAAAAAGGAAAATAAAATCAAAAAAGGAACCCCTTCCAAAACTTTTCCCCCGACTTAAGCAAGAGACTGAGAGAGACTCAGACAAGAGACCGAGACCGTGGCCCGCTCGCTACCCGCAGCCGGCGGGCGCAGGAGGAGCAGTGGAGGCGGCGGCGCTGCTAGCAGCACGGAGAGGAGCCATGTCAAGATAAAGCCACGAAGCCGCGCAGCCCCCCCATCCCTGCCGCAGTGGACACGGTGACCGGGCCGCCCGCTCTGCCGCTGCTCAGCCCCAACCTGGTCCCCATAGTCTAGCTCAGCGCCCCGGTGCCGGGGAGTTGGGAAATGGTGGCGGAGAGAGGAAGAGGAGAAGGAGGAAGAGCCAGCGGCGGCAGCGGAAGGAGGAGGAGACGGCGACGGGTCCCTGCGCTACTGGCTCCTACGGAGGGCGGCAGGCATAGAGATCCCGGAGAGGCGGCGTAGGACCGGGACGGCCGGGAGAAAGACGAAAAGGCTGAGGAGAGCCTCTCTTCGCCCAGGAGGCCCCGGGACCTTCTCGAAGACGACGGCAGGAGCGAGCGGCAGCGCCTCTGTCTGCGCCTGTGCCTCAGCACGGGGGCGAGCGGAGAGAGAAGCTGCGCGGTCAGCACCGACCACTCAAAATGGCAGCGCCTGAGTCACACAGGCACCGCCCTGCCCGCGCTGCGCATGCGTGCTCTGGCGGCGCGTACCAAGTGCTCTGGTTGCCGGGTGGGGGGGTGAGTGACAAGAGGGGTTTTTTCCTCCAGGCGGGAAGGCTCAGCGGTAACTTCGCTAGCCACGGACACTCCCTGCTGAAGCTGACCAGAGGAGATTTACAAAAGCGGCACAGCATCCCCGCACCGCTACCACGCCAAATATCCCGGGTCGCACTTCCCTGCCCTGCTCCTTCCCCCCCCCCTCCTCGCACCGCCACGTGATGTCGAACCAGGCGCAGCCCGCGGCAGAAGGGCCCGGATGGGGTTGCTCAATGCGGTTATCGGGGGGGAGGGGGGGGAACGGAAGGCAGGGCTGGGGGGCAAAGGGGAAGGCTGGGAACGTAGCCCTCCCTGAGCCCCCCATCCCCGCCCGAGCTGGTATCTGCCCGGGGCAGCTCCTGTCCTGCCACACCGCACCACGCAGCGCTCCGTCCCCGGTTCGTCTTTCCTTCCCGTCGCCCTGCGAGCTCGCTGGGCGGGGTGAGAGCACTCGGGCTTCCAAGTGTTGCTGTTTCAACCTTCAGCGTCGTGCTGGTACCGGGAGTTGCGGAGTTTAGGTCTCGCCACGGTGCGTTCTGTGTGACTTCGTTGCGTTTCAGCCCCGCATACACCTGTGAAGTGAACTGTAAATAAAGAAACCTGAAAACCCCCCATCCCCAGAGCGCAAAGCCCAGCCTCGCAGGGGGACAGTACGCTCCCAGCCCCCGTCTCGCAACAGCACCCAGTGCGCAGCCCCTGTGTAACAAAGCGTGTTCCTCCGTGGCGGTTGTGCAATGCCTCCTGAGGAGACGGGCTAAGTTTTACGGGGAAGCGGCTGCTGTTCCGCAGACACAAACCAAGGAAAGAGCAAGGGGTTTTATTTCTGTGCTGAAGGGAAAGGCTTATGCCTCCCACCTTTCGCCGGCCCTGCCGCAACAGTGAAGTGAGGCCACAGCTGGGAGTCCTGAGGGGAGAAGGGCCACTCACCCCTCTGGTGTTCCCTTGGCCACACCTGGGGAAGCTGTGCCATCTAAAACTTATTCAGAGGGAAGGTAACGCTTCATAGCGCGGGATGGGGCTGTGCTGCACCGGAGCTGAGGGGATGGTGACTCACTGGTTTGTGCTCCAGCCACCCCCAGGGTGGGTGAAGGCATCTCTCCCACCTTCCCTATGGAAGCTGGCGCCCATGACTCACCAGAACAGCGACGGTATTAAAAGGATTGCAAGTGGAAGACAAGTGTGGGCACAGTCTATCTCATTGGATTGTGTTTCAAAGCCCACGCAGCACGGCAATGACACTCGCCAATAAACTCCTGTAGACTGAACGCTTTCTTTCCCCTCCCCCCCATCCCGTCTCTGCTCTTACTTGTCTCTGCTGGTTTCCCTTGTTCCCTCCTGATCTTCATATTAGTTATTACCCTTCAGCACACCTTTCCTTTACACACTTTCCCTTGGACACCTTGCCGACTTCCCTTCCACTCGTCGCAGGCTGCTGGTCTGGCTCAGCCCTTAGATCTCACCATCTTCACCCGGCATTAGTCAGGCCCTCTGATGTGAACACTCTGTCGCCTTCCCTGTCACAGGCGTTACCCAGAACTCTCCCCTGTTGTTTGAACAGGAACAGAGCACAAACAGATAATTTTTTACCACTTCCAGGCTGCTGTTTGCTTTTAACAGCAATGCCCATTGAAAATAACCCTGTATTTGGAGCCAAAAAGCAAGGCACACAAATTTGAGTATTACATTAGCCCTGCACTGCTATTTCAGAATGCCTCACTGTGGTTTCAGTCTGGCCTTAGTGAGACATGTGTTTAGATACCTGCTTTTTCAGTCAAAGGAGTTTTATTTGCCTGGACAGCGTTTTGTGCTGCAGTCTGAAATTCCCTCGTGTGCCTCTATTTTAAGCCGTGACTCACACTTGGCCTGTGACCTTCTTTGTGCCAGCACAGCCGACGCAGAGCAGCACTGCTTGACGTGGGGACTGCCCCGTCACTGAAGGCTCTACGAGGGAACTGGCGCTTTGCCTGCCTGTGGAGGAGAAAGGAAGGAGTTTTCTTCCAGCCCAGTAGCTTCAGCTGCCTTGGAGCACAGAGAAAGATGCGGCCGCAGCTACTGCCCTTTGTCACAAGGAATGGAGCAGCTGCCCAGGCCCAGGTCAAGGAACACATCCAAAAAATGTCAAATGTAGCGCTGACACAAGAGAAGGGTTTTTTTCTTCTGGAGGACTTTCTAGGTGAGCTATGAGGAGAGTTATATATATATATATATATACACACACACACACTCAGAGGAAATACATATATGCTTAGAGGAAACAGGAGATCAGGAACAGAGTATTACGGGTTAGGCAGCCACCAGCTGTCTGGCGCAAACCTCAGGCTGCTCAAATCCTGTCACAACATTTCAGAAGAGAATGGGGAACTGAAAGCACTCTGGGTTCCTTGTATATAGATTGCTGCTCCTCCTTATATAGGCAACTACCTTCCTTACCAAACTCAGATCTAAGATTTTCTTCTTTTCTCTCATTGGCTAGTAAAGATATCCTGTCAGCATTTACACAAATGAGCACCTCAACCAACCAAACGATGTTTATTATACATATATGTACAGAAATATCTGCATTATTAAAGCCATGAGTAATAGCTGAGTCTTGTCCTACTTTCATATAGTCGTGCTTCTTTTCCTCCATCATGCACCATGATGAAGCTCATACAGTAGAAATGTATCAGCATCATAGTTAAAATATAGACCACTGAGTAGCATCTACTGAATGAAGGGGGAGTTTAAGACTTAGAAAAATAAATATATTGTATGGATCTACAGTCCTTTTGACTGGAGAATTGTGCATTATTGTTACACCACTTACTGCTCCTGCAGTGTTGTAGGCTTGTGTGTCTGAAAGCTGGTGTGTGTTTTACAGTCATAACATTTGGTCTAATGAGAGACTGCCTCTCTTCAAATCTAGTTCAAAGCAATACAATCTTTATCATTAAGGAGAGAGAACTGTGGGTGGTATACGAAACAAGCAGTTTGTGTCAATATATGCAAAATATGTAATGGTATTCTTTTTTGGCCTCAGCCCCATTAGCACAGGAAAGATAGTGTTTCTTGTGCATGTTAAATGCAAGTTAAGCAAAAGTCAGTAGAATGGGTCACCTGCTTGGTTAACAGCACAGACAAATAAGCTGGTGGCCTTCAGTCTTTTCCTAAAGTGAGGAGGACTTTGTATGTCATCGTGTAGGTGCAGTCTTGTCTCAGGGAAACCAAATGCATGCACATCCCCAGGGAACTTCAGTCTCTGCAGTGTGGGGGTGATACTGTTCAGCTGTCATCCTAGAGAAATACACAACAGGGAGTGTGGGCAACAGCCCATGTGAAAACAGGAAAGACCTCGTCACCGAAGTATGTTCCTTGGGAGGGAAAGTTTGAGTAATGTAGCTTTGAGAAGCACTACAAGTTTGGACTGTCTGGTTGCTTGTGTATTTTTCTTTTCCTTTTCTGCTCTAAAAAAACCCCTTGTCTTTTCACCAGTTGTTGTAGTTTTGCAAGGCTGGGTTCTGGGGGGGGCGGGGGGGGGGCTGTAGAGGTGGCTTCTGCAAGAATCAGCCAGAAGCTCTCTGCATACCCCAGAGAACAAACATGAGTCAGCTCAAGGCCAGCGTCATTTCTGACCAAGGCCGAGCCCATCAGCCATGGTCATAGCACCTCTGGGAATCATATTTAGGAGGAAAAAAACCGCAAGCAGACGCTATTTACCACCAGAGAAGGGAGTGAGAAGATGTAAGAAAATGCAGGCACCGAGGCCAGGGAAGAAGGAGGAGGGGGGATGAGGCACTCCCAGTGCCAGAGAGGGAGATTCCCCAGCAGCCTGTGGAGAAGACCTACGGACGCTGGAGGGTGTTTCCTTGCTGTTTTCAGCAAAATTAAGTACTGTAAGGTTCTTTTGAGTTGCATAAGAAGTTAGAGATTTTTTTCTGTAAATTAAAAAAAAGGATTTATAACTTTATAGAAACACCTCATTTGTTTGTTTTCCTAAAAGGTGTATGATTTTAGACTCTAACTCCTCAGAATTAAAAGTTTACTCATAAACATGTGGGCAATACTGTATTCTAATGCCTCTGGTCTTAATTTCCAGCTTAATAATTCGTTACTTAAAACTTAATAATTTCTAGTTAATAATTAGTTTTTAACAGATTTCAGCAAATTGATATATAGCTAATGGACAGAGCAAGAGATGGAGTCTGTTAGCTTTATGTTTATACTTTGCATGCATACTGTACTACTGGCTGTGTATGTTACCCGAAGAATCAGCCCTGAAGCTACTTGCTTCAAAAACAGAACTATGATTAATTCAGTGCCAAATGTTTATGCATTATACAAAAATAAATTAGTATTCCTTGCTAAATTCAAACAAGACAAATTAGGTGGCAATTAAAACTCATTCATGTACTTCAGAGCAGACTGTGATTCACTCTTTCTGTACTTCAGAGAAAACACTAGTTTCCAAGGCATAAGGGGAATGCTTTTGTGTAAAGAAATGGCAGTGTTTAATGCAGAAAACATTCCTTACATCATGCTGTGAACAACTATGCATCCAGTACACAGTTATTGCTACAATATTAAGCTTAATTCATCATTTCTCTTGTGTCTTCTCTTCTAGTTGTAGGGCTGTGGCCATAAAATGAACCACACATTCTTTGGCACATCAGGTATTGATCCTACACTTTAGCGGAACTACACCTACTGTCTTGCTGGGTTTATGCCATCTTAGTAATTTGTGTGTGTGTGTATTTTAATGCACTTGTTTATGTGTGTTCTCATTTTTTGCTTGTCCAGTGTGTGCAGTTACAGGGTCAAAAAAGCCATGGCTTTCAGTGCCTTCATGGAGGAGATAGCTTCCCCAAACACAGACACCGGATCAATTCCCTCTTTGAGTAGGGGAGTCATGATTTATTTAAAAGCTTGGCCCTTTGTGTTGTATAACAAATGCACATCCAATCTTTGCATTTATTCTGAAAATGTCTGAAATGCACGTTGCCTGCAATTTGTATGTACACCTGCAATTCAAACTCCTTTGGATGAAGTGTTTTGGTACCTGAAAGACTATTGACTCCCTATCACTGTGCCACTGCTTCATCTTTAGCTCATGTTCTCGGTTAATGCTGTGCAAATGCATTTGTCTTCATTAGACTCGTCCAATCTATCAAAACCAGAGACAGTCAGTCATGTTCCAGTGCAGGTTCTGTGTCTGCTCAGCAAAGTGCTTGCAAGATTAAGAGTAAAATTTGAACGACTTGGTATATTTATTCAGTCTGCAAATAAAATTCTAGATACTTGTACCCAACAGAATGTGAAGTAGCTTTGGATTAGCGGTTCTTTGCCTTTATAGAGAATGTTTCATTTTTAAATCTAAAAGCTCTACGTAATTTTATTTTTTCAAGGCAGATGCACAGCTGAGAAGGTTAGGACCTCACTGGTTTAAGGGATGTCTAAGTGGCTCACATAGTACTTGGGGAAAATTCAGAAGGTGAGATGTAGATTTTCCTTCAAACCTCTCACCTCTGAAGCACTAAGGGTCACTGTTCACAGGAGAATCTTTTATTATAATACAGGAAAGCCACAGACTCTCCAGAGAGATTTAATTAATGGCAACGGCCATCACTGACAAAAATGGCTTGCATCATGTAGTATGCCCGCATTGTGCTGTGTATAGAATCCTTTCTTTGGACAGATTTTAGCACGCAGCCCCCTCCCCCGTGCTGGTTTACCCAAGGGAAAGAAGGCAAATCGTCAGCTTGTCGGTAGCACACAGAAACCTCCTTCTGTTTGACGCACCCTCGAACCGGGCCGCTGAGCGGGAAGCGTTAGGCAAGGCGATGCCACGCTGCCACCTAGCGTCACCCGGCGCGTTGCGTGAGGCCCTTCCAGCGGCCTACGGAAATACCGGGTGGGACAGGAGGGCCACAAGAGCAGCAACCCTGAGACCCACGGTTCCCGGTCATTGATTCGGGGGTCCCAAAGCCAGCCTCGGGGCGTCCTTCCCGGGACCCTTCATGCGAGAGTGGGGAAATACTGGAGAGAGTCCAACAAAGGGCTACAAGCATGGTTACGGGAATGGAGTGTCCTTGTAAGGAAAGGCTGGGGTGCCTGGGTCTGTTCAGCCTGGAGAAGAGAAGGCTGAGGAGAGATCGGATCAATGTGTATGAAACCTGAAGGGTGGGCGTCAAGAAGATGGCGCCAGTCTTTTTTCACTAGTGCCAAGTGATAGGACAGGGGGCAATGGACATAAACTGGGCAGAGGACATCAAGGTGAGGAAAAATTTCTCTACTGTGAGGGTGACAGCGCCTAGAGAGGCTGTGGAGTTTCCTTCTCTGGAAACTTTAAGAACCCGCCTGGATGCGTTCCTGTGTGACATGCTCTCAGCGAACCTGCTTGGCAGGGGGGTTGGACTAGATGATCTCCAGAGGTCCCTGCCAACCCCAACAATTCTGTGATTCTGCACCCCACACAGGATTGAGACAAGGCATTCATGTGCTTCGGGGGCACAACACCACGCTGAGTCCCTTGATGCTGTCCACAGTAGTTCTCTGCATCTACAAGAGTTGCTTCTATTAAATGCTATTAAGTAAGAAAGCATTTCTAGTATTTCTGTAATAACATAATTTTAAAAATACAAAATTACATTGTAATGTACCTGCACTTAACATAGCAGGTGGAAATAAAGACCCCTTAAGCACCTGTGGATTACAGTAAAGGCCTTGAGAAAAGGCATAATGTGACCGTCAGGTACAAATACCATTTCCAGAACTGGATTCAGACAGACAAGTCCAAACTCCCTCTGTGTAACGCTTAGGACGTTTCCACAAGCATGAGTCTATGCAAGACTGGACCCCAGAGTTACCAGAGACCGGGTAGTGCCAACACAACTATTTTGATGTTCCCAGGCATGTGAAAAACCTCCAAGAAGCTTTTTTTTTTTCCTTCAGTTGTCATTTGCTATAAAAACTGGTAACATTTATCAATAGCAATGGCATATAAAAGCTTCAAAAAGTACACATTACTTTTTTTTTTACTGCCATGAATAATCTAACAAATTGGCTGAACTCTATGGGAAACTTCAGTATGTTTGCTTAGGCTCACTTGAAATGCAAATAGTCATAAGTATTCGTGACAAGACACTTTTGTTTTTTATGAGACAAACACTGAAATGCATTACATTGCACTCAATCTGAAGAAATACATATTCTGCTGGCAGTGGGTTGACAGTTTTGCATCTAAAAATGCCGTAACCCCCATTTCAATTTAACCTTCAATGCGAATGGGAATTGTTACAATAAAGTAACCTGAATCTTTTTTTGAGATTTTTATATAATTATACTGTTTTCCCACAATTAAGACCGTGAATAATGGTCTTAATAATTATTCTAATAATAAGCTCTCGGTGTTCTTTCTGACACGGCTAAGGGTTTCTTTGCAAACCTCTCAAACTGAAGAAACTGAAGGACAACTCTTGAGACATGGTGGTTCATAATAGGACATGTTCCTCAGCTAGATAAACCGGAGGAGTGGCACCTTTGTAACAAACCCAAAGATCATATGCCTCCAGCAAGGAACAAATTAAATGAAAAAACAAACAGAACTGTCACATCAGAACCATCTCCCATTACCTCAGCCCTTTCCAATTACCCACATTTCCAAAAGCAGTTATTCCACTTCTGCTGAACTGTAAATCTACCTGAAAACATTTTTCCTGACTTCAAACTGAATTTAGAAAAGGTCATCTTTGAGATGGTTTCACTTGAAAACATTAGTAATATTTCAAAAATTGCATCGCACCCATAAAATACACATTGCCTTTTATGTACCTAAATCTCACACATATAATTTAAAAGTTTTGTATAATGTATTATGTACTGGTTTAGCATAGGATGGGAACAGCTGGACTTGATAATCTTAAAGGTATTTTCCAACCTTGTAATTCTGTGATTCTGTGGTTTTTTATTGCATATTTATATGACTATATAACAATACATACAAGTGGGAATGTTGTAATGTTGTGTTTATTTATGTATTACCTGTATCCAGATCTTTCCAAAAGGAGATTGAATGCTGGTAAGATTTATGAATATAGTTGCCCAGAGTTTAGCCCAGAGTTTAGCCCAGAGTTTAGCATATTTGCTAGTGCTCAGGAATATGGAATTTTTAACTTTTCTTCTAGAATCTACAGGAATCAATTTAAAAGCATGAACTTTTTTTTTTCTAGTCCTGTAACAGAACCATAGTAATTTAGATAGACATTTGTGGACGTTATTTTAATTTTTTTGGTAGAAGACAAAGCTTACTGAGGCGACAGCTTGCAGATGACACTACATTATTCAAGGTAATATGAACAGAACTGACTGAAAAACTGCAGAATGGCCATTACGGAGTTGAGTAACTGGCAAATGCAGCAGTCAGTGAAATTCAATGTAGATAAATCTAAAAGAACATATATAGGAGAAAAAAAAGTCTTAATTTCTCATACTGAGTAACAGACTGTGAACTGACCATCATTCAAGAATACTATCTCAGACCTGTGATTTCCATAAGAATGTCAGAGCGATGTTCAGCAGTGGTTAGAAAGGCAAACCAAACAGCATACAGTTCATGAAAGAGCAGAAAGATGGAACAGTTTTCATGTAAGGGATGGCTACAAAGCCCTGGGAGAGAACTGGAGGGGAATTTGTGTAACAGTGGCCTGGATGAGCACCAGTTGTTTGTTGTCTTTTCAAGTACAAGGCCTGGGGACATCAAATGAAGTTAGAGGAATCAAGTTCAAAAGAAAAGTGGAGGAAAAAAAAAAAGAAAAAAAAAAGGAGGGGGTTCTTAAGACAATGGTTATTTGAGCTCTAGAAGTACTTGCCAAAGGATATTGTGGACAATGAGAGTTTAAATGGGTCATTGGGAGACTGAACAAGTTTATGCAAGAGAGATCAGCGTTATTTCCTTATCCTTGTTTAAAGATTTCCTAATTCATCATTTTTTTATGTTCTGCCTTTCTTTCTTTCATCACACCACCACATTTCCCTTACGAGTCATTCTCATAAACATCGTAGTTTATTTCCAGGCAGAAGACTGACAGCATGGAATGCTAAATAAATAATTATCTGGATAGTCCTGATTTCTAGTAGCTCCATCCTCGTGCCTGGAAGAATGTTGATAGCCTCTCTAAGCTAGCTGTGAGACCTTGATCTCAAGGAACGTGGCCTTCTTAACTCTACAAAAGCTTACTCACAAGTGAAGTCAGCAGATAATACTTGTAGCATAAACAAAAGATAAATGCGCACCTATTTCATGAACATAATTGTAAAGTAGCCTCTAACAAACTTAACAGCATACTTTACACTTGATGGAAAGTTGTACGTAAAATTATTGTTGAATACCAGTTATTGTGGCTCAGGCATGTTAATTTTCTTCCCTGGCTCCGCAGATTGTACTGTTTAGACAGGAGTGAGGAAAATAAAGTGGATACCCAATGAAATTTGCCTATAGAACACAGCAAACAGTCAGAGTAAGGAAGCAGGGAGACTGTGCAACTCATTTGAAGCTATGAGGGGGGGGTTTGAACATGGAACCAGCCAACTTCCTAGGCCAAGAGGAGCGCCAGGCAAGGCTCCTGTGTTTCCTCCGCTACAGCCTCAGTTCAGGTGGCTCTGGCCTGGGGGCAGAGCACCGGAGAGGCCTGTGCCCCCTCCCCCGAAGCACTGGCAGGGCCAGGATGAGTTCATAGCTGAGGTGTCTCATCGCCCAGTGCTGCGTCTTCCTCTCGCTTTCTTCCAGATGAGCAGCTCTTCACGGACCACCTGCAGAGGAACCTGCCCTCCCTTCCTCCCTCCCTCCCTCCCTCCCTCCCTCCCTCCGGTCTGGGCCCCCTCACAGCCCCTCAGCACATGCGCCCCGCCGCGCCCCTCCCCTCCTTTCCCCTCCCCTCTGGTCCCGTCGCTCCCCTCCGTCCCCATTCTCCCGCCAGAGGCCGGAGGGGCGTGGCTGCGCCGACTTGCTGGGGGGAAGCGCGGCTTGCGATTGGCTGGGAGGACGGCCGGGCAGGTCACGTGACTGTGCTCCGGCCTCCGCGCTGCTTATAGCCGCACGCCGGGAGCTTTGGCGCGGCTGTTGGGGGCTGCGCGGCGGCTGGAGGTGAGCGGGGCCGGAGCGGTGTTGGTGGTCGCTGGGTGCGTACGGTGGGAGGAGGGTAAAGCGCTGCTTGGCTTGAGCCGTTGGGGGACGGGGGTGGTTCGCGTGTTTTCATGGCCACGTTTGGGGCTTGGCGGGCTCCTGCCTGGCTTCCCCATTGGTCGCGCCGGCGAGCGAGGAGGGGCGCCGCGCGCCCGGCTGGCGCGAGCGTGCCGCCCGCCTGTCCCCCCCCGCGCCCGCCATCTTGGGCGTGCGGCTGTGGCACCCCCCAGTCATCCCCGGGGAAAGGTTTAACGGGGCTGGGATCGCTCGTGTCGCATGTGGTGGGCTTAGCGCGGCACCGCAGGCGTCAGCGCCGCGGTGTGTCCCCTGAGGGCTCTGCGTATCTCCCGCGCTCGCAGCTCGCACTTCGGGGAGGGCCCCCGAGAAGGGGCTCCAGGGGCTCTGGAAGAGCCTGCTGGCCCAGCGATTTGTGTCTCAATCTTTTAACGCTGTCGTAAAAGTTGATAAACTGGAATCGTGCTGCTCTGTAGCTAGTGTGTCTGGTCTTCAAGTTGCAGATGGCTCTTACTAACTTACTGCTTCTTTTTGCAGTGATCCTATGAATTCCAAAATGAAACAGAAATCGAACCCAGAAAAACCATCAGGACCTCTGGAGGTACAGGCTTTAAAATCTTAAAGCTAGGATACAGCAGTAGATAAGAGCTAGGAAATGGGCGATTAAATTTATCAAGAATATCCTCAGAGAATTTGTTTGATCTCGGAGGTTTGTGCTCAGTTCTCTGTGGAATGGATCCACTGACACAGGCCTTATATCCTCTGAAGGAATACAAAGGGATCTGTTGTAATGTGCTTCCACCTGGCTTGTGTCCTGTTGGCTGAAGTAACCTTCTGGCAGGCAGTGTGGCTTGGGAACACTCTGTCCCACTTGAGTGTATGTGCTTGTGACTTCTTTCTTACTCAGTTCTTTTTTAGCTTGATGCTAAGCTTCCTGCCATTCCATGTGTTTGTTTAGGTGCTGGGTACCTGCCTTAAGTTGGTTGCTGCATTGGTCTGGCTGTTAAGGGGTTGTTGAGTAGGTGTAGTCTGCCCAAGGGATAAACATACTAAGTTAAATCGGTGTTGAATTGGCATGCTTTTACTGAAGCCTTCATGCAGGTAGTTCTGTTTCTGAAGTCACCCTCATGAATCAGTTACCTTGGAACTGGTGAAAATGCTTAAAGGATTTTAGATTTTGAAGAGGTGATTAATAAGTTACTAAAGCTTATACCTATCCCAGTCTTCTTACAAGGTTTCTTAGTTAGTGTAGGCCCTACTTGAAATTGTATAAATACCATACAAAATAGAGGCTAGTAGCCCTCTATCATGAGGGATAGATAGAGTGATTGTAATGAAGCTTGACTTAAAACACATGGTAATCTTGTTGTATAGTGACTCCAGGGTAAGAATTCCTCAGTGTGGCTTTTTGCACTTAGAATGGGTTAACTCAAGTATTAGTCAATAATTTCTTGGCAGAGCATGCTTATGTCTCAGCCTCAGTAGCAGCAAGCAGTGTGACACACGGTGTGATTCTTGTTCCCACAGCAGTTGGTGTTTGTCCTCTAGTTCAACAGTAGGGTAATTGGTGGCAGGAGCCACCGTGGGAAAGGCGAACCATGAAGTAGTGTGAACTGGTAACTTTCTCACGCTGGTGTGGCATTGTGTTCTGGCTACTCTTGCTTGGTTGTCTGCCATTGTTTGCTGTCCCATGGTGGCAGTGTAACCAACCTGATCAGAAAGCTTCAGTGAAGGAAATGGGTATTTATGCTTGACAGGAAAGGTGATAAACATACTGTTTATACAAAATAATGGCCTGTCTGGATTGAAGCAAGGAATCTTTAGAACCAATTTGATGGATAATTGAAGGAACACCTCTATTTAAATGAACACTAGTTGAAGGTTTCTTCACAGGTAACAAAAATAGGTACTGACTACAGTAATCATACAGTTCCAGCCCCTGCCACAGGCAGGGCCACCAACCCCCAGGCCTGGATCTACACAAGGCTGCCCAGGGCCCCATCCAACCTGGCCTTGAACACCTCCAGGGATGGGGCATCCGCCACCTCTCTGGGCAGCCTGTTCCAGCTCCTCACCACTCTCTCTGTAGAAAAACTTCCCCTTAATATCTACTTTAATTTCTAGAAGTACCTCACAGACGCAGCATGTGGTGCTGCCCCAAGACGGACCCTTAAAATGATTCAGCCTTCAGCAGCAGGTTGCCTGGTTGGCAGACGTAATGAGGTATGGATCAGACGTTAACCCATAGGCACGTGTTTATTCTGCTTGTAGTGAAATGCCTTTCAGCTTTTAGCTCAAAACTAACATATCTGCAGGTTGTGTGTTAGGGTGCGTTTTTTCAAACTAATGTGATAAAACTTCCAACTTATTATTTTAGTAATATTTTTAAAAATAGCGATTTTGGAGTGCTTCAGGAAAATATGATGGAGGCTTTTCTTTTCTTAAACCTATGAGTATTAAGATAGTGTCTGTAAACTAGAACTAAAAGAAACTGGTGCTGATGACTTACTTGCAGTCATTGGTGAGCAGACTTAAAAGCTTATATTGCTTTTTTTTTTTTTTAAAAAAAGGCTGAAATATTCCTGTGGTGTTATAACTGCCTGTGTTTTATGCAGAAGAAATCTTCAGTCAAAAGGAAACTCTGGAATAACAAGTTGACCTCAAAGGCAGCTCACAAAACTATGGTGTCTGTGGACAAGGAGCAAGAAAATGAGAATATGAATGATGTTGTTCAAGCTGCAGATCTCATGATAAAAGGTACGTGGTAATTCCTGAAATGCTTTCTTGCACTTCAAATGCTGTGCTTCCATGGGAATATGACTTGAAACGTGGTCTCTTTGCTGGTTGGATAAGGGTTTAGGTTTACTATATGACACCCAGCAGGAATTCATGATACCCTGTGGTATAGTGAATGCATTGTAAGAGCTGCAGAGTGTTTCTTAATGGTTCTCAGCTGCTGGGTACCATAAACTTGGTGTGCACCAACGCAAGGAAGTCCTGTAGTTGATTTTAGCTTAGTTACATGCATTCAAGTGACTGATAATTAAGTTGAAATGAGAGTCTTTTGACATAGTGTGTTGCATATGCAGTGTCTCAGAATCAGTTTGAAAGTTCAGTGGGAGACTGGTTAAGCCCAGTGTGTGGATGGTGACTTGGGGACAAGACTTCAGTCCTCCACAAAGTATATGTCTAGACTGACAGTTGCAAATGTGGCCATCATCTTGCAAACCTTGCTGCTGTGCTTGAGGCAGTTTCCTGGAGACTCTCACTGTGCAGCCATTAATACAGTGTAGGATCGCTGCTTCTGTAGAAATTGTCTCTAGCTGTGAATTCACAGCTAATCTCTGGGCAAAGGGGGTGAGTTCTTATTGTCATACTTTATGGAGCACTTGTACACAAGTTTTAGATGCCTTAAGTATTCAGGCTTAGCACAGACTTACTGTAGCTTCTTATTTCAGGGAGCCCTTCATCTCAGTATTGGAAAGAATTGGCTGAAGAAAGAAGGAAAGCTCTGTATGAAGCGCTTCAAGAAAATGAGAAGGTATCTAGTGAAAGATAACTTATTTAGTTCTTGATGGCTGTTGTACTGCTGCTTTTAACACTTTTTTTCCTTGAACTCAGCTGCACAAAGAAATTGAGCAGAAAGATGTTGAAATTGCCCGCCTAAAAGAAGAAAATGAAGAGCTCATGTCCCTTGCTGAACATGTGCATTATATGACCAGTGTGATTGAGGTACTTGAATTTTCATTTAATGCTGTAGAATGAGAAGTGGGAAACCAGCAAAGATTTTTAATGAATCATGGCTTCTGTGTTCGTGCAACTCCTCATTTTAAAATACTGAGCTATTTCTGGTGGCATTGTTTTAATTTGGAGGCATAAAGCCCTTTCTAGGGGGTGATTTTTTTTTCCAGCTTGAGACTTCAGAATTGGGGTGTTTTCTGAAGGGAAGTTTCAGTCTATTGCCATAATGGGCTTTGGTGACATGGGAAGGAAGGGCTCTTTCCCTCTTCTTAATGACTTAAGTTTAGGTGTTTAATAGGCTGTGTAAGATAGCCAATAGAAACATATTTAGCCAGCAGTGTCTTTTGAGGAGTTAGGCTTGAAACAGGGGTGCACAAAGGGGAGCAGTGAGAGGAAGAAGAGAATGCCTGTGTTCTGTAAAGTCAAGGTTTTACTGAGGAGCTGACTGCTTTGAGGCCCAAAACAGCTGATGTGCAAAGTCTGGAGGGTTTGTAAACCTGCAGACACCTGAGAATTCTGTGGAGATAGGCAGTGGTGTCACTGATCCTGTGAGAGCAGGATTCTGTGCAACAGCCTCTGAAGCTGTGATAAATATAGACCCACGTAACCTTGATGGAAAAGATTATCTAGGTTGGTTTTAGTGCAATTATTTAGATCATCCCTCAAACTCCTCTGTCTTGCTGTACTTCAGGGTTGGTTTTTCTTGTATTTGGGGCGCAGGGGCTGCTTGTTAGTAATAAACCCACAGGCAGAAACTAAGTGACTTAAGGACTTAAAAGGACTAATGCTGGAAACTTCTATGCAGTTCTTCCAACAGTTAAGTTAATTTAGTTCTAAGCTGCTCACTTCTGAGGCTTTAATGAGCCTTAAGCAATACATCAAACAAGCAGAAGCCTCTTACAGTCTTGTTTTTCTTCCTTAGATCAGGTTAGGAACTTTGTAGCACTTGATCAAACTAAAAACTGCTGGGTTTTCTAGCTTATCTAGACTTAATGTAGTTTTGTTATCTCTGACTAAAGATTATGAACTTAATTTGTATAGTAGGTTTAATTTTAGAAAAAATTATCTAGTATTATAGTATATATATGAGGCTGTTTCCCATATTTTATGTCGCTGAAGAAAAAACCTGTCCAGCTTAAGAACCTAAGGAAGACTTAAGTCAACAAACCTGATGTGGTCTGTGATTTAGAGATGGCAATTTGAGTCTACCTCAAAGGTCTTTAAGGTTTTTTTGTGACTAAGAAATGTTTTAATTACACTAGCAGTCTCCACACTAAGATAATGTGCATTCTTGATTCAATATGCAGAGTCTTACTTCCCTGGCTATTAAGTAGAAAAAGTAGTATGTTCACAGTGTGTTCTGGTGATTTGGTTTTGTTCCCTAGAGACTAACTGGGGGAGCACCTGACAGTCTTAAAACACTGCAGAGTCTGGCAATAGAGGAACCTGAAGGAGAACACGAAGACCCCAACTGTGGAGATGCTGCAGACAGCGCTGCCGATGCAGAGGGTGCTTCTGAAGAAGGGCCAGCACAAGTATCAGGTGGCTTAAGGGAGTGTGTATCAGATCGTGCTTCAGAGGAACCCAGTAATTTGCAACTGGAGTGATGACCTTAAGTAGGCTTTCATATGTGGCTTTTAACTGCAGAGTTCCTCTTGAAAGGGTGTACTAAAACTTCTCAGGTATGGAAGCTTGGTGGAAGCATTACCAGATGTTGGGTTTTTAACTGGAGTTACATAGCAGTGGGAGTACCTGGATACTGCATAGAAAACTTTACTACAGGCTGCATTTAGTTGCTTGTCTAAAATGCAAATACTGTGTATTTCAAACTGTTGTGTAAATATCTTATTGGTTGGTCTGATGTGATATGTGGAAGTTGATAAATAAACCTTTGCCTTACCAAAACAGCCTCTTTACCAAGTGGGGAGTGGCTACTTCAGGTTTGTCAGTTGTGACTGCTGTAGGTGGAGGTTTAAGAAGCGCCTGGGAGGTCTTTAACTCCTTAGATTTGCTGGATTGTGGAGAGCAGTCTGGCCTTGGTGAACAGGGAAAGCAAAATAAAACCTGTGTGCTGTTGGTGAGGCTTCAGAAAGTCAAGAGTGGGTAGTGAGAGTCAGGAACTAAAGGCTAGTCAAACTTTCATACTTTTCGGGGCATTTGAAAGAATTGCCTATCTTAAGGGAGCCTTTTAAAAAATAGAGGGGGGGTTTAAGTGACTACAGAGTCTTAGTCTTTTCTTAAATATATTTATTGACTTGCAAAGTAAGTGGGGTGTTCTTGCTCCTACTGAAAACTAGGTGGAGACAAGGCAGCCTGTGCTGCGGAGCTGTTCTGAAAGGAAAATGCATGTCTGTGTTCAAAGTACTGCTTTAGTATTTACTGAGATGAATGAGGTGCCTTTTAGCTGAGATAGTAATGTCCTGAAGGGCTTAAAGGAATAAAAAGTACTTGAGGTGCTCCAAGTTTTAATCTGGCATCCATGCTTTTGAGGGGGAAAGGCTTGCAGTTGAAAGCACTCAAGTAAAATGGGGGAGAGTAAGTTTAATACAGGCTTTACAGTCCTGAGTGAGCTCAGCAGTGCTAGAAAAACCAAAGCTTTCCAAGGATAGGCTTTAAAAGTTGGTGGCCATTGCAGTAGCTTGTGGCTTTTGGGGGGCAGAGATCATTAGGGCTTGTGTATCTCTTGGCCTTGCTGAAATGGCCACTTCAGTGTACATATGTAATGCACCTGTGGAGTTCTCCATGGCACCTTTAGGTTCCTGCTGTAGCTTGTTCTCTCCCTGTGGACATCAAGCTGATAGATGTTTCACAACTGACTTCAGTTGCGACATTCAGGGAATGTCAGAACCATAGTAAGGAGTAACATTCCTTTTCCGTTTCAGAGTTAATCTGGTAATGACAAGGTGAGACAACATATTTTCCTGGGAGCTCTGTAAACAAAAGATGACACCTTCCAATTTGTGCTTTAGAGGGTGCTTAGACATAATACCTTCCTCCACAGTGCAGAAGTGGTGACAAAGGTGTGTTCAACATGCACCTGTGCTTTGGTTGAGGAAAAAACCCAACTGTATGTTGCATTTCAACTGCTTTGTAGAGTAGCCTTGGTTTTCTGTTCAGAAGGAATAGATAATACTGTCAAGTGGCTTAAACCCATCTCTAATTCCAAGTAATTTTCATGTCAAACTAGTTCTTCAGCAATGCTAAAAAAGGAAACAGTTTAACTGAGAACAGTCTATGTGCAGTGCAGCTTCATTTATTTCACAGTTAACACTTGTTCTTCAGAGGTGGCTTTACTTTTAAACATTGAGAACATTCTGCATCTGCAGAGACTGTAGAAGGGAGGAAGGAGCTGTTGTCTGGCCTGAACTGGGCCTGTCTGGCCAGGTCATTACACAGCAAGTGCAGCTGCTTTTCTGCCAGGTCACCTCCTGCTCTAAACTGCTGCAATACAGGTACTGCTCTTGGAACAAAGGACTGCCAGAAAGTAACATTCAGAGTGTCCATCTGACTTCTTATATGAATCCAGATGGTCAAGGAGAATGCTTATTAGATTAGTGCTGTTCTTGATGGTCCCTTGAGCAGCTGGATCCTTCCTTATGCTGAAATGCATAGTGTGTGAATTGAATCCTGTTAAGTTCCTGTATGCTGACAGATGTATTGCAGCTTTTGGCTCACCTGTAACAGAACTCTTTATGTCAAAAACACATGTGCTACTTAGTAACATATTTGCACTAGAACCCTTCAAACCAAGGCTACTAGGGCTTTACTAACTTTAGTTCACTAGCAGAAAGAATAGTGTGTTGTGCAAACTCTTGAAAATGTGCTGCAGGAGACAGTTGAATTGTGGTGTAGAAATAAAACCTGTAGTCATGTTCTGTCTCAGATTTGTCAGGCTCTGATCAAACTCTCCCTATGCCTATTGGATCAGAAATACTCATGTATGAGAGTGCTATATGTTGACTTAATCACTGTTTAAAAATGTTCTAAAAGGGTTAGGTTTCACTTACTGTCTTAAATTCCTGAGTGTTTTTAAAACATGATGCAGTAGAACTAGGTTGCATAGTAAGTCCAGGAACTCTGTATGGATGTCAGATGTGTAGGAACCACATAGAGATCTGGGCAACTTCTTACTGCCATCTGACCTGTTATTTTTAAGCATCTAGGGGAAACTGATTTACCACTGAAACACAGCTATGCAACAGCTGAAAATCACTATGAATAAAGACTCAGCTAAACAACAGAATGTCCTGTCAAGCCAAATAAAATTGACTTTGGGAACTGAACTGTGGAATGTGATTCTTTCCAAGAAGCCATAAATACATATTTCTGTGTGCAGACTTGATGTGTGTACTGACTCTCATTGCTGAGGCTCTGGCTGCAGTCTGTCTTTCGCTGAAGCAGCCTGAGGCTGCTCAGATGTGGGATGCACCAACTCTGTTCTTCCTCATGCTTGTACTGTAGTGTGTGTGTTCCAAGGGGATGGTTTGAGGTGGGCCATCTGCAAGTGTCAGGTGTTCCAGAAGAAACAGCTGTGTGGGGACTAGGGGAGGCAAGCAAATGGGAGGGTGGGTGGTTTGTGAGGAGAATCTTTGAATTGGTTCAACAAAAATACCAATTTTAGTGTAATTAAGTGTGTCTAAGACTGTATGGAGAAGTGAATTACTACTCTGGGCAACTGAAACCACTCGGTGTTTTTGTATTGCTTATGTGAGGGCCTACAGTGGTGGTATGTGTTGCAGTGTGTGCATAGGTAGTGAAACTGGTCATAGATTTCTTTTTTTGCAGGGAAGCACCCTGTGTGTGTAGTGTAATAAATCAGTTTCCTTTCCTTTCCTCGCTAACTGCAGAGTGATCTCTCCCTGTCCCTGAGTCTGAAGCCTCTCAATAGATACTTTCTCCCTGGTCCAGCTGAAAAGGGGAGTGATAGAGTGGCTTAAATAGGTATCTGGCCTCCAGCCAGGGCCAGACCCCACTGTGGGCTGGCTGGGGTGGCTGTCAGAACTGGATGTGAGATTTCCAGCAGAAGGCTTGTGAGTCTGCCAGGGCAGCGTGTTTCCGGTGCTCTCGAGGTTGATGATAATGCAATGTGCTTTCCAGCTGGAAATGTTACTCTATCTCTCTGTTCTTGTAATAACATGAAGTTGTGCAAATGATAATGGGTGTTCTGAGAAACTTCTAATTTGCAGCTGCTTTGTCCATCTGCCAACAAGCCCCTGTAATGAAATGTGGTTGGTTGTGTCCAAGGTCAAAGTCGACAACGCCTTTGTTACACCCTTGGGGGCAGCGCAGCCATTTGAAGGGGTATGCTGTGGATCCTATCACTGGGGTAATTCCATTGTGAATCAGGAAAGCACAGGTCCCTGACTTAAGACATGCAGTCTGGCAGTCCTTTTGACTTTGGAATGTTGAAAGGCAGCAGTCATCAATGTAGAGCAGACTGTGGCATAGGGAAAAGCTGTAATGGACAGCTTTTTCTGATGGTAACACCGAGTACAGGAGGAGCCTTACCCATAGCAGTATGAAACTTTGAGCAGCCTAATGTTGTAGTTTTGCATGGCTGGGGGAGGGGGGGGCTGCAGGGGAGACAGAGCGTGCAGGAGCAGGTTTGCTGGTGGGGGGAAGCTTGTGACCCTGGGGAGGACCAGGCTGGAGTAGTCTGGGCCAGAGACACACTATGATTAATGACTGCCCACCATAGCAGTGACCCACACTGGGGCAGCTGGTGAAGAGCTGAAGCACTCATGTTGGAGAAGATTGTGAAAGCCTGTCTCCTGTGGGTGGGACCCCATAGTGCAGCAGGGGAAGGGTGTGAGGAATGCCCCCCCGCCCCCAGCTAAGAACAACATGTTGTGAGGAACTGACCAAGACCCCCCCATTCCCTGCTTCTCCCTGTGCCACAGTGTGAGGGAAGAAGGGAGCAAATTCATGATTGAAGTGAGGTCTGCTAAGAAGGGAGGGTTTAGGGGGAGGGGCTTTAAGATCTGCTCGTTCTTCTCATTACCCGACTCTGGTGTCACAGTGTGTGCAGTGTAATAAATTAGAGAGTTTTCTGTCCTTTATTCTGTGCTGAGTCTGTTTTGCTTGTGATGCTGATTGTGGAATGATCTCTCCCTGATCTTATCTCCACTCCTAAGCCTCTCGATGTATATATAGGGGAGACCTTATCACTGCCTACAATTACCTGAAAGGAGGTTGTAGAGAGGTGGTCTCCTCAGCCAGGTGACAGGAGATAGGACAAGGGGAAATGGCACAAAGCTGTGCCAGGGCAGGTTCAGATTAGATGTTCAAAAAAATTCTTCACTGAAAGAGTTGTCAGGGCCTGGAACAGGCTGCCCAGGGAGGTGGTTGAGTCACCATCCCTGGATGTGTTTAAAAGACAGGTAGATGGGGTACTTAGGGATATGGTTTAGCATAGGACAGGAACGTTTGGATTCAGTGATCCTAAAGGTCTTTTCCAACCTTGTCATTCTGTGATACGTTTTTTCCTGTCCAGCTGAAAAGGAGAATGATAGAGCAGCTTTGGTGGGCATTTGGCCTCCAGCCAGGGTCAAACCACCACACCTAACCATAGCTAGAGTAATACAGAGGCACTACAGGCTTCTATCTACCCAGCAGAACAGAGAGACATGAACAGCATGGCTGGGGTACTGAAAACCACCTAGGGTCATGAAAAGTGTGATGAAAGAATAAGCCACCAACAAAGCTGCCAGGTGAAGCCCTTTCCTGAGCACAGTGTTCCTGGTGAGCTCCCTGTTTCTTTGGTCTCTGCTGCTGAGCTGTTTTGGTACAGGAAATTTTTCCAAAGGTACTTTTCTGAGGTGGCCTAAACCTTTAAAGTTGTCAGCCTGCTGCAGCCCTAAAGAGCTTTTGTGATGATGGTCTGTTGGCTCCTCCTTTGCTGGTCGGTGTCAGCCTTGTTACAAGCCCCTCAACACAAACTCTTCTCATGCTGTGAGAAGCCTAGCAGCTGAGTTCTGTGATGTTGGAAGGTTGCATGAGCCTCACAGCGCAGAGGCTACTCACAGAGTGATTGTACATACGGACCGATGTGCTTAGTAATTAAAAAATAATCTTTATTATAACTTAAATGTGATAGGAAATATGGTGAGCACAAATGCCACAGGACTAAATGGGGGGGCAAATTAAAAAAGCAGAAGTGGGTACAAAAGGACACCTTGGAAGGCTTCGGCTGATGGAACAGGCGTGGTATAAAAACCATAATGTGGTTGTTTTGCCTTCTGCAAAAGGAGTCTCTATCCCTCAGTAAACAAGTAAGCGCTTTGAACTGTACAAAATGTACTTTTTTAATTAAAGGAAGAATATATGTAAATATACAGCTATATACACTGTTGTAGCATTCACAGTAAAAACCCCAAAACAACATGACCCCTGCCTGCCCATGTGTTTGGCACAGGAGGCTTCCTTTTGATGTGAATTGTTTGCAATCTTTTTCTATGTAGTCTATGCAAATTCGGATACTTTTAATTGACATCTAAATAGCATTTCATGCACAACGAACACAGTACAGGAACACTCTTCTGTTAAATTCTATTCACCTCCCCTGTTAACTTAAGGCTCGTAATCAACAGCTTGAAGCACTCGCTTGGCTTTCATCCTTGGGGGGGGGGGGGGGAGAAGGGGCGGGGAGCGGATGGGCTGCATTCTGTTCACCCTCTGTTTATTCCTGCCTCCCAGGTCCCCTTTTGCTTGTTCTAGTTCTTTATGCCGAAATCACTCTATAGAAGCTATGATCCGCTAATTAGAGTGCAGGAAATCCAATCCACGCCTGCAGCTCGCAGGAGCAAATGGCTTTGGGTACTTGCACAATTAGCTCCATTCACTCCTCCTCAGAACGAACAAATAAATGTGCTTTACCTTTTCATTTACCTTTTCGAAACCTACACGATTGATTGATTGATTGATTTCCCCCCCTCACAACTCTGGATTAATGGTGGTTTGTTGCTGGAGGGCAGGAGAAAGGAAATGAAAGACCAGCGGAGGCATTTAGAATGAGTCACCAAAGCGACACATCCCGGGGTTCACATCACACTGTTCCTGGAGGCAAAACTTGAAGGAACTTGCTTTATATCCCACTGCTGAGGCAGGGAAAGCTGAGTTGTGTTCCCTGCCTCTGGGGGCTCTTAGCTGGCTCGGGGCTGCAGAGAAAGCTGCTTCTGCAAGGTTGCTTGGGTGGCCTCCTGCTTGTCCTTGTTAGATACAGTATCGCACGTCTCAAGCTTTCACGACAACTTCAAGGAAGGAAACGCAATACTGGGTAAAATACATGAAGATGCCAAAACCTTAAAAACTCACAGAAGTTTGTTGAGGCTGAATAACTGCAATCGTGTTACTTGTTACAGATCAGTCAAAGCAGTACTGTTCCTCAGCGTACGACTTTCCTCTCATGAGCTGCAAAGGAGCTCTCCAGCTGGACTTTAGATCTATTTTTGCTTTTCCTCAAGAAGTCTGCAAATTGCTACATTTTGGGGCGTTCTCATAAGATTCTCCAAAGTCTTCCTTCTGCTTCCCTCCCTGAAGTGCAGCTCCATCCTGCTTTGATGGCTGTTAAACGCAGGCAGGTTCTTTTCCACCTAGAAAGCTGTGGCAGCTTCGGTTCCCCGGCGGCTTCCAACTTTAACAAATTCCCGGGGAAATTTGTCCAGCTGTTCATATGCCAATCTCCCATCTTCACCTGAATGCCAGAAGTTAAAGCATAATACCAGATTATATTCATTGCCCTGAAACATTTAAAGCACTGAGTTCTCTGCTGTTCGAAAGCACTGATCTTCCAGTAACTCCTTTCCCTTAAAATTTCTTACAGTGTTGAAGGCAGATTCAGAAATTGCTTGGGAAAATTAAGTGTGCTGAGAATTACAGATTTTTATTACTAATCACACTATTTTTTTTTAAAATAAATAACAGATTCTCTTGTAATTTGCTGGTTTTACCTAGAGCAAAACAGAAGCAGATGTGGCTTGTGCGATGAGATGGCAGCATCCGTATGCCTGCCTTACTAGAAGATCTGTGGTGCTTGTCAAGGTCTCAACTGCAGCTGTGACACACTGTGGGCAGATGTTTATCCGCCTCTACTTTAGGCAATAGAAAGTTTACCCTCTTCTTGCTCCCTGGTGTTTTAAAGAAGTGAGTCTAACCCCACCTTTATTTACATACCGCTGAAAGAGGAAGCAGCATGCTTGCTAAATTTGGCTGTTTGTGCCTCTGAAACCCTTTTCCCTTGGGCACTGTCACCCATACACTCACAAGGGTGGCGCTGAGCCCAGCATGTGGAACTGACCATCAGCAATCAAAACGTTCTCATCTACACAAGAGTGTTAGTGCAACCTCCCAGAGTTGACAAAATTGCCCCCGGGCTAATCGCTCTCTAACCTGAGCAATGACCATCCAGCAGCAGAGTGAATCCCTGCTGACCTAGTGAATGAAAGAGAGGACCTTGGAAGAATCCGCCCACCTGTAATTATGGATGAAGGCACAGCCACGGAGTGGAAGCTTGTGCTTAGCCTAAAGGCCAGGTAACTACAGCCTTCCTGTGTCAGCCAAGTACTAGGGCCCTGTGACTGTCTGGTCACACCTGCGTCATGCACTGCAGCACAGCTGGTTTATAGGTTAATGAACAGGGTTATCTGTTGTCTCAAGGACAAATGAAGGGCAATGCAAAGTGCCTGAGGTACTGTGTGAAGGAAGACTTGCGGGCTGGGGTTGGTCCAAACAAGCCCATACAGATAATCCGGATTCAGTGAACACTTGGCAGTGCTAATGGCACTCCAAGCGTGATGGTGACACTACAGGGGTGATAGAAGGGACTCCCCAAGAGGAGGGTGTAAGATACACAGCAGGCAGTGTGCCAGTCCTGCCTCTGCAAAGCTCCGTCGGTTTCAAATTCATGATGAATTATTTCTGTTTGTCAGTCTCTCCTTTGCTATTCTTCCTTTCCTACTCCCCCCTCCAGGCACACCCAATTCCATTTCTCTTTGGTCTCTTTTCAGCATTTTCAAAATGAGTGATTTCTAAGAATATGCCTTTCCTAACATGTCAGAGCCTCTAGGCATAAAGTTTTGTTCCCATTTGAGAGTCTGACATTTCTGTAACTCCAGTGTCTTACATACCGCTCTAAAACGGGCAACTCACCAAACGAGAGCAGGGTTTCAGATGCCACTTTTCTAATCTCTTCGTTGTCAGACTGGCAGAGTGTGACCAGCATTTTAATGCTCTCAGCAGCCTGGGAAGTGCAAAAAGAACCACATTAACACCGCAGGGTACACTGTGGGGTTTATTTCACCATCATAGAGTGGTGACATCCTCTGCATTGGCCCTTCCTGCTCCAAGTGGAGGGCTCTGGTGGGGACTCAGGGAGTGGGGATTCAGGGAATGGGGACCCCCTGAGGGGGACCATGGAGGAGACGGCATATTTTCTGCTGCCAACATGGACCTTTTCTAATTTCTAATATGTACATCTGGCTGACCATCTACGTCTACCACTTCTGATCGTAGGCTGGGTGATGGGCCATGGGACAAGGCCACAAACGTGCCAAGGGTACAGCCAGGAGAATGGGAGGGACACAGCAAGGGAATGAGTGTCACACTGAGCACGTCCAACCTGTGTTCACCAATATGTCCACGTTTTTGCCTCACCTCTCCTACTCTGGGAAGAAAGCAAGGAATAATCCCATTCCACACTGCTACAGAAACATCAGGCCTGAGCTGTCACAGTGTCTTTGGCAGGTTATTTAATACAAGGAGAGAGATGAGTGAAAGGAAGGGCAGGTACCGCCCCAGTATGAAACATCAAAGAGGCTCTGAGCTGCAGAGTTGGGATTTGTACGAGCCCTGTTGAGCCAGGGGGCACTGGTCTAGTCTACGATGCTCTGAATGAGGGTTTAGCTGCCACAGCCATTAAATCTGACTGCCCCATTTCAAACTTGGTCGCATGTGCTTGACTCGGGGCAAGCCTGCACTGGCTGCCCACTGGTGAAACACTGACGTTGAGTGATGGGATCACAGCAACACAGAAGCAGGGTGGGTCCTGGTGCAGCCAACGTGGTTTTATGTGGATGAGACTGCCATTGGGTTAGCTCATCCACAGTCACCCATCAGTTGGAACATTCCCATCCTTAAAATAATACCTGCCAGAAGGGCTTCAGCTCTTTATTTGAAGATACCAAATGATGGAGGTCTTTTCCCTCAGCAGTTTTTTGGGGGGTTTTGCCAGCAATTTCCATTCTTACTGTTCAAGATGCATCAGAGCCACGCTGCTCAAGTTCAGTATGAACCAGTTCCCATCACTGATTCCTAGTCTGCCTTTTCCTCAGAGACCAAAAATCCCACTGTGCCCCGCATGCAGCAGAGGTCCAGTGCCCCTTACCGTAGCCTCTCAGAGATTCCTGCCAGCATCTCAGGCAGGGAAAGACAGTTTTTCTGTATTTAAACAATACTGGATTATGTACTGGATGGTACCAGTTTTGTCTGGGATTAAGTCACGTATTAGGACTGTCTTCTCCAAGGGATGGTTTTGAAGGAGAAATAGACTGCAGTGAGTCTGTCTGACAGAACGCGGGAGTTTTTTTAGCCCAGTGTCCTGTACCAGTCAGGCTCAGGCGGCTGCTGTTCCCTGTGGCTCTGTGCAGCCAAAACAAAAGCAGCATTTTTCCTTCCTGTCACGGGAGTGCAGATATGGTACCAAACACTAGCTGAAGCTGTAGCAACCAGATGTACCAGCTGTTTGTCTGTATGGTTTGTACTTGCTGCTTACAGCCGGTCTGTGTGCTGTTACAAAACAAGACGTGACCGGTCTTTACCCTTCTCTTCTCCCACTGCAACCCACGTGCATTACAGCTAATTTTATCCTGGGAGAAGATAATTTTTTTTCCCCTTTCAGTCAGTACTCTGCAGACGGATAATTTTTTTTTCTCTGTGATGGGGAAGTAAGTATCCTAAAATCAATACAAGAGGGAGGAAAAGATAAACTTCATTATCACAGAGCTTGGCTGGTTTTGAAATGAAGCTTTGAAGCTCTTCCCAAACAGCACTGGTATCTGTAAAAGGATGTGGGGCAGCAGTGAAAAACAAAAGCGCTGCTGCTCCCCCCATCGCAATTCCTGTTTTGTCATTTGTACCTTTCAGATGTCCTTTCTTTTAAGTACCACAACTGAATTCCTTGTCTCTTACCTTGAGGTATCTTAGAGCCAAGCAAGCAGCTTTCTGCAGCTGGAGGTTGGGCTGGGTTAGTGCTTCACAGTAATAAATCAAGGCCTGAAAACAGATAAAGGAGAGTGGCAATGAAAACATCCGTGCCCATGTGGAGCAGAAGGTTGAACATTGGAGGCATTGCTGCCCTATTAAAGAGAGAGGGAGTGCAGGCCACCTCCCCGACAGCAAACGCGAGGGACAGAGAGGCACAACCCTGGCCACAGGGAACATGGTGGGTAATTCCCTACTGCAGATCCAGCCCAGCCCACTAGCCATAGCTCAGTGGGAGTCCGTAGTTTCACAGCCTGAGGTTTTTGGTGAGGAAAAGTTCACATTAAAGTGAGAAACACAATCTGGGCCTTTCTATGTAAATCGACAAACTGCTTTCAAATGGGCCTTGGAGCCTGAATAGCTCAAGAGCTGGCCCTTGAGGTGGTCTCTCTAAGGTAGCAGCAGTAAGGAACAGGCTGGGATAGGCCTTTGGGGCACTGCAAGTAAGTATTATGAGGTTAGCAGGAGCTGCTAGGCCAGTTTACTGCTCAGTCCTAGACATTAGTAGCTATTGCTGAGCAAACATAACCAGCGTGAGCCACAAATCTCGGTGGCAGTCAGCTGCGCAGTGAACTCATCTGCAGCATAAGGCTGAATACTGCCCTCATACAAGGCAGCTACACACACCTTTTCCAGGAGAAGGGTATGTTTTCCCTGAGATCCAGGGGGAAGGAATGTATGAGAAAGGCTACAAAAATGGAAGGTGAAGCGAGAAGGCAAGCAAAGAGTGGGCCAGATCAACAAAGAACAGCAAAGAGCAAGCTCCATTTTCTCCTCCCTCTGCCTTCCTTCCACCACTCTTCCTCCTATTTCATTTACTCCCTCCTAACGGGGAACAAGCAGGATACTAGGGAAAGGTCTGCTGTGAAGGAGTAGGAGCCAACCCCTAATTTTATTTTATTCCTCTTCTGTAATTTCTGTTAGTCTGAGGCTGCTTGTTGCTTTTGATACCTGTGACTGACTCAAATCTTAGATCACCCAGATGAGCTGTGTTTGCCCAAGGCAATCCGTCCCCTCTGGAAGAGCTGACAGATGCTATAGATGCCAGCCTCCTTTGGGATAAAAATATAAAAACCTTAGACCCACATTTTAGCACACTGATGTTGCTGGGCACTGTCACCTTGAAGCCTTGGACTGAAACCAAGTTTGAGACAGGCCCATGGAAAAGCTGACATGGAAGATGGCTGGAGAGCACAGCACTCACTAAGTATCTGCAGAGACAGAAATGGGCCTGCATATTTGCAGAGAAATTAGACAGGGAATCCCTCTGGATCAGTTTAAATCAGGATTGGAGCAATTCTTTTATATGTGTAGACATTTGAGACACACAGGCAGGAAAAAAACGCCATGATGATACTGGTCTCTTGTGTGATAGGTGATTTTCTGCCACTTACCTTCTCCCTGAAGTGCCTGTTCTCTGCAGTAGCTGTCAGAAGCGATGCCACAGTCTCACTGACTTCATTTTTATTTTCATTGAGAAGCAAAGCCAAAGCTCTCAGAACTTCTTGCTGTGGCGGAAGGTTATTGGAGTTTATTTTGGCCACATTTTGCTGCAGTTTTCCATCTTTCACTGACTGCAGAACCTGAACCACAGAGGCTAGAAGTGCAAGAGGAACATGTTTGTTATTTATTTTATCCCCTCACTATTTCAGATTGCTCCTTTCCCTGGTAGCAATACTCAATTTTTACTATACACACAAAGGAGATTAACCCCTATTCCCCTGTCTGAGCAATTGCTAGGGATCCATACTGTGGTGTGTCTGCATGGGGAATTGGGTTGTGAGTTGGGACAGTTTCTGCCAAAGAAGGAGATGAATAGATGGGTTAGGTGAGACACCGCAGCACATATGCCTACCCAGAGCTAAGGGTCTACCTTTCAAGACTTCCTTTTCTTCTGGAAGATGTAAAACCTCCTTATAAGAAGTGAAACCCAGTATTGCCAGTGTATTGCCTTTCAGGGCATCTCTGTGAGAGCTTTTCCTAGGCAGACTGATGTCTGCCACCGAGAGCCTCTGCTAGCATGTGTCAGAGTTGGGCCAAAACGCCTTCTTCCTTCCAGGTTTTTGAGTAAAAACTCCCCAGTTTGCTCGCCCGAAAAAAAATGAAAACTAGGCCAAGGTTCCTCAAACTCCCTTTCAAGTAGAGAAGAAGGAAACTTGGCTTGCCAGGGACTGCAGCCTAGCATGCTCTGTGGAGCATCTTCCTTCTCCCTCCAGCTGGGTGGCAGAGCCTGCCAAGTGCTTGAGGTGCTATGATCTTTTGGCTCATGAAAGAGCCCAGAACTTCGGGAGATCTCTCTGTAGAGGGTGACAACAGACTGGAACATCATCCAAGCTGCAGGCATGGAAAATTTCCCAGACCTTGGTCCGAGCCCACCACCATTTTGCAAAAGCTAACTCTTTCAATGTGATCTTTTCCCTGTTTGAATATGGAAATAGAAACGTCTGAGGGTCTGTCTGCATCATCTCCTTCCCTTTGACACAGGCAACTGCTCAGGTGCATTCAGACTTAGTATTCAAGGCACTTCTTCACCTCGTTTCCCCCATTCTTTTGTAAAATTGGGACTCTGGGCTGAACTTTTTTGTGCTGAGCTCAGAAAGGCACTGATGTGCTCCCCCATTAGCCACCAGAATTTCTGTACCCTACCTTCTTTTGCGAGCTGCAGCAAGTAGCTTCCAAGGTCATTAACGCTGTGGCTGGCAAAATAGTTGTAATACTGAAAGACGGTGATGATCTCGGAGGACATGCTGGAGTAGAGGACAGGCTCCGTCCGGTCCAGGATCTGAGACACCAGGATCCTGAAGACTGCAGGCAGCCACAAAGGGATGCGTTAGTGAGGGCTGGCAAAATGCTGTGGACCATTTCAAAGCCAGAAAGAACAAACCATATTTGCAAAGATATGCCAGATACTTCCCAGTGCTTCCAATCTCAGCTCTGGGTAGGTTAGCAGCTAGACTGTCTAGGTCTCCTCACCAGAGGAGAGCTAGACTGTCTAGGTCTCCTCACCAGAGGGATTTGGCCAGGGTTTGTCTTTGCTCGTTTCCATGTTCCCCTGTGAGCATGTGTCATGCAGAAAGCCAGCCCAAGGCACTGCCTGTGAGAGCTGAAGCACACAGCAGGAAGAAGAATGCTGCCCTGGGTAGGTATCTGCAGTGCAGGTGACCACACCTGAGCGAGTCACCCTACATTCTGCTTCCATCCCAGGGAGAGCAGGTCAGTATTGCTGGCGTTTGAGTTGTGGTACATCGCTCTCCAAATGGAAGGCGTGTTCAGATAGGCTCCCTTGAGTGTGTATGAACGTCACCCCACTGCACCATCACGGAGCATGGACATTATACAGACACATGAAATTAAGTGAGAGGAGGGTTCCTACTTCACTGAATCACTTACAGACCTGTATCTGGGAACAGACTTATTTTCTGGATGGCTCTTAAACCATAAATCAGTATTTTCTTTTCTGCTGAGCTCACTTGTTTCTCCTATTCTGATCTGATTCTTTGGGGCCAAAACTGTTTCAAGAGCTCTAGCATTATTTTTCAAATGAGATCTTGGAGCCATGGCCAAACAGACCTCCAAGGGGTTGGAAAACAAAGCAATGAAGGTTGAATAAAGCCCAGTACACAGCTGTGCTCCATTTTTATGACAGACACCTTTTTTTTTTCCCTCTCCTCTCCCTGCCATGCAATAGGTACCTGTTTCTGCAAGTCCTGGGCACTCCTCATTCACAGTGGTGGCAAAATTGATATCCAGCTGCTTCATCATCTTGTCTGCAGATGTGTGATACACTCCTGAAGGGCCAGTACACTTTGTCCAGAAAGCCAGCAGCGACAGCTTCTTGTGGAACTCCGGGATTGCTGGTGGAGAAGACAAAATGAGCAATGAATAAAACCTTGCCACGCTGGAAACATCGACTTCTGGAAGAGAAAAGATGGTAAGAGTGGAGGAAATCTCACCCCAGCCCACTGACAGAGTTGCTGCTTGGTGAGTCACCCTCTGCCATCACCTTCACAGAATGTGATCATGTGGATCTCCCCAAGTTTGAAATTATTTTTTTCCATTTCCTATGGTAGGATGTAAGAAATTTCGCTCCTGACCCAGTTCTGGGTACTGATGTCTCATCCTTTTAAGTACCAGGAACTACCAAGGGAATACCACAAGACTGGTCCTTGACCAAGCATTCTGTGACCTTGGGTAAGTCACTCAATTTTGCCTCAGTTTTCTGATAAACTAAGTAAATAAATACACTGTGGTGTATTTACCTATCCTGCCAGAGTGTTTCTTCACAAGGGTGAGTAACCAAGCGAGGAACTAATTCCCCTTGGAGATGGCTACAAATAAGATGTTCAAGAAGTTGTATTATGCATCTGATAGCATAAGGCAGATTCTGCCCTTCCTCAGGAAAGAGAGGTGGAGGAGGTATTTCCTTTTCAGAGGTGTCAGCGATGGTGAGCTCTGCACAGCGATTGTTTCCACAGGCATACATGCCCAAACAAACCCTCTCCAGGAGGAAACCCCCTGATTTGTCTCTTACCATCAGTGAGGGAGGTGATGTTTCCCAGGTTCTCAGTGCTGATCTCTGCGATATTCTCCATCACGGCAATCTGCCTGGAGAGCTTATCCAGAAGGTCTCTCGCCACAAATGGTGTTTTACTGGAGAACACAATTTGCTGGTGAAAACAAATGGGAAGAGAGGAAAAGGAGTCATTGAACCAAAATAAAACCACAGAATAAACAAAAAAACTCCAAAACATCTGGCACCTGAAGGAGTTCAATGGCAAATCCACTGCCTGGAACCGCAGAATCTCCTTAACTTCCAAAGCTTTTTGCCTCTGGGATATTTTATGGTCCTGGTTGCTATGCAATGTTGCTTATATCTTTAACATCTACATCCAGATCCAAGCATTTCAGTATCCAAGCAGCCACTTGCATAAGTAATTTCTGATTTGCATACTCAGCAACGCTAAAGGAATCATCCAACACCACAAGCCTTAAAGCCAGAAAAGAGTATTAGTCTGACTTTAACCTATAGCAGGCTGTGGACTTTGAGGACATACCCACCTCCAGGCAAGACACAGGTTAGTTATTCTTTCTCCATTTCAGCTCTGATCAACTACTCAGGTGCCTTTATTAATCTGGTACTTTCTCCTTGCTAACACTCCCTGCTGCTGGCGCCTGCGTTTTTTTCAGCTGTCCCCGTAAATATTGTTTGTATCAAATCTGCTCCATGTGTGGATGCAGCTCGAGCTCACCTCCCTCAGCTGCTTATTTGCCATGTACTCTCATATTTAAACCACAAACCTCCTCTTTCCTCCTGCCTGTGAGTCAGCAGAGCGCCCGGCTGAGCACTAATGGAATCAGGCTCGCTCTGTATTGCTTCAGTAGACCTCTGGGAAAATAAAGCTAATTATATCTAAGATGAAGAGTCAAATAATTGTAAGGAGGAAGTTGCAATGTTTCGATTTGTCAGTAAAACCCTGATGCCCTCACTTGCTGGAGTGGCTCGCTGGAGGTTTAAAATCCCATTTCCTGTACTTGGGCTCTGACATAAAAACCTCTAAAAGATCGTGCTAGTTAGCTGTGAGCAGGAGCAGAGCGTTTTGATGTCCCAGGGGGGCTGTTGTGTGCCGCCTTCGCTGTGTGTGTTGCCGACAATCTCTTTGCCTCACACACAGAAATTAATTACAGCTCTTGAACGTCACAGCCCTTTCTGGGGCCTGGTTAAGCAGTAGGGCCATGGGCTTCTGTTTTACCTGTAAAGATGGGCTGCTGAAACACGGGACTGATCTCAGTAAGGTCCTTCGGGCAAAGCCGATGGAGGTTGGTAACCCAGAGCAAGGGCTGCCCCTGTCATCTGCTGCGCTGCTGCGAAGCAGCACCTGCAGAGTGCCCCATGGCTCGCACGTCAGGTCTGCTCCGAGATGGGCCAGGATGGAAAACACGGAGGCTTTCCCAGTGTCACCTGCACGCCAGCATGGCCTCTGTCCCAGCCCTGCGCTCCCACTACCTCCCACAAGCAGCCCTGACATTGCTGGCCTGCTCAGACCCCCACACTGTGGGCACACCGATGGCTGCAGGGAAGATTTTAAAGTACATGCCCTAAGGGAGCTGGGCCCCGTACCTGAATGAGCTGCGTGCAATACTGGAAGTGCTTAACTATGGTTATATCGAGGCTGTCGTTGCCTGTGGTCAGGGGCAGAGGGCTCCCGGCCACGCTGGTGCCCACACCCGTGTCCTCGGTGAGAGCTTCGCTTAGGTGGCCTCTGGCTTCTGGGTGCTCCGGCCTGTAACTGGGGAGGGATGAGGGAGGGAGGTCGGTCAGTGTGGGGACAGGTGCTGCGGTGGGGACACACCACACACACACACACACACACACACACACACACACACACTCACTCAGGGCAATGAGCAACGAGCACGGCAAAAGAGCTGAAAGCAGCCGGGGACTTTGCGATGAACACATCATATCACAGAGGAGCAGTGCTGCCCTGGCTGGGCGCGGGAGGGCCGCACACACGCAGGGGACAGGTATCTGCTCCCCGACTGCTGTGCCATGAGAGAAGCAGTGCCCTCACCAGCAAGCCTTTTCAGCTCTCAGCTACTGGCTCTTGGTGGTGACAGTTTTCTTCTGTCTTTTGGTGAACCGTCACCCTCTGGATTAAGCACCATAAGGATTTGTGCCGTACCAAGCACTGAGCCACTAAGAACAGCTCTTGTGCTTTCTGTGTCTTCCTGGTGCCAAATTTAATGCCCACGGCAGAAGGAAAGGAAAGGCACTGCTGGAGTAAGAGACATGATGTTTTCATACGCTGTTTTAGGCACAATGTGTACACCTTACTTAGCCAATTGTTTCTCTAAGAGCAGAAAGCTGGTCTCACTGTGTTTTAAATCATTATTTCCAGCACTGTCTTGTTGCACAAACTGCTTTCCCTGTATTTAAATGTAAAGCCCGAGGTCAGTTCCCAGCCAGCAAGTGCATTTGGCTGCGAGTTCAGAAGTTTCAACTGCACATCTAAAAATGGAAGCAGGGATCTACACTGTCCAGGGATGAGCCAGAGTGGGGGGAAAGGGGAATTTTAACTTCTACTTTAACTTAAAAGATTTTAGTTGATTTCTGAGTTGGCTTATAACTAACTGAAATTTTCCTGCTTAAGTTCATTTTATGCTAAAGGACTGGATTAAAGCCAGATCCTCAAATAAGCGTGGACTGAACTGAGCCAGTTTTGCAATCAGTGCATTTCTCCAACTTTTTCTTCCCACCAAAGCTTATTCTGGGAAGAGGATATGGGGCAGTGACATGGGAACATGATCATTGCTTGTTTGTACTCAAAATTGTCTCAGACAAGGCACGCTAAGCTGTGAGAAGCACAGCTCCCTGGCTGGAAAGCACGGCAACCTAGGGAGCCGTGTTCCTTGCTTTTTTTCCCCAGCTCCAGTGCCGTTTATGTGCCTGCTGGGCATCGTGTCAGCTCTGAGGACGCAAGCATGCTTTTAGGATGTAATGATTGAAACACAGCATCTTAAGGTCACACAACAATGGCAGAACACAGCACAAACACCACAGCTTTTTTTTGTTGTTGTTGTTTCTTTGATTGGGTTTTTTTTGGTTTTTTTTTTTTAATCTTTTTTTTTTTCAGAAAGACCAAAAGTGATGAAAGAAGGGCAGGTAACACGCAGGGCCATGAACAGAGTACCAGTCATCACTCTTACATTCCAAAGGAAACCTACACCATGCTGCTTAAATCTGGCCCTGTGTTACTGTTACTGACAAGCTTAATCCACTGCAAAGACTCATTCGGCTAGAGAGAAAAGACAAAGGGAGGGGGAGGAAAAACCACAGAGGAATTAGTAATTACATCCAAGGAAAGCCTGGTCCAAACCTATGTCAAGGAAGAGGCTCTGCCAATATTGATGTCAGTTTAATTTAAGTTACCCTTCTCCTTTGCAGGACAGACTGCGTGTATTTGAACAGGAAGGAAAAAAAAGTCATCCCAGAAGCTAAAGATTTTGTACGCAGCAGCCACGGGGAACCCTCTGACCCTATAAACTCATCAGGGATCAGTCAGTCTTCCTTGAATAACGTGTGCACCGGGATCCCGTGTCAGCGACAAAAGCCAGGGTGTCAGTTTGGCGCAAGCGCAGCTGGCAGCTACTACAAACTTACCTATTCTTCTCAATCTCAGTGTCTGAAAACACTGAGTCTGCACCTCCTCCACCATTACAAACCTCCACACCACCACCATCCTCATCATCAAAGTCAGAGGTGTTCAGGAAATCAAAGCTTTCTAAAGCACTTTCAACTGTTAGACTTAAACTGGAGGACCTGCTTCGGCTTACTGCTGGCTTGCACTGCAAAGGCAGAACAAACCAATGAAAACCCCAGATATTAGCTACTACTGAAAGAAAAGAAAAAGAGGATAAAGCTTAAAACTTTCAAATTCTTCATTTTATTTGTAAAACTTCATTTTATTGGGTGTTTCATTTCAAACCTTCATATTCATAGCATATACAAGCAAAACCTGAGAACTGGACAACCCTTCCCTTCCTCCTCCCCGTCCTACCCCCTCTTTTCCCCAAAGGAAAACCCTCAGAGGCAAAATTTGGTGTGTTTTATAGAAATGAGAAGTGCATCTTCAATCCAAGTGACACAGCTTTCGGTGTCCTCCAGAAGGAGAGACGGCAATTAACACACTGGAAGTCGAAAGGGGAAGGCATATTCCATAATCATTGTTCTAGCTATGGAAGCCAAGTTATGTGTATCCAGTGGGACCGTCGGATTTATTCCAGATGTAACTCCAACAGAGCTTAGCCAGGGACACACAGCTTATCAAGGAAAAGCCAATTGGATTGGACTCCTAAATGACAGAGGAAGGTGGTATTATAACCCGGGAATTAGCAGCGTTAGAGACAGGGGGACACCATCCCTTCTCCTTGCTGGGATGAAATGCAATGGAAGCCTTTCTGTTGCTGTAGGAAGTATCAATGGCCTTGGTCCCATGTGGCGATTCATCCAGACATGCCTACAGAGTTGCTTCCAGGGTCACCTTGGAGGATCAGATGTAACTTGAGGAGGAATCAGCTCCATCAGTTTGTGCAATGACTTCACTGCTTTTAGCACTGTGATTACTTGATAAGAAACAGCCAGGAACCACCGGCACCATTCCACAAGCCACATCTTCCAGGCCCAGGCAGGAACCGGGACTTCATCTCAGCTTGCAGAAAGAAATGCACTGGCCTCAGAGTTCAGACTCAGCCCCAGCTCCTCTCCAACCAAAGAAGATTGGAGTTTTGTTTCTGATTTGTTTGGACACCGTATTAATGCTGCAGCGGCCACACGCTCACACCTCCAGCTGACTACGCAGCCATCAGCTGATCAAACGCTCTTCCCAACACCTCTGTGGCACAGCTGGGTGCTGCGCAGGATGGTTTTAACCACTGTTTCAGAACTGGTAGTGCAGCTTCTTCAGGCAAAAGCAAACAGCAGCATGTGGGCCTCTCCCTTCTCTCTGCCCATCAGGTAGGGCCAAGACAGATTTCTTCAGCCGCAGACAGACTCTGGCTCAACCATGTTTTTTTGCTGGGGAGCCCCGCACGGCTGCTGGTGATGCTGGGTGTTGGTCTGCAAGCCGGTCAGTAGGCAGCATGCAGACATAAAGCAGGTCTGAAAAAGGCATCCTTCTCCCATGTGCAGGAATCTCATCTGCACACGTCCGTCCTCTCTCTTCCCACCCGCCTCCCCACCCCCAATCTCATGTCCGTCCCTTTGTAACTTCTAATAAAAGGAGTGTGAATAAACAGTCTCCATTTTCCATACACTGTTTGGATAGCTGACCTCTGTGTACAAGCTGCAGAGCAGCCACAAAGTTAAAACATAATAGGTAGCTTTGCCTGCTTGAGCCTCCTTGGGAAACAGTGCAAGAAACAGGGGCTGCAGGCTGTCCAAAAAAGCACTTAATTTGGGATAGTCCCATGCAGCTGCAAACACCGGTGGAAACAAAGATGTGCATAAAGTTTCTTTGTGAAAAGATAATGCAGAAGGACAAACGCTTCCTTCCTTTCTCCTCAGCTGTGCTATTTTAAATGATGAGGCTTAAACGACTAGCAAACCAACTTGCATATGAATATGAAGCATTTGAAATGATTACTTCCCATGTATTTGTTCACAGGGGAGATGGGAGTCACAGTGATCAGCAGTAAACATATTAACAACCCACATGCAAACCCCATTTATTCTCCCTCACTTTCAAGACTTTACGTCCACCCCGGTGTAATGACGGGATGTCTCTCATGTTAAAAACGATGGGGAAAAAGGAAAAGGCTTGGCAAAAGCCTCGCTGATGTGGTGACGGCAGCCTTCAGTGAGACTTGTGCTTTTAAATCCCTTTGGCAATTTAGAAAATTCAGGGTACCAGGCCTGATCTTCAGCTGGTGCAGTTTTGCACAGCTCTACCAAGTTCAGGGGTAGTATGCTAACATACACCCACTGAGGATGCGACCCATAGATTTTAAAGGCAGAAGGTTGGCTGTAATCTGGTCTCCAGAGTGGCACAAGCAACAGGTTCACAAGTGGTTTCATCAGAGAAGGCTGTAATTTAGAGACCTCGCTGCCATTGCACCTTTTTCTCTCTCCCCCAGGTTTTGAGTACATTAAAAGGTCCATTGCTCAAGGATACAAGGCTATGGTAAAGACATGGCAGTCAAGTTTAAAAATGCAACACTGAGAAAGGATGCTCCAAATGGGAGCAGATCTACTGCTACTGAGGAATTTTACTGAGCTCCAAAACCTCTACTCTGATGTCTGTGAGGAAAGGGAGTTGATTCTACCCGCTCAGATTTTCTCTAGGGTAGTAGTTTCCGAAAACGTACTCACTTTTAGGATGTCATCCAGATGCATCACTTCCTGGTCCAGGTCCTGAAACTCTTTATACTGCTCTTTATGTGGCTCAAGCGCTAAGAGAAGCCCCTGCAAGGCTTCTTCAATGCTTCCATCAAGATAAGACTTATATCCTTCTGACTCCCCACTAATAGATCCCTCACATGGCAGCCTCTCTGGGGTCAGGGGTGTGTCTGCTGAGGTAAGCCTTTTTACCAGCTGCTTTGTGATGTTGCCCTCATAGGTATCCAGCTCCACGGGCTTGAGCTCTGAACCTTCATCCGTGTCCTGCAGGAGAGACACGGGGACGCTTGTCTCTATAAAGATACGATCGCTCCCAGCGTCGGAGGGTTTTTGGCAAACTTCAGGAGCTGCCCTTGGGGTGGCCTTGTTCTCAGCCGCTGCTCCCGCTGCCTGGGATGATGGCAGGTCCTTCGTCTCAGAGACAGAGTCTCTGCGCGAGTCACTGCTACTACAGTCCAGGCTTGAGCTCTTGGAGGACTTGAGCGCTTGGCGTTGGGTGGGTGTCACAGTGATGTCAGGGCTGGAGCTGACGTGAGCAGAAGAAGACTCTGCTGCGTTGGCAGGGGGCACATGGTCTTCGTAAGGCAGGTCGCCAAAAGTGAAAGAAAGAGGTCGCTTCTCAGTGGTTGCCATTCCATTTTCAAAGACGTCGTCTGGCAAATTTGACTGAAAAGATGATAAAGAGAGAAGATGTTTTACATGCAGCATTGGAAAGAGAAAAAAAAAAAACCCAACAGTATGTGCCCAGGAAAGAAAACTGCAAGGAAAAAGATTCAAGAAGCATTCAAGACTCGAGAGATGAGGAAAATATTTCAAATCCTATTTCTTTTTCATCTGTCAGGGCTCCTCATTTCAGCAGGAAAACTACTGGGAAACTTGGGCATAGAATAATCTCCCTAGTAAGCAGAGAACTCTAGAAAGCGAGACCCAGAAGAGAGACCCAAATTCTGCTCATCCTACCAGATCTCCTAAGACAGCATTTCCACTGCGCTGCTCTGGTTCCTGCGGCACATGCCTTTCTAATGGGGCTGTGCTTAAGCCACCTTGCTTGTATTGTGGTACTTGTTACAGATTTCTGTTCCATTTATTTCCTGACTTCTAAACCAGCAATCCCTAAAATTTAATGGCGTTTGCTCTAGAAGTTTCTCTAGTGTCATGGCATTTGAATGGAGATATTGTTGTGCTATTTCTTTTCTGTTGAGAGTATGTTCTGCAAGTGGCATGGATATCTCATGTTTAACATGAGTTACAAGGGAGTCCTATTCAACACCAGTGTCTGCTGGAATGAAAGGGACGAATTTCTGTCATAGTGTGTCAGTCAGGCCATGGGCCCCTTAGGAAGCAAAAGCAGTAGATACAGACACAAAAATATGCATATATTCATCTCTCTGACTGACCTATGGGGAAAAGAAATCACTACAGGAGTCACAACCTGCCTATCAGACCTACAGATCTTGCTTTGCTGTGTGACCAACTCAGGGAAATGCGCAACACAGATGAAAGGCAACTACTATTTTGCTGACAATTTGCTGGGAAGAACTGTAGGCGTTCACATGCTGGTATGGTGCGTAAGGTTACAGTGTCCAAAACTTCTATCTTTTTTTTCCCCCCAGAGCTATTGGCAGCTTTTTTCCCTAACCACAATCATACTGAAAGGCTCGTTTCTTCTTTCCCCTGACATGGGTATGCTTTTAGCATCTGAAAGTCGTGTTACTAGGCAAAAGTATAACATCAATCAGTGTAGCAGGCCATTTTTAAGAATACCATGTTGGCTTGTACTCCTGCCCTGCTCTCCGCCCACAGATAGCCAGCTTCTGATCATTATCCCTGTAGAAACCAAGAGGAACTTTGATTTAATGCGAGCAGCATGGGCTCTCACAGTCGTGTTCTCCCCTCTAATCAGTCAGCAAAATGAGTGAGTTGCAGCAGAGAGCAATGCCTGAAGCATGCATGGGAATGGAGATGCCACACAGAGACCAGAAAAATCCTTCACCAAACGAAAACCAGGACTCACATATAGCTCTAGCCCTGCTTTTGGGCTTAGCCTGAGCGATGGCAGGTCACTAAAAGAGCGGCTGCGACGAAGCTTGTCAAAGAAAGTGTCTTGCAGAGCATCTAAGATTGTCAGCTTTGGCCTGTCTTGCAGGGGGTGCAGCCATTTCTTCAACAGTTAAAGCAAAGAGGGTGTGAGGAAGGGCAAGTCGCAGGGATGCTTTGTAGCAGAGCTCTAAATTACAGGCACGGGAGGCGGCACTTGCACAATTCGCATCTGTAGGGACGGCCTATTCAGCTCAACACGCGGTCCCGATCAAGCGTTCAGAATTTGATTCGTGCAAAATGTAAGGGCACCCTGGGGGTACCTTCGGTACAGGGGCAAATTTGACCATAGGAAACAGTTTTAGTATTAAAAATACTAGTGCTATAGTGGTTGTTACTGTTACAGAATGAACACGGGTTTCATACAGATTGCTCGAGTATTCTAGCAGCCAGGCAAGAAGAACAGGTATGCAATAACTGGTCACCACCTAGATTCAAAGATGCCAGGATCACAGCCCCCTTTTAGGGTTATCAGCTGGGAACACACCTGCTTTACAAGTATTTGTAAGGGTAACCTGCTGGACCCAAGGATAAAACAGCTTAGACGTGTAAAGCAATGAAGCATCTGCAGTGTGTGAGCCGCTCTAGGGCTTTTCATTACGTAAACGTGAAGCCAAAGGGAGCTTACAAAGAACGAGTGGTCCTTGAAGGTTGGCGTTTCTGGAGTGCCTTGGCTGTACATGGACATTCTCCTCTGGAGAGCAGATGCCTTGCTCACATTGCCTGTGGACGGGGTCAAGTCTTCAACATCGAAGGGGCTACAGACACGTGAGTGGGGGAAAAAAAATGACAACAAAATAGAGGTGTTAGGCTGAGCGAGAAGGAATTTCAGGTCCGTGGAGAAGATTCATGAGAAGGTGGTTTATTAGCACATCAAAACCCAGAGGCAGTGAGTTTTTTTAACCCAAGTGTTTAAAAGGAAACGTTGCTAATTAGACAGCAGGCTCAGAAGTGTGGTTTTCGGTTCTGATAAAAGTGTGCTACTCTCAGAAATCATTTACGTAGTGTTGGCTGATGTTATTCTTCTCACATTAAAAGTATTCTCAGATTCAAGTTGCCAAGTGTCACAAACACTAATGAGAAAGGTGCTCTACTATTAATAGAGCTGTTGCATTACAAAGGAAACCAGTAGCTGTTGCTGCCGGCTTCGTGTTGACTGCATGACAAGGAACAGCATACAGGACTGTAGAAGTTAAAGGTGCCCCTGCTTCTCCAGAAAGGACATTTACCTACTTGGTTAAAGTGCAGCGAGAGCTGGGTTTGAATCCTAACACCCTCAGCTTACCTAACGCTGCCCAGTGCAGACAGACAACTCTAGGAGATTCCCCACCACACTCACCGTGGAGGAAGCCCTTTTAAAAGGCAGCTTTTAAAGACGGGCCAACTTCTGAGCTTGGCTAGGCTAGCATAAAGCCAGGGCAACTCCCTTGAACTTTACACTAATATTAAAAAGAAAAAAGAAAAGGAAAAAAAAAAAGAATATATAAGGACTCACTTATGTCCCTTTCTTGAGCTTGGGGCACAACTAAGCAACTGGGCGCAACCCCATTTGCCACTGGTAACACAGGAATACTCTGGCTGACCATGAACTATTTCTCATCTCCCAACTTGGGCCACAATGCCTTCCCCTATCTCCCTCAGCAGGGAGCCCAAAGGGAAGAAGAGACCCCATAGACCTTTTCTCTTTGGCTGAGTTTTCACAAATGCACCACCAAGCCACCAGCTCTACTTACTACCAGGTGATTTCAAGGTTCAGCTTTATTGTGCCAAGGTCATTGATGTCCACTGCAACCACCTGAGGGCGAGCTGCAAACAGGTCTTTAGTCTCACAGGTAACACTTCCCACAAGGATGTGCGTAGCAAGTCCTTTAACCTCCATCACCTGCAAGAGACAAGAATGGGGATATTGAGGACCACACAAGGCACTGCACTCCTTAATTACAAGGCAATGATTTTTCTGGCCTGGAGCCCTTCCTAAAAGGCTTCTAAAATATGACTGTGTTTGGGGCATCTTCATAACTTAGGGGAAAATTCAGATTTATCCTTTTTAATAAACTCATAGTTGCCTATGATCATGCTTCTATGTTTTCTTTATGCTTTGATGGGTGTCAGGAGAGAACACCCACACTGGCTCAGACCAAGGGGCTATCCAACCTCGTATTTGGTCTTTGGCAGTGACCGTAAGCAGAGCCTGAGGGAAAAGTGGCAACAGAGAGAGCATATTGGATATTTTCCTGTGTAATATTCTCGCTTCAATTGACGATTTTCATGTCAGGCAATGTCCTGATGTGGCTGGCACACTCAGTAATTCCCAAGGGATCCCTATTCTAGGGATTTGTATCCTGTAACTCTGGGGCAACAAAGGGATGGAGCAGTGATGGAAAGACTCCCGTTTAGGAGGAGAAGTCGCTGCTGATTAGTAGGATTTGCAAAAGTTGTTCCACCCCTGGGGGAGAGGGCATGGAGTCAGAAGGATTTCAAAGAAAAAAATTTGGGAACTGCTGTGCTCTAGGAAGCTGCCAAAACTCGGACTGGTTTTTCTATGTGCCCCCATCTCACTGTGATTAGAAACCTCACAGCGCTGCCACCTCAGAGTGTAGCACTGCTGTTCTGCACAGGGTGGGGCAGCATCAGTAGCGGGCTTTTTTTGGTTTGGGGTTTTCATTGCTGTTGTATTCCCAAATGCTGTTAGCAAACAGGCTTCTAGTGGTCCCTCATCCCCCAGTTTGGGTTGGGATAGGATTAATTTTCTTCTTAGTAGGTAGTATAGTGCAGTGCCTTGGATTTCATGGGAGAATAGTGCTGGTAACACACTGATGACCTCAGTTGTTGGTAAGGAATGTTTATACCACGTCAAGGACTTTTCAGCTGGCTGGGGGGTGGCGTTGCAGCTCGGGAACGGGCTGGGCTTATCAGTCATCAGGTGATGAGCAACTGCATTGTGCATCACTTCTTTTGTATATTTTCTAATAATTATTATTATTATTGCTTCCTTTGCTGTCCTATTAAGCTGGTTTTCATTCAAACCACAAATTTTAGAGTTTTTTCCCCGATTTTTCACTGGGGCAGGGAGGGAAGGGAGTGAGTGGCTGCGTGGGGTTTAGCTGCCTGCTGGGGTAAACCAGGACACCTTGCTTTGGTGGAAATAATCTGAGTTGCTGGAGGTAAGGCAAGGGCTGTGTTAGTATGGCTGTGACACCAGCCTGGGGAGAGTTAGGGCAACCTCTCCCACAGGCTTCCCAAACTGATTACAGTCTTGCAGCATCTAGATTGGACAATACTGTGGCACTTTATTCTAGTAGGTGTGTTGGAAATACTAATGATGACTCGTTTCCACAGTTTAATGATCTGCTACTGCACTTGCTGATGGTGCACAAGAAGGCGGCTTCTTGACTCCTGCCTTGCTCAAAGGCAAAGGAGTTAGCCTGAGTACCTTAATGGAGATCAGTCCTACGATGAGGGGGACGAAAACCGTTTCTTCTCCGTCCCAGCTCTGCTTGCCATTCACTTCTATTTTGCCTTTCAGTTTCCATTTCTGGCGACCATAGCGCATGAAAATCTGAAAAAGAAAAACCCTCTTACTTTCTTGAGAAACCGGCTTTCTTGATGCACAAGTATCAAAAAGAGAATTGGGGAAAGGACCTGAAGTAGGTTGGAAGGGTTAAGAGTCTAGGTGCTGCCCTTCTGCTTCCCATTGAGTCAGAAGTAGGTGGTCTACCCTGCAGAATCTCAGCCTCTCCTAATCTCTCCTTTTGATGAGGCACCCCTCATCCCAGCTTTCACTTTCATACAATTAGGTGACTCATAACAAGGAAGCTGCAGGAGTTTTACCTCTATTTACTGGGAAAATGTTGTGGAGAGGGAGATTTGGAAGGGCAGGTGGAAAGCCCTCATGAATTTTCCTAACACCTTCATCTTGCTGGTTCTGCTTCTTTACTAGGCAGGGGAGAGGGTATATTACATTAGATATTAGGAAGAAATTCTTTGGTGTGCAGGTGGTGAGGCCCTGGCACAGGCTGCCCAGAGAAACTGTGGCTGCCCCCTCCCTGGCAGTGTTCAAGTCCAGGTTGGATGGGGCTTTGGGCAGCCTGGTCTAGTGGAGGGTGTCCCTGCCCATGGCAGGGGGGGGTTGGTCCCTTCCAACCAAAACCAGTCTGTGATTTTGTGAAGACAGATGAGAACTACAGATTGGGGGAATCCATTGTCAAACTGCTGCAGGTTTCTTGCAGGATTAGTTCTGTTATGCAGTGAGCTGGAGGCTGTTATTTTAACCCATCTCCAACTAACTTGCTTTTGATGTTCTGCACTGGAACACAGCACTGACTGGAGATCCTGACACAGCCTCACAGCAGGTAACATCTGGGTCTCAAGTAATGGTTATTCTGTGCCTTTCTGCTACTGTGCTTTATGGTGATGTAAAATCTACTTCACCATAAATCTAAACATTCAGTCAAAACACTTGCACGGACTTGTTCAATTTGCTCTGAGTAGGATGGGGCATATGCTTTTTTCCAGGGGAATTAGAAATGTCATGAACAAGACTGGGAGAACATGGCCTTATTCTGGGAGACACTTAAAAATAAGGGGGGGTTGCTTCTGGGTATAATTATTAAAATAATAATATTTTTTTTAAAAAAATCAGGTCTTCTGACAGATGCTCTGACATAGGCAGACATGAAGAGAACAGCAGAGTTTTTCAGAGCACATACAAGAAAAATAATAGCTGTTTCTTGGGATGCTGATGTGAAAAGGCTCTACTCACTGCGACGTAAAAAGCCACAGAAATCCCTCTTCCTTTGGATTCTTTTGCTGTTAAACAAAACCATAAACCAACCCAGACGTACCTCGTATTGATCTCCTGGGCAAAGCCGAGCGAAGCCAGCCAGACCTGAGAAGGAAAGAGGCAGAGAGGCTGTGAGAGGCTTTGGACAGTGCCTGGCAGCAGCTGCCGCTGCCACACTCGGACAGGAGGCAGTGGTAGGCCCCAGCAGCCCTTTCCCCCAAGAAGGTGTTTGTAACCCCCCTCTTACTGCTGCCTTAGCACCTTGCAAAGCAAGGCTACACCCCGCCCCCCCCCCATTTATTTTATTTCTTTTTCATTATTATTCCTTCTTGCACAGAATGCTCTGGGTTGTGGTTTCTTGCATAGGGAAGATTTCCACTTTCCAGCTATTTTTTTTCTATAAGGGCTGAAAAATTTTACTTTTATATAATAATTACAGAAAAAAAAAAGAAGAAACAGCTTCCTGATGTCATCTGGCTTCAGAAAGCAAGCTTAGCACCCTTACTATCATGGTGTGTAGGCGTGCTGCTGATTACCACGCTGCGCTTGCTGCTTAACACTAATCAGACCCAGCTATATGTTTTAACACCAATTACTTTTGAGTACATTTTAACAGAAACACCAGACAGACTTTCTCTGTTTGCCCTTTCCATAACATTATCATTCCCGCACGATTCAAGTATCTTTCAATAGTAAGTACATCAAGAACCATGACTGACACCTGTAACAGGAGATTTAGCCCACCTCTCCCCAGAAGTAGTGCAGCAAAGCACTTGCAGTGTATGTCTGTTTGCATTTTTTATGGGTTTTTTTAAAGGCAGGACATGAGGATGTCCTATTTCTAGGTTGGCTATTTCTATGTTGGCACTGTGCGTATGAAATGGAAAGATTCCTGAGGCTTGTCACCGTCCTGAAGTCTCAAGGACATTACCAATCCCTCTCCTGGCCTTGTGACCTGTACAGCCGGATGCAACGAGTTGCTTTTCATTAATCTAATCCTCTGCCTCCAGAGAAGGAACCTCTCCTTTCTTACAGATCTCCTCAGCAGGTGGCTATTGCACTTGTTGTGGTATAAAAATGTACCTAGCTTTGCTTGGCTGAGCCTAAAACTGTGCCTCTAGTTTTGCAATGCCCAAAGAAACCAGTTTGAAGACACATATAAAGCTTGGAGCAGAGAAAGGAACACAAGCAAGCTTTTCAGGGTCTTTGGGCTGCATTTATCCTAAAATGCCATGGTTGAACATATAAGGGTGAGATAAAACTAAGGCAAGTGACGTGAACGCTGACGTTGGCTTTATCTACCAGGCTGAATTAGTGCTGCTAGCTAGAGTGTAGGAGCAACCGGACCCCTGCGTGCAATCATGGCCTGTCCCTCTGATCTGTTGATCCTCCTCTTCCATTTCTTTGACCAGAAAAGAGTTTTCTTCTCTCATCTTACTGTTTAGCAGAACAGAGGGGCCCTTGCACAGAGCTCATATTACCAATTCCTCTCTAATTTATTTACTGTTCTTAAATAATTCAAGCTTACTAGCACTCCACTGCTGCTTCTCTCTCCCCAGGCACGCTTTTTAAAGTGAATATGATCGCTGCTGGGACACCACTGAAAGTATCTGAGGAAAATAAAAGGTCCTTTCGTTGCTCAGTGGATGGGGTGGGAGTGTGGAGAAACACAGCTTAAATCTACACGTTGTCTGGAGTGGAGGTCTGTGAGCAGTGACTGGTTTGGGCAGAAAGGGACAGGCAGGAGAGGTGAACCTGGACCTGAGTTCCTGTAGCAGTAGGTGCTGGTCAAGTCTCTTCAGCCTGATGAAGAGGGGGCTAAATGCTGATGTGATTACAAGGGACAGGTACTTTTTGGTAACAGAGTTGCACTTCAGGACTAAATGTATGGCAGGAGCCAATGGCTCCATCACACCATTTTTCATTATAAAAGCACTGTCCTGGGCTTGTAATGCAGATGGGATGGGAGGTTGCTCCTGGCGCTTCAGCATAAGCAATCAGAGGGTAGGGCCATTACATGGCTGTGGTAAGGTGGCAGGGTACCAGCATCCTTCATTGGCAAGGCCACCTGAAAGCACCACTTCACGCAGCACGTACAGCTCTGCTCACATGCACTGTGCTGGACACGTGGACTCTGGTGCTTGTGCCAGGCTGAGTGTTGCAGAGTTCCAGGTGCATCAGGGCAGCGTGTTCTGTGGGAAACAGCTGGGCACTGCACTTCCCACTGTCCTGGAACCACCGATGGGAATCAGGCCGCTTCCCTACACATCATAACAGGGCACGCAGATTCCACACAGGGACTTCTAAATTTCCACCCTGTGTTTTCCTGTTTCATTTCAATAGCTGATTAATCTGGAGAAGTAATCAAAGCCTGTCGGCAAGTTTATTATCTTTATTTTGAAAACTGATTAGGCTTTTTTTTTAAGTATCAGTCATAAAACCACAGTGTGGGTCCCCTGCTTCCTGACAGCACTGTGTGGGTTGGCTTGCTTTCAGTGGAAGTGACAGAGGGCACAAAATAAAAATAACTTTCACTGGAACGGCTAGGAACAGATACGCTTTGGGGAGAGAAATGCTTTGATTTTAAATTAGATCCTATAGTTAGCTGAATACACTGCAGTATAACATAAGGGGGAAGCTTGCTGCGAGATCTGGAGGCTTTTGTGCTAGAGCTGCCGTGAGCCGTAGCAATAGCAATGGCTGGATTGTCCTACTGGATTCCTGTTCCTAGAGAAAACCATCTAGATAGAAATCTTACATGTCCTAATTAGAGAATACCTAATGATACGACATTTTTCTTTGCTAAATTCCAATTTGGGCTTCTGTACGTTATGAGAACTGTATTCAGAAGTACCTGCTGCGCGTGGTTTGTGCTCTGCTCCTGCACGTGAGCACAGCACCTGGTTTCTCAAGAGCTCTTGAGCTTTGCTGGAGGATTTGGGCACTCCAAAGAGAAGGGGCCAGTCATATGCCATGATGCCTCCTGCAACATGTGCTGCTGCCAGGCTCTGTACGTTGCACTGCATATACAGCAAGGAAGGAGACACTCCAAGGGACCTGGCCCGATGCAATTCCCTTTCCACACTGTGTGTGACCTCATTTTTCCTTCAGTGTGTCTATGCCACAGCTCTGCTGTGGGTTTTACAAATATCTGCTTGGGCTCTGTGTGTCCATCTTGTAACTTTACATCTGTGCATCTCTGACTGCCTTACAGTACCTAAGAGTGAGGGCTTTAAAACCTGGGGTTTGGTGCTGTGGGACAGAGCTAGGAGAACTAAGAAAGCTGCTTGCACTCGTTTTCTCTAGTATGGTAGCAAAGAGTAACTATTTTAACTTGATCTAAGCTAGATCGTATCTCATGCACTGCAAACCCTGGACACAGCTAACTCATAGCTGTGGCAAGGCAGACAGAATCAGAACCCTGTATGAGACTGGTGAGCTCTAAAAACTCCACCAGCAGTACCATGAAATTTTAAAATGGCAAGATTTCAGGCAAAGAATTAAGAACACGTGAATATTCAGATGCTGGTTTTGTTTTATAGAACTATTTTCATGGCAGCGACTGAAGATCCAAAAAAAGATCCACCCCCAATCTCTTCTTTAAGACACTCAGTCTTAAAGGGATAACAGAACAAGCAATACCTGGTGATTCACTGAGGCTTCAGGTAAAACTGATGCCATTGTATTCACACCTGTAAAGGCCCCTGTTGTAAAAACAGGGAATGAACCGAAGGGTGAATGCAGCCACTGAATTATCTATGTGTTTAAAGGGGAAACTACAGCCAGGTCTTTGCTTTTTTTAGATTTGCTCAAAAATAGTAGTAGTCAGAATTAGTAAAAGTAAAGGACTTAGAAGCAGCTGGTGTCAAATTAAGAAAGTATTTTGAACTTCAGCTCCATGGGCATTCACATAATTTCACAGTCATCTTCTTAAAGGATTATGGAAACAGAGGCAAAACGTACAACAAGCAGCCTTCGACATCGCTTTGGCTGTGGGGAGGAGTGTTTGAGGGAGGTAATTAGCCTTGACAACAAGCAGCAGCATCTCAGGAAGTCTCTCTGTAAGCTTTGATGTTCCTGGCTCCACGACCCTTTCCAGCAGGCAGGGGTGTAAATTGGGGGTTTGAAGGATCAGCAGAGGGTGTGGTGGGGGAAAACGACACGTACCATAAATACACATCACACTAGCACATCTCTGTGCCCTCACTAGTGTGCAGAGACCACTATTGTTTAGGGAGAAAGAAGGGAAAGGTGAAAAGGCAATTACCTTTCATCTTGATGGAAAACTCCCCCAGTAGGCTCTCCAGCTCTGCTTCTATGGTACACATGTTCTGTGTTGGAAAAGAGAATGGGGGAGTCAGACAAACCCTCTTCCCGCCCTCGTTTTTGTTTTTAATTTCTTTTTTTTAGGTCTATTTAGAAGGAAATATTCTGTTATGCAGGTGAAAGATATTTTGTGATACAATCACTCTAGCAGAGCCATCCTTGCCTAAGTTTAGCTAGGTCTGGCCCCAAAAATGACAGCTGAGCTATGCCTGCTCGAGCCAAAGCTGAATGTAACCCCGCACTCTTCTTTGCTCTCTAATCCTCCCCTTGGCAGAGGGCAGTTGTAGCCCTTGAAGCATAACCTGGTCACTGTCCCAGTCCTCTCCAGCCAGGACATGTGCCAGCAGCAGCTCCATGCCAACGTGGCTCCCAGCGTGTTTTTAATCTCTCAAGAAACATGGACTATGTTAAGGTAAAAAAGACTGAGGGTTCTGGACCCTCTGGTTCTTCCTTCAGCTGTCACAGCTTGTGTGCTGGGATGTTTGCAGTACTACTAGACCTTTCTTCATCTGCTGCCTGCTTAATAACACTGATGATGATCACAGCAAGTAACACTGGATAGGATGCAGCAGATGATGTCTGTATACATGTGGGTTCCAGCCAACCTGCCATCCCAAAATCTGCCTGGTGGGAAAGACACACATATGTGTACGTACGCATACATACATATGTCTGTAGGTTTGGGGCAGATTCATGAGGTTTTATTTTCATCCGCAGCAATTTCTGGGTATAACCCTGCTCTTGTTGAACATAAACATTAATATTTCAAGGAATTATTTGGGCCCATTGTCCCGGTTCTGGCCAGACCAGAGTCAACCTCCCCAAGTCACCTGTGAAGACTGCTTGGGGAGGTTGACTCTGGCCTGGCCAGAACCAGGACATCCATGTAACCTGTCTTTGTAAGTCATCAGGTATTCACCTGAAAACTAATTATTATACTCTTCTTTGGTGCATTTAATTCTTTTATCTGGATGAAATTGCTCCCTGAAATCAGTGTCAAAGTTCCCATGGCCTTCAAGCAGTGCGACAGCGAAAGCCTAAACTGATGAGGACATACCTCTGTGTACTCCTTGTAGCTCCTGTTGATTTCAGTTAAACTCTCTCGAGCTGCTTTGCTGGCAGGAGACATTGCAAAGGCTTGCTTCATTTTGCTGGCACCATCGCAGAGGCGTCTTTGGATACAATAGGCTTCATAAAGCTCATCCACCTAGGGGGAACAAGGCAGGTGCATTGAAAAAAAATCTCAGAAAACCCAGCAAAAGAAAACCAACTAACAATGAAGTCAGTTGGATTACAAGGAACTAAGCCAAGCTGTTAGATCCACTGGAAGGGGTGAGCAAATGACCCTGTGATACTGTTACAGTCTATGAAAAAGGATCACAAGATAAAAATAACTTCCACTGTAAAAATCACATTACTGCAACACCAGATGCTGCCAGCAATTCACCTGCTCACCCTGCATGCCATTAACCATCCCTACTCCCTTTTACCCTGTCTGGGCTACGTACAATCATAACAGTAGACCAGGCGTACAGCAGGCTTCTCAAATACATCAGTGTGGAAGAGCTCTTTTGAAGGCAACTGCAAAGTCCACTCTGCCAAAGGGGACTGGACGTGTTAAATGACATACTCAACAAGGTCAGCAAGGTCTCCTGTATTGCTAATACCAGCTGTGGATCAAGGCTGCTGCAACATTTTGCTAATAGGTAATACTGGAAACAGGGAATTATGTTTTGTTGTTGGGTTTGTTTGATTGTCTTTAAATTCTCACTGCCTATCCTCCAGAAACTGGGGATCACAGTCAGAACCTGCACCAGTAAAGCACTCAGGAAAAGCTGCTGTCAAATAGAGAAAGTTTTGAACTTCAGCTCCACAGGCATTCAAACAATTTCCCAGACTTTCCTAAAGTCATTGGGCGTGACTTAAATACCCAACATTTCATAAGCACTCTGGCAGCTTAGCAAAACCTACTCACACACAGTTTAAAGCCTCACCTGGATCTGGCTTCAGAGTGCAATGGGTTTACGTGTGCCTCATGCTTTGATTGCCCTTTTCCCCCTGATCCCTGCGCACTGATGTATATGTTTACTCCAAGTTGTTTGGTGGGAGTCTACAGTGATATAGCTGGTGCATATATGTCATATGCATCAGCTATATATCATGGTATATACTTACATAATCTGCCAGATACAGGAGTTGCAGAGTTTCTAATCTGGCTTTGTCAGGGTGAGGAGAAGGAAGGGAAGAGTGAAAGCCATCTCTTCCTTCTGGTCCTAATATCCCTGCTGTTTGTTTTTTACCTACAATAACTTTTTTTCCTTTGTTATCTTTGACATCAAGCAATCACCCTGTCCCCCTTGGTGCATATTGCTCAGTTGTGGATTTTTTGAGGTGGGACTGGTCTTTCTGACAGCTTCAAAGCACTAGGTCAACTTTTACAAGGCTAGCTTGGATTTCTGACGCCCGAAACCTCTGACTTGAGGGATCTCTGACCAAAACAAAGACTGCTAAGCAAAATGAAAGACTTCAGCAAAGGGTAACAGTGGAACAGGTAGCATTTTGCCATTTCAAAGTGCGCAACCCATACAGAGCAGCGGTGGGTAGATGGCAGAAGGCATCACTGCAGCCTTGACTCAGTACAGCAGAAAAAAACACCTTCTCTATCATGAGAAGCGAAGATGTTTCTTTACCTGCCCATGCCTGTAGGCTGGGAGGCAGCACGGGCTTGGTTCCTGTCGTCTCCGTTGCTGTGGGTTACCGAAAGTGAACTAATGCGCTCGGCAAGCTTGGGTAATGCTGACCAGTGTTACTTCTGGTGTTTGGTGCTTTTCAGTCCCATTATAGCCCAGAAACCATTAGCTCTGCGCAGGCTGGAGTGGGAAGCGCTTGAATAGAAATGTTCTTTAAGCACTAATTTTGCCATTCATATTGCCAGCAAGAGGGAAGGTTGTTTTGGGGAACAAAATTTCAGTCTATGGCCTGATTTTTTTTTTTTTTCCCACTTTTTTTTCCATCTCCAAGAGTGAAAGATGACTGAAATTAAAAGGTTTGGATGGGTTGTCATAATTGGAGCACTTCAAGCTGCGCAAACGCTTTTCAAATGACTCTCAAAAGACATTTCATCCGTCAAATATAATTCATTCTTTTGTCAGGCTCAGAAAAGCAACTAATCGCTAGCAGATATGTTTATAACTAAGTGAATACATGCCATGGATTTTGTCCAGCTCTAAAATGTTATTAGTATAAATCACAAGTACCTCTACTGAATACTCTCACCGATGTAATCAAGTGGATGTGGGCCCCAAACCACGCAGAGCAAGCGTTAGCAGTGAAATCCAGGAATAAATCCAATCTAGCTGCTGCATGTGGTAGAGACAACTGCTGAATTAAATTACTTGCAGATGCAACTCTCTCTCTCTCTACCTATAGTTTAACCACGAGCATGCAGTGAGAGAGGTTTTTCCCAGCAAGCGCCTGACCCTGTGTTCTCTCTGCACCTAGGAGCAGGCGGGAGTATCTCAGGGCACGGCTGGACCTCGGGGATAAAAAACCACATGCAAACCCTTTCTTTGGCTCCAACCACCAGCCCATCACAGTAAAAATACCGAATCTGGGAGAGGCTCTGTCAAGGAGGCCTCCCCAGAGTGGAGGAGTATGGGTTTGTTTTCCTAATAAACATAGGGGCAGATGTAGAAGAAAGATGATGGGAGCGCGGTCATTACCTTGCTGATGTGGAACTCCAGCCTTCTCATGTATCTTTCGACCGCTTTGATTTGCTGAAGGAAAGGAAGAGGCAGAGGGTGAGGCGTAATTAAATAAATCAGTAAGACACCACCACGCTGGCTCTGCTAGTCCCTTTGAGTGTAAGAAACGCCCCCATAAAACACACAGGGTTTTGTTGCCCGTGAATCTGGACTCAGCTGTTCCACCCTACTACCATTAATCTGCTGTGGACAATGGAGCTCACTGACTTCTGTACCTACTATATTTTTAAACAAAAAAGGGCTTTTCTTTGATGGGATTTCCCTGTTTATTTATTTTTAAATTCTTAGGAAAAAAAAGCCAATTAAAAAAAACAGAGTTTTACTAGCCCAAGATAGAGTATTTTCAGCACTTTGAAAACCTGTATTAAAATCGATCAGGTTTTGCATTTCAAAATCCACTCTATCCCTCATCAAACTGCTCTTGACAGCAAAACCCAGCTTGGCATTTTGACTGAAAAGAAAAAGCCAGACTTGATCAGGAAATATCTTTGAAAGCTTTCTTTTTGTTTCACACAGAGTTTCCTGTGGGGAAAAATATTTTTAGTTTTTCAACTTTTTCTTCCCCAGAACTGGCAGGAGCAGGGGTGAGCCAGGGCTCCCAAGACCCCGGACATCACTCGCCAGCCTCCCACCTACCTGGAGCTTACAGGGCAAAGCTGCACAAGGTGATGGGTTTAACAGTGGCATCTGACAGAAGCAGGAAGTTTCATTCCTGTGCTGCTCCTCTCCCCTAGTATGGGTCTGCCTCCTTCCCTGTGCCAACCCTGGAGCTGTCAAGAGCCAGTTTAACTCAATAGACCCCAGGAAAGGGCTGATGGGGACAGTTTGATGCCAGATGGGTTAGTGAGCACAGTTGGCTGGCGGGGGCAATACCAGAGTGTGCAGGAAGAGTTGGCGGGCCAGACTTCTTCCTTCACAACTGCAAACTGCCTGGTAACCTCTCCCTCAGTTGTGCTGGCCTGGCTAGTGGATCTGCCTGAGAGGTTTCCCATGCCAGCTATGGACATCACATGGATACTAACACTTCGTTGCAAAGCCAGTGTCAAAGAGGGTGACGTACCTTATCTAAATCGTACAGAACTCCCTGCAACGGAGAAGAAGAAACTGTGATTAACTTTGCACCAGGAGAAAGTAATGTTTGTCGGTCAACAGAAATCAAAAAACAAGACCAGGGCTATCAAGAAGGAAAAGCATCAATGCAAATTCCCTATATCCCGCTCCCATCCCCCTGGCTGCTCCAGCACCTCGAGAAGGGTACTGTGCATCCATGTGATGAAAAAGTGTGACACGTACCAGGCGCGAGTTTCTTTTCATGTCTTTTAACTGAGCAGTCAACTTGTCCAGCTCTGTCTGGTGAACGTCCAGATACTCACTGTAAACACAAACCAGAGAAGGGGTGCGTGAGCTCTGCAGCACATACCGAGCTGGCTAAAAGAAAATCTGCGCAACAAATGGCTTTCCTCATTGGATCTGTTCTCCAACAAAAGCTCGTTTACGTTCATCTGCTCTAAAAGCAGCTCCCTGCTGCCTTTCTGGGAATAAACAGGAGCCACTCATTTAGCTGCACGTAAGAGCTCCGTGTTCTCTTTATGCTGAATGACCAGTTTCAAGTAAGCTAATCTGCTGCTTAGTTTATGGGCTGGCGGCTTCCAATCACTGCTTTTGTATCTGGCTGGTAAAAGCCCCTTTATAATCCAGGACGTTATCTTAAGGGTGATACAAGCCCATGATAGGCCCCTAGGAAATTAGGAGGAAAAAAACTCTCATGTTGAAATCCCAGCCTTTGGGAGCTTTCCTAGCAATTTGAGTGGAAATGGGATTCTGCACCCTGTATTCCTCTTTCCCCTACAAATATTTCAGATCCTAAGTGTAATCCAGTCTCCAAGAGGTCTATGTTCCTCTACTGATTAAAGACCCCTTCCCTGTTCCTGTGATATGTTTCTCTAGGCTCTAAAATGTCACAGAAACCTGCAATCAACAAGCAGGATGAAGGCTCTTACTCCAGGCCATTCTTCAGGGCTCGGTAGACCTCTTCCATCCTTTTAGGCTGGGGCTCTTTGGGCGTGGTGCTGTTCTTATGGCCCAAATTATGCATTTTCTTCACCTTCGCTTGGGGCTTCTTGAGTGCAGAGGAATTTTCAATAAAGGAGTTACACCTGCAAAACGAACATCAAAGAGGAGGAAATCCCTATAAATCCCAATGATCTCAAAGGAGCGTGGCTTGAAGAAATCTTCTGAGATTATCTCTGCTAGCAGAAACAAATCTGTTTCTGTACCTGCCATATAAAAAGGACTGCATTTGTTTACAGCTTAAGAGGTCTGTGCAGCCTGGGACATCTGGTGCCAGCTTTCGATGTGCTGGTTGTCTTGCTGAGATACAAATGCCAGTCTGGAAATGCCAGGCTGAGTTTGAGGCTCATCAGACCTTTCTCTGTCTTATACTATAGCCTGTCCTGCCTCACATTGTTTAGCCACAGCCACAAAAGGGCTGAGCTACATCCAGGTGCTAAAAACCAAGAGGAACCCAGATAATCTCAGGCAATAAAGCCTAGGGTCTCCTAAGAAAGATCGGGGCACAGTTAAGAGCATGTCTGGAAGACATTATCACTGGTCTTGCCTTTGGACAAGGACCCTTTGGTTGCTCTTCCTCCTCAATTGCTCACCGGTGGTCTGGCCCTCAGAGACTTCACACAAGCCAAAATTAATCGTAAAGATGGCTCTGAGGGCGTCAGGGACTGGATGACTTGGCTGAAATGCCTGACTCAAAGCCCTAAATCCTGTCTAGCTGAAGAGTGGTGCAAGGCTAGGCTCTGCAGCCGAGCTCTGCCCGGCTCCCAGCAGGACGTGAAGGCAGCCTTGCAAGGGGAACGGAGCTGTTTGGAATTCATAGCAGCCTGGCAAGGAGAGAACTGTCTCGTAGGTAGCAACGGTCTTAAACTGGGGGTGGTGAGAAGCGTATCATGTTCCTGCACATTTCGCATGTTGGAAAGATCACTGCATAAGTTAGTAAATGAAAATGACTCTCTGAAATTCTCTCACAGCTCTGAGGCATGGGAGGAGGGGGCCTGCATTAATGGGGGAGAGGCAAACGGGCGCTCAGTAGCTAAGGCAGAGGGTAACAGCTTAGTTATACAAACAATATACAGAGATTTTACCCTAGAAGCCTTTCTTTAGCGAGACAGAGAGAAAACAGTTCTCTGTCACCCCTTTTCCACCTTTACCCTGGAAGCCCCAGGGGCCCGACTTGGAAATTCCCTTTAGAGACCACTGCACTTGCCTGGAGCGCCTCTCCTGAAGCCCGCTGAAGCCAGCGAAGGACTGGCTTCTAATAATCCCATTAGGACCTCCTGGAGAGTATGAATGTGATCCTATTGACATGATTTCAGGGAGCCTGGAAGATATTCCTGAAAAAAAAGAGAAAGCAGGTCAGTGATGATGGAGGGGAAGAGGCAGGTGGTGAGCTGGGACTGTCTGGTGTCCGTCAGTCATGGTGAGGGGTAACTGGACCTCAGAAGGGGCCGTAAGCCAGGGCACGAATCTGTTCATAATGTCAAATCATCCTGCCTCAAGAATAAAATGGTCCTATTTTCACTCCTGACTTGCAGCCCAGTGTCTACTGAAAATATGCCAGACACATAGAGGGTCTGGATGTGGGACTAGAAACCAGATGCTTCAGCATGATAATCCCATCACTACCCCTGATTTCTGGCATGCCTGGCATGCTTCTCCCCCCAGCCCTGGTGTCCCCATCTGCTATATCAGGGTGCCGTGGAGAATATTTTGGGAGTGTGCAGAGTTCTCAGGGGGGGTACTCACCATCACCACAAAGTGTTATTACACATAATAAAATAAAAAGGAGAGGGTTCATTCAGCATGAATCAAGTCCTGCAGCTCCCCTTTGATCCTCGCTCATTTTCCCTGTGGCGTTTCCCTCCCGCCTGCTGAGAAGGAAGACGCGGTGGGTGTACGTGCTGCGATGGGACAGGGATGCTCGCTGCCACAACACAGGCAAGTAAACAAGTTCCAGGCACCGTATGCTCTGCATGTCATGTGTCTGGGGGTGGAGGGGTGCTCAGCACCCTGGGAGGAAACCCTTGCTCTGTGTGCTCATTTCTGATGCCCAGCTTGGCATCTGCACCAAACTAAGGTGATTTCAACCCACCCGCAAAGAACTAGCAGAAGTGCTGTGGTTCACAACAGCCCCATCAGCTTGCTGCTGCCACGGGGAGAAAGGGGGATGCTCCCCTCTTCCCTTCCTCCTTGATCTGCTGTTTTCCTTGTCTCAACCTTGAAGCCCTTGGCTGACAATGGAGCACCTTTTTTTGCTGCTTTGCTTTTGTGCTGCTCTGGCACGGTGAATGGCCTCACCCAGCCTTTTCAGGAGCATCATGGCTAGCTGAGGCCAGACAGCAGGGCCAGAGCAGGAGGGGAAGAGAAGAGGGCACTGGTCAGTGAGTGCTGCCAGGGACTGGCTCCCCTGTCCTGCAGCACCCATCATCTCACCACCTCCTTCCTTCCCAGGGTGCCAGCACGGCTGGATAATGCCACCGTGCTGAGAAACTAGGCCAGCTTAAAAATAACCTGATTTTAAAAATGAAAGGAGAAAAAAAAATTACAGAATCTCTATTTATTTGGAAAGCTAGAGCAAACATTCTCAGGGTCCCCTGGCCCATTTCACCCCAACAGCTGGGCTGAGGGGTGAGCACAGTGCCGAGGCAGGGCGGCATGGCAGGGACTAGAGCTGCGGGCAGGCAACAGAGCTGATGGTCTTTGAACTGCACCTTCAGGGCTGAGAGGGTGACAGGGAGTCTAAACCACCATCCCATCCCTGCAGATGAAGAACCATCACGAGCACCCTAAAAAGAAGCCACTTGTGAAGGCCACAGATTTTTAACATACGCCTTCGCAGCCAAATATATTTATTGAAGATAAGCACCAGAGCTACACGGTGCCTGCACTGCAAACACTCACTGGAGAAAGCAAACACATGGGGAAACCTTGTGCCATGTCCAGTTATGTTTAATTTGTAGCATTAAGCTGGGCAAATACTCTTTGAGGTGACATTAGGCGTCGTGGTGAGCTACTGCTTCTCTGTGGAGAGGACTGAATTGCCTGAAGAGCTGCTTTGTCAGGAATATTTCTGCAAGAGCTCTACCAGAAATATTTTTTCCAGTCCCAACATTGCTAGTGCTACTGGTAACGTGATTGCACAACCTAAACCTGTTTCGGAACAAGGAGCTGTTTCCTCTGACTGGACAGCCCTCAGGGATACCACCTGGACTGCAATTAAAGCCAATTTTCTCCACTGTGGCCAGCAGTTAATGGTAATCCACCTTTTCTCTCCCCAGCTGAGCCTGGATACAGCACATCCAGCTCAGAGCCACGCCAGTTTATCCACACCAAGGATAAACCCTTGGGACACAGAAGTTGCTCTCAGGCATCAAGTACCCGTGCTGGGCAGAAACCCACAGCCAGGAGGGACACGGGGAAGAGGAGAGGCCAGGAGCAGGAGGGGCTCAGGAGCAGCTGCTCCTTGCAGGCTCAGAAGGAACCGCAGTGAGGACACACTTTGCCTAATGGATAGATGTGGTCCTGCTACACCCAGAGATACTTGAGCTTTTGGTCAACACGAGTCCAAATTTGGCCCTGCGGTCACCCCATGCTCCTTAGTGCTCTCAGCACACCTCTGCAGGGCTGAGCTCTGCTTAGGCTTGCCAATACCCAGGGCTTGGCAGAGGCCACTTTGCAGCTTCCAGGGTCAAATCTCACACCCCTGTAAATGGTACAGCATCTACCCATGCCAGCTAACAGTTCAACCCCCATCAGGAACCAGCTCCCAAGAGAGACAAAGCAGAAACCACCGGAAAGTTCCCCTTTGGTTTTGCAAATAACCCTAAGACAGTCATGCTGCATGCTGTGTGCTCCCATCTGCATACAAGGATTTGCATTGAAAGTTGGGTCCAGAGTGCCAAGGAGCAGAAATTCCCTTGCAAGTGTTCAGCACTTGCCCTGTTTGACAAGATGATTAACACCCCCCAGGCAGCATCTGGAGACCTAGGAGGGTAGAAGCTAAACAACACTGACAGTCAGAGGAGATTTAACTGCATAAACATCAGCCTTTCTTCAGAAAACAAGGGGAATAAAAGCAAACAAACTTGAAGCTGGATACTAGTCATGACCTAGTGGCTATAAAAAACGTCATTACTTTAGAAACAAAACGCTTGTCAAAATGCTAACATCTTCCCCACAATTAATATCTTCTGTATTAACGTGCAATGGGTTTCACTCCAAACAAATTCTTTGTCTCACTACGTGACCGTATGCATACGCACTGGAAACATTTAGGTTTTCTTTTGCTTAGGGGGAACTAAAATAATAATGATAATGATAATAATAGCAACAAAAACAACAATAATAATATTGTAAAATTGATTTAGTTATTTATTTTGCTCAAGCATTCGTGGCATTGCAATGCTTTAGTAGCTAAGACCTTCCTCAAGATAGCAGAAGGAAGCCTGGAAGAAGTGCAATTGAAATGCAAATGGAAGACCTGCCTGGAGCTACGCAAGATGGTCAGAACTCAGAGAGGAAACAGGCTTGTGCTCTCTCTCTACATATTATATGTGATTAATGTATGTTTAATTTCTGTATAGAAGAAAACTGTGATATAAGGAGGTAACAGAGTCAGAGCTGATGAAATCTCCCAGTTCTGTTCAGTTACTTTTCAATTTGTCAGGGTAGAGGTTGAGTCTATTGTACAAACACAATCTGTTGTTAAGATTTAAACTTATATTGCTGACGTATCAGCTCTTTCCAACTGACCTCATAAAATCACACCGACTTCCTCGCCGCAGCAACCCCTCAGCCCAGATTCACAGAGACAGCGGCTGCACACAGGCACCACGTTGATGGATTATTGATGATACCCACACACTTTGAGCGATGAGCATTCATCACACTGTTGTAATAGACTTTGTAGAGGGGGGGTATTTTCCTGGCTCTTAAACCTTTCAGAGACCTCTGTGAATAAATAAACCTACATATGAATACAACAATACAGCCATACTTTGGTTGTACACACAGATGTAGATGCTGGTGCAATTTCACTAAGGCTCAGCCCACACGGGCTTACCCAGATCTCCAGCTGACCTGGCCAGTGTCCCTGCAGATGAACGCTGCTGAGGGGATTGATTCTGCTGCTACTCCAATGCAGTGACCAAGTTTCTAAGTCTGCATTTAGCAGTTACCTGGTATAATGCCACTGTCTTCTTCTAGCTACAATATGCATTTTGCTCTCAATATAAAGCATGTGGCACATCTGGAACAGTACTAAATGCTTTGGTGATCCGAGAGATTCCACCTCAGCAGTGTGGACACAATGAGCACGCTTACATTTTTAAATCCATGTAGCTAATGAACCACGAACGTTTCAGTTTAAAAAGTCACCAGCCTAATTACTCCTACTATAAGCATGGGCTGTGTAGGAGAATAATTAATATAATTAGTATTGCCCATGCTAAGTGCACGGCAGATGAATGATGAGCCCATCAGCAGCATCCAGGGATAAGGTGAAATCCTATCAGTACTCTTTCTCTGCCCTATTCACTGACAGCTTGCAGCAGGGAATGGCAGATAATTGATGATGTCTCTGTCCCCAGGGAAATAAAAGTCCCCTCTCCCAGCTCTCCTTTCAGCCTGGAAACAAGGAAACAGCTGAGCCTGAGCTAATGAGAGGGGAAGGGGTGGTTGAGCCCATCACTCCCACAGGGATGCCCTCTCTTCATCACCCACAGCATGGACCTCCATCTCCTGTAATGCTGAAATACGTGATGGATGGTGTGGACTTCAATCCAAGAGAAGGGAAACTGTCAGAAACACATTTGCTACATCCAGAATGACTCTCTCACATGGCCCCTTTTGGTTTGCTTTTTCCCCAAAGACAACATTGTTCACCACCTGATGCAGCTGGTTGAGTTACAGATGTGCTAGTGCCACAGTTCTGCATGGCTGGCACCACCACAGCTAGCAACCATGCCAAATGACTGTAATGACTGCACCAGTGGTGACGGTGCCCTTGATTCCTCCTGCTCTCTCTTTGTAGCAGCTACAGTTGAGGCTCTGGGTCTAGGGTTTGCTGCAGGGTGTTAGGGAACTGTCTGCAGGCCAGGGTTCGTGGAACGGAGGCTTCGAGGACACTGGGATTACATATAATCCTTGATGAAACGGGAATGTGGGGTAGGACTCAGTGACTGATGGGACCCTTAATAATCCTCTGTTCCTCTCTCATTTTTTTGCATGACACAGGTTTCAAGGCCCATTGTGGATTTGTGGAGCTGCAATCCCTACAGTGACATGCTGTGTATGTATGTTGTTGCCTTTGCTCATCTGAGGCCTGCAGGCTGCCTGTTAAAATCCAGTGACAATTATTTAGGTTAAAGTAAGACACAGTGGTGGGCTAAACTGATGTGGGTGGGTTGCTACAGAAGTCAAGTGATTCTGTGTTGCATGCTAGGGACATTTCGTACCCACAAGCCTGGGGTGTGCCCAATAAGAATAATGAAGGAGTATGCTTCTCTCTCATCTATATCAAGGTCTATGTCCTGCTTATCAGACCAGCTGGACATCTAACAAAGGTTAAAACTTTCAATTGCAATAATAAGATCCCATTTAAGAGCACGCTTCTCCAAAAGATAAATCCAATAAGGGAAGAAACCGATGACACCCTGGAAGCCATGGCCTCCTCACAGCTGGCCAAATCTTTCTGCTTTGCATTTGCAAACCCAAAGAGCTCAATTCAATTCTAAATTTACCCAGGCCCAGTTCAATCCCAAGCTCATTCAGTACGCCTTCAGCTGTTGTTAACCTGCTTTTGTGGCCTAAAATCTAGTAATTTTTAATATTAATTTTCCAACTTCTTCCTTCTGACTTAAATTAATCACCCTGGCAGTATGAGGCCAGCATGGCCAGTAGCCCAAATAACCTCCCAGAATTTATGGCTTCCATATTGCCTAGACTCCTAAAAGGCACAGAGGCATGCATATTGGATGAATGATCGTGTAGATGTTTGTCTGAATGGTTTTTAAATATAAAAAATTGACAGTAATATATAGGTAAGAGTTCTCAGAAGCACTATAAAAACTTTCACAAGAAGTTTAGCTCTTTTGTATGAATTTTCTGTGGGACGGGCTCTCCTGGAAGCAGCTGTAGAACGGTGTCTTTTGTTGGTCATTTGACTACAGGAATTAAGACTTTCATTGCACATTTTATGCTCCCAATGATTGGGCTGCTATTCCTTTGTTCAGGGTAGCACTTTCCAGAGTTGTACAGACATGTGAGCTCCATCTGAAGAACTATTCTTGGCTGCCAGAACAAAATCACGTGCATTTGTTCCATCAAAGTCCAAGGCTATGAAATATTCCTAAGTAGCAGCATATGGCTACACTGACAAGCACACTTCCCAAGCCTGCATCTCAGACGGTGAAAGGCCAGTAGATCTGTGAACTTCAAATGTTAATTTTAGCATACAGAACAAGAACCACGTGGGCTTACCAGCATGGCTGTGCAGAGTGGTACTGTGATGAGAAGGAGCTGTTGCTGAGACGGCTCCCTCTCTTTCAACTGGGAGATGTAGGAGCACCCGGGTCACGCTTGGGTGGGCATCAAAGCTATGGATAGCTATCTATACCTGCCCCAGCACAGGGAGGAAAACTTCTTCCCCATCCCTTGCAGCGACATGAACCTTAGCTTAGCCCACGGCAGCTCATGCCGCCCTTGCTGTGGATATCCAAGCCTTGCAGCTTGTGCCACCTCCAAAAGCTTGCGCTCCCTTTCCAGCGACAGCTGCCTCTGCGCTAACGATGCCTATCTTTTATGTTTCTCTCTCTTATTAGTTGTATTTCAGTACCTTCAGTTTGGGTGGATTCAGTTCTTACGATGCACAAAGAAGTGTTTATGTAACTCATGTGTCGTCTTTAGCTCTACTTAAGCCCACAGCTGGGAGCTTTGCTTTGCCATGCAGAAATCCCCGAGCGCGAGGACAAAGCACCATTACCTGGTTCTAATAGACAACGTTAGCTTTGCGTACTTCAGCTTTGGTTTTTGTCTCAAATAATATTCTTCCCAAGACTTGATAATAACAGCAAGACTTGTATTTCACGGTCTCCTTTCTGGAAGAACATTTTTTTAATGTTGTATGTAAGGACATTTTCAATTCCAATCCTACAGTATTTGCTAGCTCATCACTAGACACCCTGAGAAGAAGCACAAGTTGTCTACCATCTGGAATAGCTCATGCTGTTTGTTCTGCTCCTCCCACCCGAACTGGATGAAGTACATAAGCCAAAAATCAATAATAATAGTAAGAAAAAAAGGTAAAAATCTGGGTCAATAGCAAAATGGTAAAGAGTATGTGACTGTAAATGCACAGGATCTGGTACCTGATGCTCCCACTGCAACAAAGCTCCATAAATTCAGCTAGAATTGGTTGTCTTTCACACCAGGCTAGGTGCCAAAGTCAGTGTGAGGGCTTTTAACTTCATTGTTTATTTTAACTGTAAAACATGCTTTTGGCTCTCTCGTCACCTCACTGGCACAGAAACAATGACCGGCAGCAGCTAAGGCAAAAGCAGCACCCTTCTGTCTTGTTCCATGATGAGGTTTCTCCCCCACCTTTCTGTAGCTGCCCTGTCACCAGAGCTCTCAGTACGTGCCCCGTTTCCCCGGCCAGGGAGCCACAAACCTCCCTTCCCTCTGCTTACCCCTGCACCCCAGAGAAACACCTACAGCACCGCTCCTTACCCATGGCTTAGCCCATGCCGAAAACATATGGGGAGGGAAATGCAAATGAGTTATCTCGCTGTAATAACCCAAGGAAAATGAATTTGATCTTAAATGGCTCCCGCACACGACAGATGGGTTCCCAGTAGCTGACCTCATTTTCTTTTTTCTCTTTTTTTTCTCCCTCACTTCCACGGTCTGTTTCACGCCGGCGGCCGGAGCGAGCGCGCGCACGAGCCCCACGCGGGGCCCTCCCCAGCCCCGCTCCCTCACGGCCCCAGGAGCACGGAGCAATCATGTCACAGAGCAATCATGTCCCACTGGCATTATCACAGATAAGCAAAACCTGGCCTGTGACAGTACGTGCAAGTGTGGCTGAGCGATCAGAACCCCGGCGGCTAATTAGAGCTGATGTTCATTCATTTCAAACCCACTTCGGTATGCAGAATTATCTTTGATTAGAAGTCAAGTCCAATTCTACTCACCATTGATTATTCTTTATGCCAATTAAAGAATTAATTAAAAACAAAGGCCCCCCTGCTGTTCAAGTGCTGGCAAATAAGAAAAAGCATTTTTGAGGATCAACCCAGAACAATCATCTCATGTGCTTTAAACCCCCCAGCACTATGCAGGGGGAAAGCAGGGAAGACCTTGTGCTGCTCCATCATCTCTCTCTATTGTGAGGAGATAAACTACTAGGAGCAACCTTGTGAGAAGTAGTAAGACTACTTCTTACACGGCGCAAAATGGGCTGAGGGAATTGCTCTGCTGAGCAGCAGCCCAGCTGCCTCTCTGCCTCTGTTGGCAGATGCCACTGCTCACTGCTGGGCTGACCACACACGTTGGGTGGAATTTCAATTTCTCGGCTCAGATCACAAGAAGCAACCAACTCATTCTGCACCTTTGCAAGCATTGGCAGTAGGGGAACCCCAGGAAGCCAGAGGGGTGCTGGTGGTGTCCCTTGGCCCTTACTGACCAACAGTAACATTTAGGTGAGCTCATGAGTAAGGTCAGAGAACAAGAGGGGTAAGTCAGCCCTGATGTCAAAGAATGCAGCTTCGGTGGGAGTCTTTTGGCAAAATCCATGATGACAGTGAGCAGTGACCTAAATTTCTATGTCAAGCATAAGCAGTGGAGTGGCTTCACTTTCTCAAACCGTGTAAGCAACTAGCACAAAAACCTTTTCACTGGCATGAGAGAAAAGCAATGACCCAAGAGTGCCTAATACAAAATCACCCTGAAGAGTGCTGCTTTCTTTCATTACTTCACTTCTGCTGGTTACAGCCCTCCTGTAACCAGCACAGGAATCACACAGAACCACTAGGTTGGAAAAGATCTTTGAGATCATCGAGTCAACCCTGCTACCTCTTTGCATCCATGGGAAAGTAAATGCCTTGGGCAGGACACACGTAGGATGGTCCATGTAACCAGCGGGCTGCTCTAGAGATGGCTGTCCTTTGGCCAAGGCAGGCAAACTGTAGCTATACTTGGTATCCACTCCAGGTACACTCTAATATAAGCATGAGTGAGCTAAATTAAGCAAGTCAGATAGGCTTTTCATCCCTGAAAGTAAAACATCATTGTTGTTAAATCCTTTCATAGTCGCTAATGAGATACAAACGCTTTGCCTCTCCTCTTTAAATAGGTGGGATTAGGGTGATTTAAAATGCCTTGAATGTTTATACAATTGTTCTATTTCAAGGGGTGTCTTAATGGCACCTCACATCGCTGAGGATGCATCGCTACCTCTTTTAGGACAGAACACCTTTACGGCTGGATGTTCTCGTCCCAGATACGAATATCGCAGCAACAGATTTTATTGAATCCTTTTGACACCTCCCAAATGTGGCCATTTCCAGAATGCTGCCACGAGAAGCCCCGTGTTACTTCGTTTATACTTGGCTGCAGCGCGCCCGAAGCTCTCCTCCAGCACAGCAAGTGGCTGAACTCCCTACACGCACAACCGAGGGAGGCCGCCTACGCTCATCCAACCCTTTTGTCTCTTGGCTTCAGTTCACTTAAATTCCTAAGACTTGAATCTTGTGCTAGAGAAGACTTTGCTTACATGACTTTTGAATCTTTTATTTAAAGTTACAGCAGAGGTGGTTACTCTTCCAGCTAAAATCTTTTCAATTTTAAAAACTCTCAAAGGCACAGCAGACAACAGTGTGCACCGAACACCACTCAACAGCCTCAACTTCCCCCAAACCACCATCACCTTCTCTAGCCAGGATCATCAAAGGAGCCATAAAAACCAGCTGAAAGAGATCTGATGTAAGATAAAGGGGTAGAGGAGGGGGGGTCTGTGCTAGGTAAAGAGCACCCCCCTTTAGAAAAGGTCCCTAACCTGTGCTGCTGTTTCACACCTAGCAGCCCACTGGAGCAAGAAGCAGGACAGCTTTGTAAACACACAAGTGTTTACAGAAACTGCTCCAAAAAACATGCAGAATTTCATGGGACAGCTACTGTCCCTGCTGCCGCTTTCTGAAAGCACATTCCATTTCCATAGCTGTCACGTTTCTCAGTACAGAAAAGCTGTTCCCTCTTGAACCTGCAAGGGCTTTCTGCTCCGTGGGGCGAAGGTGGCTACGCTGCTCAAGCAATCTCTGGCACAGATTCGGCTTGGGCCAGTTAGTGCTCCCACACACAGCTACTGGGCATGGCTTGGGAAGCAGCACGGGCCAAGGACCATCCTTAAAGCAGTCTTCATGTGCTTCCCTGCTTTGGACCAGGCACAGGCTGGTCTGTGCCTTAGTGCCTGAGAACAATCCCAAATTCCCACAATTTGCCATCACAGACACAGCAAACGCAAGCTTGACGAAAGCCTTAAATATATGCTAAGTAGGTCTAGTCAGGTTAAACTGGCAAATTTAATCCACAGTGAACATTAAAAAACATAAAACCTCTTGAGTTTAAAACGTCATACACTCCAGCCATGCTATAGGATTAGTTACTGTTGAAGCCTTTTAGATACAGAGACATTAAGGATAAACCGAGCATGGGTTAAACAGATCTGACAGCATTTATTGTTGCTGAACTACAAGGTAATTGTCTTGCGTAACTTTTCACTGCACAAATTAAGGCTGCACACATCCCAGAACAGCCCCACTTTTCCACAGCCTGCCATTTAAAGGGAAAACCAACCAGGGCCCTCGCAGGCTAATGAACAGCTTACGGGAGCGACCCCGCAGCTTGTCCTCCGCTGCCCTCCCACTCTTCCCTGCCTTCCTTCTCCGCTGAGGTTTCTGACGCTTTTCCAGTGCACACAGTAGTAAAAGGACTGTCATTCTGACAATGGGAAAAGGAGGATGTGATGGTTTTATATGATGATGGAAAACTATTTCGTTCTTTTGCCAAGGGAAGCAAGCATCTCCCTCACCTGGCAGCAGCACGACACGCTCATGAGAAATGGAGTAGCTGGAGGAAACATGCAGCCCCTGTTCAGTTTATGCTCATGTAGGAGCTGGAGCCGCCGCTGCCTTGTTCCCTACCAGGAAGAAGGATGATTGTTTTCTTTTTAAGGGTCGAGCCAGGAGAGATCGGGGGAGAAGCAACCCCTTGTTGGCTAACTGCAGATGGAAAGCCACCTGACCTTCAGGGACCTACTGCTTTCGGCATACAGCTTGGAAATCAAATATATTGCAAGTACATCCAGCCCAGCACCTGCGTACACAGAAGCAAGGCTTTGTGGTCCAGCTGCCATCTGGGGAGATGATGGCAACGTCTCCCCCTGATCTCAAAGCAAGCAAAACGTTGGTATACGCAGGTGGAATTTTAAGCTGATTATTCTCCAGCCTCAGCTGAAGCCTTAGCATTTTTTGATACGGTTTTGATTTGGGTTTGTGTGGCACAGATGACTTAGCGAGCATTTCCAGCTCTCAGCTTTATTAATCTGAACATCTAATAAACTAAACATTCATTTCTGTTTACTTTAGTGGACGGCTATTCATGTTAATAAGACTTTGTGTACATCTGTGCAGATGTGGCCTGCGAGGGCTACACTGAATTCAGGAAAAAGTCTCTCTGTGAAAGCCCAAGTGCTTCTTAGAAGTAACAAAACAGTGTTCCACAGATGTACCGAACCAGAGGAAAGGGCAGTTGGTCACGCAGGACTTGACACATTATACACTTAATTGAGCATCAGTATCTTTTCAACAGCATCACCACCCACAGATGCGCCTGTATGTTTGGGAAAGCACGCAGGGATAGCTGTTGCTACCACAATCCAGCCATGCTTTCAGGGCTGAGCAGAGAAGAAGGTGTCTCCATACCCGGGGAGGGAGACTCCTTGGCCAAAGAGCACTTGTGGGGATGTGATCGCACGAAGCTGTAGCAGGTGTCCCTACTTCCGTGCCGTGAGTAGAGCTTTAAAACCAAACATTTGAAAGTTAAATACCAACAGAAGATGACAAGTCACTTAATTATGAAAAAGGCCCTTTCCCTCACAGGATTAGAAAACTCCTGTCAGATGTTGAACACCGAGCTACATCCATCATGCCACCTGCCTGCCTGAGGCAGTACCACAGACCAGTGCCACCATCTCAGCTCCAAGCGCAAGCCCCGCTCCCCAAGGCTTCTGAGACATCTTCAAGGGTTGTGTTCACTGCAAACCATGGTTTTCTCCTCTTTCCTACCTCAGTCTTGTAGCAGAGGCAAGATGAATTCAGCAAAGATGATGCCTGACTGAGGGACAAATCGATCATGCTCAGAGGCACGATGATTCGGGGAAACAAAGAGGAAGCCATGATGCACAACCTTGCCCCATCTACTGAAACACAAACTTCTCACAGCTACTTGCAGGTGCTTATTTGCCTGTCTACATCCAACAGACTTTGCTGTAAATGAGTTCCTTCCTTTGGTCAGCTTGAATAGAAAGATTTAAATAGTTAAAAAAAGGATCGGTCTAGACTGGTCTTCTGCAGACACAAAGGCAGAAGCTAAAACCAGAACCTCAGTGACAACTAGATAGATTTACTCTGCTGTGACTACTGTGGGCTTTCTGGAATTGATGGATGGCTTGGAGTTTTCCCATCAGTGGTGTTCCGGACAAAACCCAAGTCTGACAAATCTCTGTGTGTCGCAACTAAAATGTTTTGGGTTTTTTTTTAATTATATATTAAAAAAAAGGCTTCTTGCAGAAGGGATTATTTGAAATGGATCTGGTGTCACTGGAGGGTTACCAGTAGCCTGCCTGACCTGGGAAGCTCTAGCTGCTGCAGCTAATCGGGCTGTTTGAGGGCCAGGAAAGAGGGCAGGCTGTGAGCAGTGGGACAGCAGTAATGAGGTGGCTGGCTCGGCCAGCCAAGGTCAGCTTAGTGGAGGCATCAGAGACGGGAGAGTTCCTCTGATGCTTTAAAAGGGCTGGAAGATAAAATGTATTATTGTGGCTACTTCATGTATTGCGCTGGTTCCAGGGAGCTGTCAGCTTCAATTTGTTCCTCCCATTGAAAAGAAGAAAGATGCTCGCATACTTCTGTGCTAATCCTTCATTTCTTTTGTGCTGGTTGGGGGGTAAAAATGACAGGATATCCTTGTAACATAAAAAACACAGCAGAAACAGACAACTGTAAAGAAAAAAAACCAACCCCAAACCAGTCAGGTCTTGCGTCACACTTAGAGGGCTCGCTCCTTATCCAGGCCACTGGCCGCAGAGCTTGGATGCACAGACCCAGGCAAGCTCTGTGCTTGTGACTGCCCAAGAAGCAACTCAAGACCACCAAGGAACTTGCTCTCCTCTGTGCCTCCCAGTGAGAGGGGCAGCGTGTACCCAGACCTGCTCTTTGATGGCGGCTGGGATACTGCTGGTTCCTTGGAACCTCGCTGCTGCTTCCTAATTAACCCAGACCTAGTCAGAGAAGGGTGTCCTCTCTCTTCCCAACAGCACCAGACCCAGCACCAATGATATCCCAAAGCTACAGCTGGAGAGCCAAAACTCAGGGGATTTCATCCAGATCCCTTGAGCGCAGACTGCAGGGAAACGAGAAGGGGTAATGCTTTAGGTTTTAAACTGAAAGAGGGAAGACACAGATTAGATACAAGGAAGACATTTTTTACATTGAGGGTGGTAAAACCATGGAGCAGGTGGCCCAGAGAGGTTGTAGATGCCCCATCCCCAGAAATGGTCAACGTCAAGTTGAGCAGGACTCTGAGCAACCTGATCTAGTCAAAGATGTCCCTGCCCATTGCAGCAGGGTTGGACCAGATGACCTTCAAAGGTCCCTTCCGACCCAAACCATTCTACAACTTTATGAAAGTTGTGATAAAACTGCTGCCCGCTTCCAGTAAAACAGGAGCTCAGAAAAACAAGAGTCCACAGGTGGATGCTCAACCAGGTTTTGGCATGGGAGCTGTCTCTAGGTAGCCAAACGGTGGTAAAACCAGCTCCTGGAGAGGACTACCCTGTAACCCTTTCTTTCCCCTTGAAACACCTGCCTGGAGCAGCGAGCCAGAGCACCAGCACTGTGGGATGGGACAGGACAGGACGGGACAGGAGAGAGCTGGCCCTAGCCCAGCCACACAGCCCACTTGAGTGCAGGTAAGTGAGGGCAAGAGCAGCATTTGCACTGAGGAGCAGAAATAAAGCTGCTGAGCAGCTGTGGCCAGGAAAATACGCAGTTTCTGCTTTGATTTGGGGTATGCAGGTTAGGATGGTCGTGGGGCTCAAAGTGAGCTGGCTGCCCAGCCTTGGCCAAGCCATTCCTGACATTAGGCAGGGATATATAATATGAGCCAGTTATTGCATCCAGAGTTGGCTCCCACTGCTGCTCTCCTCCCAGCCTTCTCATGGGGAGTTGGCCAAGTCCATCCCACCGTTCCTTCTCTGGCCACCCGGCTCTTCTGCTTACAGGCTGCCCTCCTGCCTTGCTCTGGCAAAGCTAAACTGTCTGAAGGACAGCAAGGGTGATAAAGATTTTGGCAGCTTTACTACAGGGAGGAAATTAAATGCTCATTTACACTGTTGCACATCCAAAGTAGAGCCACCACTGTTTGTGACGTCCCCCGGAGCAAAATTGCTTCTGCTGTCAAAAGACTTTGAATTTTATTTTAAATTCACAATCTGCCCAATTTTTTTTCTTTCTTCTAAAAGGGCAAGTTCATCTTAGTGACACAATCTGTGCAGAACCGGGGGGAGAGTAGCCAGTGTCTGCTCTTGCTCGTTAATGTTTTGAAAATCTCTTTCTGAGGAATCTCTTTCACACACACATTCCCCCCACCGCCACCAGAAGAGCTGAGTGAACCAAACAGCGACCTCCAAGCTCCTGCTAAGTGGGAAGATAACCAGGTTTGTTAGCATTTTGTTAATCAGGTCATCGAGGAACCACATAGCTTGAAAGTGATGTGACAGGCCCCTGCCCGATGAGCCCATGCCAGGAGTGTGGCTCAGGCATCACTCTCCTCACTTCCTTCCCTGTCTGCTTTCAGCTGATGCTCTGTGCCAGCTGAATGGCCACAGACACAGGTCGCCTGTCTCCCCCTGCTTGCCTCGCAGCTGGACTGATGAAAACTACACCAGTTAGTAAGAGGGATGTCCGTGAGCAGCTTGTCACTGCCACATGTATAGCACAGGGGTGCGGGGGAAAGTCAGACCAGCCATCCCTTTTTTGGAAAAAGCCAATGCTGCCTGTGGTTCTCACTCCCACTTCTTCCCAGTGGGGAAGCAAGGTGGCTTCCCCCAGAACTGGGCCTTTCCCAGTAGCGTGCTTTGTCTAGAAGTTACCTCGCTGCTTGCTGGGGTTTAAAGATGTCAGAGAGCCAAAGGTAACCCTACACAGTGCATGGAAGTGCTGCTGTGAGTTGTGAGGCCGTGCTTCACACTGCTCCTACCCTGCGTGTTTGTTCTGCGGTACAGGCGAACAAAAAGGCCACGGGCCACGGCCACAAGAAGGTAAAGCGACCCCCTCAATGAGGAATCCATCTTCCCTTACACATTCCCAAGTGTTTAAGAAATACTCATTCTGTTACAGGAAGAAACCCCTGGGACACAACTGTACTGCCATTCTAGAGAGGAGTAGAGGCATGGAAAAAGCTAACTGCTCTGTTCCTTAGGCAGGATCCTGGACAGAAATTCAGCCTGTTGCTTCTTACAAGGAAAATCAAACCCACATATGCGTGCACCCCCAAAGCCCATGCCTTATCCCCAAAGTGCTGCTCAGATGCCAAAACCTAAACCAGCATCAGGTGATGGATGCTGGGCTTCTAAAAGCCCCCGTTGCACACACACCTATCTGCGCTTGCAAGCAGCACAAACACCATCTCAAGCGGCCACCCCAGTGATGTAGTTACTGGCTTAGAAAATGCAGAATTTACAGAAGAAAAGGTAGGATTGGACACCTTTACACTCCCACCATGCGCTATACAGCCACCCACACTCAGAGTGAGCAGCAATCTGTCACGTTTGCCCATTAATGTTACAAAGCAGGGGTCCCAACCCATCCCAGCGGACACCGTCCTCCAGTCCGGCCACCATAACCCAGACCACATTGCAGCTCTTCCTGGTGTGGGGAAGACCTCATAAGCAGCAAGTGCAGACACCTTCCAGGAAAGCTGCCTTCCTCTTGCCCCCTTCCTGGAGCCCCCTGTTTGGGGGCTGAATAAACTTTTGTTTATTCAGAAGGAGGGGGATGCTTGTGAAATCTAATTAGCCGCTGGAGAAGATGGAGATAATGTTTCCGTTTGGGAGTGTGCTTTCTGCCCTGGGCTCCAGCTGCGTGACAGCAGCTCAGCCACGGTAATTAAGATGAGCGTGGCCAGATTAATGAGTGTAGAAATTGCGCTCAAAATACATTCAGCTCTTCCCAGGGAGATGTGCGAGAGGGTGCAAAGGCAGAAGGGCCACCCGCACACAAACCCGCACACAACACACACACACAGAGTTTCCAGAAGGCTTTTTTTTCAGACTTTGAATGAGGGACAGCAAAGCGCTCAGTTAACACAGCCACAGAAAGGCCAGTCACAGGATTAGGGTGACCTTTTGTAACCGGGGCATTCAAAGGTAAACTGAAGTGCGATGCCAGCGTGTAATGCGTTTGCATCAGTTCTTGGGAACCAGCCAGAGACGGAAAGGAGAACTTAAGAGGGTCTAAGCTTTCCTCTAACCAGTAATACCATAAAAGTGCACTGGAAATAGAAAGACAAGACCTAAGGAAACGCTGAGACTTTTTTTTTCTTTTTTTCATGGAAACCAGGCTAAAGCGCTTCAGCTCACTGCGAGAAACCCCTCAGCCAGATCCCCCGCACAGCTTTCCACATCCCTCAGCGAACACCCACAGCCGAGCTTTTCTTCACGTTCCCAGCCTAAAACCACACACCCCAAGCCCCGCAGAAACCCCTTTTCCCTCCTCTCATCCCACCTCCCCCCCACCTCCCCGTCCGCCTCAAGCCCCGCGCCCGGCGGGGCGCCGGGTGGCAGCGGAGAGGGGACGGGAGCCCGGCAGCCCCGCAGCCCCCGGGCTCAGCTTGGGAGCAGGAAGCCCCCTTGCCCTCTCCATCCCCTCCCCTCACCCCCCGCTTTCTCTGCCGAGCCCGGCTGGGTACCTGTTGCTGCCGGCGGGGCTGCCCGCGCCCGCCGTGGCTCACAGCCCGCCCCGGGACGCCGGTCGCCGGCCGCCGCCGCCGCTGCTGCCCAGCGCTCCTCGGGCACCGCGCCGCCCCATCCCCGGCGGCAGCACCCGCTACCGGAGAACTAAGGACAGCTAACAATAAATAATAATAATAATAATAAATAACGATAAACTTAAAAAAAAGAAAAGGAGGAGGAGGAGCGGGGGCGACCCAGCTCTGAACGCAGCCTGCCGCCGCTCTGACAGCCAGCGCAGCCGCTGCCGGCTTTTCCTTGCGGAGCTGCGGGAGGGAGGAGAAGGAGGAGGGAGAGGAGGCGGCGGAGGGGGAGGAGGAGGAGGCGCTGGCGCTGCTGCGCGGCGCTGCGCGGCCGCGGCCCGCCCCCGCGGGCGGTGCGGGGTACACCGCGGGTGCCGCCCCCCCCCCCCCTCCTCCAAGCGCTCCCCGGCGGGATGCGGCGGGGCGGGTGGCTCTGCACTCTTGGGGTTTTTGGGGTGGGGGGTGGGTAGCGGCGGCAGGGCTCTTCCTTTTTATTTTTTTCCTTTTTTTCCCTCTTTTTTTCCCCCCCTCCTTTGACCCTGGCTGCTCCTCGGGCGGTTGGAGCGCAGGATGGGCCGTCCCCAAAATACCTGTGACCCTTCCTCCGGGAGGGGTGCCGGGAACGGGCCGCCGCCGCTCCCCTTCCCCCGGACGCAGTAGCCTCCGGTGCCGTCAGCAGCGTGTGCGAAAGCGGGCTCTAAATTTGGGTACGGGGAGGGCCGAAGACAGCAGTTGAAGGTGAATATGAATGAAAGGACGTTGCAATGAAGGGACCTTGCGTCTCTTCCTCGGAGCTTTTTCCTCTGTTACCCCAAGCGAGATAAATAGGCAGGAAAGCTGGGTCTTTCCAGGGACTGTGGGATATTTTCTTCAAAGTCAGTCCTCCTTCCCAAACGTGTAGCCCTGGTTCTTATAAATACACCTCTCTATAGAGGTGAGGACCCTGGGTGTATTTATCACGGCCCTTAGGACTTCTCTGTTTCTCTTCCGCAGCTCTTTCCATACAGGACTTCACTGCAGCCACCACTCGTGTCACATTCTCTATATGAGTTGTCATCCCTCTTCCAACACTTAATACTCCAACAAGCTATCCCTTGAGTCTCTTAAACAACTGGAAGTGCCTCTTTTTTTTTTTTTTTTTTTTTTGGGGGGGGGGGGGGGGCAGAGGGAGCTCCTGGCAAGTCTTGGGGTTTGCTAAATGGACACAATTTGGAAGGTGGCTTGAGGAGGAGACAGCAGCAATACCCTCACACTGTATGCCTGTCTCTTTCCCCGTTGGGGCTGGGATAGGGAGATCTGCCCTTTCAAATGCAGGTATTTTTCTTGGAGCACGTAGACCTGTCACACGTAGGGTGATGCTGATTGGAGAACTTTAGGAAGCCACAGGAAAGAAAGAGTTGGGGTGCCATGGAGCATTGTGGTGCGTGGAAAAAAACCCAACAACAACCCACTGAACAAATCCAAGCTGCCAATTCCAGCTGACCTATCATCTTAAGAAATACTCAGCAGTAATAACGAGCATGTGGTATTTATATCATGTGCTGAAAATAAACAGCACCCTGTAGCCTGAAGAAGTAGAAATGAGAGAAAGCGACTCCCGATTCAGTAAAGGCAGAGAAGGATGCTCTTCATGCCGCAGACCTCCGGGGCCTGTGGGCCATTCCCAGGGCTTCTGAGCTCAGATGGGCTCCGCAGCAATCACAGAGGTGGCCTTTCCCTAGGCACCCACTTCTCTGCTGGAAAACAGTGCAGGGGCCTCTGCCAACACAGTGCTGGTGCTGCAGCTGCAAGGTGGAATTTTTAGGGTGACCTTTCCATGCCTCTGACTGCATGGGCTACACCCCCATTTCACATAGGATGTGAACTCTGAAGCCAGGGCGGAGAAGTTGCTTTCTGGCAAAAGCAGCTGTGCGCTTCGGGCTGTGGAATGCCAGGGGAAGAGGAGAGGGAATATTTGCGGCAGTGCTGAAAGCTATAAATGTCTCATCATGCATACTTAATATGCTTTTGAGTCCATTTCAGCCTTTTAGGGGGTGGCAGCTCTCACTGTGGAAGCCTGGTTAATTTGTTAAAGGTTTTCAGTGCCATTTACTAATTGCAGCATCTTGCTTCAACCTTGAGCCTCCCACAGCAGTCACCAGCAGTTTCTCTGTACGCCCCGTGTTGCAAATTCCCTCTGGCCCTTTTGGTCTTATCTTGCAGAAGATTTTTTGAACTTAAGGTTGCAGATGCAAATAACCTTATTCATTTGCAGCCTCCTCTTTCAAGGAAATACTCTCCATCCCATGCAAATGCACGGGCTAGGGATGTGCGAGCTGTTTCTCCCGGTTTCTCAATACAGCTTTGCATAGCAAACACAGAAAGCTGATTTCCTCCTCTCCATCGCCCCCAACTCTACCCACATTCCCACTTCTCTCTCTGCTCCTTGATCAGCAGCTTGCCGCAACTGCCCGCAGACTGAGCGGCTTTAGGGATGCTCTAGATAAAATCTTTGCCCCACTTAGTCCTTCCGGATGCGTATTCATCCTGGCACATGTGCCTTTGAAAGGCTGGGGTCAGTCATTCCACGTGTGTCTTGTTTTGCTAATCCAGGGGAAAATGCCAGAGAGCTCTGCCGCCCTCCATAATTGGGCAGGAACCGAAGCTGCCATCGCATTGTGGCTGTGATCATGCTACTACGCCGATAAATTATTCACTGTGTTGCAGTGTAATCTGCTGTTATGTTAAAAATAGGTCAGCGTGAACGTCCCCAGTGAAATTTCTAAGTGACAACAGCCGATTCGAGCTTTGTCTCCGGAAAACAATGACCTCTCCGAACCAGTAATTGCCAATTACGCTGCACTTCCAGCTCCCTGCCGGCTCCAGAGCACCTTCACAAGCACTAATTCCCAGCAATGGTAACCCCCGCATTGTACTTGAGACAGCTAAACCAGAGTTCCTAAATTACCTGCTGGGCTTTGCCAGAGCACTTTGCCTTCTATTAGCCTTTGCTCCTAGGCCAAAGAGTAAATCAGAGATTATCGGAGAAGATACTATAGTCTGTGAATCCCTAAATGCCCTGCTCCTCCCAGGCACCTGGAAGGTTCCTTGAAAGGGCTGAGCAGGATTTTCTGGCTGATACACATCAGTTAAGCATTGCTCTGGGGGGTGGATATAATGAGAAGTGCCTCACTTTTCCCATTGCCCCACAGGCTTCAGCCCCCTGAATCCCCCAAATCAGCAGAGTGGGAGAACCCCCTGGTTTTCAGGCCCATTGCAGAAGTGACTAGAGAAACCTTGAAAGGGGGAGCAGGACCCAGTAGCATGGACAGAGGTCTGGGGAAACCCTCTTTCCCCTGTAAGATACTCTGTGGGAAGACTCTGTGAGGACCCCTGTGAAAATGTGGGATATGGCTGCAATTTCCCTGCTCGCCGAGGGGGATGTACGCCTGTCATGCAGACACAAAGGCTTATCCAAGACCTGGGTGACTTTGTTCACCTGAAAGCAAGGGTTGATGGTGGGTGGAAATGCTCAGCAGAACATGCAGACAGCAATTTGCATGGAGGTCTCTGGTTAGCATGTTTGGATCAGTGAGGGGCCAAAGAAAGTGGGGGGATGGGGCAGGCAGGCTGTGGCTTTGAACTTTGGGTGTCTGAGATAGATCAGGCCTGCCTTAGCCTTTAAGGAGGACGGTTTGCATATGGGATTTTTCTGCTGTAAGTCCTCTTTGCTGTGGTTCTGTGTAACTCCCCTGCTCAGAAGAGGGTGCCTGGAACCACACAGCATCTTCCTATCACTGCTGGATGCCCCACGGGACATCTCCAGCAGGTATCACACCTAGGTAAGCCTTCTTTTGGAACATAGGGAGCACATTTGAGTGCCCCCACCTGGGGACCTTTGTCCCAAAATGAATGATCATATTTGAGAGTGGGGAGCACGGCAGGTGCCACAGCCATCACTTGGAAAGGCTTTCAGGGGAGAGGTAAAAGACAAGAACCTGACCCCTGCTACGATCAATCTAGGCAAGACACGAGCATTAACTTGCTGACCGTATGCAAATTCAGCTTTACTCTTTCCAGTTAAAAGTACTAAAGTGTTGCCACAACCCTCCTGCTCTCTATACTACACCTGCCCATGCTGCTCTTTGGCTTGGCTCCGTTCCCATACGTATACCTTCCCTGTCAGCTGGGCCTGTCCAGTACATCTGGCTCATACTCATCATCATCTCCTACCACATCTTGCTGTCCTTCTTAAAATAGTTTGATACCCACTTGTTTTTCACTGCTGACATCCTCCAACTACTGTGCAACCATTTCCCCCCTTTTACTTCCCATCACTGTGTTGCTGCTCCACCCTCAAGTTCCTCATTTCTCTCGATGCTGCTGTTGCAAAGCTTTCCACCTGCTGCTCTCGGGGCATTTGGTGGGAAAAAGTTACTTGAGCTGATCTTCCTTGGTGATTCCAGAACAGAATCAAACTTCTGAGACTTTTGGCCAGATGCTTAGCACAGATGGAACTTTGGGGATGACTGAAGTATAAGGCAGTGGTTGTGCCCTGTGGGATTGTGGCCAGGATGCACCTGGTACACCAAGGAACAGCTACGGGTGCAGAGGGAGAGGGCGAGATACGGAAAGGGGAAGTGCCTTTAGCTTTTAATGTACCACAAGACGTAATACTTTCCATAGGTCACCCTTCCTTTATCTCTTCCTTGTCCCACCTTGCTACATTTGTGGTGATCTGAGATAGCTGTCTTCAGAGCAAGAACACTTCCTACCAACAGCCTGTGCCTCTGGTGGCTTTTGAAGACGGCAGCTTAACTTTAGGAGGCATATGCACAAGCATACATGCCCTACCTGCCTTCACATCTATCTCTTGGGCGAGCAGGATGAAGGAGACACAAATTCCATTTCCCCCCCACCAAAAAAAAAAACCCTGTCCCCATTTCAAAAGCCTCTTCTGGGCAGGTTTTGGGTGGCAATGTTGCTGGAGGGTTGGAGTGAGCCGTACATTCCAGATCTCAGACTGCTTAGCAACCAGGGCTGGCTGAGCCGCTCTTAAGTGCACACCAAGTGTGTGGATGGCATGTCTAGTACAGCAGCTCCAGCCTTATTTTATTCCCTTCTCTTGTTTTTTGAAAAGCATTCCTTGTTTTCTAATGAAGGCACATGAAAAAACTGCTGGAAAACTTATTTTTGCTTTCCTGGGCAGCTGGGAGGCAGCTACGCAATGTGATGATCAAAGCTGGGGTAGCGATCAGAGATCCGAGGCGACAGGTATGGATGGCGCTGTCAGCCTGCTTTTTTGGGAGCGTGGCTGTCAGACAACCTCTTCCATGCTGTTGGCAATGGGCCAGCTTAAAGTCCTGCTGCTGGACACCCTTGAAACCTTCTCTTCCACCTTGCCTGGAGGAGCAGGGAGAGTGGGACACGGTGCTTCCCATGGGTCTGCAGCGGGTAAGATACCTGCTCAGGGCTGTCTTTCCCAGTGCAGCCAACATGTGTAAGATCAAGAAGGCCCTGTTAGACCATGTCTGGGAAAGGATTCAGCTTTAGGGACAGAGAGTCTTTCTGATCCCATCTTCCTCACTGAGATCCTCTTGAATCTGTAAGTAATCTCTTGGCTCTTCCCTGTTTCTTGGCTCTCAAGTGCTCACGTCTGGCTCCCTGCCACAAAATTTGTCTGCCATCATGACATCAGGCTGAGCTCCCTGCTGTGTTTGAGGGTCTCCTAGGGATTGATGCCATCTCTACCCATGTTACCAGGCAGTAATGCCTGCCTCTGAAACTTGCTGGCTATATCAGGACTGCAGTAGAAATATGGACCCAGCTCACGTTCACCTCCAGACTTCCCTTGCAGCCCTGCCTGTGCTTGAGAGGCAATTTTTTGGGCAAGTAATGAAGCACAGAGGAAAATAAAGCCTTTTTCTCACACATGCCCAAACACACTCTGGTTATCAGTCCCAGGCATGGCTGGGCCAGCCCCATCCTCGTCCACCCCACGCTATGAAGCCGGCAACTTATCTGGAAGGACCAAGGATCACCAAGTATAGCTACTATATGGGATGAGACACCCATGTGGGATGTGTTAGCAAACTCCAAAGGTATCCCAGGTCCCTGATTGAATGAGCAGGTCAGGAGCGCCCAGGCCTTTGGGCCTTCCTTGCTGTGCCCTCCAGCAGTGATGTAGAGAAGGCTCTGCCTTCCTCCTGCTTAGTGTGTCCCATGGTTCAGGCAAGAAGGGGAGGAGCTGCAGGTGTGGTCTGGGGAAAATGCTGGTCAGGTAGGAGAAGGATGTAAAGGCTGGAGTCGAGGAAAAGGAGCGAATAATGCCAGACAAGTTTCAAACTCAAGCACCAAGTACAAACCCCCACAGCACTGCATGCCTGTATCCCCACATGTTCCTAATGTGGCAGTTGCACAGATTCACTGATTCACAGAACTGTAGGAGTTGGAAGGGACCTCCAGAGATCGAGTCCAAACCCCCTGCCAAATCAGATTCCCTAGGACAGGTCACTCAGACAGGCGTCCAGATGGGTCCTGAATATCTCCAGAGAAGGAGACTCCACAACCCCCTGGGCAGCCTGTCCCAGGGCTCTGTCACCCTCACTGGGAAAAAGTTCTTCCGCATGTTGGTGTGGAACTTCCTGTGCTCCAACTTGAAGCCATTGCCCCTGGTCCTGTCCCCACAGACCACTGAGAAGAGGCTGGCCCTTTCCCCCTGTGTCCCACACTTCAGATATTTATAAACATTAATCAGGTCCCCTCTCAGTCTTCTTTTCCCCAGGCTGAACAGCCTCAGTTCGTTCAGCCTTTCCTCGTAGGGGAGATGCTCCAGGCCCTTAGTCATCTTTGTAGCGCTCTGCTGGACTCTTTCCATAATAGAAACTCAGGAAGAGTCCTCAGGGGCAAAGGCTCCAAGCAGTTTCCATCCTCAGCTGCATTCCTATAAAACCAGAGTTGCCCTGAAATCCTTTCCAGATGGTCAGCAGGATGGGTTACCCAGCCATGCCCCCAGTGTGGCCAGAGACCCGAGCTGACCGTGTTCCCAGTTCCTTCTCTGGGTCCATAGAGCACTGAGCACTGCTGCACAGAGCATTGCAGCTTTGAGAAATTATTTTCATTCCCTTCCTGCCTCCAAGATATCACCACAGCCCTCCTTTCCTCATCAGTGCATATTTCTGTGGCTTAAATATAGCAGATATAAAGCAAGTGCAGCGCACACGAAATGCCACACAGGAGAGCGCACTGAACACACGCTGCCTCTCTAAGGCAGTGAGCCCCACATGCACCTGCCAAGTATTTGAACTGAGATTCCAAAGAAGTGTGGGAAGGGGGTCCACAGCAGGGAGAAGCTCGCGACCAAACCCTCAGGCCACCACCCCCGTGCATCTTTTGGGGCCATACAGGATGCTTGTTGGTCCAGACTGCCTTCCCCCAGCGGTGTCTAACCACGCAGAGCAGTTGTTTCCTCCCAGAAAGGCACGGATCAGCTTTCCTTGCCACATCGCTGGGGCAGTGAGTGGGTTTGAATTAAAGAAATCTGGAATAATACGTAGTGTCAAGCAAAGAAATAGTGTATCTTCAGGGGTGTGGTCTGGCCCTGTGGCTGAGGTTAAATGACACCAGTTAAACCACGCCAGTGTTTGAACATCTGACCCGGGGTACTATTTTCAGCGCAGCGATTTTTGAAGTGATTAATGACAACAGCTTGGCACTAGTCAGTGGCTCACTCTTCCTTGGCTCACAACAGGCATCAGGAATAGAAAGGGTAGGAAAGTCCCCGGGGTGACAGAAGAGGCAGAGCAGACCAGGACCTCCCGACCTGCCCGCTTTTCCACCGGGAAACAGAAAAGCAAAGCTGTGGCCATCCAGCTCCAGAGCTGAGCTCTGTGGTGCTGGAGGTCTCTGCTCTTCCCGTGGCTTTACTTCGCTCCGGGACTATTTTTATACAGACCCTTTTCAACATTCCCACCCATCTCAATTAAAAAACAAATTGCATCACTTTACAGCTATAAAATCTCTCTTTTCTCCAAGGCACTCAAGAGAAGGAAATCTGTTAGTTCAGTATGAAGGCTGTGTGTCATCACCCAATCCCTCAGCCCTGATGTAACCCAAAGACCCCAAATCATTAAATCTATAAATCAGACAGACTCTCCAGATGCCACCCCAGAACTCAGGCGTTCCCTAAGGAAGCAGGCTGTGCTCCCTCTGCTCTTTACATCACCACCATTAAGAAATTGCAGTGACCTCTGGTCTGCCAGTGATGTCTAAGATGGAAAAAGCTCTCATTTGCTCAGTGCTAACTCATCAGTTAGCTCTGGGACATTTCCTGGTCCCTGTCCTATATTTTTCTTCCCTCTTCTCATAGAATCATAGAGTCTTTAAGGTTTGAAAAGACCTCTAAGATCATCAAGTTCAACCGTATGTCCAATATACTATGCCCACCTAACCATGCCCCAGAGTGTCACACCTACACAGTTTTTGAACACGTAGGTGAAGCAGGTATGGTGACTCCACCACTTCCCCAGTGCCTGACCACTCTTTCAGTGAATACATTTTTCTTAATACCCAATATAAACCTCCGCTGACACAACTTGAGACCGTTTCCTCTTGTCCTATTGCTAGTTGCTTGGGAGAAGAGACCAAACCCCACCTCACAACAACCTCCTTTGAAGTAGCTGTAGAGGGCGATAAGGTTTCCCCTCAGCCTCCTCTTCTCCAGGCTAAACCACCTCAGTCCCTCATCTGCCCCTCAGAAGACTTGTGCTCTAGAGCCTTCACCACCTTTGTTGTGCTTCTTTGGACATACTCCAGCACCTCCATGTCCTTCTTGAGGTGAGGGGCCCAAAACTGAATGAGAAAACACAGCGAGCAGAACTCCAAACCTTACAGGGAGCTCCCAGTTGCCAAACTGCCCTTCTGCACAGCCACCACCAGCCTGCTAAAACGAACATGGTGCCTTATAGGTAACATCCTTGTGCACAGCAGAGGTCTCCCACTGCCCTAAGCTATAATGAAATGAGAAGGATGTGAATGAAGCTCCATTTATGCTGTGGAGCCGGCCAGCCTCGTTAGCCACCGGCATCTTAATCACAATCTTTGCAGAGCTGGAGGGGGAAAAACATGAGGTTTTATGAGCTTGTGTCCAAGAGAATTCTGCGTGAGTCTGTGAAAACTTAATGTCTATGGTACTGGTAATATGTTCACCGAGCTTTTAGCCATCCTGCTGAGCCCCTCAGAGAGGCTGTCCCTTGTCTCTCCTTCTATGGGCAGCCCTGACACCCCTCCAGGGAAGCTCCCACATCATGGCTCGGCCACCACTGCTCCAGAACCGTAAGTGCACTCCTCAGGGGAGACCAGGTGGCTTTCCACTATGGTACTGCACAGCACAAAGAGAGATCACATGCACAAAACCTCATCAGTGTGTGTGACTTCCCCTTGGGCCGGGTGTGGGGTGGGCCAGGAGGCAGAGGTGGGCCGGAGAGCTGGCTGGTGTGAGAGGGGAGGGGTTGCAAGCCTTTGTGTGTGGTGCTACACGCGACTCACCTGGGTCAGGGAGGGGGTCGTGGGCTTGGGTATTTGTGGGGCTGGAGTATTTTCGGTCTCTTCTCTGTGGGGTGGAGTGTTATTAACTACAGGCAGGCTCATGCGATGCCATGACATGGGCAGTGAAGGTCCTGTCTTGGCACAGGCCTGGTGAGAAATGCTGGAGCAACCTGGGCGCTGAGCTCCCCCACCGCAGCGAGTTGGGCAGCACCACGTGCAGGCAGCTTTCCCCAAGGTAGGGCAATACTAAAAAGCTTCCCCCAGACCTGCACAGGCAGTACTGTAGCTACTACGACATGTTTAGAGGCAAAGCACAAGTAGAGCATCACACCAATGGTGAGCAGTCACTGCAAGGCCTTCTAGCTGGGACCTGCTCTCACAAAAATGAGGCTACCTGGTTCCTGCAGTGGATCTGCCTCCCGTCACCCTGCCTGGGGACCAGCCACCCCTACGGACATGCACACTGCTACATGGGCACCAAAGAGTAGGTAATTAAAGAAAGGATGCCCACTTCTATGCTCGGAAACGCCACCTGGAGTGGCTTCTTGTTTCCATCCCCTGCCATCCCTCCTTCTCACACACACAACACAAACACTTACTGGTGTCTATAAGGGGAGCTTAGGGACACCAGCTTGGGGAGTCGGGATGCTCAATATCGGAGAAGGTTGGAATAGATGTGATTTGAACTGCCCCAATTTGGGTGCAGCCAGATGTCTTCATGCCCTGCCACTTGGTCAGAGAGGGGCTGGGTCACAGTGGGACTTTTCCAAAAACCTCGCTCTTTTCTTGCTCTCTCTCTCTGGCTTCCTTTCCTGCAGCCCCATTTCTTTGTCTTTCATAGAATCACAGAATACCCTGAGCTGGAAGGGGCCCATAAAGATCATCAAGTCCAACTCCTGGCTCCACACAGGACTAGACAAGTCAGAGCATGGGACTGAGTGCAGCATCCAGACGCTTCTTGAACTCAGTCCAGCTCGGTGCTGTGACCACTGCCCTGGGGACCCTGTTCCAGTGCCTGACCAACCTCTCAGTAAAGAGCCTCTTCCTAATACCCAGCCTAAACCTCCCCTGTCTCAGCTTCCCTCAGGTTCTATCACTAGTCACCAAAGAGAGGAGAACCATCCTTTTACCAGTGATTTAAACTCTAGGCATTACTTCTGAGCCCTGGGTCTCTGAACTTGACAATTTCCAGCCTACTTGCAATTAAACCAGCGTCAACCAACATCAGCCCCTGTGAGTTATGCAGCATAATCCTTTTGTGCTCAGGATTTCCACAGCGGTTTTGCTTCATCTGTTTTCCAGGTGCCAGAGACACGGGAATATCAGTGGCTTTACAGAGCGCAGATGTTTTTCCTGTACCCTCCGCGCCCGATCCTTTTTGGGGCGTGCAAATGCCCTCCTTGGCAGAAGGTCTGTAGGCTGAGCTGTGAATTTCAGTGGGGAGGAAGGGTTGCTTAGGTAGCAGCCACAGTGGGACCCCTCTTCAAACCATTTCCCAGCTCTTAGATGCCAGATCGAGACTTACAATTCTGTGGGGCCTGACAACAACCCTTAAACCCCCCCTCCTCCCCCACCCCGAGCAATGGTGAGATGTAGGAGGAATCCTACCATGGGGAAATCATCCCACCATCGACTTTTTTGTGTCTCTGGGACATTGTCAAGTGCTTGACTACCCTCCCCGCTCCCTCCAATTCATGATCTCAGACTGTTTTCATTCCTCGCCTTTTAACTCCCCACTTCCTGACCCGTGGTTTTGTGACTGTCACACCCTCTGAACACCAACCGCAGGGCTTTGGTTTTTAGCATCCAGGCAGGAGGAAGCTCATTTCAGAAGGGGCTGAGCCGTGCTTTGAATTGTTAAAGGGGCGCAGTTGTTTACGCCACCAGCTCACACTAGCGGGAGCCACATTTATTTTCTGACTTTAATGATGGGACCAGACAACAAAAAGCTTGTGTTTCATGGACTTTGGTAAAGCAGGAGGGGGAGGGGGTGGTAAAAGGGTGTGAAAGAAAGCAGTTTTGCTTGGTCCTTTGGTGAGGCACTTGTTTTGACAGCCTAGAAGGTGGCCTGAGCACACCTAATCAGTTGTTTCCCTCCGGCTTGTACATAGCTTCCTCTTTTCTCTGAGGGCTGGTTAAATGCCACTTGTTTATTTGACCTGTTTTTTCCCCTCACTGCTGTTATTATTAGTTATCTAGAAATACTGACAAATGCGAATGAAACATGTTGCCTTCGAGACAAGGAGAAGGAAAACCCAAAAAGATCAAAGATCTTTAATTAAAAAAAACAGGGAGACAACCAAGCAGAAAGTGTCTCTCATGTCAATCTCTTTTTTAAAGATTTATTTCATTTCAGACCTCATGGACTCAACCATTTCTGCTTCAGCTACGGAGAGCAATGCCCTGTTAAAAATAGCCCTCCAGCTGCCCAGGACAGCTGGAAGCACCCGGGGGGCTGGAGCACTGCGGGTGGGTGGGTGTGGGGGCGCCCAGGGTGGGGACGGGCGCCTTGTGCTGCCTCCTCCGACCACAAAAATCTCTCTCACCTGTCTGCATAACTCTCCATCTGCCCACGGGCTGCCACCAGAAAAGCAGCAGCTGTGAGAAGCAAGCCAGTGGGGCATTTGGCATAGGCAGGAATAAGCAAAGACGCTCCCTAAGAGGGTGCCCTCCTTTCTGCACCATCCTTACCCAGCCTGCCAAGTGGGTCATGGAGAAAGCTGCCTCTGTGTGAGTTTACAGGCCAAATGTCTCTTCCTACCATCTATCTATCTGGTTGAAGCAGACACTGTTGCCTTGGTGATGAAGGGATGTGACTTCTCTTCCTCTGGGCTGCGGCGAGTATGGCACATGCCTTCTTCATGCCTGGGAATGTGAGATAAGTGGCAAGGGCAGGTAGGGCTGGTGGGACCTGTGAATGTTTTCAGGACAATGATTTGTGGCCTCCCAGCAGCCAGGCAGGAAGAGGTCCCGTGCTTAATACATCGCAAGGCTGCTCACCTTTACTGCAGCCTTGGCAGGTATTGGGCATTCGTATGATGTGCAAAGCAGATGTGTCAAACTCTGGGGTGAAAGCCTAGGGAAAAATGGTATCTCCATGGTACACATCCATTGAACACCCTGCCAGGATGTGCACACGAATATTAGGGCAACCAGGCTGGTGAAGGGGCTGGAGGGCAAATCAAATGAGGAGTGGCTGAGGGAGCTGGGGATGTTTAGCCTGGAGAAGAGGAGGCTGAGGGGAGACCTTATCACTGCCTACAACTACCTGAAAGGAGGTTGCAGAGAGGTGGGCGATGGTCTCTTCAGCCAGGTGACAGGAGATAGGACAAGAGGAAATGGCACAAAGCTGTGCCAGGGCAGGTTCAGATTGGATGTTAGGAAAAAAATCTTCACTGAAAGAGTTGTCAGGGCCTGGAACAGGATGCCCAGGGAGGTGGTTGAGTCACCATGGATGCGTTTAAAAGACGGGTAGATGAGGTACTTAGGGATATGGTTTAGCACAGGGCAGGAACGGTTGGACTCGATGATCTTAAAGGTCTTTTCCAACCCTTGTAATTCTGTGGTTCTGTGATTCTATGATCCTTAGAAGGATTAAAGTTGCATCAGTTTGATGTGCTCCATGGGGAGGGGACATACCTGAGCTGATTGTCACCACAGCGAGGGCGGCAGTGGTATGTGAACAGCTGTATAGCTACAACATGGCAAACAGCCTGGTCCAGTGGGTCATGGCCATGCTATGACATTGATCTCCCTGGGTGACTTTTAAACAAGTGTCTGCAGCTGTATGTCTGAGGAAAGCACTGTGTCTGGTGTTGCAGAGGAAGAGGAGGGTTGCTTAACCTGGATTGTTGCTGGATAAAGAGCATGTCTCAACTGTAAGTTAACATCTGAGACTTTATCCTCACTTTTCCCTAACTTCAGCAGCACCAGGTGGTGCACATAAGCATGAACAGCAGCTACCTTTCATTTCAGCTAAGCCTCAAAGCTGATCCCAAACCCCAGAGCTAAAACTCTTTCTCCCTTAAAAAGGGCAGGCAGGCTTTACAAGGATATAAAGGCATCTGGTGTGTTTCTGAAGCATAATTTAAAAGTTTGACACAATTACAGTTCTGCTGGGAGCCTTGATGGGTGGCAGTGCTGGAGCATGTCTGTGTGCTCTGGACACATGTCAGGCCTGGGCAAGGAGAGGGCCCTGGGACTGTGACATCATGCAGTGCACCATCTAAAGCTGGGCTCTGGTCCACAGAACCAGAGCACACACTTGCTGGATGTTTTGGAAAAGACAGCTTTGCTTTTTGCCCCCCATACTTTGGAAACATGGATGGGATTTTGTGTCAACTCTGGCTTGACAGGCAGGTCCTGGTTAACATGGGCACAACCAGAGGGCACATACTGGAGGTGGGAGGTGGCGTTGTGAGGAGAGGTTGGCATGGAGCAGCTGTATGAAAAGATCTGCAGTAAATCACAGCATCATTTCTGTTTGTCCTGTGCATTCTCACTTTGGATATGATGATCACCACTAATGAAGTGCCTGGACCCATACGCTTGCTCTGTGTGCTGAGTGCTTGCAAACTCTGTGCATGGATGTGTCCACACATGAGGCTGCGCTGGGGCAGTGGCATCATGCCTCCGTAGGAGTGCTTAGCTCTCTTCCTGGGGGAAACCAGGGTCTGCTAAGAGAGCTGACTTGTGCCCAAATCTTCCTCCCTCCCTCAGCCTGGGAGCCTCAAGAGCCTTCCTGAGGAGCAGAGACAAGGAAAACCCACACCTCTTTGGCTGCAGTGATGAGGGGGAAGCCTTGAGCTAGTGGAAGTGATTTCTTTTTAATGGAATATAACTCCAGAATCTCAGGCATTTAAAGTCACTACAAATTTACTACTGTTTTCCCTGAAGTAGGACCCTATATAAGGCTAACTGAAGTCACTTGCCATGAATTAACATAGCAAGGCCATAAAAACAATCCCAAATATGTCACTTGCTTGTGCTTTCAAGTAAAACAGCTCCTCAAAACTTTGTGTGCTACAGCAGTTAAACGGTGGTGGTGCTGTAGGGGAGAGGGAGTTGTCCTTCGCTGAACCTGAGCACACTCATGCAAAAAGTCTCCACCGACCCTCTGAAGGAGATGGCAGGATGTAGGTGCAAGGATGTTGTTAGAAAGCAAGAAAAAAATCAGCTGACAGGCTTTCTTTGAGGATGAACATTTTGAAGCTTTGAATACCTGCTGTGAAAGTCAGCCTGATGTTTTGGTGAAGGTATGTATGTGATAGGCTGTCACACCGAACTCTCCGACTTGGGTTTTACAACGTTCAATAAGGAAAACCGATGCTATCAGAGCATAAGTAGATAAAAACAGCAGAATTATCATAATGCTGCACTTCTGACAAATGTTTTTGTTTGAAATGTGGGAAAATATCAGTGCCAGCTCACTGCCTGTATCAATGGGAAAATATTTTTCCCTTTATCTTTCCCAAAGGAGGATTTTAAATTCTGGCTTGGCAAAGAGATACCCAAGGAGCTCTTTCTTGTTTTGTTTTGTTGGGGTTTTTTTCAAAACTTGAAACACTGGAGGATTTCCAGAGAGCTATGAGTTAATGTTGTGTCACTAACAGTGCGGTAGCCTGGCAGTGGTCCTGACCATGTTACAGAACAGCTGATGTACAGTCATATAAGCAAAATTAAAGGAGATGGAATACAATTAGTTGCACTCATTAGTTTTACAAAAGATAATTGAGAGTGTACTTAGACTTTTGTCAGAAATAAGGCTTAGTACTGCATGAGATACTGACTGAGAAACTGGAAAAAGAGTAAATCAATTTGGGACATGCTGAATGGATCTGAAACAAGTCTGAATGACACACATAACCCAGCTGAGGAATCATCAGAGATATGCCAGTTTCTAGCAAGGACTTACACAGGTTGGTTCCATCCCTGTGGGATTTAACTCTTTTTTATGTCAGTGACCTGAAAAGGGAAGTTAAAGTGACTAAATATGCAGATAGCACAGTGTTCAGGGAAGTGGTAGATCACTCTAAGAACAGGCTGTTTGAGAAAGTGAGCTGATTCACCGGGTTTTTGAGTGGGCATTGTGAGGACCAAAGGAGATAAGTCATAATCATAGTGTTGACCTTGTCACAAGAAATGTTGATGCCAAAAGACTTGAGGATTATAGAAGAAAAATCTGATGAAGACCCTCACATGATGCTGGGACCCAAAAGGACTTGGGCAGGCCTTGTATATATTAACTGAATGGATTGATCCTGATATACACACACACACACACACACATTTATAAAGTACGAGCGAACAGATGATTTCACATCTGGATTTGTCCCTGGTGTGAAGGGTTTGGCGTGCTGATGTCCATATCTCCATGGGGACAGTCCCAGGAAGAACCATGAAAATGCCCAAGAGATTAAAACTCTCACTTTATAAACAGGCATCGATAACAGCCCGTTTGTCAACGGGCAAGAGCAGCAGAATACAGCCTGTGGCTAGTCACACGGGACATTCACACCTACCAGCAACACTGAGCTCTTTGCCCTCCTGGACGTGAGGCTCCGAAAAACCAGGCAAATCAAAGCTGGAGGAAAGAGGATGCAGCTGTCTGTCACTGCCACAGTAGCTAAGCACTGGGGCCAGTTTAAAAAGCTGGATGTGACATCTGCCATCACTGCTTTCCAAATCAAGCTGGGTGGCGGGTGGGGTGGGGGGTGGGGTGAAGCAAAAAACCCCAGAAAGCCCACACCCTGAGGGCTGTGGTGGGTGCAGAGCCAGGAGTTCAGCGCTGGACAAATGCCTCCATCTGCCTTAAAGATCTGCTAAAGTTTTGACTGGCGTGTAGATCTCTGTAGCCTGAGAAGGGTGGGGGCTGCCCCATGACCGAAACAGGCACTGCTCCTCCCCGCTCAGCTCCCACCCAGCCCCAGGGAGCACACTGCCTTGTTCAGGGTCAACACTGCTCCAGAAATAGCAGCCAAAAAAGTTACTGTTTCCCTTCTAACACGTTCAAGAGAGAGCGAGGAGAGGGGGCTGAAGAGGAAGGCTAGCGTTATGCCTGTGATGTCTGGGCTTTCCAGCTCCCAGGTTTGGGAGCCAACACACCCTCTGGCCGAGAGCAGCTGGGGTGGATTTGATCCCAGTTACATGCAGATGATGAAGAGGCTGTCACCAACTCCTAGGCTCATAGGACAACTCAGGTGGGAAGGGACCTCAGGAGGGCCAACCTCCTGCCCCAGGTAGGGTCTTGGAGAGGTTTTTTAAAATGTCCCTGCCTGTGAAAAGCGAGCCTCCTCTAGATGCTGCTGGATCACCCTCCCAGAAGCAACTTAACTGAGGCTGGAAAGGATTTCTTAAGCACTCTATCATTCCTTTCAGATAACACGATCTAACTGTCAAATAACGTGCACACATTTGTCCCCTTTCCCCCCACATTTCTGATTAAGAACATAGGGTAGAGGTTTCAGAAAGAGCAGTAAAGCCTAAATTCCACTGCATCTTCAGAGCACTTGAAAACGTCTGTATCAAGTCAGGGCACAGGGCAGGGAATGAATGCAACAGGTACTTTCAATGCCAGCTGATTTTCTGAGTGGTATCAGGTCTTCCCTGGACTACTCGGGGGTTTTTCCCTAAATGCTCAGACCTCCCCTTTCTGCAAATCCATTTCTCAGCTGAGCCTGGACTGGGGCACAGGCTGAGGAGCAGGGGGATATATATACATGAGAAATGTATTTGAGCACAGACAATGCATCACTGAAACTGCTTGCTTTTCTGCCTTGATGCCTTTTCTTTCACTGGGGCTCAGATAACTCGATTTGGCAGTATTCACTGCTAAGTTTTCCATACCAACCGCAGCTGAGCTTTGTTTAAATGAGGTTTGCTGAAGCTGTGCTGAAAGTGAGTTTAAAGGTTCACAGTCTTTGGAGTGAATCCAGGCAGCTCTTTGTGCCTTCAACTCCCTTGGAAACTGCGGAGGGCTGGGGGCCGAGAGAAGATTTGCATGAGCAAGTTCTCCCCCCGGCCCCCACTCGAGTGCAAAGGGGAGCAACAAGCAGCAGCAGAAATTAGACACCCTGGGCCAGCTTGTTCCTCCTTCGCTGGGTCCTCTTGTCTGTGTTTCTTCTGTTTTGACCCAGCAGCACTCAGTACACATGTAAAGGGCAGCACAGGTTGCAAGCCGTGAGGAATCAAGCTCCGGCAGGAGCAGTTTCAGGGATAAGAAACTATGTCTCTGTCTTTGTGCCTCGGGTTGTGGCAGTCGGAGGGGAGGAGGCTAATTTTGCTCAGATAATTTGAGTAGCAAGTCGCCTTTAGCCCCTTTAAAGAGCCCCTAGTACTTTAAGGGCAGCTGCACCTGCGGCACTGAACGCCCAGCATGCTGCTTTGCTTATTGCGGCCACTGTAGAAAACACACTTGGTGTCCCCCCACCTTTTTTCTCCTGCAGTAACCTTGCTGAGGAAGAAAGCTGCTGAACCAGTGCAAAAGTTATCTTCATTGTATCTGGGGTGCTTTTGTTCCCCGTTCTCTTAGGAGAAAAAGAAAGTCTAGTCACCCTATGACCTTGGACCCTACAGACAGCTTTGGATTTACCCGAGAAACACCACCACCCAAACTAGAAACTGGTCTCTAATCTGAGTAGGAGAAGGATTAGTTTAATAAAAGATGACTTTACCTTCCCCAAAGGCATCATCTTCTTCTTCAGGCACAGTCAGATCTTCTTGGAGGTCCTGCATCGTGGCAAAAGCACAGCTCAGGGAGCCAGAGTGGAGTGCTTGAACTGTCCCTACGCTACAGCTCGACTGTTTCCTTTCACCGGTTTCCTAAACACTTTGGTGGTAACAGCTTCCGCATCTGCACTTGTGAAACCAATCTCATTCATTTGAGTAGAGCTGCTGGTTTCTTGCAGGCAGCCTTGGAGCTGGGGGTGTCCTTACGGCTGCGGACGGAGAGGTTGATTCTGAGAGTGGAGGCAGGCTGGACAGGCTCAAAACTGCACCGTTGCCCTGTGGCTGCCAATGCCACTGCGCAGCCCCCACAGCCAGGCTGCAGGGGTTTTGCATATGAATGTGAAGCCTTTCTGGTGGCAGAGGTAAAGCCAGGGAACAGTTTGACCAGAGTAACCCTCTCTGGGCTCTCTCAGTGCTGTGTGCTCATGGGATTTTGGGGTTTATTTAGCACAGAAGCAGTAACAGTATGTTGTTGCCCACACTGGGATGACCCACGGCAGTGAGCACGTGGGTAAGCTGGAAAGCTGTAGATGACACCAGTTGTCTCATGGGCAGATGCAGTAACAGGGTTGGGATTCTTGCAGTTAGGTTTTCCTGAGTCTTTGGTGTGCTTCCAAAACTTGGGACCTTCCCGGTGTTCAGGTGAACAATAGAGACACATCAAACTGAAACTTGTGGTCTGCCAGTAATACTCATAGTATTTGAGTATCTCTGTCACTACTAATTCTGCATCACACTGGTCCATTCAGTCACTGTGTTTCCTGGACTTTATAAAGCAAGTTGGATCCTTCCTGTTGGGTCTCTGGGTTTATGAGAGGACCTTGCCTATGAACTAATTTACTTGCACAAAAATACATCTGGGCTCCAGGTAATGTCTGAGCTGTCAGAGTCCCACTGACTTCATCAGGCCACTCCGGGATATTCATGTGCATGTGTGCACAGATGCAGGTGTGGGGTCCTGCACATCTCTGCTATCAGAAGTCAGTGTGTTATGACATTAAACCTGACCTAAGCTTTGATTACTCAGCCTAGTAATTGCATGTGTTGCCACACCCTTGAAAGCAAGACTCCAGGCACTGTGGCGGTGTTTGCTACACCTTCCGGTAGACGAGTCACAAGCAGATATAATGAGCTCATCTCTAATTATTATGGTGGGTTTTTTAAAGCTCTAGCACTGGGTACTGTAGGGCTGAAAATGGAGACAGGTGGTCTCCTGAACAGTGCACAAATTGCACTAATCCAGGTGGATAATCATAGAATCATAGAATGACATGGGTTGGAAGGGACCCCAAGGATCATAGAGCTCCAACCCCCCTGCCACAGACAGGGCCACCAACCTCCAGGCCTGGATCTACACAAGGTTGCCCAGGGCCCCATCCAACCTGGCCTTGAACACCACCAGGGACGGGGCATCCACCACCTCTCTGGGCAGCCTGTGCCAGCACCTCACCACTCAGACAAGGCAGAAGGCAGGACAGGTCCGTTTGGAGTGCCTGACCTAACCCCAGTCCAGGCCTTAGAGCCGTGCTCATTGGCTTTTGTAGCACATCCCATAGCAGCACTTGGGTCATCATAGGAAGGTGAAAACCCCCTTTCCTGCTCAAGCACAGCCTTCCCCTGGGCGCAGGATAAGGTGCCTCTGTGTCGCTGGAAGGTGACACTGCATCCCACGGAACTTGTGCCTCTTCCTCGCAGTTGCATTGAGCACCTGGGCTGCACAACCTGGGGGCTACTGCCGTGTTGGGAGGAGGTGGAGGTGGTTGAAGCCAAGAGCCTGCTAGGCCTGGGTTTTGGGGGGACAGCGTGACTTGACTGCATGGTTGTTCACCTGCTGCAGCAGGAAGACTCCTTGAGGAGCCCTGTTCTGAGAGAGGAGGCCCCTCTCATGTTTTGCCTTAAAATTGCACTTGTTAAAGTCCCTGAGGAGTAAAGACGGCAGTTTGGCCCAAAGGGTAAGAGAGAGGACTTGTTTCTGGCCCTGCTGAATGAGCTTGGAGAAGTCACTTCTCCTTTCTAGCTCTCCATCCTCACTCTTTTTCTTGCCCTGCTTATTTGAAGTGATTTCTCCAGGCAAGGGCCATCTCTGATTAGGCATTAGCTGCACCCTATTGAGCTAAACAAGAGCATCCCTCTGCCTCCGTAAGGTACTCCTGCCATGGTGGTGAGCAGATGAGGACAGTGGTAAAAAGAGAGAAACACCATTGTGGGGTAACGAGGCAAGCAAGAGAGGGCAGAAGAGGGCATCACTAAGAAAAAGGAAGGGAGGTGTGAGAAGAGGAACAACCAAGATGGAGATGTGAAAGCTGCAGCACAAAAGCATCGATTTTGAAGGAGAGGGGATGCCAACGCAGGACAGCACCGCTCCAGGCATTGCCTCCCAGGGTCAGAGCTGGAAACTGCTGAGCTTGCAGAGCCTGGCCATGCCAACCCGTGAGAAGGTTGCTGGAGGTGAGGGAAAGGAGAAGTGCTGAAGGAGAGGCAGTCACAGGGTGTACCATGCCTTAAAACTTCCCAGCAAGAGCCACTCTGGGCAACCAGGCAGCTGCTGCTGTTATCATTTCCTTGAAAGAGCAGGAGGTGGATGGGAGAAACCTTGAGCCACTGTGAAGCCAATAACTAAGCTGCCCCAGGGTGCTGTGGAACATGTCAGTCTCTGAGGACCTGTGTGGGCTAGAAGAGACTTCACTGTTCCTGATGATGAGGTTTTTTTGGGGTTGATCCGAGTAAGTTGCGAGGTGAGCGATGCTACACATAACGGAGGTGAATGGCTCAAAACAGCCAGCCAGCCTGGCAGGAAGAAACCTGGAGAAAATACCCTACAAAAGTGCTAACTTCCCTGTGTTGTCCTGCAGCTGGAGCTCATTTGTAAATCGAGTATGGGAAGTTTTAGCCATTTACCATTTCCTCCAGGGACACAAAGAAGCAAGCCCTGCTGTCCTGGTTGTTGTGGCAGCTCCCTTCTGCGCGGCATTACCCTGGGACTTGAAGCTATTTCCTCACCCACTGTTTCAGTCAGCCTCCCCGGATGCCTGTTACCTTGACAGTCCTTTTCTCCTTTTATTTTCGGGAATTAAAAGGCATCAAAAGCTGTCCTCTCTCCTGAAAACAACTGTCACCAGAGTGAACACACCAGCCGGGCTGGTGATGAATGGTAATGACTCAGCCTCCATTGCGGGTGCACAAAGAGGAGTCGCTTTGATTCGTTCCCGTTTGCCACATCGTTCCTTGACGCCGGCCTCACCTACATTGCTCCCAGCATGAGACCTTCCTCCAGAAACCTGTGCCCCAGGGGAGCACGGTGCTGTTCTTCTCGGGACAGGATAAGTTAACACAGACAAAACCAGCCCACCTGGCACAGGTGCCTGGGATCCCCTTCTCCCTGCTCCATCTTTGCCTTTGGGGCAGCATAATTTTGTACTGGCAATTTTCACACCCGTATCTTTGCTGTTTACTGATCTCAATCATCCCAGCTAGCACCTCAATATTATTTTTCTCCCCTCTGTACCCTCAAGAGGTACTTTTATCTTGTTCTTGTTGAGCTGTTCCAAAACACCGTAACTTTTCACCTATTGGCTAGTGAAGCCCAGCTCTACACCAAAAAACCCACTCTGAATCAGTTTTACAAACTTGACAGTGCAAAGATGTCATGTGTGTGTTTTTCATGTAACCACATCTTGAGGCAGCGCTCGGAAAAAGCCACCACCCATCCTCTAAGAACCTGTCAACAAAAAGCAGGGGAGACTGGGGAAATGTCAAAAACAAGAGCAGATCAAACACCTTTTAGAACAGCTCCTTTAAATCACTTCAACTTTACTTTTCTTCTCCTGCAACTTACTTTATTACAATTTCTGACCCTGGTGAAAAATCAAGGGTTCTGATGCTTTATCTTCATATACAGAACTAAAAGCCAAGATGTTCTTAATGAAAAAGAAGTGTAAAAAGTTGTGTTGTTTAGCAGTACTGGATGGGGTTGTTTTAATTCATTGCTACCTTAAATTGCCAATACCTCCACAAGCAGCTAGAGAGACAAGTTGGCCACTTTCTGCCTCGCTATGCTGGTACAGAAGGGAGATGTCTTAAACAGCTTCTGCTCTATTCATGTCTCCTCCTGCTCCAGTGCAAGGAGGATTCCCAAGGTACAAAAAGTTAGTGCCCTGCTTTGTTCTGGAGCTATTTTAGGGATGAAGATTGCATTTGGAGGATTAACCTACATGAAAAACAAGGAGGGGAGAAAAAAAAGATAAAGGAAAGGAAGGTGGATCAAAGGTGGAGACAGTATGAAGGAGGATGTAGGAAAATGTGGTTGTCACCAGTTTGGGAAAGGCAGTGTTCATAAGGATCTAAAGTACTTGTAAATGTTTTGCTCTGGTTATCACTGCAGTTTCAGTTCTCCCAGTTAAACATCTTCCTCAGAAACCTGAAGTATGGAGTTGCAATACATGTCTAGTTGTTAACTGATTTGCAAGTTGCAGGGACCCCGGGGACTTAGATTATGTTTAGACAATCTGTCAGTGACAGACCGAGTTCAGTATATTTTTTTCTTTGCCAGCTCTTGACACTTTTTGCACCTTTTTTCAAAAAAACCCCACAACCCACCAAACTGTGCTTTTGTTTTGTTTTGTTTTGTTTTGTTTTGCTTTGCCTTGCTTTGCTTTGCTTTGTTTAAATAGGGATATTCAATCCCAGAGAAAATTTGGGAAGAAATTCTCCCTCTTACTGTCTGGGATGAGAATAAGTAGGCCAGGACAGTAGAAGGCATGACTCATTCCACACAACTTTACAGACCTCAGGACCCCTGTGCCCAAATCTTCACAAGGCTATAAAACACACACCTTGTGTTTTGGAGAGCTGAGTAGAGGCCAGGCCTCAGGAACCATTCACCCAGCAGAGAGAATGGTGCTTCCTGAGGGCACCTGTACTGGCATGGCACAGTGGAGACAAGCTGGGTGTATGAGCTGACCTCTGGTAAACTGCACTCTTGCGCCAGGGAGGTTGTGGTGCCAGTTTGGGGTGTAGCTCCATACACTTGAGATGTGCAAAAGCCGTGGTGGCTGAAGAAATGCAGACTGGCTCCCCTAGCTTAGCTGCTGTCAGCACCCACCCCTCGGTTTGGGGCTTATGGGGAGGTCTGCGCACAGCCTCATGCACAGTGCCCCAGTGCACATGCACCTTGCAGTGGCAGGAGCCATGATGATGTGTGTCACTGGTGCCACCCTGCCTTCTCTCATGTCCCCTGCATATTGTGAGCAGCGAGCCCACCGTGTGGCCCAGAGGTGAGTTCTAGGCGTGTCCCCATTCGGGTGCGTCACAGCAACCCGCAGCACCGAGCACATCCCACCCGGCCCACTGCAGGTGACTTTACCTTTCTTCTGCTAAGAGAGATGTTTTGCATTCCAACACCACTTAGCCCAAGAAAGCAAATCATTGCCTTCTCTTAGCAAAATACTATTTCAGTTCCAAAGGAGGAAGCAAACCATCCTGATGAAACTACAAAATGAATATAACCTGGAAATCATGTACCATAAGTAAGTTCCCAGTGGTTCACTATCAAAAGAGAGGAAAATGGCCAAGTGTGGTATTTCAGGGCTCATCCTTAGATCTGATATTGCTCAATATATCCCTTAATATCCTAGGTGATCAGATGGATATGATCACACTCGTTACCACTGCAGATACCAGGCATCCCAGGAGTGTTTGTACAGCAGAGGACAGACCTAAAATCCCAGCTAATATTGCCAAACTGGAGAAGTGGTCAGGGAAAAAATTAACTACACCAGAGTGAGCTGTGAAGTGCTACGCTCAGGTGAGGGTAACCAGCCTCACGTGTGCAGGCTGAGGGCTGGCTGCTTCAGCAGCATGTTTTCAGAAAGGAGTCTGGAGGCTGCCAAACAGGATTCATCACTAACACCTGAAGACAGCAGAAGACTTGCCATGGGGTGTGATCAAAAGCGGAGACACAAAGTAATTTGTTCACTGTGGTTGGGGTTGGCAATGCCTCTGCCAAGGCAGGACAGGGCTTTCAGACATCTCAGTTCAGAGAGGTCTATAGAGACCGTTTGGTAACAGTCCTGAGGGGAGCAACCAGACTGCTCAGAGGGACAGAAAACAGGACATTAAGGAGAAGATAGGAGGAACCAGAACCACTTAATTTTAGGGAGAGATGATGAATATGGGAGAGAAGATGAATGCAAGACACAAGAGCAATCCTCATGCCCTCTTCTCCACCTCTGTGGTACATGACAAGGAGTCATGGACAAAGACTGCAGAATAGAGGAAGCAAATTAGGAAGCAAGTTAGGAAACAAACTAGCACAAACTAGGAAGAAACAAATTAAGAAAAAAACCCCCACCCAATCTACCCTTACCGACAGTCAAGACAGTGAAACAGCAAAAGCAAGTGCTTGGGTGAGTCGGTGCTGAGTGAATCAGAGTCCTGATTTAACTTTCAAAGCATCCATAAAGCTTTTGAAGAACAGAGTAGATAAGTAGGTATTTGGATTAATGTAAGAATAGCTGATTCTGCCTTGGGGAAGGGCAGTGGGAGTAGGGGATCCCTTGAGGTTAGGCTCCATGCTATTTTGCTGGAGCAGTTATTAAGTAATGCTAGATTTCTACTAGATTCATTTATTGGTGGCAGTGAGCTGAGTGCTAAGTTGTTGTACTGCTTGAGCGGTCCAGCACATTCCAGTGGCTCTTGGCTGAGATGGGAATATCTTTGTTGTTTCAACCAATTTAAGTATCCCTACTGTCTTTCTGTAAGAACTCTTCGTGTCTGGTTGCTTTTGCCTTCATTTTTTCTTCCTAGCTATTTTCACACCTTTCCTCTGTGATCCAGTGAAATCATTGTCATCAGCAAAGAAGAGATGATGGATTTTTCATCCTACGATGATTAGATCCCATGGGTGGCTCTCATAAGTATTTCAGATTGTTTCCATAAATTGCAAAAGAGAAGCAGTCTGTGTACCATAATAACATGCAAAATAGCCTATCCTGTACCCAGCATAACCAACAAATATGCTCAATCCCACTAAGCATCAAAACCTTATGTCCTACTAAGCGTTACACATCAGTTGTGTAATCTTTTTACCAACCTGAAAAAATGCTAAAATTGACCACAGACATCTGGATAATATTCTAAAGCCTATGCCAAAGCAAAGCCACGAGACCTTCCCAATTTTCTCTACTATACCATTTGTTAATCAAACATTGTTTTTTCCCCATAGTCATTTTCTTGGGTGTTGGAGGAAATACAGGGAAGAAACTCATCTCACTGTTCATCCCAGGTGAAGTGTATTGCAAGCTGAGTCACAGTAATATTTCAGTAATATTTCTGTAAAGATACAAGTTTCCTTTCTTTCCTTTTAGGTAGACTATTAGAAATTCAATGAAAGCCCTGGGTCATTTATTTTAGACTCCCAGGTCACACTGTCAAACAAATGGTGCCTGTAGATCACAGAATCACAGAATGGTCTGTGGGTTGGAAGGGACCCAAAGGATCATAGAGTTCCAATCCCCCTGCCACAGGCAGGGCCACCACTTCCAGGCATGATCTAGACAAGGTTGCCGAGGGCCCCATCCAACCTGGCCTTGAACACCTCCAGGGATGGGGCATCCACCACCTCTCTGGGCAGCCTGTTCCAGCACCTTACCATGCCCTCTGTAAAGAATTTCCCCCTAATATCTAATCTAAACCTTCCCTCCTTTAGCTTCAATCCATTCCCCCTTGTCCTGCCAGCGTTTAACCTTTTTAAAAGTGGATTCCCCTCCTGTTCCTCTGCTCCCTTCAGGTACTGGAAGGCTGCAATGAGGTCCCCCTGCAGCCTTCTTTTCTCCAGGCTGAACAAGCCCAGCTCCCTCAGCCTCTCTTTGTAGGGGAGGTGCTCCAGCCCTCTAATCATAAATGACTCTCCTTCATATTATTTAAAGTCTGCTGGTAGACTATTCAGTTTGGGGGCCTTTACTGCTCTTCATTGTATACACCATGTTTCCAGTTTCACCAGCCACAGGAAAGAGTTCAGGAGCTGGCCTTGTCCCCTAGTCCTCTCTGCTTCTTCCACCTCCAACCAGCACAGCGTTTGCTCAGATGCTGAGATGATTATTGACAGTATTGATATTGATCCCAGGCATTTTGCAAGCCAGTGTGGAGTTTTTTCTTTGCCAAAGGATTTTTTCAAGACCTTCTCCCATATTCCTGCAAACTGTGGGTAAGATGGGCAGCTGCCCAAGGAGCACATGCACATTTCTCTAGGGCAGTCTGACTTAGTCACTTCCATCACTGGGACACTGTCAAGTCTCAGCATCTCTCCCTGACCCACAGTGCATTTTGTCACCCACCCCTAAAACACTGTAAGTTACTGTTTAACATGATTTGGCAGCTCTCTTGCAGAGTACCTCTTAGTAGGGGCTGGTGGACATAAGGAACTGCTCCTGCAAATGATGTGCCAGGAAGAAGTATGAAATTCAGACCATGCCTTTGCTTCCAGACTCTGTTGCAGAGAGGGTTCCAACACCACAGGTCATCTCTGGCAGGGTTTTCTCTGCAAGGCTCTATAACTGCACAAGCTGGAACAGCCCTAAACATTGAAACTCCTTTGTTTTGTAGGAAGGTATCACTTCAGTGTAGCTCGCACAGGTAACTGCCAAGCCAGTGTGACATCGGCTTCACCACAGGCTGCAGACACCAGTGAGATGTTTTGGTTCCTAGCCCAGCCTTGTTTCTCTGAAACCTGTGCTCCTACTGGTCCTGACTTCAGTGCTCTCTCCCAGGCTACCTGTCCCTCACACCTGGTACCAAGGCAATGGTACCAGTGGCAACACCAACACCACTCAAGCTTTTGATCCTTCCCCAGACGCCTGCTTTAAACCACATGCTGCAGGTGACCATGACATAGTTAGTAGTGGGATTGTCTTAAAATTGGATCATCCTGGGCTTAGAAACGAACAATGAGCAGTTGGCTCCAAAGGATGGAAAAGCTCTCTTGCATTGCCTGTTTTGCATGTGACAGCAGAGAAGAGAGCTTTCTGGTTGAGGACAATAAGGTTGTTAAGTTGAGGAGGCCTCTCCTGTTCTGGGTTTCAAGCAGCTTTTCGAGAACTTTTTTCTGAAAAATGTTCCCGCTTTGTATTTGCAACCTCTTGGTACATGGGTGCCAGTCCAGGATCAAGTTCTCTGAACAATTGCAACAGCAGGATTTACTTCTCCTTTTTCAGAAGCCCCAGAATAAGAGCGTGGCTGAGAACGGAACCTGCGGTAAAGGAAATCTCGCTGCAAGGGATCCCCGCCCTGCCTGCCTTCCTCCTTGAGCAAGCGGCACAGGGGCTCGGTGTGCCCGGGGCTGGTAATAGCTCTCCTGGAGGGGTTGCTTCATTTTTAGCTCCACAAAGTAGTCAGCAAAGAGGATTTAATTTTTAAAAATTATATTATTATTTTTAGCACAGTGTCTCACTTTCTGCAATTCGTGGAAGTGATCAGCAGCTCAGAAACAGCGTAATGACCACAGCAGGCTGATTTTGCATTTGTGGTTTTGGTTGCTTTTAAGTGAAGAGTAACATTTCTCCATCACCTGCAAAGTGCAGAGAATCAGAAGAAGGGATGTAGATTTGGAAGCCATCAAAAAAAGAAGCAAAGAGCCCCATCCATAACTTCCAGGAAGAAAAACTGGCAGCTGGGTGGAGAACCCATTTATAGAGTATCTTAGAATGAGGAAACTCCTACAAACATTTACATTCATCTGCCCCTGTACTCAGCACTGGTGAGGCTGCACCTTGAGTGCTGTGTCCAGTTCTGGGCTCCTCACCATAAGAAGGACAGTGAGGTCCTCGAGAGAGTCCAGAGAAGGGCAACCAGGCTGGTGAAGGGGCTGGAGGGCAAGTCATATGGGGAGTGGCTGAGGGAGCTGGGGATGTTTAGTCTGGAGAAGAGGAGGCTGAGGGGAGACCTTATCACCACCTACAACCACCTGAAAGGTGATTGTAGAGAGGTGGGCAATGGTCTCTTCAGCCAGGTGACAGGAGATAGGACAAGGCGAAACGGCACAAAGCTGTGCCAGGGCAGGTTCAGGTTGTATGTTTGGAAAAAGTTCTTCACTAAAAGAGTTGTCAGGGCCTGGAACAGGCTGCCCAGGGAGGTGGTTGAGTCACCATCCCTGGGTGCGTTTAAAAAAAGGGTAGATGAGGTACTTAGGGATATGGTTTAGCATAGGATGGGAATGGTTGGACTTGATGATCTTTGGTTGGTTGGTCTTTTCCAACTTTGTGATTCTGTGATTAATTTCTCTACCCCACAAAGGTGCAGTAGCTTCAGATGGGAGGTAAAGAGCAGCTTTTCCACCTTCCAATAATGGAGGTACATAAACTGGCTGCTGTTGACCATGGTATCCCAAACAAACTTCACCCGTAAAAAGTACCTACAGCCTTCCTCGGGCAGTACACAGCGACGGGTTTTGTTCCTTCCTCCTGCGTTGCTGCACTAATAATATACTTAGCTGGCTCAGGAGCAGATCACCACCCACTGCATCAGTGTTTCTTCAGCAGCCCTGATTTTGTTAATCAGCCCGTCTTTCATCCTGGCCTTGTTTGCTGAGAGAGCTACTTCAGAGAGAGAGCCATACAACAGAGAAAAGTAAAAATAGCAACACGGGTTTCAGCAAAATGTGGCACTCTGTGCAATTACTTTTTCTTTTTTTCCCCCTCTTTGCAACTCCTGAATTTTCCTTTCCCAGCAAGTTTAACTCTTGTGTAGGGACTACCCCCACGCACACGTATTCAGGCTAGCGAGAGGCTCTCCTAAACCCTGGTAGCCATGGAGTTAGCCTCTCAAAGTAAACAAAAAATGCCTGGGTCTGAAGTATGAGTGTTAATGAGTCCTAGTGCCTTACACAACAGGCAGTTCAGAAATAATATTCATGGCTGATAGAAAACAGCATAAACTGGACAAAAGGAAAACCAGAAACAAACTAGCGTATCCCCATGTGCAGGCTCCTTCCCACACAGAATGGAGCTGTGGTTGATCTAACAGCCTCGGTACAGGCTTTGTTGTGGCCAAAGGGAGAAGAAATTGGTGACAGCAAACTAGCTACCTACAGTGAGCTATTGTGGAAGACACACCGGCATGCCCTGCCAGGGATGGAGGAGTCTGGGTATGGCATAGCATGGTGGGCAGCTGCAGGCAGTGCCCAGCACACAGCAGCTCATCGTGCGTGACCAGCAGGTCGAAGGAGGAGATTCTCCCCCTCTACTGTGGTCTCATGAGACCCCACCTGGAGTCCCACATCCAGCTCTGGGGTCCCCAGCATAAAGAAGGACATGGAGCTGTTGGAGTGTGTCCGGAGGAGACCACAGAGATGATTAGAGGACTAGAGCACCTTTCCTGCAAAGACAAGCTGAGACAGTTGGGCTCGTCAGCCTGGAGAAGAGAAGGCTCCAGGGAGATCTTATTGCAGCCTGACAGTATATAAAGGGGGCCTACAGGAAAGCTGGAGTGGGACTGTTTACAGGGAGAAAGAATAATGGCCTAAAACTGAAGGAGGGCAGATTTAGATTAACTATGAGAAAGAAATTCTTCCTTCTGAGGGTGGTGAGGTCCTGGCACAGGCTGCCCAGAGAAGCTGTAGCTGCCCCCTCCCTGGCATTTGTTCAAGGCCAGGTTGGATGGGGCTTTGGGCAACGTGGTCTAGGGGAGGATGTCCCTTCCCATGGCAGGGGGGTGGGACTAGATGGGCTTTGAGGTCCCTTCCAGCTCAAAACAGTCTGTGATTCTGTGATACTATGATCTTTGCTGTCACTGAAGTGCCAGGCAGAGCCCTAGGGAGACCCCCTCCCCACCTCTCATCAGGTGGTTGTCCCTCATCACAGCACCCTGCCCACCCACTGGATTGGGGGCTCGTGGAGGACAGGAATGGCACCCTTCCTCCCTGCTCCTCTGCAGAGGCTGGATGGGATAGGGATAAAATAGAGAATCAAAAGGAAAAAAGTTAAATTTCTTGGTTTTTTTCATCATGCATCTTAGCAACAGCACCTACACAAAGATCTAAGTATAAGGTCTTTTACCCCCTACCTTTCAAAGCAATTAGCATGCTGAAATACAAGCAAGAAACAGGACGGCGATGTCAAAACTGACACGTAGGAAGACCGTTTCCTTTTCACAAGGGTTTCACTGTGTAGACCAAGCTGGCTGAGAACTATTTCTGAACATTTCTCCTCCCCGTGGAGAATTGCCTCCTCAGCAGCTTTGGTAACTGTCCAAAACTGCCTGCTTTTGGTGACTGGCGCTCTCCTGGTAGTTGATGCCCAGAAGGTCTCACATATTCAAAGCAAGGAAACCCAACCCCCATGGGTTGCTCTCCGTTGAAACTAGGTTGCTCAAAAACATCTGAGAAAGGTGGAAAACGGAGGCTGCCCGTTTGATGTAGATAGACTGTCTGTTGGAGCAGAGCAGAGAAGAAAGGCAGCTGGTGACATATTCAGTGCAGCGCTGGCTCTGCCTGAGCTTTCTTTCGTCGGCCAAATTTTAAATTAATCTCAATCTGGTCTCTGAATCTTGCTGGCAAGTTTTCCAGTAAATTTAGGACTTAGAAGAGGCTAAAGAAAGATGCTAGGCAGACAGATTTATGTTAGGGTTTCCAGGTGTGGCCAGCGGTGCCTGGGAAGCTGTTTGCGAAACTGGAGGCTGCTGTGGGAAACGTGGGGTGATCTGTGCACACAGTGCTGCACACCTCCTGTGTGCAGGGTGAGCAGGTAAAGCCCCCCCCCAAGATGAAACACAGCCAGGCCTGTGTCACTGGCCATGAACTAAACCTGGTTACGCTCGTGAGGTGCTACTCAGGGTTTGCATCTTGAGTAAAGAATTGAGTGAACCCGAGCCCTTTCTGCTGTGTTTTCCTTCCTCAGAGTAAAATGCTGATGTTGTTCCTCCCGTAGCATCCAAGCAATGTTATTTCCACCCCAAAAAAACAGTTCTCTGTTCCAACCCACAGCTGCTGAACGGAGCAGACGAGGTGAGGATGCCGGTGGGGGCGGCAGGGGAGCTGGAGGTGGGCAGGAAACACCTGTGAGGCTCCTCACACAAGGGCTTAGGAAACTGAAATCTCTGTGGAGTTTTTCTCTTCGCTCCTTCACGTTTATTGAGATTTGTGCTCCAAGTGCCTTGCCTCCCTGACAGCCAGACTGTTTTTCTCCTCTCCTTGCTCCACAAAGCTGTGCCTGACTGCACCTCATCCAAACACCGCTCCCCAGAGCGCACGCTTGTCCCTTCACCGAATCCAGGGACTTGTCACTAATTAAAGCAAGGCAAATGGCCTTGTCTTGAAGGTTTAAATGAAACCTCCCCTAGTGCCCAGTTACTTTAGCAGTTAGGTCAGCAATCCATCACCGCTGCACTTGCATGCCTAGCTCTGTAAGTGTGCCTGAATAAGGCTGTTTCCATTTTCAGGGCCAAAATTAAACTTTTGAGGCAAGCAATCAGCCTGCAATTAAGCATTTAGAGCAGACTGCATTTTAGGAGATGCATTAACTTGTGGAATGAATCACCAAACCTGAGGTTGCCAGATTTTTTTTTCCCCTCAGTGGTCAAGGTTAAGTATAAAGAAGAAAGTAACTCGGTGTAGGAGGATCACGAAATATGTTAACAACATAACTAACAGAAGGACTGACCCATCCCTGTGAATTTGCAGATTTTTCTTTCTTGCTTTTCTCTCTCTTGGGAGCCACCAGCACAGCAATACACTGAGCTTTTGGCCGGCGTTCTTCTGTTGCTTCAGCTAGGTCTTACCCTCAGCCAAAGTCAAGTGCCTCTGCCTGGCCTTAGTGAGCTTGAGCAAGCAAGAGTGAGCAAACCTTGCTTACTCAAGCCCTCTTTTCTGAGAACAGGGAGGGCAGAGCAAAGCTGTGTGGCCCAGGACAGCATCTTTCTTTCAGACCTGACTGTGGGTGAGCTCTTACCCCTCTGTTGCTTGCTCCGCAGCCCAACGAACAGAGCAAAATCATCTGGGACGGGGATACATCTTCTTCAGTGGCTGGCCTATGCCAGTGCAGAAGACTACTTCAAGAGTTGGCAAGCTTCCTTGACCCAGTCACCAGCTGAAACTGCTTTTCATTAGCTGGCCTTTCCTAACACATGTGCAGCAGTATAATTGTGTTCATTTAAAAAAAAATCCCTTCACAAGCCAGAAGCAAATAGGTCACCAAACCAAAACCCTCCACTGCACACACTTGTCCCTTTGGGGACAGGAAAAGAGAATCAGGAGCTGTAACAGACACCAGCCACGCTGCCCGGCACGGCCCTGGGAGGGTACATTTGCCGTGGGCCTGAGCCCAGGCATGAACCTTGGCAGGACGTGGAATACAGCTCCTTGCTGGCTTGCACTTTGCATAAGAGTAGCAGCCCATCCTGAACGTCAGGGTTTTATCTTCTCTTTCATAGCCAGGGCTCAGAAGGTCTGGTAATGGCATATTAGCACTGCCTGTGGATGGCGTTGCCTCCTGAACTACTGGCAGGAAAGGCATTACAAAGCAGAGCTGGGCACTTCTCTTGCCTGAGCTGTATTTAAGATAATGCTTTCTGTGCTCTAAAAGAGAGAGGTTCCTATGATCAAATAAATATATTATAAAGCAGCAGAAGGGTCAGTAATTCATTTTCAGCAAGGAGAAATTTTGTTTGTCCTGTTGGATTCTCATGGTCTGTAAGTGAAAAACCGAGATGGTCCAATCTTCTGTGCTAGTTCTCAGTAATAGAGGTACAGACTCCACCAAACAGCAGATCACTTTTCACTCCTCTCCTCCTATTTTGTGATTAGAAATGGTCTTCCAAGTGCTGAAAGAGTTGTCAGGGCCTGGAACAGGCTGCTCAGGGGGGTGGTTGAGTCACTATCACTGGGTGTGTTTAAAAAAAGGGTAGATGAGGTACTTAGGGATATGGTTTAGCGTAGGATGGGAATGGTTGGACTTGATCTTAAAGGTCTTTTCCATCATTGTAATTCTCTGATTCTGTGAACTGCAGCAGCCCAGAGGGTCATCCCACTCGTATCCACAAGCAGTGAGCTCTTTGCTCATTTGTGGTGTGGCTCCCTTCTCATATGCAGCCAACTTCTAAATTGAGTAGAGTGTATTAAGGCAGGAAGGGTTGATATACTGTTGCTAGTTTGCATGTGTCATGTACAGCTAAATAATTCCTTTGGTCATAGAATCTTTAAGGCTGGAAAAGACATCTAAGATTATCATGTCCAACCGTATGTCCAATACCACCATGTTAACTAGACCATGTCCTGGAGTGGCATGTCTACATGTTTTTTTTAACACCTCCAGGGATGGTGACTCCCACCATCTCTCTGGGCAGCCTGTTCCAATGCTTGACCACTTTTTCAAAGATGATTTTTTTCCTAATACCTGATGTAAATCTCCCAACACAACTTGAGACCATTTCTTGTTGTCCCATTGCTAGTTGCTTGGGAGAAGAGACCAACCCCTACCTCACTACAACATCCTTTAAGGTAGCTGTAGAGAGCAAGAACATCTTCCCTCAGCCTTCTCTTCTCCAGGCTAAACAACCCCAATTCCCTCAGCAGTTCCTCATAAGACTTGTGCTCCAAACCCTTTACCAGCTTTGTTGCCCTTCTCCGGATGATGAATTACTGAAATACAAATAGAAGCTCATAAAGGATTCAGTCTTGGGACAAATAACTCAAATAACTCAAATGACTCTCACTAAGGACAAACAACTTCTCGTGAGCACTTTGGGTGGCAGACAGCAGCGAGGCAGCTATGCTTGTGTCAGGAAGATGCCTGTTTGGCATGGCTAGTTTAAGAGCAGAACCAACAAAAGAGGAGAGCTTTACTGAAGACAAAACTTGTAGACAAGGGAGGTGCTTCAAAGCTAGTGGCTGTACGTGCTTTTCTGCACACCAGGTTGTCTGACATCCTGATGGAATGTCTTGCAAACCACCTGTGCTAAATTTTACTCTCCAGTTATTGTGTTCATTGATTTCACTGCTCAAAACCCAACGGCAGACCAAGGACTAACCCTACACAGTGCATGAACATATAATATACAATTTTATAATATTTCCACTCTCTAACTTTGTTTGTCACCCCTAGCAAACCCTGCCAAGGCAGTGGCTCAGCAGGGAGCTGACGGGGCAGCCCTTCCTCTGAGCAGGCAGCATCTCCTTGCACCAACCTTCCTCTGCTCTGCCCCACCAGACCAGCCCTCAGTATGTTCAAGGACCAGACCCACTCTCAGGGGCTGAGAGAGGCAAAACAAAGCTGCAGTGGATGCTTTAGACCCCAGGCCACCACCTAAAAATACTAACAAAATCCAGGCATGCCGGCCTCTGGTGCCACTGCTGAGGTTCATGCCAGGAAGATTTGGTGTGAGGTTGGCATCCCCTCACCAGTTTATCCAGAGGGTGTGAAAATTAGATGGGGAGGTTCTTCCTTTGCTGAGAACGCTATAATTAAAATGTAGTAATGAAGGCTTAACCACTGTGTGACTGATGGGCAGTAGATGGGTTTCTGCCTCTCAGCGAGGACTGGAGCAGCTGCAGGAACAGGGTGACCTCATACCCATCGTCCAGTAAATCCACCAGCAGCACTGAGAGTGAAGCAGGAGCTGAGCTGCTCTTGCAGTACCAGCTGGCTTTTATTCCTGCTGTTTCTGTGAGACTTACAGTAATTTTTTTTTCCACATAGCTCGTAGCCTGGTGATGTTTCTGGTGGGAAAAAGCCATCTCTATTTTGTACCAGCCTTCTGTGAATTTTTATGGCAGCTATTTTAGAACTCATTTCAGTGAGTTTCCTCAGATTTCCCCAGTCTGAAATGCTATGTGCTCCTGTAATGAGGATGCCACTCATAGCTAGGAGGCTTTTTTCATACATTATTTATTCATTATTCTATGTGATGAATGTGGGAGGTGTTATGAATCCGTGGTAGGAGATCTGGAGGTAGACTCATTTGCTTTTAGTACTGTGTGATTAAAAGGAAACTCTCTGCTTGTGTAGGCAATGAAGGTATTGAATTTCTCTTATCACTGAGATGGTGAAAAACTTGATTTCTTTCATTTCCTCCATCCAGGAAGCAATGACTGCCAGCACAAACGTACAGTGTGATCTGTTCAGAAGATACATGGTTGCTAGACGGGATCTGTTCTCATCACTTGCAAAATGAAGAGCCAGGAAGTATGTGGTTAAGGGATAAAATCAAATATTTAGGAGATTAAATCTGCACAGAGTGTAAAATTAAAGATTTAATCTGGGACTCACCTTAAAGACCTGGGTTTGTTTTCCTGTCTATTATCTACTGCCCAAATCCAAATGAAATGACAGAAGACATTAAGTTTGGGTATAGGCAACATAGAGTTCAAAATCGCCCGGTTCAGGAATGTTCTCACTCAAGGTTTTGTTTCTGCCTGTTACAGAAGTACAGACCTGAAAGACTGAGTGGATTGTCAGCGATTTAATTCAGGTTTAGAAGGGGACAAATACACATCCTATAGTTCCACCTTGTCTTTAGTACAAAGGACCCCAGCTCAAAGAAACCCAACTCCCAGGACCTCTGCACAGTAGCTCAAAGGCGCAGAGGTGGGAGGAGCAGTCAGATGGCCACAACCCAGAAAGCCAAGAAATGGTAATCCTCTTAGGCAGAAGACAGTCCTTCTCCAGATGGCTGATGCTTTCATGGTGATCCAGTGTCGGTTGCGGTGGCCCTGGAGACACTGGAGGTGTCACACGCCATGTGGCTCTACTGCTGGAAGCAGGGCTAGAAAATGCCCAGAGCGCCTCCACCACTTGCTCACCCCTCCTGTGCCCAGGCCTGGGCTCTCCCTCTGCTCTGCATCCCTCTGCCCAGAACCCACTGCTCCATTGTTACCTACCCTGGGCAGAAACACGTTCCCAGGGCCAGAGACTCAGCAGTAGTTGCCCTTGTCTGGAGCTTTCCTCTCTTTCACCTGCATGGTTTTGCTTCTGATCATGTTTGTAACGATCCTTTTAATGAATCATTGCACTTTGTTTCTTAAAATATTGCTTGCACAGCCATTTTGCTGAGTATCTTAGTGCTGAGGAAAGGGCTGGTATGGAAGGAACCAGGGCTATAATGTGCTTTATTCAATTGTCCCCTGGATGCTAGAGCCTCAAAGCTGGGCATCCCAAGCTGCACAGGAAGACCTGCTTTTAGTGGCCTAATGCACCAAAAATCAATGCTGGCTGCTGAGGTTAGGGGCTCTTCTCTGCTCCCAAGCTGCTCCCATCAGACACAAAGCACGACAGCCCAAAACTGAGGCCCAAGCAAGCACTAGTGCCACCAACAATAACCCACCATGCACATGGTTGTCAGGATTTCAGTTTCTTGGCCAGCTTCCTGGGTTTTTTCTGAGGGTGAGGAAACAGTCCTGGTCTCCTACCCTCAGCTTTTGCCCTAAGGACATCCTGGTGCTTGCAGACACTATGCAGAGTGCAGCATTCAAACAAATCCCTTGGCCTTAGGCTTTCAACAAGGTCCTGGTGACATTCTTCAGGACAATTCAGCAGTGGTGATGGCTGCAACAGCTACCATGTGAAGCTTCACAACCCACAGCAGTGAAAAGCAGGAAAGGCTGCCGAGAGTCAGAGAAGGATGATGTCTCTGTTGATCTCAGCTGCTTCCAGAGTAGCTAGTGAAAAGCCAGAGCATCACACCCTCAACTGGAGCAGCCACAACCATCGGGTAGAAAACAGCCTTGTGGTCAGCAACAGCCTGAAGGTGGGTGGAGAAATAGCTTTTCCCATTATGGCTCTTGTTATGGTGGGAATGGAGGAAGGAAAGCACAAACAGTTGGGATGTCTGTGGCTTTAATCAACCCAGCCCAACTGGGATATGAAGCCCAGGGATCAGCCCTATTAAAAGCAGTGTGAGAAATAAACATATATTGCCATAGCTTTCTCAGCACATCTTTACTGGTACAAATTCCCTCCTCTGCTATTCAAACAGTGGGAGTTGGGTTCTTACTTTGGTGGCAGGGATTGGGCTCCAAAGACAAATTTTTCATTGCTGTGCTTTTAAAAGAATGCCAACAAACATCAATCAACTAAAAAGGATCTCCAAAATGCTGTACATCTTTCTTGTATAGAGGTAGTATTCTTGTCTAGGTGTGCAAAACATAGATTTTTCTTTAAAAAAAGTCAGGTAACAAATACAAATCCACTGTGCTGGAGAGCCAATCCAAATCCCAAGAAATCACTGTGCCCTGCTCTCATGGTTGGGAGTTTGGCAGAGCTTCAGTAATGCCCTGGGTATGACACCCTGTGAGCGACAGCACCTTGGATGAGGGCTGCAAGCACAGCCAACAGTGCTGTCAGGCTTGTGGGCAAGTGAAGCATCACAGCAGAGGAAGACTGTGAGTGCAGGTTCTTACCTTATTGCACTTTCATTAGCCAAGCACCAGTTTGTACTGACTATGCAATCAGTCTGATTATGGGCTAGGAATATGGTTAAGAATAAAAATTATAATTTGTAGGTAAGTGGTGGGGCTACAGAACTACACAAGGAAAGCAGATCTACCCCAGCTAAGTCATGGGTACACCTGTGCCATATTTTTCCCCAAAGGACAGGGAAAAGGAACAAGGAAAGGAGGAATTTGGAGAACTAGTCACATAGCATCAGCTAAATATAAAGCCCCTAGCTCAGCTGAGAGCCAGCAGCTGGGTAGGAGACCTCAGGGAGCCGCTTCTTGCCAGAAGGAGATGAAATTCTAAATAAGGTTAAACTGAAATTGAAAATCTATTTCTTGGAGAAGATCCACAGTAACTTTCTGATAGGAAATTTTGTATCTTGCAAAACTATCTCAGTGAAGTTAATCAGCTTCTGGTTGAGGCAGAAATGACCATCAGGTATAGTTTCCACTCAGTCTGAAAATTGTGGCCATGTAAGTCTCATGAACATTTGAGTGTGAAGAAAATTGGGCATAGACCAGGAAAATGTTTAACCAAAGACATCAGACAAATCTGTGGCAATGAATGGAAAAGAAAGATTTCTTGTTCAAGCTACTTGGCAAAATGTCCTGTCAACACAAAACCTGACAGTGGCCGAGCATCACCTCTGGTAGCGCAATTGCTGGGAGGTCCCTGTCTGAAAACATGATCTCTGCCTCATGGAAAACACTTTACTGTTCCTGAAAATAAGTCAGTCTTTAAAGAGCAGGGAAAATGTTGAAAGATGATGCAATAAAATAATGACAAATTATTGCAGCATGTGCTCAGTCGCCGTATGCAAATCCCAGGGTGTGTTCTACACGGTGTGCCCTCTCGTCCCAAAATAAGCCCTCAGCTCTTTTCCTTTCTGGCAGCCAAAAAAAATAAAGTCCCACTAAAAGCTGGCCATCTTATTCATGGAATGACTTAAAAGGAGAACAGGTTGGTGTTTGTGTTCACACTGTAGCATAACAAATGCCTGATTATAAAAGCAGCCCAGCCAGGCGGTGAAGGCTCTGCTCCGTGTTGGCTGGGATGGGCTCCCAGCCTACGATGCGTGGTGCACAGCAGCCACATCTTCCCAGCAGGAGAGGGTGCTTCTGCCCCTGTTGCAGCTGGGACCTCCCCTCCTGGCTCCCCCTGTGCCCCACAGGGCACCTGCTTACCCCCTCACAACTAGGCAGGGAGCTGTTGGTAGCTGTCTCCCAACACCAACCTGGGACATTGGTTAGGGACAGAGATACAGGGGAAAGATCTAGAAGTGTAGACAATTAAAAAAGGGCTGGGAAAGACCTGCAGAAGTTCATTCTCCTGCCCCAAGCTCGCTCTAGATTGATCCTGGTTAAATTGTTCCCTGAGACCTCTTGTGATGGGGATCTGAGCCTTTCCCAGCAGCCTGTACCACTGCTCCATGATTTCCACCATTAAACCAAGGTTACCTAAACGCAGCTCTGTCCTGCTGCAGTTTAAGACCAAGCATCAGTGCAATGCTTACATTTTAGCAAATACATTGAATTTATGTACATTTTTAAGGCAATAAAATGATTAGGGATCTTTTCCTTTTCTTGAGCAAGGTATTTAGGAAGTCTTCATTAGCAACAATCCCAAACCTTTTCCCGGAACCCTTGTTGACAACCACTTGTCAAAAGGATGGCACAAAAGCAAAGAGTGATGCTTGAAACAAAAATATTCACATGTCAAAAAGAGTTATGGTTTTGACATCCCGTTTCTGAAGAGAAATGAGTATCTGTGGCTTTGTATCATATCCTCAGCTTTACAATAGTCATGTCCTGCAGAGCTGGAACGGCCGGGCCTGTGGATGCCACGGGCTGCCTGGCTGGCTGGGCTCGCTGTGGGGTGGCTGGGTCTGGGACCCCAACTGGGTGAGAAGGGGCCTGGTTCCTGTGGGTGAGCAGACCCCTTGCTGAAACCAAGGCACATCTGCTCCCAGTCCCCCAGACTGGCACAGCCTGGCACCCCGCAATCATCTCTTCTCATCCCCAGCACCTCCCTGTGCCCAACCAGGGGCTCCTCCTGCACTGTCCTGCCCTCACCTCACTGCTGGGTCTGTGTGAGAAAACCAAACCACACCTGGTATCTCTTGCTGCCAGGAGGGGAGGTTTTGGACGCTTAAGTGCTGCCGCAGGCCTCCTGCTTCACACCATTTCAGCTCTGCTTGTTGCTGGATGCTCGTGCTAGTGAGCATCTGGTAATGCACTGTGAATGAAGTGCAAGAGGGAGACAAGGTTCTGGGAGGTACAGGGCAAGGTGGAGGGCTGCCATGTTGGAGTGAAGCAGTTTTGAGTTGGTCTTTGTGGGAAAGCTTTTTCTTTAAGTGATAAAGGGGCAAAATGTGTGTAACACAGTGGGGAATGAATGGGTTGATTCAGCTGAATTTCATCCTACATCATCTGTTGCCAATAGTTTTCACACGCAAAGAAATGCTCTACAGAAGTAAAGGCTTATTAAAATCAGTAATAAAGAAAACGAAGGGCAGTGAGGTTCATACCTAAGCACACATTCAGGAGTGTGCCGTGCTCAGCTGCAAGCGCAGGAGCACTCCAACGAGCAGTGCAAAGAGGTGATGCTGTGTGGTGCTGCTTTCATTAATTGCTGCTTAGAAATGTCTTGCTGAGAAAATCAAGGAAAGTCATAAAATAGCAGCAAGTTGTTTGTTTGCATGACTGTGCCTGCAGGCAAGTGATGTTTTGCATGACGCTTCAAATCCCAGGGAGGAGAGGGTGTAAACAAGGGAACGCTCACCCAAGATTGCAAAGCATGGTCCAGCAGCCCAGCAGCCCCCAGGAGAGAAAAACGCTCCTAAGTGCACATTTCACTTGATTGCTCAGCATCACAGGGAGGTTTTGACCCAAACAGAGTGTTTCCCTCTGTTATCCGGATCATGGCTGAAGGAAAATGTTTGTTAAGACTTTTAAAAACCCGTTCCTGGATGGCAATAAGGGGCAGGACGTGGAATGACCATCTGGGTGTTACTGCTGTTGCTGCTTACCTCACGGGGGTGTGATGCCCAGTTCCTGTGGGAGATGTGAGCACTTCTTCCTCCCTAGCCTGTGGTGCGGTGGAGCTGCAGATGTCCTACTGTGCACAAGTATTTTCTTCAGCCTCTCCTGCGGTGTCTGGCTGAGCATGCAGCGCTCACCTTGCCATGGCCAAGCGCTGTCAGCTCCCTGGAGCAGTAAGCTCAGATGTTTCCAAGGTAGATAAATCAAACCCTCTGCTTTTGCTGCGTGCTTTTTGTCAGGGGCTTTTAACACCTCACATTCCTGCCCGCTCCATGGGATGCTCAGAGGCAGCAAAGCTCTTTTCCTAAAGCTGCTCTTCTGTAGGTTTCTCAGTTACAGTCTCTGCCTCCATCTCCCTCAACACATCTACACAAGCACTTTGTGATTAATACATTGTTTTGGTGAGTGAAGTGTTTCACTGACCCAAGACATGCTATGGATGTTTCTAAACAGCCATACTAGAAGGTGTCTTTCCTATTGAGCATGCCAATCCCTGAATTTACCACAGACTGTGAAGGTAATTCTTAGAGTGCATGAGTGCAAATGAATCCCTGGTTTACACCGCTCGAGTCTCACCAGGATGAACGTGCTGGGAAGTCCTGGGTGTCCAAGAACGAGGTCAGAACAGCAGGCAGGTCAGGAAACATGTTTAAAAAATAAATAATCAGATATGAAATCATCCCAGAGTACACACAGTTCTTTCCTATTAAGGAAGAACGGCCCCAGGAAAAGCAGAAAGATTTGGGGTGTTACATGCTGTTCTCCGGCTCTGAATTAACCGGTGTGCGAGGAGCAAAGGCAGTGCAGCCATGCCAGAGCCGCCACTGTTGTTTCCAAGCTGTTTTCCAACGGGATCTGAGCCGTCTTTAGCTATGCAGCTGGCAACTGACGTGTGGGTTTGTGTGAAGGGAGCTCAAACCATCAACGCCCTTGCTACGCGCGGCCGGCATTTCAACAACTGCCAGAAAGCAGCTGCTGGGAGAATTCCCTCAGGACACCCTACCTCTGCTGAAAGCTTTTAGGAAGCAGGAAGGGACATTTAGTACCTATTTGCCTTATCACATTTAGGGACGCTAGTCACAGCTCAAGACTTTTTCATTTTTATACCCATGCCAGAGCATCGCTATTGGCAGAACTTCACAGCTTTTAGACTAGAAAATTCTAGCAAGCTTTAGAAAGATTTATACTAGCTGAAGTTAGAGGGCTCACCTAGATGTGTGACACATGGCCTGTTGAGAGTTAGGCAAGCCAAATTCCATCAGTTCAAACTGAAGCTAGAAAGCCTGTGCCTCTCCTCAAACTGAGTTACCAGAGCAGCCCAGGTAACTGTTTGCTCCATCTTCATTAAACATTTGAGCTGCAGATGGCATGGCCTGTGCTCCCAGAGCTGGAGTGTAATCGCACGTGATTCTCTGAAGCACGAAAAAGAATCTTCAGCGATAAAATACCCCAAGGAAACGCAGTGGAGATAAGATCAAAACAACTTGAAATTGGAACACTTGAAAACTTGGCAGAGAATTTGCTTAGGAAGTTTACATGGCAGGGAGGAGTGTGATCCCCCAAATGCCGGGGATTACAGCAGGGATATGCAATAACAACTCCATAATATTTTGATTAGGAAGGAAGCAAATAACATACTGCAGGGTGCTGCTGCTGCAGCACACCCCTTGGCAACACCCTCTTTAAAAAAAGGGGGGGTGGGGGAAAGAGGGATAAAAGGACATATTCCCCTTGCTTAATGATACATAGAGCAGAAGTCAGTGCTTGGAGAAGGCATTTGCAGGCACCCCGTTCCTTATCACCATTTCCTTCCTGAACCCATCAAAACCCAATCTTTGTTTATAGAAACCCGGTTGTAGCCATGCAGAAAAACTTCTTTTCAAGACCATGGCAGACAGTGACAGTTTCTTTGGGATCTAACTAGTCTAGCAGCCTTTTCTCCTTCGCTTTCATGTAAATTCTCAATATTCTTCATTGCTGGTCAATCCTGCAGCTTTAGCGCACACCTTTCACCAGCTCTAGGTGCTCAGATGAGGTCTCTTCAAGTTTGGAGGGGACAACTTGGTTTTAATGATCCACTGCTGGCAGTTTTGGGGTTTAGGACATCTGAGGTTGAGGTTTAAGATGCAGCCTTAGCAGGAACTGTTCTTGGTTTGCGGGCTGACTTATTCTTGAAACCAGGTTGCCAAGTGCTAAGTAGCACTATCAGTTCCCCTCCAATGAGTGCCCACCACACCACCTAAAATAGAACAGTGTCACAAAGGCTGTGTGTCTGTCCAGGGTGCAGAAGGAAGGTGGTGGGTTATTCTTTCCTTCTTTCCGACACTGCAGTATTAACACTCTGTATCTCAGTTCTGCTTTCATCCTGCTGGGACTTTCTTGCTTCATGTCGTGACATACCCTAAACCTAAAATGCTAACATAGGCCCACAAAATATTTCTGAAGTCTAAACTGGAAAGTGAAATTCATAACTCTATCAATATTAAAAAATAATGAATGTAACAGATAAATTGATTTTGTAGCATACTAATTTTCCCACATCTTATCCCATCTAATACCTTAATGTGAAAGCTGCCTCTCTTCGGTCAGTATGATGGATGCTAATGACTTCATCACCCTTTTTCCATCTAGTATTCCCCATTAGTCCAATTACAAGTCACCTTTTTTCTTGAGATGTCTAAATGATTACTATTGTTAGGATAAACTCAGCAGTTTCCTGAAGCTATAACTTAACTCCCAGTATGCATGATTTGGAGTTAAAAGTCTGCTGCTTCCAACTTGAAGACAAGCTTTCTGTGCCTAAAAACATGTGTTTGAATTTTCAGTTATATCTCTAGATTGGACACAAGAAGGTTCCCTTTGGTCTTGTCTCACTGCAACTATTAATTTGTTAGTTTGCCTCGCTAATGGTAGAGGCTTTGAACGCATTGACTAGCATAGTCACAAGCTCTGAACAGTTTTACTGTGGAAACCTGTGAGTGAGTGTGTGCCCTTCGCTAGATGCTGAAATCCAGAAGAACTAGGTTCTATTCCTGACCCCTCCATTATACAGTTTATATAATGAGACATAATGATAAAGTTAGTACTTTGTATCTGGCGTCCAATTCTCCCACAGACCACAGTAACCTACTAGAGCTTCATAGCTTTTCCAGGTTCTCTTCCCTAAGTATCTCCTCCCTGTTACTAAGTATTAAACGTCAATAGTTAGCAAGTAAAGGCTCTCACATATAAATGAAACTCTATCAGGATGCCTTCCAATCAAAACCAATCCTTTGGTCTTGTTCTTGACACTTTAAAACTGTCTTTGGCAATAACTAATGTACTTGTCGTAGGTCAGTAGAAAACACACAGGTTACCAGTTATACTGGCAGATGACACCAAATTGGGAGGAGCTGTTGACTCTCTTGAGGGTGCAGAAGCCTTAAAGAGAGACCTGGGCAGATCAGAGAGCTGGGCAATCACCAAAAGCGTGAGGTTTAACAAGGGCAAGTGTCCGATTCTGCACCTGGGAAGGGGCAACCCTGGCTGCACACACAGTCTGGGGGATCAGATGCTGGAGGCCAGCCATGCTGAGAGGAATTTGGGGGTCTTGGTCAACAGCAAGTTAAACATGAGCCAGCAGCGTGCCCAGGCAGCCAAGAGGGCCAACCGTGTCCTGGGGTGCATCAAGCACAGCATCATCAGCTGGTCCAGGGAGGGGATTGTCCTGCTCTACACTGCACTGGTGTGGCCTCTCCTTCAGTCCTGAGTGCAGGTTTGGGCTCCACAGTACAAGAGGGACACAGAACTATTGGAGAGTGTCCATAGGAGGCCAATGAGGATGGGGAAGGGTCTGGAGAGGAAGTCTTATGAGGACAGGCTGAAGTCCCTTGGTTCTTTCAACCTGGAGAAGAGGAGGCTGAAGGGACCTCATCACCATCTGTGGTTTCCTGACAAGGGGGAGTGAAGGTGCAAGCGCTGATCTCATCTTTATGGTGACCAGGGATAGAACCCGAGAGACCAGCATAAAGGTGGGACAGGGGAGGTTTAGGCTGGATATTAGGAAGAGGTTCTGTACTGAGAGGGTGGTTGGGCACTGGAACAGGCTCCCCAGGGCAGTGGTCACAGCTCTGAGCTGGGCTGAGTTCAAGAAGAATCTGGACGCTGCACTCAGTCCCATGCTCTGACTTGGCTGGCCCTGTGTGGAGCCAGGGGTCGGACTCAATGATCCTTATGGGTCCCTTCCAGCTCAGGATTTTCTATGGTTCTATCTTTTTAGTATATCTATTCTCCAAAGAGAGGAAGGGTCCAAAGTTTTTCCAATCCTGGATCCCTCATGAATGCCAATGAAGTTGCAGAGGGAATGAAGAGGAAGGACAGTATTTTCCAGAATTACAAATGTTGTTCCAAACAGAAGTTTAGCTAACAGAAAAAGACAGAGTGTGAAGCTCAGTGGAAACCTTTCACAAAGATCTCAGAAAGTGTTGTGAAACCAGAATTTCACCTGCTTTCTTGCATAGCCCTGTGTGCTTGTGCATCATGAACAAGCTGAAAAAAAAACCCCAATCCTAAACAGAAACAAAAAACCCAAACCTAAACAGAAAAAAACCCCAAAGTATGTTTGCACTTGCAGTGCAACTTTGGTGGAACCAGACCTCCTCAGTACGCCAGCCAAAGCTTCTCAAAGATTATAGGCATGAAAATTTTCACCAGGAAGCACACACCCAGAGTTTCATTACTGAGTCCTTGAGGGGTTAACAAGTATCTCAGCGCCTCTCAGACCATTTTTGGTGCAGCACCAGGGTGTCCTCGGGCAGCAGCAGGAGGCTCCTTCACAGGATAAAGCCATTTATGTAGGCCTTTTATGGGTCCCACCACTGGTCTACTCCCACCACGTGCCCTTTGATGGAGCTCAGCCTGGAAAACCTAACCAAGAAAAAATTTACCCTCGGCACCTGTGCCTCCTGGGGGTGCTTTGGTGCTCCTAACATATGCACCATGTTCTGTTTGGCACAGTGCAAAGCAGTTGGGTCACTTTTATTATTCAACAGTTACAATTGGCAGGGATGCTGTCCACACCTCAATCCTCTTGTACCTTTGGGCTTTAATTAACAACATGTTCAAAATACTCTCCGTGCTTCTAAAGATAGCTATAGGTGCCTGCAGACAATGCCGGATGGTGCTAGCAGCCCCATCTGTAAAGGGAAATACAGCTGGCTGTTAGTGGCTGTTACTGGTACTTAGCATCATTCAGACAAGCTAAAGAATTAATTTCTATCAACACCTCTATTCATGGCATCTCTGGATATTTAACAAAGGAACATTAGAGGTAAGTTAGTAAAAAAAAAGAAAAAAAGGACAGGAAGAAGAGGTGTTTAGACCGTTTATGCCTACTGTGAAACTACTCTGGTTAATTAGCATGAAATCAGGAATTGAAGGTAATGAGACCAAAGTCAGCTTCCTCTAGGTCATGACAAAGATTGACCACAGTAACAAGGAGGCACACATTGAACGGAGGTGGAAGAGCACTACCATGAATAACTCTCTAGCTGCACACCTTGGTGCACTTCGTTTCCACCTCTGCAGAAAGCTCTTCCCTGTGCAGGATCAGTCCAGCACTACCAGGAGAACAGTGACCCATCCCTGGTACCCAGCGCTGGTCACTGCTCCGCTTCACTTCCCTCCTGCTTTTTCTTCCCTTCTGCCTTCTGAAACTGGGTATAGCCAGGACCTGAGCAGTGGCTGTGCAGGTCAGCACAGAGCATCCCCACTACAGCTACCAGCAGTAGCCGTGCTTCTGCTCTGTCAGGGAGCTGTTACCTTATAAAAATCACAGCTCTTGGACAAACATCTCACACAACATGAGAACTGCCTTTCTCACAGACTGCCACATTATCTGAATAAAAATGTCTTTGTTTACTTTACCTTGCATTTTATTTTTATGAGCTGCAGCATCACAGCGTGGCTTTTCCAGCTTCGGTTGATAATTGTGCTAGGGGTTTTTTTCTGTCTAAATTAAGCCACATAATGCTTAGGAGCTATAAGCAGTTGCATTGTGATGTGTATTACAGAAATGTTGAATAAATACTATGAGGGCATCTTTTGTGATGATCATCAGCTGCCTTTTTTGTAGCAATACAGTATAAAGGTGTTGGCTGGGAATGTGGCAGGCTTGTTTTCTCTGGAGAATCAGGTAACTTGGTGGAGGGGTCTGGAGCTGATCTGCCTGGGCAGAGTAGCTCAGATGCTCATTTTGGTGAGGTCCCTGAGGACTTGCCCCCTTGCCTGTTTCTCTAGACACAGCCTAACGTCTCAGGAAGTGCATCACAGAGACAAACTTGTCCCCTTGAATTAGCGGCTGGAGGACACACCATCTGTGAGGAGTTGGGCATGAGTTTTGAGCCCAACAGGGAATGAGGTTGTAATTAACGTGTTATCTGTAGGAGCCAAACTTTGGTGATCTCTTTTAGTGATCCATGGCTGAAAGAAGCCTCTGTGTAAGTACTGAGCAGGGTTGCTTCCTTTTAATTTCTTATTTCATGTAGTTGTACAGGAGATACACCCATCAGAGAGCAGAGACCTTGTCAGTAACAGACTGTGGGCAGGACTAGCAGAGCCTGACTTAATGCAGATCTGGTTCTCCTTTCAGCAGACTAAGTGCACAGGCTCCTTCAAAGGGGACGACTCTGGTTGTTACTAAGGAGGTCAGAGTGAGCCCAACCTTGGAGCAAAGAGAGCAGGATGTTTCAGTCCTTAGTTCTTTTATGGCCTTGTCTAAACCAAGGATGGGAATATTATGCACAAGTCCATCAACGGTCCTCACTCCCAACACCTAGGACAGGAGACCTGAGTCCTGAAAGGGGGTTGCATGGTTGCAGGGTGAACAGTACAGGTTGCAAACATTTGCCCTGCACCCCTTCCTGGGGAAAATAAGCAGTCACAGTCCCTGGTGGGACACATGGGGAACTGGAAGAAAGAGGAGGCAGGTTTATCTCATGGGTCAGGGGGCATAGTCCACCCAGTCCCCCGATAAAGTGTTTGGTGTATCAAAAATGTGTGTCATGGTTTCACCCCGGCTGAGGGCCAAGATCCACGCAGCTGCCTGCTCCTTAAAGGAAAAGAGCAGGTTAAAGGGAAGGGGGGGGGGACGAAGAAGTAAGGGAAGGTAAAAGGAAGAGAAAGGGGCAAATAACCCCAAAATCAAGAAATTAAGAGGCCCGTGGGTTGGGATAAGGATAGTTTACTAAGATAACAGAAAGATACAATGTAACAATACTAACAGGACTTCAAAGCAGAATATATATAAAGCAGTTGATACACAATGCAGTTTCTCACCGAACCACACAACTCAGGCCGTGCCACCCAGAGCCGTCCCAGAACCCGACCGTCCCCCAAGAACCGCGCGTCCCGGAGCCGCCCCAGGCCTTCCTCCCGTCAGCCCCCGATATCCTGGGCAGGACGTAACTGGCGTGGAATACTCTCTTTGGTCAGCTCCGTCACCTGTCCTGGCTTTGCCCCTCCTTTCTCATGAAGAGCTGAGAAAGTCCTTGACTGTCTGACAGCAACTAGAAACATCAGGGTGTTATCAGCACTACTCCCATTTTACTCTCAAACACAGCATTCATCCGCTGCTACAAATGAAATTAACTCCATCCTGACCAAAACCAGGACAATGTGCCAGAAGAGCTGTAACCACTTGCAGTTGCTCTATATCGTGTTACCAATGGAAGTGGATTTAGCAGCACATACAGATTTATCAAGCAGGCAATTTATTTGCCTCTCTTGAGCCTTATCCTGCCTCCAGTTGGCTCTTTGCAATGTGAACCTGCATATTTCTGTTCAGGCACACTTTGTTTCTGTGTGGCTGAACAATCCCCATAAAGTAACTGAGGCAAAAACATGGCCCCAGCCACACTGTAAGGTTACCACGCAAACGAAATCATAATGAGGATGCACATTTTTGCCTTCAAGGAATAAATGTCCCCCAAATGCCATCTGCCACCACAGCAAAAGGCATTAAGCTTCTGCTTTTCAACAACAGCAAGAGCAAAACCCTCAAAAGAATGAAATATCAGAGCAAAAGCCTTCCATGGGTGCGTGCACTGCAGGAATTTACACAGCAGAGAGCAATTTTGAGACAGGGGCTCTTTGGGCTGTGCAGAAGGGCAGCTCTCCTGTGGGGTTATAGCATCCTGCTAGAGCACCCTCTCCCATGGGTGCACCCACCAGAGTACGCTGCCAGCCTCCCCAGCACACATCCAGCTCACTCACACTGCTGTCATACATACACACCCAGCCCACGCTGGAAGAAAACTTAAACTTAGAAGGTACATGAAATCTGTTATCACCACTGTTTGGGTTTGGTTTGGGTTTTTTTTTTTTAAGTAAATTGCACTTAAGGAAAATGCCTGAGACATAAAGTACCTTGTTTTCATTTTAATCAGCAATTATGGTTGCTAATTTAAGCAATACCAAAATGATTGTGTGATAGTACAAAAGTAATGCACATATTTCTCTGTGCCAGAAAAATAAGATTATGACCTCCAGTCATAGTTCCAGAAGAAAGAATGCTTTTTAATAATACTTTTACAGTGCTTAATAGGACCTGCAGGTGAGAGAGAAGAACTGGGGAGAGAGAACTGCATAGCTTTCGATGTGGGATGCAGAACACCATGTCACGTAAAGATGCAGAGAGATTGCAACTGTCCCTTTTCTTGACAGTTGCAACACAATTAGCCAAAGAATCGGCTTCAAGTGGTCTCACATTTCTCAATTTCTTTTGGTTTTCAGTTACACCTCATTTTTTAAAATGTAATCTATAATTCTGTTGTCATGACTTTTCTTTGCTGGTGCCTTCATATAGATACCTCTTTGACCATTTCCTCAGGGAAGCACTGGTCAGACAAGACGAATTTCCTGCAACCAACTAACCAGTCTTTTTTGAAGAATAAAAGAAAGTTACATCCACCACAAAAGCTAATTCACTCAGCATGACTCTTTGAATGTACAATCTAGCAATACACAAGTGTTGGAAGTGACACAAAAGACCCTCAAGGACACTTCTAATTGAATAATTCAGCGGGGTAGCACCATGGAAATGATTGATTTTAGTTTACCAGACCTCCCTCCGACCTTTTTTAGAGACTGTTGATGGCACTTGAATGGACAAATTTGAATACAAATGGTGATATGACAATAGCACCCAAAGTCTTTAAAGCAAAGTATTCCCATCGTTTTTGTGTATCAAATTTGCTGCAACAGGTTAAAGATGCCCCAAAGTCCAAAGCATTTTTTAAAAGTGTATCTTTCAAATACTGGCAACATCGATGTCAATATTAATCGCTGATCTCAAAAGACTGACCTGATTGACAAATAGTAGGTCACTGTATTCTCCTTAGACAATGATGAGGTGTAACAAACTATTAGACTATATTAGAAAGGGAAGATAAAACCACAATAGTACTTTTTTGAGGTCATCAAGTTAGTTTCCTGTTTTAGCTGGACTTGATGCAGCCTTTGCCAACCAAGCCAAGGGTGTGCACATCACTGATGCTTACTTAAACTTAGGATGCCCTCACTTAGTCAATCTGCATAAAAAAATGTTAGTGGCATGGGCCGATATTTCTGCTGCTCATCAGGAGTCTGGGTAGGGGGCAGATGATAGCTGCACGCTTGATGTACAATGATGATTTTTTAAAATTTCTTTTTTATTACAGATGAATAGGGAGCACTGCAAAATAGGCACCTAAGCCAAGTTCCCACGTGGTGATAATCCCTGTTAGCCGTCAGACACATTCATGACATTGGAGTTAGGGCAATCAGAAAAGGCTTAACCAAGCTTCTTACCACAAGCAGAGTGTTAATGAGCAATAATTATTCCACTCAAGAGCTGTGGGTTTACCTCATGTGCTTAAAAAAGAGTGAGTTTCTGTTGTAGTTTTGTGTAGCAGGGTTCTAGTGGAGAAGGGGGGGCTACAGGGGCGGCTTCTCAAAGAAGCAGCCAGAAGCTCTCTGCAGGCTTGAGAGAGCAAACAAGGCCAAAGTCATTGCTGACCAAGGCCGGGCTCATCAGCCATGGTCATAGCACCTCTGGGAATCATATTTAGGAGAAAAAAAATCTGCAAGCAGCTGCATTTTGCCCCCAGAGAAGGAGTGAGAAGATGTAAGGAACTGTGCAGGCACCAAGGCCAAGGGAGTGGGGGGAGGAGGTGCCCTAGGTGCCACAGAGAAAGATGCCCCTGCAGCCCGTGGAGGGGCCCCATGCTGGAGCAGGTGGAGACATAGAGGAGATGCTGTGACCTGCATTGCAGCAAGCCCCTGCCAGCACTCGCAGCTGGTGGAGAGACAAAGAGACACAGAGATGAGGTAGAGAGAGAGAGAAATCTGTGCCGGAGCAGGTTTGCTGGGGAGCGGGGTGGGGGGGCTGTGACCCCGTGGAGGACCAGGCTGGAGCAGTCTGGGCCTGAGAGGCTGAGAGACACTCTATGATTCTGTGACTACACCCCATAGAAGTGACCCACCCCGGGGCAGCTGGCGAAGAGCTGAAGCCCTGTGGGAAAGGACTCACATTGGAGAAGTTCATGAAGGACTGTCTCCTGTGGGCGGGACCCCACAGTGCAGCAGGGGAAGGGTGTGAGGAATGACCCTTCCCAAACTAAGATGGCGAACAACTTGTGAGGAACTGAGTGAAACCCCCATTTCCCCGTTCTCTGCCCCTCCCTGTGCCACAATGCGGGGTAGGAAGAAGGGAGTGAAATCATGACTAAAGTGAAGTCTGCTAAGAAGGGCGGGGTGAGGGGGAGGTAGAGGTGCTTTAAGATCTGGTCACACTTCTCATTATCTGACTGGTTTCACTGTGTAGTGTAATAAGTTAAAGAGTTTTCTTTCCTTTATTCAGTGTTGAGTCTGTTTAGCCCATGACACTGATTGCAGAATGATCTCTCCTTGTCCTTATCTTGACTCCTAAGCCTCTCAATATGTATTTTCACCCCTGTCCAGCTGAAAAGGGGAGTGACAGAGTGACTTTGGTGGACAACTGGCCTCCAGCCAGGGCTAAACCACCACAGTTTCTAATATAATGTCAATTTTCATTACAGAGATATCATCAGCTAACACTCATCTCAGCATCTAGAAGATGTTGCTGTTTCTCAATACCTGCTAAAAAACTTGCTGAAATAGTTTGGTGTTTCTAAAGAGTATCTGGGTGTATTTGAAAGACCCCCAAATACATGTGTAGGTAAAATATTAATTACTTAGGTTTTAAACCATACTGGATTTATCCAGCACTCTTGCACTAGGAAATATAAGCAGTTACAGGCAAACTGAATTGCTCTGTCTATGTTCTTAGAAGTTTTTTTTTCTGCTTCAAGGTGATTTGACATTTTTGGGTTAGACTTTAGGAAGTCAGTGCGGGAGTCTGACTTTGTACTGCCGTTCCAAACAAGACATGATTCAATTATGCATCAGCCTACCCCTTCCCCAAACCCAAACCCTCTCATATCCTGAACTCCCTTCAGCACAGGTTTTAAATAGAAAGGATAAGTAGGGTAAAGCTGGTTGTGGGAGCTACTTTATCTTCCATATTTTCCATCAGACAATTCCTCCGACCTGGCTGGGCTCTCAGGTCCCTGGCTGTGTTTCCACCTGTCAGGAGATCACAGAATCGTAGGGGTTGGAAGGGACCTCAAGAAATGCTTGATCTCCTCACACTCTATGGATGATCTGGAGCAGGAAACAGAGATGCTTCTGCATTGCAGAGCTCTGCTCCATAACCATGGCTCTATGCACTCCTGTGCAGAGATTTGGTATGAAGAGAGGGCTGAATCTGGTGGGGGCTTACTCTCTGGAGTTTTGTGGGTGTCAACAACTTATTATGCAGCAATTAATCTACTGTCTAGACTTTTGTAGATATTAGCAATGTATTTTGTAGCAATGGTATTGTGGGATGTGTGTACCAGCACATTGTAAGCAACAGATCTTGGTTTAATGTAAGGGTTCAAATTTTATCCCAGATTTTTTATTAAACAAAAGGGCCTAGTTTCAGTGAAGCATGGCTGTTTAAAACCATTCCAAAGCCATTTGTCTTATACAAAATAATACAACCAGTACTCCTGCTAAGCAGTTTTTGCAAACTTGGTGACAAGTTTATTGCTATTATTTTACTGCGCAGTTTCCTTAATACTTGGTGTATGTTTTCCTTTTTTTGGTTTTGTCTTAGTGGTCTAGAATCTGCATGTTGAAAACAAAATTGAAAATTTGAGCCTAATTTCTTTGTTGGTTTTGGATATGCTAGTTTGCATCCAGAGAATTTACCCCAGCAATTTGACTCCTGTATCAAAGCGAGTGGTGTGAAATTTTTGAAAGTGGGAAAGTTTTGCTTGTCACAAACACAAAAAAGCACCTTTGGGTGGGTATGTTGGAGAAAAGCTGATCTGAAAACTGGAGGCAAAGAGCTCACTTTGAAAAATCTGTCAACTCTCAGTAAAACAGAAAATATTTTTCAATTTTAGTACTGCAGAGGTAGCATTTCATTGGAGGTCTGCATTCCTCCCGGAGTTTGTGTGACGCATACCGATACTCCCTGTAGCTGTCCATCACCTAGAAAGTAGCTGCTTTCCATTGTTTAATAGGGATGCTTTACAAACACTTCTGCAATTCAGTTTCCTCTGAAGAGAAGCACTCCCCTCTTGCTGAGCTACTAGAGCTCAGCCGTGGGCGATGACAGCCCATGGCTTTTGAAGGTGGCTTGCTGAGAGGACTCTGCGATCCGCTGGCATTGATGGAAAGCTGCCACCAGCACTTGGAAGCCTTGACAAAGGCAACTGCTGCCTACAGGACTGCAATCCACAAGGCATTAAAACCTATTTCATCATAAAAGCTGTGCCTTAATGTCTACCCTGATGACATATTTATCCTGCTTGGGTTTAAGTCTTCATCCGACAAGACCTACATTTTGTTCTTTCTGGTCTCCTAAAATAAACATTACCTGCTTTTATCTCGACTTCTCAAAGCAGATGCTCAGGGTAGTGGCCACTCTGTGTGTGGGGACTGTACTACTGCTCTTAAGGCTCTTACATGTCTTTTGCCTTTCTTTAACCCTGCTGTCCTCCAACTCTGCACAGGCATAATCTGTTGTTCCTTTTCACCACTTTCTCTTTGCTTTCCGGCTTAGTTTTCCAACATGTCACTCCTTACTCAGATCAAAAGGATTAATAGAGCTCAAAAGCTTAAGCAAAGCAGTCATTATATTTGGCACAGGTTTGCTAATGCCTATGCTGTGGACACAGCAACCACTCTGTTTAAATGATGGGCCTTGGACCAGTTTATTGTTTTTTCAGCTGACTGCTAAACATTTTTGTGTTTGGAAAAAAGAAAAATATAATTAGGGTTGAAACATTCTTTAGAAGATCACTATGAGGGAGATTTAACTAATTTTATCCATCCAAAAGTTTTGGGACTAGCCTAAACCTGTACTGTTTTCAGAGAAATTGAGGATCATCAGAGGGGTAATTCAGCAGGAGATGGTGGGGTAGCAGTACAAAATATCTAGATCACTCCATTCCCTTCATATTTGGAGCAGGAGCTGAGGGTGCTATGCTCAGACCCAGAGGCTGTGCTGTGCCCTTTGCTTGGAAGAAGATGCTGTGGGGTAGTTCCTGTCTCCCCTGTGTAGCACAAAGCTCACACACTTCCTCCAGGTATTGTCCACATGGGATTTAAGTGAGATTGGCCCTAGGCCCACTCAGGGATTTAATTCCTCTGGATTTTATGTAAGCAGTTACCAAAGCTATTTAGTGCAAGGCATTAGGTAATGTAGCCTGCTCTGAAGATGTGGGGCTTGTGGGTTTTCCAGATCTTCAGCAGAATTGGTGAAGACCTCACTTTATGAGCATAACACTTCTAATGCAAAAAAAAGAGGCAAACATTTGGCTGTTGGGCTAAATTATTTCCTTACACTGCCCCTCGTTTCTGGCAAGTATTGCTTTATGAGCAAATGAAGCTTCTTGTGAGTCACACAAGTGGTGGGAGATGTTCAGTGGCTGAACTTTTCATTCAGCAGTTATCTCCTAAGGTCAAGGCATCTTTGATAAGGCTTCACAGGATATCCCTAAGCTTGAGTTGTGTAGGAGTAAGAAGCAGTAGGGCCGTCACAACGGGAGCTATTGCACTGGCACAACACTTTTTAGCTGATGCTGAGCATGAGGCCGCTGTCGTTCTGCACAGGAGCCATCAGATTTGTTGATAACTCTGCTGAGATTTGGTAAAGTTTTGTTGTATTCGAAAGGAGGGAACGAGGGAGGTTTATATGCTAAGTCTGTAACTATAAAGCAGAGTATAAAACTCCAAAGGGAGAAGAAAAACACAACAAAGGAAATAACTGTTGCTGTTGGTTTAAGTTTTAAAAGTTTTTGCCTGTCTTGATCAGGCAATTTCAATTACCACCCCTTTCCTAAGAATTCTTGATCTTGGCACCTGTGCATTGTATTACATGTTACACAAACGTTACATACTGCATTTCCATTGCCAGCTGCCCTGCCAGGGGTCTGCTGCAGCCTCACAATTAAGCTGTCAGGTTCCCTGGCTGTAATGAGTAAGGACAGAGCAGTTCCAGCTTCTCTGAAACACACCTAAAAATGAATGGTTGGGGGCGGAGGAGTGATATTAAGAAAAACAAACCAAACCACGCAAATGTTCTGGAGGTTGTTTCCAAATCCTCAGTATTCTAATTTGTGTTCAAAACATACCTGGAAACCCATTATGGTTTGCCAGTCGCTGAAGGATGGTGTCTAAGCATCGCAGGGGCACAGGGCTAATGACAAAGACTCGGTGGGAACTGGTTTTGCACAGTAATGGGTGAGCATTAGTCATACTTGCATATCCTTCTTTCCACACGTTAAAGGTCTGAGAAGACAAAGCGCCGTGCCCTGGATGGTTTTGAAATCCATCAATCTCTGTCAGTCCTCAGTGGACCCCTCTGAGGGGAAAGGCTTTTTGCCCACACAAGTATCACAGCGCTGCACAGGGCATCACACCACCAGGTACGTTACCATATGCTTTCCAAAGAACATTTCCCTGAGGTAAGAGGCAAAATATAGCTCCTGTATCCAATATTGCCTTGAGTCTACTCCTCTGCAGGAGAGCAATCTCCTCCTCCCTGCTCAAAACAAAACCACCATTTAAACTACACTATTACCAAGAACGAGCAGGACAAACAGCACACTTCTGAAAATTGCCATTTAAGAATAATTTAAAGCCAGGCTCATCTATCAGCTTACAGAATATTATTTCCACTTACAAATATGAACAATGTATTTATACAAGCCCCACACCGCTGACTTGCACAAATACTTTTCTCCTTATGAACAATTACATATACCATGAAATACAGGAGATTGTGATATCATGTGAGACTATGCAGTTCATATAAATAGAGCTTTTGCAATTTTTATTTTCCAGGTGACATTTTTGCTCCTGGTTTCTTGCTTTTCTCTTAGTTTTGGTGGCAATTGATTGTTTTGTGGTTTTTTTTTTTTTCACTTGGAAACAAATCAAAACACACAGCAGACATTTTCCTGTCTAAATTGCACAGTCAGTAGGGAGCAGAAATAATAAAGGGCTGTTCACAGCATTATGCTGGTAGGCCTAACAATGATTTCTTCATGAGATGTGATCAAAGCTTGACATTGATTCTTTGCTGTAAAGGTTACAGGTTGTGAAAGCTGCATTGGCACTAGAAGGATATAGCTTTTTAGGCCCACCCTTGCCGAGCAGAGACTACAGCCAGACTCTGATATGGGGGGAATGCCCCAGGATGGGTTTGTGATGGTGACAGGCAGAGCTGCCAAGGGCTGGAACCAGCCCCAGCCCCAAACCCAGCCCGATATGGTGCCGGGGCTCATGGGATAAATGTGCAGATAGGCCCACTGTATCTTGCCTCCCAGCCTCAGCTCAGATTATGGCTCTAAACAAGCTACTTAACATTTCTGCTGCAGCTTCACCACCTCTTCCATTTCACCAGATGCTTACAGCGATACACAAAATGGTACAGACAGGTCCAACCCAGCAGAATAGCTGCAGAGGCCACTCAAAACTGGGGACCTTGCAACCTCTGAGCACTAGGCTGGCATGGCAAGCCAGCAGGAGCTATCCAAAGCACTCCTTAGCCACACAGCCAGCAGAATTCCCCAATTTGCCATCTTGCATCCGAGATATAATCCTGTTTCTCCATGTGAAGTCTTATGCTTTTTGTGCAACCCCCTTCTGTTAAATTTCAGTAAAACACAGAGAAACCTCCTCCCCATGGATCCCCAGGGCTTTAGCATGTTGGTGGCCAGAAGCCAAGAATATTTTGGGGAGTAGCAGCAAACAGCTCCTTTTCAGAGTCTTCCCAGCACAGCTTTAAGACTTGCTCTGTGCAGTTATGAGGATGATGCAAACTCTGGTTCCGACCCTGATGTGAGCAGGACCTTTTAGCCCTCTTTCCTACAGAAACCTTGTACATGTGATAACACTCTGATCATTAATATTTTTTAAGCCACTGGCCAGCTTCAATCAAACCTAGCAGGCAGGCAGTGGTCTTGGGGACCAGAAGTTCCTACAAGGTTCATATGTGGGCCAAGAGAAATGAAAAGAAAAGCAGGTCAACCTGTAGGAGACCCCAGAAGTCCCAGGGAAAAGGTTGCCATGCTCCAGGAAAGCATTTTTCATGTGTGTGGACAGGGGGGCATCCAGCAGGAAAGCAGATTTCATGAGTTCCAGTACTGGATTTACAGCGGTATCATGAACTTGCACTCCCTGCCTAGTGTCTCCCATGGTATTGGAACCAGCCCTCGCTGCGAGGTGGAAATGGAGAGTCAGATCTCTGACCGCAAAAAGCCTCCTGGAGGGTTTCTCTGGTGGGCTACAGATGCCTTCCTTCCCTAACCCGGAGGGGGAGCTGCACCCAACGAGGCAGCAAGGACAGCGTTGCTCACCGTTTCCATGCTTGCTGCTGGTCAAAGCAGCGCTTCTGCTGCGAACACACATGTCTGCAGGGACCTTCCTTGGGGGACTCGGTGGTACAGTGGGGTCCCAAGGGCAGGCACCGAAGGACTGCAAAGTCCCCCCTTGGGTTCCTTTGGCTGCTTTGACAGGAAGGTACAGTGACAGCCGGTGCTCTGGGGGACTTCGGAAACGAGCCAGCAGGAGTTTCCTTACTAGATTCGTGTGAGGTTTTCTTTCAGGTTCTAAACTGGGCATTTATAAACAGAAGAGCGGCACGTCCCCTGTAACGGCAGCAGCTTTGCTGCAGTGCCTCGGCAGAAGGCAGCTAAGGAGGACAAGCTGAGCCTGGGCTTGCAGGGAGCAGACCCACAAAACTGGCTTCAGCCCAGGTGTGATTGGTATTTTTCAGACTCATTGAGGAAGTTTTAAAAAAAAAAAATTAGAAAAAAAAAATCTTTATCCCTCTTTTTCTTTCTGTTTTGTGCAGTTAAGTTTTCCTAAGCCAGAGGCAAGATAAAAAGATGGGTCCTGAGAAATGTGCAAAGATAGCACCATTGTCAGCCAGAGAAACCTGCTTCAATTATTCAGAGCATCTATCTGCCATTCTCAAATTTCCCATTCTTACAGCTTGAGCTCAGCGGCGCTGCATGCATTTGGCAGTTCTTATTAACCCGGAGGACAGCTCGAGTAAGGAACATTGGTATTCATAGGATAATTAATGTCTAAAGTGGATATTGTGGTAAGAAGTTTCCATATACATTCCCAAACTATCTGCCAAATGTGTATTTGTAAAGAGTAGGGAACTTCAAATGGAAATGGTAAATGTAATCCCAAACAGACATGAAACAGAACTGCTTCTTTTTCCCTACTTACATTAACTTTCTTTTTTCTATACTTACATTAACAACTAGAAAATTGATTGTGAAGCTGTGGCACACCAAAACACTAATAAAGCCGCAGGCACCAAAAAACAGTGAGCCACTGAGCACAGTCAACCAACAACTCGGAAAAGCAGAATTTCTGAACTCTACCAGTGATATTTTGAATCTGAAAAGCAAGCTGGAGTTGAATTCAAGTCAAAACAATATTTAAGAAGGTAAATGTGAGAGCAGGGTGTCTATGAGTTAGAAAAATTCAGAGGCCTTGGTATCTCCATAGATAAACTAGGATAGGGAAATGGCGTGAGCTGTGGGCAGAAGTGTTGGCAGCATGCACATTTGATCATATTTGTCCTTTTTCAGTGTACTCTGAATAACATTCTCATTCCAAGATCCCTTTTACAACATGTCACCTCCTTGATAGGGGAGGGGATGCTTCAGTTTGCCAGCCACCCTGTCCTCCTGAGCCACTGCGTTGCATCTCCTCGGGGCTGAGGAGCCGCTACAGTTGCCTGAACCAAAGGAAACCCCTCTGTTTCCCCAGTTTGTCATGGATGTGCTACCCTTGCTGAGTCTCTGCAGAACTGCTGGCAGCATTTCTCTCCAAGGTGCCAGCTGAAAGGGAGCGTGAATAAATCATCTAGTAGTGGCTGGATCTCTGTACAGCAGCACCTGGTGCAGTGTATAAGATCTGCCATGGAAGGCAAACAAACTGCCTCCAGTAAAACCATGGTGAAGTGCTGAATGATGCACCCCAGCAACTTGCATGGCTATACATTAGCTCAGTGATGTGCATGGCTTCTACCAGCCAAAGAAGCAGGAATGCTCAGGACATTATCCACACCCCATGACATTTCACAACCCACTGATCTGGTTATGTTCCTTTCAGACAAACTTTTTTATTCATGCAGCTGGTCAAGAGAGGAGGGGCGGGTATTATTCTGCATTTTTCCATATTCCCCTTCCAACAAACAAACCACTCCTCCTTAAAACTCCCTTAGAAATGTGGAAAAGTGCCCAGCCGTATTAGGAAGGGACCCTTTCAAACCAGCCTCTGCTGAAGGTGGTCCTACTAACTGCAGGGCTTTGCTCAGCAGAGGATCCCTCCAGCTCCCCATAGAAGGCAAACAGCCATGGCCCCACCCTCCTGCCATGTCCTCAGCAGCCAAGCAAAGAGCCCTGGACATGGGATGCTGGGGGTCATGGGCCTGGCTCCATGCTGGCCCCATCTGCTTGGTGGGGTAGGGGGGGAGCCGGAGAGGCCAAGTGCACAGGTGTGTAAAGGGGGGAAGGGGGCACGGGGCAAACAGACGCGACACTTACTGCAGAACCGCCGCCGCCTGGCCCCGCATCGCCAGATCCGCGTCCGCAACCAGTGCAGGCACTGGGACAGGTCCATGGCTCGCTGGGCTGCCCGTCCCCGGGGCCACCTGGGACCATCGGCTCCCCGCTGGGTAAACCTGTGGCAGCCCCGGGACAAGCCCCAGGCCACCGGGAAGATGCGGGGGGCAGCTGCCGAGGCCCTGCCGTCCCTCCGCCGCCGCGCCATGTTTTATGCATGAAGGTGACAGCGCGTAATTTCATCCCGCTTCTCTCTGCGCCGGGTGTGTACGTGAGCTCCTGCGACATGGAGGAGCCACGCCATTGGTCCCTGGAGAGAACAAGCAAGGACCATGCAGTCCTCCTGGGTTGGGGGAAGGTGCTGATGAGAGAATTGGGGCCTTTTTCAGCCTCTGCGGTATTGGATGAAGTTCGTCCATCTGCAGGTCTACAGGTGCTGCATTTTGTGTGGACCCCAGTGCCAAAAGAGATCCAAGGATACTGTGATGCCCTACAGAAGCCCACGTGCACTCTGGTCACCAGACCATGGCCTGTGTTTGAAACCTCAACCCCACTGCTGCAATGTGAGGAAACAGGGGTGCTGAGAGTGTCCATGCACAATAAAGCTTTAGCATGTTCCTGTCAGCACTGCACTAGCAGGGTGGTCAGCATTTCTTTCTTACATTCTGATTTAACTTTTGATATTACAGTAATCCCCAGAGTGCCACTCATAAGCCTGTCACAGCTACCAGAGGCACTTGTTTTGTAATGTGACAAAATTACCTCTCCACCAATGAGCTGACCGTTTAGGCCCTTGATCTCCTATCTAGAAGGTTTGCCTCAGCAAACACTTTTGTGGTTTTTACCTTCAATGTTCCCTAGATCACAAGAAAAAGGTAAACATATGTATATACACCCTGGCACATCCAGATAAGAGTAAAGCTAAGAGGTAGGCCAGGTCTGAAGCATGTGAGTTGTGTTGCAAACGCACAGGCAGTGTCCTCCTGGGTAGGACCCCCAAAGCCCTTCCCTATCACAGGTCCTGCTGTGAGACCACTGAAGGCTGGACAGAACGCACCAAGCCCTGTCATATGCACCAGCATTCCATTGCTGTTTGAATTTCATAGTAGGGTCATCCAAAGGCTGATCATCATAGTTGGGGTTTTTTGTGTCTGATGTAGGCAGGTAAATCTTGTGCTGTCAGTGTAATGATAGGGGAAAAAAAGCCAGCAGATGCATTTTGAGATTAATTTTAAAGTTTGTTGGATTCATCCTGGTCTCAACTAAAAGTAGTGTTTTGAATTTCTATTGGGAATGTGAAGAACTCGGTGATATTTGCCCCTGAAGTTTGTGTTAAAGCCCACCTGTAGCTCATCCACACTGGGAATTCACACAGGATTCAGTATGACAACCCCAAGCAGTCTGGAAATTTAAAACCAAACCCACTAATAACTGTCAAGGGAAGATATGAAATTCCTCACGCCCCCATGACGTTTTGCCAGACAACACTCTTGTCATATTATTCATTTGGAGCTGATCAGAAATGAAAGTACTGGGTGCTGCAGAAACACTTTGAAAAACATGAAGAATTTGTGTTGAGTCTGGAGTTGTTGTACCATAACTTGGTTTTGAGGCCTGTCAGAGAGAATTAGCCACATCCTGTGGTGAACAACACCCCTGCTGTAACAGGGAGCAGCTGATCTGGATTATACGCTCCACAGACATGCTTCTGGTATTTTGATGGGCACCTATTTCTCTTCCTATTAAGAAGGACTCATTATATGATGATTTGGGTCTACTGAAACCATGGCTGTACCAGAGTAGGAGGGATTGCTGGGTCATCACAGCTGGTCTACAGCTGCCATAGGAAATCCCGGCATATTTCCAGTCTTTAATAAACTGTGTCTCAGAATTAGGCTTCCTGCCCTCTTTCATTTAAGGGAGAAGGAAATAGGAGTTAAGGGGCTTGTCAGTGGTGAAGAGTCACTTTTAGATAAGAATTCATCACAGCCATGATGTCGGTGTCACCAGCTATTTGCAGTGACTCTGATGCACATAATTTACAGTAATAAATGAGAGATAACAGCAGGTACACGTAGGCTGAAAATAGAAAATAGACCTGAAATGAGAAAGGTGTGATGGCTTCAGTGTATTTTATGCTTAAATAGTGCTTATAATTGTCTTTTTTAGAACCATACAAACAAATAAGAATAATGTAAGAGACTGGCATTCAATTTTGCTTGTTTAAGGAAAATGCATTAAAATGACAAGTATATTTGCACTGATGATAGCTTGTTTTCTTCTGTACTGGATTTTTGTCCTCCTCCTTTTTTTGTTCTTTTTTTAAACACAAACACACCAAAGCTTAGAATAAGGTATCTGTAGATGTATTTTTACCTTAGAGGAGGCAGAAGTCATAATTTTCATACTTGATTGATTGCAATTAATTATTATTTTCTTCATAACATTCTGGGTGGGTGATTTGCATGCAGTCATGTGGCACCCAAATGCAAAGGAGACATTCAGAAAAGCTTAATTATGCATGTCATTTTCAATATCCCCCCACCCCTTCAATTTTCTTCCAACTCTTTATCTGTAAATGAATGATGATGGCATGTCAGAGTCACAAGGCAGGGCACCAAGTACACGTGTCTTTCTGCATCTAACTTTAATATCTTGCTGGAGAGGAAGAGACAGGCAGTTTCACAGCAGAAATAAGAACCACTGAGCCGGTTCACACCCAGTTGTTGCAGAATTTCCTAGGTTAAATACAACCACTCAATCTGATGCTCACCATTGACCTCCCAGCGCAATGTGGTTTTCTAGCGCCTGCTGCTATTCCTCTAGAAAGACAGAGCCCTCCCCCAGGTCATGATGGCCACGACTTGGTCCCTCAAGTCCTGACATGTGGCTCTACTAGGTTTTTCTGCCCTACCATGCTGCTGATACACACACACACACACACCAGTTAATGAACCTTTTCTATCAGCAGTGGGGCCATGTTCCCCTACTTCTCTTAAAGGCTTTGAGATGCCCCAATTGCAATATAAGCAAGGAGTTTTCAGGTTAGCAGAGCGCAAGCCTGCTCAGTATCAGAGCAGTTCACTTCAGCATGTCAGATGTCTGCTGCGATGTGCAGCAGAATTCAATCTCATTTACTGCTTGAAATCGGTCGATAAGGTGCGGTGAGTAGTGGGAGTCAGGAGCACACGGTGCGCTCGGCGATGGAGCAACGAGCGTTTCGAGGAGCGCTTCCACTCAAGGCGCTCACTGCGTGTGCCTCGGTGCGGTGATTCAGTTCGTTAAATCGCTGGGTAGCAGGGTTGATAGGTACTGCGGGGGAAGGAAAGCAGCCCGCGGTGCTGCCTCGGGATACAGCACGGCGGCGGCTCGGCTCGCCTGCTGCAGTGCCGTCCTGTGCAGTTCTTGTGCCACCTACTGACCGGTTCCCCCCAACGTCTCATTTGCCTTCCTCCAGCCCGAACATTTCCCTGCCCATCTTTAAACGCAAATATTTGATGTTGGGTTTTAGCCAAGCAGTTATCAGCCAGTGAATACAGTCAGTCTTCATGTCTTGATAATTAGCTTTCATTTAGAGCTGAGCCACCCTATCCTCCACTAGTTGGCTCAGTAGAAGGATGGGATGGGATGGGATGGGATGGGATGGGATGGGATGGGATGGGATGGGATGGGATGGGATGCGATGCGATAGAATGGAATGGGATGGGATGGGATGATGCGTGCCATCCAGCATGTCAGATCTGCTGCCACTTCCTGTCCTTAAATGTGTATTTCCCTGCTGAAATCATTATGATTGCACAGGAGTTCAAAAGGAGGAGCCACCTGAAGAGTTTGCTGTCTGTCCATAGGTGCTTTTCCAGACTTGGCTGACCTACAGTGAGGGGTTATCCTCCTGTTCCCATACTGGGGAGAGGTATCCAAATGCAAACTGCAGGTCCTCACCCACCAGGTGGAGAAGTGCTTTTCTCTCAACTTTCCAAGCCGCTGAAATCAGTAACTACTCTGCAGAATTAAGAAAATACTTTAGACTTTGTTCTCAAAAGTCAAAGCAATGACTAGATGGATATGTGTCCTCCACCTGAGACATTCCTGAAGTGCTTACAAGATGGAAAACACATACCCAATTTGAGCTGCAAAGCTACCTGTTTGCACTTACCTAGGGTAGATGAACCTCAGATTGGCAGGCTGGCCAACACTGTGAGATGCTCTGCCAACTGACTTTAACAATTGTTAGCAGGATTGATATTGCTATTGCTTCTGCAGTAGCAAATGTTTCTGATAGCTGCTGTCTTCCTCACTCCAATGGTGGCAGTCAACCTTCTGACTAAAAGATTAAAAGAGTTATTCTGGACCCCATCTGAGAGATGACTGAAACCTGTAAAGAGTGGCACACTGGAGTGACAAGTCTAGGATTGGTGGTCTTTGACTAATAATCAAGACTTTCTCCAGAATAACAGCATCAGCAGACTGCACAAGCTGCTGTCAGAGCAGGTAGTCCTTCCAGAGCTTCTTGTAATGAACAGGGTGATCAGAAAATGGCAATCGGTTTTCCACATGTGATCTGAAAGGACCACTTTGCTCTGGGGCCAATGCAGCCTTGGCCAGGCCAGGGTGTGACACTGGGGAAGTTGCTTCCAGCTGCAGTTTCTACCTCCCACTTGTGCTCTCCTCCAGCTGCACATTTCAGCGGGGTCATGACCTCGCTGTGTGTTTCTTAAAATACGTGGAAAATAAGCATTTGACCTTCCTCATTGCTAATGGGGCTGCCTCTTGAAACTCTTTATTCAGTAGCAAGGTAAACATGGGAAGATGGGATGTTTGGCTTCTTCACCCCAATTTAAATCACGGTGAAAATTTCATATATTCTTTAAAAGGGATGACAAAGGTACCATGCATAAATCCCGTGTTTGGGGACACAATATTTTCTTTTTCATTATTTAAAGTTCAGTATGTGATCTTAATTAAGTTTTTCCTCTCATTTTACTCACTGGCCTGTGGGCAATTTCTTCTAAAATTAATTGGATTAATCATTAAAGAAATCTCAACTGGATGATCATGTATTTACTAAATAGCTTTAGAAACTGTTTTAGAGAATGACAAGCACTTGGATTACGCTACCAAAAAACTCAGCACACCTTTGTACAGGAAGGTTTTTCAGGTAAATTGGATAGTTTCCTTGTTCTGTGCACAATGACCCAATAGGACCTGCCTCAAACCATCAAGCATTTAGGATTTAGAAATGACCCAGTGCTTCCCACTTGCGTGCATAGAAATGTCCCAGTGTATACATAGATTTGAGTCAGAAACACTGCAGGAAGCTCATCTCTGACAAAAAAAGAAAAAAAAATAAAGCCTTTCAGAATAGATTGCTGGCCTGGAATAACAGCAGGTGGGTAACAGTCATACCTCTTGAAATATTTATCTTAGCATTTTCCCATCAAATGCTGCAAATACAGCTGCACCGCTTAGGGGTCAATAAATAAATATTGCACTCAAGGCACAATTCTGTCCTCTCCTTAATCTTCTCCTAAACTTCCTTGTTTCCACTTGCAGACAGCTACTACCTGGTGCAGTAAAACCTGCTCTTTAAGCCAGGCTTTCAGGCTATCCAGACTTTCACAGGCACGAGAGCTACACTGACTGCTAGACCCTTTCAGATGGATGAACTCAGGGCAGAGAGGATCGTGCTTCTGCAAAGGGGGGTGTCTGAAATTGGAGGTACTGTGAGAGTGGAGCTCATATGGAAGCTGCCAGCGTGACTTTCCTCTGTGAAAAAATGCACCCAAGCAAAGCATCAAAAAGTACCCAGCAGACATCTGACTGTTAATAACCTCTGGAACACTTTATTACAATGATATGGCAGCTATGCTTTCATTAGACAAGTGGGTTTCACTATAAAAGCCTCATACTTCAAGAATAAGTTTGCTTTCTAAGTGATAGCCATTCCCAAATTTACTGAGCTGCTTTCCACCTTTTCCTTTGTAGCCTTCTCCCTTTCTCACTCAAAGTATCATTTCTGATAGCCCTTTTAATCATCTCTTCTCTTGATTCAATCTCATATTTCCTGCTTTTAGTTCTACTCAGCATTGTCTTAAATACTTTCCCCCCCTTTTCTTCTTATTCTTTTCAAATACCCTTAGATCATTAATACATCACTATTTTCCATAGCCCTGGCTGTTTTGTTATTATTCTGCATCTTTCTCTTTGAAGTTACTTTTTGGCAACTGTGACTCTAGCACAAAACACAGCCCTCCAGGAGCTTCACAAGGACTATACAGGTTGGAACTTGATGTCCTTTTGAGCCATGTTGCTTTTGCAAGTGCCTTGGTATATAGCTCCATATCACAAAACCTGTTTGGTTTTCAGTCTTAATAATTGATCTTCTGTAAGTAAATTTATTTATTAGGGTTTTGATTGCATAATTTATAAAAGAGATTATTACTGTGCTTCAATGTTTTTTAATGATATCACATAGAATAAGAATGTTGAGGCATCTCATATACTTCTAACATATCTGGTTACCTTAAAGCAGAAAAAGAAGCAGTGCTTAGATGACTAATGAGATTTTTTTAAAGATGATTTACTATTTACTTTCCACTACCCCTTAAGATAAATTATGTCTTTTAATAAGCATGTCAGAAAGTGTGGCTCACCTCTTGGAACTGACATCAACGAAGAATTCCCAGCTATTGCAGTTAATATTATTTAGAGTCCCAGCGCAGTCATTTGCCTTCCTGATTTCTGACATTGCAAAGCTGATAGGAGCCCTAACATCATGATTCAAAGCCAAATGAAACTGTAAAAGTGTATTCTAGCCTGTTGTGTTTTCAAACTGAGGTTGCACAACAGATCTGGTAGGAGAGACACAGGTTTAAATTGCTCTCTGGTCTGACAGATAACTTCCCTGCTGCTTGTTCATGGCTCAGGTGCTTTTACTCACCGATTGCTGGAGAAAAGCTTGCCTGAGGAAACATTTCTGGGCATTGATTCTTCCCCTCTCCAAAACAAATGACTCCTCAAAAAGAACCTTTGAGGCTTATTCTAGGGACTAATGCAGGGAATCAAAGACTCAGACTCAGTGCACTGCTGTGAAGACGCATCAGTTGTCATCCAGAAATGCAAAAAATCATTATGTCCTTAAAGTTGTGTTTCAAAAATACCAGCTTGCTGGGATAACTGTAACTTGGAATGTGAAAAAACTCAGAAAAACTGAGGTTGGAAGGGGCTTCTGGAGAGCACCTGGTCCAACTCTATGCCCTAAGTAGGGTCAAACAATCAGGTTTTTCAGGGCCGTCCCCAGCCCAGCTTTGAAAGGTTTCCAGGGATTAAGCTAAGACAGCAGTGCCAAGAACATAAGATCCTCTGCGTGTGTTAAACAGACAGGCCCACAGATTTTTCCATCTTGAAAACTAACAATTCCTGGTTCTCATCCTAGACCCGTTTTCTGAAATGCCAGGGATCCTTCTCCTTCAGGTTAGGCCACAACCAGATTTATACTCAACCCCCACACAGGTACGTTTTCCCTGGGCTAGTCATAAAGAGCTGTCTCATCTTTTGTCCTCATTTTGGAGCTTAACCACGTGTAGCACCTCTCCTGCGGGGCACAGTGGCGTAGCCTCGGGTGCCTTCTGCTGCTGCCAGCTAGTTCGGGGCTGAATCACTCCACCTGACACCCTCTGGGTGGACAGACAGAAATATGGGGGTGCATGCAAACCCCACAGATGTACAGTGACATGGGACTCGGTGCATGTGAAAGCGTGACCCCTCTCACACAGCGTCAGAAACATCCAGTTCATTGCACCTGAATAGCCCAGCGCTGGGCTCAGTCTTTAGCAGAGGCTCCAAAATGTGAAACTGCCCCCGAGCAGAAGCAGCTCCCAGCCAGGACTGACTCAGTTGATGCCATAGGTGAGTGGAGAAAGAGCTGTCATCATCTGACAGAAAGGAAATGACATGCGTGTCTGTGCACACCGGACCTGCAAACATGAGCTGTTACTGCTACCTGCCTGAAACAATGGTTGGTGTGTTCTGGGAGGACATGTGATGTCCAGGAGGGCTTCTGCACAAGCTAAATGTTCATGCAGAGCAAATTCTCCTGAGCTGGAGACTTCAGAACAAGCATGGCTCTTCATAAAGGTTTGGATGAGCCTCTCAGCTCCTGTGTTGATGAAGGTTTGCACACAAGTCATCTTACAGCCCATATAGCAGCAGAGCAGGGAATCTCTATCGCTATGGTTTCAATTTGTTGTATGAGTTTAAAAGTGTCTTTGATGTTGTCACCACGGGCAAATGGCTATTTGCATCACTGTAACAGTGAAACGAAAAAGTGAGCAAATGTTTTTCTTGGGTGTCTTCAAGAGGTGACTGTTACACTTTGGGAGACGTTGCACTCCGCACAAGTGAGACAGACTGACCTTTGAGTGAGGTAACTAACTATTCATTGCCAGCCTCTGAACTAGCCCAGTGAACCTTCCAAGAGCAGGAAGATGCTTTGCTTTTCCTTCCTCACAATATTTCATTCTTAGGAAAAGCTTTCAGTCAAAATACATCATCTCTGCTCAAAATTCACCTTTGCTGTGTTGATGTACAAATTCTCATCTGACATCACCTAAACTCAGTGGATATGCAGGAACATCTCTTTCCCCCTCCCCCCCCTTTTTTTTCCTTTGCCTTGATTTCCCAGATCAGAACCCTACCTTCAATCTGTTTTCTGTAGCTAATGCTTCTTGCCCACTATGTAAACAGTGAAGATATGATGTTATGTTCAACTACCCTAACAATATACTCTGAGTATATTGTTAGTACAAACCTAGCACACTGACTTCCTAGGAGTTGGTGTAATTTATACAATAAAAATAATTCTCCATGTAGGATAAAATGCTGGGCTGGAATGAGACGTGTTTCAAGCCCCTTCCACTTCCAAATCCTTGAGGTAAAACATATTGAGTCCTGTTTTTTGCTAAAACAAGGAAAAAAAAAAAACCAAACAAAAAAACCCCCAGAGTTTTTCAAAGACTCTTAAAGTTTAAGCAGAAATCTTATGGTGGAAGCAGAAACAAGATTTTAAAGTAGCCAAAACTACTCCTGTCCCCAGATTATAGTTGCCCCCTCACACTTCTAGCTTCCTAGGCTGAGATCTGTCCTGAAATGGGCTGATGAGGGGTTGGGGACCCATGGCTAACAGTCAGAGCTGTTCCACTGTGAGATGATACTACTTGTGCCCACCCAGGTCTTGCAAATGCTTCCAGTAAAAAAAAAAAACTTGTTCCATAAATTCCAGCAAAGAACAGGGAGTGAGGTGTCCCAGTAAGATGATCCTTGAGTTGTCCTCTCCCTAAAGGATAGTCTGGCTGGAGCAGAAACCCGCTACCTGGCTGCTAGAGGAGCAAAGCCTCCAAAGGTATATTCTCTCCCTGAAAGGTAGGAAGTTTAATCATTCTTGACCATTAGTAGGTACAGAGAAATTTTCCTCCCCCTCTACTCTGCCCTGGTGAAACAACACCTGGAATATTGTGTCCAGTTCTAGGCCCCTCAGTTCAAGAAGGACATAGAACTCCTTGAAAGAGTCCAGTACAGGGACTCCAAGATGATTAAGGGAGTGGAACATCTTCCTTGTGAGAAGAGGCTGAGGGACTTGGGCCTCTTTAGCTTGGAGGAGGCTGAGGGGTGACCTCATTAACATCTACAAATGTGTAAAGGGTGAGTGTCAGGAGGATGGACCCAGGTTCTTCTCAGTGATGTCCAATGATAGGTTAAGGGACAGAGGATGCAAGCTGGAGCACAGGAGGTTCCATGTGAACTAAGAAAAAACATTTTCACTGTGAGGGTGACAGAGCCCTGGCACAGGCTGCCCAGAGAGGTTGTGGAGTCTCCTTCTCTGGGGACATTCAGCACTCACCTGGACATGTTCTTGTGTGACATAATCTAGATGATCCTGCTCTGGCAGGGGGTTGTACTAGATGATTTTTTTGAGGTGCCTTCCTACTCTTAACATTGTGTGAGTCTGTGTGATATAAAAACACAAAGGAAAGAGCACAAGCCCATAGTTACGCTGATTTTTCTGTGGCCCTTTAAAGAACTAAATAAAGGATGATTAAAGAAAACTTTGCCCTACAGGGAATGGCTGGATGATTAAAAGTGTAATAGGATGCCTTTTTTTTTTCTTTAGCTCTTTCTGGCCACGAGGTGTCAATCCTTACTCACAGGAACTAGTGGCTGGTGCGATATTCTCAAGCAGAGCTGGAGGAAGGTTTACAGCTCGTCCAGAAGCAATGGCATTTAGGGAAATAGAAAATGAAAAGGCAGAAAATTCAAGGGGTGAGCATAAACTTCAACTGCAAAGGCTTCTCTTTGCCAGCCTTGGCAGAGACAGGGATCTCCTGGAAATAGTCCAGCGCAGGGCTACGAACATGATTAAGGGCCTGGAGCATCTCCCCTACGAGGAAAGGTTGGGACTGTTCAGCCTTGAGAAAAGAAGACTGAGAGGGGGTCTGATTAATGTTTATAAATATCTGAAGTGTGGACACAGGGGGAAATGGCCAGCCCCTTTTCAGTGGTCTGTGGGGACAGGACAAGGGGCAATGGCTTCAAGTTGGAGCACAGGAAGTTCCGCACCAAAATACAGAACTTTTTCCCAGTGAGGGTGACAGAGCCCTGGCACAGGCTGCCCACGGAAGTGGTGGAGTCTCCTTCTCTGGAGATATTCAAGACCCATCTGGACGCCTATCTGTGTGACCTGTCCTAGGGAGTCTGCTTTGGCAGGGGGGGTTGGACCCAATGATCTTCTCCTGAGGTCCCTTCGAACCCCTGTGATTCTGTGAATCTATGAATCTTGCAAGGAGATCACAGGTATGCTTTGTACTAACAGATATGCAGCTGCACCTACACAGCTAATAGGTTAAATAAATACTTGATTCCATTATTATTTTTCTACAATAATTCAGTTTTGTTGAGACCTGTTAAAAAGTTGTACTCTCTTCACCATGTTCCATTTACTGAAGATGTGAAAAAGTTCACAGAAAAGAGGAAGCTCTAGAGGCACATCCCAAAGTGCTTTAACACTTGTAAATAGCAAGTGACAGAATTAAAAAAAAAAAAAAAAAGTGAGAGAAAAGGGAAAGGGAGTCTTTCAAAAAGCTCAGCACCATTTAAAAATCTGACAAATAGCCAGATTTTTCAACAGTGCTTTAAGAATGAAGCACCTTCTTGCCAAAGGGTGCTGTATAAGCGGCATTTTTGTCTCCAGAAATCCTAACAGAGCAGCTGAAATATAGCAAAGATGTTTCTCCCTTTCACCACAGCTAATGGACACTGGAATCCCTCTGGCAATCCTGGGTGAACTTCAGTTGCCCGGAGCAGCCGTTCTGCATTCAAGTGCTCACCCTGCGTGCTGGCGGGAGAGAACAGCACGGGTTTGCTGAAGAAGAAAAATACAAACTGTGTGGCATGTGATCTGGTGGCATTCTAAACTGCCTCTTCTGGGTTTTTTTTTTTTCCCTGTAAGCAAGACCATGTGTAAGTATGCATGGATTTATGCTCCATGGGGTTGTGCTGCTTGCTGGAGGGGGATGGTCTGTGGAGACAGGACGAGGGGCAATGGCTTCAAGTTGGAGCACAGGAAGTTCTGCACCAATATACAGAACTTTTTCACAGTGAGGGTGTCAGAGCCCTGGCACAGGCTGCCCAGGGGGATGTGGAGTCTCCTTCTCTGGAGATATTCAAGACCTATTTGGAAGCCTACCTGTGTGATCTGTCCTAGGGAACCTGCTTTGGCAGGGGGGTTGGACTTGATCTCTGGAGGTCCCTTCCAACCCTGATGATTCTGTGATTCTTTCCAGGATTGGAAAAAAACTGGAGATGGGAGAAAACCCTTTCTGTCCAGTCCACAGCAAAATATACTCCTAGCACACCCATGCTCTGCCAAGTGACTAAAGATGGGGAGTTTTTACCTGGGTAGGTACCTCCTGATCTTAGTCAGTTTGTCCTCAGTGCTTCTCATGGTTGTTGGGACCCCTCTGCAGCACCAGCCACCATCTCTGCTAGCTCCATCACAGCAAGTTTCCCCACACGAGTGTACCAGAGACATTGGAGCCAGCAAGCTGTCACTGACAGCATCAGCTGATGGCCACATGGTCACACAGGCACAGCCAGGGACCGGAGCTTGTCAGCAGGACCCTCGATTACGAGTGATGATGTCTATGGTGGAAGAAAGCCAGCTCAACTGCTGGAGACTTGACTGAACTGGCAGCTCAAGGAAACACCTCCTTTTTCAAACCAAGCCTGTTTCATGGGTTAGTTGTCATAAGACAGTAAGCATTACAAGCTCTGTGGAGGGTCTTTAGGGAGAGCAGAGCTGCACTTCAGCAAGGGGATCAGCAAAAACTAGGTGGGCCTTAAAGGAAATGAGAAGAAAATAATAATTTAATGCCCATGGGAGAAAAAAAAAAAAAAAAAGAAAAGAAAGAAAAAGGAGGCTCCCAGGTCTGATGAAGCAGGGAGCTGCCTCAGGAGGGACTGCTTTGTGCAAATGTTCCAGGGAACCCAAAAGATGCCACTGGACAGCTTCCACCCCCTGCCATTTCCCTCTGTCCCTGCATGGCTTCAGGGCCCGTGCTTGGAGGGGTGAGTGTGTCCTGTTGCCTCACAGCGTAGTGGCTTTGGCAGACACTGCACACACACAGAGCTTCAGTGTGTGTGCTGCGTTGGACACACCTGTGTGCATTGCATCTCCCCAGACTAGCTGTGCACGTAAGAGTGCTAGTGCCTGGGCTGGTCCCTGTTCTGTGCACAGCAAGGACGTCTGCTACATTTTCCCTGACACAGAGGCGAAGGTTTTGTGGCTGAACATCCTTGTTTTGGAAACACGGCATCACAGGGGCCTAATTCCTTTGCTAAGAAAGGAAATGAGTCGATTGGGTGTGTGCAAATGGGAAGAGTGAGGAGGAGTAAAGTCTTTGTGTTTACAGCAGATTTTCCCCTCTGTTTTTTGTTGAATCATGGCTGAATAAATAAATCAAACTATTCAGGACAACCATAGGTCAAAATCTGAAGAGCACTCTTAATGTGCAGGTAACACATAAAGAAGGTTTGCCAAAGGCCTAATTGTATCTGTGTTCACCCTGAGATGCTGACAACACTCGTTTTGCTGCTTATTAAAGTACATTAATTTCAGATGCCATCTGATGCAAAACAGAAAATAGATACAAGCTGCTCCCAGGGCAGCAGCAATAAAAGTTCACGGAGCTCCTAGCTTGCTGGGAAATGTGCCTAGAAGACTGGCCTTGCAAAAGGGCTGCACAGCAGCCAGCCGGCTTTGCGTCAGGCTCTTCCTGCTCAGCCAAGGGGAAGAGGTGCCAGGGTATCCCCCCCCTAACAATCTCCAGGGAGGGGGGATGAAGCTGTCTGCAGCTGGACTAGAAGGAAGATGGATCTCCTCAACTTTTTTCAAAATGTTGTGGGTTCTTTTCTGATGTCCACCTCCCCCATGAGCAAACTGGTTTCTCTTCACCAAACCCTGTCCTCCGGCTGCCCTGCTATCACAGATGCAGAGCCCAGGATTCCTGCTGGTTCCTCTGCCAGTGCCCTGAGGGTGTTGAGATGACTGCTGGATTAGCTCTTCAGCTTTGGTTTTCACCCCAAACCACAGTTTGCCACCGCTGCTTCCTCCCAGCCTCCCTGTCTGCAAATACTGCAGCACACGTCTCGTACTGCACACTCGCTGTTTGGGGTATTTTTAACAAGGTTGTTTCCAGCTCTCATTCTCCCTATTTTGGTTTTGGGTTGTTGTGAGTTTTACCCTTTGTATTTAAATGTGTTTTCAGCCAAAAGAGAGGTAGGGAAACCCCAGGACCATCTGTCTGCTTGCAGCACATGCAGTAGCACTGCCAGCTTCATGCTGCCTTGGGTCGAGCTGGTCAGCCTGGCTCCACTCCAGTGCCTGGGGACTTCAGTGGGGCCAGTGCAGCCCCACCATCAGCTCTCTGCAGACCCCTCTGTCTGCTTCCAGGTATATAATTTAAGGTCATATTTGCAATCTGCCTGTACACCCATCACAAATGCAACTGTGCTCACCGAACAGTTTAGTGCAACTTGGCTGACAATGATTTTAGGCCTCTGTTATGCTGAATGTGAATGATCTTCTGTGTGAAGCTTACCGAGGTTTCCTGTGATGAAGCTACCTGGGCACAAGGGGGTTCACTGGTCTACCCAGATAAGCTCATCTGTAAAAAAAAAAATAAATTAAAAAAATTTAAAATAATAACAAAGCCATGCCTTGTATGCAGAAACAGTGCAAGTACAAATCTTTTTATTACTGAGGTATATAATGTGCTATGTTTTCTTACTGGAAAAAGTCAGTGTGAACACCTCGTGGCAGTTACAGATGTCACCTTTACAATTTTCATCCGGTTTGTCAAGTCTTGCCTCTGCCAGGGTTTTACCTAGTTTTGGCTGGTAGCCAGCGTGCAGAACCAAATCCTTTTGCACTTCCAAAAAAACCCTGCAGCAGTAGAATTTAGCCGTCCCTCTTTTTAAAGCCAGTCAGATGATGCCAGGAGCTCCTGTGTGCACACTGGAACAAAGAGGCTTTCTTAGGAGTAGGCAGCAAAACCCCAAAAAGCTAATAATCAACCAGGCAAGGCCGGTGGTAGACCACGATCCCCTCTGGGGAAGATTCTTGGCTGCCTGCGTCACTTGGTACCTCACAGGAAACCCTCTCTCTCCCCCTGTGTGCCAACTGAGGCAGCGGGCGAGGTCTTTGCCACGGGAGAGCGACGGAATTTTCCGGTGCACAAAATTTAATGGGTATGTTACCCAACAAGAATCGTTTCTGACCTCTTGCTGAAGAATGGGGAGCTAATGCTTTCTATCAGCAGAGAGCTTGTTAAGGCGCTGAAAAGACGCCGCTGATTCCTTGATGGCGGCGCAAATGAATTAGAATGAGGGAAGGAAAATTGTCATCTTGTACTGAGCACCTCATAATTTTGCTGTCACTTGAAGAGCTAAGATTACTGCCAGCAGCAGATAATGTGCAGTGAAAGGAACCAAAAGCATCAAGTTGCAGAAAGGAAAAAAAAGAAGAAGAAGAAGAAGAAAAAAAAAAAAGGACTTGCATGTGTGCAGTGAGGCAGGGAAGGAAGAAAGGGTAATAAAAACCTATTCCCAACACTAAATTAACCACTTAGGGGCAGACTGAAGGGCACTAAATGCTACTGGGTCTTTCCTGTTGAAATGAAGACTTAAAAAAAAATAAATAAACAAACTCATCCCCTTGCACTGCTTTGTTTTACTGCACATAGCCATGATAAACTGACACGTCTGTGCTTTGAGAAATGGTGTTACAGAAGATGACAGCCAAGGCTTACAACTGGGGAAAATGCTTCCAAAAATCTCTAATCGAGTCCATGAGTAGATTTTGAGTCCACTGGGAGAATAACCATTTCACAACTGTTTTCAGAGATCATTTGAACACTTGAACTTGATGAGGACTGGCGCTCATGGGCTAAAAGCAAACTTCAGGCTGATTGAGAAATCTGCTGTTCTTGTTGTGCTAGCTCATTATGCAAATAACCCAGAGGGGGAACAGAAATAATACTGTTTGACCTATACCACTGACTGAAAAAAAGCACAGCTTGCGAATTGTGAATGCTATGGTCAGAAGGGTTGTTCCTTTTTCGCCATCTTTATGTCCTGGCCTAAATAATGCGGTCTTGTTTCTGCTCTCCTAGCTGGGAGGCATCTGTAACTGAGATCAAAACATAGCTGCAAATGGTTATCCATAAAATTGGGCTTTGCAGATAGCTGATTATTTTCTGAATAAGCATGGGGGGAACTCTTTTCGAATAACAGCTACATTCATCAAGTGTGTGGTCTGTCCAGGGTGATTTCAGAGGAGAGAAATGGAAGAGCAGACTGAAGCATTCACAGTGAGTTGCAAGATCAGCTGTGATTTTTCTGGAGCAATTGCTCTTTCTGAGTTCTATCTCCATGCTGATATTCTGACTTGGTTTTCACTTGTATCTTCTCACCCAGTTTACAGTACAGCCCCACAGAGAGTTGTAATGGCCTGATCCTGTGGGTTAACCCTGCTGTAGTGCCCTGATGTTGTGGGTTAACCCTGGCAGGCAGCTCAGCCCCACACAGCTGCTTGCTTACACACCATCCCCTGCCCCACCCCATGGATGCAGGGGGAGAATAAGAGGACCAAAAGTGAGAAAAGTCATGTGTTGAGATAAATACACTTTTAAAAAAATTGAAACAAAACAAACAAACAAACAAAAAACAAACCAAGAAAAAGAAGTGATACCCCCCCATAACTGCTATTCACCAGCTCTCCAAAGCACAGCCAGTCCCCAAGCAACAGCAGCCCCAAAAAACTCCCTCCCCACCTTTAATTGCTGAGGACAATGTCATATGGTATGGGATGTCCTTTTGGTGAATTGGGGTGAGCTGTCCCAGCTGTGTCCCCTCCCAGCATCTTGCTCACCCCCAACCCACTCACTGGTGGGGCAGCAGGAGAAGCAGAGAAGGCCTTGATGCTGTGTAAGTGCTGCTCAGCCACAGCTAACACATCCCTGTGTTACTGTCAACACTGTTCATCAAAACCCGCTAACACAAGCACCATGTGGGCTGCTGCAAAGAAAATTAACTCTGTCCCAGGTAAAACCAGTACACCTGGTCAGGTTACTTCAAAACACAGTGATAGGGTGAGCAGAAACATCTAAGGCTGGTTTTGTTGATAGCATATCATGGAATGGCAAGGCAGGCTTTCCTTCTGCATCCTTCTCATATTTGAGGCTTATCTCTGGAATTCTACAAGTGTGTTTCCTTCTACCATTCTCAAAGTGCTCCTTTGGCACTGCTAGCTTGAAATCACTGTGTCTGCAGCAAAACATCCAGTCATTTCATTGTCCAGGAGGTGTCCTCTGGGCACCCTTTGTCATGCAGGTGAGCAGAGGCAGACCATGCTTAGACTAATATACTCCAGAAGTAAACCATGCTGGAAACCATACCCAGCCCCTGGAAAGCAATCATCTGCACTAAAAAGCAGTTCCCTGGTTTGAACATGCCAAATGCCACCTAGCAAACGATTCTCCATCACTGCATAGTGACTAAGGTGCTCCATGTACCCCTGTGAAGGCTAGGGTGCTCATTAGCACAGACACAAGCTACCTCATGCCCACCATCAGCAGCACCCGGCAGCATCACTGGTCCATTCAGTTAACTAATAGAAATACAGCCCTTCTCTTCTCCTGCTTTTCTGAAGCTGCATATGTGAATTTTACCTCTTCCCTGCTGGGGAGCAGAATGCTGAACTGGACTGTGAAGTGAGGCTGGTCAGTTGCTGGGCTTCCCTGTGGTACCCTGAGGGCCACGAGGAGTGGCAAGAACTGTTTCTTGCTCCTTCAGCAAATGAGAACCTGTCACCATGTTTGGTTCAGCACTGGAATTTGCCTTCAAATACCAGCCACTTTAGGGTGGTAGCAATAGGGTTTGGAATTAATAGCCTAAAGATACTATTTTTCTGGCCATGTGTGGAGGCAAATCTACTCAGAGGAACATATGCATGAACACTGGTGAAAGGGTTGTGTGTGTTGGTGATAATCCTATTGCATGGGGTTATTATTCTTTTTTTCAGATCTGAAAAGTGATGATTTGAACCTGAAACATAGCATTTTTTAAACAATTTGCTCAAAATCATTTGTGACATATGTGCATGCAGAAAAGCTGGTGTGACCTGAACTTTGTTATTTAGTCAACTCTTATGTTAACATCCTGGAAATGGCAATCTTCTGATGGCAAATTCCTATTGCATTGCAATATCACATCTGATGCTGTTTTACATTAGGGACAGGCAGCTAGGATTTTCTTGCTGTTTGCTCACATTGCCTTCCCAGCTTGATAATTCCTCTATCTGTATCTCATAAAATTTCCTAAGTTGTCCAGGGATGACTGATGCTCCCATAATTTATTTTGCAAAACATCTAGGTCAACTCTGGTCACTATGGAGATGGCAAGGAGATACTCGGGAAGAGTCTCCTCCTCACATGGAGCTCTCCTGAAGCCAGAGGCAGCCGTGGATTTTGCAAGGTGGGTGCAAGCCTGAGGGCACGAAAGAGAGTCCTCCCAAACAGTACTGAACCAAGCCTATCAGTACTCTGATCTATATTTGTTAGTCTTGAACACCATTCAGCCAGAGCTCTGTAAAATGGTTATCCAATATAAATGAGTGCAGGTTCTCAGATTATATTATGCAGGTTCCTCCGCAGGGAGAAGCTTGTGCAGAGGGAGCAGAAGTGCCATGCAAAATACTACTGCCACAGCTCATATCAGAGTTCAGATCTTCTATGTGAAAGGGGGAGACTCCTGCATGTTCTGGCCATAGCCCAGTCTTTTTCTGAAGTGGCTGAAATTCAAAATGTTGGTAGCTCAATATAGCTAGGAAGCATTTTGGTATTTAAATTTCACCTGTAATTGCTGCCAGACTTCTCCTTGGTCACCTTATATTCAACTTGTACTGCTCACACAAGCACAAGATACCTTTTCCTCCACACTTCTCACACGTTCTTCCTTGTCTCTTGGACTATCATGCTGTGAGTTGGAGGGTTACATGTCCTGCAACTTACAGGCTCAGTGTGGTCTCTTACAGCACCTTGTTGACAAACCACCCAGTCACTGACTTCTCCAAAATGTGCTGCTTCTGAGATTTGAAGAACATACTGTTTGCAGAAGAGGATGCTATGTTGATTGAAAGATGTCGGTGTTGATGGAAGGGCTGTTGGTAGTTTCTGTGGGGGAAGGAGTAAGAATAGTCAAGGCTGAGAGAGAAGCTCAGACTTCTAAAAAGGAGAGAGAAAATCATGTTCAGTTTGAAATTTAGATCTGAACCACTCCAGATTTATTTTAGTTCAGGTTCTTTTCATCTGCTTCACTGGCCACAAAGAAAATCCGTTGTCTTCCTCAGTTATTTCACAGTACAAGTAATGCCCATGGAGCATGTTCCACCACCTCGATTCCAAGGGGTGGTTCATCTCACAGGGCTGACAGAAGCCCAGTCAAGGCATGTTTTTTGATTATGTTGGAGTCAATGGTAAGAAAAAGAGGCTTGTTGAGACATCAGACGTGATGAAAGTCTCGAGTAGAAGAGAAATGGGATTTCACCGATCCTAAAAATGGTGCAGCTTGACTGTGACAGGTGAGCTGAGGAGCTGCCATACTTGTGTATTTGGTTTAAGCCCTTTAATGTGTTGCATTTCCATTCAGAACATTGCTAAGTGTGTTCCCCATGTCACCAGGTACAGAACAAGGAGAATGAGGATGCCAGCTTAGGCTGTGTGTTTAGGACTCATCCACCTCTGCTCTCTAGTTCCACATAAAAATCATAATAGTTTCTAAATAAATGTGATGAGATATGCAGAGGATTATGCTTTCATGTGAGAGCTAAGGAGCAGGAGAAGATGAGCTCTTAAAAAACAATGATCCTGGTTTTATGCAAAGATGCCTGCTAAAAACAAATGAGGGAAGAGGAATATGGAAATAGATGATATAATAAGGCAGTAGAGTAACCAGAATTATTCTGCCTAGCTTTCTCTTATTAAGCTTTTCATGAGGCATCAGCTGCTCTTTGTAATTCTCTTCTTAAGACTACCCTCAAAGTATGCCTATTCAAAATATACACCTTTGCTGCTGCATTTATATTCAGCCTATTTAAAATCAGGACAAAATACGTGTGTGTGCAGGGTACTGAAATAATCACAAAAGCATACAGCAACCTGGAGTAAAAGGTTTGAAAAGACTCAGTCACAGATAACAACAGACTACTAGCAAGTCTGCCAAACTAGTGCTGATGAAGGACATGCATTTTGAGATATCAATTTTGTCTGAACTGGTGAAATCCAAACCAGGCAACCAGTCATTCATATTTATTATTGGGCAATTAGCTAGATACTTGTTTTCCACTCTTTTTCTAATTAATGTTTCATGTCAAAACATCCCTAAGTCCTGGAACGTCGACAGGTTTCTGAACAGATGTGATCGATGTGAGGGGCCCAAATACCACATTTAATGGTATCACCACACATGGACAATGAATACAAAGGTGTTTATTGGGTAAACATTATAACAAACAAAAAACTGGAGAGAGACCAAAAATGGGAAGTGCTATAAATTATTTTTAGGCTGAGTGGCAGTAAAGCTGGTATGGATGGGTAGACTGCATGAAGGCATAATTGGAACTGTATGTCTTGAATGGTGCTTCACACGCTTCTGTAGAGTGGCAGGTTAGCTGCCTCTTGGTCTTTAGGATACCCCTAATAATTGCAGTGATTGAAAAGCTACATGTCCTTAAACCACACTGCTCTTGGAGATGCCCGGCTGGCTGGTACTGTGGCATACGAGACAGTATGGCCCCATTCTGTCTGCATCCAGCCAGGGTGGTAAACAGCACCTACAAGGCTGCGAAGGCATAGCTGGGGAGCACGTCACCCCTCTGCATTTGTTCTTAGAAATGCAGCTAGCAAAGCTGGGTCATTTATATTGAGAGCTGCTTTCTGTCCTGACTTTCATGAGACGCTCTGAGCCTTTGCTTTGCAAAGCAGATTGGATCACCTGGTTCCTCCCACCCCGATGCTGCTCTGCAGCAGGACACCTCCAGGGTGTGACTTGAATGTCAGCCTGACACCTGCTGTTAGCAACCAAAATCTTTCTGCTCTCTTCAGCAGGGCTCATATCATTACATTGATGACATCATGCTGTTGCTTCTCAGGGAAAAAAAAGACTGAGATCCTTCAGCACTAAAGCCATAATCCAAGTGGCAGAGAAGTTGGCAGGGAGGAGATGCAGCAGTTGAGACTATAAATAGCCAACCTTATGACAGTGTGTATGGCCTGGCACCAACTCGTACTGACACCTGCCTTACCTGCAGGAGAAGACAGGATTTAGGCTGAGAAGGAGGACATAGGCAACAGGAATATGTTACGCTGTGTGCCAATACAGGGTGTGAGGTGCCATGACCATATAGACCTGTGAGATGCGGAGTCAGAAGTTCCTCAAAAGTACTTCATGTAACTAATGATTAATTTGATGCATGAAGGCTGCTGTTCTGAGGACATTTCCCCCCCACACTCCTTTCTGTGTCAAATGTCTCCCTGATCAATGTCTGCTGAAGCTCCTGGTTCCCCCTTGCTGTTACTGTCAGTGAAGTGTAAGCTTCAATGCTCCCTGCAGCCATCTAGCTCACACAGGATCCAGCCCACTACTCTCATCAGCATTTCTGTCATGCCAGAAACCGTAACAACTTGAGCAGTCTTCAGAGAAAAAAAACGTACCTCCAACAAAACCATGCAGATACCCACTCCTGCAGCAAGCAAATCGATTACCCTTGGAATAACTTTTAAGATGACTTCACAGCTCTGCTCTGGTAGCAGACAATGTAGCCTCTTTCCGCTCTCCGTGTGCCTGCTGTCTGTGTGATGCGCAATGCTGCGCTATGAACAAGGAGTACAACCCTATTGGATGCCCTGGATCCTATGGATGCCCTTAACTAGGGCATCCAAGTTGTGTTCAGTGGCACCAGTGTGGGTAAGGTGAGGTTAGGAGGCCCTGCTGACAGGCATAGCAAGGACTGCTGCTCAGCAGCAGCTCAGGACGCGAGCTGCACCCGAGAGTTACGGGAACGGCACTGAGATCAGGCAGGAAACCCAGGTGAGTCTGCCCCAGTTCACCCCAGTTTGACTTGGGCATCCCTCTTCTCCTCAGCTGTGTCGATGTGCCTCTGTCAGTGGGCGAGGAGGGATGAAAGATGATTTATATTCAGTTACTGAAACAACAAAAATCCTGATTCCTCGTGGTGGCACAGCATGGAAAGTGGTAAACAACCGCCAGCAGGTAAGGAAGACTTGCTGTAGGAGGCTGGCTTCAAGTGTCTTTGCTGCTTGGGAAGGTGCCTGTGTCCCTGCTGAACTGACCAATGGAGGAAGGCTCAACAGGAGAGGACAAAAATCACACCCCCTTACAAAGCCAGCAAACTCCATGATGTGGCTTTGGCTGTAAACTGAAGAACCTCCATTTGGGAGGCTCTGGGATTTGCTTGGGATCCCTGGGAATGTGGCTCAGTACTGTCTGCACTAGGAGGAGGACCTTTGGGATTGGAAACACCCTTCTTTTCACAGGCCAGACCAACTGCTGTGATAGCTCCAACATCTAGGCATTAGTGTAGCTGGAGGAGCAAGGAGCAGCCTGCCTGGGCAGTCACGTTCTGCCTCCTGTCTGGGGAACACAGAATAGGAAAAGATGCCTTTTGCTGACTGCATCTGGCTCTGGGGGCACAAATCCACCTGAGTTTAGTCTGTACCTTCCCTGCCTTTAACCAGGTCCAGACTCCTAGGCTTCAAACCAGGAATTACATAGTAGCCTTGGCAGTACTACTTCAGCATCGTAGGGGTGATGATTAAAAAAATAAACCAAACCAAAAAAAAGGTCTGCCTGCTACATTAATCTTTCCATTTCCCCCTCACCACCACCACCCCCACCCCCCCCCCCATCATGTATCCTGTGCTCACCATGCCAGCCAGCTCATGTGGTAGGAAGCCAGCAGGAAGGAGGTGCTAGTGATATCCCAGCAGAACACTGCAGGCAGGCCTGGAAGGAACACATCATTTCTCACTGCTGAGAGGCCTAAGGTTATCTGGCAGCAGCCAAGAAAGCAAAGTCCAGTCTTCAGATGTTGTTTCAGACAGATAAGAGGTGCAGTGGTTTAGTACAGCTTGAGAAACTGTTATGCTTCATGTATAAGTGGTCATAGATCCAAAACTGTGCATTTATTTATTTTTTCTTTAGAGCAGATGAATAGTGATGGAACAGAAGATATGTTTCTGGAAGTGTTAGCTGAACACAGGGCATTAGACTTAATGCAGAAGTAACGGCAGGAAATCACACAGCCTTTCTTATGCAGATGTAATGATTTGATTTTTTCCCTCCTGGGTATTGGAAAAGGTAGGAACTTCTCGTTTTTTGTTTCCTGCCAAAAGATGCCCGTGTTCCTCCGTGGAAGTAAGCTTGTGTGTGTACAGCAAGCAAGAAAAACAGCTTTCTGCTGAGCTGTGAAGAAAGATTGGCAGGAAGGAAAGGAAGAGGTCAGCAGGCATTCTGCATACATCAGAAAAGGATGCAGATACAGTGAGGAAAAGGGAGCAGAGGACTGTCAATGGAAAAGGAATACAGTGTGTTATACACACACACACACACACATATTCATATTCAGGTAAGATTTGATTGACACTGCTAAATATTAAAAGCACACAGCTTATTTACTAAATCCTTCTACTACTCTATTCACTTTTTAAAATGTTCTTTAAGGATATCCTTTATTCGTTTACATGTAAACAGCAAACTAGAAAGAGAGCAAATTGTAGCCATCTCTGCAGCAATCCTGTCTGTATTGCTAAAATCATCTCTGACATTATTTAGAGAGTGCCATGGGGAATCATAGTAACATTTTTCTTTGGCGCATCCCACCAGTTTCAACCTCTAGTCATGGGTCTTCTGAAGAGCAGGGTATGCAGTAGCCCCTGAGACACAGCGTGCAGCACTATGGCAATGCACCAGCAAAACGACTCTTCTTGGCTTTACACTGTTGCTCTCACTGAATGCATTTCGGGGTTCTTAATTAGACATGAATGACTCTGATCTCCCAGGTCCGCCACTCACTTGTAGAGTGCCCGAAATGCGAGGTTTATGCAGTAATCCACCCCTTTAGGATGGAGGGCAACCAATCACAGTCCTGCTGCAGTGAAAACGATCCTTCCATCGAAACCAGGCACCGCGGCCAGAAGCAAGCCGGAGGGTTCCCAGAGCTGCCCAGCCGCTTCCTTCGCTTTCACCCAATAAGCATCTTTTTTTGTCCTCATTATTAGAGGGGCCGATGGGGCCGCTGACGTGCCGCGTGTCTGCAACGCGCGACACCAGCTCTCAGCAGTAGAGTGCGACAAGCTAAACGGGGCTGCGTGCGGGTTTCCCTTGGTCCCGGGAAAGGAGGAGGCACGTTCGGTTCCTTTCCACCCAGCAGAGGCTGCGAGGCTTGCCTGCCTCGCCTGCCCCTGCGCAGCCAGCTTGCTAAGCCATCTCTAGCGAGAGGGCGTTATCTCGGAACAGGTGCGGGAAGCGGCTGCCGTCCCTATGGAGATAAGGTGGAGGAGGGAGGGAGAGGCGGATGAGTTTTGGATCAAAGGTCCTCTTGGCTCCTCTTCAAAAGGCTCGAAGTGATCCCTTCCCCGGGCTGCGAGGACTGGCTTGGCGGTGACAACCGCCCCCTTCGTACCCGTACCGCCGTGAACCCGGAGGAGAATGCCCGCGGTGCAAAGGCTGACGGTGCACCTACGAGCGGCAGCGTGTCTGTGGAGGAGGGCCGGTGCTGGTACCACAGTCCCCGGGGGCGGCCGGGGCCTGCGGTGGCAGCGCGGGGGGGAGCCGGGCCGGCTGAGCCGCGCCACTGGCGGCAGCCGGCAGATGGCCCCCGCTGCCTCCCTCCCGGACCCGCCGCAGCGCCGGGGGGCTGCTCGGGCGAAGGAGGGGCCGGCCTCGTCGCGCTGAATTTCCCATCCCACTGCCCTCCTCCTCCTCCTCCCTCTCCGCGGCGGGCGCGATGGCTCCCTGAGAGCGATGCTCCCGGCCACCGCCTCCTCCTCCTCCGCCGCCGCCGCCGGGTGCTCGGTGGGCGCAGGCGAGCGGCTCCCGGCGGCTCTCGCGAGGTGAGGAGGCCGGACCGGAGTGAGGGCGCCAGCCCTCCCGGGGCGGGGGCAGCCTCCGCCGCCGCCTCCTCCTCCTCCCGCCCGCACCTCAGCCGCCGGTGCCGGGCGGGGGGAGCCGAGCGGCGCGGAGGGGCCGGCCGTGTGAGGGGGAAGGAGGGAGCGAGCCGGCGCGGGGGCTGCCGTGAGCCCTGCCCGCCGCGCCTGACGGCCGCCTGCGGGCCATTCGCCTCCCTTTGGAAATGCCCCCCCTGGCCGCCCCGGCAGCCGGGGGAGCCATGTAGCGCGGTGGGAGCGGGCTCCGCGGCGCGGGAGAAGCCCTTTCCCTCCGGCCGCGCTCACCACGCACACGGCACACACGCACCACAGAGAGGCGCAACGGCCGGCCCTCCTCCCCCGCCCCGCTGGTTGCATGCCCGCCTCGCCTGGCGGAGGAACGGCGCGCCGCTGAAGCAGCCCCGCCGCCGGGTACCCCCGGGCGCCGGGCAGCGTCACCATGGCCGAGGAGAGCTCCGACGTCCCCAAAGAGTTGATCGGTAAGGAACGGGGCCCGGCGGGAGCGGAGGGGACGGGAGTCCCCGGGGAAGGTGTTGCGGGAGGGAGGCGGGGGGGGGGGGGGGGCAAGTTTGGAGGCCGCCGTTTGCGACCCCGGGCTGCAGCGCTGCTGCGGGGGGATGGGGGTAACGGGGGTGCCGCGGCGGCGGCGGGGAGGGCGTGCTGTAGGAGCCGGAGGGAGCTCTGCGGGGGCTGGCCGGGCGAGCCGAGGGGGCTCTGCCGCTGCCGGAGGGGGCTCCGCGGGAGGTCGGGGGGAGGGGGACTCTGAGGAGCCGGCGGGGGGCGGTGATGCGAGGCCGCGCCGCCGGCGCTTGGCCCCGCTCCTGCGTGCGGGAATTGGGCGGGTGGGGGGCTGCGGGCCTGCGGCGGGGAGCGGGGAGGCGGCCGCCGCCGAGGGGCTGCGGCCGCGTAGCCGTCCCCGGGCAGCGCGGGGTTCCCCGGCGGGCAGTGACAAGCGGTCGGCGTCCCGGTGCCCGCCGTGCCCGCCCTCCGGAGGGGACAAGCCGGCGGGCAGCGCCCGGGGATCTTCGTGGGGCTGGCAGACGTAGGGTGAAACTGCCCCGGCCCTGCCGCGCCGGGACACCCGCAGCGGGCAGGTCCTCCGGGCGCCTCAGCACGGCGGTGCGGGCTGAGGCACCGACCGGCGGCTCCGGTTGCTGGGTCTGGGAGGGCTTTATTTTTTCATTTTCTCCCTGGGTTTTGTGTAATTTAAGACTCGTTTCACCACGTACGTACGGGATTCGTCATTAAAGTTGTGTGGCTGCGTGCACACGAGCCCCCACGTTCCGTGGTGATGCTTGGGAAGCCATAGGCGGTGATAAGGTCCCTGACAACGCTGTCATCGCTGCTGGGCAGCTTTCGGTGCGTGGATGATGAGCACAGTAGGTTGGTAACCGGTGCCGTTTGGGAGTAACAGGTCCAGTGCTTTAAGCCTGGTCCTCAGCCACCTTGCTCAGGCCAAACTTCCTTTGGCTTTAGTTGTCTTTTTGCTTGTTGAAGAGAGACCTGAGGGTCCCACCGAGGCGGGAATGGCTTATTTTAAAACGTTGCTTTAATGACAGATGGAAACAAATTTGTCAGGCAACAACCTACGTGTTGGGTTAGCTGCAGTCCCTGCAAACCTCTCTTGGTTCGTTTACACTGAAGCACTTCCTTCAGTTTTGTCAGCCAGCGCTATTGATGTGAACTGGTCTTAACATTCATAAAATATTGGTCAGATTCTGGATGGGAACTTGCAGCTGTTGCAGATTTTTTTTTTTTTTTCCTCTGCATAGATGAAATAGCTGTGTTTTGCAGTCTTTTTAGTGCACAGACCCTGGGGTTTGCTGTAGCCTGTAGCTTCCTACTACGAAGTGATGAGCTTGGAAGCATGCTTAGGAGTAGCTGTGGTCAAAACCGTAAACTTTTTCTTCTTTAAAATGGCTAGACATGTTGAGGTGCTAATACATGAAACCTCTTGCTGTGGGTCTGCCCTGTACTCTAATATGCCTGGGTGGGGTGTGATCCATATTATGAGGAAGAGCAAAGTGAGCATCTTCACACATCTCATCCTCTGGTGGCTTTGGATAATTTTAAGTGCTACAGCCCAGTCCTGGTGCCCTGCTTGCTTTATGAAGGGCTCTTCTGGGGCATGTGAATCTGTTTGTGTGGGTCAGTTTGATTTCTAGCAGCATTTTGGTGTCTGTGTGTTAAAATTTAACCTTCTAAATAAGCCCTTTTTTTTTGGTAGTAACTCTATGTCTTGGGAACAGGATGAAAGGACGTGCCTTAACACTTGGATGACTGGAGCGTGGAGGTTAAACTGGGGGTGGGTGTGTTTGAGCTGCAGTTTTTGTACAGTTGCTCACTTCCTGTGTGACCTTTGTCAGGTCTTGTAGGTCACAGTCTTCAAAAAACCCTCTCGTAACTGTTGGCTTACCTGGATTCCTTCCTCCAAGGTGCCGGTATCCGAAGGCAGGCACTCATAGTCTGTGGTGTTAAAAATGAATGAGCTCTTGAAAACAGGAGCCTCAACACAGTGTTTCCATCTCTCAATCTGAAAAACTGTTCTTTAAGTCCACTTGCCTTCGAGGTGCGAGGAGGCATTCTGTTTTGTAGGTATTCTCCACGTGATTGATCTCTATCTCGACTGCTTGAAAAAAAGCATTTCTAACCCTTTCTGACGGATAGAGCCTTGAAGGGAGCTGATGCCTTGAAGGGAGCTGACACCCTGAGACTGTGGAGGAGTCTCATGTCCCAGGCCCTTTCTTTCCCAGTGGCTTGCAGTTCTGCTCTCACTGCTGCTGTGTGGGACAGGGAAGGGAAGCGAGTCTCCCCATGCCGGCGCCTCGGGAGGAAGTGCCTTGCTAGACACAGGCACTTGAAGCTCTTTGCGGGAGAGGAGAGAGGAAAAGGCAGGGGCTGGGGGTAGCAGTGAAGCGGTAGAAACAGCAGCAGCGCCTTCCTTCTGCAAGATGGTAGGGCTTGACGAAAAAGACTGTGTAGTCAGCTTGCTTCTGGGTTCCCAAGCAGGGAAAGAAAGCCCAGAATTAGACATTACCCTTGGGAGAGGAAGCCTCAGGAAACAGTTCATGAGGACAGGGCTGGACTTTCCCCTCCCGGGCTTTGCTTACCTGGCTGCAGCCTGGCTTCTAACCAAGCGGTTGCCTGGGGAACCGGCCGCGCTGGCTGCCTGCCATGGGGCTGCCGGGGCTTGGGACAGGCTTCTCGCCGGGCAGACAGACCGCTGCTACCGAGGAGCTTTTGTTTCCTGATAGGAAAATTAAAAATTCCTGGGGAAAACATGCTGATTCTGCAGCCAGAGCTCTTTCTGGTGGCGAGTCGCTCTGACCTGCGCACCCTCCTACCCCGCGGTGGCCTGGGCGCAGTGCGCCTGGCCTCGTGAATGGTGTGCTGTTTGCACTAGCATGTTCTGGCTAACAGATGAAAATTTAGCAGAGAAGTGCTGTACAAAGCACCGGCATTAAAAGCCTTAGGAAAGAGCCCGTTGTCTTCAGTTTTAGTTTTGAAACTTCAGTGTGCATGAGGGCAGAGTGTGTCTGGGGAGGGTGGCGATGCCTTTTACAGATGCCAGTCGTCCTGCTGGAAGTAGGTTAATGTCTTTAAAAGACTTGTTTCTCGTGCCTTTTCTGTGGGGGCTGGGGAGCAAAACTTAGGGAAGGTGCCAAATTGGCTCTTCTAGATGAACTTCTCTGTTTATCTCCCAATTACATCAGTGTCAGTAGCTGTATAAGCTTTCTGGCAGGTCCCTGTGTATCCGTTCCCTCCAAGCCAGGGTGCAGGCCTTTAGGGGAAAGGCTGGCTCATTCAGTACTTGGCACAGTGTACATACTCTGTGTCTGTACACATGTACATACATACATGTGTATGTGTAGCTGTATTAAAGCCTTCCAGCAATTACTGTAACTTTGGCATTGGCACCATGAGGTGGCTATGTTGTTGTTGGGACATGGACCTAGACCAGTGTTGCCCTCTGTAGCATCCGCTGCATAGCCGTGGAGTGTTAGTATCTGGAAGTCTGCTCAGTTTGCTTTGCAGCTTAAACACACAGAGCACAAAACGTGTGAACACTGGCTTTGCCATTATCTGGCCCATTTAGCCTCCCTGATATTAATAACAACAAGCTACATTTTTGCAATGTAAGAAGCTAATTTGCTTTCAGAAGGTTTTCAGGTACGAGTAATAGAGCAAGTGAAGAATTTGTTGTATTTTCCCAGAGTAGCGCTCAGCAGTGCTGGGGCTTGTCTTGGGAATGCTTTTGATATGTAAGTAGTGCTGAAAAGAAATATCAAATTATATTTGAAATCTTGGAATATGAAATTGATAATCTTATTGTAGTAGGCATAACTTATTGTGTAGATTACATACTTAGAAGAGGTGTACTTGTGTTAGGTGTCGTACTCGTGCATGTGCATGAGACTTCCCTGAGTGAACAGTAGAACAGCATAGCTCTCTCTGAGTGTTCCTGAAAACTTGATAGTGGTGTCTAGTTTTTTCTCATGTTGTGACTGAAGGTATTTAATTAAGGTATTTTCTTTTATTTCAGAAAGTGTCAGGGATGTTATTGGAAGGAAAATCAAAATTTCAGTCAAGAAGAAAGTAAAGCTGGAAACCAAGGGAGATAAAGTGGATAACAAAATATTGGTAAGTATGACAGACTGACTGTGATTAAATTTGTGGAGAAAAAGCCAGTATCTTCTGAGAAAGCATTAATTCTCCTCTTGAAAAGGTTCTTTGAAATTTGTTATGTACCATAAGATATACATATCACTATTTTCTTACCTCCTTGCTAACCTGCACCGCATGTTGATGTGCAGGCATGCACACATACATGTTTGTTTATCACTGAGCTGTTCTTCAGAGGTTATGGTACTGTGTTGTGGACCGATGCTAAAGCAAGATATTGTTAGAACCATTCCTGAAATAATTTGCTGCCTTTGCTGGTTAGGTTTCCCATTTACAGCCATAGAAATTTTGAGTAGATGAGGAATGCAGAGTGAAGCATGTAGAATTACTCCTATCTTTTGAGAATCTTCTGAAGCTGTTATGCAGTGAAGAGTAACAGTGAAGCTATAGTGCTTTTTGAACTCCAATGACTATTTGTACTTTTTAGTGTTCTCTAATTCACACATCTTCAACTTAAAAGAAATGTTTGCTCTGTGGGATCCTCCATTGTCATTCCTATAACTGTAGCAGAGGAGAGTGTCAAATTAATCTCACTTAAGGATGCTTTCCTGTTTCCTCAAGAATAGTTTTGCTGGCCTCTCTTGATAAGAAAGCTGTGGTAATGAGCTGGTGTGCTTGCCTACTATCTTGAATACTTGGACATGAGAAAAGAGACAACTTTATTTCTTCATTCTTTTGATACTTCTCTATCAGGAGAAACAGAGTAACAAATACAAATAACTACAATGTTGCCATAGTATTTTGCAAGATGTTTGAACTTAGGTGCTTTCTCTCATTAAGAATGCTGTTGCATATTTTAGTTTCATTGCCAAGACTGTTGCTAAAACTTTTAGCACATTCCCCATATTCTGTTTTGTCTTCAAAGAACACAAGTTTTAATCCATTCTGAATTATCTTGATAACGTACAAGTTGATTATCCCAGTGCAGTGAGAGTGTTGATAACGGTCTACTTTTCAAGAAGGGCAGTTACTTGAGGAATTTGAAGTATTTTCTGCATAATATCTACTAGCTCCCAGGTTTACAGCTCCTGCTTCCATACTGGAAATAGGTTGAGTATGTGAATGTTGATTGATCGCCTCTACTTATTTGAAAGCCATGCTTATCCGGAAGGCTGACAGTTCCACTGAAGCAGTAACGCTTGATTGACTTGTTGACTTACACGGGATCATTATTGTTATCAATACTGGAATATTCTGTGGAAATACTGAAACACTGTTCTGATCTGATGGGACCGAAGGGATGTCAAGCTTTGAATTTACAGTGATGTTTCTGAGCGATGCATTACTCAGCAGTAATATGCCTACTTGTGACGAGGCAGGTGTGTTTTTCTCTCCTGAGCTCTCAGGTCAGGGGCTTCAACCTTTTATGACTTCAGAAGTAACGAAAGGAAGGGAACCTGCTTTAGGGGTTCACAAGTTAGTGAGCAGTTCTTGTGTGTGGGCATGCCTTCAGTGCCCAGGATAAGTCTTTCAATGGGATGAATTGTCTGTTAGAACCATTTGTTCTCTGAAGCAAAAATGCAGAGGAATTATATTGCAAAAAAAAAGAATGTTTTCATAGTTGGAGAAATTGACTGTTAACTGCCAGGGTTGGAATTTGAGTTTCCTTCTTCCACAGAAGAAAACTTCCCTGTGTGAAGCTGTACAAATCATTAATGGCATTATTTTTACAATATTTCTCTGATTGTATGTGTGTATCTTTATGTATCTGTTAGTTTTTGAAGTTGTTTTTGCATAAGCGCGAGGCCAGGTTGGATGGGACCCTGGAGGTTGGTGTCCCTGCCTGTGGCAGGGGGGTTGGAGCTCTATGATCCTTGGGGTCCCTTCCAACCCAGACCATTCTATGATTATATGATTCTGAGTGCCGAGTGTTGTCTGCTGTGGCAGAGGCCAGTAGAGATTGGTTCCTTTTGAGCATGCAATGCAGAGTGCTGTGAAAAACACCACACCAGTGACACCTTAAATTTTGTACCTTAGTGGAGATTTTTTTGGCCTTAGTGTTGTCTGTATGCTCTCATTTCCTACCTGTGTAATAAGAGGAGATAGACCCGTCTCTCCTCAAGAGTGATGATGAAGCTTTTACTTCAGAAATACTCAGGTGCTTAACACCAAACACCACAGGAAAGCTGCCAAAGGTTTTTCTTCTTTACTCCAAGCTGGGGCTTAACAGTGCTCAGTAAATAATGCATCTGGCCACATTCTGACCAGGGCACGTAAAACTCAATGCTGAATTGCTGTGCCATGGGTCAGCATGTCAAACTGAATGCTGAATGAAGTGTTGGCTGCAAAAGCAGTTCAGTAATTAAAGACTGTATCCTTAAGTGCATGCACCAGAGGGCTCAAATGTGATTGCATGGGCAACCTTCATGCCAGCGATCCTCAACTCCTCAGAGTTTAGTTGAAATGTTAATGATATTCTGAGCAGTCTCTTGAGTGCACGTGTGGCAGTGAATTGTTTTGAGATTTTCTTTTAAAATTTATCAGTAGTTAGGTGTTTACAAGCAAATTAGGTAGTATGTGTTTGGTCCAGCACTTAATAAAGAGAAAATACCAGTTGCTCTCAGTCTAGCAAACCCCAGAGCCCTGGCGGAATGTGCTCAAGGTTTTAGAGGAGTTTGATCGCAGAGGTTGGCACTGAGCCCTGGCACCCAAATCTGTGCTTTAATTCAATGATCTCTCATCCTTCCTTCCTAGGAAAATCCAGCAAAATCAGTACCACTTTGAGAAAGGGGTATTATTTAAAAATGACTGTGCTTGGCAGGTAACTATGAAAACACTTGACCTCTGCCCGTGTTGTTCACAGTGTATTCAAGGTGCAGAGTACTAGAATACATATACTATATAACTATCTACTTAAGTCACTCTGGTCTAGGAAATTCCTCTGTTATTTAGATGGAAATTGGAATCTGAGACTAAAGAAAAAACGGGGGGGAGGGGAAGGTGTTGCTTGAAATATGGTCCCTGTGTTAACATGGTGAAGGTGGGTAGGCTCCATGCTTGCCATAAGGTGCTTTAGGACCTCAGCTCTGGGTTTTGATGTGACAGACAGACATCACCCAAGGCTGCACAATGAAGTTGCTGCCTCAGTAGTCCCAATTTGCGTAATGATGCAAACCAGTAAACATGGTGAGGTGCTCAACCAGCTCTGGTCTGCTGGTACCAGGTCTCAGGTGGGCAGATAGAAAACTGGTATCCAGCCCTGAAAAGCCAATAATCTGTTTGAATGGGCAGAAGATCAGTCCTTGAGCAATTAGGGCCAATTCCAGCCCTATCTCTGTCTTCTTTATACTCTGGCAGAGCAAAGCTGCCAGTGGAGGGGGGTGTGAGGAAACATAGAGTAAGCCTTGAATGGTGACCAGGTGCCCATGGGGTAAGGTGGGCAGGCATCATGGGGGTCCCCAACGGGGCGCATGTACAGTGAGGAGAGCAGGGCAGGACTGGGGGTGGTAGCTGGGAGCTGCTGTACTCCAGTGATCACCAGATGGGCTGTAGCACCAAGGCAGATGCAAAGTTAAACCGTGGAATTGGGTCTGGGGCCAGTTCAGATAAGAACATGGCTGGGCACAGATGCAGCTGTGGCATTGCTCAGGCTGGGGCTGAATGGCAGAACTCTGAAGCAGTGTGGGGAGCTCCAGTCAAGGCTTCTCCCAGCTTTTTGGGTCATGCATCTGTGCCATGTCAGAGCTGTCCTCAGGTACAGGCAGCCAAATGCCAGCAGGACCCTTGAGCAGGCCACCTTAGCTCCGGCCATCAGCCAGAGGCTAACTGCCACTGCAGGAGTGGACGCCTGTCTGTTCAGCTTCAGTGTGGTTCTTGCAGCAGTAGTCAAAACAGACAAGGACCTTGCTATTTTATAGTGTGGTGGAGGATTGCTTTGGCTTTGTGGAACTGTTTTGTTTAAACCTGATTTCTTAGGAGGACAAAGCTTCAGGCACTGTGCTGAGTGGCTCCCGTGTTCCTTTTCACACTGATAACTTCTGACTTGGGCTGGTTTCAGCTTCATCTGATGGGTATGTAGAGGTCTCCGTTGAAATGATAGTGAAACTTTACACCTACTCCCTTCCCTGAGAGACCCACCTTTTGGCACCAGCACCATCAGGGATCAGATGAATTCCTGATCCTGTTGAGAATGATTTCTGAGTTCTGTCTTGTTTTTTATTTAACCCAGAGACCTTAGATTACCACCTACAGATAAACCCCAGTAGGAAACTGGGCTGCTTAGTTCTGGTGTTTGTGGTGCTACTTTTCCCCCCTAAAATTCCAAAGACACCTTTATAGTGTTTTTGGTTTTTTTTCTGAAAGTTGCAGTTTCTTCCTACCAGATTTATTGTAATTAGTAGAAATCACTGAGAAGTTGACGTTGTAAGATAAAGGCAGTATGTTATGTACATCTGACCAGCTCATTGTGAAGTAATGAGAGGGTTCATGACAGGCCAGAATTTCAGGATTCCTTTACTTTTTGCTTCTTTACCATTAATAAAAGATAATACTCAGTCTAGTTGCCTTTGAGATTAGTTTTCCTTTCCAAAATAATATTATTCTTAGACTTTAAAGGTGAGCAAGTGTTTGCATCTTATACATGCTGCAAATTACCGTGCTCTCTGCACGGCTGGTCTGGGGGATCTGGGTTCTTTCTGCCTTGTTGTTGTAGGATTGGTTTTTGTTTGCTTTGGTTCTAGGTTGGTGGGGTTTTGTGTTGGTTTTTCTTTTTAATGTTTTCATGACCTTAAGGTCACAGAGTAGTGTGATGTGATGTGGTGACCACAAGCACTTTATTAGGAGGTCCTGATGAGGAATTTTGGTTACGCTGCTGCCCCAGGTCATTTAGTTCTATTTGTTAAAATATCACAGTCCTACCTCTGGGACTGGGACGGTTGCTTTGGCCGGTGGCTCTTCTTAAAACATACTGTATACCTAACATGGATTTACTGGGAGTAATTTCTATGATCTTGTCACTTTCTTTGGGATGTGGGCTTTCTTTGGGTTTCCGTGGGCTTTTAAAACAACATGTTTAGTTGACTCCTGTCAAATAGGTTTATACTGGTGCTGTGCACATGGTCTGAGATTTCATGTTCTGCTTCTGAAGGCTTACTTAGAAAGACTGAAATTGTATTTAAAAAAACCCTACCTGCAGTTACTTTAAAGGAGAGGGTTTGGCTATCTTGTGCTGTGTGTGGCTGCTGAGTGCTGCTCCAAAAAGGGGGCTGGCTGTACCAAAGCAGCTGAGAAAAGAGCCTATGAGCTGCTGCGCCTGATCAGCGGTAAGGATGGCAGTCTCTGGGTAGAGGCAGTAATACTTTGCCCTGCCAAAACTATTTGTGGATTAAAAGCCCTGGTGCTTGTTTTTCATTGCTTATATTTTGTCTTGAACCATCCTATTCAGAGAGATGAATTTCTCTCTCTGTCTAGGTGCAAATGTGTTGCCTTTAAAAATGCGCCCTCGTATTAAATCACGAAGAGCATGAAGCTCACAGGGTTGTCCAAGGTTAGTTTGACATGCAATGTGTGCCATCTCACACATGACAGCTGGTGTGTGATGCTAATGTTAAATACGGACGTTCTTTTAAAATAATGGTGTTTCCTCTTCTCTGCCCAGAACGTTGAGTGTTATGACATATCTCTTAAGTGTGTGTTTATGGAGATGAAAGGAAGTAGGTGGTGGTACATCCCTCGTGTCAGGAAATCCAAATGAAGTGAGGTAATAAAATACTTATGTGAAAATGTATTTTAATACATTTACGGGGCACTTCTTGGAAAACAGTTGAACCGAGGCCAGTAACATTGCTAAGGACAACTGAAATAGCAAGAGTCCTCCTGGAAGGAGAATTTATTAATCCAGTCTTGCAGTTGTACATAGTCCCAAAATGGGAACTGGTTAAAAAAGCCCTCACTTATGTGCAAGATTTACTGAAATCTATATTTGTTATGCACTAACCTGTAATGTTACATTTTAATGGGTGGGAGGATTTACAGATTTAACATTCTCGTGCTGTGATGGTGGGTGCAAGTGTTGAAATCTTCTTTGAGATGTTTCCACTTTTAGGAGGGAAAACTGACCATCAGGGTGACCAACAAAATTGATAGGAATGCTGCTCTCTTCTGTGGGTTGATGAGGTTGGGATTTTTATTTTCCCCCTTATTTTCCACTTCAAATTTTTACTTTAAGTTTTCCTCTTCTCCGTCCTTATTTGTAGCCTCTGCCACACTCAAAGCATCCATTGCAGACAAACCCTTGTGTTTAAATCTGTGTTGACACACCTTTTAACATAGTCATAATAATACTACTACGAATCGATTCTGAGCGTCCTTTCCATCAGGTTTATCTGCATTAGAAGTAAAATCAAATCTACTTGCTTAATTACATCAACCTTTGTCCAAAGTGTAACAGCCCTCTTTGTCTGGCTACCCAGGCAAAATGTAGGGTTTCTACTTTCCTGGCACTTTTCTGTCCTTTTAAGTGTGGCTCTGCCCAGAACTGCAGGTTTTCTTTGACACTCAGTTGGAGCATGGAAGATTGCTTTCATGTTGAGACTACTGAGTATTCCTTGCACGCTTTGGGAGGACAGTATAGCCATTACATCAGAAGAGCAGCTTGCTTGCTCTCCCTTTCTTTAGTTTTGGGCAACTGGTACACATAGGGAAGGGGACAAAAAGGCAACTCATTTTTCCATGCCCTGAAAGTACCTACCTTTGTGTCCCCTCCTTTGCATGTGCACACCCACCTGCAGGCCTGTGTATCCTTATCAATGTTCTGGAAGAAGGAAATGTAAACATTATGTCACTCAGTGGCTTCTAGTTTTCTGTTCACAGCTCTAACAGCTATCTGGGGAAAAAAGGAGTGGTGGGAGGTGGAATCCACTATGGCTCTGTATTCTTCCTGGGATCTTTCCTTCTGTCAATTTTTCACAACCCAATTAAAACCAATTTTTTTTTTTAAACTGTCACACTCATTCTACTTCTTTTGCTGAATATGTAATGTACCAAAGTGCTTTGCTAATGTACTTTTGTTTCTAGAGGGCCTGACTCCCTGCCACCATTTGTGAAACAGAGCCTTCCTAAGCAAGGATTTACATTGAAATCTCTGCATAAAAGTGGCAGAAGACTATTACAGTTTCCCAAAAGCTAGAAATAAATAGAAAATGTGTATTAGGGTCAATTTCTTGTCTCAGTCACTGCTCTCCACTGATTTTTTTAGTTTATTTTTCTCCCTCTCAAGAAAGAGAATGCATTATTTGGTGCACCAATATAAATGCAAGAACCTTGTCTGTATCTCTCCTTTTTTTTTTTTTCCCTCTTATGGCTTGTTTTGTTTGCCAGAAGATACTTACCCTAAGAAGAGACTTCTCACACAGGGAATGTGGTTTGTTTTACTGTAAGTGGTGTGAAGGATGCAGTAAGCTTAAGAAAGGCTGCAAGGGCTGTTAATAGAAAAGTTAGTACAGCGTAATGTGAAAAATGTTTCTTGTTGCTCAGAGCCTGTCTCTTCAGCCATTGTTGGCGTGGAAAAAATGGTGAATGTCACTGATTCGTCTGATTATTAAAGTACTTTGGATTGCCTACAATTCTGCTTCACTTTTTTTCATGTGGTGGTAATTCAATTCTGTGTAAAGTAATTACAGGCCCAGGAAGTAAAATTATTCTTTAAATATAACTGCTGCTAACAGTACTTCGTACTGCTGCTAGAGTCTCCAAGCTGATTTCTGCCCTTGTTCCTGTTTAATCTCTCCCTATGCCCAGAACACCCGCTCTGTTCCAACTCATAACTGATATCTTTTTGTATAAAGATAGCTTCTCTAATTCAAACATTTAAGATGACATACTAGTATGATGAAAAGTTAATTATTAGAGCCAGGGTCTGATAACCCAACACTCCTGAAACAGACCTAACCAAATTAGTTGGCCTGCTAGGTGAGGCAAGAGCCTGGGGAGTTGGGGTTGCAGAAGAAGGTCTGAATAGCTGTGGGCTGTGATTTTAATGTTGGCAAACTGAAACAAGTTTCTGCTGGATGGTACAAAGTGTTGGGACTGGGGCAGGGGCTTCTGGGAGTGTGATGGACAGCTGGGACTTTAGCAAAAGGGAAGGCTTCCCCCATCAGTTGAACAGTGTTTGCTCATTGTTACATTACTGGCACTCTTCAGGGGGCTTTGCAGATGAATCCTCACAGCACTTGTCCCTCTGAACAAACACACGTTAAAAGGCTCTGCATGTCCTCTGTGGCTAATGCAGAGGTTCCTTCAGGACAGAAACCATGAGCAAGCAAGGAGAAGATCTTACTGGGTCAGGTTAATTTTCTGTATCTTCTTAGCAAAGTGAACTTTATTAAAAAAACAATTTAAAGAAGTGGGCTGGGCTTGTGGGCACTAGATGTTGTGTGGCTTATGCCCTTGTCTGGCAAGGGGGGTTTGTATCCCCAGGTACGGTAGCAGGCCTGTGTGACAGCAGGATGGGCTTTGGAAAGCGTGGGTGCAGGGATGGAAAGCAGGAGAGAGGTTGGACCTATTTTCCTCTTAGGATTTCTGTCCTGCAGTGCCATGTTGTCAAGTGGTGGTTGTTTCTGTGCTCTTCCAGCAGACTGATAACTAGATTTAATTGCTTCCCCCCCCTTTCTGCCATTACAGCTGTGGTTGGCAGCACGCTGCCTGCGAGGGGGGCAGCAGCCTGGTTGGGGTGCCTGGAAGCACTCTAACAGCCAGGGCGTAGGAAGCTGAGGGCACTGAGAGCAAGCAGTTTTCTCCTAGGAGCTTGAAAGATGCTTGCCAGAGGCATGTCTTTATGGAATAAGCACCTCAAGTACATGCCTCTGCCTCTGAACAGATCCTCACTTCTCCGATTGAACAGCAATCCCCCCCTTCTACATAAAAGCCTTACAAACCACTGCTTTTGTAGACTTCAGCTAAGATATCAATGTCCCCTAATTCTTGGGGCCTGGGTGATCCAGCTGCAGTGGAGCAGTTTCTTCTTGGATCTGAATAGGGGAAGTGAATGGCTGTTGACCCTGATCTGAATTGGGACATGGGGCACTGTTGTGTTTGTTCAGGGTTGACCTTTAAATAAAAAGGCTTCTCCCTCTCTGCCTTCAAGGCCATTAGCAAGACCTAAACTATTCATACAAAACTTGATAAAGGGGAAGCCTTTCAGAGGCTCATCTCTTAACAAATACTTGAGCCTGGTGCTGAAGAATGATACCGTCTGGCAGCCCTGCACGTGAGCTGCTACTCTGATGCAGAGCTTGAGGAGCCTTAGGTCGTGTGGGGCAGTGAAAGTAGGTCAGTGCAGATGCTTGGATTTTTCATGCAGCCAACTTTAACTGAAGATGTTCACTCTTGGTCTTTACAATGTTGCCAGTAAATATTTGAAGAAACACTGGCTTTGTTAGGTACTGATGCAGTGATGAATAATAATTTCTGCTGGCTCAGTACGTTTATTCATATTCCAAAACTGAAGTATGTATTTTATAGTATTATTACTTTAAAGAGTGTAACCTGGAAAATGTTTTCTAAATATAACAAGCAGTTCTCTTGACTGTCCCACTGTTAACATTTGCACCTGGAAAGTGTCATAAAAGCTTAGTGTTGGGACTTGGGCTTTCTGTTCTTTCTGTGTTTATTGTGAAGCATATCAGTGTACACTGTGTACACTTGTTGCATACCCTATGGGTATCTTTGTGCTCCCTCTCCTGCCTTTCCATCTGCCTCTTTGCTCTTCTGTCATCATCTGTGCTTCAGCAAGTCCTCAAAAACTGTGTGTAACTGCTGTTAGGACTTGGGGTTGCTCCTCTTCTCTTCTCTACCTCTTCTCTTAACACTGGTATTCTTCCACTTACCATGGAATCACAGACTGGTTTGGGTTGGAAGGGTCCTTCAAGACCATCCAGTTCCAACCCCCTGCCACAGGCAGGGACACCCTCCCCTAGACCAGGCTGCCCAAAGCCCCACCCAACCTGGCCTTGAACACTGCCAGGGAGGGGGGAGCCACAGCTTCTCTGGGCAGCCTGTGGCAGGGCCTCACCACCCTCACAGGGAAGAATTTCTTCCTAACATCTAATCTAAACCTACCTTCTTTCACTTTGAAACTGCTTTTGTTTCCTTACAGTGATAATACAAGCATCTTCAAAGACCTTAGGTATCCCTGTAAATATGAGGACGATGGCCATTATGCTAAAAAAATAGGAATACCTGCCATAATTTCTTCTCTCTTCTGTGTATGATGGTACCTGATCCAAACTAGGCAAGTTTTTTGTTCTGTTGTTCTCCAGTTTCATCACAGTCTGTGCTAGATCTGTGGGTTTTGTGGCATGGAAGCAGTTTGGTTCATGCTGGGCATTATAGGATTGTTATAATTAGGCTTTAGGTCCTTTCCACCTTTGCCAAGGTAACCTTCTTAGGTTAAAAAACCCCAAAACCCAAACCTGAACAAAATATTGCTAGCATCTCATTCACTGCACAAGTTATGGTTGTCCTGAGGGGAAACAAGATAGTATGATGGACACAACTTCTCTCTGGCATTACTCTCTTCATCATTCTAAGTAGATGAACTGTTGGGTGGGGTGGGGTGGGGAAGAAAAAAGTAAAAACAAAACGGGTAAAGAAGTGTAGTATAACATGGTAATTTAAATGCAATGAGCTGCTGTGGACAGTTCCAGAGCACTCTAAGGTATTGTAAAATGGTTTAAAAAGTACTTAGTCTGTGAATACAATAATGAGTTGCCCAATTTTTATGGTTTTCTCTTTGCTATGGGAAGATGTTTTCTAGGAGATTTGATTTTTGCAGACAAATTTATCTGTTATCTTATGCAGTCTGCATTATTTCCCTCTCAAAAGATTTCACAGCCACTTTTCTGCCACTTACTTGCTTAGCTACACCAGGTAGGCAAACTGCAGGAGAAGCTGGACGCTGACTATTCCTTCTTAGAATTATTTGTCACCCAGCTTGCCAGGTTTCAGTTATCTGGAGAAGGGCATGTACTCAGTCTTTATCCAAATACAAAGAAAAGTCTTTAGAAGCAGCCTGATACAGCAGGGACCTGTGTTCTGTGTCAGTTGTGAACTTACCGTGGTGGGGTTTTTATGTGGGTATGTTGTTTGTAGTTTGTGAGATTTTTGGGGGTTTATTTACCTTCACTGAATACTACTGAAAAGGGGTCAGAAAGTTGTGTATTCAGGTTAAAAAGATTTCAGGTGGCTGCAGGATTCACACCCACACTAAAACCACAAACTCTCCTTGTTGAAGTGTGACATTTGTCAGCTGGCAAAGATTTATTAAACTTGGCAAATGCTTATTTGTAAGCATTAGGAATTTATTTTTCCCTTTTAAATGTTTTGAAAACATTTTAGCAGAAACTCCAAAACCTGAAGATGCGCTAGTTTCATGTGGTATTTCCAATGTAATGCCATCCTTTTAAAGTATTTCCTGTAATAGTATTAGTTTGAGCTCCTGTTGTTTATATGTGCGTGAAATTGTGTGAAATTAAAATCCTGCAGGTTTTTGTATGCTATTAATTTGTCACAATGTAGCCTTAATGAAATTTTAGTAGGTCTTTGTTCAGCCTGAGTGGTTAAGTCCACCCAAATTAGATTATTCTCCTATTGTATTTTTTTTTCCCTATGTGTTATGTTTTCTATTTTTGTCTTGTGTTGTTTATTTTAGAATACTCATTATGATGTTTTTCCTTTCTGGAGGGTCTGTTGACTCTCACCATAAAGAAAATATTGCAGACAATTGTTTAAAGTCGAGGCTGGCCTTACAGATGTGTGTATAAAAGAAGGAAACATTGGGGAGTCGGACTCTGGGCCTCCCCTTTCACCTCTGTAACAGCTCCAGTCTTCCATGGTTCTCTGGGATGTGACTCCTATGGTGCTGATGGTGCCTCTCCATTCTGCCATGAGCAATGTGACGATTGCTTGGAAGGGGTTAGTGAATTGTTCCTGACACTGAGCACTTGGGACCTCTGTTCCTCTGCCTTCCCTGGCTCTGTGTAAATGCAGCGTAGTGTCAGGGTAGCTTGGATCCTGTTTAGGGGAGGAATGCTGTCATGCTTGTACCTTGAGGTGTGCCACAGGGAAGGCTTTGCTGTGGAGTAACCCACGTGTTGCAAGTTCACAGTGTGGCTGTTCCTTGTTCATGTGCCAGAGCCCCGGGGATCTGGAAGAGGCTGGGCTACGCTGGAGTAGGAGGCGTCCCTGCTTGTACTATTCCTTCTGTAATGCTAGACCTCTGTCTTGCCAGATGTTTGAATCTGCATGGTGCTGCTTGACTTCAGAACACGATGGGAGGAAGGGACTCGCTGTGTATTTCAGTGCTCAGAAGAATAAGGGAGTCGTATCAGAGGGACTGCTTGCTCTCACCAGCCATCTCACCATATGCATTTTGTGAGGGGCCAGCCTCAGAAATGTTTTCCTAACTCATCTTCACATGCTGACTTTTTTAGTTTTATTGATAGTAGTTCTAAAAACCCTGGGTTTATGCAAAAGCACATGCACAGCCTGACAAGAACTGGCAAAAAGGAGGAATAACTTTCTCCACCTCCCTGTGTCACTGTTTCTGAAGTGGTAATAGCAGCTTTTCCTGGAACATAAAGAGGAAGAGCTGGCAGAGACATGAGACTCTCAGTCAGAAGCCTGGCAGGAATTAAGCAAGACGCCTTAGTTGCTCTTGTGTTGTCTTGAAGTGTATTTTCCATGGACTAGCCAAAAGCGTCTGGTTACAAATATTACACCAATATCACTGGGCTCAAGTTCTTGGTTAAGTAATTTGGGATACTTTGGTAAAAGGTGTTATTTTCATATATTTATCTATTCCATTGCAGTTACCTTTGGAAGAAAACTTGTTGTGGTATCACAAATTTCATAGGTTTTGTTTCTGTAGCACTACCCTTGTGGTAAATGTACCAGATTGACAGAGGATAACAGAAGTGTTTTAAAATACATGAGACTTGCTACAGTGCATGCACGTTGCTCCCCTCCCTCTCAAAACTGTGTTTCAAGCTGGGCATTAGCCATGGGTTGAATTCTCTGAGTTAAGTTTTAATATAATATTCTAAGAAAATCCTTAAACATAGAGGGTCAAGACAGATCTTTGGGAAGCTACATGGGTTGTTTGGTACACTTTAACACCTAGTATCTTGAAGGACGCTGACTAAGTTGGATAATTGACTTTATGTTCATGGATATTGGATGACCTTCCCTTTGGGAGTAGAAAGGTCTTCATAATTGACCTTTGGATAATCTGATGGCATTGTCTAAGAGAACAAACAGGAAAATACGTGATCAGGTGGAATTTGTCTTGCCAGGGGTGGCAGTAATCCATTAAACACTGATCTGTTACATTTGTAGGGTTTCTGAATAACTCATTTGTTCAATTATGTTGAACTATACCTACTTAAGGTGTGACCAAACCCTGATTTTGGTTCCTTAGCTGTCATCTTCCATGGTGTGACCAAACCCTGATTTTGGTTCCTTAGCTGTCATCTTCCATGGTGTAAGTATGGAGCGCTCCCAGGTAGCTTTTGGACCCCACGCTTCCAGGGTGAGGAGTGGATTAGATTGCCCTGTTCAGAATTTCTTGCACAGCCTGAGGACTAGTGAATCTGTTGGTGTGTCTGGAGCCAGGCCAGTTGGACGAGGTGTTTGTTTAATGCTTAGGGCTTTGTGGGTGCATCGGCATGAGGAAATTTAGTATTTGGGTTATGGTAGCCTCCAGCAGTAGTGTTAGGATGTGGCTGTAAGAAAAATACTTATTTTCTATTTATTTTTTTAATTCCCTTGTAATGGAAACAGTCTGTCCTGAGCTGATTTTGACATTCCAGGGAGGTAAGAATTCCTAGGGGCTTGCAGTTACCATTGTATCACTGTGTGGTAAGGTTACTTTCAAGCATCTGCAGTGGGGATATTGATGTTTTTTCCTCTTCTGTAGGCTGAGTTCATGCGTAAAATGAATGCTGAGCTTTTAAGTGTGCTTAATAATCACCCCTCCCATTAACGTATCCCAGTGCATATGATGTTGCACATACTGATGCTTTAGACAGGTTTGTGACTTAGAGTCGGCATGTTATATATTGCCTAATATATTTCACATAGATTATATACATTTCAAAGATTGTTACATTATACTCTTATTTTAAGGTCAGTATAGTAACTGAAACAAGCAATAAAATCAAATGTTCTGAGCCCAGCATGCTGCCTCTCGCATCAGGATGATGTTTGGCTGCTAAATGTGTTTTTCCCCAGACAGCGAGTGTGTCTGCAGATCCTGCACTGCCCATTTGTTTCAGCCTGAGCACACTTCTCTGTCGATGCTCCCTGTGAAATACCATAGCCTGCTTCACCTTCTGTGCTGCTGAGTTCTTGTAGCTCTATCAGCTTCGTTTATTCATTATTAAACGCATGCTTTCTGCTTGACAAGTGCTATAAAATCCCTTTCACTGTGGCTGAACCCAAGAACCTCCACTGAGAGTCTAGAAGGGTTATTAATTTTTTTATAATGCAAATACTATGCATTTCTACTTTCTGCTGAAGTGCTCTTCAGACCAGACTACTTAACAGGCTGGTGGATTCTCTCTGTCCCATTTTTTAAGCCATGGAGTCACGTAAAAATGAAGTGGTAGATTTTTCCAGATTTCTACTGAAAATAGAAACAAAAATATCTCCTGTGCTTGAAAATTTTCCTAGAGGTCTGATAATATATTAGATAGACATAAAGATGAAGGTCTGTACTACGTAGTATGTGTGCTACTGGACATATTTCTGTATTAGTGTTGCTTCTGTGCAGACCCCATTAAGAACACACAGAGCATAAAACAGGAGGGCATGCTTTTCTGAAATGCAGAGTGTCAAGCTTTCAAGAGTTTTAAAATTAAAGTAACTCAGTTTAGATATCTAGTGTTAAAGGTTCTTTTATTTAACCTTCATGATCATTTGAGAACAAACAACAAATCAAGGCTTTGTGTTTCCTAAGCTCTATCTTGTGTAAGCACTGGCCTGTCTTTCAATTTTTATTAAGCATGTCTGGACTTGTTTTTGTTACATTATATTTTATTTATCCTTTCTTAGATGAGCATTCCAGTATTTGGGAGCTATAAACATACCTGATACTAATTCAGGACAGCAGCTTTTCCTCTAAAGGGAACAGACTTAGCCACTAGATCTTGGTTTGATAAAAAGACAGCTTTCTAAATGCAGGCTTTTTTGTTCTGGTTCTTCTTGGAAAATACAGTCGTGGGAGATTTTATCTGAAGTTTTCACCTGTGTGAATTTGTTTGTTTGCTTTGAAAAATAACCAATTCGTTCCTTTTTTCCCTTAAGATTCATCTCCTGGGTCAAGAGAAATAGCTTCAGGACTTCTTGGGCAGTTGGATGTATCACCAACAGTGACCTGGGACAGCAGTTTAGCTGTCAAGATAGCTAGTGCTGGAGGAGCTGACTCTTCCCCTAGAAAAGAACAAAGTGGATGGGAGGCTGTCTGAAGTGTGTTTCAAAGAAAGGCCAGGGAAAGGGAGATCAAGGCCAGAGGAATTACTCTGACTGTTGAGTCTCCCTCTTGCTCTCTGTACTTAACAGACCACAGCTGTGAACCTTGTCCTCCTGCACACAGCAGAAGGCCTGGAAGGAAAGGCATATATTTTTTTCTCAGAGCAGCAGCCAACTAGTGTATCTCTAATTGGGTGAACAGAAGCTGAAAAGAAAGCAATAGAGCTCTGGTGGCTTTGGGGAATGTGATCAGTCTACATGCTAGAATTTTTTGTGGCTGTTATTAGTAAAGAAGTAGAAAGAATTGAGCCTTCCCATGCTTCGAACTCTTGGGTTTTGCCCAGTTTCAACTGTGCTCATCTTAGCTGTTCTATGGCTTCACTCTTGCCTGGCCAAGGGCAGTTGTGCACGTGTCCAAAGCCCTGTAGCTGTTGAAATAGCTGTAGAGTAGGTTATGAACAAGTGGTGTGTAAGTCTCAAATGCTGTAAACCACACTGGGCACCAGAAAACAGTTTCTTCTGACTGGTAGGCTCTTGGCTTTCTCATACCACGCCCCAGTGTTGAAAGGATGGGGTAATTTCTCTGGGTCATAGTGTCTCCTCAGAAGAGAGATACTCCATTCCAGGGTAAGTGTGCAGGTGAGAACCCTGACCCTTGGTACCTGTGTCATCGGTACTGGTTTAGCACGAAATGTTCCACTGCCTTTTTCTAAGGGATGCAAGCTCTTCCCTTTCAGTAACACTGTGTCTGCTGAAATGCTTCATTTCCGAGGCATAGGATCAAACTTCCCTTTTTGCTTCGGGGCCGCAAAACCCAGGGAAGTTGTGGGAGTGCTAATTGGAACCGAGTATGTCATCTACAAGTTATAAATAATTGGATAAATCTGTACTCTTACCTCCTCTGTCTGGTTATGTGTTTATGAAAACACTGTGGTGTTTGTTTTCTAGGTGGGTTTAACGCCACTCCCTTGGAAATCTCAGACAGATGAACAGAGCCCACTGCTGCTTGAGCCCGGCTTAGCGCATATTTGTTTGAATGTTGTTTCCACACCCAAACTCGTGGATGCTGAAAGTGTTTCTGATGTAAATATTATCGTCTCTCTCCTGTAAAGACCCATAGGGGTGAGGCCCCACTATAATCTCTGTGGGTGCTTTTCCAGTAAACTCTTTCTCAAACGTTAGTACTCACGTGTGAGATCGCTAGCCTACAGCTGTTGATGCTTGCTGAGAACCGTGTGAGGTTGTTGGCTTAGCCATGCTCTCTTAAAAAAAGTACTTTACTGAGGGTTCTTCTGCTTTCCTTCTTTCTGCCTTTTGTTGGCTTTTTTTTTTTTCAGAATGATTGTTAACAAACCTAAACTTCAAAGTATTTTTTCCATGCTTCTGATGCCCAGCCACATAACATTATACCAGAGTAGGATATGCCCCACAAGGATGGCATTAACTCTCAATTACATACCATTTTAGCTTATGTGTTTATGGGTGAAGAGTTAGAGAGTTGGACCTGTCATGCAAGTATTTATACCAGCAGTTTCTAGTGATAGAAAGCCAGAAGGAAAATCTGTTACCTCGGGTCATATTGACAGTCGTGTCTCCTGTCACACTCATTTCTTCGGATTTAATGAGCATAAGCTCTGAGCAGTGTATTGATAACTGAGTGAATGATAAATACAATTATTTGATAGTATTAAATGCTTAGGTGGGGTTGTACCTCTAACCAGCAACATCCAATAATCAAGTGGAGTTGTCAATTTACTGTAGCTATCACATAAATCATCTTACACCCATTCATGCTGAGTGGCGACATTGGGTCTTCCCCCACATCCCTAAACCAAGACAAATCAAATAAGTAAGGGTTTAGGTTTTGGGTGGATTGTGTTGGGTGGGGTTTTTTTGTTGTATTGTTGTTGGTTTTTTTCCCCCAACACATTCAAAAGATGATTATTTGCATGGAGTGAAGGGGATGATTTAATGACAGGAGGATAAGATCTTGAGTCTTGGAGTCATAAATGATATTGGGAGCTTTCAGCAGCTGTCTGTTTTCATAAGGCAGCAGATTCTTTTGGAAAGGTTCCATTTTGCAGCTGGAAAAACACATATCAAGCAAAAATGCAGTTTGAGCTGGGCTTGACAAACCAACTTTTTTTTTTCCTTTTTAAATATTTTTCTTCCAACATCATGTCTACTCTGATTGTGTAAGTGATTGCAGTGTAATTTTAGTGCTTCCCAGTTCGTGCTTCCCATTTCATGCTTCCCCAGTGAATTCCATGTGATAAGCTCTCCTGGACAAGAGTTGGCTTTGTAGGGCAACTTAGTGACCTCCAACTGCATGATGAACTGTGATATCCTGGTAAGTTTGAGGCAGACGTAACCAGTCACATGGACAAATAACAACCTGTAGTTAAAACAAAAATTCCCTCCTACACTCATGTAGAGGCTGTTCCTCTGTTTTAAAAATGCTGGTATTTTTTGAGATCTAGATAATTTTCTTGTGCATTATAGCAAACTAAGTATATTGCAATATGTTTGTTATTAAAGTGAAAACCAACCAGAAGGGAATTGTCACAGTCTGTGACTCAAGGGAATATCACCTGTAACTGAGATGTTCCCTGAAGTGAAACTCCATGCAGGCAGATTTATTGTTAGCAAGAGGGGAGAAAACCATATTGCGAGGCAACGCAAGCATTTAACAGATTTTTAATAAATACACAGTATGCAAAGACAAAAAATGTAATTATCGTATTAGAGGTCTGCTAATTTTTCAAGTGACCTTGAAAATATGCAAGTGCAGCTGTTCCTGTTAAACTCATATGAAAGGGTGCTGCTTAGGAAAATGGAGAGTCTGGCAGAGGCTGGGCCAGATCCCTGCGAGTAGAAATCTTGGGAGATAGCAACTGGTGACATTAGCATCTAATTTGACTGAGTTGGAAAGAGCAGTGGATTTGAGGCAGACTTTAGGAAGGTGTGATAGGATTTGGGAACCATTCCTGAGTATTTATCTGGCTTTGAGTGATCAGACGAGGAGAGGCATATCTTTGCCAAGAAACTAGTTTGAAAGTGATGCTGCAGCTCTTAAAGTAAAGCTGTTGCTCTTTCGTAGTTCTGTTGTGGGTATGAGCTATACTTAAATTGCTGGAGAAACTAAAGGTTTTCTAATGTCTTAGGCCCAGCTTGGTTTTGGGATTGAACCCTGAAATACAAGAAGTTTAGCGTAGAGACTGACAAACTGATTTGTGTAATTCAGTAGAAAATACTTACGTGGCCAGGACATCCTTTGCCCATGGGGTGACAATGAAGAAGGGCCAGGTTGAATGGTCTTCAAGTGTTTAATTTCTTTGCGCATTCAGTTGTCTGTATGTGTACTGAATAAACTGACTGACCTTGGATCTTTGTGAGCTTGTAAGAAAAGGCTGTTTAATTAGACCTTGTCAAATGCTGGACGGGATTAAAGTTTGACTCAGTCTGGAAACTCTGCCCTTATAGAGGGATATGTAGTAGAATCCTTTCCCTGGCAATTAACTAGCTTCCATTTAAAAGGTCATTGCTGTTTGAAAATGTATTTGGAAAGCTGTTTGCTACTAACTTTGAGAAGTTGTATACTGTTGGAATTTTTCTGCTGAGCTACATGAGTGATTAAACCCAATTCCCTGGGCTCTCTGACAGTTTTATCTTTTCAGTGAAGGAGCCGCTTCGCTTGGTTTGTTTTCCTCTGTAAAGAAGTCAATTGATCCCTTGAAAATTTGATAAAACAATTGTTATGCTTCTTTCTGTGAAGGAGTATTCCCTTTCTGTTTCTCATTTTCTGAATGCTCCTTCCCTTCAAGCAAGGTATTGCACTTGGGTTTATAATTCACAGGATGCTTTACCAAGGGAAAGATGCTTATGGAATTGGTAGTGATGTGCTTAGCTTTTATAGCTTTTCTCTTACCTGTGCTTTTAAAAAAAGTGCCTATTTCTTTGTAATATATCTCCCCCCACCCCCTCCCCAATCCCCCAATGAGACAGATAGGAACAACAACCTATGGATGCTTTGAAAGAAGAAACTCATAGCAATAAGTTTGAACCCCCTCCTTACCCTGGAATTTCCTATTTCATTTATTATGCTAGCCACAGGTGAGACACCAAGACCTTCGTGGTGGGTTTTCATGTTTCATTGGAGACTGGGGAAGATCAGGGTAAAAGGCTTTCCCCCTAGCCCCCCATTCCTGTGGTCTCCCGTGTTTTCCTGAGTGAGTAAAGCGACAGGCAGCAAGTAAGCTGAGCAGGCTGGGCTGCTGCAGGGCAGCTCTACCTGCTAGTGTAGGCAGAAGCCAGGTATCAAATCAAAGCACAGTGGAGTAGCTCCTGGCTAGCAGGCTTTACGGCGCCAAGAAGGAAAAAGCAGATGGAAACGTTCAAATGCATTTCCCCGCTCCCCTTCCCTGTCTCTTGGATCTTTTATTACAGGCGGTAATAGGAACCTGTGCTCTGAGTTTTGAATGAACGGCTTACACTGTGCTAGTGTTAAGTACTTAATGAGCCTCATTTTTCCAAGATCTTGCAGCCTGCCTCAGTTAACCCAGCTGCTTTTTTTAGGAGTACTTGTTTTGGCAGGGGCTTTTCTGTGCGTATGAAGAATGCACAAATAAACCGTTGTGCAATTTGCAATTAAAAATGAGGTGGTAGGGAATGGGGGATTTTAAAACTGGATCAGAGGCTGTAGAGCCAAGTAAAACAATTGCTCAGTGTCACTTTGTAGACCCTTGTCTCAACAAGACTCGTGCCTCTGCGTTGCCTGCTGAAGGGAATGGAAATGTGAGCCCAGGCTGGGGGAATTCTGCAGTACTTGTCCGGAGCAGGTCCTGGCAAAGGGGTGTGGAAGTAACCTGCGAGGGTCAGGAATTGGAGCATTCTGGTTTGTGGGGCTTTTATTGGTTTGTTTTGCTTTTTCCTTTGGGGGGCGGGGTGAAGAGGGGCTTTTTTGGCTATGGGAGTTTTGTTTTTTCCACATCTCCAAGGGATTGCAGCATGACAAAATCCTGCAGAGCATGTGCAGGGATAGCGGTCAGGATTACCGTGGTTAAAATGAGTGAGACTAGGAACTTGGGAAGCATGGAGTGCTTGAAAGGATACAAATACATAAATCTAGAGCTCTTTCCCAGCTGCAGAGTTGTTTCAATTCATAGACATCAGCAGTTAGCCAGAAGAGTAGCTGTGCAGAGGTTGATCTTTATGCTAAGCTCAGATTTCTGCATTTATTAGGCTAGCTTTAAGCAAGAGTAGTTTGGTCTGATGTAAATTTTCTTTGGGATGGGAAGGGAGGAGGGCTGTTGCCTTGGTAATTGCATCACATCAGCAGTTCTACTGACTGCTTGGTATTGGCTAAAATGCCATTATAAATGAGTTTTTAAAGATGGACCTGAGATGTGTTTGAGTTTTTTCCTTCCTTTTGTACAGGGGTCTTGAGTAGCTGTCTGCTGGGTGTGCTGCTTGGGAAATCTGTTACCTCTTTAGATGTATCCGGATACTGAAGCAGGCTTAGCTACACAGGTTAAACATGTTGGCTGTGGGTTACACAAACAGTTGCCTGAGTTCCTGGAGTTCAAACATGTAGCATATTTGTTACAGATGATGTTTGCCTACGTGGCAGCTCTTAATCTGTGAGAAGTCCTGGGTAACCTACCTGCTCTTGTGCAGCAGTCAGCTTTCTGCACAATGTGCTGCTGAGTAAGGAGTGTGCTCTGCATCCAGGTTCTTAGGATGGTGTTTTAGCCTTATGTCTCCGTCTTACTTAAGAAACTAGAGCTCAGTTCTTTGCTAGTCGCCTGGGCAAGATTGAACCTGCTGCATGTTTAGTGAGCTAAAAGCAAATGGTTTGTTATTTGAGCTAGTTATGTCATCAGAGAACAACTGTGAAATGGGTGGGGTGAAGAGGGACCAGAGAAGGAACCTACACTTCAGTTGAGGCTAAATGCCTGTCTTTTACATGGTTGAGGTTAAACAAAATGATTTTTCACCTTGCTTCTCTGCACTTTGCTTTCATGTTTGTGAAATGAAGAGTGGGTTGGTGCTGCCCCACAGAATAACCATCCTTTAGCCAGAACAGTGTGTTCCCTGGCACGCAACGTGTCTTCTCTGTGACAGATTTCCATGAACCTGTGGTACTTGGTTGTGCCGTTGATCTCTCCATTTGTCTTGCTGTGGCGTGCTATAATTGTGGCTTCTGGTGAAGCCTGTAATGGTGCATGGGGACATGTTCTGTGGGCTGTGGCGACACATTTAGCAGATGTTTTGTGGAGTCTGTTAGACAGCCTTTTCTTGAGATCTTTAAAGTGTGTCCAGTGCTGCTTTCCTCTCTTCATCGTTTAGAGGCAAACAGAACTGTCAAAAAGTTAAACTTGTTCAGAAATATAGCACAGTACTGGAGTACTAGCGTACAAACAGTGCTTGGATCTAACTAATGATGGTCACATACTAGTTGTGAGGAAAAGCAGCTGTTGGACAGTGTGTTCAGAGATGCTGTAGAGCAGCCCTGAACAACTGGATTTGATCAAGAACAGTTTGCTTGGCTTGCAGCTGAGGCAGTTCATCATCTTGATGGAGACCTTGGATACTATCCTGCCCTCATATATGTGGGAAAGGCAGCAAGTGCTTTGGCTGTCCCCTTCCTGCGAGCAGGGTGGGCGCTTATTCTGTGGTCCAGGCATGGCTAGTGTCCCACCTGGTGCTGGAGGAAGGAGGTGTGCCTTTTCTTTTGAGACAAGTACAGAGTCATCAGGTGTTTCAAAATGCCTTTGCTCTGACCATGATACCAGATGTTTTCCCTTCATTTCTGAGAACATTTTTTTTCCCAAAGAGCTGAAAATCAGGATTGCTTTAAATTACTTAGAAGAGCTGAGGCAAAGGCTCTTAAATCAAAGATAAACAGAATAAAGTGTTGTCTAATCCATCACCAAAACCCAATTTAACTAGATAGTGACAGTGTTGAGGGAAGAATCTCGCAGGAACAGTGGAGTCAGTTCAGGGAATAACGTAACGTCCTCTCCTCACACACTGGAGTTTCTTGTTAAGCAAGTGCTGATAACAGGCCTCTCAAAATGCAGCCTCTGAACTGGTGATTTGCTTCACTCTCCTTCAGTATTGTCTTGGCAGTTTTTGGAAGTCCAGCTGCGAGTCTACTTTATTATTTTAATCGTGGGATCCTATTTTGTATTCACAGAACGTTTGCTTAAATGCAGTATCGTGGGAAGGGTAATAATGCACTGTAAACATGATACAGCCACCAAACGCCTTATTTCCTGGAGCTCCTAGTCCTTCTTCCCTGAGAACTCTGAATTATTTTTCTAGGCTCTTCATGCAGTTACTCTTTGTAAACATGAGGATTTATTTCTGTCTTTCCTCCTGCTGTTTGTTGCACTGTAATGTCCGGTCTTAAATGTTGAAAACTTTGTGGGGCAATGTCTGTATTCAAGCAGGACAGAGGACTGTCAGTTCTAAAGGGGTTTGCAGGTGCTTCTGAAGTGGGAATAGTGAAATGTGAAGTGTTTGTGGTGATATGTTTAGCTTGGGATATATATTTTAAAAAAAAAACCAACCAAACCCCCAAAAGTTTAATGACCAAGCATTAACAATTCCTAACCTATTCTTGCAAAAACTCCAAACGTCTGGAATCCTGAGCATGTTTCCCTGCATGCAATGTTTCTGGCTTACGTTTCATCAACACCAAAAAAATGAGCCTTGAGCTTTGCTGCTGTCCAGGTGGTTGGCAGATGTGATGGCAACAACCAGAAGAATGTCAGTCTCCTGGTGAACGGGGAAACTGTGGTCGTTTGTCATATAACCAGTGAGTCAGGGTGCCCTTGGGGACTGGGTACCTATGCTAAGCTGAGTGAGCCAGGCTGGTATGAATATGAGTAGTGCCAGGATGCTTAAGGTGATCAGGACCCCTAAGGTGTCTATCCCTGTGGCAGTACTAGTAAGCAGCTTGTAAATGTTTTCAGTATGTAAGCTCTAATCACAGAAAAAATTAGCCCCTGTATTCATAGGCTGCTAAGACTTATTTTTGGTTTGCTTTTTGTTTACACCCACGTGGCAGGCATCTTTTTTTCCCTTCTCAGCAGTTTACTTCTATTTCAAATATGACATTTCAGCAAATGATCGTCCAATACTTCATCTTACTTTCCAAAGGATTTGGGTTAGAATCAGTAGGTATCCAAAAAAAAAAAAAAAAAAAAAAAGAAAAAGGGAAAGGGTGTATGTGTGGGGAAAAAAAAACCCAGACCAAACCCACAACCCAAATCCTACAAACCCCCCTGAGCCCTCTAACCCTTGCAGAGAGAAGAGGGCACAGCAGTTCGCATGCCAGGCTCTTGGCTGTTTCTGCCTGGCCTCTGCCCCAACAGGACTGCAGTCCAGCTGAGAAGCTGCTGTTTCTCTGCCTCCCTTTCTTTCGGACAATGACTTCCCAAGGGTGGGTTTGTAAATCCCTATGTGCTATCTCTCTTGAAGCTGCCTAGGGTTATCTGATCTTTAGATGCCATTCTTACTGTGAGAGAAAAAAGCATTTTTCTTCTTTCTCAGTGTTGCTTGTCAGTCTGTCATCAATTGGAACAGACAGGAGCTGCAAGTGGTGCTTGGTGCAGTTTAGCAAAAATTGTGGCCGGTTTGAACTCACCACAAACGTTTTTAATCTCCAGGTTTGAAGTGTAAACACACCCAAGATAATTAACTCCATAGGAAAGAGGCCTGATGTATGTCCCTTCAGCAAGACTGCGAGCGTACCTGCATCTCTGGGGGTGTGCTGGGTGTGATGCTGTTTAATCCAGCGCTTGTGCTCCTGTTACATGTTAACTCGGTCCTAACAGGGCAGCTCTGGAGTGAGTGGGTGGGCACGGTGGGGTGAGAGACGGTGGCTTTTGTTCTGAGTGATTTTAGGCTGCGAGTGACATGGAAGAATGAAATCAGGAAGTTTGCTCGTTCTGCCCTGCAGTTGTCCTGCCTGGCTCCTGCCCCTGCCCTGCAGCAACCCTCTCCGAAGGGGCACGCTGCAGCCCAGGGCAGGGTCCCTGGTGAAAGAGCTCCCCAGTGAGTCACAACACACAGGCAGAGCTGGACGGAGCTTAATTAAGCTTTGCCTTGCGCTGTTGCACAACAGGACTGCAGATTAATACAGGGGCAAGAGGGCAGCCTGGCAGGCCTGTGGGAAGCAGAAGTGTCGCTCACTGGAGCAAACTGGGATGACAGTGGGGGTGTGTGAGGGGGCGCTGCTAACAATTGCACCCGAAACTAGTGTGTGGCAGTATATAGTCCCACTGAAGTTGGTGGCCAGTTCCTGTTGATTTCTGTGATGGAAAATTTAATCTTTCAAAGTTGTATGAAAGGTGCTGGTTTTAAACCTGTTTTGGAAACCTAGTACACATCTCACCTTTTTTTTTTTTTAAATCTGGAGTATCTCAAAGGAAGAAAATTGTCAGGAAGAGAATGCATCTGTGTGTCCAAACAGGCATAGTTTAGGAATGAATAATAGGAATTGTTTAATGCCCCATCTCCCATTAATTTGCCAATATTCATTCCATGGGAAGACCTTTAAAGTGTTTTCTTGTTTGCCACCTCATCTCTGAGTGCTGGTTAAATCCTACTTTCCTAATCTATTGGCATATTATTTCCGAGAGAGAGAGCGAGCTGTGATTTACCATATACCGGTGGAGCAAAGAAAGAAGACCACTTTCTTTTCTGTAGAAGTGCTTCCTGTGGAAAACAAAGGGCTGCTAACTAAGCAGGGATATTAACTAGGTGTGGCGACATGTGGGGATAGGACTTTGATAGCAATTCCACATGTTTCTTGCTGCTTTAATTATTTATTTTTTTACATATAAGGGTAGAATTTTCAAGTACAATGCACTCTGGACTTAACTTGTTTCATGGCTGCATTTATAGGCCTCTGAATACCTTGCTTGATAACTATTAACTGCTGGAAAATTAGAGAATAAATTCCATTAATTTGTATTCTCCGTTAAAGAATATTTTTTTTTGGGGGGGAGAAACAGCATTTTCTGGATTATTCCTACTATGGAGTATTGTAAAGAAGTATCATGAAAAGATGTTTGCAGTGGTGGTTTTGTAGCCAAAACAGTAGAATCAAGTCTTGTAAACCAACCCTTTTTATATCAGTTACAGTTTATTGTTTCTTTGATTTATGAGAAACTTCTTTCTGAAAATATTAATGATTTTGATAATCCAGAACCAGGAAAGAAAATGAATGTTTGTGATAGGAAGCTAGAGCAGGAGGGGCGAAGCCACTCAACTTTGGTCTGGTGAGGCCCCTGCTGTTATCAGTGTATAGATACAGGGGCTTTCCAGACGGTGATTCAAGGAATCCAGATTAAGCTGCTCTTCTGAACCTATTTGTGGAGACCACCTTATCTTTCTGTTGATTACGATTTACCTCTGAATTCAGATAGTTATGTGGCTGGACCTAAGCAGTATGAGTAATCCTCTGCTGCCACGGACCTGAAGAACATGATTTGGAAGGGGTGAGGTTATTTTGGAGGGCATAAAAAAGGAAGCACTACTCTGCCACCATGCAAGTTGAGAATTCCAGTGTACAGTAAGTGTGGGGAATAGATGTAAAAAAATTTGTCTTATGATGTCAAGTGTGGGGCTTTAAACTTTCCTTGGAATGTTTTGCTGACAGTTCATTAGTTTTATTGCTCCAGTTTTGGCAGGAACCCAGACATGGCAGTGTTAAGTGCTCATGGATAATGAAGACTCCATTTATGACTGTTAGCATAAAAAACTATCAGTGTAATTTAAATGGGTTGTATAGGTAAGTGAGGTTCTCCATCTCTGGAACTGATCAGTGGATCTATGTTCACCTGCCCATCAAGTCCTTCTAGAAGTGTGTCTTTTGTGTATCACTCCATGTTGCTTCCCAAAATTACCTATTCTTCTAAATTTCTGCTACAGTTTAGGCACTCTGCAGAAAAAGAGAGGTCATCGGTGTTTGCTTTTGATGCACTCACAGTTGGTGAAAGGGTCACTTGTCAGTCTATTGCTGGATGACTGTATCAGAGAGGAATGCCACCGCAGGGCTGGGGGAAGGATGTTTGCTAACCAGCATCGGCAGAAGTGTGGGAATTTCAGAACTGAAGAAAAATGGGTTAGTCCAGTGTCCCTTTTTCATGTTTATGGTATTAAGAATTAAAGTGCTAGTCTCCAAACAACTGTGGAGTATATGATGTATCTCCACAGCATTTTAAATACTGTTTATCCCCCCTTCCTTTCATCCTTGAAAAAAAATTATTATTTAAGAATTAAAAAAGTAGTAAATTGCATTGACTGGTTCAGTGGATTTATAATGAAAAAAATTAATAGCTGGGTAGGCCCTCGTTTGGTATTCATAGTATGGTGTTTTTAGGAAATGAGATTAAGTAGTTAAAGCATCCAAAGAGGCACTATTTTTTTTATTCTTGGGACTTGTGCTTACATTTAATTATGTACTTACTGCTAAGTATGTCATGCATCTCTGGCCTCAAACTGTATCATGTGAAAGATTAGTTACTGTTTCATGGCTGATGAAATCAGCAGAGGCAGAGTCTCGCTGGCTGTAAAACAACGGTGATGCTCCCTGCGTTGTGTAAGCCAAGGAGACTGACCTAATGATGACCCACCAAGAAGTATAATGATGAGGTGTTGTGTTTGTGTATCCCAAAATCTGAAGTTTGTGGCTGGACTGGGTCACTCGTGGAAGGTGCTGTGGGGTTCCTACTCTTTCCCAGGCTTTGCCCAGGAAAGCATCATGCCAAGTTACTGCAGTGGATGTGGCAGAGAAAGGTTGCATCTCAGATGCTTGTTTTAATTCAGGTGTGGTAGTTGCCATTTGCATCTGATAAAGGCTGTCTGGATTTGAAGGGCTTGCAGCTTGTTGGGTGTGATGCTTCTACTTTTTCTTTGCACATTTAGGTAGTTGTAGGTAGGTCTTGAAATGGTGCATGTTTCAAGGTCAGAAAACTTAAGAATGAGGAAAAAACATAATAAAAGGCAAAAAGAAGAAAAAAGTGGTTTTAGAAGGTGCAGCAGGCTCTCTGTGGTGGCTGGAAGATAGCAGTGGGTTATTGCCTTGCAGGCACGGTTGAAAACAGGAAGAATGATTGCAGTTATTGAAGGGCAAGGGGATGTTGGCAGATGCTCAGGAATCCTCTCATTTGGTCCCAGGGAGGCAGGGAAGATTCTTAGGAAGGAGACCAGGTGTGCCATGTGTAGCAAGAGGCAAAACAGAGGTTCAGGAGAGCCCCTTGTGCAGTTGATGACCACAGCTGTTTTATTTGCACGGGGACACAGTGCTTGCTTAAATTTTGCTTTTACCATTGAGATGTGTATTTATCTGATGGGAGAAAGTTTGGATGACACTCTCTGGAAGAAATATGATGCAGTTATTGCTGGTTCCTAAGGCTTTGCCTTTTCTAATTCAAATGAGTACCTGTTTAACCAGCCAGCTTCCCATCAGACCTTCAGTTCTCTATCTTTTGCATTTAATAGTACATTTCTCAGCAGCAAATTATTAAGGATTTTAAGGCTTTGTTTACCACAGGTTTGCAAAAGAAGTGTCGTGCTACAAATGCAATTTCTTATCCTGATAATTATTTATAAGGCCAAGCTATGCTATCTAGGAATTGTGTGTATTTTCACTTGATTTCAAGGCTTATGGTGATTCTGAACGCCGGAGGCTTGTGCATGACTGCCACCCCATGAAATAGGAGTGTTTCATGTGACTCTTCTCCTTTGAGATTGTGCCTTGCATTTTGTAGGGCTACTGCCTTGTATTCGGGCTGTGTTGGGGGGGGGTGGGGTGGTTTTGCTCTGTATCAGTGTTACAAAACGTCTGGATAAAGATGTTTGTTGAAAAGTATTCATGGACTGTGTTAGTACCTGTGAGTTCAGGTGCCGGAGGTGAGATGGGACAAGTACTGTATGGTTACAAGTATGAGTAAGAAGAAGAAGTAAGTAGATCCCCATAATCATATTTGCTCCTGTTTTGTTGTACCTCTCCCAGCAGCTGGGTGCAGAAATGCTGCCCACACTGCTGCGGTGGGTGATGGACCAGGAAGTGACGCATGCTGGTGATTAACACTGGGCGGCCAGAACAGGACGTTCGGATCATGAAGGAACATGAGCTTTCCTACATTTTTCCTGGTTTTCATTTGCTATTGTTTAATGACCTGTTGTTAGTGACCTGTTGCTTTCATAGCTTGTACCATTTCCTAGAGGAATGTGAATGCTGTGATTGTGACTTCAGAGTAATGATTTCATAATGATGCGGAATCAAAGCTTATTTGTTAAGATGAGTAATTTTGCCTCAACAATGGGCCAACATGTATCAGTAAGGTGGGCAGTAATGCATTCACTGTAAGGTTAACAACTGAAAGGAAGTCTCTGTGCTTTGTTTTCATATTGTGGGTTGGCTCCTGATTCTCTACCTTTCACTCATTAGCACTTTAAGCCAAGTGAATATAGTCTTTGTTAGGCAGTTAACTTCCCCTTTTCCATCACTTTGGAATATAGATGTTCATACTGCTCTTAGAAGCCCATTTCAAGGAAAGGTTTCCCCATTTTTAATTAACTTTGCAGTGAAAATCACTAGTTACTTATTTGCGACTCCTGTTCATCAGTAGGAGCTACTTCCTCTTAAGAAAGAATGGGTATTTGTGTGGCTCCTCACTTTGTATCTTTGGAGGTACCTCGCTGGTAAATGTTTCTGCTGGAATGCATGTAAAAATCAGCAAGGGGAAAGAAACTTGTGTTCCTTTTGTAATGATCTCTGGCTTCACACTTAAAACGCAGCTCACACTGAACAATTAATTTTTACTTCATTTTGCAAGTAACAGGACCATTTTTATGTAACATTAATATAACAGGAATACAGGGTTGATGGTGCTTGAGTTCTGAGACTCTGCAGCCATTTGACATTGAATTTGTAAAGTGAAAGTCATGTGTTTATGAACTTAGTTTCAGCTTTTAAATTATGATGTAATGGTATTATCTGAAATATTGTAACCTACCCCTTAGCGTTGTGCAGTAAGTGATTTCCCTGCCTCCTCTTAGGTTTCCAGGGAACCTAACCCCCGCAGAGATAGGCCTGCTGCTAATTCACTATTAAATCAATCAGTGTAACTGTCTGATGGGGCTGGCAGATGTTGGGAGGGAAACAAGACCTAAAAGGCTAAATGACTTGCCCAGGAACGTGCTAGCAGAGGAGAATTCAGGCAT